>NC_085137.1:440824333-442261833 GCF_035046485.1 Aedes albopictus
CTCCACACCGCTTATTCGATTCGTGACCAGATTCTATGCCTTCTCACAAAATTTGAACTCATTTGGTTGAAAATTGAGAGTGCACAAGCCCTTCAAAGTTTGTATGGGAATTACTATGGGAAAACGATGTTTTTCATTCAATCGACCGTAGTATTTTCCCAAGTGCCCTAGAGCGTTAGTTGACCCTTGTTACGTCTAGGCTACTCTATCAGCTACAACTTTGCTGAAGACTGTATTCAAATCGCATACCTTATTAATTAGTTATCGATTTTTATCCAGAATCTAAATCTTTACTCATGATGTTTAAACTATTCGGTGGGCATCACTGCATTTTGCAGCGAAACATAGTAGCCATGATTTCAGTGTGCTATCTTTGGCGCCATATGCAGCAATGTTGCCTGCTGGGAAGCTGGAGGATCACTGTTAAAGTTTGTCCAGTTGGGTACAAATCGATAACTAATTAATGAGGCGTGCGATTTGAATGCAGTCTTCGGCAAAGTTGTAGCTGATAGAGTAGCCTAGACGTAACAAGGGTCAACTAACGCTCTAGGGCACTTGGGAAAATACTACGGTCGATTGAATGAAAAACATCGTTTTCCCATAGTAATTCCCATACAAACTTTGAAGGGCTTGTGCACTCTCAATTTTCAACCAAATGAGTTCAAATTTTGTGAGAAGTTATAGAATCTGGTCACGAATCGAATAAGCGGTGTGGAGCAAAAACGATTTTTTGAACCACGCTACTGTATATCATAATATGTTCCTGGAAGACCAATTTAATCACTTGTTTTGTTAGATCAATTACAACTCAATAACAGTGAATTTGAAAACATGTTTTGTTGTGTTATTATTTATCACATATTTGTACATTCTCAATAGTAGAATTATAACTGAACTTGTTCTACAACCAAATATATTATTAAAATGTTATTTAGTAGGTGTATCCTAAATACTTGATCATAACAAAATAAGTTCACCCAACAAAACGTGTTATAGAAAAGTAATACTTTGATAAGTTTATTATAACAAATCATGATATAAAATCAGACTATTCTGTCGTTATAAATTTACTATTATCCTCTGCTCGGGACACATCGTGATTGAATTCACACCATCTTCTTAATTGTTGACAGCATTTCCTTTTCCTCAAAACACGGTCTGCCTTATTTAACTTCTCAGAGAGACATCGAAGGAATCCGTGTTCTATACAGAGCAAATAACACTAGTTTACAAAATAAAACGAAAGTCGTGAACTTGTGTCAACGACCGAAATTTTTGAAGCACAATTTAGCGCTGATTTTGAATCCGTGCTTCAAAAAATTTTAAGTAGAACAGTTTTCGAGTTTTAGCTCAATATTGAGTTTTACAACTTTTTAAAATATGGAATCTACTAAAATTCAAATATCTTGCGTTTTGTTCAACCAACTGGAAGTATTTTCTCATTTTTTCGGTTTTTGATTTTTTATAAAATAACGAAGCAATATTTTCAAAATCGGTTCTCGTGCACATGTAGAGTAACATTTTAGGTTTTGTCCTCCAGCCGCATTTTCCTTCAAGGACGAGAGCTGCAATGGAATACCGGATTATTACAATTGAACGAACATCAACAGATACAAAACAAACTTACCGTAGCTATCCAATGTTTCGCTCCGGAAAATCCACGAAGAATCTTTCTGATTCGAAGCAGATTACGCCGGATTTTGATAAAATTATTCATCAACAAATTGGTCGCCGCCAGCTGCTGCTCGACGAGCGTGAAGTGTGATTTGTTTTCAATTTTGTCATTCACTACTACAAAAAAGCGCAACAATTTGTCAAACTGTTGGGCAAATGTTGTGTACAGTAAAATGCACAGGTGTGAGTGGGTTGCTCAAACGTGAAAGCTAACCATATGCTATAAGATCAGTTCGTATTCCTACAATTTAGAACGACTTTTTATCCCCATATTATTTAACACTGCATGTATACTACGCCATACTGTTACTGTTTGACATAGTTCATTCAAATTGTTATTTACGGTATGAAATCTCCAGATTCATATGTTTCAACATAAACTGACCTATTTGACATAGAGTAACATAACCAGTTAGAGAGAATTTACTGTTTGGACGGCATGGCAAACTGTATTTTTCTATGCCGGTATGGATCAAGATATCTCCTGATTTTTTTTCCAGGAGGAAAATGTTTTTCGTTTTTGCAAAAAACATTTTTTTGTGAAATTTTATTTAAAAATGGTTTCTGCAAAAACTAAAAACATTATCCATCTGGAAAAAAAATCAGGAGATACCTTGATCCATACTCTACATGTGCACGAAAACCGATTTTAAAAATATTGCTTCGTTATTTTTATAAAAAATCAAAAGCCAAAAAGTGAGGAAAAGAAATTAAGAACTGAATATAATACCAATCCATCATCTAAATGCAGGTTTTACGTCAGATTGAAGAAATTCACGATATTGACATGTTTTAGGGACGATTTCCTTAAATTTTAGCAAAATTTCCAAAAATACGTGAAAAAATATATTTTTTTCAGTAAGAAAAAAAAACAATTTTAAAATTCATTCTCAACGTTTATTTAACATATCATATGTTGCAGTAAAAAAAATCAGCTCAATCGGGTCATGGATAACGAAGAATGAGATGTGTGAAGTGAGTGACTTTGCTTAAAAATAGAACAATAATCGATTTCAAATCATCAACCTTGTATGGAAAGTCGAAAAAGTTTCCGCTCAACTGTAATTTTCATACATTCGCGTTTTCAAACTCAGGACATGATTCTATACCAAACATGATCATCAGCTTACCGAGTTCAAAAATGCTGTAAAGTAGTGTATTCGGAGAGAATCCTTAAATAATATCCTCATGAATTTTTGGATAAATAATTGGAATAAACTCACAAGGTACCGTAAACCGGGGTCAAATTGATCATTCGGGGTGAAATTGATCACTCGCGTACTACATTATAATTCCATACTAGGAACTCTTAAGCGTCGTAATGATCTTAAACTTTTTACGTCATCTGATTCGTAGATGTCTAGAAATGAGTGTAGACTTTTAATATTTGGGAAAAAGTTAGTTTTGCTTTATTTTTTTAAGGAATTTGCAATGTATTTCTCATTTAGCTGAAATTATTGCTGCTAAACAATCAATTGCTAATAGGACTTCCCGTGAATTCTCTGTTTTTACATTTTTGTGGAGCCTTGGTTGGGATGTTATGCAGCTAATCAAAACATGAAATTGTTATAAAAAGTTCATTTTTTGAAGAAATAGCATAGCATAGCATAGCATAGCATAGCCGACCGTACACATCCTGGGGTGGCTGTCGTTAGAGACGTTTAATGCGCCAGAAAAGTTGCCTGGGACTTGACAAACCTTTCATTTAACGAACTCTCGACACCTGGCCAGGTCCTTACGATCAGCGGGGATGGGGAGGAAATGTTGATTAGATATCTACTCAGAATATGTCCAAGAACTTGGCCCACTTCATAGATATCTGGAGTTGGATGTGGATGGGGTTTAATGGGAAGCTTTCCTTGGCGAAAAAGCGCATGACATTTTTTTTATAAATTTAGTTTACCTCATTTACCTGGTTAACGCTGAAAAAGTAAACATTAGTTTATAGTAGATATGATATTTTAAATAAAGGTAGATTACGGCACGATTGAATAATACTACGGAGGCTCACTTTAGCCGCCCCAAAACAAACCGACCGCGATCGATATGTACACACGCAAAACAGCGACGATTGCCGAAATGCAATCGGGTGGCGTAGGACCAGCCGGATCATCAGCCAAATCACGAAAATTGGCTCACACATTTTCACACGAAAAATTTGCTGTCGAACGTAAAAAAACACACGCACTCGCGGTCACTGTCTACTCTACTTCGATCTCATCAAAAGATTTTTTCTATTTATTGTATAAATATGTATGTTTCGGCTCAGTGCGACGCACAAGCAGAACCGATCCCTCCAGGGTTATCGGAACTTCCCAATAAATGTTTACAACGCGAGGAAAAAAAAATGGCGAGGAAAAAAAAGTTCATTTTTTGAAGAAATAGTCATTTATTGTAATAGAAATCACTTATTTCAAATGAAATTGCCTACCTTCAGGCGTTTAAGGGGAAATTTCGAAATTTAATTTTGCATTTAAAGTATTAAATTCACTAGTTGTAAGATTTTAGACGCGTTATTCGGTTTCAGAAGAGCAAAATTAAGCAGTGAAGGAAACTTTCCTTTCCAACCAATGCTTAATTGTATTCTGATCAATTTCGCCCCAAAGTGGCATTTCCAATATTTTGATATTTGAAGTTATTTAACTTAAAGTTTAAATTTGTTGAACAAAATTCTGTCACATGGTTGCATGGAGATCTACTGGGTACTGGTTTTACAGAAATTCTTTTGGCAATATTTGAACAGGCACTGATGTTATCCGCAAAAGTTGTTTTAAAGTGATCAATTTGACCCCGGATTACGGTACTACATTGTAATTCCATACTAGGGACTCTTAAACGTCGTAATGATCCTAAATTTTTACGTCATCTGGTTCGTAGATGTCTAGAGATGAGTGTAAACTTTTATTTTTCTAGAAAAAGTTAGTTTTGCTGTATTTTTTAAAGAAATTTGCAATGTATTTCTCATTTAGCTGAAAGCATTGCAACTAAACAATCGATTGCCAATGGGAATTCCCGTGAATTCTCTGTTTTAACATTTTTGTGAAGCCTTGGTTGGGAAGTTATGTAGCTAATCAGAACATGACGTAGTTAAAAAAAAAAAGTTCATTTTATGATTAAATAGTCATTTATGGTGATAGAAATCATTTATTTCAAATGAAACTGTCTACCTTTAGGCGTTTAAGGGTTAATTTTAAAATTTAATTTAGCATTTAAATTAATAAATTCACTAGTTGTAAGATTTTAAACGCGTTATTCGGTTTTAGAAGAGCCAAATTAAGCGGAGAAGGAAATTTTCCTTTCCAACCAATGCTTAATTGTGTACTGATCAATTTCGCCCCAAAGTTGCATTTCCAAGTTTTTGATTTTTGGAGTTATTTAACTTAAACTTTAAATTTGATGAACAAAATTTTGTCACATGGTTCCTTGGAGATCCACTGGGACCGGGTACTGGTTTTACAGAAATTCTTTTGCCAATATTTGAATTTCCACTGATGTTATCCGCAAAAGTTGTTTTAAAGTGATCAATTTGACCCCGGATTACGGTACTTCTGCAACAATTCCCGAAGCCACTGTAGGGAGAAACGTCTGAAAAAATTCTCGCAGAAATTCGTGAACGGCTATACGGATGAATCCCTGGATATTGTCAAAGGAATTCTTGACGAGTTTTCGGAAGAACTGCTGCACCTCTTGGAAAAGTTCCTGGAGAAATTTATAGTAGAGTAGGAGTTCCCGCAGACACTACTGATAGATTTTCTGTCGGAAATAATTTTGCGATGAAGTTTCCAGTATTTCCCGGGGAAATTCTGAAATTCTCCGAGGAATTTCTTAATGTTTTTTTTTTAAACTGGAACTGGAATTTCTGGAAGAGAAATGATCCACTGCAAACAACAATTTCCAGATCAATCACTGGAAAAGAGGAAGTTTAGGACTAGATCATCAAGGATTTTTTGGAAGAATTCACGAAGGAACATTGAGGGAAATTCTTAAAGCAAATTCCGGGTGAATTGTAAGAGAAACCACACGAAAAAAATTTGTACGGAACTTCCTACAAGAATCCCCAGAAAAAAAAAACTGCTATGAGTCCTTGTCCCAGCCAACACACGATCGCATATGCTGTTGAATAGGTTGCTAAAGTTTTTTTTAATTTATCTTTATTCGTGAATTTTAACTTAGGCTAAAGGATGCTAGTGTTGGCTGGTGTTGGCGAAACTACTGGGAAATTTAAGGCGGTACCATTGGAGATTTTTGGCGTAATCTTGGAATTCCTAGTGAAGCTCCCATATGTAATATGTATTCACGAGTGAAACCGTCTTGAAAGAAGTTCCAGTGGAACTTCATAGGGAATTCACGGAAAAACTTCCAGAGAAATTTCTAGTGGAACTCCTCAAAGCATGCCCGATGGAACTTCTAGAGAAATTTTCACTGGAACTTCTAAATGAATCCCTGGAAATTTCCAGTGGAACTGCTGAAAGAACTCCCGGTGGAACTCTTGGAAAAGAACACGGTGAAATTTTCTCGTAAAACTTTAGACAGAATTTCTGGAATTCCCGGTGGAACTTCTAAAGCAAAAAAAATTCAGTGAAACTTAGAGAAATTCCCAGTGGAGTTCCAAAAGTAATTCTCGTTGGAGCTCTTAGTAGAATTTCTGATAATACTTACTCCCAGACGAATTCCGCTGGAATTCCCAATGGGAATTTTGATTGAACTCCTTGATTCGATTCTCAACAAAACTCTGGGAGAATTCCCGGTGAAATCCCTAGAGGATTTTCTGCTGATACTCCTGGATGGGTTTTCCATGAAACTTTTAGAGGTATTCCCGATGGAATTCTGGGGGGAATTAACGATGAATCCCTTAGAATTCCCGGTGGAACTTCTAGGAAAATTCCTGTTAGAGCACCTAGAGGAACTCTTGATAATACTCCTAGAGGAATTCCCAGTGGAACTTCTAGAGAAATTACTAGAGGAATTTTCGATGGAGCTCCTAGAGGAATTCTCTCTGGAACTTCTGGAGAATTCCCGGTGGAGTTCCTAGAGAAATTCCCTGGAGGTACCCCCAGTGGAATATTTAGAGAATCTATTGGAAGAATTCCCAGAGCTTTCGACGGAGCTCGCAGTGGATCCTTTAGAGAAATTTTCGGTGGAACTTGCATAGGGATTCTTGACGATACTCCTAGAGGAGTTTCCTGTGAAACTCATACAGAAAGGTCTAGTGAAATATCTTAAAGAATGTCTAGAAGAGTCCACAAAAACAGCCGGTAAGACCTCGTTTATTTCTGCAGAGGAATTATATTTTCATAATTTTATTACTGCGAATTACATGATTTTGAATAAAAAAAAAACCTAATTCTCGGATACTTATTCAAAACGACGTATCAACATAGGATTTGCGTGTATTATACGTCGTTTTGAAAAAGTATCCGAGAATTAATCCGTCTAGCTGTGTTGACGCTTTTCTCGTGCCTTCTAAACCCATTTCGACAAAACTCAAATGGCATTATCGTGAATATCTCACTTTTATACGTTTGAAAAAAATTCATTTCATGAAACCAGAAATCATATCGTTTATTTGGCTTTTGAAGTTTGAGCCGTATACTCTTGACAAAACCGCAATCTTTAATTTTCAGCCACCATTTTGGATTTAAGTCCGCCATCATGGATATTCTGGTTGCCATTTTGGACTCCAGACTTATTCCCCAGATATACCCATATTGAAAGGTTCTAGAGCCTCGAACTCCATTAAACAGCCGCCATTTTGGATATTCAGGTCGCCATTTTTGAACTCATGTCATTTTATACATATCAAACATACTCGGATTTCATGATTTTAGATCCTAAACCTCCATTAAACAGCCACCATATTGAATTATGAGACACCACCTTGGATAATCTGGTCGACAGTATTGAACTCTGGGCATCTACCAAATACCAAATCTCATACCAAATATACTCATATTGCATGATTTTAATATCCTAGGTTTTAATGAATAAAACACCAAACACCAGCCGCAATCTTCAATTTTGAGCCGCCATCTTGGATATGTTGGTTGTCATTTCTGCACTCAAGACTTCTTCCCTATACCAAATATACCCATATCACATGGGCCCAAATCATAAAGGCCTAAAACTCCAAGATACATCTTCAATTTGGAGTAGCCATCTTAAATATTGGACCACCAACTTGGTATTTTGGTCGTCTTTTTTTGACTCCATACCAAATATGGTTTTAGAGCCTACAACGCCATTGAGCAAACGCCATCTTGAATTTTAAGCCACCATCTTGGATATTCTAGCCACCATTTTTGAACTCCATCTTCCCCATATCAAATATACTCATATTGCTTGGTTTTAGGGCTTAAAACACCATTAAACAGCTGCCAACTTGAAGTTGGAGCAGTCATCTTGGCTTTTAGATCGCCATCTTGGGTATCCTGGTCGCCGTTTTTGGACTCCGGACATCTTCCCTATACACAATGTACCCATATTGCATGGTTTTGGAGCCTCAACATCATTAAACAGCCGACATCTTAAATTTGGAGCCTTCATCTTGAATATTAGGCTGCCATCTTGAGTTTTGGGCCGTGTGTTGATTTTCGCACAAAATTCGTCAGCTATGCCAAAGGCTACAAAAATTGCCGCAGTTTGATGTGTCTTATGATGGGGCTTGGTTCAGTTTTATATACGGTCAGTTCTACCGGTGCTGGTCCGGATCACTGAAATGACCTTATCTGCGGAACGCCTTGACCGAAACGAACCATTTTTAATAGCAAACGATGCGGTGAAATTCCGGTTCGATTCGAGCTATAATCCGAAAAATCGGCCAATGAGAAGTGCCTTAAAAGTGAGTAAACTTATTTTGCGCACAGACATACATACATACACACATACAGACATCATCTCAATTCGTCGAACTGAGTTGATTGGTATATGTGACTTGACCCTCCGAGCATTCTATCTAAAATTCGTTTTTTGAGTGAACATAGCCATTCAGTAAGCAAAAAGCATGGAACTTAGCGCAAATTGGTCTATTTTGTGAGTTAAAATTTTAGAAATGTTTTGAATTTAAACCAACTAATTGGCTCATCCCTAAAAACGATTCAATAATATCAGACGTTTAAATTAAAGAAAGAATAGAATAACGCTGATTTTTGCCGCTGCCGGAGCAGTTCAGTATGATTTGCCGTAGTGATGGCATACAGTGGCGAAATGTCGCTTCTGACCACGTTGATAAGAAGTACACAATCACTGGACACTACTGTTATGAATATTTATCGATAAGTTCGTTCCATGTTATAAAAATAACTGATTTTAAATGATATATAGAATTAAAGAATATCTTAATGCAGGGATTTTCAGATCATGCACCGCGGTATACTCGGTGCATCACAAAGCCTCTACAAGTGCACCGTGGCACTGTTGTCGGCTAGTATTTTGCCTTGACTTCAAAATGCATACCTTATTTCATCGAAGAAATGAGATCAAGATAGGCAAATGTATTGGAAGGTGTTCCGTGTTCTTCTAAACGTTCTTCTTAATAAATCGTTAGGGATATCCCCAGCTACCTCCGAGTTAACTGAAAGATATTTATATTGCAAGAATGTCGTTAAAAATCGCAGAAGTAATCAAACTAGTAAACCTGAAAAGGGATCAATCAATGATCTCGAAACCAGTTCTCAAGGTATTATACTGAAAACATGTTAATGATTTCTAATGAAATCTTCATCTCACTTTCTAATGCGGTGGCCAGAGTACCGAAGACATTTACAAAAAATCTTGCCAGTTATACTCCGAAGATCTGAAAATGAATTTAACATAGTTATCTCCAAAAATCCAGTAATGGTTTTCGAAAAACATCAACCACTCTCAACCACCATGCTAGGAACCATCCTGAGATAAACACAGGACTTCGCTGAGGGCTTCCAAAAAAAAAAAAAAAAAGTTTGGAATTTCATTATAAATCAGCAGAAGAGCTCACTCAGCTTTCCACAGCACGGTGCTTCATTTACCGATATTATGAAAAAAAATATACCATCAAAACCTGAAACGCCATTCTCTTTCTTTATCATTCCTACACCTCTGGACAAATTTAAAAAAAAAATCGGTAGACGAAATTTTGAGTTAAGCCCTTTTAAAGGGCCTAACCCCTAAAAATTCAGGGTTTCTATAGAAAAACATAATATTTCATAACGGAAGCATGCTTCTGCCAACAAAATTTGAAACGCCATTCTCTTTCTTTATCATTCCTACACCTCTGGACAAATTAAAAAAAAAATCGTTAGAAGAAATTTTGAGTTACGCCCTTTTAAAGGGCCTAACCCCTAAAAAGTCGAGGTTTCTATAGAAAAACGTCATATTTCATAACAGAAGTATGCTTCTGCCATCAAAACCTGAAACGCCATTCTCTTTCTTTATCATTCCTACACTTCTGAACAAATTTTTAAAATAATCGTTACACGAAATTCTGAGTTACGCCCTTTTAAAGGGCCTGACCCCTTAAAAATCAGGGTTTTTATACAAAATCATCATATTTGTATTGATGTTTGTATAAAAATTGGCCATTACGCTAATATAAGGGAAGTATTTTCAAACATGTAGGAAGCAATCATTTTTGTATCAATTGCCATTCATAGTGTGGGACGTAAGTTTTCTGTATTGCTTTTTTATAGACAAAACAAGCGATGACATGCGCCTTTGTAATTCGTTAGTTTTATTGGTGAATGCCGTTTCCAATTAATAAACATACAAAAATAAGGATTGAGATGATCAATTGTAATGATAGTTCTATATTTAGCTGCTAAACTACGTTACCGAAGAATAAACATGATTAAATGAAACTAAGTTTTATAATAATTCTACTATAACTACTTTTGGCCTTCAAATGGGCGTAACTGGAGAATTTGACCAACATTATTTTTGAAATTCAGTTTATGGGTGTGCGATAACTATATAAGTGAAAAAGTAAATGAACTGTCGTTTATGTTTTTCATTGTATATTGTTCTGGCTATAATAGTAAATGAAGCCAACAACGTCCGTATCCTACAGGTTAAATAATACTTCCCTTATACTGGCGTTATGGCTTATTTTTATACAAAATGCCATCAATATTAGTGCATAGTATCAAATTGTAGCATTATTAATGATATTTTTTTTATTATTTGGGACTTTGAAGCATGCTTCCGTTATGAAATATGATGTTTTTCTATAGAAACCTTAATTTTTAGGGGTCAGGCCCTTTAAAAGGGCGTAATTCAAAATTTCGTCTAACGATTATTTTAAAAATTTATCCAGAGGTGTAGGAATGATTAAGAAAGAGAATGGCGTTTCAAATTTTGTTGGCAAAAGCATGCTTCCGTTGTGAAATATGATGTTTTTCTATAGAGACCCTGATTTTTTAGGGGTTAGGCCCTTTAAAAGGGCGTAACTCAAAATTTCGTCTAACGATTTTTTTTTTAAATTTGTCCAGAGATGTAGGAATGATAAAGAAAGAGAATGGCGTTTCAGGTTTTGATGGTATATTTTTTTTTTGATAATAACGGTAAATGAAGCACCGTGCACAGGATATCCCCAGCTAGAAAATATGCCAAGTTGAAGAGCTGTGTCACTCGTACAACACAAACATCACAAATAATTGAAGAAAAATGCAGTCAATGACAATCATACTTGCAATCATAGCTGCAGTGAGGGAACAAAAAATTTACACAAATGTAAGCCGATTTAGAAAATATGACCAATTCGAAAAACCGTAATCCGGGGTCAAATTGATCACTTTAAAACAACTTTTGCGGATAACATCAGTGCCTGTTCAAATATTGCCAAAAGAATTTCTGTAAAACCAGTACCCAGTAGATCTCCATGCAACCATGTGACAGAATTTTGTTCAACAAATTTAAACTTTAAGTTAAATAACTTCAAATATCAAAATATTGGAAATGCCACTTTGGGGCGAAATTGATCAGAATACAGTTAAGCATTGGTTGGAAAGGAAAGTTTCCTTCACTGCTTAATTTTGCTCTTCTGAAACCGAATAACGCGTCTAAAATCTTACAACTAGTGAATTTAATACTTTAAATGCAAAATTAAATTTCGAAATTTCCCCTTAAACGCCTGAAGGTAGGCAATTTCATTTGAAATAAGTGATTTCTATTACAATAAATGACTATTTCTTCAAAAAATGAACTTTTTATAACAATTTCATGTTTTGATTAGCTGCATAACATCCCAACCAAGGCTCCACAAAAATGTAAAAACAGAGAATTCACGGGAAGTCCTATTAGCAATTGATTGTTTAGCAGCAATGATTTCAGCTAAATGAGAAATACATTGCAAATTCCTTAAAAAAATAAAGCAAAACTAACTTTTTCCCAAATATTAAAAGTCTACACTCATTTCTAGACATCTACGAATCAGATGACGTAGAAAGTTTAAGATCATTACGACGCTTAAGAGTTCCTAGTATGGAATTATAATGTAGTACGCGAGTGATCAATTTCACCCCGCTGATCAATTTGACCCCGGTTTACGGTAGCATTCTTTGACAATAATGACAGGTGCACCGCGAAGCAACTTATTTTCGAAAAGTGCATCGCCTGCTAAAAGGCCTGAAAAGCTCTGTCTTAATGTAAAATTTGCTTCATATATAGGTTGCATGACTCAGATTTGAGCATATACAGAGATGACCCTACATTTCATAGTTGCTACTCCGTGATTGACCAGAACAATCGAAATTGCACAAGGAACCAACAAACGGAGCTTGATAGTAGCTACCGATCTCAGTGTGCTCAGTTCGAGAGTTCCAAACTTTATTAAGTCAATAACGGCACCGGCCACGTCCTTACGGTCATCGAGGAAGGAAAGTAATGATAGTGTGATGTACGTTGCTACTAGAGACCGAGATCACCTCATCTTCACCACGAATCTCACGGGAAGCAGTTTTTGTTAGTGGGGAGGGGGAAAAGTCACATGATCTGGATTCACTTTGGTTAGTAATGTGATTCATGCAACCTATATGAATCGAAACGCGTACTCATTTTGAATAAAATATTACACATATCGACACCGAAGATTACGAACCATTCAAATTTTTGTGTAATTGCAAAAAATGGATGAAAAATATTTATTATCAACTAAAAGTGCATTGGGACAGCGCCGACACATGACGTGACAAACTTTTCAATATTTGTTAGATAAATACACAAAAACCAGAACAGATTTTTATACATAATATAGCAATAATTATTATTATAAAATGGAACAAGCTCACCGATAAACATCCATCCAAGTGTCCAGTGTGTATGTGCTGCAGCATCTTCCAATAACTGGCATCTTCTCCGAAATCACACTCTAGAGGTTGCACAAATCAGATTTCTCACCAAAGTGATTCCAGATCATGTAATTTTCCTCCCTCCCTACTAAAGAAACTCCTGCGTGTGACAGTCGTAGAGAAGTAGAGGTGATCTCGGTCTCAAGTAGCAACGCTCGTCATGCTTACATTCCTGCCCTTCCTTGATAACCGTAAGAACCGTTTGTTGATTGCTTGTGCAGTTTCCATTTTTCTGGTCAATCACGGAGTACCAACTACAAATGATACGATCATTTATGCTCAAGCTTATGCTTAAAAAAAATACTACATCCAAATTTGGTCCAAATCCGTAGTGGTCGATAACACGCGGTGTGTACACTTGGCGGGAATTCTAGGGGATTCATCGTTAATTCCCCAGGAATTCCGTCGGGAACTCCTCTACAAAATTCATGGAAAAATCATCCTGGAGTACCAACAGAAAATCCTCTAAGAGCCGATTCCTTCACCTAAAGATGATCCATACATGAAATTATAGAAAATCAGTTTCAAAATGCAATTAAAATGGTTTTGAAATTCAAAATTTTGAAATATGATAGTCTTTCAATACGACTGATTTGTACACATTCGAGAAAGGCAAAATAAATGATCAACTCATCGCCGTTCCTTCGGTGGGAGGGCACAAATGAAGAATGACTGATAATGAAAAGTAAGGAAGGGAAACAACGCAGCCAGTAAGCGCAAATCAGATGCATCATCATCATTTTCGTTTCCCGTTGGCCTGCTGAATGCCTGAATGCGATGTGGTAATGCTGCTGTTCGTTCTTCATGAAAGTGCATTTATTTTTGCCTCGTTTTGCCTTTTGGCCGCATATTCGCAACAAATAAAACAAAATGGGCAGGTCATCGTCTTGGTCGTCGTCATCATCACCGTCGAAGAAACTGCCCAGCAACGGCAACGGACATTGGACTGAGGGCAATTGAAGACCCCGAAAATTGAGAGAAACATTTTGTCGTTCGTGAACGTCGTCGTCGTCATCGTCGTGGTTGCCGTTTCTGCATATATGCGAAGACTTCGTGGAGAAGGGAATGGGCCATCAGCTACAACAAAGTGCCACTCGAGTCGACTCGACGCAAAAAAGTGGAGTAAAAATATTATGAAAAATACCTTTGATACATGTTACGGGTGTATAATTTATTAACAATAAACACGAGATTTGTGCGGTATATAATTTCCATCCACTTATTAATGTTGTATGATGTTGGTACTGTTCGCGTAGGTACATATGCAACTCGGCGCGCAAGAAAGTGTGCTGATGGTAGGCAATAAGTAGGAACGAAAAAAAAAATCTCTCGATGTTCAGCAATGGAGTCACTGACGACGATGACGGCGACGACGCGATATTGGTGAGGGTAGGAAACTGAAAAATGGCAACAAAAAATAACTGCCTCCGACTTTCAGGGAATTCCAGCACCAGAAACCACCAGAAGGAAGTAAGGTTTTGGAGGGCACAATGTATGCAACTGTGTGCAGTCGTCGAGTTCCTGCATCGAAACTCCCCCCGACCAAAGCATAGGTCCCCGTCCCTTGGACCCTGTAGTAGGTGCACTCAACTCAAACTTCTTGGTGTAAGCAATTTCAGACGGTAACTTATTTCCAGAATGATACTGCTGATAAGATTCGCCATGGCTGGCTGGTAGATGACTAGTAGAGCGTTACAAAACATGGCTGGTTCGTGGTGGTATGTAAAGCGATGACTGTTAAAGTGGATGTGATAAATTTTCAATTTCCCCTTGGTTTGGGTAGAGAGCAGAGGGAAATATAAAATTGTTTAGATTTCATCTTGTAAGAAACATTCAATTTTCCGATAAAAAGATACGTTGACGTGTAGTTTGAAAAATATTTTTTAAACAAAAGTCATTATCAACAATCATATTCTCATAATCACATTTGAAGGAAGTTATAACTGGTTGAGAAGCGATCTACGAAATGCTTTTGACACGATAGATCATAAGGCATGCTGTATTCATTAGTTTTTAAGAGTCGATCGGGTAATCTCATCAGCAGATACTTACGTGTTGTTACGGGTATAAATATTTGTTACATTAATGCACATTTATAGGGTTCTGTCAGAATAGTGGCCCATGAAATGTAATCCTGTTTTGATTGCCAAATTTCTGGCCATTTCGCCGTCCACTCCGTTTTCTTGCCTGAGCAACTCCATTATGCGCAAGCCCTCAGCAGACTGTCGAAATACCAGATCAATGTAAAACTTCTACGGAATAAAGTAAATATAATTATTTATAAACATCTTAACAATTAAAGTGTCTTTCATTACATTTTCTAGCGAAATGGAGTCCCCTACGATCTCACACTCCGCTGTATCTTCTGGAGCTTCTACGACGAAATCTTCTTCTTGTTGCGAGTTTTCTTTTACAGGAACACAATTGAACTTCTTGAGTAGCTGGCTCTGATATTTCAGGATCTTTTTACGTTGGCCGGTAGTTAACTCAAGTCGACAGAAATCGGTATTGTCCAATAATGCAACGAAAGTCTCGACGTCAATGATTTCTTTGTGGACTAAACATATGAAATTGATGGTTGATTATGTGATTATTTGTGTTGATCGAGAAAAAATGTTCGTTGATTGAAGATCCATAGTCATCATTATATATCTTCCTAGAAATGAAGCATGTATTTTGATTGTACACTTTCCAAACAGAAAATGTTGCATAACAATGCACAGCGTCCAGGCCGACCAAATCAAGTTCTTCAGATGATTGGACTTCATATGCTTGCAAAACAGTGTCAATTCCCATAACTTCCCAGATTTGAATGTAACATCGAGGAGCACTGTTTATTACTATTATTTCTTAAATAACTCCAAATACAGGAAGGTCGGAATTTTTGCCTTTCATCGATACGAGGCAGCCAGGGCGAAAGTGAATACCATTGTTGTTGATTCCCTTGGTTACAAAATACCGATCCACATTCTTTTCCTGTATTAAATGTGCACATTGCAGATCATTTACGAGATACATTTTCCCAGATTTGTATTCCAGACGGTTCTGGAACGGACGTTCTGCAATAGCAACAGTTTGGGCAAAAACTTGCCGCTTTGCTAAGCTGAAGCACACGTTTTGCCTTTCTCGTACACTAAGTGTACTGGAAAGGCTATATTCACTCCAAAAATGACTTTTTGATAGAAGGCCCGGAGGGTCAAATCACATATACCAATCGACTCAGCTCGACGAATTGAGGTGATGTCTGTGTGTGTGTATGTGTGTGTGTATGTGTGTGCGTGTGTGCGTGTGTACACGCTATGTTTGAACCAGCAGATTATAAAAATCGAATGTACATCGGGTTTTTTCCACAGAATATCAGAATTCATGCTATATTATCATATGCAGAAACTTTAAAAATATTTCATCGGGGAAATTTTGATTTTTTCATCTTTTTAGCTGTTTTTCATACAAATTTTCATGAAACTCTCATTATCGGCCAATTTCTCTCCCATACAAAATGTATGGAAAAATTTTTACCGATAGAATATTTTGAAACCTTCTGCACATGAAAATATAGCTTAAATACTGATGTTTGGTGGAAAGAAACCCGATGTACATTCGATTTTTTTATTCTGCTTGTTCAGACATAGCGTGATGTGTGTGTCTGTATGTGTGTGTACAAAAAAACTCACATCACTTTTTGGCAGTAAACCTCAACCGATTTTAATGACCGACGGTTCATTCGACGCGGTATCTGGTCCCATTGTTTCCTATTGAAAATAATTCGGATCGGTTCAGCCGTTCCGGAGATATGGCCATTTAGGTGTTCCGGAACGGTACCCCAGGAAGGGACCAAATATGAAAATGCATCAAACCTATGCATGCGACACATCAAACCACGGCATTTTCGATAACCTGATAAGCGGTAAGCAGAAAAAAAACCATATCTGAACCGGTAGTGTTCCGGAACCGGTACCGGGTGTCCCGCCGGAAGTGGCAACCATCAAAGTGAACCAAACCCATGCATGAGACACATTAAACCACGGCATTTTCGATAACCTGATGAGCGGTAAGCAGGAAAATAGTCTCAGACCATATCTGAACCGGTAGTGTTCCCGAACCGGTTCTGGGCGTTCCGCTGGAAGTGGCCAAATATACAAGTGAACCAAACCCATGCAAGTGGCACATCAAACCACGGCATTTTCGATGACCTGATGGACAATGAGCAGGAAAACCATCTCAGACCATATCCGAACCAGTAGTGCTCCGGAACCCGTTCCGGGGTTCCTGCCGAAGTGGTTAAATCTGAAAGAGAAACAAACCCGTACATGCGTCACATCAAATAGCGGCTTTTTAGATTACCTAATGAACGGCCAGCAAGTGTTTCGGAATCGGTTTTGAGTGGCCGGAAGAGGCCAAATGTAAAAGTAAACCAAATCCAGGCATGTGACACATCAAATCGTGGCTTTCGCGATAACCTGATGAACAGTTAGCTAGAAAATAGCCTTACGTCACACTAAAGACAACTGGTAGTGTTCCGGAATTGGTTCCGAGAGTCCCGTCGAAATTGTCAAACCCTGCATGTGACACCTTCAATTTGCAGCGTTTTTTGGTTAACCGATGAGCAGTTAACAAGACAATAATGTTAGACTGTATTTGGTTCAGCCGGTAGTTACCCGGAATCAGATCCGGGTAGTAAAATGTAAAATTTAACCAAACCCATGGATGCGGTACATCAAATCACGACCAGTCTTGTAAACATTCGACACTTTTTACTACCTTCATTTCGTTGCCGCAGTTGGGTGTCAGTCGGCTTTGTTACATTCGTGTGCTATCGTTACCTCTTAAGCTAAGTTTCCTGTTGCCACGTAAACTGCCTATGATCGCATATCAGTCCCATATTTGCTGGTTTTCCTATTCATATGGGACAGTTATGCGATCATGGGCAGTAAAGCGCTCAAGTAAAATTCCACCTTTTTCCGCAAGTAATTTTGACAACTGATCCTGTATGGGGAGAAACGTTACTTTTCCTTACGGAATGATAGCACGGACTATTTTTCCGCACGGAAAAGTGACAGCTCCATTTGTTTCGCACGGGAGGCGTTACAAGTGTTACACTTTTTTCCTTACTTGTCATCTGCGAACTGCTCAAGTAAATTTGAAGCGGAATCATTACTTGACCATTACTTGTCCTATCTTTTTGCACTGTACGTACGAGGTGGAAACTAGCCATTACCTACACACAACACGAGCAGTAGAACGAAGATCAATAAACAAAAGAAAGGGTCAAATCAATGTCATCTGACACGATGACATGTGTCTAATTCTAGCTTTACGCATAGATTTTCAGCCAATTCCGATTATGAATGATAATATTAGTTTATTATTGCATGTTGCATTGAATACGACACACAGATGAACAACATAGCTCTTATTATAGAAGAAGACAGGAATAACAAAAGCCGAACCGTCTCCCGAAGCCACTATCGTGGTGAAGTGCATTCGTTTGACATTTTTGTTTCAAACAGTAGTTTGATTGCTTGTGTTGCGAATGTCGGAGACAAAGGAGGCCGAATATCGACGAAAAGGTTCAAATGACTGCGATCTCCAACAAGACTGATCACGACTTATCGACAACCTGATGGAAAAATAGGGTCAGACCACATTAGATTCCCGGTAGTGTTGCGGGTTCAGCTGTGGCTTCGAAAGATGTTAGAAGTAAAAGTGAAGCAAACCCATTCATGCGATATATCAAATCGCGGTGATTAGGTAAAGGTGAATAAATAGCAATAAAATATTCTCAGACCATAATTGGGACAACCGGTAGTGTCATGGTCCATGACTCATGGAATCAGATCCGGCTATCCCACCGGAAATTACCAAGTATAAAAATGAACCAAACCCATACATACAACACATCAGATCGCAGATTTTTTGATAATCTAATGAACGGTTAGCAAGAAAATAGCCTTAGATCACATTAGAGACTAGCTGTTGTGTAGCAGAACCAACGTTCATGTGAAAGAAAGATCTTTACGACTGTAGCACTCAGCAATTTTAGGGATTTTCGGCCTTTTCAGTCGGTAAAATCAGCGAAAACTATTTTACCTCTACATCCGACGGTTTCGGTTGCTTTATTCAACCTTTTTCAAGGACTCTAGAATTTTAAAAAGAGGGGGGGATATTTCAAGAATAGTTTCTCATCGGTTTTTAACTCTACCCTACGCCCTACTACTATCAACTTACAGAGGTCTGTTCCGTTGTTAAGAGGGGGGAGGGGAGGTGTTCTATACACGGTTGTCCATATCTAGGAATGGCGGCCCACTTCGGCTAGTGGGGGGGAAAGTACATATTGCATTTTTAGTTTCTTTTGAATATTATCCTGCTTCTACTCACTGTGCTCGTAGCAATATTTATTGGCGACACTGTAACCGGTTTTTGGAGCTTTATCTGTGAGCTTGAACTAACTTTTTCTCGATCGGATAATCGTGATAATCGGTCTCCTACGTTTTATCGATACTTTTCGATCTATACTGGATTTTGGTTTGGGAGAGTATCGTTGTGTGTGGGGCCTACTACTAATAGAGAGTTGTATTGTGTGTTGGTGTTGACTACTACTGTGTTGTGTTGTTTACATTTGCATGGGTTTCGTATTCTGTTTGTGATTCGTTTTTCTTGCCTATTTCATATACACAGATCGAAAAAAGAAAGTAAAATTGTGCGACATATGATGCACATAATTGGAGCGTGGGATAACACAAAAGTTTACATGACATATCATGTAAATGTCATAAAATATCATGTAAACTTACATTATATGTCATGTAATTCAGCATGACTCTGAGTATTTACATGACATATAACGCAAATTTACATGAAATATCATGTAAACCATCATAACAGTAAGTTTACATGACAAAAATGAGGTTTACATGACGTGTAAATCTCATTATTTTTATCTGTGTAGTATACCTGCGTATATAGCATGTAAACCGTCTGTATCGGTTCTTCTGTTTATGCTTCGTTCGTTGTTTTTGATATGGCACATTTCGAGGAACTGTAAGTTGGACGTTGATTTCGCTCGGTCTAATATTTTCACTTTTTTCAGGTCGAATCTGTGGTTTTTGTCGATGCTATGCTTCATCAACGCTGTCCGTTCTCCAAGGATTTCTATTTGCGGATCAGTCGGGTCAATTCCTTGGTCTAGGAGTCTCTGCATAGTGTTGTAGTGAGTTTGGTGTCCGCTGATTCTGGTACGTAGGCGATTGGTGGTGATACCAATGTAGCATGCTTCGCAATTTGTACAGGGAATGTGGTAGACTACATTGTATTGATTTTCCAAGCGGATTGGATCCTTCACGTTCGAAAACAACATAGGGTAAGAAATCAAACTTTGAACTAGTCAAATTGTAATCTTAATTTGAACCATTTCGAAATTCTTTAAAACGACGTATTTTTTAGGCAAATATTGTCCCGAAAAAGATGGTAAACAGCTTTCCGTAATATAACCTGATAACATGGACTTTAAAAGCATTGAAAAATGCGTTTTTATCATGTAAAACAGGCAATTGAAAAATCACTGTGATTCCACCCATTTCTCCCCAGAGAAAGCACATTTTCAGTGCACTCGTACAGCTCATGCATTGTATCACACGCAACAAGTGAACACGTCAAATGAAAGCTTATTTATCGTAGAATCGACCAACCGAATAATATTCCGCATTATTTGTCATAAAATTATCAAATTTAAGTAATTCTTACTTGGAGAATCTTATCTTGAATTGAACCATTTGAAATCTAGATTTGAACTAGTGAATGGGGGCGAGCTTCCAGTGTTGGCCTGCAGACTGCGCTAGTGCTTGCTTTGTTTACTCTTGGGCGATGGAAAATTCCAAATTTAGTTTTCGAATTCCTGAAGGATTCCGAACATTCTGAGCTGCAATTCCACTGCCTAATGAAAAAGAGTTATGAGATTTAGCAGATCCATGTGATTTTTAGTTGTTTAGCATGAAATTGGCTGTTGCGGGAATTGCTCGAGCAGCTGCCGCCACTAGTTCAAATCTAGATTAAAATTGGTTCAAATTATGATTACGATGGTTCAAATTAAGATTAAAATCACTATTGACAAATAATTGAATTTCTCAATGAAATTTGGTGCAAATGTTAACTTTTTGCCACTTTACGGAAAGCTAATACCAGTGGCTTTCATATACGTGAGACCTTACCGTAGTAAATTATTTCCATGTGGATGAAAACAACGATGTTTGACCATGTTTGACAGGTGAGGAATGTTTGGTATGCTGCGGTAAGTATATTCCAGGTTTTCGGCCGATTGTTGTTCCACTGGTATTGTGGACTTTTCATTCATACGGTTGGTTATTCGGTGTCGGAGCGACAATTTCCAGGAACTTTGTGTCCAAACAGGAAAGGAAATGCCCTCAGCAGTAATAAATACTGTGATGCCGTTTGTCTCATTCGATGAGTATTCGGTTGTAGAAGCATTTGAGTAGTTACGTTGGGTGATGGTTTATTTTTCAGACCTTAAATCCATAGTTAAATGTTCTAATCCGATAGTTGATGTAATCGATATTCAGCACAAGCTTCTTGTTGCGATAGTAAGTTGCCAAAACAAGTTGCACGATAATTGGAATTATCCCCTTAGCTAAGTCGTGCATCACATCGAAAGCGTGATTCTCCATCACGTGAAATGCTGCCAGTTCGTTAAGAATACATCCTGTTACATTTTAGCCCACAATCCTTCGGAGTTATTTGTTTGTTTCTCAGCTTATCCAGATTTATATCGTACCATTTTTCATCTTTCAGAGGGAAGTTGTTTTCGAGCGGATTGACATTGAACTGCTGTCGGGAAATGGTGCATTCTCGACAAAATTGACTTGAAGAAGGTCCTAATAATCCAAATACATCGTGTGTCCCCAGCCAGTGCAATGACAGCAGCTTTTAGAATGCACACTTCGGATCCATAGAACACAGGAACTCCTTTCTCTAACCGCACCAAATCATCTACAAGGGGACCCAAGACTTTATTATAGCCATGTCGTTTAGCATCCATTGTTTTCGCGTAGATTAAGGGAAACACAGCTTTCTTTGACGAATTGAAATGGAGTGGTGTAGGGTAAACATATAATTTGGACATGTACTGCGATGTATGTCTTGTTCCGGAGAGCTAATAAAAGAAGATACTTCTGAATATTGATTATTGGATCAAACAGACCCTATTCTGATGACTTACGTTGAAAATACGCTTAACAATTGAGAATTTACTTCAAAATTATCGAAAATGTAAAATGTTTCACTAAAACCCGTCAAATGCACAGGTATGCAATACGACATACACTTCACAGTCACACACAATATTCACCTCAAAATTGTTGAATTGATAATTGTAAGAAATTTAAAGGCCTTATTGCAATGGAAACTGTTCAATAAAGAAGCATTGGGCTGCCAAACTCTTAACATTCATCAAGAACGCCTAAAATAGGTGATGTCCAAAATACATTACACGTTTTTTACTGTAAATATATTTTGGTCATCTGTCAAACTACATGGGGATGCTGTGCGATTGCATACTTGGAGGCGTATTATGTGGTTCTGGCGATATTTTCTCGATTTTAACAAAAACTGTAATAGTTATCAAAATAGATGCCTCTTAAGTGGAGAAATTTGATTGTTTAAAAGAAAATATTTGTTAATTTATGCTACTTTCGTGATAAAGCAGTATTAATGGCTAACCATGGAGATAATTGCCCTGTCCAAATTATATATACCTGAGGGTGTCCAAAACATATATTCGGTGTCCAAAATGCAATTCTAACAGGCGATTGAAAGTTGTGATTTTCTCAGCTTAAAATGCGTTCGTTAAGCTTTTTATCATCAGGAACGCAAAGTATCGTAATCCGGGGTAACATTGATCAGAATTTTCGATCTTTCTTGAATAATTCTCTTATTAAAGCAAATGTTGCATGTTTTATATTTTTAAAACAAGTACTGGCCCTCTGATTATATGTTAAACTAGCCGAAAAAGTATTGTAAAACTTTTAAACATGTTTAAATGAGCTTTTAAATTTAATTTTTGATTTTGTTGATTTGGGGTAACATTGATCAAGTCAGTTATCAATGTTCGTTTGTGTTGAAAATACCCTTACTTACTAAATTCGGGGTCGCTGATATCGAATATGTTGTCCAAATTCTTACAAGTTATGTACTTTTTGAGTTATTTTAAGAATAAAATCCTCCAAACCGCGAATAACGCCTAAAGGTAGGCAATGGCTTAAGGAATTGATAGCTTACTTTAAATAAATCGTATATTCTATTGAAAAAGAACATTTACATAAAAGTTTCGTTCATTAAATCAAACTGTAGGATATCAAGTTGAAGTAATACAGTGATTTCGAACCCCATATTGTATCTAGTATTCATGCTATGCATGAATGTTTGACAATGTATCTCATTGCGTTACGAAACACAGTTATGGAAAAATCGATTTAATTCAATGTTTATGAAATTCAATTTTCATGAATTACATGCCATTTAAAAGCTAAATAATAGCAGATTACGATATACCATTCGATAGCAGAAACTGATTTAATGTAAAATGCTTGTTTGAACATTTCATGATGTCGGTCAAGACGATCAATGTTACCCCGCTGATCAATGATACCCCGTTTTACGGTACTTATTTCTGTGAATAAAATCAATTCAAAATAGATAGTTTTCAATTTTACTAAAGCTTTTTAGAAATCACACCGTATCATGGATATCTTATTCTTCTTTTTTATTCATGCAATGATAGAACGCTTACATGTAAATCGTCTTGAATCAATTATGAATTTCATATTCATATGAATAGAGATTCATAAGTTAGAGTTATGAATTTTAAACTAAAAAAAAGTTTATAGAACTCATATTGAAACAACTATGACTTCCATATGTCAATAGCACAGATAATCATAAGGTTTTCTTACGCATAACGATTCTCTTAAGACGATCTTATGATATTCATTCAGATCTTGCACTATTGAATTCATAAGGTTAACATTGAAAATTTATAGGGATACCTTATAGCAAAAAAAAAAAACATAAGGTATTCTGACGACATTTTCTAGTTTTTTTGGATGAGTGTATCCGCCATTGCCCGTACCGCTGAAAAAACATCACGTTAGAAAATACGTTTCTTGTACTCACCAAAGAGTTGCGTCGCGTCCCATCTATCTTGCTTCAATTGACACAAAATCTCTTCAATCTCTGGGTCCATCTCGACTTACTTTTGAACTTAAAAACTTATAAAAACGAATATATTTCGCAACGACACTTTACGCGCACGGCACAAAACGAAGCACAACAAAAATCAACACAATGCGTTTTGTTTTTGACGGGTGACAGGCGAGCGGTGGGAAATGCTGAATTTTCAGCAATCTGGACCTGGTTGCTGGTTTTCAGTACAAACGATCCGAGTTGCTGATTTTCAGATAAAAATTTGTTGATTATGTATCAGCAATCCATTTTGCTGAAATCTGTTTTAGATATTTGGTGTGTAGATGATGCGCAGCACCTTCCATTCGAAAACTCCAAGGGCGCGTTGGCCCTCTGCACGTAGAGTCCATAGGTCCATTAGTATGGGACAAACATCAAACTCTCGCTCCAGTCGACTTTTTTTGATTCCATTTAGGTCCCATATGAACTGGGCAAAATTTCAGCGCAATCGGTGAAACTATAATTTAGCGCAAGCGGTTCAAAGTTTTCATAGGATTTACTATGGGAAAAGTTGCACTTTCAGATAAAAAATCCCAGAGGTCGCCCTTTGTCTCCTTAATTCAAATAGATCAATGCTTCTTGTAGGAAAATCATTTTTGAAACTTTCCTTCGAAGATCGCAAAACGATTGGATGCTTGTGGAAAAAGTTATTGATTTATTACCGATTAGTGATCCAACGAACGGCTTTTTGTTTTGTTTTATCAGCAGCACTGTAGCTGCTGCCTTGGCTGCTGCTGTTTCTGGGGGTGGTGATGCCACCCGCCACTCCATGCAGCAACGGCAGCAGCAGTGCTGGTGATAAATCAAAACAAACAGCCGTTCGTTGGATCACTAATCGTTAATAAATCAATAACTTTTTCCACAAGCATTCAATCGTTTTGCGGTCTTCGAAGGAAAGTTTCAAAAATGATTTTCCTACAAGATACGTTGATCGATTTGAATTAAGGAGACAAGTGGCGACCTCTGGGAATTTTTATCTGAAAATGTAACTTTTCCCATAGTAAATCCTATGAAAACTTTGAACCGCTTGCGCTAAATTATAGTTTCACCGATTGCGCTGAAATTTTGCACAGTTCATATGGGACCTAAATGGAATCAAAAAAGTCAACTGGAGCGAGGATTTATTTTTTCCATACAAACGTGTACCATACTAAGGTCCATACTTCGTGCCCATAGAGGACTACCGATCTAGTCAGCGTTTTCTAGATAGTTTACTTAGTGTGACGGCGAAATTTGTTCGATCGTAGAGCTCTGCGGAGTCCAAAGAAAGCTCAATTTCCTGACACAATGCGTCTCCAAATGTCTCCGCTGGTGTCGTTGTCGGCGGTCACTAGTGAGCGCAAGAATACAAATTCTTCAACCGCCTCGATTTCACCGTCAAAAAAAATTCATGGCGGCCGGCGCAATAATTCCTCCCTAGAGCTTATTGCTATCATGTATACATGTCTTCGACTCATTAATGACTAATCCGATTCTCCTGGCTCCATTCTTTAGTCGGATGTACGTTTCCGCCATCGTCTCAATTTTGCGAGCTTCAATATCAACAGCGAAACCAAGCAGCTTAACGGACTTCCACTAGAGTGTATCCCCGCTCGCCTTGTTACACCCTCTAAAGCAATGTTGAACAGTAAGCACGAAAGACTTTCACCTTGCCATAACCCTCTGTGAGATTCTAAAGGAATCGAGAGTGTCCCTGATACTCTAACAACGCACATCACTCGATCCATCGTCGCCTTGATCAATCGTATCAGTTTATCCGGGAATCCGTATTCTTGCATAATCTGCCATAGCTGTTCTCGATTGATTGTATCATACGCCGATTTTAAATCGATGAACAAGTGATGTGTGGGCACGTTGTATTCGCGGCATTTCTGCTACACCTGGCGGATGGCGAACATCTGGTCCATTCGCGTTCAACCATAAACCCAGCCTGATATTGCCCCACGAACTCTCTTGCAATCGGTGATAGACGGTGGCATAAAATTCGAGAGAGTATCTTGTAGGCAGCACACTTCTGAGTTGTGATCGCGCGGTAGTTCCCTCAATCCAACTTGTCGCCGTTTTTGTAGATGGGACACACGATACCTTCCATCCATTCCTCCGGTAATACTTCCTCCTCCCAAATCTTGGTAATAAACCAGTGTAGTGCTCTCACCAATGCAATGCTTCTCCACCGTATTTTAGAAGCTCGCTTGGTAGTTGATCTGCTCCAGCGGCTTTGTTCTTTTTAGACCGGCCATCCTCCTCCTCAATCTTTTGGAGGTCGAGGGCCGGAAGTCTTTCGTCCTGTGCATATACTCCTAGATCTGTTACCACGCCACCTTCGGTACTTGCAACGTCGCCATTGAGGTGCTCATCGTAATGCTGCCGCCACCTCTCGACCACCTCACGCTCGCTCGTGAGAGTATTCCCGTGATTATCTCGGCACATGTCGGATTGTGGCACAAAGCCTCTGCGCGAGCGGTTCAGCTTCTCGTAGAACTTTCGTGAGTCCTTAGCGTGGTACAGCTCTTCCATCGCTTCGAGATCTCGTTCTTCCTGCTGGCGCTTCTTCATCTGGAAGACTGAGTTCTGCCTGTTCCGCGCCAGTCTGTAACATGCCTCATTCGCTCTCGTACGGTGTTGCAGCATTCTCGCCCATGCTGCATTCTTCTCGTTTTTCAACTGTTCACATTCGCCGTCGAACCAGTCGTTTCTGTGATTCGGAGTCGCGAAGCCTAGTGCTGTAGCCGATGTACTATCTATGGCCGATCGGATGTCCCTCCAGCCATCTTCAAGTGTAGCTGCGCCAAGCTGCTCTTCTGTTGGTATACGGCGGAGTGCAAATTGAAGACGGGACTTGGAGAAGCCGATTGAATCACGAACTGCATCAGCTGCTGAGAGGATCAACCATCGTCCACACCACGAAAATCGGTAGGCTACGGTGGACGGGTCACGTCATCAGGATGTCGGATAGCAACCCGACTAAAATGGTTCTCGAGAGTCATCCGACCGGTACAAGAAGACGTGGTGCGCAACGAGCTAGGTGGGTCGATCAAATGGGGGACGATTTGCGGACTCCTCGTAGATTGTGGATTGGATGTAGCATGGATCACATGCATGTATCGAGTAGAATGGAGAAGACTCAAACGTTTACGTCTATGCAGAGGACACTCAGGCCTTAGTGTGACCGGTGAGGTAAGTAAGATGAGCTTAGAGTGCTTCACAGGTACTGGATGCTGATCAGTCGCCCTTAGCATGGAGAACAAGCGTTCATTTTGCAGACCTGGTCTAGTAGTGAAGAATTTCCCATTCGACGTAGACTACCTGGATCACATGGTTGCCATTGGTTGGTGTAAGAGTTGTTCTCCAAATCAGGTGAAGCCATACAGTTATTCGTGCATTCTGCAACCCGCAGAATGGCACCAATAATTCATCATCCCAACTTCCAATTTCACCATCAACCAATCCCGCGATTGACTAACGACTCGGTGTCCCTGGCATGGCACACCAAAGATATGTTTTATACATGCTGATGATCAACTGACACACAACTGTTTGCGATTAGTCGCTTTTGCATGTCAGGCTGCAAATTGCTTTCTCCGAATGGATGGCCGGCCGACACCGTCTTCCTCGTTGTTGCACAATTGCACATGCAACTGTGCGCCAGTCTCAGCAGCGCAGCGCGGTCTTGCAAAGAGGAAACAAAAAGCACTAATAATGCCGTCCACTGTTTTGTTTTGTTTGTTTTTGCCAGGCCTCCGGAACAGTTCGGAACGGGTTAGCGTCGGTGGGCAATGGTGGGTACCTATACTGCATTACTAACTGTACGGTGGTGCTGGAAGGGCTTCGAGAGACGAGGCGAATCCCTTTTCTCGCAAGACAAGCCGTTAATTAATTCTGCGAAATAATAATTTAAACTTATCTCGTACATAGCGTTTTTCAGATAGGACTGCAGCGGATGGTCATTTTTCCCCCATGCTGAACAGTGGGGTCGATCGGAACAATAGATGGTCAAATTATCTTGGAGGCTTCAAGTGTTGACGTGTATATAAAAGTCTAGTTGTGCTGTTCAGGTGCTCATCACCTTTCAATTACTTCACGTCTGGTTGACTAGAGATTCCTGTCATTTTCGCTGCATATTTCACACCACGAAGCCTTTCTTTTAGTCCTATTTTCCGGCATGTGTCCCTCTGTGCGCTGGATGGCTGCAGCAGTACTTTTAGTTTGCGACCCAGTGAGGAGTCAGAACCGTGCGTTCGCGAGCTCGCTCATTGCGCAGCCAGCCCGAGTCCGTCGATGGGTCGCGGATGATAAAGTCTTTTTCATCTGTAACGAATAATGACAAGATGAATAATTATGGCGCGAAGGGGCCCGCGCGATCTCTCCCGATGCGATGGTATGGACATGACCCACACTGCACTGACTGGGCCGCGGCACTTGTTGACTTGTTTGCGTTCGGTCCCTTGCTTCTGCGCCACACAGCCAGCCAGCCGTTGCGTCGCACAGTTGATCATTGATGGATGATGGTGGCTTGGCTTGACCGAGAGGGCGATTGGGATCTCTGGCACTGCCCAGGAATGGAATGCAATCGCGGAATGAGGTCAAATAGGTAATAATGCGACGAGAATGATCTGGCGCATTTGATTGCCAACTGGAATGGATCTTATTACCCGATATCGATTCGACCGAGACGACCACACGATCTGATGAACCTCAGCCTGCCTCCGAGGCGATGATAGCTCCAGGACCATTCAATCAATTCAGAAGAATAGGCTCATTTTTCCCCATTAACGCACGTCGGCTGCCGAATTAACTAGCCATAAATTTTGAACCAAAACAGATTAGCCACTGATTAGAACGGCCCCGAAGTGGACCAAGAGAAAAAGAAACACGACTCGGTCTTTTATACTTAGCCACATTACAACAGCCTTTCTTCGTTATCAGTTTCGTGTATGTAAAAGAGACAGGCACCATTTGGGTTATAAATTTTTAATCATTTCGCTCTCGCTCCAGAAGCCAACCAACAGGCCTTGTTGTCTTGTTTTTTTCGGGAAACTTTTCGTCCAATTTCAACGGCTACACCGTTTACAATCACTGCGACTGACCTGTTGCTGTTGTTGTTTCCTTCTTTATCATCTCATTCATATTTTATTGTGTATCATTACTTTTTACTGTTATTACTTTTTCATCTTTCTCCTCTCACGCGCAGTTCGTTTAAACTCATTAGGTATTTAAATATTTTCGAAATAAAATTATCATATTTTATTAATAAATTTCGTGGCTGCGATCGGACGAGGCCCGTGAATGGGTGAGAAGGATTGGACTTTAGACTTCGGAACATTGGTTGAAAAATACAAGCGAACGAATACGTTCAACAGAAGGTTTCAGTAGAAATAGAAATATTACACTGAAGTCTTTATTTTATGAAGTCGATTCTGTAAAACTTGGTATGATTTTTATTCTGTATGCTTTCACGACTACGCGTAGTTGACTATTGGAGCGTATCGTGCCTAAGTTTGCAAATCTTTATCAATAACTACCTCAGCACTAATACCACTAGACTTGCTTCTGTCTCTACCCGCAATCATGTACTTTGTTTGGGAAGAGTTTACCGTCAAGCCTATACATACTGTGTCGCCCTTCAGAGGAGCAAATGCAACCTCTACTACCCTACGAGCAATGCCAATGAGATCAATATCGTCGAGAGTAAATTTTAAAGAGCATCACCCTGCTTCAATACATGTAAGGTCACAAATGAGGTAGACACGTCGTCTGCGGTACGAATACTTGATTTTGATCTATTCAGCGTGGTGCGTTTCAGCCCAAACAGTTTTGCCGGAAAACCATATTTGGCATCATTAACAAAAGCTCATTTGTTTTCTTTAAATCGTGCGCTACTTTCTAAAATCAATGAACAGATGGTGAGTCTGCAAGTTATACTTCAAAAAATTGTCTAGAATCATCCACAGGTTAAACATTTTATCTATCGTAGATCGACCCTCACCAAAAACAGACTAGGTCAACAGAGGACTCCTCAAGACGTCCTAATTTTGTTTCTGGGTGGTCATTCATAGATACCATTTATCAAATCTTCGAAGTGTTCCTCTCATCTGGCCGCCACCATTGAATTGTCTATCAACAAGTTCTTTTGCCACGTGTCCTTCGTTGAACCTCCGCATATCGTTCCAATTCATCCTTCTTCCGGGAGTTCCTCCGTGAATTCTTCCAGGTGTTCCTCCGGGAAATCTTTCGAAAGTTCCTCCGGGAATTCTTCCGGGAGTTCCTGAGGGAATTATCCCAAAAGTTCCTCCGGGAATTCTTCTAGAAAATCCTCCGAGAATTCTTCCAGAAATTCCTCCAGGAATTCTTCCAGAAGTTCCTCCGGCAATTCTTCCAGAGCTTCCTTCGGGAATTGTTCCAGAAGTTCCCCTGGGAATTGTTCCAGAAGTTCCTCCGGGAATTGTTCCAGAAGCTCCTCCGGGAATTCTTCTTGAAGTTCCTCCGGGAAATCTTCTAGGAGTTTCTTTGGGAATTCTTTCAGAAATTTCGCCGGGAATTCTTCCAGAAGTTCCTCCGGGAATTCTTCCAGCAGTTCCTCCGGGAATTCTTCAAGCAGTTCCTCCGGGAATTCTTCCAGAAGTTTCTTCGGGAATTCTTCCAGGAGTTTCTTCGGGAATTCTTCTAGAGGTTCCTCCGGGAATTCTTCTAGAAGTTCATCCGAGAAATTTTCCAAAAGCTTCTCCGGGAATTCTTCTAGAAGTTTCTCCGGGAATTCTTCCAGAAGTTCCCCCAGGAATTCATCCAGCAGTTCCTCCGGGAATTCTACCAGAAGTTCCTCCGGGAATTCTTCTAGAAATTCCTCCGGGAGTTTTTCTACAAGTTCTTCTGGGAATTGTTCCAACAGTTCCTCCAGGAAGTGCTCCAGAAGTTCCTCCGGGAATTCTTCCAGAAGTTTCTCCGGGAATTCTTCTAGAAGCTTCTCCGGGAATTCTTCCAGAAGTTCCTCCAGGAATTCTTCCCGAAGTTTCTCCGGGAATTCTACCAGAAGGTCCTCCGGGAATTCTTCTAGATATTCCTCCGGGAGTTTTTCCACAAGTTCTTCTGGGAATTGTTCCAAAAGTTCCTCCAGGAAGTCCTCCAGAAGTTCCTCCGGGACTTTTTCCATAAGTTCATCCGGGAATTCTTCTAGAAGTTTCTCCGGGAATTCTTCCAGAAGTTCCTCCGGGAATTCTTCCAGAAGTTTCTCTGGGAATTCTACCAGAAGTTCATCCGGGAATTCTTCCAGAAATTCCTCCGGGAGTTTTTCTAGAAGTTCTTCTGGGAATTCTTCCAAAAGTTCCTCCAGGAAGTCTTCCAGTAGTTCCTCCGGGACTTCTTCCAGAAGTTCCTCCGGGAATTCTTCTAGAAGTTTCTCCGGGAATTCTTCCAGAGGTTCCTCAGTCAATTCTTCCAGAAGTTCCTCCGGGAATTCTTCCAGAAGTTCCTCCGGGAATTCTTCCAGAAGTTCCTCCGGGAATTCTTCCAGAAGTTTCTCTGGGAATTCTACCAGAAGTTCATCCGGGAATTCTTCCAGAAATTCCTCCAGGATGCCTTCAAGAATTTCCTCCGGGAATTCTTCCAGAAGCTCCTCCGGGAGTTCTTCGAGAAATACCTCCGGGAATTTTTGCACAGATTCTCCAAGAATTTTTCCAGAAGTTCCCCTGGAAATTTTTCGAATAGTTCCTCCGGGAACTCTTCTAGAAATTCCTCCGGGGCTTCTTCCAGAAGTTCCTCCGGGAATTTTTCACCAAAAGTTCCTCCGGGTATTCTTCCAGGAGTTCATACGGGAATTCTTCCAAAACTTCATTCGGGAATTCTTCCAGCAGTTCCTCCGGGAATTCTTCCAGGAGTTCATCCGGGAGTTCTTCCAAAAGTTCCTCCGGCAATTCATCCAGCAGTTCCTCCGGGAATTCTTCCAAAATTTCACTCGTAAATTCTTCCAGCAGTTCCTCCGGGAATTCTTCCAGAAGTTCCTTCGGGAATTCTACCAGAAGTTCATCCGGGAATTCTTCTAAAAGATCCTTTGAGAATTCTTATACAAGTTCCTCCAGGATGCCTTCAAGAAATTCTTCGAGGAGTTCATACGGGAATTCTACCAGGAGTTCCTCCGGGAATTTTTCCAAAAGTTTCTCCGGCAATTCTTCCAGAAGTTACTCCGGGAATTCTCCCAAAATTCCATTCGGGAATTCTTCCAGCAGTTCCTCCGGGAATTCTTCCAGGAGTTCATCCGGGAGTTCTTCCAAAAGTTCCTCCGACTATTCTTCCAGCAGTTCCTCCGGGAATACTTCCAGGAGCTTCTCCGGGAATTCTTCCAAAATTTCACTCGGAAATTCTTCCAGCAGTTCCTCCGGGAATTCTTCCAGAAGTTCATTAATGAATTCTTTCAGAAGTTCCTCCGGGAATTCTTCCAGAGGTTCCTCCGCGAATTCTTTCGGAAGTTCCACCGGGAATTTTTCTAGAAAATCCTCTGAGAATTCTTCCTCAAGTTCATCTAGGGTGTCTTCAAGAATTTCCTCCGGGAATTCTTCCAGAAGTTCCTCCGGGAGTTCTGCGAGAAGTTCCTCCAGGTAATTTTCAGAGTTTCTCCAAGAATTCTTCCAGAAGTTCATTAATGAATTCTTCCAGAAGTTCCTCCGGGAATTCTTCCAGAGGTTCCTCCGGGAATTCTTTCAGAAGTTCCACCGGGAATTTTTCTAGAAGATCCTCTGAGAATTCTTCCTCAAGTTCATCTAGGGTGTCTTCAAGAATTTCCTCCGGGATTTTTTCCAGAAGTTCCTCCGGGATTTCTTCTAGAAGTTTCTCTGGAAGTTCTTCCAGAAGTTCCTCCGGGAGTTTTTTTTATTATTCAATCACTTAACTTTATTTACATTTTTTTTTTGTCCAATAGGGCACGTGAGCGCTTCCAATTGGCCGCTGCACTTACAGGGGATAGACAAAATGATCGGGACAGGCAAAATTTTCACTTTTCAAAAAATGTTCAACTAGCTGTAACTTTCCGAAAAGTGCATCAAATATTCTCAAATTTTTACTGTGAGTTCATCAACTAGTTGTGTATCAGTGGTCAAAATTTGAGAAAAATCGGGCTATTCTCCACGAAGTTATAAAGATTCTTAGAAAAGGTAAAATTATCCGATAGCCAACTTTGAGCTGTTATATCTCCGGATTCAATGAACCGAATGCAATGAAATTTTGACCATTAATGACTTATATAATGAACTATGAAAAACCGTTAACTAAACTTAAAATTCTTAACACGGAAGAAAATTATTGCGATTAGATTTTTTTCTAATAAAACACAAAAATATCCAAAACTTCAACATCGTATCAAAATTCAAGATGCAAATCATAGTTTATTTAATTCCCCTCTAATTGACTTATATATAAATGTGTTTTGAGGGAAAGTAACAACATAGCCGCCAACAAATTGAAAAAGTAATGGAATACATATTAAAAATAGACCAATTTCCTAAAATATCGTGAAGAAAATAAAATCGCTATAACTTTTTCTCTTGTTGAAAATTTCTAGTTAAGTTAAATGTTTTTTAGTGTTCATTATATAAGTCATAAATGATCAAAATTTCATTGCAATCGGTTCATTAAATCTGGAGATATAATAGCTCAAAGTTGGCTATCGGATAATTATACCTTTTTCAAGAATCTTTATAACTTCCTGGAAAATGGCCCGATCTTTTCCAAATTTTGACCACTAATACACAACTAGTTGATGAACTTACAGTAAAAATTTGAGAATATTCTATGCACTTTTTGAAAAGTTACAGCTAGCTGAACATTTTTTGAAAAGTGAAAATTTTGCCTGTCCCGATCATTTTGTCTATCCCTACACTTTGCACAGCGCCCAAATGCATTCAATTCTAATTCTTATATTGTGGAGCCGCGTAGCCGTGCGGTTGGTTAGGGTCACCATAAAATAACATATTTCATTATGCTGTTGACATTCTCTTCTGCTTGGGATTCTAGAACTTCTTCAGGGTTTCTTATAGACAATCCTGGAGGATTCCTGCATGTATTTTCCCAGAAAAATAATTCTTAAATTCTTCTAAAGACATCCCTTTTGGATTTCTTCCTGGACTTCTTTATTAAGATACATTTTCTAGGAATAAAAAATTTAAAACGCGTTTCTTCAGGTACTCTTACCGGAATTCTTCCAGAATTACGTCCATCGATTGCTGTAGCAGTCTCTCAGGAAATCCTCCAAGAATTTTACTAAACGGGTTCTCTAGGTATTTTACTAAAATATCCTCAATGAACGTTTCTAGAAATTCTTCCAAGGGTTTCTTTGGATAATCATCCTGAAAGTTCTTCGCAAATTCCTCTCGAGATTCTATCAGCCATTTTTTTTTTGAGATTTTTACTGACATTCATCTGAAGATTCGTTCAAGAGTTCTTATTGTGATTTCTACGGAGATTATACTTAAGATTTCTTAAGAAATTCTTTCAAAAATTCCTGTTCAGATTCCTTCTGAAGGTCATGCTCGGACTCCTGCAACAAAATATCTTCGGAGCGTTTTTCAGAACTTTAGAGATTGCTTCATAAATTTCAGTAAGGGGATTTTATTTAAAGTTCTTCCAAGAAGTTTTTCAGAAATTTCTCCAAAAATGATTTACCAACCCTACAGAGGTTCCTTTGGAAATTCTTCCAAGGGTTTCTTCAAGATTCCTTTGATAAATTTTGTCAGGGATTTCGGCAGAAGTTCCTGCGGTTTCATCAGAAATATATCCTAGGGTTGCTTGACAGATTCCTGCAGGAATTGCCGATATTCACCAAGGAACTTATTATTCTAGGAAGTGCACAATATTCTCTAAAAAATCCCTGAATGAACTGCTGAAGAAGTTGCTTTAGGATTGTCCGAAGAAATCGTTGAAGAAAACTCCAGATAATATATTTAAAACTCTTGAATACGTTTGGGAGGGATTTAGGGACAAAATGCCTGATTAAATTTCTCAAGATATCTCTGGAGGTTATATTGGATGCATGCCAGAGAGAATACCTGAAAAGAAACTCCTCCATTCCATTCCATTCTCAATCCATTCTCCATAAGGAAACTCAATTCCTTAATCCCAAAAAAAAAGAATTGAAGGAACTCTGAAAGTAATTCCAAGATAAAAAAAACCAAAGCCAAAGATACTGGTGAAATTCTTGAAGAAACCTCTCAACTATTTTTTGAGAATCTCTAAAGAATTTTCTGAAGGAATGCTTGGAAAATCTCCTTTGGATACCAGCAGTTGAGCAAATTATTCTTGAAAACTTACTACCTGTAGAAATTCGTAAAGGAATTCCTGTAGAATCGGAAAAATAAATCCTGGAAGTGTTATTAAGAAAACCATTGAAGAAATTTCTGAACGCATCAAATACTCGGAGGATTCATTGAAAGAGATGAGAAATTAGCTGCAGGTATTCGTTGGAAAATTTCTTCAAAAAAATCAAGAAAAAAGGCTAAGAATTAGATCTGGAATCGTTTCTGCGGGAATGGCTAAGTGAATCTTTAAGAATTTTCAAAGGAAAATCCAAGGAAAACCCTAGAGAAAATTTAGAAAAAAAAACTCCGAATCTCTGTGTAAAACAATATTCTGCGATTGCATCTTTTGAAGAAATATTTAAGGGAATTCCTGGAGAATGTCCTGGAGAATTTCTCGGAAAATCTATAGAAATTACAAAAATCATTCCTACAGAAATCCCAAAGAAAAAAAAAATGAAGGAAATCCAGCAAGAATCTTCTTTCTATGAAAGGTACAAAAAAAGTGCTGCCGTAATAACATTTTTTAATTAATCCCTAACGGAATTCCTGACGGGTTACCTTGAGGTATAGCCAAGTTTCCTGCTACCAAATAGAGCGCTCAAGTAAAATTCCACCTTTTTCCGTAAGTAATTTTGACATTTGTTTAACTGACAGCATTTCAACAAAACGATGCTGTAAGAAGGATGCGAAGAAAAGGGCACCAGGTTGTTTTCGATTTGGACTTTCGTTATTGGAATTTCTGGAAGAATCTTCGGAAGAATTCCTGGAGAAATTCCTGGAGGAATCTCCGGAAGAATTCCCGGAGGAATCTGTAGAAATTCCTTGAAGAATGTCCGGACGAATTCCTGGAGAAATCTCCGGAGGAATTATTGGAGGAATCTCAGAAGGAATTTTTGGAGATTTGCTCCAGTAAATCCTCCAGGAATCCCTCCGGAAATTCCCGGGGAAGTCTTGCAGAAATTATTGAAAATCTCCTGGAAGAGATCCCGATGAACTTGTGGAAGAATTGAACGGGAATTCTGGAGGAACTCCTGGAAAATTTCCCGGAGAATTCCTGGTGTAATTATTTATCAACTTCTGGAGGAATTCCCAAGGTAATTTTAGATAAGTTCTTGGGAAACTCCTGGAGGAATTACAAAGTCATTGGGGAATTTTTGCAGAAATTCTCGGAAATCCCCTTGATGAACTCCTGGAAGAATTTCGGTATACGGAAAATTAACAACATGACTGACAGCATCGCATGACAGTGCCATCTGTTGGCAAATCTTCTGGCTGTAAATTTCTTATCAACTGCGGACGCGTAGGTAATTTTGATTGCAAAAGTTTTACGTGACCATTACTTGTCCTATCCTTTTGCACAGTATGTACTTATCAGGTGGAAACTAACCAATTCCAAAAGAGTGCCTCACGGGAAGAATTACATTTTAAAATAGTTGTCAGAGTGATCATTTAAAAAAGTTCAGCTGAACTCATGAAAGGAATTTTTGAAAGAATGCCCCTTTTGCTTGTAACCATCGCCAAACCAAATTTATGATGAAAAAATAATTCTCAATTAAGCGCAATATTGAAGTGATTTCTATAAGGGTGTACCAGTATAAAGTGCGCTGAAATTTGGAAAACTTGAGTAACCAGCTCTGAAAAAATATTACTCTTAGCATTACAGAACGTTTGTCGGTACAATCACCAAAACACTAAGATTAATTCTCCACCACACAATGTTGCACGACGTCCAACAAACTATAGCTGCAATAATCGATCTTGAATAAAATATGACACGTGTTTCCCTCAAAGTCACCTGTCTGGATCGAACTTCGCTTTCCAACCAGGAACATCGGAATTGCATGACGGAAACTTTCAAGCACTGACGACTGACCGTCCAGATTGATGTCGTAAAACTTCCAAGAAGCAGCAGAAATTATTAATATTGTTGTTTTTAATTCGTTTTGTTCGACCGGTAATTATTCTCTTAGGCGCAATTAAATCTGACACACATTTAATGCCCCACCCGGTCGGCGGTCGGCATGTGAATAATGATGAATCAAGATGTGACAATAAAACAGGGAGGACTGCGCACAGGTCGTTGTCATCATTGTCGTCGATTCGATGTGGTCGACCATCAGTGAGTGGTCAGTTGGTTCGGCAGGGTTAGACTCTTTTTACGACCGGAAGGTGCCTTCTCAGTTACTAATGCGGTTTGTGGTTTTCGGACGACAGTAATTGGGCGTCTGGCGGAAAAAAAGGAAAGTTCCTTCTGGCTTGGGCTTGGGCTTGGGTGGATTCATTTGGAGATGACTGTTTTACTGCCTTCGGTCATCGGGCGGGAAGTCAGTTAATTGTTTGTCATTTTTATCTGCGATAATGCGATAATGGGTTTCATTGCTCGGCGGAGTTCCTTGGAAAGCGAGATGATGCGAGGTTAATGAAATCGTTTTGCGGTGCGACCCCCAAGTTTATGCATCATATTTTCGGAGGACATTCAGTTTTATCACGTTTTAAAAGTGGCATTTGCATGAAAAAGTCGCACATATGCACTGCCGTTCTACGCATAATTATCCCATGTTGATATGGATTCCATATCAACATGGGACAATTATGCATAGGACGGCAGTGCATGAAGTGACAAATTTTGCAGCAATTCGTTGACGGGGGAAATAATAACAACACTCAAAAACAACAGAACGATGCCGGTGAATCGGACGACGATGGTGGTCAAATCCCGCTTAGCCGAGGCAGTGGTGCTCAAACTATGGATCGCATGGTGATCATTGAAAATGAAGTGTGGGTAAAAAGTAAAAAGAAACTATCCAGGATCAGTGTGACAAATCGTAAAACTATAACGTGTAATAAACAGACGCGTACGTTCTGATGAGTATGACATGAGAGTCTGTCACTTTGTCGCAGTCCTCGGCGAGATCCACATGAACTACAACATAATATAGGGTATGTGTGCCATCAGTAATCTCACGCTCCCATATCCATCCTATTCGAAAACAAGCGATTACGGCACCGATTGATTCCGTTCTTTTTGTTTCCATGGGTGCTCACTTCTAACAAAAAAATACAAAAATAAGAAACAAAACAAACAGCGCTTCAATCCTTCGTTTTTCGTAGGATGAAAATGGGAGCCAAATGCTTAAGAAGGGAACCAATACCCTAGTTTACCCAAAACCGGTCTATCGTTGCTTTTTTCAGCAGAGTGGGTCTTTGTGATCGTTTTCTCAGATCAAGATTTTCTTTTTGGTGAGATTATAATTGGTGATCGCTTTGAAGCTCTCACGACGAACGTCCACAAATAACGTCACGATTTGAGGTGGAAGAGAGAGTTATGCAAAGTGTGACGACAGAGTTCCCATACAAAATGTGTGAAATGAGGGAGAAGGGGAAAATGGTCGATTCAAGCGGGATGTAATTTATGAACGTTCCCTTTCAGTTTGAGACATGGAGCCATCGTGGGATGCGTTGCCCTTCTGTTGTTTCCGCTTCTGCCACGTTCTACCGGGTGCCATACCGCAGCATAACTGCCCGCTATGTGTCCTTTTCCTCCAAAATCGCACATTTCGGGGAACCATTTGTTCCGTCGACTCCTTTTCATGCTCTCGGCTGCGTCGGTGATGGTTGCACGCCCCCTTATTTTGCAACGCCTCGACATTCTGATTCAGTCGCTCTATGTTCTACTAGTATGGGACACGCTTGTATGGAAAAAATAAATCCTTGCTCCAGTCGACTTTTTCGATCCCATTTAGGTCCCATATCACCTGTACAAAATTTCAGCGCAATCGGTGAAACTATAATTTAGCGCAAGCGGTTCAAATTTTGCATAGGATTTACTATGGGAAAAGTTGCACTTTCAAACAAAAAATCCCAGAGGTCGCCCTTTGTCTCCTTAATTCTAATCGATCAACGCTAGAAAAATCATTTATGAAACTTTCCTTCGAAGATCGCAAAACAATTGGATGCTTGTGAAAAAAGTTATTGATTTATTACCGATTAGTCATCCAACGAACGGCTTTTTGTTTTGTTTTATCAGCAGCACTGCTGCTGCCGTTGTTGCATGGGGTGGTGGGAGGCATCACCACCCCCAGAAACAGCAGCAGCCAAGGCAGCAGCTACAGTGCTGCTAATAAAACAAAACCAAAAGCCGTTCGTTGGATGACTAATCCGTAATAAATCAATAACTTTCTTCACAAGCATCCAATTGTTTTGCGATCTTCGAATGAAAGTTTCATAAATGATTTTTCTACAAGAAGCGTTGATCGAATTGAATTAAGAAGACAAAGGGCGACCTCTGGGATTTTTTGTTTGAAAGTGTAACTTTTGCCATAGTAAATCCTATGCGAACTTTGAACCGCTTGCGCTAAATTATAGTTTCACCGATTGCGCTGAAATTTTGTACAGGTAATATGGGACCAAAATAAGATCGAAAAAGTCGACTGGAGCGAGAATTTGATGTTTGTCCCATACTAATGTTCTACTGAGGTGGTCGTCGGTACTGTACATTGTTGATGACGGAGAGTTTTGGGCGCAGTTTGGTCATCACCCGGTAATTGGGTTGTTTAGTGAATTAAATATTGCCATTTCCTTTAGCCAAATGGAAAGTACTCATTTTTCTGAGTATAAGGTGATTTTATTGCGTTTCAATTCCTTTGTTTTGATGGGTTAATAAACAAAACAGTTTTAAATTGCGTGGATAGAATGACAGTTGAATCGATAAAGTGACAGCTCTCCCCGAACAAAAAATTTCCCCCAAACAAACTCCTAATGCATTTTAAAAATAGTTCCCGGGCACCAAAAATGATGAAATTTTGGATTTCGACTAATTGTTGGACGGAGATTCCGATTATGCAATAATCTGGATACCCCTAAAGAACCCAATTGTCATATTATACGCAACAGTCCGGACCCGAATGACTTCCATTCAGTTAAAGGGTCCTTAAAATAAATTAATAATAATAATACGCAACAGTTCATACATGTATTCCTTCAGAATCTCTTCTAGATCTTTCTGCAAAAACAACTCCAGGGATTCAGGGAATTCATGGCCCTTCATAGATTCCCTGAAGAACTTTTATTTTGAAGCTTCCTTTATCAATTTTAATAAAATCCTTCGAAAATTTCTTCAGAGCCACGAGAGGAATGCTCTAAGAAAATCATTGACTTTATTTTAAAATCTTCCATTTATTCGAAGGAATGGATTCTGGGGATTCCTTCTGTATGCGAAATGAAACCCGATTGGCTCGGTATCGGAATTTGAAAGGGTACGTTTAGGCCGATGCAAATATTATTTTTCTTTTATGTCCGAGGCCACTCGCCGGGTACGAGGGGGGGGGACAAAAATAAATAAGGAACAAACGAAAAAAAAACTATTGAAAAATTACAAATTATACCAACTATTGAAAAAATATTTTTCAACTATTGAAAAATAGTTGCTTGTAAACATTTTTTCTATTGAAAATGGAGTCATGGGCAGCCATGTTTTTTTTTTCGCCCCTTCAATATTTTGGGATTTTTGAAGGGGGGGTGACATAAAACAAATTAAATATTTGTATCGGCCTTATTAGCGAGAAGATACAATGATCTTAGCGGTTCGGCTATCTATATTGAACTGGCAGGCCTGGTTATTCTATACTGGATATATAATGCGCACAGAGCACAATTGGGGAAACGAACTAACGAGAACTATATAAGCTTTCGCTCACCTATCAGATTGATAGATGATCAGAGAGGGTTATCGTTGTGCGAAGAAAAGTGAGAGTGAATTTACAATTTGGGTGATTCAAAATCAATCCTATTCTTAACACTTTTAAAAAATTCATAAAGGATTTTTTTTAATCTTACATTCTTTCAGGCATTGCTTCAGAGCTTAAAGGACTCCGTCAGAAAATCTCCCATGGATTTCTTTTCATTTTCAATTCATCCCCAACGGCAGCTGTCAGATAGTGTTCCTGGAGTTTCTTCAGAAATTTGCCTAAAGTTCCTTGCTTGGATTTTTAACAAAAGCTTTCAGCGATTCATTTTGGAGTATTCTCCAAGTGGTTCAAAAATTCCTCCACGCGTTTTTCATTCAGAAGCTCCTCTAGGCTTTTCTTCAGATATTCTTTCGGAGATTTTGACAAGTTCTCCTCGGGATTGCTTAAGAAATTCCTCGAAAATTCATTTCAAGGGATTTCATGAGAAATTTCAATGGGATTATTCCACGAGATTTTTAAGGAATTCTATTCAAAATTCCACCAGAGATTTCTTTACAGTTACTCCAGAAATATCTCCAAGAACTGCTTTTAATAATATTTCAAAATGTACATATTATAACTAAGAGTGTTGGAATTAGAGAGAAAATTCGATAAAAGTTGAAAAAATGTTGTATCATCTGAATTTGGCGGAAAGCTACTGTTGGGGAGTTTTCGGGGTCTTTTGAGCCACAAACACTGGTGTTCAGTAGTGCAGATACGCTAAAAGCTAAACATTATTGCGTTAATAAATTTGCCCATTGCCTATCCATTGAAAACTTACATTGGTCACCCTATACTCAAGTCAGATCCAACAAGTATCAACCGGTTCACCGAGAGTGAGATGAATATCACTGCTGTAAAGACTATCGTTCAATATATAGAATAAACCTTCATCCAAATCTTGTCTACTTACATGTGGATAGCAAGAGAACAATGAATCCTTGCTTTTCCCTACGAGAAAATTCCAAGGCAAATTCCGTTCGGTACTAACTGGGCCAAATCCTAATAACAGCATTTAGATTAATTTAAATATTCTCTACATATTCATGGAATACTTACAATTCTAGAGACAATCAATTACCCATTTAATTCCAATCTACTTCCAAAACCAATTCTTATCACTTGATGTGTATGCTTTGTCTATAAAATACAATTCAGACTTCTTTTCATGCTAGAATCAAAACAACATGACCTATCGGCATATCCTTTTTGCTTATGCCCTATCAGCAGCTAATTCATTAACCGTGTTGCCAACAATATGGTCTTACCATTTACTCCGCGCGAATGGGTTCGACTAGATACACCGCAACAGCTACTAATTTTTGGTGTAGTAAATTTAACCCTGATTTGGGTATAATCCAGATCGAATTTTAAAGTGTATTCCAGTTCTAACATCAAATATTAAGTGGTTTCAGGTATTCCTATTACCAAAAGGTCAAAATAATGTTGGCAAAATTCCACAAACACTAGATTCGAACTGTTGTCTCAGTGGTGGTGCAAGAGTTCGAATAAAACACATACATACAAAAAGTGTTGTAACTCAAAATTGGAAAGACGTTTGGTGTAACTTTGATCAGCAAAACTTTTGCTCATGGATGGTAAAATCACCACACGGTATTTGTTTATTTTAATCTGCTTCGATTTTTTTAAGTAGGTCGAATTTTCAACTATGGTCGAACTTTTGCTCCACCTTACTCTATAGATTTTGCATCACATCCGCAAAAACTGGCAGCAAAACTCACTTTATTGGTGATATGTCTCGCAAAGGACGCTTTTTTTGGAGTTCATTGTGTGTATGTTGTCTCTCTCCCTACATGCGCCGCACTGAATAAATCTTTAAGAGCTTTTTCAGAAATCCTAGAGAGATTCCTTCAAAAATTTACCGAGGGATTTATTTTGAAAACTATTCATGGGAAAAAAATGGAAAAAAAAATCAGGCCTTCTTTTAAAAATTCATCCAACAAATCTTCCAGGTAATTTTTAAGAAACACTGCTTAAAATGATTTTGGAGATTTATATGAGAATTCATTTATTATTTTGGGAAATTCATAGTTTCCTTTAGATTTTTTCTAACGTTTTTTGGAAAATTCAACACTAGTTCACAAAACCTTACTTCAATTTCTTCCGAAACTGTGCCATTGATTGCTTTAGAAATTTCTCCAGGAAATACTTGCAGAATACCTTCCACAGATTCTTGAAAGTTATTTTAAAATATCTTGAATAGTTCAGAGATTTCTCTGGAATTTCATTTTGAAATCCCCATTAAGAATCTTTCAGAAATGTTTTCAACCATTCCACAAGAGAAACTCATACATTTTTTTTCCAAAAATCAGAACGATACTACTTTCAGGAAGTTATACAAAGATTCCTTCAGAAATGCTTGCAACAATTATTTTAAAAAATCAAAAGTTTCTCCAAGGATTTTATTAGAAAATCTTACGGACTTCTTCAGAAATTTTTAAAATAAAATTCGCCAAATTCCTCCAGGGACTTTTTATAGGTTTTCCTGGAGATTCCTTAAGAAATTCATTATGATATCTCTTCATAAATTTGTTCAAGGATTCCTTCAAGGAATCTTCTATGGATCGCTTCCAGAATTGCTGCATGTGTTCCTTCAGAAATTCCACCAGGAATTCGTTCTGAAAATTTACGAAGGTTTTTTCAGAAACTAGTCCAGTGGTATCTATGTACAGAAATACCACAGATTTCCACGGATCCTTATAGAATTTTTACAGAAATTCAATTACAAATATTTCAAACGATCTCTACTTGAATTCATCAATTATTTCTTCGGAAATATGTCCACATGTTGCTCTAGGAATACTTCTAGAAAAACATAAAAAAAACTTCATAAATGTCCTAAAAACCCACATTTTTTTTGGGAATTCCCCAAAGGGCTTCCGGAGGAGTTTATCCAATTATTTATTAAAAAGGATCTTTTAAAGTTCCTCCTGTGAATCCTTTAAGAATTTCCGTGGGATTTTTTCAGCACTTTCCCTAGTTATTCATGCAAATGTACTTCCAGTGATTCCTTAGTGATTCTACTAAATATTTCTTCAGAAATTCCTTCAGACATTCGTTCGGAAATTTGTGCTCGAGATATCAGCATGGACTTCTTCAGAGTTTTAGGGTTTTAAATTTTTCTACAGCAAAGATTCCTACTATCCTGGAATGCCTTCAGAGATTCCTGCTTGAACAATTTCAGATATTTCTCCAGGATTTGGAATTCTGACAGAAATGGCATTGAAATTATTTGATAAAAACCTGCGGAGCAATTTCTAAAAAAATCTCTGAAGGATTGTCTAAAAAAAATCCTTAAAAAGGTCTTGATGATACCTTTTGAAAATTTCCAGCAGATTTTTTTTTAATTTTTTTGGGGGGTTCCTGAACAAAATTCAAACAATTTGTGAAGTTATTTCTGAAACAATTCTTGGATGAATGCCTGACAGAATACATTAAAAATGTCTTCAGATACCTCCTAAACTTTCAAAAAAGGAAACAAACAAATACTGCGCAAATTTCAGGCAATGATAGAGTTCTTGAAAAAATCACTCAACAAATGTTCGATCACTGAAGTAATTTTGTGAAGGAACTCCTTGAAATTTTCTCAGGAGGAATTTATAGAAGAATTTCTAACACAATTTATGAAATCCTGCAGAAAAAAAACTGGAGGATTTTTTTTAAAGAACAACCAAAAAATGAGTTTTATGAATGAAGCTTTGGAAGAATAGGGTAATTATTTGCAAGTATTAATTAAAGAATTTCTTGAATAATAAATCGTTGAAATATGATAAAAACTAGAGTAACTTTTCCAGGATTTACTGAAAGAATAATTGAAAACGTGTTCAAAGCATCACCGGAAAGGAACCCCGAAGAAAGTTCTTCATAAATCCAAAAGCTAATCTTCTTCTTCTGAAGAAGAAGAAACTTTTGGAGAATCCCCTGGAGAAAATAATTCCTGAAAGACCTCCCGAGAAAATGCATGAATTTCTTAAAGAAAACTCTAGAGGAATATTTGAAATTACAAATTTCTAAAAAAAATCCTGAAGAAATTCCATAGAAAACTCCTGGAGCAATTTCTTTAGAAATATATAAAGGCAAGCAAGCAATTCCCGGAATCCCGGGAGGATTTTTTGAAGGAATTTGTAAAAAAAAAAACTCCTCGTGGAAACTTTCAAGATGAATCTTTTGAGAAATTTCTTTACAAAAATCCAAAAAAAGACCTTAGGAAAATGTATGGAGAAAATCCTTCAGAAACCTCTGGAGAAATTGGCAAATAAATACAGGAACAGTACTGAAATCTATAGGAAATCCTGCAATAATCTTCTTCTATAAAAATATTGATAAATCCTGAAAAATTTCTGGTGGTTTTCCTGAAGTAAGTTGCAAAGAAAATACTAAAAAAGCATATGAGATGGAATGCATTCTGAAAAAATTCTCGGAAGAATCTTCGAGAAGAATTTTCGTTTAGCTCATAAAAGAAATTGCTGCAAGAATATCTCTTCCTCGATAAAAACAGAAAAGCTTCGTGAGAAAATTTAAGGAGGGATTTCCCGGAATAATTCACGATAAAGTAACATATTGAAATCATTCCAAAAGGGGGGGGGAGGGTGTCCAGTGAAGGGGGCCCTGAAATTTAGAAACCTTGAGTTACCAGCTGTGATTTTACTATAACAGTACTGTTAACCAGAGAAGAGAATTGTCAGACAAAAGAGGCACAATACAAGCAACAAAGAAGGCGCGGCGATTACTCTTTATCCCAACTGGTAACAGATAATGGCATGATCTCGAAAATGTTTGTCGGAGACAAAACGGGAGGTTTGTTGCGGAGTTTTCAACTCGTGAATAATCAATTATTACTACATCAACAGCGTTGCAGTGTTTACCGGCTCGAAGTTACCGCTCTAATATCGCAATGCAGGGATAAAAATTTTTAACCTCGCGATGTACGATCTTGTCCTGTCTACCAATTTTGTTTAAGTTGAGACAAACTTATGTCACATTGGGTGAATTGTTGCAACTAATGCAGGTTGCGATAATGTGATTATTGTTGCGTGATGGTTGACTTTTGATTTAGCGCTGTTAAACAAAAACGTTAAGATATTTTCTTAGATGTGCCAAAAAACTTTATCGAAGATCACAAAGCGATTTGACGCTTGTGATAAAAGGTATAACGTACACATTGTGCGGTGGAGCATAACATAAAACATGAAAAAGGAATAACATCAATAATAAAATAGTAGTGACCTATTTATATGACCAAGCATATAACTTTTTTCACAAGCGTCGGATCAATTTACGATCTTCGACAATGTTTTTCGGCATACCCTAGGCTATACTTTAACGCCATAAGCTGCTGCTATAACTCAGTCAATCGATGCACTTGAATTTTTGATCATGACTAGATACTGTGCCTATCTGATGTGTCTCAAAAATCAAGTCAATCGGTTCAAAATTGAAAGTACCCAAAATAGGTGCTACTGCCCAAATGGTCCCAGACCCTATATGGTCTTGGATTTTTTTTTCAAGTTATGAGAAGAATGTAAATAAGTGCGTTCCCATACAAAATCCCATACCAATTTCAATCGCAATGTGAAATACGGGAACGAAACCAATCGATCTCAAATTTTGTACAGTTATTTCGGACGCTAAAAGGATCCGAAAAAGTTGTTAAAAAAATGACCTTGTTGACCCAGTCTAATGTGTAATTGTGTATGTTTGTATGTCTGTACGCAAAACATTTCACTCTTTTTTAAGGGTAAGTGTTCCAATTATGACTATAGTACCAATTATTCGCCACAGTTGATTTTCACCCCTTAACGACAAGAAAAAAATTTGTGAACAACAGATCACCTTCACAAAAGATGGTTGCATTAATTTAAACTCCATATTTTGCTCAAATTATGGTAGAAATAAATCATTTTCCTCAAAATTTTGGATTCCTTGCACCATTTTTCGCCATAGTGTGCCAGTTATGGCTAATCCCATAAAGAATGCATGCAAATGGTGTGAAGTTAAAAAATGTATCCATAATTGGTACAGAGGGTTCCTATCATTGGCACACGCTGTAATAAATACTTAAAGTAGTTTTGGCTCCGTTTCAATATTATTCCTGTAAAGTATGGAAACTAAGCTATCATTTAACATATTGACGATATTCGTTGAGCTTCCCGTTAATTTTGTACAAATAGGTTTGCCTTAGGCCTTGGACAGACTGGTGGTATTCGTATCATGGTACAATTATCTTGAAATGAGTTTCATACTGATAATTTTCTTCATTCAAGATAGCCTTGGAATAATTTTCTTGACAACTTGTACCATGGTACGAACACCACCAGTGTGTCCCAGGCCTTAGGTAGTGCCATAATTTGTACAGGCACCCTACTTCCAATATGCCGATTTTACGGATTTTAGCACGAATCGAACCGGAATCTAACCGCATTCCGCATTCTTTTTGGCATACAGCAGATGTCCGAAGTTTAAAAATAGGGACCAGAATATCGAAGATGGCGGCCCACAATACAAGATGGCGGCTCTAACTAACGCTGTGGATATATTTAGTATGAGAAAGGTTTCCGGAGTTCAATCATGGTGACCAGAATATACTAGATGGCGGCCTTCTCATTCAATTAAAAAAAAAATAACGATTCAAAAATGGCCATTTTTGGGGGTCCCTTTTTAGTATGTACAACATGGAAAAATGATTTGTTGATATCTTCGTCGTCATTGGCGTATCTAGGATTTTTTCCCAGGGGGTGCCTAGGGGGTGCCAGTTTCAGTGGCTTCTAGGTTATTTTGCTTTTTTTGTAAAAGGAAGTGCCGATCCACCCTCAATTTCTTAGTATAATGATATACTGCGTCGCGGAAAAAAAGACGTTAATTTAAACGCGCTATATTTTAAAGAACAGTTTTTTTTTTTGAAAATCCAAACCGTTCTACTGATGTGAGATTTGGAAACTTGATTACTTGATTGCAATACTTGATTGTATTATACATGGAATTTATATTTTAGAAATTGTTTTGCAATTTATTTCAATTAAGACTTCTTCTGCAAATCTTTCAGAAATTCCCTTGGATTTGGCAAATTTCTTCGGAAATATCTTTGGATTCCCTTCGGCAATTTCTTTAAAAATTTATTTGGTAATATGTTTAGAAATTGACACTAAACACCTTTCATGCATTTTATCGGCAATAACTTTGAAAATTTATTCGGAAATTCTTTTATAATCGCTTTTATAATTGTAATGAAAATTCTTTAGAAAATTTCTTCTAGATTTGTTCTGTAATTATTTAAGGAATTCCTGCAGCAGAGAGTTTTGGAATACGGCAATCCCGATATTACTTGCATTGAACATTTATTTGGGAATTTTATCAGCAATTTCCTTGGAAATTTTGGTAACTTCGATTATTGCTGTGGGAACTTCTTCGGTAATTCCTTTGGAAATTGATTCGGCAAATTCCTGAAAGATTTCCTTCCAAAATTTATTTGAAAAAAAAAAATCTTTGGTGGTTCTTTAAACATTCTGTCACGGTAATACTACGACAATTACTTTTGGAATTCTTTCAAAATTTTATTCAGGAACCCCTTTGATGATTTCGGAAAATTCTTTGAGGATTTCTTCGAATTTTTTTTGCGAATGTTTGTGAAAATGTTTAAAGAATATATTTAGGCAATTTATTTTGAGATTGCATTTAGCCAATTAAAAAAAGCCTTGATGTTTTCTTTTGGAATTCCACTGGTAATGAATTCCTTTGCAACTACTTTGAAAGATTTTTTTTATCTCTATTAACGAGATTTTTAGCCCTAGGCTAGTTCATCTCGGGACCCACGCTTTACTTTTCTTCCGAAGCAAGAACTCACATTGTTTTGTGAGCTTGTCGGGAGTGGGATTCGATCCCAGGTCCTTGGCGTGATAGTCAAGTGATCTAACCATTACACCAGGTCCACTCCACAACTTTGAAAGTTCTAAGGTAATTTTGATGGAAATTTTTCCAGTAATTTCTTTTGGAGTTTGTCGGGAAGTTTTCCGTGAATTTCATAGGATTTTCTTCAAGCAAGCCCAGTATAGAATTTCTGATTTTTCAATTCAGCAATTCTCGGAAGCAATAGATATAACTAGAATTAAATCATAAAGAATTGCAAAAGTAATCACGATGAAATCGCTGAGAAATTTGCAAAGCAACTGGAAAAAAATGCTAAAATAATTTCAGAAGAATAGCTATTTAAATTGTTAGAAAAAAAAACTAAAGAAATTAAATAAATTAAATTCCAATGAAACTACCACAAAAATTAAAAAAAAAACCATGCTGAAGGAACTTTTAACTTTTACAGTTTATGCTAACGTAAGAACTTCACGACACACACGAGACGCGACAAGGCATAACACTTATCGTTCATACAATCGTCAAGAAAAGCTTAAAATTACCTTTACGTCGACCGGTTTCGGGCGTGATCCAGCCCATCTACAGGACAGCATCTCTTCGTTTTTGGACGTGTACGAACAACGTACGAAAATCAACGCAATCTGTCGGACATTGTCCTGTAGATGGGCTAGATCACGCCCGAAACCGATCAACGTAAAGGCAATTTTAATATTTTCTTGACGATTGTAAAAACGATAAGTGTCATGTCTTGTCTCATGTCGCGTCTCGTGTGTGATGCTGAAGGAACTTGCAAAGAAATGGTCATACTGTGGTCTAACGAACATGGAGTCGTGGGTTCGAATCCCACCCATCTCTCAATTTGTCAATTAGCTATAATCTGTGCCATCTAATTAATTTTAAGTTTTTCCCGTACATCCCTAAACGATTTCACTAGAGATTTTTCTAGTAATACCTCCTGGAATTTCTCTAAAAATTCCAACTATTCCCGAAATTCGTTTAGGGAATCCTCTAGAGATTTATATTGGAATTCCTTGAAGAAGACCAAGAGGAGTTCCAGGAGTAATATCATGATTAATTCTAGAGCAATCCATGAATAAAAACTCTTGAGGATCTCCTGGATGAGTCTTAAGAAAAATCCCTGGAAGAATCAAAGGCATTTTTGAAAGTATCCAAGGAAAATTGCCTAGAAGAATCCCAGCAAGAATACCAGAAGATATCCCTAGAGGGATTCCCGCAGGTATCACAATAAGAATTTCTGGAGGAGACCTAGGAGGCATTGTTGACACATTAGAGGCAGCAGGAATCGCTTATGGAATCCCAGGAGGAGTTCCTGGATGAAAGTCAAGAGGGGTTCCTGGAGGAATCCAATGATAAATATTTGGAGAAATTCCAGGAAAAAATCCTTTAAGATTTCCTGGAAGAAACACTGAAGGCAATGCTCCTATGAAGATTGCCTTGAATAATCTCAGCAAGTTTTTGTAGGAATCCGTGGAGAATTTCTTAGAAGAATCCCTAGAAGAATTCCGTGATGTATTTCAGAAAGAATTTCAGGAGGAGTCCTAGGAGGAATTGCTGGAAGAACCACAGCAGGAATATCTTGAGAAATCCAGCTGAAATTATTGGAGGAAGAGCATGAGTAGCTTATGAGAGAATCCTTGGTTAAAAATTCCTGGAGGAATCACCGGAGAGCTTCTGAAGAAATTACAGGAAAAATCTCAAGAGGTATTATTTGCAGAATTCTGGGATTTATCATTGTAGACATCTCAGCATAAATCCTAGGAGTAATTGCTGGAGGAAACTACACAGGAAATGCCTGGGAGAATCCAAAGAAAAAATCCTTGGAATACCTAGAGAAGTCCCTGCAAGAACCGGTAAAGGTATTTTGAAAGTATTTATAACGAAGGCCCTGATTGAATCGCAGAAGGAATTTCTGAAGGAATCTCAGGAAGATTTTCCGGAAGAATTTCAGCCACAATGCTAGGATAAATTCGTATACGAATCACTAGAAGAATTTCTGGACATATTCTAGTAAGAATTTATGGAGGAATTGCTGGAAGAACCGCAGGAAAAGTTGTTTGAGGCATCCTTGAAGGAAGGCCAAAAGGAGTTTATGCAGGAATTTCTGGAGGAATCTTTGGATAAAATCTCTGAAGGAATTCCTGGATGAGTGCTTGGAGAAATCTGTGGTAGAACAATCAAAGAAATTTCTGCAAGAATTCCAGAAAGTTTGCCTTGAAAGATCCCAGCAAAAAAGCCAGCAGAAAGCTCTAGAAGAAACCGTAGCATAATTTCTAAAGTTCCACAGTTAAAATTTCTGGAGGAAGAATAGCTGGAATAACCACAGGAATACTTTGAGGAATCCCAGCTGGAATATCTGGAGGAATTCTTAGATTCAGGAATACCAGGGGTATCCTAAAAGTAGTTCCCCTAAAAATGCCTGAAGGATGCCTGGAAATCTCAGGAGGATTCCCCGAAAGTATTGCAACAAGTAAGTATGCCAGGAGAATTTCCTAGAAGTATTTCTGAAGGAGTTCTAATGGGGATTGCTTGAAGAATTCCAGCTGGAATTCATGGAGGAAGGGCAACAGAAGTTCTTGGAGAAATCTTTTGTGAAATTTCTGGAAGAAACTCTGGAGGAAGTCCTGGATAAACCCTTGAAGAAATCTCTAGAAGAATCACCGAAGGGATTTTTAGAAAAATCCAAGGGAGATTTTCCAGAAGAATTTCTGGAACCACCCTAGTAGAATACCTGTAAGTACCATATTGAGAATTTTTGGAGGAGTTCTAAGAGAAATTGCTGCAAGAATCGCAGCAGGAGTTGCTTGAGGAATGCTAGCCACAATTCCCGGAGGAAGGCCAATATAAGCTTCTGGAGGAATTCCATGAGAAATTTCTGGAAGAATCTCTGTATATAATCTCTGAAGGAATTCCTGAAAGAATCACCGGAGAAACTTCTGAAAGGATCCCAGGAAGATTGTCTTGAATAATCCCGCCAGGAATTCCTCAAGGAATCCCGTCATGTAAACTCCATTTTAGTCATGTAAACTTAGTGTTATGATGGTTTACATAATATATTATGTAAATTTGTGTTATATGCCATGTAAACACTCAGAGTCATGCTGAATTACATGACATATAATGAAAGTTTACATGATGTTTTATTACTTTTACATGATATGTCATGTAAACTTCTGTGATATCCCACGCTCCAATCATGTGCATCATATGTCACAGAATTTTACACTGTTTTTTTCGATCTGTGTAATTTTTGAGCTGTTATATCTCGGAAACCAGTGAACCGTATTGAATGAAACTTTGAACCCTCTGTAGAACCCCATCAGGACTGCCTGGAGAATCCTAAGGGAAGTTTATTGATTCTGACCAATAGGCGGCAAACATATCTAAAGGTCCAATATGCAAAAGAGAGGCTCTCTTTGTTCCGGTTCTCTTTAAATTATTACGATGTTACTGTGATCATTTTGACAATTTGTGATGTAAAGATCGGCAAAGGATTGTTTAATCTACCTTCCGATGCAAGAAGTAAATAAAATTTCATAAATACAAGCACGTTATAATTGAAAGAGAGGTGACTTAAAGAGAGCCTCTCATCTGCACTTAGGGCCTATAGAAATGTTTGGCCTGAACATCCTAAACGTCAAAACATACAACAAGTGTTTAAGTAATTCTGGGTGTGCTAAAGTTTTGTTGAAATGTGCCAATAATAAATATTAGAATTATAGTGTTAAGTTTTAAATTTTAGGTGTCTGTCAAGAAAAGATTCTAGGGGTGCCAAATTTGTTCTAGGGGGTGCCAGGCACCCCTGAAACCCCCCCTAGCTACGCCAATGTTCGTCGTCTTTTATTAAATTTAAGTTTGGATGTCTAGCACTAGCAGACACAAATGTCCAAAATAGTCCAGAAGAACCTTGAAGGAATGGGGAACCCCTGCCGTATATCTCTTCGCGTGTGACGCCAGCATATTTTTTATGATGACCAAAGTTCATACCGCTATGCCGGCTGCCGCCGCAGTCCGTTCTCGCTGGGCCGTTGTGTTGGGCTGGCCCGTGAGGTGAGGTGCGAATTTTTGGCATCAGCTTAAAAACACGATTTTCATGTGCATTTCACACGACGACGGCATTGCAGCAATAAGAACAACAATCGGGCAAACCGAACGAATAAAAAAAAACAAGATGAACATTCACTTTTAGCAGTTTGGCAGCAACACACCAGTTATTCGGTACACAATCGCCGTGTGAGGTGTTCTGCTCGCTTCGCCGTTCGCTTGGTCGGTCGGTCGGTTGGTTGTTGGTGCCCACTCGCCGCTGATGATGGATGACTTTGAAGTCCAATTCTTGCGGACAATCACGCTTACTGCGCCAGTTCGGCCGAAACGTGCGGTTCTCGTGCGACTCATGTTCTCTCTGGCTCTGGCTGACGGTGTTTATTCGAATGCAACAGCATTAGTGCATTGCTGCTGCTGTTGCCGTCGTTGCTTTGTAGTAGAATGTCCGTCCGTCCGGTCGCGAATGTGATTCCGCGAAAACAATTTGATTTGACGGGCGTTCCTATTCCACTCCACAGGCAGCCAGCAGCAGCAGCAACAGGAAGGCAGACAGAAATACTCCTAGGATGAATCATTCCTTTGTCGATTGGCGGTGTCAGACTCCCGGGTTCGGGGCGTGACTCTAGGCCCCAGAGAGGTTGACTAACACTAGGTACATACTGACTCTGACTGCCCGCGGGGCTTTGGGGTAGTGATTGTAGTTTTGTTTTTGCTGGACCGCTCCCGAATGCACCGCGCGCCGTCAGGGCGTTCTAGTCAGGGCACGGGAGAATTTTGCTCCCGTGGGATAGGGTTTAGCAACTGGTAAATGGCGCAATTATTTTGATCGTAATTAAATATGACACATAAGGCGCGTTGAATGATTGGAGCGCCACAAGAATGATCTCACCAGTTTGCTGAAATAGTGCACTACAGACTGTTCCTGTAAAAGTCGGTAAAGCCTAGAAGTAGTGGACCTCAAGACTGATATTTAATATCATATTTCAAAATGATTAACCCTTTTGCTGTTTAGCCAAAGCGATATGCTCGCGGGTGTTCAGCAAGACCATGCTGGATTCGAGGGGTAATAGCTCTATTAAAATTTCCTGGGCACCCGTTCAAAAAAAAACACTCCCAAGAAACACAAGCGCTTAAGCCTAGTAATTTAGCACTGAATTTGCAAATGCAATGTCAATGCCGAATCCGTAGCTTCCGGGAAGGTAATCCCAGATCCTCAAGGGTGGTATCATGTCTCGCGAGCCTGACGCGAACGAGGTGAAGAAAAACTTGAACCGATACCGATGGCGACGACTAAAGCGACTAGCGGTTGAAAGCTCGGTACGTGGTACTATAGATCTTTGGCTACATTGGGAGCACCCGCATACTTGGCAATACATTGAAGGATCGCAGCTTCGGAATCTAGATCATCGCAGTAGACCAACACGCTCAGGTAGGCCGGGAGAAGGAATTTGGACTACTGCCTATTTCATCGCCTCCTAGAAACTGATCAATCGTAGCAATTTTTCGTTTGATGGATGGGCGGCACTTCTCTCCGACATTATCGACGTCAGGAACTATCGTAGTGCTAACATGGACTTTGACCAGTACCTGATGAGCTTGATCTTGAGCTTGATTGACCGCCGTAGATGCTACTCCAGTATTGCCATACCAGCTATACTCACACAAGGAACCAATGAGATATCTGCCGGAGACTAACAGGCATCTTCAGTATGTGAGTGTAGGTGATCTTCTATGGCAGGTCAATGTGGGGAGAGGGGTGGAAGTGATGATTGCAATTATTGTATTCATGGACTCTGACCACTACCTGTTGATAGTGAAACTGTGCTATCCTTCATTTACAGTGTACGGTATCGACGGCTACCACGGTACAATCAATAAAACGCGTACAATCTTGGGGCAGAGTTGCACGATGATGTGGCCCCTCAGGAAGACTCCATCCATGAATACGATCAAAGCAGCCTTCATAATCTCAGCATGAGTCGAGGCATGAGTTCATGATAAGTTATCAAGCCGGTTATATTGACGGCCGCTCGACAATTGGCCAGATTCTCACCATACGACAATTAATACAGAATCACCTATTCATCGACTTCAAGGTACCATACGACAGCATCAGTTTTTGGTTACGACTGTGATGGATTGTAACTTGAAAATTGACCTTTTCAGACTTGACAAAATTAAAATACGGCTATTTAATCTTTTTCGACGTTTCAGTCACATTTGGGACCTTCCTCAGGGACTGTAATAATTATTACAGTCCCTGAGCAAGGTCCCAAATGTGACTGAAACGTCGGACAAGATTGAATAACAGTATTTGAAAATTGTCAACAAGGCTGGAAAGGCAAATTTTCAAGTTACGACAGCATCGTCCGCACAGTGCTAGGGGGAATTATGGATGAAGACGTCTCTGTCAGGAAGCAATCAGAATGATCAAAGCAACGATGGATGGTGTGTAAATCAGCGTAATGCACACTGGTTTCAGCCCCATGTGAGGGCGGTCATAAATATGATATTTTCGGGTTTCATGATGAAACCGCTAAATTTGATGCTTATTTGCATCCTAAATGCGTTTTTGTATTGTTTATTATAAATGGGCTCAATCAAGTTTTAGCTCTACGGAGTCGAAATTTATTATTTTGCTGTTGTGGTTACGAACTGATTTGTGTATACTAATGTTAGTTAAGGCGGTCCACGATAATCAAAACTGTTCAAGAATAGTGAAACACACATAATCTGATGTATAGAGAGGGTAAAAGCTGGTAAAAAAAATGTTTCCGATAATGCAATGCGGGAGGTATTTATTAGTTTTTGAGTATATTGAAGGTACGCCATTTAAGTGTTACGGCGTTAGATCTACCATAACAAAATTTGATCTTGTAATTTTCCAGCTTTGCTAATTTAAATGCAGGAAATTTCGAGATAAAAATTTGGTCTACTTTTTTTCAATTTTTAATCACCATTCGTTTCAGGAGGATTCAGGTAAAATTTGGCTATGTTCAGAGAGATTTATTTCCGAAAATTATGTAACTGTTGTGAGTCAATCACCATTTAATACTATTTTCTATTTCAGATGTACAAGCGGGCCACTCTACAGTCGGGTCAACAAAACATCCTTTTTATTTTTAGGATCGCCATGTCAATCGGACGCGGGTAAACCATGTTGTCCGCGTCGTTTTTCATCGAGCCGAGTTTCGTAAATGTCGCGGGTGTGGTTTTTTGTTTTTTTTTGTTTTTTAGAAAAATTGTTTTTATTTCGGATCACCAACTTATTTTCGTGCGTTTTAAACATTTATTGCAAATTTCCGATGACCCAGCAGGAATCGGTTCTGCTTGTGCCTCGCACTGTGCAAAAATAAAATTATTCAATATTCATACAATAAATAAAAAAAATTCTTTTGATCTTATTTTCGTTTAACTCGTTTTACGCGATTTTTTGTTTTTTTTTTTTATTTTCCTCGCGTTTTAAACAATTATCCTGGAGGCATCGGAACTGCTTGGGCCTCTCACTGAGCATAAACGTAATTATATAAACAATATATAGAAAAAAATTGCTTTTGATTGCTGGCTTTCAAAAGATTTAATTTAAACCAAGTAAACAACCAATGTCGTGGGTCCATCGCCAGCTTTTCAGGTGAAATCTTGACCTAATATATCTCCCAACCACCCACTCTGCCCGTATTACTTATGGGAGTGTCACTAAGTCAGAGGCCTCTTAAATAAGTGCTACATCAATATTTCCTTCCCCTATCCCATGTTACGGTAAAGATAGGCGTGGCCAGGAATAATGACATCTGTGCTTTTGGTTTTCTTGCATAAGACTGGAGCGAAGTAAACTCCCTGGCTTTGTTCCGTAAAGCAATCCTAGCAAGATTAGCAAAAGATACATGAATGTTGTTTGTATCCAATCTACGAAATATGTAACTACGCTAACTAAACCTATTGAAGGTACGCCACTTTAGTGACTACCGCCAATATGGTTGCAAAATGGCGCAGCTGCCAGCACATTATTGTTTAAGATTATAGGGAAGTTTTACAGAAGAATGTCCGAAGGGGTTAGAGGGGGAAACATTTTTTCCAGGTCTTTCAAAATTTTCAGTATTTTTATACTTTGTGGCCAAAGCATCTAATGCAGTCATACTTATTCAAATATATATATATATATATATATATATATATATATATATATATATATATTTATATATATATATATATATATATATATATATATATATATATATATATATATATATATATATATATATATGTATATATTAGACTGGGTCAACAAAGTCGATTTTTCGGAACAAAGCTTTTTCGACTCATTTTAGCGTACAAAGTAACTGTGCAAAATTTGGGAGCGATTGGTTGCTTCCCCGTATTCCGCATTGCGATTGAAATTTGTATGGAATTTTGTATGGGAAAACGTACTTTTTTGCATTTTTCTCATAAATTGAAATTTTTCGTCTAAAACAATCCAACCAATGACGTTAAAGTATAGCCTAGGATATGCCGAAAAACTTTGCCGAAGACCGCAAAGTGATCCGACACTTGTGAAAAAAGTTATAACGTACAGATTTCCCGGTGGTGCTTAACAGTTAACATATAAAGGAATAACATCAATAATAAAATCTCAATTTTTGGTCTAACTTTCAAGGCGAATAACTTTTTTCACAAGCGTCGGATCACTTTGCGGTCTTCGGCAAAGTTTTTCGGCATATATTAGGCTATACTTTAACGTCATTGGTTGGATTGTTTTAGACGAAAAATTTCAATTTATGAGAAAAATGCAAAAAAGTACGTTTTCCCATACTAACTTCCATACAAATTTCAATCGCAATGCGGAATACGGGGACGCAACCATTCGCTCCCAAATTTTGCACAGTTGTTTCGGACGCTAATATGGATTGAAAAAGCTTTGTTCCGGGTTGATACGATCAAATTTAAATTTTCTCCATACAACGTTGACCCACTCTAATATATATATATATATATATATATATATATATATATATATATATATATATATATATATATATATATATATATATATATATATATATATATATATATATATATATATATATATATATATATATATATATATATATATATATATATATATATATATATATATATATATATATATATATATATATATATTTAATGATTTATCTGCCTTAAACTTCATTAAATAGCCGCCATCTTGAGCTTTGGGACGCCATCTGGTCGCCATTTTTGGATTCCGCACAACTTCTCCATACCTAATATACCCATATTGCATGGTTTTAGAGCTTAAAACTCCAATAAACAGACGCCTTCTTGAATTTTGGGTCGCCATCTTGGATTTTAGATCGCCGTCTTGAATATTCTGGTCACCTTTTTTTGGACTCATGACATACCATACCAACTATACCCATATTGAATGGTTTCAGAGCCTAAAACTCCATCAAACAGCAGTCACCTTGTATATTAGACTACCATCTTGGTTATTCTGGTTGCTATTTTTGGACTCCGGAAATGCTTCCTATACCAAATATCAGGCCCGTGCACAGAAGTGGCGACAAGGGAGGGGTTTTTTCCCAATTTCGGCAAAAGACGGAGGGGCGCCTAGTGTATGAAGCATCGGAAATGGGAGGGGTTTAACCCCCAAAACCCTCCCCTTGTGCACAGGCTTGCCAAATATAATCATATTGAATGATTTGTTTACCTTAAACTTAAACTGGAGTTTCGTAGCCGTGCGGTTAGGGTCACCAAGCTTCTAATCGCACCATGCTATGGGGTGAGGATTCGTTTCCCGCTCCGGACTATGATTTTTTTTTCATGAGGATAGTTTCTTCTCCGTATCCACTGGTGCATGCTCCGAGTGTCCCTACTCTAGAGTTAAGTTTCATTCAGTCTGTACAGCCTCTGGCTGAAGACGGTGTCCACATCTTTTCGTTTTTAAACAGTCGCCATCTTGAATTTTGGAACGCCACCGTAGAGTTTAGATCGTCATCTTGGATATTCTGATCGCCATTTTTGGACTCCAAACATCTTCTCCATACCATACATACCCATATTGAATGGTTTTAGAGTCTAAAACTCTATTAACACGCTAAGTACCGACAGGCAAAAAAACGTGGAACTACTTTTTTGCACATCCATATCTCAGCAGTTAGTGAACCAAATTTCAATCTTTTTGCGTTAACGGAATCCCACACTATCCTAGAGAGGTGTAGAGAAAGCCGATTGGAATTTCATGCAACTTCCGGTGAGAACCAGGCGAAAACATTAGTTCCACATTTTTAACTTCTTCCGGTTCCGTTTTGTTCCCAGATTGGTTATGAGTACCATGTCTTTGTAGCGTGTTCTCTTGGAACCTCGACAAGATAGCAACATTATGTCTTCGGCAAAGTTGTTCAGTACAACAACCACTTCCTGGTGATGGATTTCATAGTTCCGAATTTCACCACCACGTGGCGCTAGTGTACATAGTGACTTCCGGTACGACTTTGGTGGGATATAGCACGAGATTGAAGCCAGATAGGAAGGTACGATCTTCGGCAAAGTTGTTCAGGACTACGAGTACTTCCAGATTATGAAGAGCATAGTTCAGAATTTCACCACTACGTGGCGCTAGTGTACATAATTACTTCCGATACGACTTCGGTGGGATATAGCACGAGATTGAAGCCAGATAGGAAGGTACGAGCTTCGGCAAAATTGTTCAGGACTACGAGTACTTCCAGGTTATGAAGAGCATAGTTCAGAATTTCATCACTACGTGGCGCTAGTGTACATAGTTACTTCCGGTACGACTTCGGTGGGATATAGCACGATATTGAAGCCAGATAGGAAGGTACGAGCTTCGGCAAAATTGTTCAGGACTACGAGTACTTCCAGGTTATGAAGAGCATAGTTCAGAATTTCATCACTACGTGGCGCTAGTGTACATAGTTACTTCCGGTACGACTTCGGTGGGATATAGCACGATATTGAAGCCAGATAGGAAGGTACGAGCTTCGACAAAGTTGTTCAGGACTACTAGTACTTGCAGATCATGAAGTGCATAGTTCAGAATTTCACCACTACGTGGCGCTAGTGTACATAATTACTTCCGGTACGATTGATTGAAGCCAGATAGGAAGGTAAGATCTACGGCAAAGTTGTTCAGGACTACGACTACTTCCAGGTCATGAAGAGCATAGTTCAGAATTTCACCACCACGTGGCGCTAGTGTACATAGTGACTTCCGGTACGACTTTGGTGGGATATAGCACGAGATTGAAGCCAGATAGGAAGGTACGATCTTCGGCAAAGTTGTTCAGGACTACGAGTACTTCCAGATTATGAAGAGCATAGTTCAGAATTTCACCACTACGTGGCGCTAGTGTACATAATTACTTCCGGTACGACTTCGGTGGGATATAGCACGAGATTGAAGCCAGATAGGAAGGTACGAGCTTCGGCAAAATTGTTCAGGACTACGAGTACTTCCAGGTTATGAAGAGCATAGTTCAGAATTTCATCACTACGTGGCGCTAGTGTACATAGTTACTTCCGGTACGACTTCGGTGGGATATAGCACGATATTGAAGCCAGATAGGAAGGTACGAGCTTCGACAAAGTTGTTCAGGACTACAAGTACTTGCAGATCATGAAGTGCATAGTTCAGAATTTCACCACTACGTGGCGCTAGTGTACATAATTACTTCCGGTACGATTGATTGAAGCCAGATAGGAAGGTAAGATCTTCGGCAAAGTTGTTCAGGACTACGACTACTTCCAGGTCATGAAGAGCATAGTCCCAAATGTCACCACCACGTGGCGCTAGTGAACCTAGTGACTTCCGGTACGACTTTAGTGGGATATAGCATGAGATTGAAGCCAGGTAGGAAGGTGCTATTTTCGGTACAGTTGTTTAGGACTACGAGTACTTCCAGGTCAAGAGAGCATAGTTCCATATTTCACCATAACGTGTACATAGTTACTTCCGGTACGACTTTGGTGGGATATAGCACAAATTTAAAGCCAGATAGGAAAGTACGATCTTCGGCAAAGTTGTTCAGAACTATGAGCACTTCTAGGTGATGAAGAACATAGTTCGGAATTTCACCACCACATGATGCTAGTGTACATGTTCACTAGTATGGGACAAACACCAAATTCTCGATCCAGTCGACTTTTTTGATTCCATTTAGGTCCCATATCAACTGTGCAAAATTTCAGCGCAATCGGTGAAACTATAATTTAGCGCAAGCGGTTCAAAGTTTGCATAGGATTTACTATGGGAAAAGTTACACTTTCAAACAAAAAATTCCAGAGGTCAGTCCTTGTCTCCTTAATTCAAATCGATCAATGCTTCTTGTAGAAAAATCATTTATGAAACTTTCCTTCGAAGACCGCAAAACGATTGCATGCTTGTGGAAAAAGTTATTGATTTATTACCGATTAGTGATCCAACGAATGACTTTTTGTTTTGTTTTATTAGCAGCACTGTAGCTGCTGCCTTGACTGCTGCTGTTTCTGGGGGTGGGGATGCCTCCCGCCACCCCATGCAACAACGGCAGCAGCAGTGCTGCTGATAAAACGAAACAAAAAGCCGTTCGTTGGATCACTAATTGGTAATAAATCAATAACTTTCTCCACAAGCATCGAGCTGCATCAGCTGCTAAGAGAACCAACCATCGTCCATACCGCGAAAATCGGGAGGCTACGGTGGGCGGGTCACGTCATCAGGATGTCGGATAGCAATCCGACTAAAATGGTTCTCGAGAGTCATCCGACCGGTACAAGAATACGTGGAGCGCAGCGAGCTAGGTGGGTCGACCAAGTGGAGGACGATCTGCGGACCCTATGCAGAGTGCGGAACTGGAGACAAACAGCCATGGACCGAGTGGAATGGAGGCGGCTACTATGTACAGCAGAGGCCACCCCGGCCTTAGCCTGACCGAACAACAACAACAATGACCCATTGAAAATTTTTTAGTGATGCATTCGGAATATGTTTTGCAGGGATTAAACGTAAATTTGCGGATATTAAGCGAACGCGCGTTCAACTATACCACGAGCTCCGGCACTCTGGAGAGTAATTTCCGAATAAATCACTGCATAAATTTCTGAAGGAATCTTTCGAGTACTTCGCGAACGAACTCCAAGAAAAATTTACGTAGCAATCCCTGCAAAACTTATTTCGAAAGCATCACTAAAACCTTTTCCTAAATAATCAATGGAGGAGTTTCATAATGAATCTCCGAAATAATCACTAAAATTAATCGTAAGGTAATCGCAGAAAGAAGCTCTGGAGTGATTTGAAACGAAATCGCTGAAGTTTTTATGCTCCGGAGGAATTTCTGAAGAAATCCTTGGGGAAAGAAAGCGCTAGAGCAAGGGTCCATGGAGGTAAATAAAAAGGGGCATCTAGAGGGACTCCAGAATCCCTGTTAAAAATTCCCTGTAGTAAATATTGAAGGTATGCCTGGATGAATTTTTGAAGAGATCCCTGGAAAATCTCTTGAGGTTCTTGTCCGGTTAGGTTCCCGTGATACTTTCACCGATGGGTCCTCATCCTGAGTGATTTTCGTAGTCCTCAGGACTGGGTACTGCAGGTTTCGTGAACAGTAGTGCTTTTGGTGTCAGGTTCGGTTCGGTCAGTTTCTGTACCGTCATTAAAAGCAGCCAGCCTATAGAGAAAAAGAAGTGTATTTTCATCGCTCGCCGCTGGGGAACCGTTTGGTGCTGTGCCACCCAGATATTCACCCTCATTCTTGTTTACGGACGTATCCACTTTCGAACGTTTTTGGTTCGATCGAATCAGTAGGCCATTTGATTTTGCTGGCGTAAGCGGGAATGCGAACGATTTTCGTTCGAAAGTGGATTCGATCGAAAACAAGAATGAGGGTGATTATCTTCGATTGGAGGATTTCGTGGGTTTTCTAGTATGAAGTGACCCGCAGACTTTTGTGTTAGGTCAAATATGAAATCACGGGTGGTGTTTTTGGAGATTTCGATAGAGTCAGTGCTGTGCCCGAGTTTTGGTTTGGCCGGATCGGATGCGTCTTCTCGTAGTGACATATCCACGTGTACCACTATCGACCAGGAGTTATAGATGAATCCGGTTACAAACATTGGGCCACGGGCAAGTTCCATTTCTCAAGCGGATGAATAAACAAAATTCGGTCAGAACGTTTCATGCTTCCTTTTCATTTTAACATCTATTTATACCACTACATACCTAATTTCATATATGTATCTCAATCTCGGAGCGTTTGGTACGGTATGTCCACGCATCCTTCCTCCCCTGTAGATTCGAGAAGTGATCCGATTTAAAATAAATGTTCATTGAAATCGAATCATTTCAAAGAATCATCTTTGCGGTAAACGCTGCGCAGTAGGCCTGGCCGCTTGGGTCATATCTTCGATATGCTGCAATCTTCAATATTGACAAGATTAGATTAGATCCCTGGAAAATCTCTTGAATCCCTGGAAAGATTTGCAAAAAAAAAATACTCAAGAATCCCAAATGAAACTACCCGGATGATTTTCCGAATGAAATCTTGGAAATAATCCAGAAAGGACCGCTTTAGGAATTCTCAAAAAATCACTTGAGGAATTCCCGATAGAATCCTTGAAGAATGTGGCAGATAAATCGCTGGAGATGGATATCCGAAGGAATCTTTGGAGGCATTTCTGGAGCAATCTCTAAAAAAATCCCAAAAAAAATCTAGGTGGAATTTTGTAAAATTTTTCGAATATCTGTATAAAATCTAGATCTCTTTAACTTTTTCTTGAAGAATTCATGGAAGAATATTTCAAAGAATCCCTACTGAAACTCTCGTATACATAGTCACTGAAGAAAATTTAAAAAAAATGTCTGAAGCAATTCCCTTACTGAAAGAAATAAAATTTGAACCTTTGAAGGGAACCCCGAAGGATTCCCGTGAGGAATTCTAGTTTTACGACTGCATAAATTCCTTTAGGAATTTCAAAGGAATCCTTGAAGGAGGAATTTCTTGAACATTATTTTGATGAATTCCTGGAGGAATCCTTTGAAAAATATCCGAAGAAATTCCTGATGACATAATAAATACGTGGGTTGATTCCAGAAGGAATCACTGGAGAAATGCTTGAATAAATTTCTGAAGATATGCCAACAAAATAAATTTCTGAAGATATGGAACAAAAATCCCTAATAAAATTCTCGTAGTACTCGTAGTCCTGAATAACTTTGCCGAAGATCGTACCTTCTTATCTGACTTCCATCTCGTGCTATATCCCAACAAATCATACCGGAAGTCACTATGTACACTAGCGCTACGTGATGGTGAAATTTGGAACTATGCTCTTCATGGCTCAGCAGTACTCGTAGTCCTGAACAATTTTGCCGAAGATCGTACCTTCCTATCTGGCTTCAATCTCGAGCTATATCCCACCAAAGTCGTACCGGAAGTAACTATGAACACTAGCGTCACGTGGTGGTGAAATTCTAAATTATGCTCTTAATGACCAGGAAGTACTCGTGGTCCTGAACAACTTTGCCGAAGATCGTACCTTCCTATCCGGCTTCAATCTCGTGCTATATCCCACCAAAGTCGTACCGGAAGTCACTATATACACTAGCGCCACGTGGTGGTGAAATTCTGAACTATGCTCTTCATGACCTGGAAGTACTCGTAGTCCTGAACAACTTTGCCGAAGATCGTACCATGCTATCTGGCTTCAATCTCGTGTTATATCCCACCAAAGTCGTACCGGAAGTAACTATGTACACCAGCGCCACGTTGTGGTGAAATTCTGAACTATGCTCTTCATGACCTGGAAGTACTCGAAGTTCTGAACAATTTTGCCGAAGATCGAACTTTCCTATCTGGCTTTAATCTCATGCTATATCCCACCAAGTCGTACCGGAAGTCACTATGTACACTAGCGCCACGTTGTGGTGAAATTTTGAACTATGCTCTTCATGACCTGCAAGTACTCGTAGTCCTGAACAACTTTGCCGAAGATCGTACCATGCTATCTGGCTTCAATCTCGTGCTATATCCCACCGAAGTCGTACCGGAAGTAACTATGTACACTAGCGCCACGTTGTGGTGAAATTCTGAACTATGCTCTTCATGAACTGGAAGTACTCATAGTTCTGAACAACTTTGCCGAAGATCGTACTTACCTATCTGGCTTCAATCTCATGCTATATCCCACCAAAGTCGTACCTGAAGTCACTATGCACACTAGCGCCACGTGGTGGTGAAATTCTGAACTATGCTCTTCATGACCTGGAAGTAGTCGTAGTCCTGAACAACTTTGCCGAAACTCGTACCTTCCTATCTGGCTTCAATCTCGTGCTAAGGACTGTTCATTAAAGAAAGTGGACATCTGTTTACCAATAGTTTAGAGTTAAAACTAAACAAAAAATTGTGAAATTTTGCTCAGTGTGTAAAACCATTGTTCACTTCGGCAACACACTCAAAGAAAACGGAAAAAGTAAGAAATTTCGGGCGATAGGTCGTATTAGCTTTGCGACTAGCAGATTAATTCTGCACAAATGGTGTTCCAAAAAGTTGTCGTTTCGAGAATTGGCTTACTAATACACTTCCGGGACCGCAATTTTTTAACGCTAAGCAGGGGACAGTTGTGCCGGATGATGTAGGGTACATCAGAACTGAAAAATTTGGGAAAAAGTTTTTAGTGTGGCAAGCCAATAGGCTCCTAAAGGCCTATCTCAATTTCTGCATAATTCGATCGAGCATTGATTAAAACGACATGTTTACTCATTTTTTAAGTATTCCTATTAGGTAAAACCCGTAAAATATATTTTCGAAGATTTTAATAATTTTTGCAACGCTCCTTGTTTACCACTCAATTTAGGGTAAATTTTGTTTACCGTGTGTAGCGTATTGCATCTGAAGCGGCGACTAGCGTTTCGGCGACGTGTTGCGTTCAACGCGACGACTCGATCTGCGGCGTCCAATCGTCGGTGCTACGCAACCGACCAAACAATCATCAGAGTAACCGTAGATGAAAATTACTTTGTAATAATTAGTTTAAGTTCTGATTCCAATAAAGATTGACCATATCTAACAGTTCTGGCGACGAGGAAGAAAGGAAATTGAAGTTCCGGAAAAATGAATTTCGTCAAGCCACCAGAGTTCAACGTTGGAGATTCGTGGCCGCTTTATGAAGAACGCCTGAAGCGATTTTTTGTGGCGTATGGAATCGAAGAAGCGGAAGACGAACGGCGAGCTGCTTTCCTGTTGACAGCGGTTTCCATGGAAGTCTATCAAATCGTGAAAAATTTGTGCTTCCCGAAGCTTCCTGAAGAAAAGAAGTTTTCCGAGGTCTGCGACTTGCTGAAGCAGCGGTTTACCCCGACGCTGGTTGTGTTCCGGGAGCGAGCACGGTTTTTCGAAGCCCGGCAAGGTGATGCGGAATCGATAATGGAATGGTCCACGAGGTTGAAGAAGCTAACAGCCAATTGCGATTTTGGAGAAGATCTGGACGTGTTCATCAAGAACTTGTTCGTGGTTGGACTGCGTCGTGGTCCACTATTCGAGCGAGTATGCGAGGAAGAAGCGACGGCCAGCTTCGACGTTTTGATGAAGATCGCACTGAAGAAAGAATCGACCCTCCTACAGCGTGGCGTTTTGGACGTGCACAAGATCCAGCAAGGTGCGGAGAAGAAGCAGTGCAAGAGTGATTCACGGTGTTTCGCCTGCGGAAGAGGTGATCACGATTTCCGGAAATGCCAATACAAGAGTTACGTGTGCAAGCTTTGCGATAAGAAGGGACACCTTGCCAAGGTGTGTCCCACTAAGGAGTCGGAGCAACCATAGGAGAAGAAGAAGCCGTGTGGACAGAAGCGAAGCCCCAGGATCAGCCATTTGAGGATCAACAAGCTGGAAGTGCCCCCACCGGTTATGGTTGGTATCAGTGTCAACGGATGTCCTGTACGTTTTGAGGTGGATACGCCATATCGAAGGATCTGTATGACCAGTTGTTTTCTGCGATACCGTTGGACACCGATTCGAGAGAGGAATTCGTCTGTTACAACGGGTCTGGTTTCCGTGCGGTTGGCACATTCAAGGCGGAGCTGCGGTACAAAGAGCACGTGTCCAAAGAAGAGCTCTACGTTTTCGAGGGAACGAGGCAGCCACTGCTCGGACGGCAAACAATGTGCCGTTGGAACTTGAAGATCGATTTTTGCCACGTGTCGGAGAAGAAGGTTGACTGCAAGGAGCAGTTGAAGCCATTGCTGCTGAAGCATGCTGAAGTATTCGAAGGTGAGTTGGGCTGTTTCAAGCATGGCAAGGTGCATTTGTCGCTGAAGGAGGAAGCAGTTCCTAAGTTCTGCAAGCCAAGAAAGGTTCCGTTCGCGTTCAAGGAGAAGGTGGAAGCGGAGCTGGATCGACTGGAAGAGTCCGGCATTATTTCGAAAGCGCCATCATCAGAAGCTGAATGGGGTACACCGCTAGTCCCCGTTCTGAAGAAGGATTCGTCCATCAGGCTGTGTGCAGATTATCGGATCACGGTCAACCCGTTTTTGGTGGACAACCGTCACCCTTTCCCGGTGATAGACGAGATTTTTGCGGAGCTGCAAGGAGGTAAATATTTTTCGGAGCTTGACCTGAAGAACGCCTATTATCAGCTAGAGGTGGACGCAGACACAAGACATCTGCTGGCTTGGAGCACGCACAGAGGTGTGTACCTGATGAACCGGCTGCCATTCGGAACCAAGACAGCTTGTGCCATTTTTCAAGCAACGTTGGAGAAAGTTCTGCAAGGCTGTCGTGCTACAGTCAGTTATCTGGACGACGTTATGGTGTCAGGTAGAACCGTGGAAGAACACCTGGAAAACCTGAATGCGGTGCTAACGCGACTCAAGGAAGCGGGATTCGTACTGAACATGCAAAAGTGTGAATTTTTCAAACAAGAAGTCGGTTATCTTGGTCACGTCATCGACCAGGATGGCCTGCACAAGGACCCTGAAAAAGTTCATGCAATCATGGATGTCAAACCGCCGAAGGATGTCAAGGAAGTTCGAGCATTCGTGGGCCTAGCGAACTATTATGCGAAGTTTTGCCCAAGTTTGGCCCAGTGTATGAAACCGTTGCTGAGGGTCGACGTGAAGTTTTCTTGGACGGAGAATCGGCAGAGAGCGTTTGCAGCCATCAAGAAGCTGCTCTCGGAGGATACGGTACTGGTGCATTACAACTCGGACATGCCGATCAAGCTCTATTGCGACGCTTCGAACGAAGTTATTGGAGCTGTTATCGTTCATGAGTTTCCGGACAAGAGTGAACGACCGATATCTTTGCATCGAGGGTGTTCAAGAAGCACGAAGCAGGATATTCAGTGATCGACAAAGAAGCACTGGCCATCTATTACGGAATCAACAAGTTCAACACTTACCTGCAAGGACGGCACTTCAAGCTCATGACGGATCACAAGCCTTTGACAAGCCTCTTTAGTCCTAAGGGTGTTCCGGAGACAGCAGCTGGACGTTTGCAGCGATGGGCAGTTTTCCTGTCGAACTGTGACTACGAGATTCAACATGTGAGAGGAGTTCGAAACGTTCCAGCGGATTTTTTTGTCAAGGCACCCCATTGGTAACGACGGAAGCGAAGAAGACGAGGACGAAGCGGAAAGTTTCCTGAATTTTGTGGAAGCTGAGACCCGTTCATTGGTGGAGCGCAAGTAGATCATCGTCGAAAGCCGCCGTGACAAGTTGTTGAGCCGTGTAGCTTAATACGTTAAATCTGGTTGGCCGCAAATGATCCAAGAAGAGGACCTGAAGGTTTTTCACCGGAAGCGAGATGAGCTGAGCGTTGAAGAAGGAGTTCTACTTTGGGGCTACCGGATTGTAGTTCCTACCAAGCTGAGGAAGTTTTTGCTAGACGAGCTCCATTCAGTCCACCTGGGGATCGTGAAAATGAAGAGTTTGGCCAGGTCATATTTTTGGTGGCCATCCCTGGACAAAGAAATCGAGGACATGGGTAAGAAGTGCGAGATGTGCATGCAGCAGCGACCAGAGCGAAGCGATCCAATTTCCCCGTGGCGTTTAACCAGCGAGTCCACGTTGATCATTTTTCGTTTCGTGGTGCTGAATCCCTGGTGATGGTGGATAGCCACAGCAAGTGGATCGAGGTGTTTCCAGTACGCACGCTGACTTCGAAGGAAACAGTGGAGAAGATCTCCGAATTCATCGGCAGATTCGGTTCCATCGGTACACTGGTGTCCGACAACGGGACTGCATTTTCTTCGGAGGAGTTTCAAGATTTTTGTTCATCCCGGGGAATCAAGCATTTGCGGACAGCACCCTACAGCCCTTGTTCCTTGAAAGTCCCTTCAAGTTGATGTTCGGAAGAGAGATGAGAGTCCGTTTCGACAAGCTGAAGGTAAATCACGAAAAACGACAGCGCGAGAAGATTGAAGAACACCACCTCAAACAGAAGAGAACAGTATTCAAGATTGGTGAGACAGTCTATGCAAGAGACTACCGAAATCCGAAGAAGCCACTATGGGTACGAGCAAAGATCGTCAAGAAGATTGGAGCTGTCCTATACGAGTGCGTTTCGGACGATCTAGGAATTATCAAGCGCAGGAGCCATCAGTTGTTGAAATACCCTTTCGATGACTATGACGACGAAGCAAGACAACCCACAGGCGCAGGTGCACAACCGAATGATGCATCTAGTGAAGAGTCGGAATACGGCTCGTTGGGCGAGTCGGACACGGAGGAGCGGGCCAGACAGCAACCACCACCGGCCGGGTCGTACGTAACTAGGTACAATCGAGTTGTGCTGCCACCACGTCGCTTGGGGGAAGAGTAGTTGTAGCGTATTGCATCTTAAGCGGCGACTAGCGTTTCGGCGACGTGTTGCGTTCAACGCGACGACTCGATCTGCGGCGTCCAATCGTCGGTGCTACGCAACCGACCAAATAATCATCAGAGTAACCGTAGATGAAAATTACTTTGTAATAATTAGTTTAAGTTCTGATTCCAATAAAGATTGACCATATCTAACACCGTGTATGTCAAACAGGAACATTTGTTGTCAAAAGTGAGCCAATGTGATGTCTTTTGCAACCCGCCGTTTCACTTTCGTTACGTCAAGGTTGACCTCGAATGTCAAACAAGACCTGCTCACCATTATTTTATTTTCGAGTTTATTAACTACTAGCTGTCCCGGCAGACGTTGTACTGCCATTTTGATTGTGCTTGTTTGACAACTGCTGGGGAGTCATTTTGGCACCGCACTCTAGATTGGTTTTATTGTGATCGCTTTGAATTTCTTCCCCGCTCATAACAATTTCAGCAATTTTACAATTGCTCTTCATTTTAGTTGATTTTCGTAACTTTTTTTTACATATAAACACAGCCATCATGAATACGAAACAAACCCTGCAAGAGTCATCCCGATCGGTTCAGCCGTTCGTGAGTTTTGTTGCCTCAAAGGAACTTCAAACTCATTTATATATATATAGATTCTGTCATTGTTTAAACTCGGAAAAATTACCATTGAGATCAGAAAAGCATGCTCCTTCGTGTTATGCAGCAAAACCGGGAAAATATTTTCCATTTTAGGACCCTATTGTTCATGTGGCTTAAAGAGTTCTTTGTATTTCACAACGGGAACAATCAACGGTGAAAATAACAGAAAGAAATGCATAAAAAAACGACTACTACTTATCTACCGAAAACATACGGATTCTCTTTTGTTTTAGGTGGATCTGGCATCCGCTTATTACGCTTCTTCTACTCTAGAGATGCTCAATACGGAAAAAGTCGACTTAGTCGAAAAATGGCAAAATCCACTAAACTTCTCTGAACAGCGTCCTGTGGAAAGATACTAGACAATAATTAAGCGGCATCTTAAGAAAGATGGAAGAGAAGCAAGCTCTGTTGATTGGTTCAAACAAATTTGGCCTGCGGCACAACGAAAAGTTACGGAGAAAGTTGTGCAGAATCTAATGGGAGCTGTCAAGAGGAAAGTCCGAGCGTTCTTCCGAAAAGCGAAGTAAATGTTAAAACTCACGTGAATTTGGCCACATGTATGTTGATTGTCATTTATAAAAAATAAAATTATGAATTTGTTCGAAAATACACATTTTCTATTGAAAAACAGGTGTCCACTTTCTTTAATGAACAGTCCTTATATCCCACCGAAGTCGTACCGGAAGTAACTATGTACACTAGCGCCACGTAGTGGTGAAATTATGAACTATGCTCTTCATGACCTGCAAGTACTCGTAGTCCTGAACAACTTTGCCGAAGATCGTACCATGCTATCTGGCTTCAATCTCGTGCTATATCTCACCAAAGTCGTACCGGAAGTCACTATGTACACTAGCGCCACGTAGTGGTGAAATTATGAACTATGCTCTTTATGACCTGGAAGTACTCGTAGTTCTGAACAACTTTGCCGAAGATCGTACCTTTCTATCTGGCTTCAATCTCGTGCTATATCCCACCAAAGTCGTACCGGAAGTTAGACCTGTGCGCCGAATATATTTTGCTCGGCGGCGGCGTGAGGGCCATTTTTAGCCGGCGGCGGCGGCGTCATCGGCGTCACGCCGGTGGCAGCCTTCGGCGGCGGCGTGAATCGGCGTGACCAAAATTTGACCATGATTTAAATATTGGCAAAGCGAAAAAGTTGTCATTACGCTCTTGAATTTGTAGTCTGAGCTTTTCCATGACCATTGATGACATACTGCCGTTCTACGCATAGTTGTCCCATGTTATATGGGATTCCCATACAACATGAGACAATTATACGTAGAACGGCAGCATAAACGTTACGTTATTATTACGTTAAAATGAATACCTTTTTTATTTCTGTTCGGGTTCGTCACTGCGTGATTAGACCTATTGCGATTTTTTTACTCATTCGTTTATTTGGAAGGCTTGGACGCCACATCCCAAGAAACAGAACTACTTGAATAACAGTTTCTTAAACTAAAGTTTGTTCAAGAGTTATTTTTGTTCCATTCCTGTACAGCTAAAATGTTTGTTGGGATGGGCATAAATGAGCCGAAATGATTTGTACATTTTTGTTTTTACGTTGTTTACATTTTTCAAATTTTTAACTGCCTTAATACTATATTAGTTTGGGAAGCCGAAGTACTCGCGGCTGTTTCGGGATTAGGATTAACAAATATTTATAATTGGAACGGAATATTGAGACATGACCGGTATCCTGCGTGTAATGAACGTTGCATTACTCCATTGCAAATAAAGGGCAATGAAATATTGATTTTGCTACAGTTTTTTTTTGTTTTCTCAGAATCTTCAGAAGCCATCAAACTTGATAATAAAGTCACACTATTTACACTAAGGAATCCTCGAATGGTTTCAGGGAGGAATCTCAGAAGGAATCCTAGGAAAGAAACTCATGAAGAAATCCAAGAGGAAAATTCTGGACTAATCTCTGCAAGAACTATTGTATGAAACCCTGCATAAACTTCTGCAGGAATCTCTGGCGGTTGAAGATTCTCTTTTAGAGATCTCTGTAGAAATCCCTGATTGAAGTTTTCGAGAAATTTCCGAAGGAATCCAGGACGAATCTTCGAAAGAAATTCCAGGAGGATTCTCCAAATGAATTCAAGCAGGAATCCCAAGGGAACTACAGCAGGAATTTCCAAAGGAATTCCCGGAGCAATCCCCGACGGAATTCTAGCGGATATTTTTGAAGAATTTCAAGAGGGAATCTTCAAAGGATTTCAAGGAGGAATCAACGAAAAATATTGAGAAGGAATCTCTGAAGGAATTCCAGCAGAAATCCCAGAGACAATACTAGGAGGAATTTTCGAGGAATCCTTGGAGGAATTTCAGGAGGAATCCCATAAGGTATTCCAGCAGGAAGCTCCGAAGGAATTCTAGGAAGAATCCCCGGAGGAATTCTAAGACGAATCTCCGGAGGAATTCTAAGACGAATTCCCGGAGGAATTCTAAACGGAATCCCCAGAGGAATTTCGTGAGGGACCCCCGAAGGAATTCTAGAAGGAATCTGCGAAGAAATTCGAATAGGAATCACCTTAGGAATTTCAAGATGGAATCCCGAAGGAAATCCAGAAGGAATCCTCGATAAAATACCAGAAGAAATCTCCGAAGGAAGAATCCTCGAAGGAAGAACCGCTCAAAAGAAACCCCCGAAGGAATTCTAAAAGGAATGCCAGAAATTACTCTAGGAGCAATCCCCGAAAAAATTCCAAGAGAAATCCCCGACACACAGTGTTCGAAATCGATGATTTTGCGATCAAAATTAAATAACTTTTTTTAGGTTGGTTCTAGAGGTTTGGCGTGTTCTACAAAGTTTTTCTGCATGTTAGAAGGCGTCTTCTGATAAAATGTAATTAATGATTAATCCCCCTAGAAATGAGATAAAATTTTTATTTTTCCAAAAAACTTTTTAGAGGTTTTACGTCTTCGGCAAAGTTGTAGCTCATAATAAGAGAAAAAACTTCGTAGAACATGTCAAAGCTCCACATCTTACGGTTTTTGAGATATAGAGCGTTTTGTGCGAAGTACCCCTAAAACTACTTTTTTCAGTGTAGCTTTAACAGGTAAAATCCTACAGTTTTGTGACCTTCTACAAACTTGTTCAGGACGTCAAAATACACATTTCTTCCGAAGATGTTAAGTCATTATATCTTAAAACAAAAAAGTTATAGGTAAATTTATCATTTTTTAAGGTGTACTTTCACCTTAAGTAACTATTTCCGGCGCAAAATGGCGCAGATGGCTCAGTCGGTAGGTGAAAGATTAGACTTTTTACTATCTCTTGAGGGTGGAAACCCTCGTGGGCAACAGTGGGAAAGGTGTTTTAAATAGAAGGCAAAAACTTATTATTTTGCCTGTAATAAAAGAAAAATAAATAAAAAATAGTGCTCGCAGTAATTTAAACTGCATTACGTAATTTCCGAAAATATTTAACAATATTTTTGACCATTGTGCTTACCAAACAGAATACTTTTTGATGATTTTGATTTCATATTGTTAACTATCAGATGGTCAGGCATGTTTTTCATGTATTTATATTTGTTGTTGTACTTTTCAACTTTGGACGAAACATCAGGAGAAGTTTTGATTCGTCCGATAGCAGAGTAACAGCTTTTTGGGTAATTCACGAGTTTCACTTCCAACTGGGGAACAATTGAAATACATCAGATATAAATCAATAAAATACAGGGTGTGCCAAGAAATAATGCGAAAGTTTTTTTTTAACATTATTTTTAATCTCTTGACGTTAACCAATTATTGTCAGGCCGCCACCAAACCGGACGTCGCACAATCAAGTCGCGACGCGACCCAACTCGTGACGTTTTTTGAATCATGTCAAAAATAGTGCGCATCCTTCCCGTTGTTGTCAGCAACACAGCGCACTAGATGCGAAACAGTTGCGGCACTTGTGGACCAAGAAAATGGCAATTTTAGATTGAATGGCTGTCTTGATGCCAACCGGATAAACAATACATGTTTTAAAGCACTTTTCACACACATCGGGATCATTCATTCTTATGACTATTGGGTAGGTAGTCAATCGTTTAAGCATATGTTGTTAAAGGTTTAGAGAAATTCAATACTTTTATTTAGAACTAGCTTTAGTTATAACTCTCGGATTATAACGATATTTTCTACAGATTTTTCAATTTTTACTGATAAAACTCACTGTTTTCTGCAAAAACGTTGTAAAGATTTTGCCGGAAGCAAAACAGTGCATTAAAAATTACTGCGGGCATCTTATTTTTTTTTTCTTTTATTACAAGCAAAATAATAAGTTTTTGCCTTCTATTTAAAACACCTTTCCCACAATTGCCCACAAGGGTTTCCACCCTCAAGAGATAGTAAAAAGTCTAATCTTTCACCTACCGACTGAGCCATTTGCGCCATTTTGCGCCGGAAATAGTTACTTAAGGTGAAAGTACACCTTAAAAAATTATAAATTTGCCTATAACTTTTTTGTTTTAAGATATAATGACTTAACATCTTGGGAAGAAATGTGTATTTTGACGTCCTGAACAAGTTTGTAGAAGGTCACAAAACTATAGGATTTTACCTGTTAAAGCTACACTGAAAAAAGTAGGTTTAGGGGTACTTCGCACAAAACGCTCCATATCTCAAAAACCGTAAGAGGTAGAGCTTTGACATGTTCTACGAAGTGTTTTCTCTTATCATTAGCTACAACTTTGCCGAATACGTAAAACCTCTAAAAAATTTTTTTGAAAAAATAATATTTTGATCTCACTTCTAGGGGGATTAATAATTAATTATATTTTATCAGAAGACGCCTTTTAACATGCAGAAAAACTTTGTAGAACACGCCAAACCTCTAGAACTTACCTAAAAAAAGTTATTTAATTTTGATCGCAAAATCATCGATTTCGAACACTGTGCGACAGAATTCCAGGAGATACTCTCGAAAGAATTCTAGGGTGAATCACCGAAGGAATTCCAGAAAAGAGAAATCACCAAAGGAATTCCACGAGTAATCCCCGATTAGGAGAAATCACCGAATGAATTTTAGGAGGAATCCGCGAAAGAAGTCTAGAAAGAATCCCCGAAGAAATTACAGGAGAAATCCCTGCAGGAATCCCAGAGGTCACCTCAGAAGGAACTCCGGGAGGAATCTTCGAAGGAATTACAAGCGGTTTCTTCCAAAAAGGAAACCCCGAAGGAATAATAAGACGAATCCCCGTAGGAAGTGGAAGAGGAATCTCCAAAGAAATTCAAAAAGGAATCCTCGAAGGAACTCTAGGAAGATTCTTAGAATATCAGGAGAAATTCACAAAAGAATTCTAGAATTCACCGAAGATATTCAAGAAGGGAATCCCAAAGGAACTCCAGGAATAGTGATTCCATGAGGATTTTTTGAGTGAATGAAAGGCAGAATCTCTAAAGGAAATCCAAAAGGAATCACGAATCCCCGAAGGAATTCCAGGAGGAATCCACGACGGAATATCAAGAGGAATCCCCGAAAAAATCTCAGGAGGGTTTGATGAAGGAAGTCCAGGAGGAATCCCCAAAGAAATTTCAGATTTTTATTTTTTAAGGAATTCGAGAATAAATCCTCAAAATGTTTCTAGGAGGTATCATCGAAAAATATCCAGGAGGGATCCTCGTAGGAATTCCATGAGAAACCCCTGAAATAATTCTAGGAGAAAATTGTCTTCCAGCTCTTCAAAATCGCAGTGTGCTGCGCTGCTAGGAGGCTCACGAAAATTTGGTGGGTGCGAGCTAGGCACATAGGGCACTGCATTGTTTTGATTTAGTATGGGATTTTGACGTTTCTTGGCCTTGTTGTTTACTAAACTTCTATAAGAGTGAAAGAGAAGGAGAGAATTTCATGCAGTGCCCTATAGCTTCCGGGGAGCTCGTCTCATGCGCTGCGTGAGCTGTTGGTATCTAAGGTGAAAAACAACTTCTTGGTAACGAAGAACCTCAATAACTTTTTTCCGTACACAACTCAAGTGTCTGGTTGGTCTATAAGATACGACTAGAGACTCTCAATGCAAAGGTTAAGGTGCCAATTCTCGTTCGTTTAGGAAGTTTTTGTCGTGAAATTTTCTAATTTAATCAGCGCATGAGACGAAGCTCATGAGACACATCTTGAGAAAAATGAGGCGCACAACTTGCAGTCTCAAAATGTACAGAGCTCCTGGGAGCTCGCTTGCCTTGTGGCTCCCGTACATGGGACTACAGCACGTGTACATCAACTCTGCTCTTGAACTATCTTTACCCAAACTTCTTCCGGCATCTTTCTCAATCTTATGTTGAAAGTTTTGTCCATTTTTTTTTTAAGATTATATTTCATATTAAAAGCTTTTTCTGAGAACATTCCCATTTTTCTTTTGGAAGCTTGTTCCAAGTTTTTCTAAGTTGCACCTCGAAGGCTCCGTTCATGAAGCTATCACAGATTTTTTCGAATCATTATTAAGCTGCTGCAAAATGCTTTTCAGATTTCTCTGCAAAGCTTTCCGCAGCCTTGTTGTGGGAGTTTCACTGAGTTTTTTTTTTTGTTATCATTTGAGAGCATTTCAATGCTTCTTTTATAAGGTTTTTCTAAGCTTTTTTCGAAAGATTTTCCAAGAATTTCCTGGGATATTTCCTAGCTTCTTCTAAAAGCTTTTCCACGTTTCTTTCGAAAGCTTTTCCAAGGCTTGTATTTACAAACTGACGAAATGATTTTTACTATTTTTTAGGCTTTTCATGATAACTTTTCCAAGTTTTTTATGAAATTTTTTAAAGCATAGTTTTGGAGATTTTTCAAGCTTTTCGTAATGTGTTCTAAGTTTTATCAGGAAAGTTTTTCCAAACATCTTCAGAAAGCTTTTTTAAACTTCTAATCTTCTTTTTCAAAACTTCTTTGTAAAGTTTTTTCATGCTGCTACTGGAAGCTTTCTCGAGCGTATTCAGAGAGCGTATTCAAACTACTACTGGGAACTAAATCAAAAATAATCAAAATATTTCACTTTTTTTAAATATTCACCAGGTAGTTCTTTCGAAGTTTCTCAAAAAAATAACCATTCGCAAGTTCCTGCACATAGTGCTTCTGGGAGCATTTCAAGCATAGAGCTCTATCAAGCTTGTTATGATAGCCTTTCTATTTTTATGCTTTTTCAAGCTCCTTCAAATGTCTTCAAAAAGTTCAACAGTGTAATATCCCACATAGCTTGGTCAGCCAAAACAAAATCAAGAAATTGACATTTGTAAGGTGCTACGGTCACCCTTACCGTATTCGGTCGCCTGTCGAGAGTCCGACTGCACCTAATTGTCATACCAATAAGTAATTAGGAGGCAGTGCCTGAAGCTCTTGGCAATTAAAAATAATTTCCTCTCCCGCACATGTGTGTCAAATGTACACAACAGAGTATATGTTAGATGTTCATCTAATCCCATCCGAAGGAGGTTTGGATTGTGAAAAGAAGATAACCATGAGCGATTGTGGAATCGAGTTCAGTTCTAGGCCTACTGGCGACGGAGATAGTCGAGTGACTCCGTAGGAATAGAAGCGCCCGTCTAGCGAATTGAGAGTCGTGAGTTCGAGTCTCACCGGAGTACGTGAATTTCTTTTCCTAATTCAAATCTCAATTTGTTCATCGAGCACATGTTCTGTTGTGCACATGGATGACAAAGCATTTTCAACAGTAGAACTCGCGGTAGCTTTTCCAAATCGAATTCTGAAGGCTTACCTGTTTTTTTTCAGGATTTTCTTTTTTTTTCAAGTTTCTTCAGTAAGCTTCTACTAGAAGTCGAGAACTTTACAATAAAATTTTGGATTTTAAGTAGGGTGCCTGTACCAGTTATCGCACTACCTAAGAAAAACTACTTCCACAAAAATAAGAAGAAAACCGACGAATGTCGTCGATATGTCAAATGATAGATTTGTTTTCATACTTTACAGGAAAAATATAAAATCTGAGCCAAACCCGCTTTTACTATTTATTACGGCGTGTGTCAATGATAGGAACCCTGTACCAGTTATGGACATACTTTTTAATTTCGGTTCCACTTCGCACTATTTACATGCGTTCCTTATGGGATTTGCCATAACTGGTACACTATGGCAAAATAGGGTGCAAGGAAGCCGAAATTTTAAGGAAAATGATTTATTTTTATCATAATTTGAGCAAAATGTGAAATTTAAATGAGTGCAATCATGTTTTATGAACATGATCTATTGTTCACATATTTTATCTTGATGACTTGCATCGTTAAAGGTTGAAAATCAACTATGGCGAATTTGAGGTACTATAGCCATAACTGGTACACTGAGCCTAGTTTTTCCTTGCTCCTGTTTAAGTTTTTTAGGCTTTTTAGATAACTTTCCCTTGCCTTTCCTAAAATTTTCATATTTTTCTATGTGCTTTTTTATTCTTAATTACTTAACCTATTTTACAGCTCTTTTGTCCACTAGGGCACTACGTGAGCGATTCCAATTGGCGGCTGCACTTACACTTTGAACAGCGCCTCTATGTATTCCATTATATTCTTATTCTATTATATCGAACTGGTTTGCCTCTGTGCTGCTTTCACTTTTCTACCCTGTCCTTGGTAGAATGATGAGCACGATGATGAAATGATGTGTGGCTGTTGTTCCTTTTCCAGTCCGATTGGGGGTCGTCCATTATGGGTTTCCATTTGCCGATATCCAATTATCCGGATCCGTTTGAGCTATGAGAGCTCAGAAGAGGGTCAAGTGCCAGCCGCTCACGGGGGAAGAGCAACTGACGAAGTGCCGGGGCTGGGATCGAACCCATGACCATTAGCGTGGTTCAAAAATTCGTTTTTGCTCCACACCGCTTATTCGATTCGTAACCAGATTCTAAGCCTTCTCCCAAAAATTGAGCTGATTTGGTTGAAAATTGAGAGTGCACAAGCCCTTCAAAGTTTGTATGGGAATTACTATGGGAAATGGATGTTTTTCATTCAATTGACCGAAGCATTTCCCCAGGTGCCCTAGAGTATTAGCTGACCCTTGGTAGTCTTAGGCTACTCTATCAGCTACAACTTTGCCGAAGACCACATTCAAATCGGACGTCTCATTAATTAATTATCGATTTCCATCCAACTGCAGAAACTTGAACAGTGATCGTTCAGCTTCCCAGCAGGCAACATTGCTGCACATGGCGGGAAAGATAGCACACAGAAATCATGGCTACTATGTTTCAAGGAAAATTGCAGTGATGCCCATCGAATAATGTAACCATCATGATCAAAGATTTTCATTCTGGACAAAAATCAATAACTAATTAATGAGGCGTCCGATTTGAATGTGGTCTTCGGCAAAGTTGTAGCTGATAGAGTAGCCTAGGACTATCAAGGGTCAGCCAACACTCTACGGAACCTGGGGAAATGCTACGGTCAATTGAATGAAAAACATCCATTTCCCATAGTAATTCCCATACAAACTTTGAAGGGCTTGTGCAGTCTCAATTTTCAACCAAATCAGCTCAATTTTTGGGAGAAGGCTTAGAATCTGGTTACGAATCGAATGAGCGGTGTGGAGCAAAAACGATTTTTTGAACCACGCTAATGACCATCCGCTTATGAAGCGAACGTGTAGCCACTGCGCCGCGGGCTCCGGCTATGTGCTTTTGTAAGCATTTAATTTTTTCTGTGAGCTTTTCGAAGCTTCTCGGAAAAGTTTCTCCCAGGCTTCTTCGGAAAGCTTTCACTGCTACCTATAGCATTTCAAGCTTCTTCTACGAGTTTTCCAAGCTTTTTCTGGGAGCTTGTCCGAGCTACAGGAATCTCTTCAAAATTTTTCTGTGAATTTTTGAAAGCCTTTTCAAAAAAATTTTTCAAAGCTTTTTCAGGAAGCTTTTCTTTCACGCAAATAAAACCGTTCCAGAAATTGTCAACATCTTCTTCTTCTTCTTCTTGGCGTAACGTCCTCACTGGGACAAAGCCTGCTTCTCAGCTTAGTGTTCAATGAGCACTTCCACAGTTTTTAACTGAGAGCTTCCTCTGCCAATGACCATTTTGCATGTGTATATCGTGTGGCAGGCACGAAGATACCCTATGCCCAAGGAAGTCAAGGAAATTTCCTTTACGAAAAGATCCTGGACCGATCGGGAATCGAACCCGTCACCCTCAGCATGGTCATGCTGAAAACCCGTGCGTTTACCGCCTCGGCTATATGGGCCCTCAGTCATTGTCAACATCCAGTCACGATTTCTGGAACAAGCTAGTTTTCGCTTTACGAATATACACCATGAACAAATATCACGGCACCGGGAACTATGTTCCGCAATATATTCGTAACGCCTGCGTGGCTGAACAAAAATCACGAAAACGGGGTTTTTGTTCTGATTATCGCGATTTTGTTCACGGGATTTGAAGCTTTGTTTACGATTGCGTTCCAATAACCGTGATTATTGTCATGGGACGGGAAACTAGTTCATGGTTCGCTTTTACTGGGCGTACAACTTCATAACTTTTTGTTTTACATTTATTTGCTGAACATCTCGAATTATTCATAAACACCGGATATTATTTTTCGGACTAATTTGATAATTTCAAGCTGATTAAAATGAGGGATTTTCACAAACTAGATGCTTACATTACATTTCTGTAGAACGCCTAGTATTTATTTTCCGGAGTAAACCAATCGCACAAAAATCTGTCATGCGTCAGCGGCACCAGCATTTGCATTGTAATTTGGAACTTACCAGAAAATTATCGCGCACCTAGGTAAATTAATCCAAAAGTAGATAATTCGAATCACTTATTTCACCTATGTTTCACTAAGTAAACTGAATAAACCACCGAGCAACTGAACAGGTTTATCTTTTGGAGATTTCTAACCACAGTTTGTTTACCCGCACGCACAGCGCGTTGACAGCGCGCGTGAACGCAGTTCCTGTTTCGGGAACAAAGTCACGAAAAGGGTTATTCCATCTTTTAAGATCGTGATTCCAGTTCCAGTTTTTGGAAGCGTTACGAAACGGGTGATGCCATCTAGCACGTATACGAACTGTGTTCCAGGTTTTGTGACATCTCTCATGTATATTAGATGCAAGAAATCACGGTTACAGGAACAAGATCACAAATTCGGACAAGCGTTGTGTTCTGTATATCGTGATATTTTGTTCACGCTTATGGGAACGGATTTTTTCGCGTGTTGATTTTTTACAAGCATTTTCTGAAAGCTTTTTGTAACCCCATCAGAAAATTGTTTCAGCTTTATTAGGAAGCTTTTTTATAAGCCTACCTTTTTAGGGACTGACTGTTGCCAAATTTCTCTGCGAAACTCTTTCAACCTTCTAAGGGAAGGTTCTCATGCATTTCTAGAATGTTTTTAAGCTTCTCTATGAATATTTTACATACTACTTCAGATACCTTTCTCGAGCTTTTTAAGGTGATTCTTCAAGCTTTTGCTGGAGGGTTTTCTTTGCATCTTGAGGGAACTTTTCCTTGATTCTTAAAAATGATTTTGCATGCGAGCTGCAGTAGAATTTTTGAATGCATTTTTTTTTATAAATTATTTATATTATGCTCTTTGTTCAAAGTATGTAAACACTTTGGAAACACAACTTGGCTCACCCACTTCTGTAGGCTATTCAATGCTTATCAAAACCTGTAGTCGAACCACTCCGACCGACAGGCTCTATCGCCATCTTTTCATCATAAACTAACCAACCGACCAGCAGCAGTTCAGACCCATTGGCAAAAACCGTCCGTCGTCGTATCGAGCAAGCCCGGCAGTCCTGGCCCAGCCCAGACCAGCACAAACCGACAAGTCGAACATGCATGAATTGTTGATAAGATTGCAATCGAAACCGGAATCAATTTTCATTTCAATGAATACGGTGAAAAGCCGATTGATATCATTGCATCACTTTCCCCAATCGACACCGCACCGCCATATACCATGCGATGCGATGGGACGACGACAGCCGGACCCCAAGTCTAGATTGCGATTTTGAGTGTTCGAGTTCGAATCGACCGACGCACAGTGGTACCGCCATAGGCCAAAAATCGAAAAATTGATTGTCTAATTTATGAGTTTGTATAACTTTTATAAATCAATAATGTTCCCAAGAATGCAGAAAATCCATTTTTATGTAAGTTTGTGTTGCATATTTTGCATGAGAGCGTGGGTACTGTCATGCAATTTTACATTCTTGAAATTTGTCGAAAAATCACATGACTTTTGAGTTGTACTCCGCGTCTTCGTATAACAAAAGCAAGTAGATTTTCAATTGGTTTTCAACGCAGAGAATCAGAATAGATGTTTATCTTCCAATTCGAAGTGCTAAAAACCGGATCTGGATGTTTTTGGACCAATGGGGATGTGAGATATAGGCACATAATTTTACCAATAGAATATATACATAATAAAAATTCATGTAACATTTCAAACATGTTCTTAACCACATTTAATCAATCGTCCGCCAGCAAATGATCAGATTTGAGTAGGAGAATCAATCTGTGAAGGTTGTAGCTGCAAATATCTGCATACAAGCTTGCAGGATGTATTGGAAGTTACTCGTTATTTTTATAAAAAAATATGTATTAAAATAACTACAAAATTATATATATATACTAGATTTTCTGGAATTGTCTTAAATGCGTACCAAAATGACTGTAATTTTTACAGGAGATATTTCAAAGCTTTTTACAATAATTGAGGGTTATTTTATTTGAAAACAATCTTTGGAAATGTTTTTTTTATTATGAACAAAAAATACACTTCTGGAGGTATTGAGGTATTCATACCTCAATAGTTGCATAACAACCATTCGTATTTGGCCTCGTCAAAACTTGCCTCTGTAATTGTGGAATTTGATAAGAAGTTTTGCATTTGCTGCCAACATTTAAAAAATTTCCTCAAAATCCATTCAGTACCTAATACTGTAGTGCTGGAAGAAGAAGGAGTAAATACACTCTTTTAGTAATATTTACTAAAAGAGCGTATTTACTACTCATATTCCCTTCCCAAATCGGAATATTTGATAAATCCATTAACGTTAAATCTTAGTGTACAAATTGATTTCTTTTAAAATAGCAGGCGCTGAAACAATTGCAATGACGAGGGGTATTTGTATATATTTCTTTTATTGGGTTAGAGCTATACATGATTAAAATTCCATGTACTATATTACTGGATAGCAGTTGCAATGCAATTGTAAGAAACAAATACGACTGGACAGATACTTGAATCTTTTTTATTGTGCAAAACGCAGGCCCATGAATTATATGACATATAACTGTGTAATGCAATATTTGTATAGTTGAAAAATTTCCTTTTACGTACGTTTTGTGAATTAATCCTGAATATTTGTTTGAAATAATTTCCAGAAGTAATTGACTCTGTAATTGCACTCTATTGTTACTATTGTTTCAGAATTATCGCTTTTGGGCATTAGGTACTGTAGTTATACATACTAATTCGATATGTGATGATTTTTTACTGTGTTTCGACAATGCAAACTACCTCATTTCTGAAAAAATATTCAGTTTCATATATTTATTTTATTGCAGTAGAAATAGAACTTACTAATAAAATCACAATTATAATGCTAATACTGATTCTATTCACAAGAATCTATTATGATACAGTCGTGCTATACATGTTTTAACGTGCAATACTTAGCAGAAATTCCTCAAAATTCGACCCAATCTTCATAATAATTAAAAATATTTGATTACTGATTTCTGTGAAAAATAAAGTTTTTTTTAATGATATTTTCATTTATCATAAAAAAAAGGCCAAAGTTCATATTTTTCAAGTGATGATCATGAAAATGAACTGGAATATCCTTTTTTAGTCATAATATGCTATTTCTGGTCACTTATAATGATTCTGCCCTTCAAAAAACGAAGAAAATGATTTATGACCGCTTCCCTGAACAAATGGAACCACTGTGCGACGGGGCGAAGGGAGGTGCGACGACCGACGCTGGAATTTGCATATTTGCTATTCATTGAGGACAGTCGGACAACGGTGGAGATACATGCACTTGATACAGCTGGCTAGGCTAGCTGCCAGAACATGATGGTGCTGGATTTGCTGCACCGGATGGTCGGCCAGACAGAATGCAACAAGAGTGCAGATTGCACTCTTCGGTGGGGATTCTCGCCGGGTTGGCTTCTGCCGGCCGACCCGAGCCGGGTGGTGATCTGTGTGATTGCACCACACTGGTCCGTATCGTGGAAGGCGGAGATGAACTTCCGTGTGGCCAAACAAATCGTGCGTCGCGTTGCACCGTTAGGATCAATGGTCTGCAATCTCCAGGATTCCCGGAATTTGGCTGGGGGCTGAAAAATTTCTAATCTCTAATCAAATCATCATGAAGCTATTTCCAAACACTTTATTGAAATGCATCCGTTCGGCGGTTTGTTACTGCATTGGATTGAAAGGGAAGCTCTATTCATCACGATTGGCTGTTGATGGGAAGTACCGTGACCGGCCTTCAATGAATCAAAGAAGCTGAATCGTTTGCTTGGTGTGCTTTTTATTGGAGATAGCTGAGAATTGTGTTGAGTTCCATGCGTATGACACAGAGTTTTTAACGAACAAAGGATCTGAAAAAAAACTTTTGTATTCCAATCAGAGTTTGCTACTAAATTTTATCAAAAGGAAAATTACCAACATTACTTGCATTAGAATTCCTAATCAATCTACCTTGGAAAACCACGTTCCGACCACCAAAAAGCAAACCCATAATTTCCAAACTTTATTGACCGTGTCGGAATAGCTTTGACTAAGTGAATAATTCACGTTGTTGATCGCATCATCGTGGCGAATGCTCGTCTCTCGATCATTTTCGCAAAGATTCCGGCGTAAACGTAACAAATGGCGCTATTAATTGCCCCAAGATAGATCATGAGCTAGCGATTTGCCACACCTGCGATGAAAAAGTGGCCGGAAGTGGTAAACGACGCACCAACACCCTTCATCCGAAAACAGGTCTGAACTGGGGTCCATTGCATGAATCTCTTTATGATGACAGCGTTATTTATGGGGACGCTGATAGTACTTGGGTGATTCTAACCGGAGTGAAATGTAGGTTTTAGGGCCCGTTTCTCGGATTAAGAAACCTATAGCATTAGGCCGACTACATAGTGCCATTAAGTTCACCTGACCGTTACGATGATATCGGTCTGGGAGGCTTACGCGTGATGGATTTTTCTTGGTGTGACGGCCCAACAGAGACAGAGAATACTTCTAGTAGCTCTTCCAGTGTCTAGTCTAGTCGAAACATATGGCCATTCATTGAAAAAAATCAAATGATCGAAACGACTGACTTCATTTTTTTTTCTTGGTATTATTAATGCCTGCAAGACATCGGAGGTGTATAATAAACTATTACGCGGTCAGGACTACTGTGCAGTATTGTACTGAATTATGTAGACATCAATGCAGATACAGACATGCAGGCTTCCCCGCATGTCTGAAGTACGCAAACTGCGACGCAACCGCTCGTAATGCAAGTATGCAAGAGATAAGCGGTATAGATATCACTCCGTGCAACATTGCTGAAAGGATGTGTACGGGTTCGGACAAGTAGGATTCCGCGTAATAGAACTACAGAGAAAATGGTGGACTGATCAACAGCAGGGGGAGGGGCTGGGGGGTTTTGGCAGGGGGAGCCGTGGCCCTCCCCTGGCCGCCAGATTTATTTTTTTAAATCGAGCCAACTCAAAGATTATCTATAACTTAGAGTTCCAGAAAAAATATCGCAAAAATTAAACTATTCTAATAATTGAGATTTTTATTCATATTAATAAAACATGTTTTAATCGAGAACCACAGGACATTTCACCAAGAGAACCACTTCAATCTTCTCATAGAATTTTACCAAATAACAAGGACGAATAGCTAAATTTTGTGATGTTTATTCATGAAATACAAAAACAAACAGCATGCCAAATTTTACAGATATACCGGAACCGGTTCCGGTACGACTTTGTAGAACCATATGCTGCTATAGAGTGCACTTATGTGCTACTGCTACACGAATTTTAATTAGAATTCAATTCAAACAAATGTCATGCTAAGGGCAAAATACCTAAGACTTCTTTAGGAATTCTTTCAAGGACACCTTCAGAAATGCCTTTAGGCATTTATTCAGGAACTTCTCAGGATTCTTTCAGAAATTCCAAAAGGGACTTCTCCAGGAGTTTCTCCTTCGTGAATGGCCCATGGGCAATGGGCATCTTCCAGGGTTCCAACAGTGATGGTTTTTGGGTTTGTTCTAAGAAATGCTTCAAGAATTTATCCCACGATTGCTTCTGATTTTTTTACAGATACTTCTAAAAGGATGCACCAACGAATTTCTCCAGGAATTTTTCCATAGCTTCCTTCAGTAATTCCATCATTGATTGCTTCAGAGATTTTTTTCAAGAATTCCTCTATGGGTTTCACCAGACATTCTTCAGGGATATCTATAGGATATCTAAAGAGGTTCCTCCAGTGATTGTTCCAGTGCTTTTTCGATAATTCCTTCAGGAATTCCTCCAGGGATTCCCGTTAACAGAAATTCTTTTAGATATATCTGTAAATGTTTCTTCAGTGATTTCTCTATATATTCCTTCGAGAATTCCGTTAGCGATTGCTCCAATAATTCAATCCGGAATAATTCGAAGTATTTCAGCAGCAATACAAGAATTTTACCAGAGATTAGCTAAAATTAATCCAGGAGTTCCTTAAAACATTGCACAAAATATTCTTTTGGGAGTCCATCCAAAGTGTCCAACAATAATACGTCCAAAAATGATTGCAAACATGCATTTCATATGTTTTTGCAATTTTTTTTCCTACAGAAATTATTCCTAGAATTTGTTAAGAAAGCTTTCCTGGTATTTTCTAACGAACTCCTCATGGGATTTTCTCAGACATTCCTCCAGGGAATATTTTAAAAATTCTTTCAAGGATTCCCCCTGGAACATTATTTGGAATTCCTTCGGGAGTTCCTCTTTGAATTTTCTCTGTCGAACTCCTCCAGCACTTCCTACAGGGACTGTTTAGGGATTCCCTTAGGAATGCCTCTAGGTATCGCTTCCGGGATTTCGCGTATTCCACCTGCATTTTTGGCCGGAATTGTTCCAGTCGTTCCTCTGGGAATTTCTGCAAGGATTCTTCTTAAAACTCATCCAGGGATTCCTTCAGAAATGCCTCTAGAGATTCCTCCAGAATTTCCTCCAGGAGTTTTCTGAAATTTCTCCGTTAACCGCTACAGGCATTCCTCTAGGATATCCTCCAGGGCTTTACTTGGGAATTACTTCTGTGATTCTTTCTGGAACATATTATTTTAAAAATTGCTCCAATGATTCTCCCGGGAACTCTTCTTAGAATTCCTTCTTGTATTATTTAAGGAGATTTTCCAGGAATTAATCAGAACTTTCTCAAGGAACTGTTTAGGGTTTCCCTTAGGAATTTTTTACTTGAAATTGCTTTCGGCATTCCTTCTGGAGTTTCTTTAGGAACTCTTCTAAGGATTCCTCCACACTTTCTACAAGAATTCCATCTGCGTTTTTTCAGGAATTATTTCTGGTATTCCTCACTAGATTCATCCACGAAATTCTACATGAACTCCTCTAGGAATTTTCCCAGGGATTTCTTTGGGAATTCCTGCTGGGATTTCTCTAAAAATTCCTCCAGGAATTCATCTAGAGATTCCTCCATTAATTCCGCCAGAAATTCTTCAATTGATTTCTGCAAGAGTTCGAGTGGAGACATATGTGGAGATTCTTTCAGGAATTCCTACAAGCATTCATCCAGAAACTTTTCCAAGAACTCCTCCAGGAACACCTCTAGGAAATTCTCCAGGAGTTACCCCAAGAATTTCTTCAAGAATTTCCCCAGCAATTTCTCTAGGAATTGATCGAGGAATTGCTTCTGGACATCCTTCAGAAATAATGTCAGTAATTCAGGCATTTCTCTAGGAATTTCTTCTTAGATTTCTTCATGAATTGCTCCAGGGATTCTTCTAGGGATTTCTCCATGGATTTTCTAGGAGTTCCTCCAGGATATCCTCCAGGAAATCCTCCAGAAGTTCTTCTAAGGATTCTTATATCAAATCCTCTAGGGATTTCTTAAGAATCTCTTCCAATAAATTCGCCTGGAATACCTTCACGAGTTTTTTAGGGATTTCTCCAGGTATTCCACCAGGAATTCCTCTAGAAATTCCTCCAGGGATTTCTTCACTAATTTCTTCAAGGATTTCTCGAGGGATTTCATCAGGAATTCCTCCAAAAATTTCGCTTAAAATTCCCCCAGGATTTTCTCAAGGGATTTTTTTCAGAAATATAAAAATAATATAAATCTCCCAGAATTCCTCTGAAGATTCCGCTAGAAACTTATCCAGTAATTCTTTCAAGAATTCCTCGAGAGATTCCTCCAGGAATTTCATCACGGATTCCTCCAGCAGTTCTCACAGGAATATACCTGGAAATTCCTCCAGGCATTCAGGATTTTAACCAGGAACTTCTCCAGGAAATACCCCAGAGATTTCATCAGGAATTTCTCCTGGAATTTCTCCAAGAATTGCTCCTGGACATCCTTCAAAAATTGTACCAGGAATTCCTCAGGGGTTTTTTTTTCAGGAAATCCTTTTAGAATTTCTTCAGAGATTCTTCCAGGAAATTCTCCAGGAATACTTTCATTTCAGGAATTTTTCAGGCTTTCCTCCAGAGATTTGTCCAGGATTTGCTTCAGAGATTCCTCCAGGGGTTTCTCTACAAATTTCTGCAAGGATATTCCCAGATATACCTTCAGGGAATCCTCCAGAAATTCCTTCAAGGGTTCTTCCTGGAAATCTTCCCGGAATTTCTCTAGGGATTTTTTCAAAAATTTCTGCAGCAATTCCTTCTAGAAATCCTTTGGAGATTTCCCCAGGATTTTTTTCCAGGGATTCCACCAAGAATTTATCCAAGAAATTTCTCCGGGAATTCCTGCTGGGTCTCATCAAAGAATTCTTCCAAGAATTACATACGCCAGGAATTTGTTCAGAAGTTTCTCCAGGAATTGCTTTAGGGATTCCTCCAGGATTTTCGTCAGAGATTTCTTAAAGAATTCCTCCAAGGATTCCTTCTGAAATTTCTCTAAAATTTCCTCCAGGAATTGGTCAAGAGTTTTTTTAAATTTTTTTCCTAGGATATCTCCCAGAATATCTCCACGAATTTCTCCAGAATTTTCTGCAAGGAATCCTCCAGAAATTTATCTAAGATGTCTTCTAGGATTTCCTCATGAAATGTCTTCAGATATTTTCCTAGGTGTTCCTCCTATAATTTATACAGGAATTCCTCCAGGTATACTTTCTGAATTCTTTCAGGGATTCTACAGGACTTCCTCCAGATATTCCTGTAGGAATTGCTCCTGGAATCCATCCAGGTGTTTCTTCAGGGAGGTCTTCCAGGAAGTCTCCCAGGGATTGCTCCGGGAAATTTTCCAGGGATTGCTCCACAAATTCTTCAAATGATTTCTTCAGAAATTCCTCTCAGGTTCTCTTTAAAAATTCACTCATGAGTTCCCTCGGAAATTTCCGAAATCCTTCTAGCATCTTTTCAGGGATGTACCCAAGAACTTCTCCAGAATTACCTGATGATTGTTTTGAAGTATTCCAAGAATTTCTGGAAGAAAAGCTCCAGCGAATAGTATTGGAAGATCATTCTAGGAATTCTAGGTTAGTCATCAGAAGAGGTCGTTATTCCCAAAAGAGTTAATCTATCATTTCTCATGTATGTTTTGTAGAAATTTACCAAAAAATTAGAGCAAAATAATGCACGAGTAAATAATAATCAGAAATTGGTCACCGCTGCCAGAACCACCTTGATTTATGTAGATCAGGCGAGCTTTTTTTAACATATTGTACAAAATACAACAGGTGCGACACGAATTCACCCTGGTGTCAAGTGTCGAAAATAAACAAACAAACAAACAAAATACAACAGAGTGGTTGCTGGATGGCTTAATAATGCTTTTAGAATATAATGTTATTATATTCAATTTCATCGTATTGTGTTGAGTTATAAAAGCTAGTAGATACAAATTAACTAAGGGTGCTTGCCCCCCCCCCCCCTGATCGAAAAGCTGGCTACGCCCTTGAGTAGAGCCCCTCCCTTTCCAGGAGCTTTAGTCCAACGGGTAGTCTATATTACTAGCCAGGACTCAATCCTCCAGGGGGGAGCGAAAACAAATTAAGACGATAGATGGTGGAAATGCTAACCAAACAGATTTCTCAGTACGGATTACTAGTCCAGATCTGGGAGATCGATAGCTACCAGAGGAGTGGCAGGAAGGTATCATTTTCCCATCTACAAGAAAGGTGGCAAGTAGGAGTGTGAGAATTTTCAAGTGATCACAGTTTTGAAAGTCGCCTACAAAGTGTTATCCCAGATCATCTTCCGTCGTCTCTCACCTAAAGTGAATGGGTTTGTGGAAGGTTATAGAACCAACTTCGTCGAGGGCTGCTCGACAACGGACCAGGTTTTCACCATGCAGCAAATTCTCGAAAAAAAAATCGTAAATAACAGATTCTAACGCAGCACCTGTTCATCGAATTCAAGGCAGCCAGCGTACGACAGTATCGACCACACAGAGCTATATGGAAAAAACGGCTTTTCCGGGAGGCTGACTACACTGAAAAAAGTGACGATTGGTGGTGTAAAAACTACGTAAAGGTATCCATTATTCGATCCTCGTAAATTAGGTTGGGCATCATCAATCCAACTTCCAACTTACACAGCGTATTGATTCATCTGAAATTTTATCAAACTTAACTTTCTATGCCCCTTCAAAGCAACTACGAAATCTACGCAGCTTATTCCAAACAACCCAAGTAACAATTCAAAATCATTAATAAGCATGCCAGTTGATTAAATGTTCTACAAAGGTGCCGACAGTTGTACAAGAGTATATGTTGAACAGATGTTTCATGCAGTGAAAACTGCGCGTTTGTTAATCATTTTTTTTTCTTTTTTTATTCTGGGATTTTTTGCCGTAGGCAGGTTCATCCCGGTAATCATATTGCTGCTCATTGAACAACTGATGAAACAGAAGTTTAAAGACAGTTGCGTCATCTGTCAAAAAGTGCTCTAATAATGATAGAATACAAGCTGCTGCCGACGTATTAGATGCCGTTGCATACTGGAAATTTTCATGTAAAAACATCAATACTTCTATTCTAATTGCTTATGGAATGCAATTTAGGAAGGAACAGCTATCCAATCAGAGGTTGAAGTAAAAAAGACATGAAAACTTTCATTGCCGGCCACGCTCATCTTCTCCGTTATAAAGGATGCTTTATGTGATTAATGCAAGGCTAAGATTTCATAGAGGATATCCATCGGATCGGGAATTCTTCAGAAATTCACTACTACGGTATTGTATAGTATAGTATATCTTTTAAAAAATCTCTTGAAAATTATTCAAAGATTATTTCAGAATTTCTTAAAATATCTTGTTAGAAACGGAAAAGCTATCATTGGTTCAACTTAGACAGTTGTGTTTTTAGGAGAGCTTCTAATCTAATTGTCCTTTCTGATAAAGGTGTTGATGTGCGTGGGTGGATCGAAATGGGCCCCACAGCGACCGAATCATGTTTGTTTACAAAAACCTAAAAAGGCCCTTTTCCGAGCAAGCAATGGCGCTTAATCCTAGGCTTGTTAGTCAGGACACATGCCTGTGCCCCATCCCTGAAGCAAAATGGCCCAAGGAGTGACAAAACCTTTTTAGCTACGCCACTTCCAACGTTATGGTGTTCAAACATACTAAAACATTTACACTCACATGAACACATCTACATGTACTACTAAAATACACTCATAAAATCTTGTCGCATCACTCGCTTATAGTGAATCCCAAATCGACCCATTCCAAATATCCAACTCCATGATACCTATGGGGGCGCCGGTGAGTCGCTGTCCTTTCATAAAGTAGGTGTCATCCCGAGCAAAGTTTCATAACAGCCGGATAACTTACTTTGTTATCTGATATCAAAAATATTTAACTAAAGTTGTTCTCATTTTGGCCGAATAAGCAGACAACATAAAAAACGGGATAACAACCAAGTACAGTGCTTCCCAAACTGTGCGCCGCGGCGCCCTGGTGCGCCGCGAACCTTTCCCAGGTGCGCCGCAGGATTTTGGCTTTTGTGACGAAACAAAAAAAAAACAAACTCTATATTTGTATTGCGGAGCACCTTTAATTTTTTTATTAGTAAAACTAGTGTCGCTCACATTTTTTTAATCTTTCCTGACTCTTTGATAGTTCCATAGGATTTCTGGCATTCTTTTTAAATATATCAATTCAAACCACATTTTGAAATTTCAAGTTTTTGAAATTGTTTTTGTTTTTGGAATTCTTAAGCTTAAGCTTAGCTTTTGCTTTTACTATAACTTGTTCAAAGTTTTTTATTTCAAGAACATTATTTACGTTCATTTCGGAATAATTACAAGGTCTTCGGAACAGCTTAGCGACATGCAGGTTTGCCGATCTGGTAGTGTGAAGCTTTGACCTTTTTGAACCGGAGTGTTTCAACAATACTGTCGCAACCTCGCTGAACTCGAATAAGTTTGTTATGCTCGGTTTCATCAATGGGGTTATATATGGCCAATCCAGCCCCAAAGGGTTAAGTTGAAATTTATGAAAATAAGTTCAATCGACAATATCTTCATGTGTCCCAGTTTGCCGAAATTTTTCCAAAATAAATAATAGTGTTGCTTTGCAATTTCCGCAAAAAGTTGAAGCTTTGGTCAAGTTCTGTGTAGTCATTTTCATTCAATAAGAATTCATTAATCATTGCAAACGCTTAAGAATTTTTGGCTGAATTGTTGAAATTCAGCAGCTTGTTTTACCTTTACATCTGAGTTTCTTCTTATTTTGAAAACTTCTACATGGTTTATGAAATCTTACAAATATTTAAACTATCTTTGAGAAATTAATTTAAAAAAATAGATCTCCAAATATTGAATTCTGAAAACATGATATTAGAGAAGTGTTTCACGATTTTGTTTTGCACACTGTAAAGTGAAAGTTGCCCAAATTAAAAAAAAAACTTTGTTAAAAACTTTGGTGCGCCGCGAAATTTTTGGATATGTCAAAGGGCGCCGCGATAGCAAAAAGTTTGGGAACCTCTGACCAAGTATACCGGTGATATCATTGAAATATCTCATTATGTTATCATCAAAGGCTCCCTGATAACTTCTGTAAATCAATCAATTTTATTCAATTGAAAACTCATTTTGTTATCAGAAAGATATTTGCAATGGTCACTGATAACTAACTTCCGTTGTTGTGGTCGTTGATGATGCTCCCAGTTTGACAGGAACATGAATTACCAAGATAATAACACAAAATTGTAAAATGAGTTCTGGAGCGAACACTAGTTATCAGTTTGTTACTGGGCAGTTATTGTACATTGCTCGGGATATCATCACATCCTTTCCCGAGCAAAGTGCAATAACTAAGCAGTAACAAAACGATAACTAGCGTTCGCTTCAGAACTCATTTTACACTTTTGTGTTATCAACTTGGTAGTTCCTATACCTGTCAAACTGGGAGCATCATCGATGACCACAACAACGGAAGTTAGTTATCAATGAAAGTTGCAAATTTCATTCTAGTAACAAAATGAGTTTTCAATTGGATAAAATCAAGGTTGCAACCATTCATTTGCAAAGATTTACATTCATTTGCTATTATCTCAGTTCAGAAGCATGCTATCGAAAAACAATGTATGGATGAATTTAACCTTGTAGTTTTATCCGAAAGTTTGCCGAATAACATTGGGGTTGCACACGCATTCCAAAGTCGTGAGCGAGCTGTGAATGCAACTTTCCACAGCGTGAATGTAATTTACATTCACCGCGTGGAGAGTTGCCTTCACAGCTCGCTCACGACTTTGGAATGCGTGTGTGACCCCAATGTTATTCGGCAAACTTTCGGATAAAACTACAAGATTAAATTCATCCATACAGTGTTTTTCGATAGCATGCTTCTGAACTGAGATAATAGCAAATGAATGTAAATCTTTGCAAATGGATGGTCGCAACCTTGGATAAAATTGATTGATTTACAGAAGTTGTTATGAGGGTGCCTTTGATGATAACATAATAAGATATTTTGATGGAATCACGGGTATACTTGGTTGTTATCATGTTTGTTATGTTGCCTGCTTATTCAGCCACAACGAGAACAAATTTAGTTAATTATTTTTGATATCATATACCACAGTATGCTATCCGATTGTTATGAAACTTTGGTCGGGTTCCTATCCTCGTAACGGAGAAGATGGGCGTGGCCGGCAATGGAAGTTTTCATGTCTGTTTTACTTCAACCTTCAATTGGATAGCTATTCCTTCCCAAATAGTATACCATTAGCAATTAGAATTTTTGGAAGTTTTAACATAATAACTTTCAGTGTGCTATCTGTGAATTACTCCGTTACCACGCAACGCAACGCAAAAACCCCTTAGGCTTTTTTCACATGTTATGTTAGAAATGATATTAGAATTTTGAATTTTCTGGAAGATTTGAACCTTCCTTAACGATGTTGAATGAATTTTACAATTGAAAATGCTTCATTGAGTCGATGAAAATGGTAAATTTTCTTCGCTAGTACCCATCCCAATCATTTTCATTTGAATTACAGTTATATATTTTCAAGAATGAAGTAATAGACAACCGTCCAACAGATTGAATACCGCAAAACGGGCAAAAGTAAATTAGAGTAAAATGCACCTGCATTTGTCCCCCGTTTGTCCGACTGACCATAATCAAATTCCAATAAACCTATACTTTAGAGAACGCTTTATCAATGAAAGTAGGCAGCGTAGGCGAAACAATTGCCCGGCGCGGCGGTGGCATCCACAGCGAAGAAATGGATCCCAAACCGCACTCTGTGCTGTGCTGTTGCACGTGAATGTGCGCAATGTACAACATGTAAGTGAAAAAATGCACGTTTCCCTATCAAATTACCATTTGTGGGGCAAATTTAAAGTTTTCATTATCATTAACCGTCGTCGTCGCCGTAGTTGATTTCCCCCCGAGGGCCCCAGTCGGTCGGTCGGCAAACTCTCAATGGGATTGACAAAATCAAAGGTTTCCGTATGGATATAGGGATGGGCAATGTATGGCATCATGCATAGTCAGTGACCGGATCTGTTCGGGCGCCACCGTCGTCGCCGCCGCCACCACCACCAACTAATGTGTCGGAGATGGCAGGAAGTGCGTGGATCCTCCCACACATAATGACAGCCGCCGTGTGCCATGGGACACATAACATTGTCACTCGCTGTTGCCTTCGAAGGCACTAATTTGACGTAATATTGTTCTATTTCGATAATTTATTTCATTACGGCTTCTCTGTGCCGGGCAGTGGTGGTTAGGAGGGAAGGACGGAATGTGTGGAAACCTGAGTGATGTGGAGCTATTCATTTTTCAATGATGGGACTCGGTGTGGGACAGGTCAGTAATTGCTGAGCTGATACAGTGCTGTTCTATCGTGGATGGTGAACCTATCTATCTAGACCTTTTTAGCAACCCTTCAAGGACTATTTTTTCAATCATTATTATACAGTTTTTCACGTATTACTACACTTTGTTGCTCAAAAACATAAACATCATAAAAATGGCATTGGATGTGCTGGGTCATTCAAACTTCCTTAGTCTGATAATGTAATAATAATAAAGCTACAATATGCTGTCTACAGTGTGTGCAATGAATCTACTGACAGTTCAGTTAAATTAATAGGATCAGTTGGGATCACAGCTGCCGTGGTATAACTAGAGATGGTTACTCAATGTTTTAGAATTTCAGTTGCCCCTATTCTGTCGATTTCACGATTTTTGCTTATGCTGGACGTTAGACGGGCGCTTCTTTCCCACAAGCTACGGAGCAACTTGACCATTTCCGTCTCCTGATGGCACAGAACTGGACTTCATTCCACTAATGTACATGGTTTGTTCCTTTCCACAATCAAAATCTTCTTCTGATGGAATTAGATGAACATCTACACGTCTCTGGGTGTGGGCAATGGCATTCATGTCCGTGAAAGACACGTCTGGACAATTATTGACCGACCCGGCAGACCAGTTGGAACGTTCGTTCCAGTACTTTGGAAACATTTTTCAGGTGTCGGCCACGCCATCAACACCTGAGCATGGATTCGACGCATTACTCATGTGAACACCAAGCTTTATATTCGCAGGAGATAGAAACAGGCATGGTTGTGCAGTTTCAGGGGTTGTATGACATTTGCCAGAAAGCCACTTGCTAGAATGCCACTTGCCAGAATCCGTTCGCCAGAATGGACCGTTTCCCAGAAAACCATTTGCCAGAATACACCATTCGCCAGAAAACCGTTCCCCAGAAAGGACATTCCCCAGAAAAAGTTGTATTTATCAGAATAAATGTTAATTTTATGTTTGGCTATATTCTAGGCCAGATTAATAGCCTTGACATTGACATTCGATTTAAAAAAATCTGTTTGAACAGTATATGATGCTCGTTGATTTCAGGAATATTTATAGCAATGACTGAAAATTAGAATCATATTCTAGTTAACAATCAGTAGCGACCTCACCTCATTGCGTATTGGCAAAAGTGTCTTTTTTTTTTTCATTTAGGCCGGAACAAATCTCATTTTCTTCTTTTGTCACTTTGCTCGTTGACTCGTCAAGGGGGTGGATGATAAATAATAAATGTATTTGATGAAAAATTACCCAAACAATTAGGCAGAATCGTAAAACTCATCGGATTTGTTAAGAAATTTTCTCAACGATCCTAATTTCACTTTAATTTTTTTAAATTTCTTAAATAATTTATTTATGTCCCCCCTCAAAATGTCGAAAACCGACAAAAATTTTCCGAGGGGGGGGTGACATTAGAGAAAATCGAAATTTGTGTCAGCCTTATTTGATCTCTGTGTAAAAGCTACAAAAGTAAACAAAACATCATAGTTTAGGTAGTTTAATGAAGATTTGTTTAAAATACTGTTGAGATTGAACTGTTGAAAAACTAATCACGACATTTCCCTTCTTTTAAGCGGGGCTGTTCTTGAAAGGAGTGCTAAGCGTAAGGACCAGTAGTTATCTTTGAGTTACTGATATTTTGGTGTGACCTAAGAGATGAACCGGCCTCGTGCTGAAAATCTCTCTAATACAGACACCTTAACCATTTTGATATCAGGCTAAAAGCAAGAAGGTCATCAGGTTGAGTGGACATATGACAAAACGGTGAGCAAGCAACATTTGTCACACAGGTTGTATTTTTAGGCTCCTTATATTGTTAACTCCATATGCGATTTTTACTTCTTATCAAAAAGGTTATTCTTTTCATAACATTGTTGTTCGGCGGTCGAACTGCTAAATTTACCATCAGACAATTTTCCTTCTTTTCATCAAAGGTTGTTCTTTTTGGAACTGTTGTTTAGTGGCGATCAATCTACTAACTCTGTAGTAGATTCGCCCTTCTTTTGATATTAGGCTGTTCTTTCAAATTATGCTGTTAAGGATTTGGGAAGCGACAAAACTGTTAACTTTCCCTTCTTTAAAAAATGGGCCATTCTTACGAGTGAAAAAGTCATTGAATTGTGAAGTGACCAAACTGCTATTCCTCTCATAAGAGATGTATCCTTCGTTTAATCAAAGGTTGTTCTTTCAAGTTGCTGTGGTGAGGTATCATCATCGTCCGCGGCCGTAAAGTCTCAGGTCTTTTTGACGAAGCATTCCGTGGCATAACGTCCAAACATTGAAATGCGTCACGTAGTCCTAGGAAAACGCACAAATTTCTGAACTATATTTCGTATGAAAATGTGTCATAAGGACCGGGGCAGTATGGTCCCGGGTGTCATGAATAGCCCCTGTGGTGGTCTTACAGCTAACTCCATTATTTATTTATTCTTCTGAACTTTTTACTTTTTCTTGAAATTGGCAGATTTTTCGAAGCCTATTACTCGATCGGTCTAACAGGGTCCATCTATTCAGCCCAATTATAATTAGGCCTAATGACCCAGCATAGATATAACTATGTCAAAGTGGATATGATAGAGAACAGCATTTTCATCACAAATTTCACCTTCCTTTGAAATTAAATCTGTTCTTCATATTTAATTCAATCAGAAACCTTTCCTTTTTCAATTAAAAGATGTTCTTTTTATTATTGCGACATTTGCACGCATTTAGACTCGGCCGAAATTCATTATCAACACAGTCGAATTTCGCACACGACTTCGCAGCGGCTGGCATACACAAGTTCAGTTGAGTTCATGACAGGGGTGCGGATGCGCAACAGGTAAACAAAATAAGTTTGATTAGCGTGAAATTTCACTGGGAAATGATGATTCAGTGGATTCTCAAATTATCACAATAGTCTAAACATTAATGAGAAACCCAATACAGTGCCTATAAATCAATTGGCATAATAATTCGTAACAATGTCATCAAAGATTTTAATTTCTATAAAATTAGGACTGTTCTTTTGAAACTGTTTTCGTAAAATACATGTAGAATCACATAATGAGAAAACAATTTTATTCATTTCATTTTACTTCCCTTAAACATAACACATTCAACGGAAATAATTCATACAGTTTCTGTCCCTGGTTTGGTAGAACAATAGCTGAGAAATAAGAGAAAATATTTAATTCTGGGGAATGGTCCATTCTGGCAAATGGTCCATTCTAGCGAATGACTTTCTGGGGAATGGTCTATTCTGGCAAATGGTTTTCTGGCAAAAATCATTCTGGCAAATGGTTTTCTGGCAATTGTCATACAATCAATCGATTCACGCAAAAGCCACTCAAGCCAACCCTCGTTCAATGCAGAGTCAACCACATCCAACAGCAGCGATCGTCTCTTGTTTTCGAACCACACGATGAAACACCGAAGTGAGTTTTTGTTCTACGCCTTGCATTCTGTTCATAGGGCGTGCTATGTTTGTGTTTGCTGCGCCATGCAATACTACTTAACAAATTGACCTTCATCCTGGCCCTTTCAGATGAGAGTCACCCAGCAGTGAGTGACATAGCTCTGCATCGGAACGACTGTAAAGAAGCGTTCGGCTGCTCAGGAGATTTGCAGAGAAAGAGAGTGGCGGCGGCAGCCACCGTATCAATGCGTTCGTCTCGAATGTGTTCGTTAGTAACATAGATGTTGCGGCTTTTTTGTGTTATGATGGTGATAATGCACAAGACTGGAAACAGCCATCCGCAGCATGAAATCGAACAGATCCCCGGGGGGTCGATCGCATATCAGCTGAGATGTTCAAAGCTGACCCCGTGGTATCCGCACAACTGCCGTATTAATTATTCTGCAACATATGGGAAACCGCGACATTTCCGGCCGACTGGATGTAAGGCGTCTTAGTAAATATACCCAAAAGGGTGACCTGTTGTTCTGGAATGCTTATTCAGCACACACTTCCCTAGATGTGTGGATATTACATCTTCGGATGAACCTGATGTCTTTTCTTGTAGTTACGATTCCTTCTGCTCCGGCTCAGCGTATTGTAACTATAGAATCGATTAAGTGGGCATTTAATAGCTTTGTTCCTATCAAATCTCCTGGGATTTATCTTATTTCGCTTCAGAAGGGATTTAATCATTTCAAACATGTTTTGAAAAAAAAACTTGTTTGCAGCTTTGCTACAGAATATATTCCCAAAACTTGCCGGGATATTACTGTGAAGTTTATTCCGAAAGTGGGTCGTGCGTCGTATGTAGAAGCAAAGAGTTTCAGACCTATCAGTTTGATTTCTTTTCTTCTGAAATGGTTAGAACGCATTGTGGATCATCCCATCCGTGATGTTCATCTGGCCAACGTGCCTCTTCATGTGAACCAACATGCCTACCAATCTGGTAAGTCCACTGTGTCTCTTTACACAAGGTTGTATACGATATCGAGATAGCATTCGCTCAAAAGCAATCTTGTTTGGGTGTTTTCTTAGATATCGAGGGTGCCTTTGACAATGTGCCTTTCGATGCCATATTGGAAGCCGCACGGAGTCATGATATATCTCCAATAATTTCCAATTGGATTTATCAAATGATGATGATGATGATGATGATTGTGTACCCACCATCAGCGCAAGGATTACCTATGGCTGCAGAGTCATACCGGAAGGGAATGATCTACCTGATGGTTTGTTGTAGCAGGGTAGGCTAAATTTACTGGAGACCTTCGGAAGACAACACGATGGTTGTTATCCAATTGGATTCATCAAATGCTCAAAAACCGATATCTCTTCTCGACATTGCGTCTATCAGGGATTAGGAAATTGAGTGTTTGTGGATGCCTCCAAGGGGGAGTCTTGTCACCGCTTTTGTGGAATCTCGTAGCAGATACGCTATTGAGGCAACTCAATAATTGCGGTTTCCTATTTATGGTTTTGCCGACGACTACCTAGCACTGTTAGTTGGTATGTGTATCATCGCCCTTTTCGACCTGATGCAAAGCGCCCTTCAGGTAGTTGAGGGTTGGTGTCGCCAATATGGCCTTTCGGTTAATCCGAGTAAAACATCTATTGCTCTTTTAACGGAAAGGCGAGACCTTAACGGTTCGGCATTTGCGTCTCTTTGATTCTGAAATCGATGTGACTGAACAGGTAAAGTACGTTGGAGTTATTCTTGATTCCAAGCTTTCCTGGAGACCTCACATTGAGTTCAGAATCAAGAAAGCTTGTATGGCCTTCAGGCAATGCCGGCGAACCTTTGGTACAACTTGGGGTCTAAATCCCAAGTATATCAAATGGATCTACGCAACTGTTGTTCGGCCAATATTGATCTATGTCTTGGGATGTCTTGTGTGGTGGCAAAAGGGCGAAATGAGAACGGTCCAATCAAAGTTAGGCCATCTCCAAAGGATGTACTTAATGGCGATGTCTGGAGCGTTCTCTTCAACTCCTACGGCAGCGCACATTCACATCACATTCACATTCATCTCGAACAAGAAGCACTTTCTTGCACTTATCGTTTACGGGTACTCGGTCTACTAAACGAAACTCCTGTGAACCGCACATCAGCACATATCTCGTTGTTTCCACTTTTGGTGAATTTCGACAAAATAGTGCTTGCTCCAAGTGATCTTACAATTGCTTGTAATTTCCCATATAAGACATTTTCCACGAAATTCCCTTTCCGGGAAGAGTGGACATCTGGATATCTGGAAAGAAGTATTTCAGACGGCATCGTATGTTACACTGATGGCTCCCTTCTTCACGCTAATAAAACCGTTCCGGATTTCGTCAACCTCCAGTCACGAATTTTGGAACAAGCTGATTTTTCTTTTACAAATATACACCGTGAATTAAAATCACGGAGCCAAGAACTATGTTCAGCAAGTCATGCGTAACGCCTGCGCTACGGAACAAAAATCACAAAAATGGGGTTTTTGTTCCGGTTATTGTGGTTCGGTTCAGAGCAACTAGAACTATGTTCACGGTTACGTTCTGGTTATTGAGATTGTTATCACGAAATCAGGAACGTACTTCATGGTCTTTTTTCAGCATGAGACCTGAGCAATTTTGTTTTCTTAATTTTTGCGACAATCAACAATTTAACACATCATAAATAAATAACTTGAGGTCGAATTTTGCTACAGCATGTTATTTTGAGGGATAAATTACCTTTTTTCTATGATTTTACAATGCGTTTTAGCCTGCTCCGTCGTAGGGAAGAGCCCATACCTCAACAATAATATATCCAACCACAGATAATCCAAAGAAAGCTCTAACAGACACTTGTTTGCACAGCTCTATCTTTTCTATTAAAATAACAGACACAAGAATTGTTTAATTCCTAGCAAAAAACACTTAATTTAAATCACTTCTCAGCACTATATACAGGACGAACCGATTTTGCTTTTTTCACTCTGTTGCACTGCGCACATCGATTATTTTGACAGCGCGCATGATATGTGTTCTAGATGTCAGGAACAAAATCACGTTTATCGTTGTGCGGGATCTCGCTATCGTGATTTGTGTTCCCAGTTTTTGAAAGCGTTACGAAATTAGGAGTGGAATAGAGCAGCCGTGAATTGTGTTCTAGGATTTGGGATTATGCTTATGACAACGGGATCAATGTATCGCATTAACATGAACAAAATCACGAATTGGAGCATGTATGAGGTTCTGCTTTACGTGATATTTTGTTCACGTATATTGGAACGGATTTTTCAGCGTGTTGAAGGTCGAGCTGGTGCTGGTATTTATTCTCGTTATGTTTGCTTAACAAATACACCTAAATCTATTTCAAAAAGGTAAACATTGTTGAGCGATCGACACATCACTCAAGAGATATCCTAGTATTTCACACATGGAATTTGATTGTCGAACTTGCTATCCTGATATGATAAAAATTTCGCAACAAGTCACTTTTTGTTTCCTTCTTTGAACTGGTAAGCACAATCAATGTAAAAGTATCAAAGCAACCCAATTATTCCTGAAATTCTTCAAAAATGTGTACTTGCATAACATAGCATGTCAAACACTTGTTATTTGCCTTTTTATTTGCATGGTAGTCATAGAAACTAATGAACAAAAACAAATAACGTAAGAAAACCCGTTTTTTTTTTCATTGATTGTGTTATTACTACTATATCAATATTTTAACCCATGAAAGAGATAGCTTAAAACTGTCTTCAGCAGAAACAATCTACACAATTTTTTTTATAAAATAAGGGAAGTGCGAATGGCAGGAAAAATTTCAAAACCCTTATAAATTTAACATTTTTGAAAAAAAAAATAGTAAAAAACCCTAATTAATCCACCTAGCGGTGATGGCGCCTTTCTCGTGCCTTCGAAACCCCATTTCAATTGTAAAACTCAAGCAATGTTTATGTATATCGCACTTTCATACAATTAACAGAAATCCATTTCATGATACCAGAAATCATATCGTTTATCTGGCTTTCAATGCTTGAACCTCAAAATCTTAAGTAAAAGACGCTATCTTAAATTTGAAGCCGCCATTTAGGATTAAAGATTGCCATCTTGGATGTTCTGGTCACCATTTTTGGAATCCAGACATCATCTCCATACCAAATATACCAATAATGCATTGTTTCAGGCCCTAAAACTCCATTCAACAGCCGCGATATGGAACTCGGAGCCACCATCTTAAATTTTAGATCGCCTTTTTGGATATCCTGATCACCATTTTGGACTCTGGAAGTCTTCCCCATACCAAATATACCAATATTGCATGGTTTTAGAGCCGAAAACTTCAATGAACAGCCGTTAGAGCCTTAATGTCCATTAAACAGCCGCCATCTTGAAACTGAAGCCGCCATCTTGGATTTTAGATCGCCATCTTGTACATTCTGGTCGACATTTTTTTACTCCGGACATCTTTCATGGTTTTAGAGCCTTCAACATCTTTAAACAGACGCCATCTTGAATTTGAAGCCACCATCATGGATTTCAGACCGCCGTCTTGGATATTCTAGTCGCCATTTTAGGGGTCCAGACATCTTCCCCATATTAAATCTCTCCCTTAATGCTAGAACTAGGTAACTCGTTTTGGAAAGTGCGGGTAAAAACTGCTAGTTAAACTTATCCTGCTATAAAGCAAAGTTTGTGTTGGTCTTAAAAGGTAAATTAATATGAGTTTTTGTAGTTTCAATTGACAAACTTTTGTTTATTGTGGTGTACGTTCAGATTAAAACAAATTTCTCGCGATTTCGCAAAACCAGTTACCTAGTTCTAGCATTAAGTGGACGAAATATTCCCATATAGCATGCTTTAAGAGCCTAAATCTCTAGTAAACAGCCGCCATTTTGAATTTTGAGCCGCCACCTTGAACATTTGACTGACATCATGAATTTTGGGCCGACATCGTGGAGCTTCTGTTCTCCAGTGTTGATTTCCACACAAAACTCGTCAACCATGCTAAGGGTTACAAAAATTGGCGCAGTTTTATTTATCGCATGATGGGCTAGTTCAGTTTTATATTCGGTCAGTTCTACCGGTGCTGGTCCGGATCACTGAAATGGCCATAACTCCGGAACGCCTTGGCCGATCTGGACCATTTTGAGTAGCAAACAATTCCGGTTCGATTCAAGCTATAATCCCAAAAATCGGCCAATGAGAGTGCCTTAAAAGTGATTGAACTTATTTTGCGCACATACATACAGGGGATGGCCAAAATGTTTGGGATAGGCAACTTTTATTCTCCCACAAAAAAATTCAACACGCTGTAACTTTTCATAGAGCGCATCAAAAAATCTCATATTTTGACTGCAGGGCCGGATCTAAGGGGGGGCCGGGGGGGGCCGGGCCCCGGGCCCCCACATTTTAGGGGCCCCCACAAAAACCTTTTTTGGTTGCTAACATTAGCTTTATTTTTCATATTGCTCAAGTACTGTTCGAAAATAAGGAAAAACATTTTTGGTCATCTCTCCGAGGGGCCTCCACATTCGCTCGGGCCCCGGGCCCCCACAAACCTTAATCCGGGCCTGACTGTTTGTCAACCTATTATATGTGCATTATTGGTACAAATTTGGGCCCGATTGATTAATTTTTCGCGAAGTTAGAACCGTTCGGGTAAAACACTTTTTTTAGACAACTAATTTTTGAGCTGTCATATCTCGAAAACCAGTGAACCGAATTGAATGAATTTTTTAACGTTTATCAACAAAATATTTAGACTTAATACGACGTTATAAAATGTAATATTTTCTCACGACGAATTAAGTTACACCGGGTTGAAATTTTTACCCATATAGAGGAAAATAAGTCAAATTTACAATACCACACAAAAATTATCAAATGTGTTCTTCCTTCAATCTTAATAGGCTCTAATATATCTAATTAGAAATAATTTGAGAACAGAAGTGGAAAATCTTTGGATATCAACACTAAAATTTATTGACATTGATGTAAAAAAAATACATTTTTTCGAGAAAAATCCAAAAAGTGTCAATTCATAATAATTTTTTTCAATGTTTAAAAAGTTCCTATGTTTTAATAGTTGAGGAAGCATTTACATATTGTTAGTGTACGTTCAAAATTTAATTCAATTCGGTTAACAGGTTTCCGAGATATGACAGCTCGAAAATGAGTTGTCTAAAAAATTATGTTTTACCCGAACGGTTCTAACTTTGCGAAATATTAGTCAATCGAGCCCAAATTTGTACCAATGATGCACATATAGTAGGTTGACAAACAGTCAAAATTTGAGAATTTTTGATGCACTCTATGCAAAGTTATAGCATGTTGAACTTTTTTGTGAGAGAAAAAAAAGTTGCCTATCCCAAACATTTTGGCCATCCCCTGTATGTACACACACATACACACATATAGACATAATCTCAATTCGTTGAACTGAGTTGATTGATATATGCGACTTGATCCACCGAGCATTTTTTCGAAAAAATCGTTTTTTGAGTGAACATATAGTTTTTAAGTTCACTAAGTGTGCGAGAAAGGCAAAACACTACTTTCGAGCTTTTTTTGCTTTTAATTATCTAACTAAACCAATAGATTCCAAGATCTTGTTGGTAGCAAATTGAATAATCTTTCAAATGCGATAAGTTTAACCATTTTCAAGTTATAGCCAGCTTGAGACAAGCAAAGTCAAAAACATGTAATGTTCAATTACTTCGTAACGGTTGAAATTTGACCATATGCGTAAAACATTTTTTCACCGGTCGGAACCTGTTTGCTTGCTAACCTTCATAAGGTTATCAAAAAATCCTAGCCTTGCTGTGTCGCATACATAGGTTCAGTTCAATTTTATATTTAGCCGCTTTCGGAGGGACACCCGGAACTGGTTACGGCACTACCGGCTGTCCTTAATGTGGTCCTAGCCTATTTCTTTTATAACCAGTAATCAGGTTATCAGAAAAGCCGTTATTTGTTGTATCGCATGCATGGGTTTGGTACTCTTTTATATTTGGCCACATCCGCCGGGACCCCCGGAACCAGTTCCGGAACACTGCTGGTTCAGATATGCTCTGATACTGTTTTTCTGCTAACCGTTCATCAGGTTATCAAAAATGCCGCTGTTTGATGTGTCGCATGCATGGGTTTGGTACTCTTTTATATTTGGCCACTTCCGGTGGGGCATCCGGAACCGGTTCCGGGACACTACCGGTTCAGATGTGGTCTGATGCTGTTTCCTGCTAACCGCTCATCGGATTATCGAAAAAGCCGCTGTTTGATGTGTCGCATGCATGAGTTATGTTCAATTTGATGTTTGGCCACTTCCGGCGGGACACCCAGAACCGGTTCCGGAACACTACCGGTTCAGATATGGTCTGAGACTATTTTCCTGCTTACCGTTCATTAGATAATCGAAAATGCCGTGGTTTGATGGGTCGCATGCATGGGTTTGGTGCATTTTCATGTCTGGCCCCTTCCAGGGGTACCGGTTCCGGAACACCTAGATGGCCATAACTCCGGAACGGCAGGACCAATCCGAACCATTTTCAATAGGAAACAATGGGACCAGATTCCGCGTCGAATGAGCCGTCGATCGTTAAAATCGGTTGATATTTACTATCTAAAAGTGAGGTGACCTTTTTTTTTGTACACATACACACACATACATACACACACACACATACATGCACACATACATCATCTCAACTCGTCGAGCTGAGTCGATTGGTATATGAAACTTGCCCCTCTGCGGGCTCTATCGAAATTTCATTTTTGGAGTGAACATATAGCCTTTCGGTACACCTTGGTGTATGAGAAAGGCAAAAATGGAATTTTTGATATTTAAACTTTTGTCAAATATATGAAATCAACTTTTTTAACCTAAATTTCCTCCAAACTTTGTTAGCGAGACCCAGAACTAAAACTTACTTGAGATTGATGACTTCTATTTCTTTTATTTTTCAACTCACCACATTAGCATTTTTTTTTGTAAAAATACCACAAATCGTCCATTTTTCATAAAATCGATGCGGGCAACCTCTATTTTTTTTTAATTGAGTTTTTGTGTATGCAACTATTGTTTCTAAGACCCTAATCTATCATTCTAAGGGTGAGCAAATTAACTTTTTGACTATTTATCTGATTTAGAACACCCTAAACGAAATACGTTTGTTCTACACATGGTGTAATAAAAGTGCTTCAGTTAAACGTCTAAAAATGTAATTCTATCGCCTTTAGTAGAAAAAGGAATCAGCAAATAACTAGTGCACGGGTTCCCAACCAGTGGTCCTCGGCCCCCTGGGGGCCGTGTAGCCAGTCCAGGGGGGCCGCAGTGTTACCAAATAAATGCTAAATTATTATTCTATTTTGTGAAAATTATACAAATTTTCAATTTTGCATACCGCTACCCCCAAAAGCCACAATTTGAGGAACAAATTTTCAGTAGAAAACGCCGTCAGAAGAAAAAAAAATTTGGCTGTGCCGCTATTTTTCAGCTACGACTCAAATGAAAGGTGCATGACACTATTGTTTACGAAATGTGAGTGGCGAATTAAAAAAATACGTATCATTGGTCGTCGAAAATCCCTCCCACAGTAAATTTCTGGCTACGTCACTGTACCCAAAAAACTCGGATTCGTTCATATAATTCATTTTTTTTTTCTAAAAAAAATCATTGGGCCCCAGATGTTTTCACAATTCTTAAAGGGGATCGCCACCTCAAAAAGGTTGGGAACCCCTGAACTAGTGTGACCTTAGGGGATCAAATCGTTGAACGGTGTGAAAGACTTAGATGTGATCTTGGATATCAAACTGAATTTTGTCGATCATTACAATACAATAATTCATTAGGCCACCAATATGCTGGGGTTCATAAAGCGATTTAGTAACAACTTTCACGATCCATACACTATCAAAAGATTCTACATTTCTAATGTAAGATCGATTCTTGAATATTGTAGTATTGTTTGGTCCCCATTTATGAAAACACATGAAGAACGTATAGAATCAGTGCAGAAGATTTTTTACTATTTGGCCTACGTAAACTGAGATGGATAACTCTTCCATTTCCATCTTATGAATCACGTTGTATATGCTAATAAACATACAAACATTGAATAAACGACGTGAATATGCTATGATAACATTTGTGAAAGACATTAGGGGTACTCACTAAACAGATTAAATTGCTGCGTAAGGCATGATTTTCTGCTTATTTGAAATGTTTCATGACTTTGCGAATGAAACAATCCAAGATTGCCTTGGTGATCGCGACGTTTAATCAGTTTAATCAGTTTAATCAGTTTACGCTGTTAAGTTAATCCCCCTATTGTTTCGCAATGTGTAGATTGCAGTAATTCGTTATTGTGTTTAAATTTTTATACCGACTCGACAATTAAGAAATCGAAACATATATGCGGTCAGTCATCATCGTACAAATTATGCGAAATTCAGTTCAATCAATAGAATGATGTTAATTTGAAATAAGCATTGCGAATCTATCGACTTGACCATGTCGCGCGTGAAGTTAAAACAATATTTCAACTCTGTACGATACAATAGAATATAGAATTATAATTTTATATATATATATATATATATAGTCTACGAACGGTTGACGAAATAAATAAATAATTATTGGAACAAAATGAGATGAATATAGGTACTAGGCCGAAAAAGGGGGCTTTTACCCTATGTTGTTGTTGTTTTTTTTTTAATTTACTAGCTGTCCCGGTCAACGACCTACTGAATGGTCCCCGCAACTTCATCTGAATAAGAGCCCCCCGTTCCAGACACCGGAGAGGTCTCACACCAAGCTAAGAACCTTCCCCGGCTCTAAATATACTCACATACAAAATTGCACAACAATCGGTTCATAGTTTCCAAATCCATAACGGTAAGATAGACAGAAATTCGTTTTTATATGTATATAGATTTGCATTGAAGATTGTTTTCAATTAGATATAATTACTAATATGTAATAAGATTGTTGATTTTCTGACATGTCATAACAAGCATACCTCAATATGAAGAATTATGAAGTTCATAACAAGGCCAAGGTATTTCAGAATGTTTCAATCTTGGATGTCATGCCAACGTTTTCGAGGAAATTTATTATGTTACAATATTTGTCTGCAAGTCTATACTTATGATGGGGAATGCAAATATATTCGATTAAAACACAAAACCTGGCAGCACCATGTTCTCTCGTCTCATGTCAGGCCATAAAAGCACAGCATACACTACACACACAGCTATCACATCGATAAGTACGCCAAAGTTCAGTCAACTTCAAGCAACCGTTAAAAATCTCGTATCCCCCCAAAAGAAAATCTACAAAACACCCATCCAGCCAGCGTCCAGCGTCCAGCAGCCAACAACCTCCATCGGTTCCATGGCATCGCCTTTTTGCGATCTTTCTGGCTGTGTCTCGGTTCCAGCCTCCCGATCGGATCGGATCGGTCGGTCGTAGGATGTAAACAACATCAACCTGTTCCGGGGGCCTTCGGGTTGTTGTTCTGCTTTTTTTCCGCTACGTTTCTCCTTTCCTCTCTAGGTACGGAGCTTCGCTCAGCTTTCACGCCGACGACGGGGGCCTGGACGTGGACGACTCTGACCGGCGACTTTGGAGTCCCGGATGGAAGTTTGTTGCAAAGTAAGTACAATTGGCAGTGGCAGTATTCAAAATTCAAATTTTCTCTCTTTAGGTTTTGGATGGTTTGGCTATGCATTGTTGTGTGCTGCACTTACACAAAAATCTGACATCTTAAATAAATAATGCAAGTTTTCTTCCATTTTTTGGCATCATTGGGAAGAAATAGAATGATGATGCATTCGCGCGCCCACTACATCCTGGATTCGCTGGTTGAGTCACGGCTGCGCAACGATTAGCGAATTAGTAATGGTTTTTTTTTCGTGTTACAAATCCCTGACCAATTTTTGGATTAGTCTTGTCTAAATGTAAAATACGATCTTCATTTACAATCCCATTCTATACGGGACTGATTGTCCAAGTTTTGGTGTCCGTTGGATTCCCTGTGTTGCTGCTGCTGCGGTCACTAACCAAGAAAGTGCTTCTTCTTATCTCCAGAGCAATTCAAAAGCTACGACGATGACGATGACGACGACGACAGTCTTCGACCTCTTTTTTGAATGGGAAGAAGCTTGCAGCAAGAGTACGGCGAAAAAATCGTACTAAAAACTGGAATAACTGGCTAGGAAGGAAATATAAAACGTTCTCTCCGTCCTGGTCGTCGTCGGCGTAGTTGGGATAATGTTTTTTCGCCTTCTTGCCTCATTTCGCAAGATGTCTCCCCCCGGTCCCTGCCTGACGTGTGATTCACTTGCCAAGATTCGTGTCCTGAGGACCTGCGGGAGCCACTCTGATGATTCCTCCAGTTACCACCCCGCAACCGAGAGAGGAGAAAGATGTTGTTATTTTGTATTCGCAAAAGGAGGAAAATAATAAACATAATAAGTGCTTTCTTCCAACTCTTTCTGGGGCTCGGAGTTGATGTTGTCCACGTTCAGCTTTTTTCGAGCAATTTATATGGGACTGTTTTTAGCATGTCGGTTGTAAGAGAGCTTAAGGACACTAGGATGGGGTGACCAGTAGACTAGCCCCCAATGTTTATGAACTTCTGTTACCATTATGTAGATGGGTGATTCCACGGCAAGTATGCTGTCGTTTTACGCATAGTTGTACCAAGTGCGACTGTGGCTTTTTTTTCACCATGTGCTCTATTTATACATATATTTTCATATGTCAATTTCTCGATATTTGCTTAGGCTAACCAAGCCAAGTGGAAATTACAACGTGTGATTGCTCTGGCAGTCATACACGCAAAAGAAACACGTGTTTGATGAACAAATTTAGATTTTAAATATAAAAAGAAATCAACGGGCTCCGGTGGGATTTGAACCCACGACTTCTAATTCGCTGGACGGGCGGTTCTTTCCTCCAAGCTATGGAAGTCAAATAGCAAGTAAGTGATGTCGTAAGTGAGTTACTTACTGTGAATATTTCAATTCATATGTAAAATAAGTTAGCTTGCCTAATTCCTAATGAAGCCATTTTTTCCAAACCAAACGAACAAAGTCTAACACATCGTGGTAAAATATCTCAGTCTACATACTGCTCATTCTTAATGACTACAACTGCCATGTTTCGAACGAGTAGCGTTCTTTAAGTATCCAGCAGTGAAGCGGTGCAACATGCAAATCCAGTGTACTGCAAATTGTTGACATTTGACAGTTTGAACCCCATGTGTTTGAACCGATGAAATAATGCCTCCATGCCAATGAGCACAATGTTGTGATTGGCAGAAACTGGGGTCAGAGTGTTTGAACGGATAGAATCCACACTGTAAACAGTCATTGTTTTTATGCTGCACGGTTTCATTTCTGTCCACGAAAAGAACACTACCCGTCAAATCCGAGGTTTGAACGCTTTGATCCAAGTTATACTAGCTACCGCATCATTGCATTATTGGATGGCATGAAGATTATTACCCTTTTACAACCTCTCCTACAGATAGATTTTATTCGTATACATTTTAATTCTTACTACCATTCACACACACGCTTACTCACTAACCCACTTATTGGCTCATTCATTTACTCACATATTCACTTACTCACTAATGGACTAATGGGCTCACTAACTTAACCCTCGAGTGATCACTCGGTTGTATTTTGAACAAAACGTTGAAAAATTCTCATTTTTGTACTCAGTATTAGCGTGGTGCTAATGGATGTGGCCAACCGCATGAAGAGCACCCGAGCTCACCCGTTTACTCACTTATCAATTCACTCACTCATTGAGTTAAATATTCACCATATCACTCAGTTACTCACTCATTTACTAGCACATTCATTCAGTAATCGGCTTTGTCAGTCACTAAATCTCTAACTCTTACTCACTATATTACTCACTCGCTCACTCGCCACTCACTCATTTATTTGGCAACTCCTACATTATTTAATAACTCACTATATCCCTCACTCCCTCGCTCATCTATTCACTCACATATCAAATCAGTCACTAATCAATATTTCAACTCACTACATCTTTCACTTAATCACTACATCACTCACTTACAAACTCGCTCAGGAACTCGCCAACTCACCCACTAATTAAGTTATTAGCTCACTACATCACTCACTAACTCACTCATTTGCATTTTTTTTACCTCAGCATGCACTCACTAACAGACTCACTCGCTAACTCATTAATTCACTAACGAACTGACTTGCTCATTCGCTTCTCACTCATTCACTAGTGAACTCACTACATGACTTACTAACTCACAATATCACTTATCAACTCCCTCATTCACACACTAACATGCTCACTAACTCACTTATATACTTACTGATGAGCTTATCACTTTCTCACTTCCCAGATAACCAGTATTCGTAAAGGATGTTGCATAAGATGATAAAGTGAATGCCATATGCGTGCATTCCTCCATTTAGGCGCATGTAAAATGTTCGCATATCACCTCCACTTCAACATCTTATTCAACATCTTAGACGATCACTGGTTGTCTGAGTTGTTAAATAATTCATTTATTTACTCACACATCCACTTACTAACAAGCTCACTTTTTTCTTAATTCACTAGCTCACTAGCTTACTCACTCATATACTTGTTATTTCACTACTTCACTCATTAAATCACTAACTTTCTTATTAACTCATCAAGCCACTAATTTTTACCAATTTTCTCTCTCACTAACTCTCAAACTCATTATCTCTGTAGGAGATAATAAAACCACGGTGTTATCTTCTCCAATGTTTTTTTTGGGGAATGATCTGCAGTTTTATCAATAGACTAAGCCAACGCCTACGTATATTAAACTTATACATTAAGACCTGTATCACAGACAAACAGACGTATCTCTTGAAGGAAATTCATCAACAACTTTTGCCCCGTGTCTTCTTTATGAGCGCACTGCCACCTGTTGGTATAACCGCGCGAGACACTGTCGGCGGTGATGGATTTCGATTTGACATTTGCTAACACGCATACTATTACACAAATCGCCTGTAATTTTTGTTGGCATCATTCAGCAACGTGTACACTGGCGAATGTTCAAGCGATCGAACACTAGCGCCTCTGGTGGAAGGATCTCGCAAATCAAATGAAATTTGAATTGATCGTTAAATGCATGTGTCAAGCCGCTTTGAAGAGTGTTACGTCTGTTTGTCTGTGCCTGTATACTGCGGCTCAGCCATTTTGAAAATCTCGATGTCCTTATCGAGACTGTCATCATTTTTGCGTTTTTCTTGTTCGTTCAATTCTCTGGAAAGAGTTGACGTTCTGTTGATCGTGACCAGAAAATGGCGGCATCATCGAAATTTGCTTGAAAATATTCTCCGTGGTAACGGTACCAAGATTGAAAAACTGCCAGCTCCAACTTCTTTAGCATCGACTATTTTAAAGCTTGGATGTGTGTTGATGAGTAACATTTCAATCTCTTGCACTTCTCTTCAGAGTATTGCTCTTTGCTTGTAGTGGGTTTAGCGGGTCGGACAGGAGTTCATCCTCGCACAACGTCTGTCGCACTCCTTGCCTTACAATCCTCTATAGTGAAAAAAATCGGCCTTAGTCTGACCAGCAGTGCACTCAGTCAACGCCTATGCAGATTAAACTTTCACAATGAGATCTGCCTACTGAAATCTCACAAACTTACTCGATAACTCACTTATGTACTCACTTTTATGTAACACAGCTCACTTATTTTCTGATATTCACTAATTCACTTACTTATTCAATAACTCATTAATTCACTCATTCACCAACATATTCATACTCACTCACTCATTACCTTCCTCATTTACCAATCCATTCATTCACTCACTTACTCAGAAACTCCCTCATTAACAAACTTGCTAATTAAATCACTGAACAACTCACTTGCTGACTAACTAACTAGTTCACTCACTAAACACTTACTCACACGGCACAGATCTCACATACTCATCAACCTATCAACTCACTCACTCACTGCCGCACTCACTGACTTACTAACTCTTTTACTCATTAATTCATACAGACTTATTCTTTATTCACTTATTTTCTTCCTAATGTACTCAATTTGACGGAACTGGTCGATGCCTTAAGCTCTATAACTTTATTAACCAGTAAATGACTCACTCATTAACTCACTTAATGTTGGGGAAGCTTACACTCGCCCACAACTGATTCATTCACCTGGTTTCTTTTTCTCCAAATACAAAGGTCGTATCGAAGTTTAGTGAAAACCTCTCTAATGCTGTTTTTTGGCTCCGTTTTGTTTCAAGACATTTAAGCCATTTGAAAGCCTTATAAAGTTAAATGGAAAGTTATAAAAAAAAATGAACAAAAGCGTGTAGAGCAAACAACATCAAGTGAGTAAAAACGAGTATTTCTGTGGAACTGAAATTGGAAATAATCAGTTTTAATCCATAATACCTACATTGGTCCTCTGAAAAGTTAGGATGTTCTGCCCATATTCGCATAGTTGACGTAAGCGCCACTATAGTTTTAAACATACTTTTGAAAATTTAACAATGAATAATGGAAAGTTAGGGATTCTTTTTACATCAGCGTAATAAACATGCGCAACCATCACTCCGGAAGCACTGATGATGACAAAGACGCATTTTACGCGCAGCTCGAACGCGAGTACGACCGCTGTCCAAGTCACGACGTCAAGATCATCATAGGAGACCTGAACGCTCAGATAGGCCAGGAGGAGGAATTCAGACCGACGACGATTGGAAAGTTCAGCGCTCACCAGCTGACGAACGAAAATGGTCTACGCCTCGTCGATTTCGCCGCCTCCAAGAACATGGCCATTCGTAGCACCTTTTTCCAGCACAGCCTCCCGTATCGTTACACTTGAAGATCACCACAACAAACGGAATCGCAAATCGACCACGTTCTGATTGATGGACGGCACGTCTCCGACATTATCGACGTCAGGACCGTCGTGGTGCTAACATCGACTCCGACCACTATCAGATGATGGTTAAACTGCGCCCAAAACTCTCCGTCATCAACAATATACGGTACCTGCAACCACCACGGTACAACCTTGAGGTACTGAATCAACCAGATGTCGCCTCAGCATACGCGCAGAATCTCGAGACCGCGTTGCCAGACGAGGGCGAGCTCGATGGGGCCCCTCTAGAGGACTGCTGGAAAGCAACGGAATCGACGGAACGAATGGTTCGACGAAGAGTGCACAACGGTTTTGGAGGAGAAGAACGCAGCGAGGGCGGTAATACTGCAGCAAGGGACCCGTCAGAACGTGGAACGTTACAAACAGAAGCGGGAACAGCAGACCCCCCTTTTTCGGTAGAAAAAGCGCCTCCTGGAAGGAGCGGAGTGTGAAGAAATGGAGCTGCTGTGCCGTTCCCAAGAAAAACGGAAGTTCTATCAGAACCTCACCGCATCCCGCAACGGCTTCGTGCCGCGAGCCGAAATATGCAGGGATAAGGACGGAGGTCTCTTGACGGACGGACGTGAGGTGATTGAAAGGTAGAATTAGCACTTTGATCAGCACCTGAATGACGTGGAGAACGTAGGCACGGGAGACCACGGCAACGGAGGAAACGACGACGCAAGAGCAGCGGAGGACGGAAATGGACCAACTCCCATGCTGAGGGAAGTTGAGGATGCCATTTACCAGCTCAAGACTAACAAAGCAGCTGGTAAGGATGGCATCGCAGCTGAACTCATCAAGACGGGCCTAGAAAAGTTGGCCACCTGTCTGATTCGGCTGATAGTCAAGATCTGGGAAACCGAATAGCTACTGGAGGAGTGGAAGGAATGGGTAATCTACCCCATTCACTAGAAAGGCGACCATTTGGAATGTGCGAACTTCAGGGCGATCACTATTTTGAATGCTGCCTACCAAGCACAATCCCAGATCAACTTCCGTTGTCTGTCACCTAAAACGAATGAGTTCGTGAGAAGTTATCAAGCCGGCTTCATTGACGGCCGGTCGACAACGGACCAGATCTTCACCGTACGGCAAATCCTCCAGAAACGCCGTAAATACCAGGTCCCAACGCATCACCTGTTCATCGACTTCAAGGCGGCATGCGACAGTATCGAGCTATGGAGAATCATGGACGAAAACGGCTTTCCTGGGAAGATGACTAGACTGATTAAAGCAACGATGGACGGTGTGCAAAACTGCGTAAGGGTTTCGGGTGAACTATCCAGTTCATTCGAATCTAACCGGGGACTACGATAAGGTGATGGACTCTCATGCCTTCTCTTCAACATTGCTCTGGAAGGTGTGATGCAACGAGCCGGGCTCAACAGCCGGGGAACAATTTTTACAAAATCCGGTCAATTTGTGTGCTTTGCGGACGACATGGACATTATCGCCAGAATATTTGGAACGGTGGCAAAGCGGTACAGCCGCCGGAAACGCGAAGCAGCAAAAGTCGGACTGGTGGTGAATGCCTCAAAAACAAAGTGCATGCTGGTAGGCGGAACCGAACACGACCGGATCCGTCTGGGTAGTTATGTTACGAAAGTTGGAAACACTTTCGAGGTGGTGGAGGAATTCATCTACCTCGGATCCTTACTGACGGCTGACAACAACGTGAGCCGTGAATTTCGAAGGCGCATCATCAGCGGAAGTCGTGCCTACTACGGGCTCCACAAGAAACTGCGGTCGAAAAAGATTCACCCACGCACCAAATGCGCCATGTACAAAACGTTAATAAGACCGGTGGTCCTCTACGGACACGAGACATGGACCATGCTCGAGGAGGACCTGCAAGCACTCGGAGTTTTCGAGCGACGCGTGCTAAGGTCGATCTTCGGCGGCGTGCAGGAGAACGGTGTGTGGCGGAGAAGGATGAACCACGAGCTCGCTGCTCTCTACGGTGAACCCAACATCCTGAAAGTGGTCAAAGCTGGAATGATACGGTGGGCAGGGCATGTTGCAAGAATGCCGGACATCAACCCTGTAAAGTTGGTGCTTGCTAACCATCCGGTTGGTATACTATCCATGCGGCTAGTGTCACCAAGCATTTAGTCGCATCGTGCTGAGGAGCGCGGGTTCGATTCCCGCCGTAGCTGTCAGGAAAAGTTTTCGGCTGTGACACTGGGCGTTGCATGCTAGTCCGTTGTCTAGTGCCGTGCTTCCTTCAAAGCATTGAACGTGTCCGTGTCAGGAGGTGTGTTGGACAGGATACATGCTTCAAACGTTTAGAGATAATTACTTCATCTATTGGAGCTTCTACAACACACGCGAGCTGGGAAAAGCTTTCATCATGATGAGCGATATGTAGATGCGCATGACCGATTGGTAGCCGATTGGGGGCTGTCCATAAACCACGTGGTCATGAGGGGGGGGGGGGTTTCGGCCAATGACCATTTTGTATGGGCAAATAAAAAAAATTGTATGGACTAATGACCTCGCGGCCCCCCCCCCCCCCCGTTGTTTGAAAAGTCCCAAAAAAATGACCACGTGGTTTATGGACAGCCCCTTGACGAAGAAGTTTGAGCAGGCCAATTGCTGGCGATAGTATAATAGAAGCATTCTACGAGCAGCGTGAATGTCAATACGCACGCTGTCCAAGTCACGACGTCAGAATCACCATAGGAGACCTAAACTCTTAGGTAGGATAGGAGGAAGAATTCAGACTGACGATTGGAACCCTTACAAGAACATGGTCATACGTTGCACCTTTTTTCAACACAACATGCCTTATAGGACGGCATTTTTTCGACATTAATGACGTCTTGATGATTTTGTGGCTATTTCGGTCTCTTTCTACTCATAGTATAAGGGAGTAGAGATCAAAGTGGATAATGAAATGATAGATATGATAGAATTCGCTAGGTAGCGAACAAGTGTGAAAATTTTATAGAAGGTGAAATTAGGCAAGTAGGCCATGTATTGAACGAATACATCGAATGCGTGAAACTTCTGCCGTGCGACCTGTGCTTTTAAACAGATCGGCTTGGTTGGTAGTTCATACCACCTTACCAAGACTGGCAAAAGTTTCAGGCACCCGACTGCCTATGTATTGTTCTGTTTTCATCACAAATTCTATCGATCGGTAGCTTTTTTCGGAATTCACACTCCGTTCATAGGGGTATGCCTATATCGCGGCGTGTTCTTCCTATTAGCTTTTTCGATCTTATAGGATAGAACACTTTTCTTTTTGAGCCAAACTTTTCATATCATATATTGAATTCTATCATATCTATCATTTCATTATCCACTTTGATCTCTACTCCCTTATACCATGAGTAGAAAGAGACCGACATCTCTACTCCCTTATACTATGAGTAGAAAGAGACCGATATAGCCACAAAATCATCAAGTTATTAATAGAATACGGTCGATAAATCAGTATATTAATGACGTCAGGACATATTGAATTCGACCGCTACCTAGTGATGATGGAACTGTGCCCAAAACTAACGTCATCAACAATGTACGGTAGGGCCCATATAGCCGAGGCGGTAAACGCACGGGTATTCAGCATGACCATGCTGAGGGTGACGGGTTCGATTCCCGGTCGGTCCAGGATCTTTTCGTGAAGGAAATTTCCTTGACTTCCTTGGGCATAGAGTATTTTCGTGCCTGCCACACGATATACGCATGCAAAATGGTCATTGGCAGAGGAAGCTCTCAGTTAATAACTGTGGAAGTGCTCATAGAACACTAAGCTGAGAAGCAGGCTTTGTCCCAATGATGACGTTACGCCAAGAAGAGAGAAGAGAGAGAGAGGTACCGGCGACTGCCACGGTATAACCAAGAGTGACTGAACCAACCGAATGCCACCTTAGCAACGAGTTCGATATGGCCCTACTGGTGGACTGATGGAGTACAGTAAAAGCAGCCATCAACGACACAACCGAGAGCATAATCGGGTACGTGGAAAGAACAAATGGTTCGTAGGAGAAGTGCAGAGAGATTTAGGAGAAACAGAACGTAGCGCGGACGGTAACGCTGCAGCAAGGTACCCGGCAGAACGTGGAACGATACAGCAATCTCGCCTCTTTCGGGAGAAGAAAAGCCACCTGGCGGAGTGCAAAGAAATGGAACTAGAACCAGGGAGGGTGCAGGCACGTCGAACTCGAAAAAACTACGCCTACCTAACATGCATCGAGCGGGCCTTCCCAAATAACACAATGCGATTTCGCGGGCCATCCCCATCGGCAAAACAAACCGATTTCCAAGCAGGATTCGACCAGGTTTCTGGTCGCGTTGTCAGTCACACTAACACACTCGCAAAAGATGAGCAGTAGGCCTACCTTGCCGCTTGCGGGTCCCCTGACTAGAACTGTCTATTTTTGTTTTTATTAAGTTCCCCAATCAAAAGCGATTGATTTAAAATGTCACTTTGATCCCACCTCCTCTTTATTGCACCTGGTAACCCTATCCTGCAACCAGTTGACGTGAGCGGGAGCTGTCACGAGAGAACGAGGATCTCAAATTGATAGGTTTACGCAAATTGTACGGTTGTTTGTTACATGTAGTTGCTGCAGCTTCTGTTGCTTGCATGACCAATGGTGCATCGGACGACGACAACATTCAACCTTCAGTCAGCAGTGGTAGTACCTAATTTGCCTCCGCAGAAGACAGCAAAAATCTGCGGGCAATCAATCGTAATGACCTACTATACTGAAAGACGTTGAACCTTGAAATGGACCGGGGATCTGAACATGCCACGCACCCTGCAAGGGTCGAGACAATTTTGAGAAATCAATTTAAGTGACATTTGCGTTCAAAATTGCATCTCTGTCTCGTGACAACCAGGAAGTGGGGTGCAACTGTAGGACGGTTCACATCGCAATTACGTCACCCTCTACTTAAAAACAAAACAAAAAAAAAAACGCCCCGCCAGTCGGGCTAGAGCTATCCAAGTGCGATCAGGGCTCGGTACTTCAACCGGCAGTAATTACCGCGTTATTGCGATAATTGTTGATTTTTAGCAAAAGGATTAATTAATATTTATTAGAAAGCCCACGCCAACTAGCGCAGCGCAGTGCTAGGGTACCTAACTGTTGGGAAGGGCCGCGTCAGGGCGACAACGATTCCAACGAAAATATTCATGAGCACAAAAGTGCCGAGGCGGGCGGAGGTGCCCATGTGCATTCTATTGTTATTCATCGACAACAAGCCCCCGGACCGAGTGAGAGCCGAGGGAGAGAGCCAGCCTGAGTAGTTTCTGTTGTAAGTGCCTTATGCGCCTTTTGCTGATGGAGCTTATGACTGCGACTGAAATGCACTATGGCGCAGAAAGAAAAATCTTACTAATTAAATCATGAAACTTAAGCTTTAGTTAATCCAAAGGTAATTAATTCAAAACTGAGGTGACAAAAAATGTTTTATTTAGTATCAGTAAGTGGAATAACGAGCTACTTTACGTCTTGTACTGACTTATCAAACCTTCTAAGCATAGGCGAAACTACTGGGAGTGCCGGGGGTGCCAGGCACCCCCCTAGAATTTGAATGCATTGCTGTGAGATACGGGGCCGATGAATGAAGGATTGATAAGCTAATGAATATTTGTTTGTAGTGCACCCCCTGGCCAAAATCCGTAGTTTCGCCCATGCCTCTAAGCCGAATACCCTCTTCAAATGAGTGTAATCAGCTTTGTACCGGCCTATTTTGCTTGCTTTACATCGTAATAATGCACACTTTAAGGACAGACTTGTTAGAATCCCAAAATGGCCGCCACAATGGCCTACTTCTGCACCTACTCACGATTTCGAAAGCACAAATCTCTTCGTAAACAAAACCAGCGCACCTGAGCTTCTTATTTTAAGCTTATTACAAGTGAGCAAGAACAGAATAATAATATGCACTGTTGTTTGAAGCTTGCTTCTTGAGATTTGTGCGTTTGAAGTTCTGATGCACTGAGGAAGCGGGATTTCAATACGCTTGTCCTTAAGTCGCACGAGAAATCGCTTCAAGTCACATAACGGTATTAAGTATTGTCCTGATAATGTACGCATATCGCCTCCACTTTTGTACACATTTAGAAGTTGTGCTCCATGCTATGCAATGTAACTTTCCCGTATCAAGCGTTTTAACGTTGAGTAGAGCCGCGAACAAAGACGCGAACCGCACCGGTCGCTGCTAAGAAGAGCTCGAAAACGAAAAGTTTACGTACGGTTCGTAGCGGGGCTTAGAATTTAGAGACAAGCAAAATACGGTCTCTATCCGTAGGCTCGTGCGCTCTCTCGCGTTCAACTCTCTGGGTAGCGCAAAGACGAGACGAAAGAATATGAGTAGGGATTTGTTGACAATCGTTCCTTTTCGGTTCATATAGCTTGTAGAGAGTGATTTTCCAGTTTTGTGTAGGTAATTTAAAGGGTGAGTCGATAATTATTGTGCTATTTTCAAACTAACGTTACTTTTTTCCTACTTCACCAAAATCAACCAAATTTTGTACAGTTTCTCCTTAGAGTCTATTGTTTACATAAAATTAATTGAGCAGTTATCAGTGAGATTCCGCTCGATATAGAATAAATTTAGTTCACAGTTCTAAAAAAGATGTTGTACAATCACATGCTAAAATCTAAAATCATGGTATAGCGCCTTGGAACAATTAATGATTATACATTATCGGATCATCTTAATGTTCGTCAATAGGTTTCAGGAACGGTTGTCAGTGAAACATAAGCTTGAAGCTGGGTGAAAACCAGGCACGATGCGCATAAACAAACCAGAGAGCTTTAATTATTTGTTGCAAGTTGAGCCTGAACATGTCCACATGGAGGGCGTTAATTGAAAATGTCGTGAATTTCACTAAAACGTATCCTAAATTTAAACCTATACCAAAAAGTTAAAATACATACATATACGAAACTACAGTAAAAATTTGGTTTCATTTCGTTAACTGTAGACAATTTGCGAATCACTTGAAGGTAGGGTGGCACAATAATCAACGACTCACCCTTTATTTTAGTTTGTATCAAATATTTATTCTTGCTTTGAAATTTCCAACGAAATAATATAATAGATAATTACATCAAAAATATAACAATATATCTGACACACAATAGCGATAGAGTGACAATATAAACGCAGAAAAATAATAGATTGAAACAAGGCGAGTTGTTAATTGAACCTATCGTTTATTTGATGAGTTGCACCGGTGGTGTCACGTTACACGATTAGTTAATGATCTGCAACAGCCGAGCAGCTTATCAAAGGGGGAGAAGGTTAATGTTATTGACAAATTGCAGATGTAAACAACAATTGAAAATTTATTGCGACTTTGTGGCGGATGCTAACATTTTGTGGATTATTTATCGGAGGAATTATTGGAGCAGATTCCCTTACAGAAATTGCGGAATGGTAGTGGTAGGAATTGCTGTAGGAATTCTCGGAAGAAACTACTGGAGAATTGCCTGGGAGAAACTACTGGAAGATTCTAGGAAGGAAATGAAGAACAAGAACAGTGAGCAGGACTGGACTAGCAGTTCATCCCAAGGATGCCTCCAGGAATGTTCACGAAGGATTCCTTTTAAGGATTTCTCCAGAAGACTTCCTTGGAAATTCTTTCAATAGAGATATTCGTCCAGGAATTTCCACCAAGGATTCCTCTAGGAATTTCCACCGAGAATTTTTCGAAGAATTCCATATCCAGGAATTCCCACAGAGGATTTCTCCAGACATTTTTACCGCAGATTGTTCTAGGAATCGTCCTGACATTCCTCCACCAAATTTTTCGGGCTTTCTCCAAGAAATACCGCTGGGGATAACTCACGGGATAACTACAGGAATTCGCTTGAGGGTTTCTCCATGAATTGCTCCTAGGAACCTTTTAGGAATTTCACAAGGGATCCCGCCAGGAATTCCCACCAGGGATTCCTCCTGGAATTCCCCCAAATGATTCCTCCAGATATTCTTCCGGTGATTCCATCAGGAATTCCCAAAGAGAATTCCTCCAGGAATTCCCACAGGTGATTCTTCCAGGAATTCCCACCAATTTTCAGAAATTCCTCCTGGCATTCTTCCAGGATGTCCTTTAGGAATTCCTCCATGGATTTCTTCGAGAATTCTTCCTGGAGTTCTTCCGGGGACTCCTAATGAAATTCCTCCTGAATTTCGCCAGAAATTCCTACATAGATTTTTCCAGGAATTCCTCCGGGTATTCCTCCAGCATATTTTTTCGGGGATTTTCCCAGGAATTCCGCTGGGGATTCCTCCAGGAATTCGTTCAGGTATTTCTCCAGCAAATTTTTCGGGCATGCAAGAAATTCCGCTGGCGATAACTCACAGGATAACTAAAGGAATTCCTCCGGAGATTCCACCAGGAATTGCTCCTAGGATTCCCTCAGAAATTTTCTAGTGGATTCTACCAGGAATTCCAACTGGGCCTCCAGAAATTCACACATGTAATTCTTCTTGGAATATCCACCGGGAATTCCTCCACGAATTCCCACAAGAGATTCCTCCATATATTCTTTCGGGGATTCCATCAAGAATACCCAACGAGAATTCCTCCAGGAATTCTCATTGGGGATTTTTCAGATATTCCTACAGGGATTCCTGCAGGAAATTCTCCAGAAATTCCACTGGGGATAACTCCAGGAATCCCTCCAGGAATTTCTCCAGGAATTCCTCCGGGAATTTCTCCAGGATTTTCTACTATAGATTTTTTCAGGAATTCCTTCGGGTATTCCTACAGCATTTTTTTCGGGGCATTCTCCCAGAAATTCCTCCGGTAATTTTTACAGGAACTCAGCCGGGAACCACTGCAGGAAATGCTTCCGGAATTCCTCTGAGGATTCCTCCAGGAATTCTTCCGGGGACTCTTCCTGGAATTCCTCCGAGAATTGCTTCAGGAATTCCTCCGGGAATTTCTTCTAGAATATGTCCGGGAATTCCTCCAGGAACTCCTCCTTGGATTTCTCCAGAAATCATCAGGAATTCCCAACGAAAATTCCTCCAGTAATTCCCACAGGGGATTCATTCAGGAATTTCCACAGGGGATTCCTCCAGGAATACCCAGCAATGATTCCTCCAGGAATTTCCACCGAGGAAAACTCCAAGAATTTCCACCAAGGATTTGTCCAGGGATTTTTCTAGGAAATCCTCCATGAAATCCTTCAGGAATCCCTCCATTAATTCCTTCAAGAATTCCTCCTGGAATACCTCCGGGAGCTCCTTCAGGGATTCCTCCGAGGACTTCTCTTGGATTTCCTCTAGGAATTCCTACTACAGATTGCTCCAGGTACTTCGCCAGCACTTTTTTCGGAGATTCTCCCAGAAATTCCTTCGGGGAATCCACAGGAATTCCTACGGGAATTTCTCCAGGAATTCCTTCGGGAATTTCTGCGGAAAATCTTCTAGAAATTCCCAGGTATTAATCCGGGAGTTTCTCCAGGAATTCCCAATATAACTTCCTCCCGGAATTACTCCGGGTATTCCTCCAGATTTTTTTCAGGGATTCTCCCAGTAATTCAGCGGTGGATAACTCCAGAAATTCCTCCGGAGATTCCTCCAGGAATTCCTCCGGAAATTTCTCCAGGAATATCTTTATGAATACAGCCGGGAATTTCTCTAGAAATGCCTCCTGAAATTCTACTATAGATTCTTCCAGGATTTTTTCCGGGAATTGCTTCAGGAATTCTTCCGGGAATTTCTCCAGGACTTCCAACTATAGATTTTTTCAGGAATTCCTTCAGGTATTCATCTAGCATTTTCAGGGATTCTCCCAGAAATTTCTCTGGGGATAACTCCAGGAATTCCTCCTGGGTTTTCCTCCGGGAATTTCTCCTGGGTTTTCTACTATAGATTTTTTCAGGAATTCCTTCGGGTATTCCACCGAGATTTGCTTCTGGATTTCCTCCGGATATTGTTCCTTGAATTTGTCCTGGAATATGTCCAGGAATTCCTCCAGGGATTTGTCCAGGAATTCCTCTAGGGATTTTTTCCCGGAAATCCTTCAGGAATTCCTCCATGGATTCCTTCTGGGACTCCTCCTGGAATTTATCCGGAAACTCCTCCTGGTATACCTCCGGGAGCTCCTTCAGGGATTCCTCCGAGGACTTCTCTTCGATTTCCTCCAGGAATTCCTACTAAAGATTCCTACATCACTTTTATCGGGGATTCTCCCAGAAATTCCTCCGAAATCCTCTAGAAATTTCTCCGGGAGTTTCTCCAGGAATTCCTAATATAATTTCCTCCAGGAATTCCTCCGAGTATTCCTCCAGCATTTTTTCAGGGATTATCCCAGGAATTCCGCAGTGGATAACTCCAGAAATTCCGCCGGGGATTCCTCCCGGAATTTCTTTATGAATTCAGCCTCTATAAATGCCTCCTGGAATTCTACTATAGATTCTTCCAGGAATTCTTCCGGGTATTCCTCCAGCAATTTCCACCGGGAATTTCTCCTGGAATTTCATTTCGAATTTCTCAGGCAATTTCTCCAGGAACTCCTCTTCCGATTTCTCCAAGATTTTTTCTGGGGATTCCATCAAAAAAAATCCCTGGATGAATTCCTGGACAAAACCCAGGTGGGAATTCTTGGAGGTTTCCTCGGTGGGAATTCCTGATGGAATCCCCGGAAGAATATCTGAAGGAATCTATTATGGAAATTCGTGGATGAATTCTCGGTGGATATTCCAAGAGGAATTACATGTAGGAATTTCTGGATGAATCCCCGTTTGGAATTCCACGTGGAATCCACTAGAAAATTTCTGAGGGAATCCTAGGAGCAATTCCTGGTGGAATCTCCGGAGGAATTCTTTTAGTTATCCTGTGAGTAATTTCCACACGGGTAAAATTCTGCTCCCAAAAATCATAAAAACGACTCATGATTTCATGAGCCTAGTACATTTTCGTTTTATAAAAATACACCATGATTTATGATCATGATAGTATGATCCATTGTCTCGTAACACTACCAATGCGTTATTTTTTCTTGAAATCATAAAGCTAAATCATATTTTTGAGATTTCGAATCATGGTTCCATGTGCGCATCGCTTATGAATCTGTCAGATTTTATAGGACCATGATGCTAAATCATGTTTTGGAGATTTCGACTCATGGTTTCGGGTGCGCATCGCTTATGAATCTGACAGATTTTATAGGACCATGAAGTTAAATCATGTTTTAAATATTTCGAATCATGGTTCCGGGTGCGCATCGCTTATGAATCGGTCAGATTTTCTAGGGCCATGAAACTAAATCATGCTTTGGAGATTTCGAATCATGGTTTCAGGTGCGCATCGCTTATGAATCTGATAGATTTTCTAGTTGATGTATCATTTATTTAAAACAGTTTTTGGAATTTTTGGAGTCAGAACAGGGTCGGTGCTATTCTGTTGTTTGACCGAGCCGGAACGGGGTCCAATAGGTACGGGGCGAATAATGAAGAGGCCCGGCTGTATGCAGTTGGAGCAAAGTCGGTGTCGTTAAACGGAGCCGGCACAGGAATCGAACACTGTCGGAACGGTGCCTGCGTCGGTTGATGCTGCCGAAACGAGAACGGATGGATGCGGTCGGAACGGTGCTGCGGGATTGGACGGATCCGGGCGAGGATTAAAAGCTGCAGCCGTTTGAGCTGGAATGAGAACGATGACGTGCAAACGAATGTAACTTAGAAATCATATTTTCACTCTCATTTAGAAGACATTTTCAAGAGTTTTTTTTACTCACGTGTCGTTAAACGGAGCCGGAACAATAATGTAACCGGACGCTGTCGGGACGGTGCCTACGCCGTTTTATGCAGCCGACAAGAACGGAAAGATGTAGTCGGGATGGAGCTGGTGTCGTTTCACGGCGGAACTCGACCAAAGGAAGCCGGAACGGAATTGGACGGAGCTGAAACGAGAACGATGGCGTGCAATAGACTTGAGGAATGAGTAAAAAAACGTAAGAAAACATTTACTGCACTTTTTTTACTTACAGTTTCTTTGGGAGAATGTTTTCACGATTCCACGCTAGAACACTAAGATCACAAAAAAGGAACAATACAATAAATATTCAAACCTATATTCCCATTTAAATAATGGCTTTTTACATTTTTGTCACCATTCGCCAGCGATACCACACACTGAATGACCACGTTTTGACAGGTGTGCGGAGTGCGCGTAACGCTCGAAAATTTTCATGAGTTCGAGTTCATAAAAATGGTTGCATCGAATCATGATATTAGTTGCTCGGATAATGGTCATGAGTTCGAGCTCAGAAAAATGGTTGCAACGAATCATGAAAGTAGTTGCTCAGATTATGAAATTATGATTCGTGATCATGATTTCATAAAATGACAAACCTTTATGTTTTATGATTTGTGAATCATAAAAATAGGATCAGGTTTGTTTCCGTGCAGTGGAATTTCTTGGAGAAAGCCCGAAAAATTTGCTGGAGGAATACCTGGAGGAATACCTGGACGAATTCCTGAAGGAATCCCCAGCGGAATTCCTGGGAAAATCTCCGAAAAAATATGCTGGAGGAATACCCGGAGGAATTCCAGGAAAAACCAATAGTAGGAATTTCTGGAGAAATTCGCGGAGGAATTCCAGGAGAAATTCAGAAGGAATTTTATTAGGAGTCCCCGGAAAAATTCCAGGAGGAATTCCCGAAGGAATCCATGGAGGAATTCCTGATGGATTTCCTGGGAGAATGCCAGGAGGAATTTCTGAAAAAAAATCTTCGGTGGGAATTTCTGGAGGAATCATCTGTGGGAATTCCTGGAGGAATTCTAGTTGAGAACTCGTTGGGAAATTTCTCCAGTAATTTCTTCGGGAAGTCCTTAAGGATCTCCTCCTTGGATATCTCCAGAAATTCTTCCGGGGATTCCATCTGGAATCCTCAACAAGAATTTCTCGAAGAATTCCTGCAGTGGATTCCTCCAAGAATGCCCGACGAAAATTCCACCAGGAATTCCCAACAGGGGATCATCCTGGATTTTGTACCGGGGAAACCTCCGAGAACTCCCATCGGGGATTTGTCCAGGAATTACTCCGGGGATTTTACCAGGAATTCCTCCGGAGACTCCTCCTGGAATTCCTCCGGGAATTTCTCCAGGAATTCCTACTATAGATTCATCCAGGAACTCTTCCGGAGATTCCTCCAGAAATTCCTCCGGGGACACTTTCTGGGATTTTTTTTGGAATTTCTCCAGGAATTTCCACGGGGATTCGTCCAGAAATTCTTCCGCGGATTTCTCCAGGAATTCTTCAGGAATTTCTCCAAAGAAACCTCCAAGGATAATTCTGGGTATAACTCCAAGAACTACTCCTGGAATTTCTCCAAGAATCCCCCTAGGAAGTTCTCCAGGAATTCTTCCAAGGATCCTTCCAAGAGTTTCTTTAGGGATTTTTTCAGGAAATCTCCAAGGATTGCTCTGGAAAATTAACGTAGATGCCACTTAAAGGTCCTCCGGGGACTTTCCCTAGAAATCCACCGAGAATTTCTCCATGCATTTTCCCGAGAGTGCATCTGGGAATTCATCCGGAAATTCCTCTAGGAATCCCTATTTGGATTCCTCCAGAAACTCTTCAGTTATATCTCCAGGAATTTCTCCGGAGTTTCCTCCATAAATCCTTCCGGAGATTGCTCCAGGAAATCTTCCGAATATTCCGTCAGGAATTCCTCCAGAGATTCTTCCGGGGATTCCTCTAGGAACTCCTCCGGGGACTCTTACTGGATTTTTATCGGGAATTTATCCGTGGATTCCTCCAGAAATTCTTCAGAGATTTCTCCGAGAATTCCTCCGGGGTTTTCGCTGGGAATTCCTCCGGAAATTCCTCAAGTCATCTTTCCTGGGATTCCTTCAAGAATTTCCCGGAGGATTACTCCAGGAATTTCTCCGGGAAATTTTATAGGAATTGCTCGGGGAATTTCTAAGGGAATTCCCCCGGGGATTGCTCCATGAATTCCTCTAGAGATTGATTTAGGAATTCCTTCATGGGTGCTTCCGGAAATTGCTCTGGAGATTCCTCCAAGAATTGCTTCTTAGATTCCTCCAGGAATTCCTTGGGAGATTCCCCCAGGGATTCTTCTAAGAATTACTCCGGAGATTTTTCCAGGAATTCATCCGGGGATTCCTCCAGAAATTTCTTAGAGTATTCCTCCAGGAATTTCCTCGGGTATTTGTCCAGTAATGCCTACTGAGATATCTCCAGGAATTCCGCAGAGGACTTGTTCTGGATTTTTTTTCGGGATTTTGTCCTGGAATTCCTCTGGGGATTTCTCCAAAAAATATTCAGATTCCTCCAGGAATTCGTATGGGATTTTCTCCAGGAGTTCTTCCGGGGATTGCTCCAGCAATTGCTCCGGATTATCTTCCGGAGATCACTCCGAGAATTCCTCCAGGAATATGTCCGGAAAATTTCTCCAGAAATAATTCCAAAAAGTTTTCCGGGAATCTCTTCTATGGGGATTCCTTCTAAATTTATTCAGGGATTCCTCCAGAAAGTCGTCCAGGGTTTCCTCCAGAACTTCCTCCGGAGATCCCTTCAGAAATTCTTCCAGGAATTCCTTCAGAGAATCCGCCGGGGATTACTCCGGCGATTCCTTCTAAATTCCCCCGGGGACTTCTCCTGGAATTCTTCCGGGAATTTCTTCAGAAATTTTGCGGGAATTTCTCCAGAAATTCTTCCGGGATTTTTTCCAGAAATTCCTCCACAAATTGTTCCGGGATTCCTCTAGGAATACCTCCGGGGTTTCCTTCAGAAATTCCTCCAAGAATTCCGCTGAGGAGTCCTCCAGGAATTCCTCCAGGAATTCCTCTAGGAATTTCCCAAGGTATTCCTATAGGGACTCATTACGATATTCTTCCTTTATTTCCTTCAGGGATTCCTGAAGGAATTCCCTCAAGGATTCTTACAGAAATTCCTCCTGGGATTCTACATGGTAAAAATTCCTCAGAGGAATTTTGGAAAGACTTTCTGGAGGAATTCCAGGCGGAGTCCTTGAATAAATCTCTGGAGGATTTTTTTTTGGAAGAATCCTTTGTAAAATCTCTGGAGGAATCCTTGGAGTAATCCCTAAAAGAACCTCTGTTGGAGTATTTGATGACATTCCTGGAGAAATGGAACCCGGAGGTATTGCTGCAGGACTCCCCGGAGGAAATTCCTGTAGGAATCTCTGAAGAAATAAGTGGAGGAATAAATGGAGGAATCCCTACATGAATCCCTGAAGGAATCCCTTGTGGAATAACTAAAAAAAATCCCCGTTGGAATCCCTGGAGTAGTCTCCTGAGGAATCCATGAAATAATCCCTAAGTAATCACTGGAGGAATCTTTGGCGGAACCCCTGAAGGAGTTCATAGAGGAATCCTCCTTGCAAGAATCCCTGGAGAAATTCCCTATGGATTCCCTGAGATAAACCACTTAAGATATTCCTGAAGGAATTTCTGGAGCAACTTCTTAAGGAATTCCTGGAGGAACTCCTTAAAGAACTCCTGGAGGAATTCATTGAGGAATCTCTAAAGGAATCAATGATATTATCCATTTGGAATCCCTGGAGGAATCCTTAGAGGAACCCCTGAAGGAGCTCCTGGAACAGTTTCAGGAGGAATCCCTGGAGGAACCCTTGGAAGAATCCCAGGAGAAACCCCCAAGGATTCCCTGAAGTAACCCTTGGAGTAATCTCTGAAGGAATCCCTGAGGGAGTTATTGCTGTATTCCTCGGAGGAATCCTGGAGGAGTCCCTGAAAGACTTCCTGGAGGATTCCCTGAATAAATCCTGTAGAAATCCCTGAAGGAATTTCTGGAAGAATCCTTGGAGGAATTCCTGAAAGAATTTCTGAAGAAATTCCTTGGTGAGTCCTCAAAGGAATTCTTGGAGGAATTCAAGAAGGATTTCCTGGAGAAATCCCTGAAAAATTGCTGGAGGAGTCTCTGAAGGAATTTCTGCAGGAATCCATGAAGGAACTCCTGGAAGAAATCCCTGAAGGAATCCCTGAAGGAATTCTTGGAGGAATCTTTGAAGGCGTTCTTGGAGGAGTCCCTGAAGGAATTTCGGAGGAATCTCTGATGGAATTCCTAAATAAATCAATGAAGGAATTCCTGAAACACTTCCTGGAGGAATCCCTGAAGAAATTTCAGGAGGAATCTCTGGAGCAATTCCTGGAGGAATCTCTGTAGTAATTCCTTGAGGAATCTTTGAATGAATTCCTTAAGAAATTCCGGGAGGAATCTGTGAAGCAATTTCGAGAGGAATCTCTGTAGTAATTCCTTGATTAATCCCTGAAGGAAGTCTTGGAGAAATCTCTGAAGCAATTTTTGGAGGAATCACTGTAGTAATTCTTTGATCAATCCCTGAAGGAATTCTTGGAGAAATCTTTGAAGGAATTCCCGGAGGAGTCCCTGAAAGAATTTCGGAGGAATCTCTGATGGAATTCCTAGATGAATCAATGAAGGAATTCTTGAAAAACTTCCTGGAGGGATCCCTGAAGGAATTCCAGGAGGAAACTCTGGAGCAATTCCTGGTGGAATCTCTGTAGTAAATCATTGATAAATCCCAGAAGGAATTTTTGAAGGAATCCATGAAGAAATGTCTGGAGGAATCAATGAAGGAATTCCTGAAAAACTTCCTGGAGGAATCTAGTATTTCCTCGATGAATCCCTAAAGGAATTCTTGGAGGAATTCAAGAAGGAATTCCTAGAGGAGTCCCTGAAGGAATTTTGGAAGAATCTCAGATGGAATTCCTTGATAAACCAATGAATCTTAAGGGATCCCTGGAGAAATCTCTGGAGGAATCCCTGTAGTAATTCCTTGATGAATACCTGAAGGAGTTCTTGGAGGAATCCAAGAAAGAATTCCTGGAGGAATCTCTAAAAAAAATCCTGGAAGAATCCCTGAAGGAATTCCTGGAGGAATCCCTGGAGGAATGTTCGGAGTAATTTCTGGATGAATCTCCGAAGGAAATCCAGGAGGAATTCCTGGAGGAGTCCCTGAAGGAATTTCGGAGGAATCTTCGATGGAATTCCTAGATGAATCAATGAAAGAATCCCTGAAAAACTTCCTGGAGGGATCCCTGAAGGAATTCCTGGAGGAATCTCTGAATAAATTCCGGAAGGAATCTCGGGAGGAGTTCCTGGAGAAATACCTGAAGGAATTCTTGGAGGAGTTCCTGAAGGAATTCTTGGAAGAGTTCCTGAAGAATTTCCTGATGGGATTTCTGGAGGAATACCTTCAGAAATGCTTAGAGGAATCTCTAGAGGAGTCCCTGCAGTCATCCTTGGAGATATCCAGTTGTGCTTTTCCTGATCATTATTGTAATTTGTATGAAAAATCATAACCTTAAACCATTTATGCCTTGTTCGGTCGATCAAATTTTCCTCGTTACTGAAGAACGGTGAGCCTTGCGGTGAGCTAAAATAACTCTTTTCGGATCTTACCGGAATTGGATCGGAAATATTCGCCTATATGCGGTGATTATCGCGCTGCTTGCTAGATTCTAGATGAAAAATCACGGCATTTGAGCTGTCATATCGAGACTATACAAGAAAATCTGTATGTGTTCCTCTCCGGAATCGATTACATGTCCTTCGAGTTATACAGGGGATGGCCAAAATGTTTGGGATAAGCAACTTTTTTTCTCCCACAAAAAAATTCAACATGCTGTAACTTTTCATAGAGTGCATCAAAAAAATCTCAAATTTTGATTGTTTATCAACCTATTATATGTGCATCATTGGTACAAATTTGGGCTCGATTGATTAATGTTTCGCAAAGTTAGAACCGTTCGAGTAAAACACTATTTTTTAGACAATTCATTTTTGAGCTGTCATATCTCGGAGACCAGTGAACCGAATTGAATGAATTTTTTAACGTTTATCTACAATATATTGATACTTAATACGACGTTATAAAATGTAATATTTTCTCACGGCGAATTAAGTTATACCGGGTTGGAATTTTGACCCATATAGAGGAAAATAGGTCAAATTCACAATACCACACAAAACATACAAAATGTGTTCTTCCTTCAATCTAAATAGGCTCCAATATATCTGATTAGAGATAGCTTGAGAACAGAAATGGAAAATCTTTGGATATCAACACTAAAATTTATTGACATTGATGTAAAAAAATTACATTTTTTCGAGAAAAATACAAAAATTGTCAATCCATGATAACTTTTTACAACGTTTAAAAAGTACCTATGTTTAAATAGTTTGTGAAGCATTTGCATATTGTTAGTGTACGTTCAAAATTTCTTTCAATTCGGTTCACTGGTCTCCGAGATATGACAGCTCAAAAAAAAGTTGTCTAAAAATAATGTTTTACCCAAACGGTTCTAACTTTGCGAAACATTAATCAATCGAGCCCAAATTTGTACCAATGATGCACATATAATAGGTTGACAAGCAGTCGAAATTTGAGATTTTTTGATGCACTCTATGAAAAGTTATAGCATGTTGAACTTTTTTGTGAGAGAAAAAAAAGTTGCCTATCCCAAACATTTTGGCCATCCCCTGTATCTTTTAAATTTTTTTTGAGAGCGTGTCAAATAAAATTTGGAACGATCATGCTCGTGTAAAAAAATGACAGGGCTCATCAGCAAATTTCATTCATCAGACTTTTTCTGAGATTACCAAAGCCTACCCTGACAAATGTCAGCTGTCAAATTTGTGCTTCCTTCTTTTCGCTCCCCTGCGTAGCTCAACAGCTCAGCATGATCCACACGGAGAAACTCAAGTACCTAAATTTGAGTTTTTTTAAACTCACTTTTGAGTTCTTTTTTGTCTCCTCTCTCATCCACTCGTTTTGTTGTTGTCAGAGAGCGAAGAGCAAACCAACCCAACTTTGGCAGTTCGGTGCGGGAAGCCAAAATTGAGTAAACAGCATTGAACTCAAATTTGAGTATTTTGAACTAGCAGTTGAGTGAAAAAGACTTAGCCGGTAGGTACTTTGCCGCACGGGATGAAATGTAAAAACCCACTCCGACATCGCTTCCACGAACTCAAATATGGGTTCCCGCACGCAACCCCGAAGTTGGGTAAATTAAAATCATATTTGGGTAGTTTGTTTTCTCCGTGCACCTTACGATGGGTTGATGAGCTGCCTGGTTGTTGCAGTTGAACAACTTATCGTGTAGCGTGACATCGATGCGACACCACCGACGTAACTCATCGAACAAACGATAGGTTCAATTGGAAGCACCTTTGGAGGATTCCCCCAGAGAGAACTCTTGGAGGAATACTCTGAGGGAACTCCTGGAAAAATATCAGGAGGTAATTCCTGGAACTCATGGAGGAATTTCCTATCCTCAAAACGATCTTCTGGAGGAATCTCTAGGGGAACTTACGAAAGAACCGCTGGAGAAAATACCCAAAGGAATCTTCAGAAGGAACTTCTGGGAATCCCCAAAAGGAACTCCTGCGGGTTTCCCTAAGTGATAACATTTTACGGAATTCCCAAAAAGGTATCCTGGAGGAATCTCCAAAGGAAATTCCTGGCGGAAACCTCAAAACGAATCCCCGTCGGAATCACCATAAGGAATTCCTGGTGGAATCTTCAAAAGAGCTTCTATGGAATCTCCAAAAGGAACTCATTACAACAAAGAATTTATGGTGGAGTCTGCAATGGAAATTCCTGACTGTATTTGTAAAGGGAAATTCTGGCGAAAGCCCCTGACAGAATCCCCGTCAAAGTCCCAGACGGATTTGGCTGGAGTTTCCCTACGTAACTCCCGGCGAAATCCTCAGATGGGATTCCCGGTGGAATCCCAAGAAGGTATTACCAGAGGAATGCCAGGTACGAGTTCCCGGTTCCTCATAAGGAGCTCTTAACGGAATCTCCAGAGGAAATCATAGCGGAATCGTCAGAGAGAATTCTTTGCGAAACTCCAGAGGGAATTCCTGTTCTAAAGGGAAATCCTGTTCTAAAGGGAAATCCTGTGAAAATCTCAAGACGGAATTCCTGACGGAATCTCCAGAGAGATTTCCTGGCAGAATCATCTGAGGGAATTTTGGGCGGAATCTTAATACGGAATTCTTGACCGAATTTCCAGAGGAAATTTCTTGTTGAATCTCCACAGGAAACTCCTGGCGGAACCTTCAGAGAGAATTCTTTCCCGAATCTTCAGAGGGAATTTCTGTTGGAATTTATAGATGGAATTCCGGGCTGAACCTTCCGAGAGAATTTCAGATGGAATCTCAAGAGGGAGATCCCAGCGGGATCCTCCCAACAAAATCCCATGACAGAATTCCCGGAGGAATCTCGGGGAAATTCCCAGTGAAATCTCCAGAGAAAACTCCTGGCAGAATCTCTAGAGGGAATTTCCTGTGGAATCCCTCCTAGTGGAAATATCCTACCGAAACCGAAGAGAAAATCCCAAAGGGGATTCCTATTAAATCCAGCTGAAATTGAGCTGAAAGGATACTTGGCAGAATTACCAGGAACAATTACAATAACATCCGTGAAACATCCAAATCTTTGACGTTTGTTTTGTTACTTTTCAAAGATGGGTTACCTTGATTTTCCATCCAAGCATGCAACATTGCAAAAAACTGACAGCGCAACTCATAAAAATTACTCACCAAAGACGTTTGGTGATTTTACCAACACAGCTACAGACAAGTTTTGATTAAGTATGTTTTAAATAAAGTTTTCCTTTCTTGATCGGCGACATACATATCGAAAATGTATTGATTTTTTCTTAAAAGTAGTTACGATTGTTCTATATTGCACCTTCAATTTTTTATTCGGCCGATCGTTTTCAAACTTGAATTTGAAGAACTTACAGGGGATAGACAAAATGATCGGGACAAGCAAAATTTTCACTTTTCAAAAAATGTTCAACTAGCTGTAACTTTTCGAAAAGAGCATCAAATATTCTCAAATTTTTACTGTAAGTTCATCAACTAGATGTGTATCAGTGGTCCAAATTGGGAAAAGATCGGGCGATTGTTCACGAAGTTATAAGGATTCTTAAAATAGGTTAATTTATCCGAAAACTAACTTAGAGCTGTTATATCTCCGGATTCAATACACCGAATACAATGAAATTTTGACCATTTATGACTTCTATAATAAGCTATGATAAATCATTGACTTGACTTAAAATTCTTAACACGGAAGAAAATTATAACGATTAGATTATTTTTCTAATAAAACACCAATTTATCCAAAACATCAACATCGTTTCAAAATTCAAGCTGCAAATTATAGTTCATTTAATTTCCCTCTAATTGACTTACATATAAATGTGTTTTGAAGGGAAATAACAACATTGCCGCCAATAAATTGAAGAAGTAATAGATTGTATATTAAAAATAGACCAATTAACTAAAAAAACGTAAAAAAATAAAATTGCTTTAACTTTTTCTCTTGTTAAAAATTTCAAGTTAAGTCAAATGTTTTCCAGAGCTCATTATATAAGTCATGAATGGTCAAAATTTCGTTGCAATCGGTTTATTGAATCCGCAGATATAACAGCTCAAAGTTGGCTATCGGATAATTTTACCTTTTTACAAAATCTATATTACTTCGTGAAGAATGGCCCGATCTTTTCCAAATTTGTTCCGCTGATACACATCTAGTTGATGAACTTACAGTAAAAAATTTAGAATATTTGATGCACTTTTCGAAGAGTTACAGCTAGTTGAACATGTTTTGAAAAGTGAAAATTTTACCTGTCCCGATCATTTTGTCTATCCCCTGTATATTGAATAGGGATTCAGTTCGGTTACTTTGATACATGTGTCATATATCTGATACGCTGCAATCCTCAATATTGACAAGGACATTAATTGGGCGTGGTCTTACACACGGAGCCGCCAAACTACCCAAATTTGAGTTCTTTTGACGCAACCCTATAGTTTGGCCCCATAACTCTAATTTGAGTAAATAGATTAAAATTACACTAGGTAGTTTGCCTTTAATTCCAGCAAAAAAATATACTCAAGAGTGGGTAAACTCAACCCAAACGTAAGTTTTTTCAACCCAATTTTGACAAAAACGGCATTTACCCAAAATTGGCTTATTGGGCCGAACTACCCCACTTGGGGTAGGGTCGATGCAGCTTGCTTTGTTTTTGACAACATCGGTGGGAGAAAAAGAGAAAACAACCTTATTTTTGGTGGAAAGTTTAAACGATATACTTACTTTTGAGTAAAATAAACTCAAAAAATGGGTAGTTTTAGTTCTCCGTGCACGATTACTTTCCAGGGTGCTTTCTCGTACTGGATTAGATTAGATAAAAGTAGTTTAGAGATTCTCATGGATATGGATTACGGATATGGATTCATTCAAAATTTGAATATTTAATATTACGTAACGCAAGATTTTGCAACAACTTTTGTATGGGAAAAATCGAAATTTTATGTGAAGCGTGACACAGCGCTAGACCAACTCCCCCTCCTACAATAAGTTTGCGTAATTGAATGAATCCTATGTAACTCAATTCAGAAATCACAGAAAAACTGCAGATATTTTTTGTTAAAAAAACTAAATCATGCCGATATAAATCTAGACTGTTGGAAGACAGTATTTACTATGACCAAGAATGTTTACCTACGCGAAGTTGTAAAGGAGACAACTACATTATGAATGTATTTTACACACATGTCCAGAAAATTATAAGGAAAATTCAAGGGATGTTATTACTCAATAAACCTTAATATAAAAAAATGCTCAAAAGCTCAAATTCAGATATATTATTTGCGGGCTGATAAATTTCTTGCGAGAAAGGCAACATGGATATCGAAGAGATAAACATTATTTTAGAACAAAAGTCAACCTACAAGCCGTACAGTCACAATCATTTTATTAAGTAAAAAACTTGAATTCCGGGATTAAATCCAATAACAAATTCTTGAGAAAATGTTATCTTTAAACGTAGCAAAGAACAGTTCTGACTTTTATCCAAAACCCTCTCCTTTAAAAAAAAAATACTGCTCAGATTGGTTGCCAGAATAAGATTTGCAATGACACCACAGATGATTTACAGTGCAAAAACCGATGATACGGATGGAATAGAGTCCACCGGTACGCAAAGGCGACCGATAATTATTTTACTCACATGGAAACGAACGACCGGTGCGAGAATGGGTGGGTAACGGAATTAGAAATCGTTAACGACGTGCTGTTTCGTGTGTAGTATGGAGCCCACGCGTGGGCTTGGTCTAAGAGTATTTTTTTTTTTTTTGTGTCTGTATTTGAGAGGCTTTCAGCCTGGTCGCTGGTTCGCCTCTGTTCAAAAGCGGTGGAATAATACAGTTAATACTTTACAATAATCCTTATCCTATTTTAACTTATGTTTAAATGTTGGAATACAATTTGGCCTCTTTCAGGAATGCTATTAGTTTGACTTCTTCATTAGGGTCGTTTTTAAGGATATCGAAAATGTTGGTTGACAAATCCTGATTGATTCGGGTTTCTTCAAATTTAGGACAATTCACTAAAATATGTTCTACTGTTAACGGAACTTGGCAAAAACTGCAACTTGGTCTGGGTTTGGTTGATATGTAATGCGGATGCGTGTAAATTGTATGGCCCACCCGAAGACGTGACAAAACCTGTTGCTCCCGGCGATTTTGACGATCATTCCATTTCCCAATATCTGCTTTAATTTTTCTTAAATGCAGGTCTCGATTCGAAAGCCATTCATGCTGCCAGGAACGGTAAACACCGTTTTTTATCGTTCTTAGTACGTCTTGTCCCGGGATTCGAAGATTCCATATATCTGCATTTCTTCCTAGATTTGCCAGACGGTCTGCTTCTTCGTTACCCCTAATCCCACAATGCCCCGGTATCCAACAAAGTGTAGTGTTCAAGGGTATCCGTCTTTCGATTTCTTGGAGCAAAGGGTGTTTATTCCTAGGGTTTTCTAAGGAACTTAAGACACTAGCTGAGTCCGAAAGAATAATCACTGGGGAGGTAGGATCACCGATGTTGCGGATCGCGAGGTAGATGGCAGCTGCCTCGCCCGAAAAGACGGAGAATTTGTTCGAAACTCTGTTAGCAATTGAAAGAGTGGTGCTATATACTCCAACTCCAACTAATTCGTTTGCTCGCGAACCGTCAGTGAAGATTTTTGCGTGTGCGGGGTACTTTTGGTTCAATAGGTTATTGAGAACTGCAGATACTTTAGCTGTAGAGTCTCCTGCTCGTACTGCCAGCTTGATTGTCCAGTCAATTTTTGGACTGGTGTGATCCCATCGTCGATCTCCGACTCGATAGAGTTGTGCTACCGGGGAGAAATCCATTTGTGCGTATTGTCTGACAAGGGTTTTAGCTTTTTCGAGAATAAAGACATTTGAAATGTCCCCGAAGGTTTTCTCAAGGTAACTAATAGCTCGAGAGGCTACGGCTATCGTTAGCATGTATGGGAATGGTAAAACTCCAGCTTCAACACACGATGCTAAAGTGGGCGAACTGGGAAGTAACCCGGATGTGACTCGTATAACTTTGTTGTATACCGGACTGAGTAAGTCGATCATGGCTGTGGACGCTCGAACGGTGATTTCAAGTCCGTAGATCAGTTTGCTTATCACGATACTTCGTCCAATATTCAAAAGTGATCTTCGGTTATTCACTTTATGGCGGCCGCTAAGGGCCTTTATCAGACGGACTCTGCTTTCTGTTTCCTTTTTAACAGTGTTGTAGTGGGATTTGAAATCGCATTTACGATCCAATGTAACTCCAAGTACTCGCAGCTCCTTTTTGAATGGGATGACTTTTCCTGCGACGTTAACTGGATTAATCCAAGGGTTGTGCCGAAATGCGCAACAGTGAGAAATCACACATTTTTCAGTAGCCATTGTAAACCCAACTTTGTTCGCCCATTTGGCAATGGCTCTCACGGCTGCTTGCAATTTTCGTCGGATAAGCTTGGGTTTCTTACCGACCACAACGATGATAATGTCATCGGCGTAAACAAAAATAAAGATACCTTTCGGCAAATCTTCGAAAACCGAATTCATAGCAATTAGAAATAAGGTCACTGCCAGTACAGAACCTTGTGGTACGCCGGTCTCTTCTGCATATATTTTGGAGCGTGTGTTTCCGATCAGAACTTGGAAGGTTCTGTTTTGCAGGAAGCCTTGGATAAACTTTCCCATGTTTCCTGTGAACCCCCAGTCGATAAGTTGTTGTAGAACTCCGGGTCGCCAAACTCTATTATAGGCCTTAGACAGGTCTAGAGCTGCAATATCGATGTGAAGGTTGTTTGCTAGAGCGTCGTCAATTGTTTGTCCAAGAGATGCAAGATACGATCCGGTTCCCCTGCCTTTCATAAAGGCATGTTGTCGATGGTCCAAGAGGTTGAGTTCTTGAAGAACGGTGATCAGTCGTCTATTGACCATGCGCTCCATGACTTTCGATGCACAATTGGTAAGAGCGATGGGACGGTAATCGCGAGGCTCAGTCGACCCTGTGCTCTTTTTCGGTATTGGCACCACTAAACTGTGTCGCCATTGATTCGGGAAGCTGCCGGTCATCCATACGTGGTTGATGCTTTCAAGGAGAGAGATTTTGACCCGTAACGGAAGATGCTTTAGGATAGGGTAGCTAATATTATCAGGTCCGGCAGATTTCCCTTTGGAGGAGTCTAGTGCGAAAAGCAGTTCCACCATTGAAAAAGTCCGGTTAAAGTCACAATCTTCTGGACCATTTGGGATAGGACTAAATGTTGTGCGTTGTAATTTAGTCTGCGCAGCAAGAAAGCTATCTTCGTATGCAGACATAGACGAGAGTTCTGCAAAATATTCGCCTAAGGTGTCGGATACAAAAGCTGGATCCCGCGACACAACCCAAGCAACACACATGTTATAATAGAGTTACGACAGCGCAAGTTTTGGTTGTATATAAGTTTATTTTACGTAATTCTAACATTGTGTTGAAATAACGTTAAATAAACTTCTATACAACCAAAACTTGCGCTGTCGTAACTTTTATATAACATGTGTGTTACTTGGGAACGCCATTACTTCTGATCCCGATACCTTGGGATCTCCTTTTTCCGCTCATCGCATTCACTCTACGCCACATTTCGGTAGTAGATTGGCAACTGTCAAAACCGTCTAGGAAGGCCTCCCAAGACTCCATTTTAGCTTTTCGGATGACATCTCTACACTCATTTCTTAGTTGTTGATAGTTCTGGCGAATTTGGCCCCAGTCTGGATGTGTTTTTGGAGTACGTTTGCATCTTCTAAGGGCTTTTTTTCGTGCTTTAACTGCAGCTTCTGTGTCCTTGTTCCACCAATGCAGTGCTTTTGATCCCGGTTTGCTGCTTGTTCTAGGTATGTTGGATTCGGCGGCCTTGTAGATCAGGTCACTAAGTTGATCGGGTTCGTATGTGTGATTCGGGTTGATTAGAGCGAGAATATCTTGTTCGAATTTGATCCAATCGGCTTCGTCGAGGCGCCATCTTCGTCGTCTAGTTGTTTCTGGTGGACAATCGTTGCTTTGGATTTCAATAGGATGATGATCGCTACCCATTGGATCTGCATGGATAGACCATTTAAAACGGCCTACGATCTCGCTTGAGGCAAGAGAGACGTCTAAACAGGAACTACATGAACCCCGACTAAAGGTAGTGCTCCCGTCGTTCAGCACTATCAAGTCATTTCTTTCGGCAACCTCAAGGATAGCAGCACCTCTGTTGTCGGTTTTAGATGATCCCCAGGCATAGTGGTGGCTGTTCAGGTCCCCTAGTATGAGGTACGGTCTTTCGAGCTGTTCTACGAGTTTTTGTAACTGAATTCCCATGTCACTATTACACGATTGTGGCAGATATATAGAAACAATTGTATGAGGAAAAGGTAGTTCAACCTTAACCGCCAGCGCTATGAAAGATGTATCTAGCGGGACGAAAGTGTGAGGAGTGGAGTGGAGTACACCTATACCAACATTTTGAAAACGTGTCGAACCTGATTTTACATACCAGTGATACTGACCCTGCAGAAGGCGGTTGAGACCTATTGATTCACGGCAGTGAACTTCCTGTAGAGCTAGGACTTGAGGAGGGTTATTGCAGGTCAATATTTGGAGGTCCCCAAGGTTGTTGAACAGACCGTTAATATTCCATTGCAGTGAAATTCGAGTCACCTTTTCAGGTCGAGTAGAGGGGGTGGATACAGCTGATTGTGGAGAAATACAACGTTGAGCTGGCGTCGAAGTTGGCAAAAATGATGAAGTGGAGTTCGATTCAGATGGGGAAATCATTATTATTGGTCGACTGGCTTCTGGTAACTGTTGGCACCGAAACAACCGGTCGTAGGCTGCAGCGTCGCACAATACCGAAGCTGGCAGAGAGGGTCTGGTACGATTTGAGTTCGTTGTCCGCATCCCGAGTAGAGGAAAAGAGCTCAATAATAGCATATTTTGATATGGAGATCAAAAAGTGATATTGGTTTGATTGACATAAGAGATAAAAGATCTAAAAATAAAATCAAAAATTTACTCCTGGAACATCATCATCAAATCATATTTAGATTTTGTAAGATCTAACCAATAGCAGCGAGCTATTCGTATGATCTTGAAATATCAAATTTTGATATTGTTCAGATGTTCCAGGAACATTTTTCAGATATTATTTTCAGATCTTTTATCTCTTATATCAATCAAACCAATATCATGTTTTCATCGTCAGTATTTTACCTCTACCCGGGATGCCAACCTGTTGACCATGTCTCTCGTAGTCGGAAGTGTGTTGCGAAGGGACTGGAAGTTTGAGGTGGGTTGTATTTGGCGCAATCAGGGTTTCGTTGATGTTACATGCCTGTGATAACAGGCCCCCTGCACCAACTGCCGCCGAGGGCTCATCACAGTGTTGTGGGACATCCTCGGTCAGGGTTGGTGCAGAGAAAGACCTCGGGTTTCTCAAACCCATGGAAACGTTGACGGGGTTGGTGATCGGATGATTGCAAGAGTTGGATGGAGTTACCGGGATAGTCTGGTTGCAGTCGTACATCGTGTAGTCGTCTGTGTTGGATGCTGGCTGAGGACGTCTAGTTAGGGGAAGGATCGTTGCTTGAATTTCGTTTTGCTGGTCTTGGTATTCGCCACGAGGAAACTGTCGCTTGAGGGCTGGAAAGTCGAGCGGGATTGTACTGGGCGAATTTGAGTTTACAGTGGTAGTACTTGCCTGTGGTAACAGGCCCCCCACACCAACTGCCGCCGAAGGCTCGTCACAGGGTTGTGGAACATCCTCGGTCAGGGTTGGTGCAGGGAAAGGCCTAGGGTTTCTCAAACCCATGGAAGCGTTAACGAACAAGCTGTTCCGGTTGTTTCGCAAGCTGGATGCGGTCGTCGGGGTCTGAGACCGATCTTGGCTGAGGACAGTTTCTGGGGGACTGGGCCGTTGCGTGAATTTCGTTCTGTTGGTTTGACGCTCGCCACGTTGCTTATGGGCTGGAAAGTCGGTCGGGATTGAAATGGCCGGTTTTAAGTTAACATTGTTGGTACTTGCCTGTGATAACAGGCCCCCCACACCAACTGCCGCCGAAGGCTCGTCACAGGGTTGTGGAACATCCTCGGTCAGGGTTGGTATGGGGAAAGGCCTAGGGTTTTGCAAACCCATAGAATCGATGACGGGGCTGGTGATCCAAGTATTACTAAGGTTGGATGCAGATACTGAGGTGATGGGATTTCTGGAATGGTTTCTTGTTTCCGGCCTCACTTTAGGTGTTTGTTGATGGTGATAATGAGCTGGAAAATTGCGCGGGATTGTATTGTACGGTTTTGGGTTCATATCGATGGTACTTGCCTGTGATAGCAGGCCCCCCACACCAACTGCCGCCGAGAGCTCATCACAGGATTGTGGGACATTCTTGGTCAGGGTTGGTGCAGGGAAAGGCCTAGGGTTTCTCAAACCCATAGAAATGTTGACGACTGGGGTCTTTGGGTTTGTACAGCTATTTTGGTTGGTAGTGTTGATTGTGGAATTGGTGTTGATGATGGTGCTTTGGTCAGTAGAAGTTGGTTGATCGGGGTTTTGTGACTTATTATGGGTCGGCGACATGTTGGGTTGGTGAATTTTGATCTCCTGATAGTATTTCGGTGTCGGTGATATCAACCACTTCTTCCTCGTACTCGATGATTGAATCTAATTCGGTGTCGGATGTAACGGGTCTAATAGCTTTGGCTGGAGGACTTCGACTATCCGGCGAGACGTAGAGCAGGCGTTTTGATCTTCGTAGTTGTTTATCCTCTCTTTTTATGTTCCGTGTTGCTCGTAGTTTTCCACGGTCGGTTCTAGCAGTGCTTTTAGACTGCCTCGGAGGACTTCTTTCTGAAGATGTTGAAGCTTTGACTGGACCTGGTGTAGCGATGGATGGTGTGCCTAAACTGGCCTGCAGGTTGTCCACTTTCTGCGTCAGAATTTCAAGCTGCTCATTTTTCCGATTCAAATCGTCGAGCGGCTTCTGGATGGTTTCATCTTTTTGTTTGTTGTCAGCGAGAAGTTTGGTGATTAATTCGTCTTTCTTCTTGTTTTCCTCCATCAGAGCTTCGATTTTTTGTACATCAAGCCGCGGTTGGGCAGTGGCTTGTGCATAGGTACGATTTCCTTCTTCAATTCGCCGTCTTGCTTCATGGTAAGTCAGATTATTATCCACCTTGAGCTTTACAACAGCGGCTTCTTTCCGGTAAACAGGGCATCTTCTGTTGGTTGGGCGATGATCACCTTCGCAATTGCAGCAGAAGGTGGGTTGTTCGCATTGGTCTGCGTGGTATTCCGCAGAGCAGTTATGACAACGTTTAGAACTTGGACACCGTACCTTCGAATGACCATAGTTGAGGCAGTTGTAACACAGGAGTGGGTTTGGATAGAATGGACGGGTAGGAACGTACAACAGGCCGACCTTAACGTGCTCGGGGTATGTTGTTTGGTTAAACGTTAGAATTAACACCGGAGTATTAACCCGACTACCATTCTCCATGCGGGTGATCCTTTGCACTTTAATTACGTTTTGTGCACTGAGCTTAGCTAGTGCTTCCTCTTCAGTATAGCGGATGGCATCAGAACAGAAAATAGTGCATTTGCTCACGTTTAGGATGGGGTGCAGGGTTATGCAGACTTCTGTACCGTCAATTAGCTTACTCATATTAAGCAGCTTTTCTACGTGAGTTGGATTCCGAACTCTGAGCGTGTACCGTTTACCACGTTGCTCGCTTGTTGCCGATTCGATAGCCGTTTCGCCAACTAGTTGTTCGACGCTTTTTCCGATCAGATATGGGTCCATTGGAAGATCTGCGCCATCACGGCCAGTCAGCTGCAATATCGTAATCCGTCCGAATTCATTCCGAGGATCCATAAATAGCGGAAGTCTGCGACCTAACGACCCTCTGGGGTCTTCCCCATTGGGGGGTGTCATCGTTACCAGCTTTCCACTTACAGATTTATTGCTTCACCAGACATCCGATAAGATCGCCGATAACCGGCGGATAAAGGGGTAACAGTCACCTGTTACCTACCCCAAATCAGGTTTTCAGTCAAATTTTGACCACCGTGTCAATGAAGTGTTTCACTGTGCAGATCGGGTTTGTTTTGATCTCTCTATTTCTAGCCGAAGTTTGTGCTAACCAGCGCTGGACACTCACTGAGAGTTTTTTAACAAAACAATCACACACTACTGGGACCAACGATTTACGTTGTATGCAGTTCGGATTGTTCTTCACACTATGGCACTATCACGGGTGACTTCTTCATACGGTTGTTGTGGTTGCAGATCGTACACTTGTTAACCACAAGTGGAACCGTCTTTTGCAAACACAAAAATGATTGATAATTTCACTGTTCCCGTCACGACCGTTATTTTTTTTGTATCTTTACACAGACGGAAAAATGAATACTTTCGCAACGTAATTACAAAAATTAGTTTTTAACGCGATTGGATATCGTAGAGGACTACAAATAGCCGGATAGAAAAAACACGATGTGTTCCCTGCCTAGTCTATTCATACACTGGGTCTAAGAGTACTATAACATGACTATAAACATCATTCTACGTGTAAATTGTTTGCCGACTTCTGATACGAGTATAGACCTGACAAGAAACCCTTGAAGGAATTCCAGAAGGAATCCTCGACATAATTCCAGCAGGAATTCCAGCAGAAATCCCTAATGAAGTTCCAGGAAGAATCCCCGGAGGAATACCAAGAAGAATCCCTGAAGGAGCATCAGCAGTAATCCTAGCCAAAATCACCGAAAAAAGTCAGGAAATACCCTGAAGAGTTCCACGAGAAATCCACGACGGAATTCCATGAAGTTTCCTCGAAGGAATTCCATGAGGAATCCCCGAAAATATTCCAGAAGAAATTCGCGAAGTAACTCCAGGAGTAATTCTGAAGAAATTTAACTCCAGGAGAAATCCTAGAAGGAAGTCAAGGTGGAATCCCCTGAAGAAATTCCAGAAGGAATTCTCAAAGGAATTGCGGGAGGAACCTCCGAATAAATTCAAAGAGAAATCTTCGCAGGAATTTCAGATGGAATTCCGAAAGAATTCCAGGAGAAATCCCCAAAGGAATTTCAAGAGGAATCCCTGGAGAAATTCCATGAAGAATCCCCGCATCTAGTTCGGCGTGAGACAAAAAGTGTCAGCGGCGGTGGCGTGGCGCAGCGGCGCACAGGTCTAGACCTGATATTCGGAACTGCAAGTTAGTTCGGATGGCCACGAATATTTTGAAAATGAATGTATCTGAACGACAAGAGATTTATAGATATTTATAGATATATTTATATAGAAACGCCTAGGATATCTGAACCCATGCACGGCACGGTAAAGGCTGGGTATGCTGCGCAATTCAGATCCCATCATTGTGATCCACTAGTCTCTGCCCAGCAACTCCTATCCCACCACCTCGTGGTACCGCCCGGAAACTCTGAGCAACCTTTGGGAAGATCGGGTAACCAATCCCGGTGGGAACTTTGGTCGTAGGCTGACAGGGAAGGGGGGGGGGGAATTTGCTTCGGCAAACCTGAGCGTCTGTTCTCCAGGAGGAGCGGCTCACAACAGCGTCTGATCCCCATGTTAGGGGCTGCTGATCAACGTCCGAGTGCCAGGGAAGGACTCTAAGCTTAACTGTGTACTATGGTCCTCCGGAAAGTAGAAGGTTGGTGTCAGGCCCTACGAGCCAGCCGTAAAAAAAAACATTGTAACGGAAAATCAGCAACTGAATAATACGAACCGAGACCAACGGCAACAACCCCAACAAAATGGACTTGCGATTGGAAACTCGGTACGTGGAAATGTCGATCTCTGAACTTCATCGGGAGCACCCGCATACTCACGGATCTACTGAAGGACCGCGGGTTCGGCATCGAAGCACTGCAGGAGGTGTGTTGGACAGGATCCATGGTGCGAACGTTTACAGGTAATCATAACATCTACCAGAGCTGCGGCAATACACGCGAGCTGGGAACAGCTTTCATTGTGATTGGTGATATGCAGAGACGCGTGATCAGTTGGTGGCCGATCGACGAAAGCATGTGCAGGTTGAGGATCAAGCGCCGATTCTTCAACTCCAGCAAAATAAACGTGCACAGCCCACACTCCGGAAGTACTGATGCTGACAAGGCCGCATTTTACGCGCAGCTCGAACGCGAGTACGATCGCTGCCCAAGCCACGACGTCAAGATCATCATAGGAGATTTCAACGCTCAGGTAGGCCAGGAGGAGGAATTCAGACCGACGATTGGTAAATTAAGCGCCCATCAGCTGACGAACGAAAACGGCCAACGACTCATTAACTTCGCCGCCTCCAAAAATATGGCCATACGACCTTTTTCCAACACAGCCTCCCTTATCGTTACACCTGGAGATCACCACAGCAGACGGAATCCCAAATCGACCACGTTCTGATTGACGAACGGCACTTCTTCGACATTATAGACGTCAGGACCTATCGTGACGCCAACATCGACTCCGACGACTATCTGGTGATGGCCAAACTACACCCAAAACTCTCCGTCATCAACAATGTACGATACCGGCGACCGCCTCGGTACAACCAAGAGCGACTGAAACAACCGGATGTCGCCTTAGAAAACGCGCAGAATCTCGAGGCCGCGTTGCCAGACGAGGGCGAGCTCGATGAGGCCCCTCTAGAGGACTGCTGAAGTACAGTGAAAGCAGCCCTCAACGACGCAGCCGAGAGCACCATCGGGTACGTGGAACGGAATCGACGGAACGAATGGTTTGACGAAGAGTGCAGAACGGTTTTGGAGGAGAAGAATGCATCGAGGGCGGTAATGCTGCAGCAAGGGACTCGGCAGAACGTGGAACGTTACAAACAAAATCGGAAACATGAGACCCGCCTCTTTCGGGAGAAAAAGCGCCGCCTGGAAGAAGCGGAGTGTGAAGAAATGGAACTGCTATGCCGTTCCCAAGAAACACGGAAGTTCTATCAGAAGCTCAACGCATCTTGCAACTGCTTCGTACCGCGAGCCGAAACATGCAGGGATAAAGGCGGAGGCCTCTTGACTGACGGACGTGAGGTGATCGAAAGGTGGAAGCAGCACTTCGATCAGCACCTGAACGGCGTGGAAAACGTAGGCACGGGAGCCCACGGCAGCGGAGAAACGACTACGCCAGTACAGCGGAGGACGGAAATGAACCAACTCGCACGCTGAGGGAAGTTGAGGATGCCATTCACCAGCTCAAAACCAACAAAGCAGCTGGTAAGGATGGTATCGTAGCTGAACTCATCAAGATGGGCCCAGAAAAGTTGGCCACCTGTCTGCATCGGTTGATAGTCAAGATCTGGGAAACCGAACAGCTACCGGAAGAGTGGAAGGAAGGGGTAATCTGCCCCATTCACAAGAAAGGCGACCACTTGGAATGTGAGAACTTCAGGTCGATCATTATTTTGAATGCTGCCTACAAAGTGCTATGACAGATCATCTTCCATCGTCTGTCCCCTAAAACGAATGAGTTCGTGGGAAGTTATCAAGCCAGCTTAATCGACGGCCGGTCGACAAGGGACCAGATCTTTACCGTACGGCAAATCCTACAGAAATGCCATGAATACCAGGTCCCAACGCATCACCTGTTCATCGACTTTAAAGTGGCATACGACAGTATCGACCGCGCTGAGCTATGGAGAATCATGGACAAAAACGGCTTTCCTGGGAAGCTAACTAGACTGATTAAAGCAACGATGGACGGTGTGCAAAACTGTGTAAGGATTTTGGGTGAACTATCCAGTTCATTCGAATCTCGCCGGGGACTGTGACAAGGTGACGGACTCTCATGCCTACTATTCAACATCGCTCTGGAAGGTGTGATGCGACAAGCCGGGCACAAAAGCCAGGGAACGATTTTCACAAAATCCAGACAATTTGTGTGCTTTGCGGACGACATGGACATCATTGCCAGAACATTTGGAACGGTGGCAGAGCTGTACACCCGCCTGAAACGCGAAGCAGCAAAGGTCGGACTGGTGGTGTATGCCCCAAAAACAAAGTACATACTGGTAGGCGAAACCGAACACGATCGGATCTGTCTGGGTAATGTTACGATAGACGGGATACTTTCGAGGTGGTGGAGGAATTCGTCTACCTCGGATCCTTACTGACGGCTGACAACAACGTGAGCCGTGAAATTCGGAGGCACATCATCAGCGGAAGTCGGGCCTACTACGGGCTCCAGAAGAAACTGCGGTCGAAAAAGATTCACCCACGCATCAAATGCACCATGTACAAAACGCTAATAAGGCCGGTGGTCTTCTATGGACAAGAAACATCCTACACACCAAAAAATCGATTGGAGGTTTCAGCAAAATTTTGCTGAATTTTGCCGAGCTGAAGGTTTCAGCAAAAAAAATTGCTGAAATTCAGCAAAGTTTGCTGATTTGTTCAGTAAACTCTGCTGATCACCAGTAACGTTTTGCTGGAATTCAGCAAACTTTGCTGAAAGTTCAGTTAAAAAATTTTGCTGAACCCTTCAGCTCGGCAAAATTCAGCAAAATATTGCTGAAAGCGTTTAGTGTGTAGAGGAGGACTTGCAAGTACACGGAGTTTTCGACTGGCGCGTGCTAAGGACGATGTTCGGCGGTGTGCAGGAGGACGGTGTGTGGCGGAGAAGAATGAACCACGAACTCGCTGCACTTTACGGCGACACCAGCATCCAGAAGGTGGCCAAAGCCGGAAGGATGGTGCAAGAATGCCGGACAACAACCGCAGAGCGCAGAGAGCACGATGGGCAGAACAGGTGGAGCGTGACCTGGCGAGCATTCGGCGCGATCGAGGTTGGAGAGCGGCAGCCACAAACCGAGTATTGTGGCGTACTATTGTTGATTATGTCTTGTCTTAAATGTGATGTTGAACAAATAAATTTATATGTATGTATCTGAACCCATGCAGTACACATGTAACAGAAAAGTATTTGTAGCGCAAGTTTTGCAAGGAAGCGCTCATAGAACACTAGCTTGGAAACAGGTTTAGCATAAAATGGTACGTTACGCCAAGAACTAAAAGAACTCCACACTTATTCCAGAAAAATCTTGGTTGACTTTCGCAGCGAAATGGTTCCTCATGGCCCATAGTGAAACAACAACGACAACCAGCAGCGGGCGGTCGGGGCTTTGGCTCTTGCATATTTTGTTTCTGGAACGCGATACGAGTTAATTGGTTGATTGCTGGGTCTTTGTTTCACGCCGGTAAAGCGTGTGTTTTGCGGCGCTGCTGCTGCCGCTGCAAGTACCACCATTTCCCGGTATGTGCAGCGTTTTTTTTTTTGTTTTGTTATTTCCGTGGACCTATTTTTCTAACCCTTTTCTACGAGGGCCGGGTGCATGCTGCGCATATCCTAGACAGCCAACTCAACTCTCCTCCTCGCGGTGCAATGGTTCTAATTAATTGGGCGACGCGAAAATTAACGCTTCCATTAAACGGGTGCAAATTCGACTTCATTTTGGCGCGCAGTGGGAATGAATGGCCCAGACACTTTGGGGTGCAATCAAGATTTGCACTGGTTATGCAGCTATGGTTTTTGATTAACATTTTTTCCATGATGATTTTTTTTCTCTTTTAATATGTAGTCTGTTTTTTTACTTTTGCCCCTGCACAAAATAAACACATGAATCTGCCGCAATTCTGCATAGTGACGTAAGCGACATTGATAGTTTTGGCCCATTTTTTGGTTACTATGCATTAATCTCTTGCTCATCTTCTAAGCTTCTTTCCATAGATGATAGATTTCGACTAGATCTTGCATTCTTGTACAGCAGGAATACCACAGTGAAATTTTAAAACCAGATATTATATATGTAATACCAAAAAATATCGAAATTTTGAATGGCGCTTACGTCACTTTGCAGAATTACGGCAGTAATGCTTTACAGCACCAGATTTACTTTTTTTGTGGTATTCATTTATAATTTCATTCTATTTTATGATATTCACAATTCATTCATACACAAGTGTAACATGATGGAGAATCTGCAGATTTTCGACTTAACTGATTCTTCGCTCGCTAAATAATTAAAAAATATCGACAACAGATAACCAAACTACAACCACCTTGAGCATAAGGGTTTTGAATGCAAGAAAAAAAAATGCCTAACACATGGCGCATCCCATACCAAACCAACCGTTTTTCGTCCGATGACACTAGGCACGACGACGACGCACGAGGACACCACTACCAGGACTGCAAGACTGCATGCACATCGCGCGTAAGTAGGATTTTGTGTCCATTCAATTTCAACCCATAAATTCAGATCAAATTATCATGATTACGTGCTCAATTGTTCGTTGCAGCTTAGGCTTTGGCAGCCCTGTGCTCCGGGTTTGTCGTCGTCGTAGAACAGGGAGCATTTGAAACACAGAGACATCGGTTCATCAAAAAAAAAATGCTTTTAATGCAAGTGAAGAAAAAAAACTTCTTCACCGAAGTATGGTTGAACGAGTATGCTCTACGTTTTGGGTTTAGTTTTTTTTTGGCTTCACTGATCCTCGGGTCTGAAAAACATCTGACACCGGTTGTCAGGCTGATGTGGAGGTAATATGTAATCGGGATGGGGAGGTTTTTTTTAAGTTTTATCAATCTTCCCAGCTTTGGGATGTAGAATTCAATTATTTCGAAACCAGATATTGCATTCGGAAAAGGGGAAAATGCAAAATAATCACAAAACTGTTCTATGATCAATTGAAAGCGAACAGTGCCACGCAACAACACCAACCGTTTGAAGTGGGATGTCAGGGGTTGAATGGTTTTAACGTACAAGAAAAAAAAACGAACATGATTTTTTTTTATGAAAGTAAAATGAGAATTAAAAACTGAATTTGCTTAGGGTAAACGCTCCTTTATAAGTGTTAGAGACAATTTGGCATATTTCCACCAAAAAATTAGTGAACAATATTTTTTTTGTATACATAATTCTTTATTTATTAAATAAAACAGATTTTATGGTCGAGATTTGCCCAAAGACCTATTTTAAACAATCAATTTCTGTATTTATTTTGCTCTTTTGCACCTATAGTGGTGATATCATATATTCTGATTTATCGACCGTATTTATTAATAACCTAATCATTTATGGCTTTTAATGCCATTTTCTACTTAGAGTGTAATGGAGTAGAGAATAAAGTGGATAATTAAATGATAGATGGGAGAAGGGTCTTCCGACCCAAATTGCACCACGGAAAGTAGTGTATAATTTTTGATTGCATATATTAAAATGGCTAATTTTTTAAACAAAAACAGTATATTAAGTGTAGATGATGCCATACAAATTTCACCAGAATCGGTTAAGTATTGACGAAGATATATCCGCCGTGAGCATATTTTTTTATGTGTATTAACGAGATGTTTAACCCTAGGCTAGTTCATCTCGGGATCCACACTTTACTTCCCTTCCGAAGGAAGAACCCACATTTTGTGAGTATGTCGGGAGTGGGATTCGATCCAAGGTCCTCGGTGTGATAGTCTTGTGTTCTAACCACCACACCAGGTCCGCTCCGTGAGAATATTAGATTTTTTGAATCTTGTACACTCAATCTGAAAATGGCTCAGGAACTTTACTAACTTCACTATTAGTGTGTCAAAAACTCTGGAAATTTGACTATGAGTTTTCAACATAATAAATATTAAGAGGTGAAATTTTTATCGAAATCGGTTGAATACTTATTTTAGGAAAATTCAAAACTCAAACTGCTCCAGAGTGAATTTTAGGCACATCTTAACAATTTTAAGGTCCGTTTGCACTATTCCAACTAAAATATTGTCAATACTGCTGCGATTTCCAATAAAATTTGACAGTGTTAATCTAATATAATATCAGTTTAACAGTTTGACCAAATCGAATGAAATTTTAATACATTTTTCTGTGTACATTAGGGTGGCCCACACTTATATGAAAAACAAAAATTTCGAAAAAGCTACGTTTAAAATTTGAGCAAAATCGGTTGAGCCTAAGGGGGCGCTCAAAACGCTTGAAGTTTGTATGGGAAAACTTGGCCAAATGTATGCAGAAGTTTTATGTTTTCGGATGTGGCCGCTAGGTGGCGTTGTAAGTGTTCAATAAATAAACCTTTTGGTATTTTTGTAGGTGACTATATGCCAAAGAACTTTGTCGAAGACCGCGAAGTGATCCGACGGCTGTGAAAAAAGTTATACCCTAGGCAAAGTGAGGCAAAGTATTGAGATTTCATTACATTACATTCCTTTACATGTATTGGAAAAACAACAATAAAGTTTATCCTCACTTTACCTAGGGTATAACTTTTTCCACAGACGTTGGATCACTTTGCGGTCTTCGACAAAGTTTTTTGGCATATAGTCACCTACAATAATACCAAAGAGTTTGAATATTGAACGCTTACAGCGCCACCTAGCGGCAAACTTAAAATTTCTGCACACATTTGGCCAAGTTTTCCCATACAAACTTCAAGCGTTTTGAGCGCCTCCTTAGGCTTAATTGATTTTGCTCAAATTTTGAACGTAGCTTCTGGGAGTCCAAAACAACTGATTTAGGAGGTAAGACTTGGTATTTTTCGAAATTGTTGTTTTTCATATAAGTGTGGGCCACCTTAATATACATATGCCATCTACAGAAAAAAATCATTGTAATCGGTTCAGTATTTCTGACTTAAGCGTTACATATATCAAGCCAAACATTTCAATAGGTCCTATCTGCATTTGAGAGGCTCTCTTTGTTCACTTTCTCTTACAATTATTAAAATGTAATGATACTATTTTCAACAACTTTTGCAGTACAAATCAAAAGACGATTGCTCTGACCATCGTTCTATGTAAGCAGACAATCATAATTCAAATAAACAGCTAAGATATTAATGAAAGAGAGGGAAGTCAAAGAGAGCCTCTCTTCTGCAGATTTGACCTTCTGAAATATTTGGCCTGATGTGTAAAAGAATTGTTATTTTTATTTTTTGTTTGAACAAGATTCCCAAAATCAAAATATCTCACGGAGATACAATCTCCGTCAATACTGAACCGATTCTGATGAAATTTTGATGGCATCATCTACGCATAATAAACTATTACTAGTTGAAAGCCACTGCAATCAAAACCCGAGCAAAGTCTGACAGCAAATTGAAAACAAATTTTTATGTTGTGATAACTCGAATTGTTGTCGATTTGATCGTTTTAACGGTTAAAACATCAAAAATGAGAGCAGAAAAATGTTCCCGTAACAACAAGTTGATAACAATTCCTGCTATCAGTGATAGCAAATTGATAACTGTTTCTGCTATCACTACGAAACAATGGAAATATCGTAAAATATTGGGGTATTTCGATTGATATGAAAACTTCAATGCAATAAGATAACTGCACTAACGGTATATTCAAAGAGTTATCATACAAGGTTGCCTAGAAGTTTTGAAATAACATAAAATCTTAAGATATATGATAGTTTGAAGCGACAGCAAAACGAATTCAAAATTTGAAATCAAATTTAGTCAAGACAAACTGATATCAAAATGTGATATCAATTTGCTGCTGAATACAAGTCGAGTTTTCTATTTGGTATCATTTTGTTGTAAGACTTTGCTCGGGAAGTTATACATTATTTTCCGTGGAGCAATTTGAGTTGGGACACCCTTCGTGATAGGACTCGCTAGGTTGCGAACAAGTGTAAAAATTTGTTGAAGATGAAATTAAGTATGAAGGCAATTCGTTAAACGAATAACGTTGAAATTTTGAGAAACTTGAAACTTGAAGCCAGGTTAACCCCTGTCTACAGGGGATGGCCAAAATGTTTGGGATAGGCAACTTTTTTTCTCTCACAAAAATGTTCAACATGCTATAACTTTTCATAGAGTGAATCAAAAAATCTCAAATTTTGACTGTTTTTCAACCTATTATATATGCACCATTGGTACAAATTTGGGCTCAATTGATTAATATTTCGCAAAGTTAGAACCGTTCGGGTAAAACAATATTTTTAAGACTACTCATTTTTGAGCCGTTATATCTCAGAAACCTGTTAACCGAATTGAATGAAATTTTGAACGTCCACTAACAGTATGTAAATGCTTCACAAACTATAGAAACATAGGTACTTATTAAACGTTGAAAAAAGTTATCATGGATTGACACTTTTTGGATTTTTCTCGAAAAAATGTATTTTTTTACATCAATGTCAATTTATTTTAGTGTTGATATCCAAAGATTTTCCACTTCTGTTCTCAAGTTATCTCTAATCAGATATATTAGAGCCTATTTAGATTAAAGGAAGAACACATTTAATAATTTTTGTGTGGTATTGTAAATTTGACTTATTTTCCTCTATATGGGTAAAAATTTAAACCCGGTATAACTTAATTCCCCGTGAGAAAATGTTACATTTTATAACGTCATATTAAGTATCAATCTATTGTTGATGAATGTTCAAAAATTCATTCAATTCGGTTCACTGGTTTCCGAGATGTGACAGTTCAAAAATTAGTTGTCTAAAAAATAGTGTTTTACACGAACGGTTCTAACTTCGCGAAAAAATAATCAATCGAGCCCAAATTTGTACCAATGATGCATATATAATAGGTTGACAAACAGTCAAAATTTGAGATTTTTTATGCACTCTATGAAAAGTTACAGCATGTTGAATTTTTTTGTGGGAGAAAAAAAGTTGCCTATCCCAAACATTTTAGCCATCCCCTGTATATCTTCGAGTATTCCCGATCAGGTTCTCGTGATAAGAAGATAATGCGCCTGTCTAGTGAATAGGAGTCGTGAGTTAGAGTCTCTTCGAGAGGACGAGAAACGTTTTGGCAAATTCCCCTCCAATTTGATCATCTCTCACTCACCCATATTGCATGGTTAAGCCTAAACACCTCAGAACAGCCGCCATCTTGAATTTTGGGCACGGGCATCTTTCTTATACCAAATATGCTAATATTGCATGAATTAAGCGTTTGGAGCCGAAGGGGTCATTTTTAACCCTAACATAGAAACGGCTGTATAAATTCACACATTAAACCTTCTTTATAGATTCAGCAACATTAGTTTACATGAATTAGTTAAGATGCATTATGGAACCTTCAGGAACATATTATAGTAAGTAAAACATGCTTTTGCATTCAGTTTGCGACCAGCCCGAGGCTGGTTCATCTCCAAGAGTTATTATGAATAAATAAATAAATAAACAAAACAGAATACTGTCTTCAGAAAAGTTGTTGCAAATTGAGTCTTCTATCAAGAAAAATGGGAATATTTGTATTTGAGACTTGATTGCCAAACTATTACTTAATGAACACCATGAAATTTGGAGAAACGTAATAATTGTATGTCAATTGTTGTTCTAAAAGCTGGATTTGGATATGGGTTACGTTTATATGAATTCATTTAACCTTCGTCAAGAATACCAAAAGGTGTTTTATATTCTGGGGTGTTCTAGGTGTTCCAAACTGTCATATAGTAAATTCATTCAAGTCCAAAAGAATAATTTTATGTGTTTTCGCCTTAATAATAGCATAGCATAATCTGCTGGGGTCCATGAAATCTTTAATTCCATTAAGATACACTATATGGATATTCCACGTCAGCCTAACTACCTTAAAGTTTAAAACTTAAGGTCTACAGTCGTAACAGGAGCCATATCTGCTTACTGAGTAACGTTGCTTAATCAATCGCATTTATTGGGCCAACCTGAAATCTACTAGAAATTAGTATAAACCTTTGGGACATTCAGCGTTGTCTAAACAGTCCTATAATAAAGTCCTTAAAATCTACAAGAATAACTTTATGTGTTTCCGCCATAAAAAAGACAATTACACCGTCTTTGACCTTGCGGCCTCTACAGACTGAACATTACAAACATTCGACAACGGACAACACATATAACACCCAGTGGCCCAGTGGAGAATTTTTCGTTTGTCGAAAAGTTTTCCCTAACTGCAGCGGGAATCGAACCCACACTCCGAGGCTTAACGATACACCTAAACAACTGACGCCGCTAATCGCTCGGCCACGAAGCCCATCATTTGGATAAATGATAGAATTAAATAATCTTCTGGGGTCCGTGAAGCTCTTAAAATCTCGAATGTCATTTTGAGACACTATACGAATATTCCAGGTCAGCCAAAGTATCTTGGAGTTCAGAGCTTCAGGTCTACACTCGTAACAGCAGCCATATCTGATATACTAAGTAACGTTGCATAATCAATCGCGATTACTGCACCAACCTGATGTGCACTTTATTATTATGAACTTTTGGGATATTAAGGGTCGTCCAAACTGTCCTAAAGTTTAGCTCTTGACAGTAACAGTAGTTATTCTCACAATGAACAGTAACATTACACATTCAACTGTAATCTGTAATATCCCTGGCAAGATATTTTTGAGATATTCCAGATCAGAGACCAAAGTTTTAGTTCTACACTTGTGACAATAGATTTTGCCAGTACGCTAAGTAGCTTGCAAAGTAGTGTTACATCCACTGTTTTCACCAAAGTAGTTCGAGGAGCAATAACAGTTGTTATTCATTTTTGGGATGTTATGGGTCCATCCTTACTCTAATGGAGCTTAGTTGATGAAAACAACTACTGTAACATAAGGTGATTTCGTTTTAGATAGTAACGTTACTCAATCAAATAGGAAACATAAATCTCTTAACTCTTAAGGGTCACTTTATGATAGTTTTATGATATAACTATTAGAAGCTCAACGCATCCCGCAAAGGCTTCGCACCACGAGCTGAAATGTGCAGGGATAAGGACGGGATCATCTTGACGGACGGACGTGTGGTGACCGAAAGGTGGAACCAACACAACAACGAACACCTGAATGGCGTGGGGAGCACAGATTTGGTATCTTCGAAGAAGTTGTTTGGTATATCAGAGCCCTTATTTTGGAAGCATCACTAATGTGATTAATCCACCTAAAAGTGAGATAGAAATTCGATTTTTTTTTCATAAGTTAAGATAGCGTGTTTATGTCTTCAGCAAAGTTGTAGAAAATGTCGTTATGAGAAAACTTGCCAAACAAACTTTTGCTCTATCTGCTCAATTTCTAGAGATATGGGCCATTATTTGTGAATGACCCCTTAAAATCAGATTTTTTGTTGTAACTTTTTCCAGACATTTTTGAGAATTTTCAAATGTTCTACAAATGTATTTAATATGACAAAATACGTGTTTCTTCAGAAGATGGCAACATTTTATCTTTGGTAGTATTTTTAGATATTCAATAACTTATTTTTAAAAATAGCCTTTTTTACGGCTTTTTATCATTTACAGAGGCAAAATGGGGCAAGATTTTTCAATTGAATATGAAAGAAGTTTATAATAGGTGTAAATTTCGTTTCAACTCTGGCTGGACACTTGGTTCCTTGACAGTAAAATTGAGCTGTGAAATATTTTAGTTCGTTACTGAAATTTAAAACAAAAAAACTCAAAAATTTTTGAAGATAGAACTTTGTCGTCTTTAAAGAAAACATGTATTTTATCATATATAATAACTTTGTAGAACATTTAAAAATTCCTAAGAAAGTCTGAAAAAAGTCACAATGAAAAAAGTGATATTTAGGGGTCGTTTATATAATACAAAAGATTGTTCGGCAAGTTTTCTTGTAATGATATTTCCTACAACTTTCCTGAAGACATCAGTATACTATATTCACATATGATAAACACTGAATTTTCATCTCACTACTAGATGAATTGATAACAAAAGTAATATTTCCAAATGAAGGATTCTTGTCTATCAAACAACTTCTTGCAACAAACTTTTGGATACAATGCAATTCCTGGATGCCAGAACAGACGCTGTTTGAGCCGCACCTCCTTGGTGAACAGACGCTCGGGACATACCTCCTCAATCTAGCTGAAGTCAGAAGGACAACAGTGCCCAGGCTAAGTACTCAGCTCTTAGCTGGCGGTCTTTGTCATCGCGTGACCCGTGGAAGCATGAGGTAGGAACTTGTGAGGACCAGAGCTATGTTGGACGCTCTCCTTATCGACTCACCGTTTTGCCGCACAATCTCTGGAGGAATCCATGATGGAATTACTGCAGGAAGCTTTGGAAAAAATCCTGGAGGAATTGTTCTTACTCATATAGTTTACGGGAACTAGGAACAAATTTAAAACAGTAATTTTGATTCCCCAAAACTGCAAAGCCGATTTGCAACTTCACATATCGGGCGACAATGCCGCTTAAAAGTCATCTCATGTCAGGCAGCCTTTGGGCCCCGCCCAGAAAAAAAAAATTCTAGCTACGCCAATGCCGTTGCACCTGAAGACTTAAGAATCTAAACTCAAGAACAGTTTAAATGACGTAGGATATCCCGACTGCTCTGATACTGTCTAATATATATATATATATATATATTACAGTTACATTTTTGTTTTTGTTTTTCATTATACTCTAGGGCACAAAGGTTGGGCTGTACAGAATAGCTTAATTTCATCAGATCGAATGAACTGGAACTTTCATTACGTGTTTTCGCATCATCCAGTTCCAGAATCCAGAAACAACAAATAAATGTAGGACAGTAAACTGCAAAAAGAAGGATGATGCAATTTGAAACGTTATTGAGTAAGTAATAACTTGAATTATATATTAATTAAATTTCACTATGCACCTGGTGAGTATCTGCATATCCCAACAACACCCCAAATGGTCATACATATTCAATAAGGACCGAACATTAGCGTTACTTTTTTTTTCTTGAATTGCTTTTCAAAAGCCTTTTCTAGTCTTATATGGTTTCCAGGGGGAATAAAGTCCTTAGTAGAAGGATATGCTTAAGTATGCAAAACATATGTTTTTATTGAAAAAAAAAAATGCTCACAATACTTCTGCGTAACAATTGTCGATCCAGTAAACCTTACCTCACTAACGCTATGTTTGCACATGTTTATCAGCCATCAATCATTTGCGCGAAGTCCCCAGTAGTGCCAATTGTAATCAATTCGCTGATTGCCCCATGGACCTGCCTTCACGCCAGCTAGTTGGCAGGTCACTTGCATAGAATACCTACAGTAACGTCACCGTTCTCCCCAACAACCAACCGGTGAAATAGTAGCAAACCAAACGACACGAATAGCAATCACCATAACTATGTAAGTACACACAACGGGAGGAGCAACAAGGTTCGTTACTGGCTGCCACCACCACTACTGGTCGCTGTCGAGCCATTCGGGTGACCTGCCACCAGAGCACCTACTAGCTACTAGGAACTATTCAAATTACCAACCTTGTACGCTGACCCACGACGACTGCGGCGTGACCAAATCAGATAAACAGTTGACACATTCCCTTCTGGTGCGCGGTGTCTCCCGCCCTGCATCGTAGCCGTTAGAGTTGGATTGTTAGCTTTAGGTATGACCCCGGTCTCCCTCGACGACGACGATGAACGGTCAGGAGGACTGAAATTAGCCATATCCATATTAGCACTTTAATGTTTAATAAATAGGCTTTTGGGTTCGAGCTGCAGCAGTTGTAATGACCGCGACCGACGTGTCCAGCAGCGTTGAGACGGATGCTCTGCGGGGGTTCTACGGCGCGGGTCAATTGCAGTGGAAGAAATTTTAACTACATTGTGCGTGTTGCTGTTTGTACGCTCCTGGGTGACTTTCTTCTCAGATATGGGGAATCGAGCAGCCACGTGAGGAACAGACCGAGGGGCTTTTGTGTGTCATTTTAATGGAACTTGGTAATACATTTTATTATTTTATTGCCTTTAGGCTTACGGAGCCACTCCATATCGACGCTGTGATCTGGACAACGACGTTACTTTGGCTGATTGCACTGTTTTTGTGCGTTTGATAGAGAGCCAAGTAACTAATCCGGAAAATTATCTTGACGATATGTGAGGAGCTTATTTTTGTAACAAAATTTGTTGTGGCACTGCTACTCTGAACATCACAGGAGTACACAGGAAAGATGGCACTAATCGACTTATCATTCCACTAAATTATGATTTGCGATATGATTTGGGAGAGTTATGAATTTGAATTATGATGCTGGGTTCACTTTAGTGTGAAGTGATGAAAGGTACTCCTCGAGTATGGTTCTAGCACTATGTCCGTAAAGGACCACTACTTGTGGAGGACGATTTGCGGACCCGGTGAAAGCGGGACTGGAGATGCACAGCCATGGACCGAGTCTAATGGAGAACCCTTACGTCCAGCAGAGGACTCATTATTCCACGATAACATTACATTCGATATTTAGAACACCTTTCTTGCGAGTTTGTCCCGCTCACGGGGTTTGTAATGTGAATCAATTATCCCTTAATGAAATCCGGTCATATAATGTCGTCCCGAAATTGCCATAATTACATACAATCAAAGAACCAAACTTGCTACTTGCACATTTCCGAAAAAAATAGTCCCCGATAAAGGCAAATCGTGGGAATGCACCTGCCCGCTCTGCTCTGGCTCTTGTCCCGTTGTTGCGACAGGCTATTGCGCTGCTGGTTGTTGCGCATGTTGACCATCATCGCCATAAACATCGAGTCCTGAAGTTGATGGGAGAAAGCTGCGTTTTTTTCTTGTTCCCATTTTCCTTCCGCGTGGTGGTAGCCCAGAAGGAAAATCATGCTGAAATTCACCGTGTTTTCTACCTCTTGGCTCTTGCCCGCCTTCGTCGTATCATCAAAACACGCACTACTGACTGAGCGCGCAGGTGAATTGATACACGTCGTCCAAACCAACCAACGACCGTCGAAGAAAGAGGTCAAAATCTCACGCTGCGCTGCTGCCTGCGATGCGAGAGATGCGTTTTTTTTTTGTTTCGAGAAAGCCCGATCGATCAACCTCAAACTGCATCGCACAACATGCGGGGAGAACATGAAATGGGCACATAGAATGCTTTAGTAACATGGTTCTGCCTTTCTCGTACACCAAAGTGTACTGATAGGCTATGTGCTCACTCAAAAAAAAAAACGATAGAAGGCTCGAAAAGTCGAGTCACATATGACAATCATATCAGTACGACGAATTGAGATGATGTCTGTATGTGTGTATTTTTTCATGTGTACTAGGAGTTCAATAATCTTTTCAGGCTGGCCTGAAACATTCATGCTTTCATGGTCTGTACATTCCAGTGTAGATTTGGAACGGAGGGGGATTTTCACCCCACGGAAAAAAAAACTCTCCTTGGGTTAGTCCTCATTCACCATCCCCCACGGCAGTTCCACGTCCTCGGCGACTGTAATGTAAATGGGCATCATTTCCGCGCTAACACATACTGCCTCCGTCGAAATAGTTCTGTATGCGCTCGCGACCCGAGTGGCCATGAGTCGGAATGCGCTGTTCAGCACTCTTCGATTCCACTTCGTACTCAGCGCTTCAGCCCATGCTGGGGCACCATACCTGAGTATTGAACCTGCTACGCTCGCCAGAAAACGCCTCTTACTGCTTCGTGAACCCCCGACGTTCGGCATGATCGTCGCTATAGTATTAACAGCCTTCGCCGCCTTTCCACAGGCATAGTCGACGTGCTCCTTAAAATTGATCCAATAATCGACCATCACTCTTAGGTGCTTCCGAGCGCGCCTCGATGCTATTACGTGCTCTCCGACTACAATCTCTATTCTTTGGACAGCTTTACGGTTGCTGATCAGAAGTACTTCCGTTTTGTGATGGGCAATCTGAAGCTTAACCCCAATCATCCATCTTTCAACGGTGACCATTGATTCCGTCGCCAGCATTTTCACTTCTTCAAACGTATCTCCCATTACCGTCAACACGACGTCGTCTGCGAAGCCCACAATGACGACTCGTTTGGAAAGTTTTAACGGTAATACGCCGTTGTTCATGCCATTCCAGAGCGTTGGGCGAAGTATGGACCCTTGTGCAATACCTGCCGTTACTCCTATAGAACTCTGCTCTTCGCAGGTCTCATACACACAAGTACCTACCCTGTTCTGGAAGTAGCTCCGTAAATAATCGGGGACCCGCATACTGTGTAGCGCTACGGCGATAGCCTCCCAGCTGGCATTGTTATACGCGTTTTTGTCGTCTATCGTTACCACAGCGCAGAATCGATCACCTCTCCGCTTTTTCTTGGACGCCTTCTCGGGCATTTTTAATGACTACCCGAATCCCATCCACCATCATTTTTTTCCTTACGGAATCCAAACTGCATCGCTGACAGCCCCCTCTCCTTTTCGGCATATCCTGTCATCCTGTTGAAGATAATCTTCTCTAACAGTTTTCCTAGGGTATCCGGCAGACATACCGGTCTATACGATCCTGGGTCGCCCGGTGGCTTTCCTGAATTCGGTAGCAGAACCAACTTCTAAACCTTCCATCTATTTTGGAAATAGCCTCCATCAAGGCATTTTTGTAGCGCCGTCGTGATCATATGCGGAAACACCAATATCGCCGTTCTTCTAACTACTACAATGGGGATCCCATTCGGACCAGGAGCTTTCCTGATCTTAAGTCCCTTGACGATTACCCGTAGCTCTATTGAACATCTAAGCAGTGTAGGCAGCCAAAACGTTGGATCATGGTGCGAAAAAAGACCTTCCACGATCCTCCTAAATTTGTCCGGGCACATTTTCGCATGTACTGCTGGATCTTTGAGCTTCACTACCACGATTCGGTACGCGTGGCCCCGCGGGTTGGCATCGGCTTCGTGGCACAACTCTTTATAGTAGTTCGACTCCAGGTTCGACTTACTCAGCCTTATTTCGCCTTTCAGAGCGACTCGAGCTTCCCGAAACACGGATCGCCTGTCTTCTCTCTCGGCTTTATTTCTGGCTCTCCCGGCGCCTCAATGCTAGGAGGCAAGTAGCGCGGAGGGTACTAAGGGTTCGCATTCTACCAGCTGGCCGTCTTCCGATTCTGGGCTTTATCTTCCTTGGCATGGCTATGTCGTATGCCATCCTTAACCATCGCTTCTGCTAGTTAATCTGCACCAAGGGTTGTACCGCCGTATGTTCGCATTGCCTTGATAAAGACCTCCTTGTCGAAGTCTTTTGTCTCCCACCTTTGCTCGCATTTCCGCGTTCTCCTCGTCAAAGTGAAGGCTCGCCGAAAAATGTCGCCCGGTGATCACTGTGGGAGTACTCCTCAGTGACTCTCCAGATCATGTCTTCCGTTAGCGACGGATTACAGAACGGAATATCCCAGACAATCAGTAATCGTATAAGATGTTGCATAAGATGATAAAGTGGAGGCCATATGCCAGCATGCCTCCATCTAGGCGCATGTAAAATGTACGCATATCGCCTCCACTTTAACATCTTATGCAACATCTTATACGATCTCTGGTTGACTGGGATCGATGATGGATTCATGGCCGTTTTTGCGGAATGTGCTGGCCGCTCGAGCAGAGGTGCATACCCTACAAATACCATGCGAAGAGCAACATCTGCTCTAATACCTTAAATTGTTATTTATGCGTTATTCTGCGAAATGTTATGAGAACATCACAATAACAGTTGGAGGTATTTGAGCAGAGTTTGGTATTGATGAAGTATTTGTTGGTTTAGCAGTGAAATAACCGAAGAACAAGATTTGCTATTACATCATGAAGTCAACGAACAAATGAAATATTTAATAACAAGAAATGTTATTAGTTTGCTATTCAATAACTATGGGATAACAAATACAGCACTTGAAATTTTAGGTATGCATTCATTATTGAAATAACAAGACTTGTTATTTTCTAGGTGTTATTTATACAAAATTTTGGTATTCGGTTTTGTTATTTTGCCTCTTATTACCACCTAATGAAGGGTATATCAAGGTATTGTAGTATTTAATATAAATACTTTGATGAGTTATTCCCTTGTTATTTTCTTCTGCTCGGGCGTACCACCGTTGCAAAGCCTCTCATCCAGTTTCGCCAGGGCATCCAGTAGGCCAGGGGTTCCCAACCTTTTTGAGGTGGCGGCCCCCTTTAAGCATTGTCAAAACAACTGGGGCCCAATGAAATATTCATTGAAAAAAACTAGCGAAATTCATCGAAATACCTTATGAAAATTTGCTATAATTAAAACTTATGGATGTCATACGAATAACTTTTGAAAACTGATTGTGCTTGCCATGACAAATTTCATAAGATAGACTTATAAAAAGAACAAAAGAATCTTAAAATGATGCAAGCAGGATTCGATCCATGCACGTCGGGATCACCGAGCTCCTATTTTATCCACACGGCTACCGACGCTTGAGAATACCATGTTGCTAAACATAAATAAAAGCCAAGCTGTGAGACGATTTTACGTCATAGAGTGACCTTATGAAATTCATCCGAATCATTATGAATTATTTAAAGGCCGTTTCATAAGTTGAGCTTTATGGAAATCTTAAGGTTATTTGGCTGAGTGTACCCAGAAGTTTATGGGAGGGATTTTCGACGATCAATCATACGATTTTTATTCGACACTCACATTTCGTAAACAATAATATCATGTATTTAATTTCGTAGCTGACCGCGGACCACCGGTTGGGAACCCGTGCAGTAGGCTGTACCCGCTTGCATTGGTGAGATAACAACCGGCTTCCGCCCGACCATCGTGTCCTTGAGTGCATCCAACATCCTGTTGTATTCTTCATCCGACCACGTTGGAGGTGTATAGCAACTGCACACAAAGACTCCATTGATTACACCGACCACCCATTTTTGAACTTGCCAGTTACCACCAGCTTTTTGGCAGTATCGGCGGCAAACGCATTGTCGCCGTCTGGGTCCATCCAAACGGCATCCTTATCCGAATCACCATCGGTCCTTCGACGTTGCACTGTTCGGTCAATGCACGCTTCAGATCTCCTTCGGTCGTGACCTCGTCCAGATCCTTGACTTCAACCACCGCCTCCTGTGGTAAGGCTCCCACATTGTCCTCGTTACTCAGGGATTTGGCAACAAGAATCGTCGGATCCTTCTTGAGCTCGAACAGCATCTCTCCATTTTAGGTGCGTCTGGTCTTCCCCACGTTATCGCCCAACTTCGGGTCCTTCTTCAATTTCTCAAAAAGAGCAGCGTACGTTGTCTTCTTGTCGTTCGCCTCGACGATCAATGCATCGCCCTTATTCTTCTCCCTAAGAGGCCATGTTTTTTTCCTCTGTTCCTTCTTCTTTCTCCTTTCGCTTCTTCTTCGCTACCTGCTGCTTCTCCACAGTGCGCCATCCATCATCACTCCGATTTCGGGCACGCTCCTGTTCGCTTCTCTGTTTCTTCGGAACTTCCTATCCTGGCGTGTATTTCGGTGGCTCTTCGGCGTCTCCAGATTCTGTTCTACCGTAGCTCGAGCAGTGGCTTCCGCCAGAGACTTCTTGACTGTTTCCGCTATCAATTGGAGCGTCTTCTGATCGCGTTCCGCAACTGCAACGGCATACTTTTTGCTCGTCACCAGTTACTAAATCTTCAAATGAACGTTGTACTTGTTATTGGCAAAATCGTCAGCTCGTTCACCTTTCTCCTCACCTCGATTAGGCTCGACTCTTGAGCTCTGCTGTTGTGGGACCATCATTCATAAACCATGGGGGGAGGGGGGGTTGTTTTCGGAATCTCCCAAAAAATGACCTCGTGGTTTATGGGCAGCCCCTTTTCGAGTTGGACGTTGGACTCGCTGATTCAAAATGCTAGCTTCCGATGGTTTTCTTGGGGTTCGCTTCGTATCGCGCTTCTACTCGTTCTCGCAGCGGTTTCCAGCGGTGTCACTGGTTATCGCTGCACCATTCCATCTCTTCTGAACGTGTCTGCATTCTCTCCATCTACTTCGGTATAATTTGATATCTCCACTCTATTGGGTCCCCTCCGCACCGCTCTTACATCTCGTTGTATCTAGTCGCATTCGTGATCTCTTATTGGTTGTCTATGAAACAGGGAAGCCAAGTATAAATATGTTTTTTCCTTCTAAACCATAGGGGGGAAAATATGCTCAACAGACACCCTAACAGGAAGGTTAGAGTAGTGTGGGGTTAAGGCCGTCTTCTACAATAATAGTAAAAGCCAGGACTACTCTCTCCTCGACCCACTTAAACACGTTCCTATTCCTCCGGAACCACCAAGAAGGCATTGCTTCAGAGAGGGGCTAGTGCACATCGCACCCTCAAGGTTAGCTGCGTAGCCTGCAGCAACGAACATCGATGACTCGCTCTGGAGAGTCCATCATGGTAACATGCTGACGCTTAGCCAGTTTCCCGAGTGGTCCTCGCCACTCCCTTTGTCCTCGGAAGGCGGGCAGGGTCAACCCCGCCCGCGCCCAACTGCTTAGCAGACATCAAGAACTGATGCCCACGTGCAACCCGATCTGACCTGCCCGCAAAGGAAGGGTATCACTACCCTTCAGGTCCCTATCAGATGCACCCGAAGGTTGCAGACAGCAGGGTCTCACCTTCCCCGACCCTTGCCGGGGACCACTTTCCAACCACGGGCTCGGATCCAACCCAGAAGACCGACGCCACGACAGCACCGCTACCGGGACTTTCTCTCCGCGGCCACTTAATCGCTGTAAGGGTCGATCTCGACCGCAGGGCACCGGTATGCCCTACGAAGCCGACTTCGAACCCCTGGACCACCTTTTGTACTGCATCTGGACTAGCCATTCTCTGAGTCCACGCGCCACCTCCTCTGTAGCTCCCAGACGATATTGGTGATAGCCGTTGAAACGGCGTTCCAGCTAACCTCATCCCTACACATTCTCTGGCCCTAATTGTACGGAGTTGTGTCCTTCCCGCATGTAGCAAGCATGCGGTCACGCATTGTGCGAAAACGCGGGCACGCGAACAAAACGTGTTCCGCCGTTTCCTCTAAACCATTACACACTGGGCATTCATGACCTGAAAGGACCTGTGTCAAATGGAATGTAACTTCCCCATGGCACCTATTAATCCAACTATCTACCCTCGGTTCAACCTATGGGTCCACCTTCCTTTGGTGGAACTGTCCCACGCGCGCTGCCATTTGACCATAGAGGCCATCCTGGCAGTCCTGCGTATGTCTCTTGTGCCGCGCATTTCGAAGCACTGCATGTCCTCACTGATAAGGATGCCGATAGGCACCATACCAGTAATGACGCAGAGATCGTCGTGTGACACGGTACGGTACGCGCTCGCAACCCTCAGGCACATAAGTCTGCAAGTACTTTTTCCAGCTTCCGTCGGTAGCATTTGGTACTTAGCGCGGTGCCCCACGCCGGGCCGCCATACCTTAGTATGGACATAGCAACACTAGCCAGAAGCTTGCGCTTACTGGTGTACACCGCAGAGCTATTGGACATCATCCGGGACAGTGCCGCAATAGCTGTGGAGGCTCTTTTACAGGCATAATCGACGTGGCTACCGAAGGTAAGTTTATCGTCGATCATCACGCCCAAGTGTTTGACGGAGCGCTTTGACAGGATGGTGCACTCTCCTACACTGATCTCCGTCTGCTGCTGCGACTTCCGGTTGTTAACAACAGTCACCTCTGTCTTGTGGTGAGCCAGCTCCAGTTTCCTGGATCGCATCCACGCCTCCACAACCTTGATCGAGTGGTCGGTAGTCAACTTCACCTCCTCGATCGTTTCACCGTAGACTTCGAGCGTAATGTTGTCGGCAAATCCGATAATCTCCACTCCCACTGGGTACTCTAACCTCAACACCTCGTCGTACATGACATTCCATAACACCGGACCCAGGATGGAACCTTGCGTGACTCCTGAGCTTATGTGAAAGCACTTCCGACCCACCTCCGTATCGTAAACTAGTACACGATTCTGAAAGTAGCTTTCGAGAATCTTGTACAGGTACCCCGTATCCTCAGACGCAAGAGCGCATCGGCAATAGCCTGAAAATTTGAGGTGTGGCTTCGTTATAGGGTCAAGTGGGGTAAAATGCCATTTTTCAAACTTTCATCGTTTTCAATGATAATTAGCCTCACTTGTTAGGCTTTCAAGGTGTTAACAGCAACTAGACAATATTTGCTCGATACTTCAGCAAAAATATTCACAAAACTAACGCATTTTCATCGATTTATAACGATTTCAAAAACTGGTTCGTAAAACGGAAGTGGTGCAAAAAGGCCATCTGCCATGGGGTAAGATGCCACTTCATGAAAACGTTCAAAAATTACGTCCATCATTTTTCGGACATGTCTGACTCCTTTTGCTCCTCTGGTCCGCTATTTTCGTATGCTCAATACATTGAGTGTCATCCCTCTCCCCGCTAAACGATGATCGTCATATTTGAATGACCCCTAACATGAAAATCGTAGACATCAACAACCATGCGCCTCCATGTGTGTCTCAATCTGCTTGGAAACACTTGGCTGGTAATAAAATCACCAGAAAACCTTAATTGCAAGTACGAAAAACCGGAAGTTGATAGTTTTCATTGGGAAATCGAAAGATTTTCCATGGGTATGGCGGCCTAGCTTCTAGAAGAATGTTTTATGTAAACATATCTTGACACCATTCACCGATAGTTATGGTCAAATCACATCGAGGAATGATTTTATGAGTTGGGCCATTCTACCCCATCTTGGCATTTTGGGCTCTGTTCCCCTATATTCACCTTCTGGGTGCTGATTTTTTGCCATGTTCTCCGTTACTGCAAAGATACATAAATACCAACGTCCGTGTCCTACAGAGGAAGATAGATAAACACATGGCTTACCATTTCTAAGTTAGACAAAATCAGTGACTGAGAAGAAATATTTCTCGAAGTCTGAACTTTTTCAAATATCTCGGAAATGGTCTGAAATACCCAAACCAAATTCAATAGCGTTCAACTATAATCAACAACTACAGTCGATTAACAATGTTGTTGTTAGCGTTAGCTGGTTGAGATTTAAAAGAAAAAATGGGAATTTTGTTTTCGACTTTTTGCAATCCTACAGTCAGATATGGCTTGACAAACTTTCATTCGGGAAAATAAACTTAAAAGTTGAAACCATTCAATGATCGCAAAAAACTTTTTTCCCATTTGAACGCTGCGTAGTTTATTCTCCATTCCCAAAACAAATTCGAGAGACAAACAACGGGAACGAACCCTTTCCATCGTCTGTCTCTGGTTCCCTTATTTGCCCGTTTGAAGACCCGATCTCAAATCCCAGTTTGATTTAATTTTACTTTCAGTTCCTGCGTGATGCGTTGGCTGCTAGCTTGGAACTTGGGAGACTAACTGTGTGCGCGGCTGTGAACTTTCCCTTCACGCAGTGATCGTCGTCGTTGTGGTCGCCCGTCTTGTTGGCCGTTGCAGCAGAGTCGTTTACGCTCCTTTCCGGTTGTTTGTTATTTTCTTCAGCACGTAGACGGCACCACGCGCACCAGCCTCAGAGACAGACACTCAGGAGAGCAGCGCAATGTGGAAGAAAAATTTGAATAACAAGACGTGTGGGCAGCTGATTGAAAACTGAAACCGGGGAGGTTTCGTACCGAGGTCGATCGATGTAAACAGCATACGGGGTCCAGCAGCAGCAGAAGCCAGCAGCCACCTCGAGAAGCCAAAAATCGACTTTGGTTGTGCTCCGCCGGGTTGGGTGGGAAGAAGATTGTCTTCCGATGATCGGACTGTGCGTTGGATGGCAGATGGTAATGCGTACCTACTTTATTTATAAAGAACAAGATTGGTTGATCCGGGTGCCCGAAAGTAGGTCAGACAAGGGGAAGCTTGTTGCATGTGTAAACTGCGAAAGCTGGGTCAATCTCTGACAAAGAGAATGATTCGATTAGTGAGTATCAGAGTTTAAAATTTTCATTTTCAATGAATGAAATTCATCGTGAATTATGAAGATTCTCAACTGTGGGATCAAAATAAAATTCATTTTGGTGAATTAATTTTTTCACCTATTCATTCATTTTTCTGTCACTGACAATTTTCACAGAGAAATAAAACTGGACCGTAACTCCAGATTATACTTCCAATTACCTCAAAACTTGTGTATAGTAGTTAATTAGAATATTAAAAAGGGTTGAGAAGTCCCAAAAAAATGACCACGTGGTTTATGGACAGCCCCTTAGTGAAATAAAGCCTGTATCCGTAATAATCGGGACACAGCAATATGGCTGTAACTCTGCAATAGATACATTAAAATTGCTCAAATTTTGCCTGATAATATATTAAGATTTGTTAATTTCACCTGCAAAATTTCATGTGAATCGGTGAAGTACCTTTTATTGTAGCAATGAAACAGTAGAATGCGAGCAATTTAATTTTGTACAGCCCCTGGTTTAGCTTGTCAGCGCTGTAACTTTTGAATTTGATAAAGAAAATGACTGAAATTTTGAACACAAACCTCTCAATCTACTTTACTTACATAGGCAAAACTTCAAAAAAATCGATGCACTATCAACAATTTTATAGTTGAAACATATATTGGGGCTGACCGTGATTTTAGCCCTTCAGACAACAATTAGTGAGCACCCCTTATTGTTTCGATTGTATTGTTGAAAGTACTACACCAATAATCATCAAATTTTGCAGGCATAATATACACATAATCAACTACCTTAACTTGAAATATTTGGAAAAGGCGAAGAAAATGTTTCTTGTCCAAGTGACATGGGAACATTTTCGTAAGCCTGGGGGAAATTTCCAGAACCCAACTCAGTGCCGTCAGTGCCAAGGTTGGGGGCACGGAACGAAACATTGCCACATGGATGCTAAATGCATGATTTGTGGAGGTTCTTCTCACGCCAAGGACGACTGTCCGGTAAGGGAAGATACCAGAAAATTTAAATGTACGAATTGCGGTGGCAACCATAAGTCAAACTTTTGGGATTGCCCTATCCGCAAAAAAGTTGTCGAATCACGTGCCCGGCAGATGAATGGGAACGCTAGTCGTACCCGAAACTCTGCAGGTAGAATTTCTAACAACACAAATTCTTCCATCAACGATCGGTTGAATAATTTTCATACCGCTCGTACCTATTCGCCGGAGGTAGTTAACCACCAAACAAACATTCGAGCGAATAATCTACCCTCCAGCAGTGGAGTGAGTAATATTTCTAATTTTGTTCAAACGAATCGAGCTACCTATGCCCATGTGGCTGCGGGTAAGCAAAATTCAAATAATTCCTATCACCAAACATCAAATTCGGAAAATGCACGTGATTCAGGCATGTCTGCTTCCGATTTTGACTTTTTATCTGAACAATTGCAACAAATGATTGATGCAATGTTCAAAACTCAAACTATGGCTGAAGCAGTCCAGGTTGGAGTTAAATTTACAAATAAAATAGTAATTGGATTACGTTTTGGTAATGGATCCAAATAAATTTTTGAACATTTTAAATTGGAATGCTCGTTCTCTAAATGGCAAAGAGGATGAGCTATTCCATTTTTTAACAGTTAATAATGTGCATATTGCAGTTATTACTGAAACTTATCTAAAACCTGGGTCTTCAATCAAACGAAACCCAAACTATTTTATTTATAGAAATGATCGCCTAGATGGAGCATGTGGTGGAGTTGCTATCATCGTTGACAGGCGCATCAAGCACCAAATTTTTTCATCATTCGAAACCAAAGTTTTCGAAACTTTGGGTGTTTCTGTTGAAACAAACTTTGGTAAACATACTTTCATTGCGGCCTACTTGCCTTTTCAATGCACTGGCCAGCAAATAGATTTTCTTAAATCTGATTTGCGAAAATTAACTCGCAACAGGACCAAATTTTTCATAATTGGTGATTTTAATGCGAAACACCGTTCGTGGAATAATCTTCAGTCCAATTCAAACGGCAGGATTTTATTTGATCAGTGCTCTTCAGGATATTTTTCTATTCTATATCCCGATAGCCCCACTTGTTTTTCTTCTGCTAGAAATCCCTCAACAATTGATTTGGTATTAACTGACTCAAGTCAGCATTGTAGCCAATTGATTACTCATGCTGACTTTGATTCTGACCATCTTCCTGTAACATTTCAAATTTCCCATGAAGCGATTTTTAATCCCATCAGCTCTACTTTCAATTATCACAGAGCTGACTGGGATACATATAAAACATACATCGAAAGCCATTTAGATGTTAATGTTTTATTGGAAACACATTTTGATTGACAATGCCCTCGAAACTTTGACTAGTACTATAGTCGAAGCTAGAAGCGCATCAATACCAAAGTGTGAAGTCAAATTCGACTCAGTTATTATTGACGACGATCTGAAACTTCTGATCCGTCTTAAAAACGTGAGAAGAAGACAATTCCAACGAACTCGAGATCCTGCTTTGAAAGTAATCTGGCAGGATCTTCAGAAGGAAATTAAAAAACGTTTCACTGAATTGAGAAACAAAAATTTTGCAAATAAAGTTTCTCAATTAAACCCCGGCTCTAAGCCGTTTTGGAAATTGACAAAAATTTTGAAAAAACCTCAGAAGCCTATTCCTGCGCTGAAAGAGGATAACAAAATATTATTAACTAATTCTGAAAAAGCACAAAAACTTGCCAAACAGTTTGAAAGTGCGCATAATTTCAGTATAGGTCTCACTAGTCCAATAGAACATCAGGTTGCCCGCGAATTCGAAAACATTCTCAATCATGAGAACATTTTCGACAATTCATTGGGCACTGATTTGGACGAAGTGAGATCTATTATAAAGAAGTTTAAGAATATGAAATCTCCGGGTGATGACGGAATTTTCTATATTCTCATCAAAAAACTTCCAGAAAGTTGCTTATCATTCTTGGTTAATATATTTAACAAATGTTTTCAGTTAGCATATTTTCCTGAAAAATGGAAAAATGCTAAAGTTGTTCCAATTTTGAAGCCTGACAAAAATCCTGCCGAAGCTTCTAGTTATCGTCCAATTAGCTTACTGTCATCTATCAGTAAACTTTTTGAAAAGCTTATTTTAAATAGAATGATGATTCATATTGATGAAAATTCTATTTTTGCCAATGAGCAGTTCGGATTTCGCCATGGACATTCGACTACTCATCAACTTTTACGGGTAACGAATTTCATTCGTGCCAATAAATCTGAAGGTTACTCCACTGGTGTAGCACTTCTTGACATAGAAAAAGCATTCGATAGTGTTTGGCACGAAGGCTTGATCGTAAAATTGAAACATTTTAATTTTCCACTATATATTATTAAAATTATTCAAAACTATTTATCGGATCGAACACTTCAGGTAAACTATCAAAATTCCAAGTCAGATAGATTACCTGTAAGAGCTGGTGTTCCACAAGGCAGCATACTGGGACCAATCTTATACAATATTTTTACCTCCGACTTACCTGATTTGCCACAGGGATGTCAAAAATCGTTATTTGCAGATGACACGGGTATCTCAGCCAAGGGGCGAAGTTTGCGTGTCATTTGTAGTAGATTGCAAAAAAGTTTAGATATTTTTTCTTCTTATTTGCAAAAATGGAAGATTTCTCCAAATGCTTCCAAAACTCAACTTATCATATTCCCACATAAGCCAAGAGCTCTTTATTTGAAACCCTCAAGTAGACATGTTGTCACTATGATGGGAACTCCAATAAATTGGTCGGAAGAAGTTAAGTATCTAGGGCTCTTACTAGATAAAAACTTAACTTTCAAAAACCACATAGAAAGTATTCAAACAAAGTGCAATAAATACATTAAGTGTTTATACCCACTTATTAATAGAAAATCAAAACTTTGTCGCAAAAACAAATTTTTGATTTATAAACAAATTTTCAGACCGGCCATGTTGTACGCTGTCCCAATATGGTCGAGCTGTTGCAATACCAGAAAGAAGCAACTTCAGAGGATTCAAAATAAAATTTTAAAAATGATTTTGAAGTTGCCTCCCTGGTATAGCACTAATGAGTTGCATCAAATTTCTAATATTGAAACATTGGAACAGATGTCAACTAAAATCATTGCCAACTTTCGTCAAAAATCGTTGCAGTCTTCTATTGCTACGATTAGTTCTTTGTATAATTAGTTTAAGTTGGGTTAGGGTTAGGATAAGTTGAAAAAATGTATTTCTGACACGCAGGTGAAAAATAAAGCCTGCAAAAAATCTTAACTGCTACAGCAAATGAAATGTAATATGTTATTAATTGGTATTGATAATAGCTTAAATTTATTTCACCAAATTAGGACGATAGTGTGTTATAATACACAGAACACCTAGATTGAGTTGAATAATGTAAAAATTGATTGAGATACTAATAAAAATTATTAAAAAAAAAAATTCAACTACCTTCTGTGAAAATTTCATGAAAATTGACAGAGATATTCAAAAGTTATGAATGGGCAAACCTCGCACATGAAAAACATGAAACATTTTCACTAACACTATCCCCTATCAACACCAGTAACTTCCAATCCAATTGATAAAAGTTGATGAAATTTTGCAAGAAAGTGTCTCTATAAGTATCATAACTGCTCACGAAGTTTCATAATTATCCTCACAGAACTTTGAATTGTAGCGGGAAAGAACCATCTAGAATGCGAATGAAAATTGGTGATGATTGTACAAAATCTTAAAAACATCACCTGTTTGTTTTCCATCCACAGTTAAAAGTAATGCATCGATTTTTATGAAATTTTGCCCAAATAATAAACATACATCAAAGAGTTCCCAGTTAATTTTTGGCCAATTTTTATTGACTCAGTACAGAGTTACTGCCGTACTTTTGTGTCCCGATTATTGCGGATACAGGCTTTAACTAAGTTTTCTAGAGCAAATAGCTCAAAAGTAGTGTGTTTTAATTTGTTTTTGTCAATTATTTTTGAAAAATGCGTAATAATTCAAAATTCTTTCTTAGGCAAAGTTGTGGCCCCTGTTTTACTCTACAATTCGTACTTGGAAATCAAACTTCTATCTCTTATCGTTTTCTTGAAATTTCTATTTAAACATCGCATTTCAGATCATAAATTTGAAATTGTCATGGTAAGCACTTTTTTGCGCTCTGTGCCGCACATTTAAATCAAAATTGCAAGAAAACGATAAGAGCTAGAAGTTTGATGTCAAAGAACGAATTGTAGAGTAGAACAGGGACCACAACTTTATCTAAGAAAGAATTTTAATTTATTACGCATATTTTAAAGATAATTGACAAAAACAAATGGAAACACACTATTTTTAGCAATTTTGCTCTAGAAAGCTTAGATAAGTTTAACTATTTTAAAATTTTAACCAGTTAAAACAATAATAAACAGAAACATGGAAAGTTCAAAAACTACGTAACGGTTGAGATTTGACCATATGTGTAGAACATTTTTTTTCACCATTTATGGTCCTCTATCACCCTTTAAAAAGTTTGCACTCATGAACCTAACACCCTGTATATATATATTTTTTTAAATATTCTACAAAATCCGTACGTACACAATATAAAACCTAGATAACTTAAGATTCTGCTACGCTACTCCATAATTGACCGGGATAATCTAAATGTCACAAAGAACTAATAAATTGATTTTAGCCACACTGTATTCATTCTGCATACCCGAAGTAATCTTCGGGCCAGTGGATCCAAGAATTTGTGTACATTACAAAGTCGGTGAAACCATATTATAGAAGTCCCGACTGTTACTATTTTCTTACCGTTTCTTTTAAGATTAAGGATAATTAAAAAATACTTTTAAAACGGTAAGTTCTTAGTAAGATAAATTATATTCAATATAGTAAAATCACTGAAAAGCTTTATTTTCCGATCGCCACCATGATGCACTTTTTCCGCCAGTAGTCTTTTGAAACCCTTTGATCCTCTATCATCGGATATATTCGTGCCTTATACAATCCCCGTAGTAGGACCGACTTCCGCTGATAATGCGCCTTCGAATTTCACGACTCACGTTGTTGTCAGCCATCAGTAAGGATCCGAGGTAGACGAATTCCTCCATCACCTCGAAGGTATCCCCGTCTATCGTAACATTACTACACAGACGGATCAGGTCATGTTCAGTTCCGCCTACCAGCATGAACTTTGTTTTTGAGGCGTTCACCACCAGTCAGACCTTAGCTGCTTCGCGTTTAGGCTGGTGTATAGCTCTGTCACCGATCCAAATGTTCTGGCGATATGTCCATGTCGTCCGCAAAGCACACAAATTGACCGGATTTTTTGAAAATCGTTCCTCGACTTTTGAGCCCGGCTCGTCGCATCACAACTTCCAGAACGATGTTGAAGAATAGGCATGAGAGTCCATCACTTTAGGGGCCGTACACAAATTACGTCACGCTTTGTGGAGTGGGGGGGGGGGGGCGTGGTGGTTGCAAAGCGTGACGACCTTTACAAAAAATATTGAGGTCCCATACAAAAAGTGTGACATAGGGGGGAGGGGGGGTTTAAAAATGTTGATTTTGTATCACCCCTTATCGCAGACCCCGTCGAGATTGGAATGAACTGGATAATTCGCCCGAAACCATTACCTAAAACGCGATTTCAAGCATCAATATCTCTTTTGTTAGTTAACTTATCGTAATGAAAGTTCTTGACATTAAATATTTTGCAGAGTCTTAAAAAAAAGTTCTTAAGGTGAAACCAAAATAGCGCCACAAAAAAAGTTACGAATAATGCATTGGGGTCATTACGGCCCAGAAATTCAAACTCTTATAAAATGATGATTTTTTCACCAATTCAAATGACCAAAGTCTTATTTGATAGATAATTCTGTCAAAAATGTATGTTGAAATAGTGGTTCCGGGAACATTGGCCACCGGGAATCTGCTACACAAGGCACCATGTCGGACATGTGGGATAGCACTATATTTTGCCAGTAGTTGTGTAATAACTCGCGTTCTGGACCACTTAGAAGGATAATGTCTTCGGCAAAACTGCTTAGAAGACTAAGAGCTTTCACATAGGAAACAATTCAGTTCGAGAATCACTCACTGCATGGCGCTAGTGTTCCTAGCAGCTTCCAGTTCAGTCTGAATGTCGTATGTCTCGTGTTCTGGACCACCTAGAAGGATACTGTCTTGGGCAGAGTTGCTCAGAAGACTAAAAGTTTTCACATAGAAAACAATTTAGTTCGGGAATCACTCACTGCGTGGCGCTAGTGTTCTTAAGAGCTTCCAATTCAGTCTGACTGTCGTATATCTCGTGATCTGGACCATTTAGAAGGATACTGTCTTCGGCAAAGTTGCTCAGAAGGCTTAAAGCTTTTACATAGAAAACAATTTAATTCGAAAATTACTCATTGCGAGGTGCTAGTGTTCTTAGGAGCTTCCGGTTCAGCCTAAACGTCGTATATATCGCGCTCTCGACGACTTAGAAGGATACTGTCTTCGGCAAAGCTACTCAGAAGACTAAGAGTTTTCATGATGTGATGCTACACACCAAAACGCTTTCAGCCAAATTTTGTTGAGCTGAAAGATTAAGCTTCTATTGCTGAACTTTCGGGAAAACTTGCTGAGTTACAGCAAAACGTTGGTGATCAGTAGATTTGACTGAACAAATAAGCAAACCTTGCTGAATTTTCACTAATATTTTGCTAGAACTTTCAACTCGGCAAATTCATTAAAAATTATTTGGTGTGTATTGTTCTTAGAAGCTGAAAGCTTGATATAATCGTTGTGTATCCATGTTATAATGTTTGTAAAACCTTCCTAGAAGAAAAGAAGCTTTCACATTGAAAGTTTATTTCAAAATTCGCTCATAATGTGGTACTTGTGTTCTTTGGAGCTGTCAGTTTGATCTCGGTGTCAAGTAGTTTATTCGGATTTTTTTTTTTCAGTTATAACTTTGGATATCTGTGCAGCAATTCCTTAAGGATTTTTTTTTTTGAAAATCGGTTTTAAAATTACTTTGAAAGTTCCTTCGGGAATTTCTTTGGGATTTTTTTAAACCTTATACCGACTCTTCGAACCCGCTAAGCAGAATATCCTCTACGAATGAGTGATGCCAAAGGATAAGCAAAATAGGGCGGAATTAATAGGTAAAAAAACTGATTACAATCATTCGTAGCCTGCTAAATGATTTTTGTAAATTGTTTGCCATTTATTTTGGTAACTGTTTTAGCGACAATTGAACTCGCAATTTCTTTGGTGAAAGTTTTCAAGATTTTTTAGGAACTTATGTAACAAATGCTTCGGAAATGGCTTTGTGGACTTCTTTAGAAATTTCTTCTACGGAAAATTCTTTTGTAATTCCGTCTAATAGTTCTTATTGTTTTTTTTTACAATTCGTTTGGAAAACCCTATGCCTCTTACTTTTGGAATATTTTCAATATTCTTTTAAAAACATATTTGCCAATTCTTACTGGTTCGGTATTTCCTTTGCAAATCGGTTTGCAGAATTTCTTAAAAGTAACCCTGTGAAAACATTTCGAATTTCCTTTTGGCGAAATTTCTTCAGCTAATTCTTTGAAAATCCTTTCAGCAATTTTTATGGGATTTGATCCAAAACTTCATATAAGTTTTTTTGGGTTTTCTATTTCGGCAATTCTTTGGAATTTTGTTCGATAAATCTTTTGGAAATTTCTCGGCAGTAATATTGGAAATTGATTGAAGTTATCATATTTGAAAATACCTACACAGTTCGAAAAATAAATGTACTATTACATTTTATATCATGCACATAATTGGAGCGTGATAAATGATGTGCCTTTACATGACATTATATTTTTCTATGTCATGTAAACTTCATATCCAACAACGTAAGTTTTTGTTCTGGCACTGAAGGAGCAAATTAAATTGGTGTTGTCACTATTATTATAAAAAAAAAAAAACAATTGGCGGGCGATCAAATTGAACATCCATGTTTTTATTTCACTCACAACTAATTATAATTGATAATGCACACACTTGAAACACTATTTTTCATGATTTTCCATTCTGCAGCAGCACTAGCGGTACCTCGAAATGTGAAAACACCGTCGAGTCGAATCTTCTTGAAAGGCAGGATGCATTTCACTTTAACGTTATTCCTCCGGGCACCTGGTGGCTGTAAATGAATGAAATGATACATTCTGCAAATAGTTACGAACGTTTCACTACCGAAAAACTCACCTTTGGTTGAAATTCCTAATAAAATCCTGTGAAACTAAAATTTCACCGCAGCAAACGGTTCACACACGGGAGCCATGTTTGTTTTTATTCGCTCGTTACGGGTACAGCTGGACGGGCATATCTTTACATTACGACCATGTAATGTTCGCAGTTATTTTATGTGAATATGAAGTTGGCTTGCAATACACAATGTTCTCTGTCATAAAGATACTATTTCATCATAGATTTCGTTTCAATATACCAGAATGTTAATCACTGCATGTTTTGCCATCCATGTGCATCATGAATGATGAAATGTTACATTGGATTCTGAATTACATGAACATTGTTTCCACTACTTTATGGTTTACGTGACCATTACATTTAAGATTTTTTTGCTGTGTACAGCATAACTGTGGAGTTCGTGAACGTACTGTTAGTAACGCCAGCCTTTTAGGCGTATTGTAAGCCACGAATTGTGGGTTCGATTCCCATTCCGGTCGGGAGAAAAATTTCGCCAAACGGAAAATTCTTCATTGAACCACTGGATGTTTTACAGTCTTATATGTTATCCGTTGTCTAGTGTAAGTTATATTCAGTCTGTGGTCTTTGGCTGAAGACGGTGTGCAAATTTATCAGGCAACTCTTACGTGATTTCCTTTATCAATTTCTTTGGAAGATATTTTTTATCTCTTTGTTAGGGGATTTTCTGCCGTAGGCAGGTTAATCCCGGTTTTCTTTGGAAGTTTCATCTGCAATCCCTTTGAAAATTTAGCTGATAATTCCTCTTGTAATTCTTTCGAAAGCTCTTTGCAAAATTGAATTGTTAAAAATTTCTTCAGTATTTTTTTCAGAATTGGAAACACTTTTTAAAAAACTTTACAGAATTTCGTTTGTTATACCTTTGGAAATTCAATTAGATACTCCTTACGAATTGAAAAAAAAACATACAGTGGTATGGCCTTAGAAAATCTCATCGGAAGTACCTAAAAAATTTGCAAAAATCAAGGTGTTTCCAAGAAGTTCATCAAAAATCAAGAAATTCTCAAAAAAAATCAGAATATTTCAATAATCAATTTCCAAATACGTTTGAATGTTGAAATAGCTGAAGGCACCCTTAAGAAATTACCGAATGACTTTCCAAAGGAATTGCTACTGAAATTTCACAAGGGAATCCTGAAGTAAATTCCGTAGTAGAAGAAATTTCCAAAACGAATACCAAATAAGCTGTCGAAGGCACTTCCGAAAGCATTGCAAAAGAAGTTTCCAAAAAATCTTGAAGTGATTTCCCGATCATTTTAAAAAGAATTTATTGTGTGATTTTTATAGACATTGATGATGAAATTATCAAAGGAACTGCTGGGTAATATCACAATTATTTGCCGACGAAACTGCAGAAATGAATCAATAAGAAATTACAGGAAGAAATTTTAAAAGTGTTTATCAAATAAATTCTCAAAGGAATGTTTCAATGCATTTCCATTGTAATTGCAGAACAAATACTCAAAGAAAATATGTATTGGAAAATGAATGCAAAAATAAAAACAAAGAATTGCCGGAGAGAACTATTGAAGGAATTGTCGAAGCAATCAAATAAATCAAAATAAAATTCTCAAAGAGTTTTATGAAGGATTGCCAACAAAGTTTAGAAGAACTTTCCAAAGATTTGTTACCAAAGATATAAAAAAAAACCCAGATTGATCCACCTAGTGGTGATAGTGCCTTTCTCGTCGAACATGTACTCATGGTCTTTCCTTGGTCGGGATACGACTGAGATAGTTTTGCTTCAGAATTTTGGCTTTGCAGTCTTTTGGAGAAATCAAAAACACTAATTTATGATTTTTTCCAACGTTTCGGTCCGTATGGGGCTTTTTCAGGGGTTCAATCGGTCAAGGTTTCCATGTTAAGATGGCTTTGCTTAACTCAAAAATTTCATACGGAAGTTTAACCGTCGTGATGCGGACAATCTACTACCTATCGTGTGGTCTAGAATTCGGTCCCTGTTCTTGTAATCTTCCACTATTGCTTTGTATAGAAAATTTCTGTGCATGGGCCATCATTCCGAAGCATGATCTATCCGTCGACGTAATCCGAACTGTTCCTGAATCCTGAGAATATTTTGTTAAGAAAAGCAATAATTTAAAAAAAAAAATTGGGAAACTTATTAATGGAACATATTCCGACATTATGTTAAACGTATAGACAGAGCTGGAAAATATCAGAATTTTCAGTTGACTGCATGAGCACCTTCACTATCACTGAAGGCCGATCAAAATCAAGACGATAGTTACTAGCTAGGATATAACTTCTTTCACAATCACAGATGACTTTACGGTCTTCGACAAAGTTTTTTCTTCACCCTTTAGGCTATATTTTATTATTATAGGTTACAAGATTCATGTAAAATTTGACAAAAAATGCAAGCAAAAATCCATAAAAAAATCCCTATAGTTTTAGACGCAAAAGAGGATTGAAAAAAATTAGTCCGGGGTTGATGCGTACTGTATTATCCTACTGTATATTTTGACACCTCAGGAATCTGAAATGGTGTGATTTGTTGAGATTGCTTTAGTACAGACAAACAGACATATCATTTGGAACATATTCACCATCAACTTCGTCACGAAAAAATAATCGCCAAGTGCATCAGGTTGCATTTCACAATTCGCTGCTGGCTTGATGGCGGTAGTGAGTAAACGTCAAACGAACAAAAACGATTTCACGTGTAACTTTACCAAATACCGTATCTAACAAAATCCACGAACGGAGATAATCGAAGGGAAAGTTCGCTGTTCCCGTAGCAACTAATACATTGAGCATTTCAGAAAGGTGAAAAATCCGGGTATTTTTTCACAAATCATCCTAAAGGTGAGTGACACAAGTAGCCCTTAACGAAATTCAGCGCCTCATGTGAAAATCTCTTTTTTGTTTACATAGAGTAATGCGGGGCAAAAGTTCGCAGTGGGTCTTACTCTGCGCACGAGTTAAAAACCCAGGCAAACTTGTATGGATTCGACATATTGCATTGTCAGGCCAGATACTCGTCAATAAAATCTATCTGATGTATCGCATGCATGGATTTGGTTCCTTTTGACACTTGGCTACTTCCGGCGGGACACCCTAGATCGGTTCCGGAACACTATCGGTAGTCTTTATTTATTTATTTATTTATTTATTTATTTATTTATTTATTTATTTATATATTTTTAACTTTTAATTTTGTAATCGGAAGTCTTTAAAAAGATCTTAGATATGGTCTGAGCTTATTTTCTTGCTAATCGTTCATCAAGTAATTCAAATAGCCGCTATTTAATGTGCCACAGGCATGGGTTTGGTTCTCTTCCACATTTGACTACATCCGGCGGAACACCCGGAATCGGTTCCGGAACACTATCGGTTGATCCAAATATGGTCTGAAACTATTTTCTTGCTAAAGGTTTAGCAGGTTGCCTGAAGAGCCGCGATTTGATGCGTCTTGGCTACTTCCGGCAGGACATCTGGAACGGGTTCTGTAACACTACCGGTTCAAATATGATATGAGAATGTTTTCCTGCCTACTGTTCATCAGGTTATCGAAAAATCCGCTGTTTGATGTGTCGCATGCATGGGTTTGGTTCACTTTCATATTTGGCCACTTCCGGCGGAACACCCGGAACCGGTTCCGGAACATTACCGGTTCAGATATGGTCTGAGAATGTTTTCCTACCTACTGTTCATCAGGTTATCGAAAAAGCCACTGTTTGATGTGTCGCATGCATGGGTTTGGTTCACTTTTATATTTGGCCACTTCCGGCGGAACACCCGGAACCGGTTCCGTAACACTACCGGTTCAGATATGGTCTGAGAGTGTTTTCCTGCCTACTGTTCATCAGGTTATCGAAAAAGCCACTGTTTGATGTGTCGCATGCATGGGTTTGGTTCACTTTTATATTTGGCCACTTCCGGCGGGACACCCGGAGCCGGTTCCGGAACACTACCGGTTCAGATATGGTCTGACAATGTTTTCCTGCCTACTGTTCATCAGGTTATCGAACAAGCCACTGTTTGATGTATCGCATGCATGGGTTTGGTTCACTTTCATATTTGGCCACTTCCGGCGGAACACCCGGAACCGGTTCCGGAACATTACCGGTTCAGATATGGTCTGAGAATGTTTTCCTACCTACTGTTCATCAGGTTATCGAAAAAGCCACTGTTTGATGTGTCGCATGCATGGGTTTGGTTCACTTTTATATTTGGCCACTTCCGCCGGAACACCCGGAACCGGTTCCGTAACACTACCGGTTCAGATATGGTCTGAGAGTGTTTTCCTGCCTACTGTTCATCAGGTTATCGAAAAAGCCACTGTTTGATGTGTCGCATGCATGGGTTTGGTTCACTTTTATATTTGGCCACTTCCGGCGGAGCACCCGGAACCGGTTCCGGAACACAACCGGTTCCGATATGGTCTGAGACTATTTTCCTGCTTACCGTTCATCAGGTTATTTAAAATGCCGTGGTTTGATGTGTCGCATGCATGGGTTTGCAGCTTTTTTATATCTGGCCCCTTCCTGGGGTGCCGATCCGGAACACCTAAATGGCCATAACTCCGGAACGGCTGGACCGATCTAAACCATTTTCAATAGGAAACAATGGGACTATATACCGCGTCGAATGAACCATCGGTCGTTGAAATCGGTTGATATTTACTATCTAAAAATGAGGTGACCTTTTTGTACACATACACACACACACACGCACATACGCACACACATACATACACACACACACATACACACACACAGACATCATCTCAACTCGTCGAGCTTAGTCGATTGGTATACAAGACTTGACCCCTCCGAGGGCTCTATAAAATTTTCGTTTTTGGAGTGAACATATAGCCTTTCGGTACACCTTGGTGTACGAGAAAGGCAAAACAATTTCTCAAAATACTTTTCGAAGATATAAAAATCAAAACAATAAAATAATATGAATAAATTATCAAATGAAATGCAAAATGGTTTTCCAGAGCAATTGTCAATAAAAATGCCGAAAGTGTTTTCAAAGTAATTATTGAAAATTTCCAAAAGAACTGCTGGAAAACTTCCTATCAATTGTCTGGAAAATTTCAATTGGAGATTCCCAAAGAGATTTCTTGAAAACCTCCCATACAAATTAAAAAGCTTTTATTCTTCTGAGCAAATCTTCTGAAACCTGTAGTTTTTGAAATGGTTGAGAACGTGAAATGTAGGACGCTTAGACCAAACTTGTAGCTTATTACAGAACTAAACCAATATTGATTGAATGCCGAACTTAATTGTTTTCTTGAGGAAAGTCGTCTCAACAACGTTGTTGAAACGGTATTCTTTCAAGTGGTCCAAAATGCGGAATAAATGACGACTAGACTATATTGAAAACTACTAAGACTAAGACTAATTTTGTTAAAGAGAGTGTCCTTCGAAGTGGTTCAAAACGCGAGAAATATTACCGTTTGATCAAACTGGACATCCTTCTTTGCAAAAGCAGTTGTCATTTTTAACGATCTAGACCGTGATATATGCAACGCCCTGAATCAAAGCTCATTACAGCACTAGGTCCAAGTAGTGAATAAATGTTGAACTAAATTGCTTTCTAAATACTAGAAACTACTATTCTTCCGAGCAATTTTGTTAAAGTGAGCATATTAAAGTGGTCCTATGGAGCATAACTGAGCAAAGTACTGATCAGTGAATAATCGTTGTACTCCACTCACAAGAGAATTAGAAGGAGGTTCAGTTGCTGTATCGGAAATTAGTCCGTCAGTGTGCAGTAGTTAGAGTTTATTTAATGGAATACGTGCAGAGAATTTCTAACTTTATTTGTTTCGTTTCAGTAACAACCTAATCAAAGTGAATTCGTCGAGTCAGCAGTCAGTCGTTGCTCGTCCCGATTATAGTTGTAAGTTGAGCCTGAAATTAATCGGTAAAGATTAGCATTGAATTCTAGTTGAAACTAATCGTTTGTGTACAGCTCAGATCCGTTTTACCAGTAAGACCCGTAATAACAGTTAGACACGAAAGTTCCGGTCAGTCCATGAATTCCTACACTCAATAACCTACACTGAATTGTAGGTTATTGACATAAACTAACCTGAATTGTGCTCTAACTATGCCTGCCTTAAATAAATTTCAGCTTAAAGCTGCTACTACAAGTAACGTAGTTGCTTCAAAGAGGTGTCATTTTCATACGGAACTTCTCGTCAGAACATTGTTGATGACGGATAGTTTTGGGCAAATTTTGACAATCACCAGATAGTGGTCGGAGTCGATGTTGGCACCACGATAGGTCCTGACGTCGATAATGTCGGAGAAGTGCCGTCCGTCAACCAGAACATGGTCGATTTAAGATTTCGGCCATGTTTTTAGAGGCGCAAAATCAATCATCCGTAAGCTGTTTCCGTTCGTCTGCTGGTGGGCGCTGAACTTTCCAATCGTCGGTCTGAATTCCTCCTTCTGGCCTACCTGAGCGTTTAAATCTCCTATAGGGTGCCTGTACCAATTATGGCACTACCTAAGGAAAACTATTTGTACAAAAATAACGAGAAGACCAACGAATGTCATCAATATGTTAAAAGATAGCTTAGTTTCCATACTTCACAGGAAAAATATGGAAATGGAGCCAAAACTACTTTTAGTATTTATTACAGCGTGTGCCAATGATAGGAACTCTGTACCAGTTATGGTTACATTTTTTAACTTCGGTTCCTTTCCGCACTATTTGCATGCATTCCTTATGGGAATATCCATAACTGGTACACTATGGCGAAAAAGGGTGCAAGGAAGCCGAAATTTTAAGGAAAATGATTTATTTCTACCATGATTTGTACAAAATGTGCAGTTTAAATGAGTGCGACCATCTTTTGTGAACGTGATCTGTTGTTCACAATTTTTTTCTTGTTGATTTACATCGTTAATGGGTGAAAATCCACTATGGCGAATGATTGGTACTGTAGCCATAATTGGTACACTTACCCTATATAACAAATGTTTTATATAAGTAGAGATTGTTTGACTAGACATTATTTGCGAATTCATGCAATTTCATAGCCAAACACTTCAACCCAAAATCTACAATCTGCTAACAGACCAACATCCGAACCAATTCAATCAATCCGGCTCAACGTCAAATAATCAAGAATAATGTTTTCCTAATTTCCAATTAAAAATCCTCTCCCAGTTGGGCGTCCCCAAAAAAAAAACCCAACCGAACGAAAATAAAAACATGCTAATGAGTTAGGCAAGACATTCGCATTTGACTACGGCTTGTCAAGCGTGAAATAATTTCACTCTAATTTATGTGTGAACGAACCCAACGAATTCTCTGTCGTCGTCGTCGTCGTCGTCGTCGTCAAAATCGTCGTTCAAAGGTTAAGGAATCCTTTTTCGCCGAATCTAATGAGAGCAATTCTCCCCTTTGCCATATTTTTTCCCGCTGTTCATCCGACATCGTCATCAATTCGAAGGCATTAGTAGAGGCATTAATTCCCGGGTGATTCCAACGAGAGTTGGTTTGGTATGCAAATGAGTGACGAAGACGATTAAAGAAAGGAACCCGATCGACAGCGTTTCCGACTGATGAACAGTGAACACTCACTGTTTGGTAGAAGCAAGCATCCCAAGGAGCAAATCGCGTCAAATCCTATTAATCAGCATCTTCTTTTTTTTCGGTTGATGGTTGGTCGTGTTGCTTCTGGGTTTCGTCCGAGGGCAAGAAAGGTTTGGGACAGAACAGAAGGAAAGAATAATGTGTTTAGTCAGCACAATCAAATATTGCAGTTTGGAGCTTTTGTCATGCGAAGGGATGAGACTCGGAACTAAAAGGAGAATTAATTGAATTGATTTGGCTTTGATGACATTCAACCCTTTACTGGGGTCTATGATTTCACAGTTGATTTTTGGCAAAGGTTCTAAATTTTCAACGTTTTAGCAAATTGATCTCATTTATTCGAGAAATGGCCAACTTGAAGCATATGTATATAGTAATGCGGTTCAAAAGATCACTGTGTATTTCAATCAGGCCTTTTTGTGTTCTAATTTCCAATCTAGAATATTTGTTAATGTAACGCTATAGTATTCCGCAACACTTACTGATCAACAACTAGCTTGATAGAAAGTAGTCGTTAAAAGCTTCTCCTGAGAAATTAACATCTCATCATACTCACATTGTAAGCTGTTAACAGATTACGAACAAATTTATGATCGCGTTCCATTGCCACATCTCTAATTTATTCCCCACTGCCCAGATCCACTTAGTGGCGCGCTTAACTAGTCGATGCGACGAACCGTAGGCGCGCTAGTCATCACATAGTATCGGTTTGTTTTAAAATTAAAATCCTTTTGGGAACAATTCGTGATGCCACTGACCCAACGCTCGCCTGAGCCGCCACTTGGGCTGGGGCTGGCTGGTGCCATTTGTAGCGCTTAAGTGTCTCACGCACCTTGTGCCCTAATCGCTCGGCTCGTCTTCGTCGTCGTCGTCATCCCGAGTGGGTGTTAGGCGCTTTCCACTCAAGCCCCTCGGCCCATCGACGACACATCGACCCATTGGGAGTTTCAATAGGATAAAGTGGTCGACGAGAACGACCAAGCGACGGCGCACAAAAACCCCATTCGATCATAATCGCTTCTAATTGAAAAGTGCTGTTCAACGGGTGCTTAGCCGGGTGCGCACGGGCGCAGCAGCAGACGCATCATCGCACTTGACTGCCGTAGGGGTATGCGGTATCATCAACGATACTGGAAATGTACAGTAGGATAGTTATGATTCTCGGGTTTTAATTATATGTAGGTATCCTTATATCTTCGTTGAATCTTGATAATAACGAAACAGCTTTTGTAATCAAAGCCTTGCTTCCACTCATCCGGTAGCTGTTTGGTTTCCCAGATCCTGACTATCAACCACCGGCAGGTGGCTATTTTTTGGGCCCATTTTAATGTGTTCAGCTGCGAGATAATCATTTGCTTTGTTGGTTTTGGGCTGGTAAATGGCATCCTTAACTTCATTCAGTGTGGGAGTTGGATCAGTTCCGTCCTCTTTTGCGCTGACGAATTCGTTTCCTCTACGGCCTCCTCGCCACTCAAATGCGTATGTACATAAGTGCTGCATCCACCTTTCAATCACCTCGCGTTCTTTCCTCAAGAGGTTATCACCCTCATCCTGGTACATTATGGATCGGAACACGCCCTTCTGGTAGAACTCCCGTGTTGTTCCATTAACTCGCATTCCACTTATTCCAGGCGGGCGGTTTTTCTCCCGAAAGTGGCACGTCTGCTGTTTCCGCTTCTGTTTGTATCGTTCCAAGTTCTGTTGGGTTCCATGCTGCAGCATTACTGCCCACGTTACGTTCTTCTCCTCTGCACTCCTCATCGAACTGTTCGTTCCATCGGCTCCTTACCACGTATCCGATGATGGTACTCTCGGCTGCATTTTCTAGACGGGCGCGTCGAACTCTCCCTCGCCTGGCAACTCTGGGCTGTATCGGGGCGGTCGTCGGTACTGTACATTATTTACGATGTAGAGTTTTGGACGAAGCTCGCGACGTGTTTTGCCGCAGCTACATGATATGATTATTTGTAATCGTTCATACTTTGGATTTTATCCAACACACTTCCTGCAGCGCTTCCATGCGGAACCCGTGGTACTTCAGTGGATCCGCAAGTAAGCGGGGCGGGTGCTCTCGATGATATTGAGAGTTTGACAATTTCACGTACCGAGTTTCTATAGGGCTGTTCATAAACCACTCAGACCCAATGTTGACCATCTAAGAAACCCTTGAGGAATCCCTTCGGATATTCTTAGAAAGATTCCTCCAGAAACTTTGTCACCTCCCCACTAAGGGGGGTTCGCATGAGACGGGGACAAATACGGTAGAAAAGAAATTGGAGAGCGGTACTTAAAGAGTCGAAACGTCGGGACAAATCTAAAACAGTCGTTTTGATTCCCCAAGACTGCAGCGCCGATAAAGTAGCTAGAAATTGGAGAGTATTGCCCGGATAAAAACCAACCATAGGGTGTTTGGTGAAAACCATTCCTGCGCCATACAGTGTACCAGCTACAATAATGTATATTGTAATGAAATGGTTCGCTAAAAGCTTTGCACATTGTAGCTACTATACATTTACATTCGATTTTTATGTAACAACTAGCTGACCCCGGCAAACTTTGGTGGGGCTGGCTCACCGACACTTCCGGTCCGCTTTAGTGCTTTATGCATCATTGTGGCCAGGTGTTGCTCTAGTTTTTCCAACTGTATTGTAAAGCATGAGCGGTGATCCTTGGCATTCTTGTGTAAATTGGGGTAGGTACTCAAAATGTTGATCGATCACCGATTATTGCTGGCAGATGCAGTGGAAAGTTTGTCTTAATACGTATCAATCGTCTCTGACAAACGAGAAAAACTGACTTCACTGATTACCTGTCTCTGAGCCAAATTTGGTATAGGAGTCTTCAGTCTCCGATTAATCGCTTCATGTTTGATGGAGGTTTTTAATCCAATGGGTTACATAGCCGCTATTCGAATGAAGAGAGTAATGTTCCGCGTAATATATCACAAATCGAAAGAGGTACGGTACATTACGTGGAGCGGATATACTGAATTGGGTACCAGACCAAGTCCCTGCTGGGTGGCGCTAAATAGGTGAGCCATAGACAATAGAATCGTCAATGTCGTAGGGCATAGTATGTGACTATTGTCGAAACAACACTATTTTTGGTCATTGTCTAACTAAGCGCATAACTATGTTAGGGTCAAGATCAGGACTATTTTTGGTCGTTGTCCACTAAGCGCATAACTATGTTAGGGTCAAGATTAGGATGAAATCATTGGTAAAATATAATAACACTTTTTAGTTTGTGTAGTTAGTTGAACTAGTGTTAACTTTTTATTGGGACATTTTCTGTAGATTTATTGTGGATTACAATGCATTAGCTGCCCTTTAACTGAATTATTTTATAACAGTAAACAACATTATTCCTTCTTGATAGAAGATGTATGGACATATAATTGCCAAACTATACATCTGATCAGATATTTTTCCGGTATTAAATTTGGGGTAGAGAGTTAAACACCTACGGAAAATAGTTTTTTCAATGTCAGACAAACATCACATAAACACAGCTACCAATGTACCAAACCTTCTCTACTGTTTTCTCATTTCGCCGCTTCCTATCCTCAATTGAATTTATCTGACACTAGTTAGGACTGTCTGTGGAAGATCCGGGTTTCTAATTCTGTGTAGGGCTTGTTAAAACGGGATGCCTGATATGTACTGCGGACAAATGGGCTGGGAGTACTGAGCAATCACAATTACTGTCGTACTAATCATATTAAATGCATGCTTTTCTACTTACATCCCGAACGTCGCCAACCGGCAAAGAGGACATGACGAAAAAACGCGAGATGACCCTAAAAAAACTAGAAAGGCGATGAAAATGGTCACCGATGCAACGATATGGAAACAAAATAGATGAGAAATTATCGACCAAATTATAATCTATGAACATATCGCTAATGTTCTTTATCATTCTTTCTTGTTTTCGTTTCAGCAACAAAATCGAAACCTCTCTACTATCTCTTCATTTTCTACCTCTTCCCATCCTATTCCCACATCTTCCTATAGATTCTACCCCATCTATTTAATGTATCTGACACTTGTTGGGACTGGTAACGCCAGCGCCTGCCTGTGGAAGATCCCGGTGTGCTAATTCGGTGTAGGACATGTTAACGGGGGAGGCTTAGTAGGTCCACATCTGCCTACAAGCAGATGGGCTGACAGTTGTCGGCCTGGGTGTGGACTGAGCAATTACAATTACAATTACAACTAGCTGACCCCGGCAAACTTTGTCTTCCCTACTACGTTTTTTGACGTTTCAAGACCAAGTCCCCGTACAAAAATCGCTTGGAAAATCGATTTTTAAAAGATATTTATTTCTCAATGTTTTTTGCCTCATAAACCTTCCTTGGGTGAAAACTAACAGATCAAAACAAACCCGACTCAAATCGGACGTTCCGTTTGCAATTTATGCGCCGTCCTACGTATGCCACTGCATTGTTATATATATAGGTAAGATATATTATACTGTTTTTCTTATGTTTGAACCATTCACTTTTCCGAAACATTATTTTTCCGTGAATTTTTAATTATTTATTCAGTTTCTGTGCTTTGTTTTGTTGATGTTTGTGACTTTTTTGATGCAAAGGAAAGGAAAGAAAAAAATGAATAAGTTGAAACATCAATTTCAAGTCAATAAAATATTTAAATAAGTAGTAAACCAGATGTCTTAAGAACTGCAGATCCAAGAGATATGGCGGGCTGGGTATGTAGAGTGCGATGAGAGGAATACGATTGACGAACATTATCTTTGACGTAGAGCCATCTTTAACATATGGACTGGACTGAAGACTGAAAGAACTTCTGATATAGGTTCGTCTGTGGGTTCGCTTTTTAACCTAACTTATACTTGAATCGAACTTAACAGTTTTCTCATGAGTTGTTATGTATTTCCACGTGCATTTCAAACTTTAGTCAAACTGGAGCCTTAATATTGCAATAACGGTTAAGCACGCTGTAATGATACTTATGTACCTCGTCATCCACTTCATGCAACTACATTAGTGGTCTAATAATACTTAGCGCGCTCGGCATAGTTCCATCATGCCGCTCAAAGTGTTGCCACAAATAATGCTTAGTCTGCAAAACCCGGTTATCTGGCTGGTGGGGCATGGGAGCCTAAGCTTCAACTGTTAATGCAATCAGAGACTACTCAGACTAAGACGTGGGCGATCCAATATATGAAGGGTTATCCAAAATGCTCTGGAGAATTCCCAAAGCGCATTCTTATAATGCTAGTAAGCCTAAGATGCCATTAACAGGAGGAAAATTACAAGATAATATAACATTATATTGTTTATGTAACGTAAAACAATACAACATAACAAAAGAGAACCATTCCAAAACTTTTTAAATAAATGCATAACCAGTAGTGAAATTACAATTAAAACAATATATTTACGGTACATTTTATTGTTTGAAACCATACGTGTACCATACAATGTACGGTATATTAAAACCCACGTATCAGTATTTAGAACAATTCATTTAGAATATAATGTATGCTTTTTCAAAAATAAATATATGGAGAAAAATATTTTTTTTATATTGTTACGATACTTAACAACCCGTATAGTATATTGTAAAAACCTTATTTACAATTTACTGTATGGTGTCTACATTACAATTTATTGTTTTTGTATTTTTACAGTGGTGTCTATTGTTCTAAATAGTACTGTTACAATACAACGTTCGGATTTTGTACTGTATTTTTTATTCGGGTGGTTCTAAAACTCAAGAACAAATTAAGCCAATCTACCAGGTTGAAGTACTTGGGAACCATTGAAGCAATTAATCGAGTCATTCCATGACGAAATAAAAGCATACATTTTACATATAAAAATTAGTGATGGTTTATTACATACGGTAAGGGTTTTCTACTTAAACCTTATGTGGGGGTGTGTGTCAGTCTGTAAAGTATCCCTCGGCAGCTGCAGAACGCCTGTCCGAACAGAAGTTGGATATGCCGGCATCCCTGCCGACCACTCCGTATCAGAACCCACGGTTGCTGGTCCGACATGGCGATGCACTACCCTGCACTGATGGCCACCATTGCCATCGATATGGACTGAAAGAAAGGCCTGAATAGAGGCATATGTGTGGAATATGAGGAGCACATAAATTACCGTACGAAGACACACTTCAGGATAGGTTTTAGCTAGTTGCACTTCGTTTCAGGCTTACCGATCTCAAAACTATCACCACTCTACTCCATCACTGCCAACACTTGGAATTAGGAGGTAATTGACTGTAGAGGGCAAAACAAATAGAATTTAATAACCATATTTTCTCCACTAAATTGCGCTATAGGCTAATCCAGATGACCCCCAATTGTAGAGGCGCTTGGTGAGATAAGGAGAAAATCGTTTGTTTACATAAAAAAAGTCAATTTTTGTCGTCAAATTTTACTCAATTTTTGCTCTAGAAGTTGCTATTTTCCATTTGCAATGGCTTCCATTATCATCATTCTTGATGCCCACGCCGACAGACATCGGATTGGCCAGCTAACAAAAAATCCGGAAGATCGCCCTCCGGAGGCATAGCAAGAGCTCCTCAAATTTATTACCAAAATTTTTCTTTCCAGAAAGTGCTCGTTTGTTCTCTACGATGCGGAATTTGATATGAAAAAGTGAAAAAAAGTGCACTTTGCCTATGCTGCGCCATGTGAAATTTTGGAGGAGTCACGTTTTTCATAGGGTTCTCATTCCTGCCACCAGATGCGGAGGGATCGTTACCTTCCGTTGGATTTACCTATTGCTACCTCCAAATGAGCACAAAGATGCCCAATCCTCTTCATGAAACCACTTCACCGAAATCAATTTTATCACACTATCCGTGTCCGATACCAGTCAGGTAATCTACTGCTCCCTCGCCTCTTTTCGTGCAAATAATGGCCTTTGTGCACAGATGTGTTACGGATGATATTGGCAAATCCAAGAGTGTGTTCTGTTGTTCTGTTGAGTGTGATGTATTTTGAACATGGTAAGATAATCTATGCCTCTATTTTGTATGGCAGACTGTGAGCTCTCGCGATGCAAGCTATCATGGTATTTTGAAAGGTTACTAGGTACTTATCGAAGGATTTATTAGGAAAACAATTCACGGATCTCTTCAAAAATTCTTCCATAAATTTCTTGAGGAAATCCCAAATAACATTTTGATGAGCAATTAGTTTTGTGAAGGGTTTGAGGGCCGGCATAAACCCTAATGACTTTTATTTTGGTTTTATGATGGTGCTTAAAAATTTTCGAGTCTCTGAGAGATCCTTTATGATTTTTTTCCAAAGATTTCGTTAAATTATCCATAGAACGATTAATATATTCATCTGAAGTTCCGGATTCGGATCCGGTTCCGGTCTCGGATTTATTCATCTCCTCGATCATGATTTTTCGCTGCATGGGATGAAAAATAAAAGTCTCTCACTTTCGCGCTCACGATAATTCTCTTTCTCTCCCTGCACAACTCACGGATAAACAACAAAGAATCAAATTTTTCACTCCGTCTGCGAGTCACATAACGTCTCCACCAATGCACAATAATTTGACGTTTAGTGGTACCGTGTTTACATTAAATGTATTCGTTTCATGTCCATCTAGATGACACGGCATCGCTCAAACGTCAACCGGGTGAAAAGTGGATTGCTGCAGACTGACCAACCATTTTCTCCTGCGAGAGCATACGATTTGTGAGTGAGCGCTAGTTGGAGAGAGCAGCCACTGGCCCTTTCAAAACATCTTTGCAACCTTGAAATCCGTTTAGCGTTAGCGTTAGCGTAGTTACGGTATACTTCGTAGATTGGATACTAACAACATTCATGTACCTTTTCCTAATCTTGCTCGGATTGCTTTTCGGAACAAGGCCAGGGAGTTAACTTTGTTCCAATCTTATGCAAGAATACCAAAAGCACAAATGTCATTATTCCCGGCCACGCCCATCTTTACCGTAACTTGGGATAGGGAAAGGAAATGATGATGTAGCACTTATTTAAGAGGCTTCCGACTCAGTGACACTCCCATAAGTACTACGGAGTGGGTGGTTGGGAGATTATTGTGTAGGTCAAGGATTCGCCTGAAAAGCTGGCGATGGACCCACGGCATTGGTTGTTTACTTGGTTAAGATTGAATCTTTTGGAAGCCGGCAATCAAAAGAGATTTTTTTCTATTTATTGTTTAAATAATTATGTTTCTGCTCAGTGAGAGGCCCAAGCAGAACCGATCCCTCCAGGGTCATCAGAACTTTGCAATAAATGTTTAAAACGCGAGGAAAAAAAATTGGGGGCTCGAAAAATAACAAAATGAAAATAAAATAAACAAAAAGTCGCGTTAAACAACAACAAAAAACATCTTAATTTATCACAAAAAAAAAATAATATAAAACAAGATCGCGTAAAACGAATAAAAAAATAGGCTATCTGAAAAACAAAATCAGTTTTATTAAAAAAATAACACATTAGCACCCTCGACATTACGACACTCGGCTCGAAGAAAAACGACGCGGACGTGGTCTACCCGCCACCGAATGATATGGCGATCTTGACCCTTCAAAAAATAAGAAGGATGTTTCGTCGTCCCAACCGCAGGGTTGCCCGCTTGTATATCTGAAATAGAAAATAGTATTAAATGGTGATAGGCTCATAACAGTTACATAATTTTCGGAAATAGATCTCTCTAGACATAGACAAAAATTACCTCAATCCTCCTGAAACAAATGTTTTATTAACAAAAGTAGAACAAATTGTGATCTTGGAATTTTTCTGCATTTAAATTAACAAAACTGAAAAATTACAAGATCAAAATTTGTTATGGTAGATCTTACGCCGTAATGCACCATTATAAGGTGATCTACCCACGTTACGGGACCTGCAACCTTGAAATCCGTTTAGGTAATAAACTGGCAGTCCTGACCTAAATAGAGGTTTGGGTGTAGCAGATTGTAGTTCGGTTCGGTTCAAGTTACAACGAGAATCATTGGTTGATGTTCACATGCGGTTTCGGGAGAATCGATCTGCTAAGAAAACAACCAATCTTCTTCGGAATGGGGCAGTCAATGTAGTTTTAGCAAAGTTTACTCTGAGGGAAATCTTCAACGTGCATTCCATGTAGTCCACTTTATAAGCATAAGTACAAGCCCCGTAAAAGCAGCTTCCGAGGCGTACGCAAACGTGTGGAGTTGTATCATGGCATTTGCTTGGAATGCATGGAGCTGAATTTGAAATTTTGACAGTTTTGGACAGTTGGCAGTAAAAGATCTTCCAGTTCCGCTTCACGGAATCAAGGACTTCGTCATTTTCTTAAAATACATATTATTGCTGAATACCAAGGCGTTCATAGTTTCGGCTATATGGAATCGTCTGAGTACTCTTGATCTAGATCAACAAGTAAAATGTGAAAATGTGGTCATCCACGTCCCGTTCCAGATTGAATATCGCATCCCCTCAGCCCAACCATGTCAGCCAGGTCAACGTGGGGTGGCTTCCACTTGAGAGAGGAGCGTTTGGCGTTTGGAGTTTTTTTTTACGTTCTGGCGCGACGAGTGTGTACACATTGTACAAGTACCATTTTATTTCATTATATGTTCCTTCAAAGTTTGTTGCATTCGAACTGGAAAGTGCTTTGCGCTTCGTCAACTTTCTGACGAGAGTCGGTTGCGGGCTGAAGAGTCTCTCCTCAACCAACAACGAGTCAAACCACTGGGCAATAGTAGCAGGGCCAGCCAGTCATCCAGCCATCAGTGCAGTAGTCAGCAGCAAGTGAGTGTCACTTTGTCTTCAAAAAACGAGCCCATCTCATCGTCACCGTTGTTGTTGCTGTTGTCTGGTCTGGTCTGGTCCGGACGACGGGGAGGGGAAACTACATTAGCTCTATCATTATCAACATGGGAAAACGGTTAGAGCGAGTTGGTTTTTATGAACTGTAGAGTTAATTAAAGATTATGTGGATCATGTCAGCAGATGAGCATCAGGGGGTTTCATTTCGCTTTTATTATCATCATCGCCGTGGTCGTTGTCTTTCGTTTAGATATGTATCGGACCGGGATCGGGACATGACATGAACACGGCGCAGATGACAACTCAACTGCGCGATGTGCGTGCTGGGGCTGATGAGATATTGGAACGGGTCAAACGAAACTTTCGAAGGCTGTGATTGGCTATCTGTGGATGGTGTCGTAACATGCCAGTAGAGATTGAAAAATGTTTTGAAAGGCTGATTTTCCCTGACAACTGATTTATATCAAGACAAAGTGCGTGGAACATATAAAATTTTACCGGAATAATACCTCTTAGTACCCTCTGAATCCTCCAAAAATATCTCTTAGACCTCAAGATCTGCACGCTAAGACCGCTCAGCACCTAGAATGTGTAAGACCTATACATAAGTGCATAATTTCCAGACTACACCAAAAATGTGTAACAGTAACACATTCACAAAAACAGCTCTAGATGCGAAATGTCGATATTTTTTTGTTTACCAAGGTCACTAGTAAGCCTGGCTAGATTGCCGTACAAATTTTTTTTTTGCGAATTTCGCGATTTTGTGGACGCAGGAGCTGATTTTGTGAATGTGCAAGGGTTACACCAGAGCGTTAATGATTAATCATAAATTTAATCATGATTAATGATTAATGATTAAGATTAATCAAAAATCATTAATCATAATCACAAAAATTTCTCATTTAATCATTAATCATTAATCTTAATCACACTGATTCTGCTATTTAATCATTAATCAGTAATCATAATCATAGGAAAAAAATAATAATCAATCATTAATCATTCATTACCTAAAATGATTCATCATATAAAATATATTATTCAATTAAAGTTGGTTGAATGCTGTTCTAAATATTATAATTTATGATTCTTCTTTCGAAAATCTCCCAAACAAAGTAACCGTTTACTTTTGAAACTTTAAAAATATTTTTAGCAACAAATATATTTTAATCACTTCTAGTTTTTGTGATTGATTAATCATGATTAATCATGATTTTTAATCAATGCGCCAATTTTTATCATTAATCATAATCAATAATCATAGATAAAACCAAATTAAGTCATTAATCATAATCTTTAATCATCCTCAAAATTAAATTAATCATTAATCATAATCAATAATCACTGAAATAAAAATTTTAATCATCAATGATTAATCATGATTAAATTTTTTGTTAATCATGAACGCTCTGGGTTACACATTGTTGTTGTAGTCTGGAAATTATGCACTTTAGTACTGATCGGTTTTAGGGTGTGGGCCTTCAAAATGCCATTAAGATCACCTGGAATGTCCCTGAGACACTATGAAGCGACCCAGAGACCCCCTGGAGGTCCACTAAAATTCCCTTAAAACCTCTGCAAATCTCCTGAGACCTCCTGATACGCTCTTGATACCTCCAGTTACATTCCTGGAATCCCATGTACAAGGAAGGAGTTTTAGGTGAATAGCTTTTATGCAGGGCATAGAAGAGCTGTATAAATACAAGTGCATTAAAATAAGCTACTTACTTACATCAAACACTACCCATTTAATCGAAAAAAATAAGAATAAAAATTTACATTGACAGTGTTATATGATCATCAACATATCATGAATATATAGTGCAGAATCGAGTGATTAGATGGTTAGTATTCGTAAATGTAATGATGTGTGGAGTATTTTATTTTATCGTTGGCAGCCAAATATATTTTAAATACTTTTCGTTAATATTTGTTACATTCAAGATACCCTCATAACCTTCCAAACATTAAAGCTAATCAATTCGATGTTCTTCAACAACAACCCGGTCATTCAAATTGCAATTATCCAGTCACCCTGCAATTTCACGACATGGCCTGGCTTGCAATCAGTCCCTTCGATAAGCCGCCGTTCCCGTGTTTCGAAACCAGTTTCCTGCCGCCCGGCCAGGATAATTGCCCCACAGCTCATTATTCATATTAAAACATTCCCGTGCGCGCAATACTGTTTGTTGTTGTTGATCGGGCCGCCGCAGACCGCGCAGAAGAAAATGATTGATAACGGAGACAATCAGTGTCACTTTTGCATACACTCCAGATGATAAACGAGTTCACCTTCTTCTCGGAGCGCAATGTGATCCATTCCCCTCTCATGATGGGTTCGGCTCGGATGTGGCGGCTTTACCAATCAGAAAGAGTGCTAAAATTTCCAATTTTATTGCGACGATGACGAGTGCAGGTTTATTACTTCTGAGGGCTCATATCACATTACATAAGTGCCCACAACAACCTGACGACGCAACGGACGACGACGACCAAAGACCAGCTCGGAACGATTTCATAGGTTTTATCCTTATTTGACGGCACACATAAATGATTATTGCCCATTCAAAGCGGGAGTCCACACAACTGTCCACCGAGTTGGAATTCCGATCGGGTCGTAAATAGTGCCAGGGAGCCGTTGCCATTCGGCAAATGGTTTCTACGACTGTTTCTTATCGAGGGTGCACAACTATTGCACTCATATAATTCGTAGTTAGTGGAATAAGTACGACGATTGACCACGACGATCAAAAATGCACAAGGAACAAACAAACGAAGCTACATAGTAGTTTATCGTCCTTAACAGGCCCGTGTACAGAAGTGGCGCCAAAGGAGGGGTTTTTCCCAATTTCGGCAAAAGGCGGTGGGGCGCCTAGTGTATGAAGCGTCGGTAATGGGGAGGGTTTAACGCCCAACCTCCCCCCCCCCCCCTTGGGCACGGGCTTGGTCTTAAACGTCCAACTTTGAGAAATCAAAAAAATATCAAACCAATAACAGGGCCGACCTTGTCCCTATGATTATAGAGGAAGGGGAGAAAAGCATTTTGGGTATCGGCTATAACAACAGCGCTCAAGGATCAACAAAGGGGGAGAACAAAAGAGAGTCTCTAGAAGATCTAAGAGAGACATGCGAATTGGTCAACTAGGGACTCGTTTGGAAGGAGTTATAGGGGGTCTCCACGGTGTACAACATTTTGAAGGTGATATATTCCGGAAAAACTGACAGTTCTTTGATGACGTAATTCAAAATCACTCAAAGGCGTTAAAAACGATCAAGTACTCCACATCAATTTGATCATCGTAGAAAAACGACGTAAACATCCAAATTTAGTGTTTACATAGGTTAATATCCTGCCTTGTCTTGCTGTATGCCGTGTGGGGTCTCAGAGAGGATTTAAAATGGACTTTCAAAGGGTTTTAAAGGAATTTTCGGGAACTAACAGGAGTTTGATGGAACTATAAGGAGTATTTCAAGAGGTTTCAGGGCCGCTTCAAGGGGATCACGTGGTACTAGGGGGTTCTCATAGAGGTTTTCGGGGGCTTCAAGAAGATTCAAGAAGTGTCGAGGGTTCCAGTGGGCTTTAAGAGGCATTTCAGAATTTGTGAGACCTCAGGGGCGTTTCATGGGCATATTAATAGATTTCAGGGGCATCCTAAGGAATATCAGAGGGTTGCAGCATGTTTTCAGAGGCCTTTCAGAAGTCGCCATTGGTTTCAAGGTCCCATGTGCATTTCAGGAATGTTCCAGGTGGGACTCTGGGGATTTCAAGGAATTCCAGGTGATATCTAGGGGCTCAGAAGCGTTTCAGGGGGTTTCAGAGACATTTCAGTAGATTTTCAAAGGCGATTCCGATAGCTTCATGGATTTTCTAAAATTTTGACTTTCTAGAAGAATGCCGGAAACCACAGTTTATGAATCAGCAGAATACTTGCCCACACATATGAATCAGTTCAGACACTATTTATGAATCATCGAATTTTCGTTAAATCTCGTAAAGCTTATGACACCATACGCCTCAATGGCTGTAGAATCATCATCCCAGCAGTGTGCCAAAAATCTGAATCAATTTCAGGCAGCTGTGTCTACTTTTCAACATGGTATTTTTCTAAAAATGTCACATAAGAACTTCTCAAAAATACATACAAAGTAAAAAATCACGTATGCTCAACAAGCTTTTGTCTTGATTGTGTTATGGAATAACGGTGACATCATTAATTGGTTTTTATTTTTTGTTATTCAATCCCTTCATATAAAAATCATATAGCAAAGATTTCTTAAAAAGCTAGCTCTCTTGACTTGACAAGCTTAGTACTGCCAATTGATTTTTGCCTTTCTCGTACACTAAGTGTACTGGAAAGGCTATATGTTCACTCCAAAAATGACTTTTTGATAGAAGGCCCGGAGGGTCGAGTCAAATATACCAATCAACTCAGCTCGACGAATTGAGGTGATGTCTGTGTGTGTGTATGTATGTATGTGTGTGTGTATGTGTGTGTACAAAAAAACTCACATCACTTTTTGGCAGTAAACCTCAACCGATTTTAATGATCAACGGTTCATTCGACGCGGAATCTGGTCCCATTGTTTCCTATTGAAAATGGTTCGAATCGGTCCAGCCGTTCCGGAGTTATGGCCATTTAGGTGTTCCGGATCGGTACCCCAGGAAGGGGCCAGATATGAAAACGCTACAAACCCATTCATGCGACACATCAAACCACGGCACTTTCGAAAACATGATGAACGGTAAACAGGAAAATAGTCTCGGGCCATACCTGAACCGGTAGTGTTCCGGAACCGGTTCCGGGTGACCCGCCGGAAGTGGCCAAATATGAAAGTGAACCAAACCCTTCATGCGACACATCAAACAGCGAATTTTTCGATAACCTGATAAACAGTAGGCAGGAAAACATTTTCAGACCATATCTGAACCGGTAGTATTCCGGAACCGGTTCTGGGTGTTCCGCCGGAAGTGGCTAAATATGAAAGTGAACCAAACCCATGCATGCGATACATCAAACAGCGGCTTTTTCGATAGCCTGATGAACAGTAGGCAGGAAAATATTCTCGGACCATATCTGAACCGGTAGTGTTACTGAACCGGTTTCAGATGTCACGCCGGAAGTAGCCAAGTATAAAAGTTAACCAACCCCTTACATGCGACGCATCAAATCGCAAGCTCTTCAGGCAACCTGATAAACGGTTAATAAAATAGAATAGTTTCAGATCATATTTGGATCAACCGATAGAGTTCCGGAACCGGTTTCGGGTGTCCCGCTGGAAGTGTTCAAATGTAGTAGATATCAGAACCCATGCCTGCGGCACATTAAACAGCGGCTTTTTAAATAACGTGATGAACGATTAGTCAGAAAATAGGCTCAGATCACAACGAAGATCTTTATAAAGGCTACCGATAGTGTTCCAGGCCGATCTAGGGTGTCCAGCCGGAAGTGGCCAAATGCAAAAAAGAACCAAACCTATGCATGCGACACATCAAACCGCGGTCTTTTTTTTAACCATGAGGAACGATTAGCAAGAAAATAGGCTCAGACCACAATAGAGGCTACCCATAGTGATGCAAAACCAGCATTGGGTGCTTCCTAGGGTACTTCGCAGGAACTTCAAAAATGAACAAAGTTAATGCAAGCGATATGTGTGAGAAAACAAAATCTTGACTGAACTAAGGCCACATACATACTGACGTCTTACTCTACTCACTCTCTATCGTCCTTGTTTTCAACGGTTGAAACAAATATCAATCGTTGTTGCTCGTTTGACGTCTATTCACTACCAACATCAACCCGCAGTGAAACGCAACCTGATTAGCATTTGGCGATTATTTTTTCGTAACGATGAATATAATAGCAATATGTTACAAATGATATGTCTGTTTGTCTGTACTAAAGCAATCTCATCAAATCACTGAGGTGTAAAAATATACAGTAGGATAGGTCAACGTTATATGAGAAAATTACCCAAGTAACACAGAAAACATCTTTTAGAATATACATTTCAAAAGATGTATTATAAACGTCATATATGAGCATTAGAAAACATCTTGTGTTAATATTAGGCTCTATTTGTGTTTGTCAATTACAAACAATAAATACACAATTTGTTTTGCTTATCGACTTCATTATGTATGAAATATAGCAAATGTACTTGTAAATAACATTACTAGAGCCTCAAACTTCATCAAATTGTGCAAGCAATACTATTTAGCGTTCTTCCAACATTCAACATAAACAACTCAGTACTCTGCTCTAACTGTAAGACCAGAACAGCAGCAAGTACCCAATCGACGATCCATCAGCATTAGTTAAAGTTCTACGCACCGCCCTGTAATGAAGATCTACGTCTATGTGGATTTTCCAGCTTCCTAATGTGGCACTTTTTCTCACCTTCCCATTTCATCAGTACTGATAATAACTGCCGATTGCCGATTGTTGCATACCGATTTTCATAGAACCATCTGCCAGTGAGTGTGCAGTGCACTGACATTCTGCCACAAGGATCCGATCGCTATTCTAAGCGCCCCTCCGCCGCGGATCAGTTTCCTTACCATTATATTCCGTTTCGTTGACATGTAGGAGCACCCGCGGATTATTCTAAACGCGTTGAACAGATTAATCGTAGACGATCAAATTCCACGGAAACTGTAAAAACTGACGAGGTTATATTGACCATCAACAAATCAAACATGCATGAGAAAAATATTTTGACATTTGGCATTAAATACCCTAGCCTGACTAAAGAATAAGTTGTAATCAAGTTATTTTTATGTTGTAATGATTGCCCCAAAACAAACAAAACATATTTTGACATGCGGGTGTTGAATTAACGTTATCGGGACGTATTATAAAAGTTATAGAAAAATACATCCACAGTCCATTATTTTATTGCTGGAATAATGCTATTTTAACGTTGTTTTAGCTTAATAATGATAATGACGGCTTGTAGAAATGTATAATTTTTTAGTAACAGTACCTGTCAAAAACATTTCATCATATACTTTATTTAATTGAAAGTGTAAAATAAATTAGCCTTATTACTTTCCTTGTTTGCAAATAAAACTGTGTTTAGCAGTTCTAATGTAATATGTTCATGTTGCAATTTTCATAAATGATATTTTCATAAACCATTTGAGGCATTGTCAGTGATAATAGTTGTGATTCGGATTGAATTTGAATCAAAATTGTGATTGAAATAGTCTATGGCATTTTGAACGGCACTGTAAGTATTTCGGAAAGTCTGCCATGTTGATTCTGCGCGTAAATATAAAATTAATCTTTACAAATCAGTTTTAATTGGTTGGGACATGTTTCGTTTTTAATCTAATTTGGTGGCGCTTAATTCATGGGCGACTAAAAACAATGGTTTCACGATAAATCTTCAATCGCAAGAAAAACATCTGTACTGCCATCGAGCTATGCCCTATCCAGAATTTGTTATCTGAATAGTAATGAAAAGAAGCCATTACTTTGAACCATTTTTTCGGGTTGTTGAAATCAAATGTTGATAAATATTTTTTCTGACATTTTCTATGTTTGAAGTTGTTATTCTTCTTGATTAGTTATGATCGTTAGTTATATCACTTAGAAATAGCCTAATATCAACGACTGCATATCGTATGTCATATAAGTGTATTCTATAAGTTATATCACTTACAAGCAGCTCATTTACAACTACCAAATATAATTGTATTATATTCGTATTTTCCAAGTTATTATTATTGATAAATAACCAAATTACAACTTATAATTATTCAAGCGTTGATTTGAACGCACTGTAGACTTCATTTTTAGTAACATATGTGTATTCAAATACATATTATATAACCAGTAACATGTTTTATAAGCCGCCATTTTTTGCGCTGTTTTGATTATATAGGTGTTCGGTTTTAAGTCAATATATCAAGAAAAATACTTCCGAATAAGCAGTAAAAGTGAATTTTAAACTATTATATAACATGTTGTGTTACTTGGGTATCGCATTAACCCCGGAGAAAGTTTTTTCAATCCTCTTTTCCGTCTAAAACTACTGGGAATTTTTTTATGGGATTTAGTATGGGCAATTTCGCTTGCTTGCATTTTTTGTCAAATTTTACATGAATTTTGTTACCTATGATAATAAAATATAGCCTAAAGTGTGAAGAAAAAATTATGTCGAAGACCGTAAAGCAGGGCTGTCCAACATACGACCCGCGGAATCGATGAATGAAACTTGCCCAAGGATTGAAATATTTGAAGATATTTCATATTTAAATAAAATTTAATATTAAAAATAAACTCGAAATAGGTAGAGTGTTTTGTTAAAACTTTTCAAAGATTAAAAAATTTAAATACATAAATTTAAAAATTTTAAACTTGAAAGGTACAGCCAAATTTGAAGCAGAATTTCAGCAAAATTTACTGAATTTCAGAAAAACGTTGCTGCTGAACAGCAGAGTTTACTGTACGAATCAGGAAAGTTTGCTGAATTTCAGCAAATTGTTTGCTGCAACCTGCAGTTCGGCAAAATTCAGAAAAAAGTATTCAGCGTGATTTTTGCAAAAAATCAAGAATTCTTGCTCACAAATGATGTCAGTGTTGTGATTTGCCGTGAGAACGGGTAATCGGATGTACACAATTTCACCGTTGCATTCGTGCTTTCGAAATTTGATGTCGAAATTTAATGTCAGGCCCGTCGACTGGTATGGAGTATCACTTGTGGCCCGCGGCCACGAAAGGTTGGGCAGGCCTGCCGTAAAGTCATCTGTGATTGTGAAAGACGTTATATCCTAGCGTGTAATTATCGTCTTGATGTTGATCGGTCTTCAGTGATAGTGAAGGTGCTCAAGCAGTCAACTGGAAATTCTGATATTTTTCAGCCCAGTCTATACGTTTAACGTAACGTCGGAATATGTTCAATTAATAAATTTCCCAATTTTATTTAAATTATTGCTTTTCTAAATAAGGTATTCTCAGGATTCAGTAACAGTTCGCATTACGTCGACGGAAAGATCATGCTTCGGAATGATGGCCCTAGCACAGAAACTAGCTAAACAAACAATAGTAGAAGATTCCAAAAACCGGGACCGAATTCTAAACCGCCCGATAGGTAGGAGATTGTCCACATCACGAGGGTTTCAAACCGAACGGACTCAATAAATACCAAAACTTCCGTATGACATTTTTAAGTTAGGCAAGGCCATCTTAACTAGGAAACCTTGACCGATTGAACCCTTGAAAAGGCCCTATACAGATCGAAACGTCGGAAAAAATCATAAACTAGTGTTTTCGATTCCCCCAAAAGGCTGAAGCCAACATTCTGAAGCAAAATCATCCCAGTCGTATCCCAACCAAGGAAAGATCATGAGTACATGTTCGACGAGAAAGGCACTATCACCACTAGGTGGATTAATCTGGGTTTTTAAAGATATTCTCCACAAAATGTTGAGCCATATTTTCGCGTTTATCTTACTTTCCTGTCGATATTCTCAATTATTTTTCTATACGAAGACGTATGAGTCCTGGACCAGTGAAACAGCCCAGGAAACAGTGGCAAAGTGAAAAAAGGCGAACACGAATCGCGATTATGAACATCTTACGTAAGAATACCAATTTTTAGATAGTAAGTTCCAATTCAAGACATTCTTAAAAGCAGAGCATGTCTTTTTTACATTTACTGACTTGAACTATCTTATCAACATCGAAAATAAGATACAGCGAGTCAAATTGAAACGGGTGTATCAGCGAGTTAACGTACAGGGGATAGACAAAATGATCGGGACAGGCAAAATTTTCACTTTTCAAAAAATGTTCAATTAGCTGTAACTTTTCGAAAAGTGCACCAAATATTTTCAAATTTTTACTGTAAGTTCCTCAACTAGTTGTGTATCAGTGGACAAAATTTGGTAAAGATCGGACATTTCTTCACGAAGTTATAAAGATTTTTGAAAAAGGTCAAATTATCCGATAGCCAACTATGAGCTGTTATATCTCCGGATTCAATGAACCGAATGCAATGAAATTTTGAACATTTGTGACTTATATAATGAGCTATGAAAAACCATTGACTTAACTTAATATTCTTAACACGGAAGAAAATTATAACGATTAGATTATTTTTCTAATAAAACACCAAATTATCCAAAACATCAACATCGTTTCAAAATTCAAGACGCAAATTATAGTTCATTTAGTTTCCCTCTAAATGACTTATATATAAATGCGTTTTGAAGGAAAGTAACAACATAACCGCCAATAAATTGAAAAAGTAATGGGATGCATATTAAAAATAGACCAATTTACTAAAAATCGTGAAAAAATAAAATCGCTATAACTTTTTCGCTTGTCAAAAATTTCAAGTTAAGTCAAATGTTTTCCAGTGTTCATTATATAAGTCATGAATGGTCAAAACTTCATTGCAATCGGTTCATTGAATCCGGAGATATAACAGCTCAAAGTTGGCTATCGGATAATTTTATCTTTTCCAAAAATCTTTATAACTTTGTGAAGAATTGTCCGATCTTTTCCAAATTTTGTCCACTGATACACAACTAGTTGAAGAACTTACAGTAAAATTTTGAGAATATTTGATGCACTTTTCGAAAAGTTACAGCTATTTGAACATTTTTTGAAAAGTGAAAATTTTGCCTGTCCCGATCATTTTGTCTATCCCCTGTAATGTTATCCAAGGTTAGAACAATTTGATTACCATAACACACACGCGGCATATAATAAGACAAGGTAGGCTATTATTGGTAAACAACAGTTTTGGACGTAAACAAGTGACGTCATTTTTATTATCCTATATGTTGATCAAAATGATAGGGACTACTAGAACGTTTTATTTATGTCTTTGAACGATATTAACAACATCATTGAAAAACAAAATCGGCATGTTTTGCGGAATGTATCACCTTCTAAATGATATAGAAAATGTGCCGTGCGCTCGATTGTGTATTATGCTCGTATAAACCATTGTCAGTACATCACCGTTAAAAATGCCATGGCCTACTGAGGCATCTCAAAATGGTACCTAATGATAACGTTTCTCGCTAGTAGGTACCTTTCTATATCAAAGAAAATGGATTTGTCAACGGAAACAAAAATTCAATAAATGATGCCACCATAATTCCTAAACACAATAAAGACAAAAACTTGTTGAGCATACGTGATTTTTTACTTTGTATGTGTTTTTAAGAAGTTCTCATGTGAAATTTTTAGAAAAATACCTAAAAATTCAAATTTCACCAAATAGTAAATCGTGAATAACTCTAAAACGGATAGAAAAAACGCAATGCTGTCTTCGGCAAAGTTTTTCCTCATAAAATTTCCTATCTTTTTATGGAAATTGTTTTAAATTAGGATTAGGTTCAGATACTTTTTATTATGGGTAAAATGCACAGTATATCAAAAAATGACAAATTTTAGTAAATTCAAAAATTCAGTATCAAAAAGTTATCTGCAAAACATGTCGTTAATTATTTTTCCCAAGAAGTTTGGATCCATATCAAGCTGTAAAAAATATAAAAATAGGGGGTATTGCCAATTTTTATACGGTAAAAAATATTTGTATGAAATTTATTACGAAAAGTGGCCATTTTTCAAAAATCTCGCCGGGGCGACCTCTAAATGTCATTTCTGAAAGTTGCCGTCATACAAAAGTTTGTTTCTAACACCCTAACCCAGTGCTTCCCAAACTGTGCGCCGCGGCGCCCTGGTGCGCCGCGTACATTTATCAGGTGCGCCGCAGGCTTTTGAGCCAAAATACAAAGAACGAACTTTTATTATTAAAAGCTGAACATATTGTTTGACAGTTTTTTTTGTTATGTAAAACAAGTGTTGCATCACAACCTTTTTGTATACCAATGTTTTACATTGGTACCAATAAGACTTCGAATGAAAGTCAATCATAGAGGTTATTATCATTCTCTTTATAAACAAGGTTTTGAGCCCAAGGCATCAAAGGGGTTTCCCTCTACAAATTTTCAATCAAAAAGTATGTATTACAAAGCCTTCGAATGTTTTCTGAAACTTTGAAATTTTAACATTTTGTTTTTAATTTCCGGAGTTCTGAAAATCTTCGTTTTAAGACTTTGAAATTGTTGTTTGGACTTTAAATGGTTCTGTTTAGTTTTAATAGATTCTAATTCCACGTAAATGTTTTAAAGAACTTTTTTGAAGTTCTTTCCAGAATAATCACTGTCAATCTCCCGATCTTTGTGCTGTTTCAAACGTTTCGGTATGTCGTTTTTAATTACATCACAATCAGTTACATTCACTTGCTGTTAACACGCTTCAGAAACATCGTGGCAAAAATCAATGTATGGAACACTTTTTTTGTTTTTATTTTACCTGAAACTTTTTAGAACACTGCACTAGCGTAGCATCAATAGTTAACACAACAGAAAGCAGCAAACGCAACTCTCCACGGCGTGAATGTAATTTACAGTCACAGCGTGGAGAGTTGCCTTCACAGCTTGCTCACGACATTGGTATGCCTATGCGTGTGCGACCCTAATGTTAATTTTCAGATAGAACGGCGCAGTATCATAACGTCCGAGGCCATAATGTCCCAGGACTTTATGGCGCATTTTTTCGGGGCATAACGTCCAAACATGTAAGTATGTCACGAAGCCCAAGGAAAGAAGGCACATAGGATATTATGACGCACCCAAGCTTTTGGACGTTATTTCGCAAAAAAAAAACGCGACTTAACAACCGGGACAGTATGGCCTCGGACGTTGTGATCCGGCCCCGATAGAACTACAAGATCAAATCCATCCTTACATTGTTTTTGGATAGCATGCTTCTGAACTTAGATAGTAGCAAGTGAATGTAACTCTTTGAAAATGAATGGTCCCATCCCTGGTACTCCTTGCAAGAATACGAAAAAAATATCTCTCACCGTCACATGCAGCTGTTCTGACAGATGTTAAACAATCCATTTTCATACTGTTTTCCAAAAATGTGGTTAACTAGATACTTTATTTAACATAATTTGAAAGTTTTACTTTGCAACATTCCGGAAATTGAAATTTTTTATAAAATTCCTTCTCAAGCAATCTTTATTATTAGGAGACATGACATTGAAGGCTTTTTTACGATTTGTTTTTTGAAAGAACTGAAAGTGTTAAAATCATCGAAATTCTTTGTAAAAAGTTGTTGGTGCGCCGCGATTTTTTTGAAAATTTCAAAAGGCGCCGCGGTAGCAAAAAGTTTGGAATCTCTGCCCTAACCTATCATTTGCAGGGTGAGCCCCCAAGCTTTTTGACCATGTGCAATTTTGGGACAACCTATTGGGTACCCAAGTAACATTTTAAGTTTTGTTCGGCTCTACAAGAGATCTTCATGACTAATTTTATAAAACTTGCAATAAAACTGAATCATACATCAAAACCTCTTGATAACCTCTTTAAGAGTATCTTCCGACTAAGTGGACCACTCTCGGAGAGGTTTTGCAAACCGCATTAAGAGTAGCAATAAACCCGTTTTAAAACCTAGTTGAAATATTTCCCATTCTCGATTGTTGTTGTTTTTTTTTTCAACAAAAACAATGACAGCTCAAGATGAAAAGAAGCTTCTCCGATGGCACGTAAAGTTCAGGAGGATACATCATTCGTAAGTAGAAAGCGATTATTTGAAAGTAGTATTTTAGTAGTTATTGTGCTGGTAAGCTTACGCGCATTCGAATTTACCTTGAATATTGGGGTTGCAGAATCATAAAATTAATGCGCTTCGAAAATAGTGAATATTATCATCTTGGAATGAAATAAATCAATTTGTGAATTTAGTAAAACTATCCCGAATCACAAGAAAACTCAGCAGAGAGAGTTTATTTATGTGAGCATGTTATGAAAATGGTTGCAAACTACCAATTCATTGCTAATTTAAGCAAAATTAGCTATTTTTCATTAACGTAAGCTAATTCTTCAATATGGCGACGATCATAATCAGCGAAAATAAAACAAAAGCAAGCTTACTTTTATGATGACCGCAATAAACCTAGCAGTGTCGTAGTTTCTGCTTTTCCACCAACAGATGTCGTTACTAATCGAACGGACCGCCATCTGTTGAGAGTTTTAACAGTTTTATTGTGGTAATAATAATTGCCAGAAGGTTTACATGTCGGAAAGTTTTGTTTACTCTTAAAATATGTCTTTATGGATATCTTCAAGTATACTATAAAACATTTTATTAATGGTTTTCATAAAAGCAGTCATAAAACTGTGGGTTTTAATTATTGCTGTACTAAAACATTAATAAAAATCAAACAAAACCAATCAGCGATGGAATTGTTACTTGGGTTATTCTATATTACATTCACATTGGTAACACGATTCATGTCAAATTTGACCTCCTTACGAGAAAAATGCAAAAAAGTGAATTTTCCATTCAAATTTCAATCGCAATAAGAAGAGCGAGGGCTCAACCAGTCGCACTCAAATTGTGAGCAGTAAGCAAAACGAGATTGAAGATTGAAAAAACTTTATTCGGTGTTAAAACGATTAAATCATAATTTGTCCATAAAACGTTGATCCATCCTACTATACATTTACACCGCAGGAATCTGAAATGGTGTGATTTGAAGAGATCGCTTTGGTCACGATTTTGTTCTCTTGCATATATGAAGACTTTGACCATTTCTTCACTTATAATCCCACCCAAGACCCAACGTTTGCAGGCTATCAAAAAAAGCCACGATTTGATTTATCGCTTTGACATTTATTTTGTTCATTTTTCTAATTCCTCTATTTGATGTGCATGGGTTTCGTTAAATTCTACGTTTGACCACTTCTGGCGGGACACCAGGAACCGATTCCAGTTGTCTCAAATATGGTCTGAGACTATGCTCTTGTCAACTGTTCATCGGGTTACTTAAAAAGCCGAAAATAAATGTGATCTGATGCTATTTTTTGCAAACCGTTCGGAAATTTTTTGAAAAAGTCGCGATTTTATGTGTCGCATGCCCGGAATCGGTTGCCGAACACTACCGGTAGTTGCTTAAATAGTCTGAGCTTTTTTGCTTGCTAACGTTAATAAGATTATCAAAAAAGCCGCGCTGTGATGTGTCGCATGTATGGGTTTGGTTCAATTTTATATTTAGGCGCTTTCGGAGGGAAACCCGGAACTAGTTTCGGAACTACTGATAGTCCCTAATGTGATCTTAGCCTACTTCCTTGATAACCGGTCATCAATTTGTTGGAAAAGCCGTGATTTGATGTGCCGCATGGAAAAGTTTTGTTCAATTTTATATATGGCCACTTCCAACGAGACTCCCGGAACCGGATCAGATATGGTCTGAGATGATTTTAAAACACTTTTATATTTAACCACTTCCGGCGGGACATCTGGAACCGGTTCCGGAACTCTTCCGGTTCAGATATGGTTGGAGACTGTTTTCTTGCTAACTGTTCATCAGGTTATCGAAATTGTTGCAATTTGATGTGTCACATGCATAGTTTTGAATCACTTTTACGTTTGGCCACTTCCGGCGGGACATCCGGAACCGATTCTAGTGTGAAGAACTAGCATTAAGCTAAAATTCACAAATAAAAAAAAAGGAACCGATTCCGGAACACAACCGGTTCGGATAAGGTCCGAGACTGTTTTCTTGCTAACTATTCATCAGGTTATTGAAATTGCCGCAATTTGATGTGTTACATGCATAGTTTTGAATCACTTTTATATTTGGCCACTTCCGGCAGGACATCCGGAATGGTTCCGGAACACAACCGGTGCAGATAAGGTCTGAGATTGTTTTATTGTTAACTGTTCATCAGGTTATCGAAAATGCCGCAGTTTGATGTGTCGCTTGAATGTGTTTGTTACATTTTTATGTATGGTCCCATCCAAGGGTACTGGTCCGGAACACCTAAATGGCCATAACTCCAGAACGGCTGGACCGATCCGAACCATTTTCAATAGGAAACAATGGGACCAGATTCTGCGTCGAATGAACCGTTGGTCATTAAAATCGGTTGAGGTTTACTGCCAAAAAGTGATGCGAGTTTTTTTGTACACATACACACATACACACACACACAGACATCACCTGTCCCAGTTATTTTTAGTATCCCCTGTACGTGCTGAATTATAACAGTTACAATCCAAACATACAGTTCACTTTTGAGAGAGACCAAGTCTCTCTGGATATGGTATCGAAGCAGCTACTACTAGACAGTGACCGAGAACGGGAGTGTTTTTACTTTTGGCAGTTTTATTTTTCGTTCCTTCCTTCAAAGTTCCGAAGTGGAAAAATGTGTGCTGTTTGAAAACTGAAGTATTTTACTCAAATTTTACCCGAAATTTTGCTTGAAGGATCACGGATCTTTGTGATTGAAAAACGTCGTCGTCGTCGGTTGTCATCAGCAATAATTACAAGTTCATCAGTAATTCGATCCTGTTGAATCTTCACGCGCCACAAACGACGACTGGATGCGCGGTGGTGGTGACTGGGTCCCTAATCAATGGAAGACAAGAAAGGGTCGTTCTTCCGCGCGAGTACTCTTCATTACACCAACAAAGCTAGTCATCAAAATTTTTGACACTTCTCAGGTCACGTAAGATTGAACTCTTGTTTAAAACCTGGAAATGTTCTCTCGAGTTTCTCAAAGGTTTCGGAAATCTTCAAATACTTTGTTGAGAAGTTCTCCAGACATTTTGTGTATTTTAATGATGCATTCCATTGGTAGCCATTGTCTATCAGTCTGACTGCAACAGCGCACCCAGGGATGGCGTTTGACTCTAAATAGACAAAATCTATTACTACATTGACGATGGTTTCACGTCGTCGTCGTCATCGTTGAGATTCACAAATACCCTACCTACCAAGCCCCAAACGGAGCAACCTCCCGTGGTCGTGTGTGGACAGTTGCGGAATTTAAAGCCAAACAAAGGCGCCTCCTTGCCATCCGTTGTCCCCCTCGGGGGACCTCATCTTACCCTTATTCCGAGCGATTTCTTCGCCTAAGTTGACGAATAGGTTGGACGCTTGATGGGTGATGTAAAGTGATATCCATTAAACATGGTCATCGCGTACCTTGCTTCACGTCGTCGTTCGAGTCAGTTCAGTTCAGTGTGTAGAGAGACATTAGACATTCTTCGATCGTTACTTGAATAAATCAATCAAATAGTTTAAGCTGTCCTCCGGGGGTTGCATTCATCAGTCATCGATGATGGCATGGCAGCAGAGCGCAAGAAGAGAGGCAGTCTAGTGTGCATACAAGGAACACTTCGCCAGAGAAGGCAGAATGACATCACATCACGTGTATTGCCCATGTCGAGATGGCAGTTGATTGCCTAATCGTTCGATCTCCGATCGATGCAAAACCTGTTTCTGTTTAGAGATAAACCCCTTCTCTAGACGTTAGAGAGTATCGGCAGCAGCCGTTTTCCCAGATTGTCGGAGTTACGAAGTCAATCGCTAAATATTTGATTGCATTGACAATAAACGATTCTGTTGAATGCCTCTCGCATAAATCAGTCCCATTCAGGACCCTTCTCGATTGAACGTTCTTTGTGTTCTTTGGTGGGTCTTCCCGAGAAATTACCGCACATAAATCAACTAAAGGCTCTTTTTGTAGGGAAGAAATGAAAAAATGGAAAGTAAGTGGAAACCGATTCGAAATTTCACCTTTCGTTCGTGGATTCCGCTGCAACCTGGTGCGTGCACGGTGCTCGAATTCTTACGAGCAGGTATTTCTGATGGCAGAAGGAACCCCGCGTTGTGCGTGAGAATGAGGACATCCCACAAAAATCTACGTGTAAAAGCAAAAAGAAAGGCCTTACATTTTACCCTCTTGCTTTCTTCCCATCTTCATCGTCATTAGTAGAGCAGCTTCGTCCTGCGATCGTCCTTCGACGCTACACCACCATCAGGGGACCCATCCATGGGAAGCAGCTGGTTCTGCGTGTGGAACCGGATTCCTTCGCGAGGATCAAAGGCTGCTGACTTATTTGCGGTGGTTGTTAAAAAAGTAATAGCGATCTGTTGTCACTGTTGTCACAGTCCAACTTGACTTGAGTATCGTAAATTATACGATACACGTGATGACACTCGCATTAAAGCAAATGCGAGGAAAGCCTTGGAGCAGAAAAACGAGCAAAAATGTGGAAGCGAAATGATTTCCAAAAATCTCCACAGCCGCCTTCACAACACCTCAGTTGCGGGAACGACAAAGCACCCAGGTCCGAGAGTCAACAGGCCCCTCCAAAAAACTCGTGTACATCCAGTGTCGTCGCCATAATGAGGTACCCGGATTGAGGGTACTCTCCAACGGGTAGTCATCATTAGCATTCATGGAGCAAAGGTCCATTGTCTGCGGAAACATGGCTCCACTATGCCAGAGAGTTAATGAGCCTTGTCAAGGGTCCCCAAAAAGTTTAAACGCTTGCGTTTTCTAAACGTTACATTAATAAGTACTTACGCCAACTGGATGCCGGGTTCAAAACTGACGAGACGATGATGAATATGGGGTAACAGTGTCTAACTAACCAAAGTATTGATGTTCGAAGCATGGTCTCGGTCGATCGTCTCCGTGAGATTTCTCTTGGGACCGGTTACGTGGGAGTAATCGTGTAGCCAAGTCTACTCTAGTGTCAAATCTTCAAATGATTTGAATCTTGTTGATCTTGTTGATGCTGCAAATGTATAATGTCCTGAACCAATTGCAAGTTATCATATCCGCCAAAGAGCTACAAATATCCTCATGGGAGATTACATCCCATTCGGAGAGACACCAGTTTCCGTTTAACGGCCCAATTTGCAATTAACACTTAAGGATTATCATTCTTCTCAAAACGACATCCACCGACAGATACCGCAAGCTCCCCAAGTGCAATCGGCTCTTCCAAGAGTCACGCGCGTATTATGGATTTATTAAATCATCTTTCAGGTCCAGGGTCCCTGGCACCTCGCGCACCTTTCGAACGCTAACTTAATGGCCGGCTAATTAAGAATAACCCGCACCGGTAAAAAAAAGCTGGCCCGCGGAACGGACAGCCAGGCCGCCCGATTTAAAAGCTACTCCTATAAATTGTGGTATTTATTGGAATAATCCTCACTTAAACTGATTACAGGTGGTTGGGGTTCCTTTGTTGTGCTCGCGTAACTTGGGTCCCCGGATCGCCGGCGAGTTCGTCGCTCGCTGCCACATCGTCAGACAACAGCGCGGATGAACCGCTAGCTATAGCTGAACTGCTGCGGGCGAGTTCAATAGCCATCAGAGCGGTCGACCAGTAGCGGATTGGGGGTATGTGATATGTTTTTGACTTTCTCGCACAACAGAGTATTAAACAAAAGCTTATTTTTCTAAACAATGGTCACAGAGAAACCGACGTAACACTTAGAACAAATTTCATTAAAAACATCGTCACGAAAACTAATCGCCCTATGCTAAAAGCACTGTGTTTGGCCGGCCGCCACTAGATGGCGGTAGTGAGCAAACGTCAAACAGGAGCAAAAACGATACCAGCGCCTCGAGTGGTCGACCAACCTACTACTGAATATTTGAATCAACCGTTAAAAAGGGGATCGATGGGAAGCGATGAGAATGTGACGTCTGTTTCTCTGTGCAATGGTTTTCAACAGAGAGTTTTATGATTAAGTCTCGTGTAGCACTTGATTCAGCTTTTTTTTGTATGAGTGTGTTTATAGGGTACATGTGCCATCAGTAATCTCACGCTCCTTCATCCTATTCAAAAACAAGCGATTACGGCACCGATTGCTTCCGTTCTTTTTGTTTTCATGCGTGCTCACAAAAAATATGAAACAAGAAAACGCTTCAACCCTTTGTTTTTCGTAGGATGAAAATGGGAGCCACATGCATAATAAGGGAATCAATATCCTATATTTGTTCGAAACGACCATAACAAAAGCTTGCAACTCTCTGACTAAGCAAATGTCAACCTTTGTACTGCAACACTTTCCATTCGAAACAATGCATTTTGTAGTTGATCCCTGTAATTCCACATTCCACATCCCGAAGAAGTAGTAGCGAAAGAAATAAGAATCGTTAGCGCTGGTTTTTACTACTTTTTCATCTTTCTGGTGTCAAATAAAACATCTGATTAGTTTATAGAACATCATTGGCGAATCTAGCATTTCTTTTTTTCATACTCAATCACCACAATAAACACGAGAAAGAGAAGGATTGCACCCATTTTTATCCCGCTATTTCTCGTGTTTGTCAAGAAAGATGAGTGAGAAAAAAGATAAAGCCAGATTCGCCAATGTAGAGTATCACAATCATCTTAAGTTGCAATATCAGGTATCAGTAGGTCGGCTCCAGAGGCACGTTCTCCTCCATTTGGGAAATTTGTGCCATCGCCATAAACACGAGCCTATTCATCATTTACCTGAGGGAGAAGGGAAGGAAAAAAGGATGGGACAGGGAAAAGGACAGGTAACGGAATTGGGTCTTCATACACGCATAAGCGTACCACAATGGGTTCACATGGCGTCCTGAAAAGGGCACTGTGATATCGCATAAAGCGTAAAGAAAGCCTATAGCTCTTTACCACAGCGGGTCAAGAACAGCAGAATGTCCTGCAGATTCAGGTTTCTAAAGTCAGTTTCACTTAATAAGTGTTTACCGAGTACTCGGAAACGCAATTGCACAAAAACTGGACAGTTACATATTAAATGATACGAAGTTCCATAATCGGATTCACAGCTATCACAGGCAAATTAATCAGCTTGCTGAATATCCGCCATGTGATAACTGAGTCGGCAGTGGCCAGTCAATGCTGTGACCAGAATGCTGCAATTCTGCTTTGACAGATTTGTAAGATACTTCGCCACCCTTGGAGATGGCTCAGTACAATACAATTTGGTTTGACGACATGACTCCAAACTATGCCAGTATTGTCTGTGTTGAGTAGCAGCCCGGGTGTGAATCTGAAGCTTTACCCAACACTTCGATATCGGAATAGCTGGCTCAGGGCCAATGAAGTCATGTGATGCTCCAGTGCGAGCTAACTCATCAGCCAGCTTATTTCCAGCGATGGAAGAATGGCCAGGTATCCATACAAGGTGAACAGCGTTTGCTGAATTTAGCTCCTCGATTTGAGTTCGACAAGCGATAACTATCTTCGACCTGGAGTTGCCGAAGCAAGTGCTTCAATAGCAGCCTGGCTATCTGAACAGAAGTATATTACTTTGCGCATTATGTGCTGCTGAAGTGCTGATTGCACTCCGCACATAAGTGCAAAGATTTCGGCCTGATAAACGGTGCAGTTTCTACCAAGTGAGTAAGACTGATGCAGCCGGGAAGGGAATTTCGTGGAAAATGTCCTATATGGAAAATTTAAAGCAATTATAAGATCACTTGGAGCAAGGACAACTTTGTCCCAATCCACCAAAAGTGAAAACAACGAAGTGTGTGTTGAACTGCGGTTCACAGGAGTTTCCTCTAGTAAACCGAGTACCCATAGACGGTAAGTGCAAGAAAGTGCTTCTTGTTTGAGATGAATGTGTAGTGGGGCAACGTCAAAGAGCACTTCGAGCGCTACCGTAGGAGTTGAAAAGAACGCTCCAGACATCGCCATTAGGCACATCCTTTGGAGATGGCCTAATTTTGATTGGACCGTTCTCAGTTCGCCCTTTTGCCACCACACAAGACATCCATACGCCAATATTTGACGAACAACAGTTGTGTAAATCCATTTGATATACTTGGGTTTAAGACCCCAAGTTGTACCAAAGGCTCGCCGGCATTGCCATACAAGCTTTCTTGATTCTGAACTCAACATGAGGTGTCCAGGACCTGTTCAGTCACATCGATTTCAGAATCAAAGAGACGCAAAGGTCGAACGCCATTACGGTTTCGCCTTTCCGTGAAAAGAACAATAGATGTTTTACTCGGATTAACCGAAAGGCCATATTGGCGACACCAACCCTCAACTACCTGAAGGGCGTTTTGCATCAGGTCGAAAAGGGTGCTGATGCACATACCAACTAACAATGTTAGGTAGTCGTCGGCAAAACCATAAGTAGGAAAACCGCTATTATTGAGTTGCCTCAATAGCGTATCTGCTACGAGATTCCACAAAAGTGGTGATAAGACTCCCCCTTGGGGCCATCCACAAACACTCAAATTCTTAATCGCCGCTTGACGCAATGTCGAGAAGAGATGTCGGTTTTTGAGCATTTGATGAATCCAATTGGAAATCATAGGATATATGCCATGACCCCGTGCGGCTTCCAATATGGCATCGAAAGGCACGTTGTCAAAGGCACCCTCGATATCTAAGAAAACACCCAAGCAGGATTGCTTTTGAGCGAATGCTTTCTCGATATCGTAAACAACTTTGTGTAAAAGAGTCACAGTGGACTTTAAAGATTGGTAAGCATGTTGGTTCACATGAAGAGGCACGTTGGCCAGATGAACATCACGGCTGTGGTGATCCACAATGCGTTCTAAGCATTTCAGAAGAAAAGAGGTCAAACTGATAGGTCTGAAGCTCTTTGCTTCTTCATACGACGCACGACCCACTTTTGGAATGAACTGTACAGTAATATCCCGCCAGGATTTGGGAATATACCCTGTAGCAAAACTGCAAACAAGTAGTTGTTTCAAAACATGTTTGAAATGATCAAATCCCTTCTGAAGCAAAATAGGATAAATCCCATCTGCCCCGGGAGATTTGAAAGGAGCAAAGCTATTAAGTGCCCATTGAATCGATTCTAAAGATATGATACTCCGAGCCAAAGTTAAAGAATCATAACTACAAGAAAAGACATCAGGTTCATCCGAAGATGTAATTTAAGGGCTGAAAGTCTCTTGAATAAAGACAAATCAATCAATCAATCAATCGAAGATGTAATATCCACACATCCGAGGAAGTGTGTACCTAATAAACATTCCAAAACTTCCTCATCAGCGGAAGTGAAATCACGATTTGGCAAACGAAGTTCGTGCACTTGAAAATCCTTAGATTTTTCAAGGATTTTGTTCAATCGACTGGCTTCACTCAGACTGGAAACATTTGTACAAAGGTTTCTCCAGCCGGATCGTTCAGCAGACCGAAGAGCTTTCTGGTAGGCCTTGCGAGCCGACCTGAAAGCCTCCGATCCAGCCAAACGTCGTCTACTATGTTTCCTGAGCTTCGCCAGATCAGACTTCTACCAAGGGATTCCTCTTGTAGTCTTCACAGACCGCAGAGGGCAACCTTCTTCAAAAGCTTCTATGATGAAGGCCGTTATAGTATCAACGGCATCATCTAAATCACTTGGACTGTCAATGGATGGTGAGTATCCATGCAATTTGGATGCAACCAAATCGGTAAAGAGATCCCAATTGATTGACCGGGGGTTCCTGAAACGCAAAGTTCGCGAAGTAACATTTACATGTTTAAACAAGATGTAACGATGGTCAGATAAAGATTCTTCATCTGACACATGCCAATTGGTCACTTTTTTCTCATTTCACACTTTTTCTCTAGCAGATACCATAAAGGTTGGGCGGTTGCCTATGTTAAGTAATCCAAGATCTGTACTACTTAAGTATTCCATCAAACTGGAGCCTCTCAAATTGATGTCTGAGCTGCCCCAGATTATATGGTGAGCATTAGCATCACTACCAACCTAGCTACCAACAGTAGACCTGTTCACTTTTTTTGACCTACCCGTGTCACATCAAATTATCAATCCACATGCAAAAACAAGGCTTCAGTCCAAAATTGAGCCAAATTGATAAAGGTTTAGAGGTGTAGAGTAATGCGGGGCAAAAGTTTGCACCTAACAGACTTCACTAAATAACTAATAAACGAAAAGAAAACAATATCATTTTTCTTCGCTAAACGGGTCCCTATCATGTTGCCTTCAAAACGTAGTACTAGATTTTTTCGCGTTCCTTTTTTAATTTTAGTAATTCAATTTTTAATACAAGTACTCTCATGCGAAGTTTTGCCCCATAGTGGGGGCAAAAGTTCGCATTATGCGGGGCAAAAGTTCGCACCTTATACAGGAAAGATTATTGGTGTGATGTTCATTTATTTCATGTTAATTCATGTTCGTCTTTTCACTCTAGCCATGAAATCTGTTTCCCTCTGTTCTTAGCATTACGGCCCAACTGGGATACGACCTGGTGTTCGGCTTTAAAATGGAATGTGTTTGATAAAGACTTCCACAACTATTAACTAAGAGCTGTCCTTTCCAGCGTTACTGAAGTTATCAAAACACCTTGTGGGGTAATCATAAAGATACATGTTGCACAAAATACCTGAAAAAAAAAACAAATATGCAGCAAAACTGTTGAACGTGACCGTAATAGAATCTTATCCCCGTCAGTATGGTGATAAGTTATAGCTGTCAATTTACAAACTAAGCTATGAAAGACCCCGGTAAAGTAGATGAACATAAGAACTTCAGAAACATACGAAAAGACACGACGAGGATGACGAAGAAAATGTTTCAAAATGTTTTTAAGCAATTTTTTATTTCTTGATTTTAATGGGTGAATATAAAGTTTGCCTTACAAAGGAACTTCTCACAAAACTAAGTTCAAACCCTCTGCCGGAACGATTTCAGGGTGCATACTACACATATTATACATATAGAGTAGTTTCTATACGAAATCATCATTGCTTCAAAGATTCTGTTATTATATTGATGTACTAGATTCAGAAATCTAGTGCGAACTTTTGCCCCACAGCTACTGCGAACTTTTGCCCCACCGTCGAGGTTTTAACAATGTTCCTCTCTGCAAGAAGCACTAGTAGTTAATTGTTTATTCGAGTGCACCTCTCGAACTACTATGGAATAACGATTCTCCGACATCAAGAGGTTATGAGATTCTTCTTCTTCCTGTTACTACAAATTCTTATTCCAAAAGGTACAAAAATTCTATCAAAACACCTAGAAACACATTTTTTCGCATAACTCTGCCAAACCATAACGAAATCGTTCCATTTTTTATTGACGAGTAGCTGACCTGATTATGTGTCGAACCTATACAGATTTGTTTGGGTTCTTAACTTGTGCTCAGAAAAAGACCCACTGCGAACTTTTGCCCCGTGCGAACTTTTGCCCCGCATTACTCTACCAAATCGATTTTGTGTTTTTTCGAGCATTTTTACGAAAATATACTTCAATATCCAGAAAATTGCACCATAAAGGTACCGAAAATACCGTTAAAATATAGTTAGAACAATACTCCACAATTTTGCCGAAGACACTACGGTGTTTAAATTGCGTATTTCAAAGTTATTCAACAATTTTCGTTAAAAAAATCGCGAAAAAATACAATATTTTTACGATTTTTCATGTAAAAGTCATGTAATTTTACATTGTTTTAGGTGACTAATTTCATGAGCTATTGCTCCTATGTGTTACGATCATTTCGTGCATACATCATTTTAGTGTAGAAATTCGTTTTCATTGACTAATTATCAAAAGTTTGTCACGTTGATACAAAAAATTGTACAGAGTTGCCAGCATAAAATAAAACAAAGTTACCCATGATATAAACGTCATTACACTTCTTTGTCTCATCTGCATCAGTTTAAATTTGGTGCAGTTGGTTAAGCATGAGATTGTGGATTCGAAGATTCAAGGTTCGAGTCCTGGAATAGCATTTTTTTTGCGTCTCGATCCTGCCATAAGTTGATGAAACTACGCACTGCATCTCATTGCAATTTGGCATCATTGCATTGTTTCGGAACCGTAGAGTGCATAGTAAGAATGAAGTTTCCCTTCATCGTGTAGTTGTGCTGATTTGTGGGTAGATAGATAACAAGTAAGCTACACCCACAGTTGTCTGTAAAATGTTGCATCCAGAAGCAGTTCCATCATCGTATTTAGCTAAATTGATCATTATCAAACAGATGCTCAATATTTCGCCCAGCTGATATCGTCGACACGATTTATTGTCAACAAGTATAAACTAAATATCTAGCTAGTCCTTGAATGGGCTTAATTGGCAGGTCCCGATCATTATTCTTTGGGAGATTGCGTGTAAGTCATGGCAGATTCATCATCCAAACTGCTACAAAGAAAGAAAAAAAAAGGTTTATCATGTATTTGAGCTTGAACCTGGGACCATCTGATCCGCAAGCTCGAGCCTTACCATCTGCACCATTTCTGATACTTAAATCAAAAGACATTAGAATACGATGGCATGACGTCTTAATCATGGGTAACTTTGTTTTAATTCGTGCTGGTAACTCTGTGCGATTTTTAGTATCAACGTGACATACTTTTGATAATTAGTCAATGAAAACGAACTCCTACACAAAAACGATGTATGGACGAAATGTTCGTTACACAAAGGATTAATCGCTAATTAATTTAGTCACTAAAAACAATGTAAAATTACATGACTTTTATATGTAAAATCGTAAAAATAACGTGTTTTTTCGTGATTTTTTAACTAAAATTGTTGAATAACTTCGAAATACGCAATTTAAACACCGTAGTGTCATCGGCAAAGTTGTAGAGTATTGTTCTAACTATATCTTAACGGTATCTCCGGCATCTTTTCGGAGCAATTTTGTGAATTTCTGAGTAAATTTCTGCGAAAACGGCTAAAAAAACACAAAATCGATTTGATACACCTTTAAATCTTCATCAATTTGGCTCAATTTTGGACTGAAGACTTGGCTTTACATGTGGATTGATAATTTGATGTGTCACGGAGAATCGGAGAAAAAAGTTTCAAAGTGAACAGGTCTACAACAGTTATCGGAAGGCCTTTTGAAGTGCAGTATGCAATGACTTGCTTGAAAGCATCTGTAGGGGATGGTTCATCATGCGGTAAATAAACCGAACAATAAACGTATTTCCTGTAGAGGTTTCCAACAGATACATCGATTGTGATAGCACATACATCTAGTTAGTTCAGAGATGAGTGTAGCAACGATTGCGTTGTTGAAAAGCACACATGCTCGAGGCATCCCAGGTAGACGATAATATCCAGATCATATCTTAAATAGAACATTTTTTGCTGTCATAGCTCGATGTGATTTTGATGAGTTGTTCATAAACCTAATGAATATCGAACGAATAGTTCAAAGTGATATGATATCGGTTTTTGCTCTTGTCGAAATAGCTGAAAATTTCTTTATAAGAACAAGTTTAGCTCTTCTGCACGAAATGGAACACATACACCCATAGAGATGACTCAATGTTAGTGAAATGCCATGTGTGCCTTTCTAAACTGTAGAAACGAAGAACCGCATGCTATTCCCATGTTATTTGCAACAGCGAGCCACAGTTGAGTGGTAAGCACCGCCGCCTGTGGATCCTAATGTTGTAGGTTTAATGCTGGATGTTGACTTTTTTTTTTTATTATTTTTTTCTAGAAAAAAAGTGACAAATCTTGTCTGCTGTTGTTTTGATTTTGTAATATCTAAACGAGCTATTATTGAGTAGTTCACCATATTAGATTTTGGTATTGTTTCTGTTCTTTTACCTCTGAGGGGCTGTCCATAAACCACGTGGTCATTTTTTTGGGACTTTTCAACACCCCCCCCCCCCCCCCCGCGTGGTCATTAGTCCATACAAATTTTTTTATTTGTCCATACAAAATGGTCATTGGCCGAACCCCCCCTCCCCCCCTTATGACCACGTGGTTTATGGACAGCCCCTTATATCAATCAAACCAACATCAGTTTTTGCTCTTCAGTAATTCAATCAATCATAACTGAATATGCTATTCATCAGATTGTCATTTCATTTCTACTGAAATAAGCAAACACCGAATTCACAAGGTTTCCTAGATAGAAATTCCCCTTACGAAAGTAAGGTTCTTGAACTAACGCCACTTGGGCTGTACCATTTTGTATACTGCCGTGAATCGCAAGTCAGTCCCATATATAAAAAGTAGGCATTGAGAAAATGGCCTCTGAAGTTTTCAAATTCGATTTCTATGCGAAACTCTAAAAAATCGCCATAAATTGAAAACTTCTGCGATCACCATGAAACTTTTACATATTGTTTCAAACGTGGAAACGTAACAGTAAAAAATATAAAACTGGCTAAAATAGTGTTAGGTTTTGTACTGGAGGGTGCACAAGTTCGTAATGGGACTGACTTGCGATTACATTTCATTATGAGACAATCTGACTTGGTGTTGTTTTTCAATTTTACTGAACAAACTATATATTTTTTTGCACGCAGCTGAAAGATCATCCGAAAAAAGCTCGAAAACGGCCATTAACTCATTTTTGCCCAAAATGCAGATGGGACTGACTTGCGATTCACGGCAGTATAAGTCTGTAAAGATTGATCGCTGCTGTTCTGAAGATTGATCTGAGCTATCCTAACCGTAGCCACTACCCACACTAGGCAACATTTAACTCTTAACAATCACAGCACAAAAAAGAACAGCAACAATAAAGCTAGATCGGTATCGATTTGAGAGCGCCAAAGGCGAGGATGCACAGAATACACGGTGTAAAACGCATAATGCGGAACCATAGAGGTGAAAATTTAAACCAATTAATAACATCTTCATAATCCCGCCCTTATTCAGCCTCAAGTATGAGATTGAAGAAGGGCAGCTGATCGTCTCGGAGAAACACATAGTCCACCGCGCTATTGCTCCGGTTAGCACAGTAAGGGCAAATACTGTGGAGGACGCCCTAATTCTCCACAGGCTGCGTTTGCGATTAGGTTTTTATAAGACCCCCCTAACCATTCATTCCTAGGAACGGTAAGCTTAAGCCGCATAACACCTTGAATTAGGGCTCACCCGATTAACGGACTCCTACCACTGGAACAGGCGGTCCGTAGTGCTATTCTTAGCCAGTTGAACTAACCGCTACCAACACTACACAGCTATCTAGGCTGATCGGGAAAAGAAGTTAATATTGGTGATCAACTTCATACGGACCCGAAAATCCGTCAAAAAAGAGACCCTAAATAGGCATCAATACCCTTACGACTGAGTCGGCTGCTGATATCGAAGAAGGCTCGACCAAGACCAAAACTGTCTAAAGTCTGTTCCTAGAATTCATTCACCTGTACGACGACAACGACATGCGTACGTGTCTTTTGTCTGCGATCTCCACCACAATCGGGTTCGCTGCTACGACGACGGACAACCAGCAAAAGAAGGTAGGCGAGCCATCGCATCGTAGTCGTCGTCGAGAGCATTGTCCATCGAAATTGCTGCGCGGCACAAATAAAAACCTGAAGAAACGAAATTGAATGGCTGCACCTTGCGCCTCCACGAGAGCAACGAACCATTGATTGGATAGAGGTGGTGCCCGGGCCAGGCCATCATCTTCCAACCAGGGCCAGGGCGGGCCGATGGAGGCGATGACGTGGGTGACATATCGCCTTTTGACAATCAACAGTTTATATTTACATTTTTCTCGTTCATATTTATTGATAGTGGTGTTGTTGTCGTCGTCTTCGACGTCTTCGTCGCTTGTCGATTGTATGCAAATGAGGAGAGCTCTTCATCTTGGAAGCCCAGCTGCGACACGACAAGGTTATGGAGTAGATGCAGCAACGTGTTGCAACGGTTTTGGAAATTTTGGCTCGAAGTTAGGGCATGGTGCTGTAGCCATTCGGAACTATGACCCATTCCCGTTAAATGCCCTTTTTATGTAGTACAAAAGCCTTTTAGGCGTGTTAAGAGGTTGACTAAAATATAGTCAAAAATGGGAATTGCTTGACAAATCTTGTAAAATGCGACGCAACCGAAAACTTTTCCTGGCAAGTATGGTGGGAATCGAACCCGCGCTTCTCAGTACGATGCGATTGTGAACATACATATTGATAAAGGGCAAATACGAAACTTCACTGTGTTTCTATCAATAAAATATAGTACCTACTTACAGTATTCAATGCAGCAATATTTACTCCCTAACATTTTGGGCACACTTGAAGCGCATTGCAGTCAAAGTAATTAATGTAAATTCGTTCAATTTACCATCCCGACTTGTTTTCACATATTTCAGAACTCCATTGGCAGCGTTTTTTTTTTTCCTCCCCGGCGGCCTGGTTCAGTTCCCACTGACGATCCCCCTTTTCGCATGATGGAAAACCACCGCACCGCAAGAGTAAAAGCGACGAGACGAGTAGCGGGTACCGACCCGGCCGAGGGCACCCGTTCGCCTCGTACCAGAGTTCCCGAAATTTATTGGATTACACTACTTCCTGTCTGCAATTTTCGGCGCTTCAAAAGTGATTCCCGTATCAAGATAAGAGGCCGTGGCCACACGAAATGAAACATGGCTGGGTCTTCCCAATAGCAGAAGACCGGAATGCTCGCTGGCTGGTCGTCCATTCGAGTGTGGCGGTGCTGGTGGTGTGTTTGGTCGAATAACGTAAAACATATTTACAACGAGCGCGATTTCACTTTGGACATTATCTAAACGGCCGCATCTAATATGTATGTCTGCTTCTGTGGCTGGGAGTTCTTTTTTTTTCGATTTGTACCACTGAAAACGATGCGATGGGAGTACTTATTGCTTTGTAGAGTACAAGTAAGAATGAAATGCTCACATCAGGCTTCAAATATCCAAAATAGAGCTAAAAACATTTGAAAATTAAATACAATAAACTGTGCAATAACATTTTACAATTGATTCTGTTTCAAAATATTCAATTCTCAAATTTCTTGTTAGGTTATCCATGCCAGTTGAAGTTTGATATTGGAACGCTTGTACACAACAGACACACGTGTGCGATGGACAAAAGGGGAAATTTATATAACGAAACAAAGTCCACGTGCTCTAGTGGGAATCGAACCGACAATTACAATTTGGTATAGAGTATTGAATATAAATTTAACCTCAATTTTCTCTCCAAGAGAGAAAAGAACGGCAGGGAAATTGATTGATTGATTTGTCTTTATTAAAGAGACTTTCAGCCCTCGGCTGGTTCATCTCTCTGGCAGGGAGAGAGAAAAGGAAGGGACAAACGAGAATGAATCGATCGTTCATTCGTGACGTCACCTTGCAAAATTCAATACGGGCTTATTTCTTCAAGACGCCGAAATCTCAACCATAACCTGTACACGTGATTATGATCCATCCAGCGTTGCAAGAATAAGTATAACCAGTTTTGTTGGAAAACCATATTCTTCCATTATCTGACATATAAATCGTCTCTTTTCACTGAATCGTATACCGGTTTGAAATTGTGAAAATGGTGATGTAGTGTCCGAGCCGAGCCAAAAATACTTAACCTATTTCTATTCGGCTGATCCGCCATCAGCCGAATCATTTTCACGTGGGATTCAACACCCAACCGTCCGCGACAACAACAATCACAAAACTGAAAATTTTGGCTCTAGCTGTCAAACGCGCTGAAATAAAATCAACCAGTACAAACGCTAAAAGAAAATCACTCAGGATGTGCGCTATAATAAATATGTTTTGATTTACCCATTATAGATACTACACCCGCCTTTTTCTGCACGCTCTTCTTTGCCATTGTGACCAAAAAATCATCTGTTAGTCTGTGATCATCATCACATCATATGTTTGTCTGTGATCAGCATCACATCATCTGTTTGTCTGTGATCTTCATCACATTATCTGTTTGTGATTAGCATCACATTATCTGTTTGTCTGCCATCAGCATCACATCATCTGTTTGTCTGTGATCCTCATCACATTATCTGTTTGTGATTAGCATCACATTATCTGTTTGTCTGCCATCAGCATCACATCACTTATTTGTCTGTGATCATCATCACATCATATGTTTGTCTGTCATCAGCATCGCATCATCTGTTTGTCTGTGATCAGCATCACATCATCTATTTGTCCGTAATCATCCACACATCATCTGTTTGTCTGTGATCAACATCACATTATCTGTTTGTTGTGTTCAGCATCACATCATCTGTGATCAATGATCATCGTCACATCATCTGTTTGTCTGTCATCAGCATCACATCATTTGTTTGTTTGTGATCATCATCACATTATCTGTTTGTCTGTGATGATCATCTCATCATCTGTTTGTCTGTAATCTTGCCTCCTGGTCTACTCCTCTGCCCTTGCGTCAGGGAGTCTTTCCGGGGAATTTTGTTGTTCTCCTCCCGGCCTACCAAGATACCCTTCTAGCAGATGGCCTACCAAGGAATCATCTGTTTCAGTTTTCTTCCGGCCTACCGCACTGCTCTTCAGACAGGTGGCCTACTACCAGAGCCGTAGCGTGACCCCTTGGCGCCCTTGGCAAGCATCCAGATTGGCGCCCCACGATAATTAAAGATTGATAATTGACAAAAATTTGTAGTCATTCATTTTTTTAAAGTTTTTTTGAAAGTTGGCTTTAGGTATTCAGGAGAAACGAATTATCCTGGATTTTTTTAATTTTCTTATAGCGTATTTTATTCGTGTTTTTCTTTAGGAATTCCAATGAGAATCACCCAAAATTAAAAAAAAATGTTTATTTTATACAAATTTAACTTCGAACACATTTTGTATTTCAAGAATCTCATTAAGACCAGCACATTAATTAGAAATGAAATTTCAGATTCCCTGCATTAATGATCTATAAATTTCGTCATGATAACTCACACTATTTTTTTCTGGATTTTTTTTTCAATAAATTTTTGTTTTAAAACACTAAATTGAGTTTTAGGGGGTTTCAGGAAAATGATCAATTCAAATGAAATTCAAATTAAGTCAAATGATCTATTTTGCCAATTTTCGGCGATTAGATCAATTGGGTGTTCGGCCATTTGCGCGAATGCCGTTTGGCCGAACGCCATTTGGCCGAATTCTGATCAAAAGAATTCAGAGGAAGTTTTTGAAAGTCTAACTATCAATATGATCATCAGAAATATTTTCTTCTTTAAATCATAGGCTATTCTATCTAATTTTGACATTCAGGGTTTTGTTGGCGTTGAAACTGCCAATATTTTATCAAAGATTTTTCCTTCTTTAAATCATAGGCTGTTCGTTCGAGTTATACTAATGCGGGGAACAGTGCCATGGTCACTTAAGTTCATCAGTCGTCTTTCGGCCAAACGGCATTCGGCCAAATGGCATTCGGCCAAATGGCGTTCGGCCAAATGACCCGGAACCGTTCAATTGGTTTAATCAGAATTATCCAATCACTTTACCAAAGGTTTCCTCTGAAGTTTTATCAAAATGTTTCCCAGAATAGTTTCAGTAATCATTTGACAAACCATCGACGTGGATAAATACTAGGAGGAATTCCTGAAGAATTTCCAATGTATTTTTGCTAGAATCTCTGAAGGAATTCTGATGGAATATCTGATTCAAATGAAAATCCGAGAGAAATTTCAACAAGATTTTCCAATGGAACTCATTCAGTAATTCTTGCATAAATTCCTGGAGTAGTTCGTGCAGAAATGCCTGAAGTTATGCCTTCATTATTTGTAGAAAACCGCCAGGAAGAGTTTCTGAAAGAATACTTTGAAGAATTTTTGAAAGAAACCCTTCAAAAGAGTGAGAATCTCTTGAGGATTTTTTTTTTAAATCCCTTGAAGGTTTTATGAGAAAATCCCTGAGAAATTTCTGAAGGAATCCATGTAAGGCTTTCGAAAAAATCCTTCGGAGAAATTTTGTATAAAATCAGTGAAGATTTTCCAACGGAATACCTAGAGAAATTTCTGAAGGAAATACAAATTTATGGTTTTCTGGAGGAATTTATGGGGAAATTCATGGAAGGTGTTCTGTGGAACAATTTCGGAAGGAATTAATGGAAGGCTTTATTAATTGCTAACACTAGTTTACAAAATAAAACGAAAGTCGTGAACTTCTGTCAATGACCAAAGTTTTTGAAGCATAATTTAGCGCTGATTTCGAAACCGTGCTTCAAAAAATTTAAAGTATAACAGTTTTTGAGTTTTAGCTCAATATCGAGTTTAACAACTTTTTAAAATATGGAATTTAATAGAATTCAAATATCTTGCGATTTGTTCAACCAATTTTAAATCTTTTTCCATAAATTGAAAGCTCAATATAATACCATTCGATCATCTGAATGCAGGTTTTGCGTCAGATTGATAAAATTCAAGATATTGGCGAGTTTTGGGAACGATCTCCTTAAATTTTAGCAAAATTTCCAAAAACATATAAAGAAATGTATTTTTTTCAATAAGAAAAAAACGATTTAAAAATTCTTTCTCAACATTTATTTGACATATCATATGTAGGCGAGATACAGTAAAAAATTCAGCTCAATCGGAGCATTGATTACAGAGAATGAGATGTGTGAAGTGAGCGACGTTGCTTAAAAATAGAACAAAAATCGATTTCAAATCATCAACCTTGTATGGAAAGTCGAAAAAATTTCCGCTCTACTGTAATTTTTTTCCTTCGCGTTTTCGAACTCAGGGCGTGATTCTACACCAAAAATGATCATCAGCTTACCGAGTTCAAAAATGCTGTAAACTAGTGTAATCAGCGATATTAGAGTTTCCTTTTTTCAAAAGGAATCGATAGAAAACTTTCTGAAGGAAATTTTGGTCAAAATGCTTAAGAAATCTATAGACGATTTTCTAAAAAAAGAAATATCTGGAAGAATTTTTGGAGGAATTCTCAGAAGCATTTTTAAAGGAATCTCTGCAGGATTTTCTATAGGAATCCATGGAGGAATTACTGGGAAAATCTGTTGAATGGTCCTTAAAGATATTTTTCCCAGGAAACCCAGGAAAAAAAATTGTGAGAAATAAGTTTTGAGGAATAAAAGCATGAAGAATTTTCGAGGGAATCTGTGGAGCCATTTTGAAAGAATCATTGAATAAATTTTACAAACCTATCGCTGGAAGATTTTTTGAAAGATTATCTTATGTACTCCTTAAAGAATTATCAGGAGACTACCATTTTATAGTTTCTCACAAAAAGTAGATAAATTTACAGGTTACAACATGGTAAATGCTATAAATAAACTTAGTATCTGCATAGAGAAATCTGAATTTTTGAGAATGCGGAGAAACAAATTAATATCATATACTAAACATGATGAAATCCTGATAACATTCAAGAAGCATCCTGTTTTCTTCTAGCCTTAGGTCTTTTCGGCGCCCCTCTGAGGCTGACGCCCTTGGCGGGGGCCAACCGCACGCTACGGCTCTGCCTACTACCTAGCCTACCACGGAATCTTCTGTTTACATTTCCTCCAGGGAATCTCCTGTTTAGATTTCCTCCTGGCCTACCCAGCTGCCCTTCTGGCAGGTGGCCTACCAGGGAATCTTCTTTTTTTTAGTTTCCTCCCGGCCTACCACACTACCCTTTTGACAGGACACTGCCGGAACCATTATTATGTAAACATAGAAACCTATTTTCTGGCATTGTTACCACAAGAGGAAGCGCAACGGTTCCAAACCGATTTACGCCATTGTAGTGTCCGAGCCGAGCCAATAATGCTTAACCTATTTCTATTCGGCTGATCCGCCATCAGCCGAATCACTTCACGCGGGATTCAACACCCAACCGTCCGCGACAACAACACTCACAAAACTGAAAATTTTGGCTCTAGCTGTCAAACACGCTAAAATAAAAGCAACCAGTATTAACGCTAAAAGAAAATCACTCAGGATGTGCGTTATAATAAATTTGTTTTAATTTACCCATTACAGATACTACAGGTGGGTCTGCAAAGTTGTCTCCCCAAATTGATCGAGACTGTGTTGCAGAGTAAACATTTAATCCACCGTTGTTTGATCCTTATAAAATTAACTAGATACCCAGATAGACGAGAATATCTAAATCAAATCTTAATCGAACAATTTTTGATGTCATATCTCTATGTGATGTTGTTCTGTTATTCGAAGATTTAACACGAATAACTCCAAGTGATATGATATCAATTTTTGATCTTGTCGAAATATCTGAAAATATCTACATAAAAACATATTTAGTTCTCTGATCCGGCTTGCCCTGCAAAGAACCAAAAGTGCAAATCCTGTAATGAAACAGGACATTTCGCTAGATGCTGTTTTTTTTGAGGAGGAAGAAAGTCGACTCACCCCATCCACCCGCAGAACCTGAAAAGAAGAAATGGATGATTCGGCAGGTCGAGAACGTCACAACTGTGCAACGCGATAACGAGGACAAGGACAGCGATATCTTCAAACTTTTTCATCTTGGATCGAAGCGAACCGTACGTGTAGAAGTTGGAGAAGTTCCACTTCCGTTTGTAATCGACACCGGTGTAGACGAGGACATATTCAGCGAGAATGATTGGCAGACACTGAAGCAAATTCGATTTACAGCGTACTCGGTGCGGAAGGGAAGTAGGAAGGTATTCAAGGCATACGGATCCAGCAGTCCCTTGATCGTCCTAGGCGAAGAAGACACAGATGTGAAGATCAACGACAAGAACATCGACACCACCTTCTATATGTCATCCTTGGTAGAAAGTGCTCTCTTTTGTCCGGAAGTACTTTGTCCGGAGGCACTTCCCGACCAGGAGAAAATAGCTGAAGAATACTTAACTCAGGTATGGAAAACCGAATACCTACAACCTGATTGAGGTATTAAGTAGCCCTGTATAAGAGGTAAAATACCTAAAATAATAACTGGTGTGTATTCTGTGCATAACGCGTGAATAATGACTTCAGGTATGGCAATACCTAAATAATAATCGGCAATTTTTCCATATAAATAGCTATTTTTCCATAATTGAATAATACCTCAAGTAGTCCTCAACACCAAACCAATACCTCGTTGAGGTATTTTATCAATACCTACAAAATACCAAAATAAGTTATTTTCAATACCTGGATAACCGACCAATACCATGTCTTGGTATGATACCTGACTTTGGTATACTCCAGTTATGCGCCAGTTATTCATTCCTGCTCGGGTTACGCTGGGATTGGTCAAGTTTTTGAACACTGTGGACAACAATAGTTTCCGCCGGTCTTAAAGGTAAGAATTAGCCATTTATTTACTTGAGTAAAGATAGAGTTTGAATTGAATGTTCAATTAAAATAATAACATCCGCATTCAATTGGTGTTGTTATTAGGAATTATTATTATTATTATTATTATTATTTAATATAATTCATCCGACAGTTAAGTTTACATGAATGTTAAGAGGTAAAAATTACAACACAAATATAAAACAGTCATCAAAAAAGGTCATCTGAATCTTCTAATTCTGTTGCGAAACTTGTAGGAAGCCTCGCCAAACTCGAATTCCGACTCCACCGCCGAGAAAGCTCTAATAATAGACGTGAGCGGTTCATTGTAGCCGTAGTCTGTACGATGATACCTGGTCTGCAGTAGGGAAGAAGTCCGAAGCACGCGTTGAGGAATACGAAATTCTAACTGCGACAACAGATCTGGGCAATCCACTTCGCCGTTCAAAAGCTTCGCGGCAAAAGTTGCCTGTTGAACCCGTCTTCGATGCTCCAAAGTGTCCAAATCCAGCAACTGGCATCTATCCTGGTATGGAGGTAAATTAGCCGGATCGCGCCATGGCAAATGTCGCAACGCCAGCTTCACGAATCTCTTTTGAACACGTTCAATTCGAAGTATCCATGTTGTTTCATATGGACTCCAAACGATTGCGGAGTTTTCTAGTAGTGGCCTTACCAAAAAGCAGTATAATGCTTTTAAGCAGGGATCTTTAAAATCACGAGCGATTTTGGAAATAAATCCTAGTTGGCGATTCGCTTTCGATATTACTGCACTGTAATGTAGACGAAAATCAAGTTTTGGGTCCAAAAGAACACCTAGATCGTTCACTTTGTCTACTCTGTTTAGCTTAACTCCATTAATGTGGTAATCAAAACGGATGGGTTTCTTATTGCGATGAAATGTCATCACCACACATTTTGTGGTACTGACGGTTAGTCTACATCGCCGGCACCATTCTACGAAAAGGTCCAAAAGTTTTTGAAGACGATGACAGTCTTGTTCCGTACGCACGACGAGGTAGAGTTTCAGGTCATCTGCATATTTCAGTTTGCACTTATCACCCAGTAATGCCGCAACATCATTAAAAAACAATGTGAAAAGCAACGGTCCCAAGTTGCTTCCCTGAGGCACACCAGACGTACTGGAGAATGGTTTTGAAACACATGAATCAAGCTTCACACGGAGAGTCCTATTGGTCAGGTATGACAGCAACCACGTCTTAAGAGATGTCGTAGCACCAAGCTTAGCCAGTTTATAAACCAGAATCCTATGGTCTATCTTGTCGAAAGCAGCTTTAAGATCGGTGTAGATGACGTCGACTTGAGTGTTATGTTCCATAGCCGTAACGCACGTGCTGGTGAATGTTAACAAATTGGTAGTAACCGATCGGCCAGGAATGAAACCGTGCTGGACTGTGGAAATGTAGCTCCTCGAGTGATTCAAAATAGCCTGACTTAGTATTATTTCAAACAGTTTAGATGCTGCTGATAAGCTAGTTATACCCCGATAATTTTTGACATCCCGACGCTCCCCAGCTTTATATACCGGAAACATGAATGACTGCTTCCACAATGTCGGAAATTTGGCTTGTTCGAAGGAGCGGTTGAAAATGGCAGCGAGAGGTTTGGCCAAAGCAGCTGAGCAACGACGAAATACCACGGCAGGAATGCCATCCGGCCCAGGTTTAACAGAGTTTTTCAGCTTCTTCGACGCAGCGATAACTTCTTCTTCAGTGACGACAATCGTGTCCAGATTCAAAAAATCAGCAGGCACGTTACTTGCTGCTGATTCCGCCTTATTGTCGCTAGCTCCATCCTGATCAAAAATAGAAGCAAAGTGCTCTGCAAACATCTCACTCGCTTCCGCAGTACTAGATGCTTCTTTATCGCCAAGTCGCATGTTTGATGGAAAGCTAGAGTTTTTCCTTTTACTATTGACAAAACTCCAAAAACTACGAGGATTTCGCCGTAGATTCCCCTAAACTCTAAGAACATGGGATTTGTACAGGGCGCCATTAAGCTTACAGTAGACACTGCTTGCACGTTTGAACGCCCTCTTATTGTCGTTAGTTTTGCACAGCCTGAGTTTCCGTTGGGCAGAGTTCCGCTCCCGTTTTAATTTTCGCAGTAACGGTGTACTCCAAGCAGGGGATAATGGACGTCTCTTGAGCGGTACATTTGATTCTAACCAATTTTCAATTATACTACTAAATCTTACAGCCATTCATCAGCATCAGGGCACTCCAGAACATTTGTCCAGTCCAGGTCCAATAAAAATTGCAAAAACAGAGGGTAATCGATTTTTCGGTAGTCTAGCACTTTCGCTTCATCCTGCACGGTACGAGCAGGGTGAGCAAGTGAAGTAGAACTTGCCGGAAGGGCCATAGCCAGAGGGGGGTGATGAGAATCAATTGGCAATAACGATTCGACAGATGCATCGATTTCCAACTCGTTCTCGACATTGTGGAAAACTAAGTCGAGTGTGCGTCCCAGCTCATTGCGAACTGAATTACGCTGGCTTAAATTGACAAAGTCCATGCCATCGAGAAGGGCCATATTGGCCGTGTTCAAGGATGATGTTTCAGCGAGACGGACTGTATAACCTTCGATAATCCATTTCAGAAGAGGTTGATTGTAATCGCCGCATACCAAAACTCTGCCAACTTTATCGCACACCTCCTTAACGGATGCGATATGCGCCTCTATAACTCCGACGTCTCGGCTTCGATCTGGTGGAATGTGTACCGCGACGATGTTGAGCTTGGAACCTTTTATATTCGCCGTTACTCAAACTTGCTCTAATCTCGTGCCATTATCTACTGTTACCAAAGTGCTTGAATGGCATCGTGCAACCGCAATCAATACCCCTCCAAAACAAGCTTTGTCGCTATTACGCGAGGACCGATCACAGCGAAAGACGTCATAAGCGGATCCAAACAGCTGAACGGAGCTAATGCAGTCGTCAAGTCCAGTCTCAGTCAAGATAATAACATCATACCCACAGTCAGCAGCGGCAATGAACAGCTCATCGATTTTAGTCCGGAGTCCCCGAACATTTTGGTAGTATGCCCAGATACGATTATCTTCATCTTGCGTTGGATGATGTTTAGGCGAAGAGATGTCCCTGCAAAATGGGCGGGATTCAGTGTCCAGAGAAACTCTATTATTTATGTACTTGCCTGAGCGAGCAAGCTGGAAGACCCCTACACCTATTCCGAACACAGGAACGGAACGGTTTGGATGGCTCGAACAAATCGCAGGCGAAGCAGGAGAACACCGGCGAGGCTCGACTGTGTCGGGTGGCTTGGGGTCTTCCATCATGCTTTTTGATGTGCGTTCCGTTGTCGGCGTATCTATTGTGTCGGAGTGTCCACGTTGACAGGAGGCAGAACTGTTGGTGTCCGAGCGGCGAGTGGAGTCCCATCGCCGAGTCTTGGTATTTTCGCTGGTCCCCAAAAATCCCGTTCAGATGGCATGTTCTCGAACTCTCGGAAATAAATTCCTTTGGGCCAAACAGATGGATCAAGAGCAGTAGTTTTCAGGTTGATGTCCAAACCTACTCTGAAGGAGATGAATGCAAATTGCTGCAAATCTGCTCTTTTTCGTACCAGCTTTCTCACTTCTATGGAATCATCAGTCTGTAGACAATTTTTGACCAACCCCGAAATATCGGCTTCGGTCACATGGCGAGCAAGTCTAGATAGATATAGCCAGAATCTCTCGGGTGGTTTGGCAACCGTTTCCACAGTGAGATTTTCTTTTTCTACCGATTTTGTGCCTACAGTGAGCTTCACATCAGGACGGGATCTAGGCGTGTCTTTTGCAATTGACCGACTCCGCTTAATGCTTGGCCATACTGAACGAGTCAAATTTATTCCAGGTGTATCTTTCTGCTGCGTTTTGCTAGCAAGTGATTCAGTCAGTTGCTTAGTTTGGTGGATTTCGTTCCTCAATTCAACCAATGATTCTTTAATAGCCTCGGAAACACCGGTCACAATCTCGTCGCAAGTAACAGGGGAGTTTTCTTTCAGTGTATCAAGTCCAGCAATACAGTTTTCACAGAACCACAAAACGTTTGCTTGTTCATTGATGAAGTCCGAGTTCGATCGCTTTAAACCCACACATTTGAGATGCGTAGTTTTATCGCAAAAACGGCACTGCAGAAAGTCAAGCGATTTGATTGCCTTAGAGCAATGGTAACAATCTGAATCCATTTCCAAAGCAAGTGGATTTATGGCAAACGGAGCAAAAATTTAGCTGTTCGTTGATAGATGGTGTTGATCACACTCACGAAACGATGACGTCAGATACGATGTCAGACAATGATCCACAATGCAGCAGTTGAACACAGAACCGATATCCCCGAACGGAACAAATAAATTCAATTTACTGCAACGACGCGGCACAGCATCAAACAACAGGTAGTCAAACCAGACGGTAATTTAAAGACGATACGATTAATCTACACCCGTCGATTGAGGCAAACATCAAAATTCATAAAACTGTACATCCGGTTCGTCAGAGTTTACGTCGTATCCCTCTTCCTCTTGAGGAACTAACTTTGAAAAAGCTTAAAGAATTATTGGAACACGATATAACTGAACGTGGCACGGCAAAGGCTGTGTATTCTGCGCAATTCAGATCCCATTGCGATCCACAAGCCTCTGCCCAGCAACTCATATCCCTACCTCCTCGCGGTACCGACCGGAAACTATGAGCAACCTTAGGGAACATCGGGTAACCAACCCCGGTGGGAACTTTGGTCGTAGGCTGACAGGGAAGGGGGGTTTGCTTCGGCAAACCTGAGCGTCTGTTCTCCAGGAGGAGCGGCTCACAACAGCGTCTGATCCCCATGTTAGGGGCGGCTGATCTACGTCCGATTGCCAGGGAAGGACTCTAAGCTCAACTGTACACTATGGTCCTCCGGAAAGTAGGGGGTTGGTGTCAAGCCCTACGAGCCAGCCGTAAAAAAAACATTGTAACGGAAAATCAGCAACAGAATAATACGAACCGAGACCAACGGCAACGACCCCAGCGAACAAAAAGGATTTGCGATTGGAAACTTGGTACGTGGAACTGCCGATCTCTCAACTTCATTGGGAGCACCCGCATACTCGCCGATCTACTGAAGAACCGCGAGTTCGGCATCGTAACGCTGCAGGAGGTGTGTTGGACGGGATCCATGGTGCGAACGTTTAGAGGTAATAATACCATCTACCAGAGCTGCAGCAACACACGCGAGCTGGGAACAGCTTTCATCGTAATGGGTGATATGCAGAGGTGCGTGATCGGTTGGTGGTCGATCGACGAAAGAATGTGCAGGATGAGGATCAAGAGCCGATTCTTCAACTTCAGCATAATAAACGTGCACAGCCCACACTCCGGAAGTACTGATGATGACAATGACGCATTTTACGCGCAGCTCGAACGCGAGTACTATCGCTGCCCAAGCCACGACGCCAAGATCATCGTAGGAGGTTTAAACGCTCAGATAGGCCAGGAGGAGGAATTCAGACCGACGATTGGTAAGTTCAGCGCCCACCAGCAGACGAACGAAAACGGCCTACGACTCATTGATTTCACCACCTCCAAAAATATGGTCATACGTAGCACCTTTTTCCAACACAGCCTCCCTTATCGTTACATCTGGAGATCACCACAGCAGACGGAATCTCAAATCGACCACGTTCTGTTTGACGGACGGCACTTCTCCGACTTTATCGACGTCAAGACCTATCGTGGCGCCAACATCGACTCCGACCACTATCTGGTAATGGTCAAACTGCGCCCAAAACTCTCCGTCATCAACAATGTACGGTACCGGCAACCGCCACGGTACAATCTAGAGCGACTGAAACAACCGGATGTCGCCTCAGCAAACGCGCAGAATCTCGAGGTCGCGTTGCCAGACGAGGGCGAGCTCGATGAGGCCCCTCTAGAGGACTGCTGGAGTACAATGAAAGCAGCCATCAACGACGCAGCCGAGAGCACCATCGGGTACGTGGAACGAAGTCGACGGAACGAATGGTTCGACGAAGAGTGCAGAACGGTTTTAGAGGAGAAGAACGCAGCGAGGGCGGTAATGCTGCAGCAAGGGACTCGACAGAACGTGGAACGTTACAAACAGAAACGGAAACAGCAGACCCGCATCTTTCGGGAGAAAAAGCGCCGCCTGGAAGAAACGGAGTGTGAAGAAATGGAACTGCTGTGCCGTTCCCAAGTTCTATCAGAAGCTCAACGCATCCCACAACGGCCGCGAGCCGAAATGTGCAGGGATAAAGACGGAGGCCTCTTGACGGACGGACGTGAGGTGATCGAAAGGTGGAAGCAGCACTTTGATCAGCACCTGAACGGCGTGGAGAACGTAGGCACGGGAGCCCACGGCGACGGACTAAAAGACGACGCCAGTGCAGCAGAGGACGGAAATGAACCAACTTCCACGCTGAGGGAAGTTAAGGATGCCATTCACCAGCTCAAAACAGCTGGTAAGGATGGTATCGCAGCTGAACTCATCAAGATGGACCCAAAAAAGTTGTCCACCTGTCTCCATCGGCTGATAGGGGAAATGACATATTCTCGGCCGTTTTGTTCTCTTCGTCTTTGGGGGTTTTTTGAAACCTATTGAACTCAGAGTTGGTCTCAAATCCTTCCCAACTAAGCTGAATTATATGGCCAAGTTTCAGGCAATTTGGCTGACAAAAACCCCCCATGACGAAGAGAACAAACCTGCCGATAATACCCATTGTCACCCTAGTTAGGATCTGGGAAACCGAACAGCTACCGGAGGAGTGGAAGGAAGGGGTAATCTGCCCCATTCACAAGAAAGCCGACCATTTGGAATGTGAGAACATCAGGGCGATCACTATTTTGAATGCTACCTACAAAGTGCTATCCCAATCTATAACTTCAAATAACTTTTTTTTTATCTGTATTAATGAGATTTTTAGCCCTGGGCTAGTCCATCTCGGGACCCACGCTTTACTTCCCTTCCGAAGGAAGAACTCACATTTTGTGAGTTTGTCGGGAGTGGGATTCGATCCCAGGTCCTCAGCGTGATAGTCACGTGTTCTAACCATCCAACCAGGTCCGCCCCACATTCAAACAACTTCTCTGAGGACACCAAACGCCTAAAATTAACGATAACAGAAATAGGGATTTTTTTCCTGCTAAAACGTGGATTCAGACCATTGTGCAATGTGCAATGAGCTTAAATTTTGCAACCATACCTACAAAACCTGAGCAGATGAGCAGCAGAAAAACCAGCATCACCAGTCGGAATTTAAAAAAAAATCATCAACTTGTCAAGTACCGTATACAGAGCGCTTTCTAAATTAGTGCAATCTATTTCCCAGACCCGGTTGCGTAGCGAACAAGTTGCACTCATTCCAAATATGTCTACCTCACGTCCTCTGGTCTGGTTCTGGTGTGCAATCCGAAACATCTGAAAAATGTTTGAACAAACTGTACACCATGTAATCTGTCTGATAAGAATTCGCTCATTAATTCGACTAGAGAGCGTCCACAAAAAGTGCACATCTTAGAAAAAGAAATGCCACTCCTGAGAGCTCCTTACGGACAGCCAACCAACTGGCAAGGTGTCCAGCAGAAATTTATGGGTTTATTTATTGCACCGCTTCGATTGCGACTGACGAACAAACGGTGACTCCCATCGGATCGGAAGTGTGGCGTGGCGTGGCCAAGTCGACGACTGCTATCCATGGCCGCGGCACTTGGCGAGTGATATCTTAAATGCCGTAATAACAAATAAGTACCTGCTGTTTTCAACGAGTGCTATTGCTGCTGCTGGGACTTCCATTTTCAGCGTCTCTATGTAGATGAATTAATTATACACGCAGGACTTCCATAAGATGAGTGCACACTGCACAACACACAGCACAGGGCAGTCAACAACAGTGCGGAATTTTAATTATGCATCTAAATGGACATCTACGGGAGGAGCAAAACTGGACCAAGATCCAGGGTCCGAAGACGACGCAGATCCCGAGACGACAACGTGTTGATGAGTCCTTAAGGTCCACCACTGACTGAACTCACGGGAGTATACACCAGCAACTGCTCGACCTTCGAGAAGGGAGCCATCACTGTAGCATACGATGCCGTCTGAAATACTTCTCTCCAGATAACCAGATGTCCACTCTTCCCAGGAAGAGAATTTCGTGGAAAATGTCCTATATGGAAAATTACAAGCAATTGTAAGATCACTTGGAGCAAGGGCAATTTTGTCCCTATTCACCAAAAGTGGAAACAACGAGGTGTGTGTTGATGTGCGGTTCACAGGAGTTTCCTCTAGTAGACCGAGTTCCCGTAGACGGTAAGTGCAAGAAAGTGCTTCTTGTTTGACATGAATGTGTAGTGGAGCAGCGTCAAAGAGAACTTCGAGCGCTGCCGTGGGAGTTGAAGAGAACGCTCCAGACATCGCCATTAAGAACATCCTTTGGAGATGGCCTAACTTTGATTGGACCGTTCTTATTACACCCTTTTGCCACCACACAAGACATCCATAGGCCATATTCGCCGAACAACAGTTGTGTAGATCCATTTGATATACTTGGGTTTTAGACCCCAAGTTGTACCAAAGGTTCACCGGCATTTTTTTTTTTGTCTGTATTAACGAGATTTTTAACCCTAGGCTAGTTCATCTCGGGACCCACGCTTTACTTCCCTTCCGAAGGAAGAACTCACATTTTGTGAGTATGTCGGGAGTGGGATTCGATCCCAGGTCCTCGGCAGGTTCACCGGCATTGCCCGAAGGCCGTACAAGCTTTCTTGATTCTGAACTCAATGTGAGGTGTCCAGGAAAGCTTGGAATCAAGAATGACTCCAACGTACTTTACCTGTTCACTCACATCGATTTCAGAATCAAAGAGACGCGAAGGTCGAAAGCCATTACCCCAAGCAACACGACTTGTTTCTTAACCAGTAACAGCAACCTTAGTGCAATTTATTCACTGTCCGTATCACGGACAACAGAACACAATTGCTTCTTATCTGAAACCCAAAAAGCGCAGATTCTGAATTCTTATGCAACATAAACGAGGGGAATGATAAAAAAATGAAAAAAAATCGTCCAGACTCGAACCATGGACACCAGGAGTATTGTCTGCTCACCTTACATACTGCACCAAGAGCTATGTGAGAGAATCGCTTCTCAACGCATCATAAAAGCTACTGAAGTTGTTTGTTACTTTTTTGCACCTTCTTTGCCACAAGTTAGAGAACTGTCAAAATGAAAAGACGCTCAAGTTTTCTGCAACGCTCTTGGAACCTAATCTGAACAAGCAAACCAGAGTTAGATGTTTCATGCATGTTACATAGCACTTTTAATGTGAGCTGACTGTATTATCACTTGCGAGGAATATGTAAGCTCCGCCTCCACGAATCGATGTCAAACACGTGGTAATTTGTGATCTCTATGAAACAAAGCCGCAACTTTACGAATTTCGAACTTTCAATGCAACTCAATTGACAAGATGGAAGTTTCATGTGCTTCTAGTGCAACTCATATAGACCAAAGCATAGAAAGCCACATTTTAGATGATGTTGCAGGTGCTGCTTGGGACGGTTTCGCCTTTCCGTAAAAAGAACAATAGATGTTTTACTCGGATTAACCGAAAGGCAATATTGGTGACACCAACCCTCAACTACCTGAAGGGCGCTTTGCATCAGGTCGAAAAGGGTGGTGATACACATATGTACCAACTAACAATGCTAGGTAGTCCTCGGCAAAACCATAAGTAGGAAATCCGATATTATTGAGTTGCCTCAATAGCATATCTGCTACGAGATTCCACAAAAGCGATGATAAGACTCCCCCTTGGGGGCATCCACAAACACTCAATTTCCTAATCGCCGCTTGACGCAATGTCAAGAAGAGATGTCGGTTTTTGAGCATTTGGTGAATCCAATTGGAAATCATTGGAGATATACCATGACCCCTTGCGGCTTCCTATATGGCATCGAAAGGCACGTTGTCAAAGGCACCCTCGATATTTAAGAAAACACCCAAGCAGGATTGCTTTTGAGCGAATGCCTTGTAAACAACTGTGTGTAAAAGAATCACAGTGGACTTTCCAGATTGGTAAGCATGTTGGTTCACATGAAGAGGCACATTGGCCAGATGAACATCACGGATGTGATGATCGACTATGCGTTCTAAGCATTTCAGAAGAAAAGAGGTCAAACTGATAGGTCTGAAGCTCTTTGCTTCTTCATACGACGCGCGACCCACTTTCGGAATAAACTTCACAGTAATAACCCGCCAGGATTTGGGAATATACCCTGTTGCAAAACTGCAAACAAGTAGTTGTTAAATAAAAGAAAATCGCGTTAAGTACTGTTCCTTTGAATTCCACTAAGAATTTGCATCCTTTGACAGATACGTATTTCGACCTCAACTGTAAGGTCGTCTTCAGTGTCTTGTACTTGACTCGACTGAAGACTAACACTGACACTGAAGACGACCTTACAGTTGAGGTCGAAATACGCATCTGTCAAAGGATGCAAATTCTTAGTGGAATTCAAAGGAACAGTACTTAACGCGATTTTCTTTTATTTACAAATATTATTCTAACAAGCCCAGGTTAATCATCATCAAGTAGTTGTTTCAAAACATGTTTGAAATGATCAAATCCCTTCTGAAGCAAAATAAGATAAATCCGATCTGCCCAGGAGATTTGAAAGGAGCAATGCTATGAAGTGCCCATTCAATCGATTCTAAATTTATGATACTCCGAGCCGAAGCTAAAGAATCATAACTACAAGAAAAGATATCAGGTTCATCTGAAGATGTAATATCCACACATTCAGGGAAGTGTGTACTGAATAAACATTCCAAAACTTTCTTATCAGAGGAAGTGAAATCACCATTTGGCAAACGAAGTTCGTTCATTTGAAAATCCTTAGATTTTGCATGGATTTTGTTCAATCGGCTGGCTTCACTCAGATGGAAACATTTGTGCAAAGGTTTTTCCAGCCGGATTGTTCAGCAGACCGAAGAGCTTTCTGATAGGCCTTGCGAGCCGACCTGAAAGCCTCCGATCCAGCCGAACGTCGTCTGTTCCTACTCTTTCTACATTGTTTAATGAGCTTGGCCAGATCAAAGTTCCACCAAGGGGTTCCTCTTGTGGTCTTCACAGACCGCAGAGGGCAAGCTTCTTCAAAAGCTTCCATGATGAAGGCCCTTGTAGTATCAACGGCTTTATCTAAATCACTTGGAGTGTCAATTGATGGTGAGTATCCATGAAATTTTGCTGCAACCAAATCGGTAAAGAGATCCCAGTTGGTTGACCAGGGATTCCTGAAACGCAAAGTTTGCGAAGTAACATTCACATGTTCAAACAAGATGTAGCGATGGTCAGATAAAGATTCTTCATCTGACACATGCCAATTGGTCAGCTCATGACTAATTCTGCTAGAGCAAAGCGTTATGTCTAACACTTCTTCTCTACCAGATACCATGAAGGTTGAGCGGTTGCCCAACGGATACATCGATTATGATAGCCAGGGCCGGATTTAAGGGGGGGCCAAGGGGGCCATGGCCCCGGGCCCCCACATTTCAGGGGCCCCCACAAAATCCCACTTCACGAATAAAAAAGTAAAACAAAAAAAATGACTGAGTACCAAAAAAAATGACTGAGTACCAAAAAATACAATGTTCGAAATAAGTTTTAGTTTTAAGGGAGAGAAAAAAATGTGTTTCGCAAAAGGGCTGACAAAATCGGGTCACTAATGTACTACCTACTTGTGAAATGTGATATATTGTGGTTCTTATTTGAAGGACTGCAGCTTTCGAAGCTCCTCCAAAACATATTAATTTTTTTTGTTTGAACTAGTCAATCTTGTGAAATTGACCATAATATTTTATTGGAAATCCTGAAAAAAAAAACATCGCTTGAACTGTAGATTAACTCAACTTTGTAGAATGTATACTTAAAAAGTTCTTGCTGAATATTCGCGTTTATTTCTTTCGAAAATTCTAGACATGTTTTGGAAGAATTTTCCAGCAATTCCTAATAGAATTGCAGCAATATTCTTGTTTTATTTATTTTTGGAAACATTCGGAAAGTTAATTGGAATAATATGGGGTTCTTGAAACATTTCTTCACTTAGGATGTAATTTATTCTTAGATTTCTTGGGGCCATTGCAAAAGAAATTTGTGGAGAAATCCCTATAAAATCTGAAAACACTTTAAACATTTTACAAACAATTTTTGTAAAAATCAGTTTACGAAGGTTTTCTAGAAGTTTCACAGGACATTCTATAAGAAATGAAGTTAGGAATATTATAAGAAACTTCGGCTGGATTTTCACAAAAAAAAATAACAGTTTCTATTCGAATTCCCCCTAAAAAGACAGAATTTCTATTGCATTCTGAAGTTTCCCCAGAAGTTGATTTCAGAATTTTGTCGGATTTTTCTCGGGAAGTCGCCATAGAATCCTCTGGCAGTCGCATTAGAACTTTTTCTGCTTAAGCTCCACACAAAAAAACATGGTAGTCGACCATGAACTCACAAAAGCTACCCCAGCAGATGCGTCACAAAATTTACTAGAAATTTTCCAAAGATGTTTGCTATACATTTTTCTATACATTTGTCTAAAGATTCTGAGACGAATTACGACTAACTCTAAAGCAACGACCAAAATCTCAAAAATACTTTTCTTAATATAATTTCTTCAAATTCTTCCACAACGACATTAGTACTTATAAGAATTAATAAGATTTTTGCAGTTTTTTTATCCTATATAAGCAAAAATATACCCCTGGAAATGGGGCCCCCACAACACTGTGGCCCCGGGCCCCCACATTTGTAAATCCAGCCCTGATGATAGCACATACATCTCTGGTAGTTAGTTCAGAGATGAGTGTAGCAACGATTGCGTTGTTGACAAGCACACATACTCGAGGCATGACACGTGAGTTTGCCATTTCATTTTTACTGCAAATAGCAAACACCGGATTCACAAGGTTTCCTAGATAGAAATTCCCCTTACGAAAGTATGGTTCTTGGACTAACGCCACTTAGGCTGTACCATTTTGCATAAGTCTACAAAGATTGATCGTTGCTGTTCTTTTGTGCTGAAGATTGATCTGAGCTATCCTAACCGTAGCCACTACCCAAACTAGGCAAGATTAAACTCTTAGCAATCACAGCACAAAAAAGAACAGCAACAATAAAGCCAGATCAGTATCGATTTGAGTACGCCAAAGGCGAGGATGCACAGAATACACTGTGTAAAACGCATAATGCGAAATCATATAGATGAAAATTTAAACTAATTAATAACATCTTCATAATCCCGCCCTTATTCAGCCTCAGCGCTTTTGCTCCGGTTAGCACAGTAAGGGCAAATACTGTGGAGGGTGCCCTGGTACTCCACAGGCTCCGTTTGCGATTAGGTTTTTATAAGACCCCCCCTAACCATTCATTCCTAGGCACGGTAAGCGTAAAGCAGCATAACACCATGAAATAGGGGTCACCTGATTAGTGGATTCCTACCACTGGAACAGGCGGTCCGTAGTGCTATTCTTAGCCAGTTGAACTAACCGCTACCGACACTACACAGCTATCTAGGCTGATCGGGAAAAGAAGTTAATATTGGTGATCAACTTCATACGGGTCCGAAAAGCCGCATACCATGAAGAGATCCTTGAGAAGTAAGATCCTATTTGGTTGTGTAACGTTACTATCTAAAATGGAATCACCCCATGTTATAGTGGTTGTTTTACCAACTAAGCTCCATAACAGTAAGGATGATCCATAATATCCCAAAAATATATAAAAACGCTTATTGTATCGCGAACTAGGTAAAGACTGCCTCAGAAAGTATGGACGCACCTAGTCTTCAGATGTCTGGGCCTGATTGATGGTTTTTAATTCAGGCTTCTTTTTGACTGTTTCTGTTTACTTTGAGATCGAACATTCAAAGGTTCTTTGCCAAGATGAGCAATAGAATTCTAAATGGTAACTTTTTTAAACATAGCCCGCGCTGTATAAGTTAGAAGGTTATTTCTTGTGCTCAAATGCCTTCATTATACGTATACCTAAACTAGGGCTAACAGGATCTTTATTTTTGACCCAATTTTTTTGCTAATGCTAAAATGTGAGCTTCTTACCATGCTTCCTGATTCTTGCTTGCACGGTTTTCTCACTTATTTCCTCCATATCTACCTCTTTTCCTAAGGGCCGATTTCTTAACCCTGGCTTAAGCGTTAAACCAGGTTCAACTATGTGAGTAAGCCTGGCTTACCGGTTAAGCCGACGTGAAGAAATCGGCCTCAAGTGACATTTGAGGCCGTACATCATTTGTACACAATTTTTCGACGGTATGCCACTGATCGCTGAAAGTTTATGTATTTTAAAACGAACTGTTGGAATCGAGTAAACCGCTGCACAAATGCTGAGAGAATAGGTTGATCAACAGGATGTAGCCTTCAAAAAGAACTAGTCATTAATAATCTTTAAATACCAGTATTTTCTTTTTGCGTCCATACTTTCTGGGGCGGTCTATACTTTGGTAAATACAGTCAGTGGATTAACACTACTTAATGTGCTGGCATAAGCTATTATGTATCGCGCCAAGATGAACCAGCCCTGGGCTGAAAATCTCGTTAACCGAGCAGTCGCGTCTTTGACTACCTGCAGCGACGCCGCGCTCACGCTGTGTACCACAAGCGTGTATTTTTCATGGTACGTGTACTCAGTACACGACGCGACCGCTCCCGGGTTAATAAAGATAATAATAAAGCTATTATCACAAGTGAAGCTTGGTCTCCGAAGTAGTTTGGTTGATCTGGAATATCTCAAAATTTTCTAGGAATAACTCATGAATTGTAAGGGGGATTACAGATTACAGTTGGATGTGTAATGTTACAGTTCATTGTGAGTGTTCCGGCATCACTGGTTCACGAACAGGTAGTGAACTCGCCGATACAAAGAAACTAGCTGTCAACGCATAACGACAGAAGGTGTAGGTAGCAAACGTGAAACGTGGTGAAATGATGATTGATCTAATGTTTTGAGATGCTGCAAATGATAATAATTTGTTATTGGGTGGAGGGAAATTCTTAAAAGTAAGTTTCGTATGTAATACCACAATTGTGAAACCAATTTAGTGTATTTTTCCCAGAGCCGTAGCGTGGTACAATGGCGCCCTTGGCAAGCATCCTGATTGACGCCCCATGACAATTGAACATTGTCAATTTGCAAAAAATGTGATGATTTATTTTCTTTTTTGGTTTCTTTAATTGAAATTTGCTGTTTCTAAGACACAAATTTTCCTCGATTTTTTTTTTATTTCTGTGTTTTTTACTTGATGATTTTCAGGGATCCTCAAACAATCTATGTTACAATTTTTTTGAAAGGATAATTTTTTAAGGAATTCTTAAAAAAGTTTCTTAAAGAGTCTCTGGAGGATTTTCTAAAACAAACCCTAGAAGGTTTTATGAAGAAATCCCTGAAGGAATGCAATGACAGATTTTCTAACGGAATACCTGAAAAAAAATCTGAAATTATTCCAAATTTATGATTTTTTGGGAGAGTTAACGAGGATGAAAAGTTTTGTAGATGGGTTCTAGCATAAATTTATGGAATAATCCCTAATGAACATGAACCAATTTCGGAAGGGATCAATGGAAGATTTTCTAATTACTTTCTAAAGCAATCAGTAGAAGACTTTCTGAAGAAAACTGGTCGAATTTCTAAATGAATCTATAGATGATTTTCTTTCAGATTCTCAGATTCTCAGATTTTCAGAGAAATTTATGAAGAAATCGATGGAAAGATTTCTAAACGAATCTCTACAGGAGTTTCTATAAGAATCCATGACAGATCCTGATCTGTAATCCTGCAGAAATCTCTACAAGAACTTGTGAAGAAAATTTTGGAGAATTTTGTTTAGAAATTCATTGAAGATTATCCAGGAGAAACCCAGGAAATTATTATTATTATTAATTTATTTTAAGGACCCTTTAACTGAATGGAAGTCATTCGGGTCCGAAACCCAGGAAAAAATAGTGAAATAAGTAGGGAAGTGGAACCATCTAGGCAGGGGCCCTATTTTGGGCACTTTTCTGCTATAACTCAGCCAATTCTGAAGCAATTGACACAATTTTTGGATCGCGATGAGATACGTATAGTCTCTAGCCGTGTACAAAATTTCAAGTCAATTGGTTTGGAATTAACTGAGTTATAGCGAAGAGTGCCCAAAATACCGGCCGCTGCCCAAGTGGTTCGCTATCCTATTGAGATAAAGAAGTATCAACTCCTAGAAGAATTTTTGAAGAAATCTGTGGAGGAATTTCTGAAGGTATCCTTAACAAAAATTGTCTCTTGAAAGATTTTTTGAAAGAATATCTGCAGAAATTTCTCGCCCAGGGTTATCATCATCAGAAATTTCTTATTTTTATGTGAAAAATAATCTAAAAAAAAAAACTCTTATAAAAACATGCGGAGGAATCTTTTAAATAATTTCTTAATAAATTCTTCATTAACTTCCTGATAGCCTCCCTGGAGAAATTTCTAAGAGAATCCCTCGAGAAATTTCGCGATAAACCTCCAGAAAAATTTTTAATTTGATTTTCTCAAAGGATTCCGTAAATATTTCAGGAGAAATTCTTTGAGATTTTTTCAAAGAACCCCATAGATGAATTTCTGAAAGAGTTTTTGAAAGATTTTGTGAAAGAAACCAAGCAAGAAATTCCGAAGAAAGGCCTGATGAAATTTATTGGGGACTCCTAAAATATTCAATTTGTTTTGCGGAAATAAAAAAAAACTCACTGGTAGTTTTTCGGGTGAATACGACTTGATGGTTTGTGCTAGGTTTACAAGAGTCCAAATAAACTTAAAGTTGTTTTCAACAATTATATGAATTGAATTTTTCCATTTAAAATATGTTGTCAACACTAATGTATTTGAATGAATGTGACGAATGCCCTCTGAAGTAGCATCAAAAGAATGTTTAAGAATTATCAGAAAGAAACACATTGAGTTTCTCAAAATAAAATCTATAAATATAAAAATGAATTTCTGTCTGTCTGTCTGTCTGTCTGTCTGTCTGTCTGACCGCTATGCATTCGGAAACTACTGAACCAATCGGCGTGAAACTTTGTATGTGGGTACTTTTGAGGCCGGGGAAGGTTCTTAGCATAGTGTGAGACTTCTCCGGTCGCTGGAAAGGGGGATTCCCAAAGAAATGAACCGGAAATGAGCTGAGAAAGAAGTTCAACGCGGTTGCGAACAAAACCAATCTAGAGTGCGGTGCTGCAATGAGCCCCGCAGTTGTCAAATTGGAAATGACAACAATGTTTGCCGAGATCGACGGGAAGGGCTGATACAATGTTTGATTACGGTTATCGGCCGCGCCAACCCAGCAGTGGACGTTTCCAAGCCCCAAATTGATGATCCAGCCAAAGGCTTGGCCTAGGGCTTGGCCAAAGGCTACTTCCGAGGTAGGCATGAAAGGACTATTTCTAAGTCCGGGTTCCAGGGCGCTTTTGAATGGGTGATCTATTCAGCACTAAAACAACTTTTGAGTCCGGGAGTGAATCGCGCCGGCCCAGAAGGGGACGTGCCTAAACCCCAAGCTGCAGGTCTAGCCAACGGCATCTTCCGAGGTGAGCTCGCAAAGCCACTTTTGACTCCCGGGTCCCAGGTAGTTTTCTGGATGCTGGAGCTTTCGGATGTGGGAAGCCTACAAAAATATGAAGTTCGTAACTCCCTTCGGTTTGTTCATGCATTTCTGGCGATGTACAGGTGGATGGCATGCCGGGCGAGTGTTGCTGAAGTGTAGCTGCCCATTCCTCAGCCCCCGATGTTGAGGTAGCACGTGTCGATGACAATTGGCCGCTCCCTTGATCGGAGAATGAAGGGGGGTCGGGTTTGATTGATTGCTGCTGGTGACACTCTCTTGATCGTTCGACGGGACATAGGTCTTAGTTGCGATAACGCTTGGTCTTGCAGCGATTGACGGGTATCTACGTGGAGGCTCTGGGTCAACAGGTCGGAGGTCCACACGCGATTACATTCCACTTGGCGAATCACTAAGGAAGCCACCCTGGTAGATGATCTGGAGGTTAGCGGTCACAGTTGATTTAAAAAAGGGCTTCCGCCACAGGGTATACGGTTCACACCAGCCCTCAAGGCAGGTTACCACTCTCAGACAATAGGGGTTTTAATTTTCCGGATAATTCTTCTCGGCGGGTACTCCACCTCGAGACGATTCAAACGTGGTTTTCGTCTGAACTAAGACTCTCCTCGATCGTTCGCCGATCGCTTTCATGCTTACTTTCTGTGACACTATAGCAAAAATAAGGTAATGATTTTGTTCATACACATGTGTTGCTAGAGGAATTATATTGGGGATATAATTTAGGGTTTTTTACACATGCTTTGAGCTTTTATACGACCTCATTTAGAAATTGGTGCATCTCAGATAAATGATAAAACTTCGGTAATATTACATATATGGGGATTTTTTTTTTATTACCGTACGGTTTTGAGTCGAAGGGTCTCAGTTTTTCATGAAACTGTTTTCACGGGCATGGCTCATGGATATATGAACAAAAAATAATAGAAAAAACAGGGTTGCCTATTTTCCGAAAAACTCAGGAGGAAATTTTTTGTTTTCCCCTAACACTACTGGCTTTGAAAAATCTTTACTCAAGAACGAAGCATCGTAGAAACATTTTTTTTTAAGAAAATGCAAGCAAATTTTCTCAGAATTCAAAAAAAATATGAACTGGAAAATTTTTTCCACTGTTGAGAAAATTCGTTAAGAAAAGCTGGAAAAACTATGCCCGAACTTGTGGAATTTTTTTTCCAAAAAAAAAAAATTGAGAAGCTTATTTTATAAGCTTTAATTGCTCTTTGGAATGCACTTTTTTCGTGTTTGAGTTATGGCCAATTTTGTTAAAAAATGTCCAAATTCACTTTCATTTTCATCAAAAAACTCTATTTCTACGATGCTTTGTACTTGAGTTATGATTTTTCAAAGAAAAGGCTAATGTGGCACATTTTGACATTTTTCAAAAACGAAAAGAAAGTGCATTCCAAAAATTTCATAGTTTTTCCGGCTTTTCTTCACAAATTTTCTCAACTGTGAAAAATTTTGTGAAAAACTTTTTACGGTTCATATTTTTTTTTATTTTTTAAGAAAATTTGCTTTTATTTTCACGAAAAAAAAATGTTTCTACGATGCTTCGTTCTTGAGTTATGATTTTTCAAAGTCAGGGGAAAACAAAAAATTTCCACATGAGTTTTCCGGAAAAATAGGCGACAATGAATTTTTTCAATTTTTTTAATTGTTCAAAAATCCATGAGCCCAGTCTGTTGGAAAAGCTTCATGAAAATCTGAGACCCTTCGGCAAAATTTGTTCGAAAATTAGAAAAATCCCCATACAGGTACTCTTCGATATAACGTACAAAAAAGTTTTCTCTTTGTACGTTATATCGAAGTGTACGTTATATCGAAGCAGAGAAAAAAATAATATTTTTTATGCTAATAATGATGATTTCGACGTGAAATTAACCTCTAATAATGATTTCGGTGAAATTCACAAAACCAATAATGAAAAACATGAGTTTTCACGAAAAGGTAATTTCGTTTTTTGTGCTTTGATATAACGTACATTTTGCTTCGATATAACGTACACTAATTTTTTCCCCAATTTGCGCTAATTCTAGGATACAAGGTTAATACTGCAAGAAAACATTGATTTGAGTGGTTTCTTAGCTTATCTGAGGGTTATTCCCGGGAAAAATTAAAATTTTCGTTGTACGTTATATCGAAGCAAAATGTACGTTATATCGAATTCGCTATATCGAGGGTACGCTATATCGAGGGTACGTTATATCGAAGAATACCTGTATTCCTCCAAAAAATACAAATGCTTGGTAGGTTAAAAGGACTAACATGATCAAAATCGAACCTAGGGTACTAATGACTGCTCTTATGGCATAACCACCACGTTGGCCACGGACAGAGATCATTATTAAACAGTAGGAATTAAATTGTTTTCCAGATTGAAGTTAAGTATATGCGCGAACCTTACCTCTTCTGAAAAGGGGGGCAAAAACACAAATGAAACAGATATTTATGCATAACTTGAAAATTAATCGGCATGTAGAGGCTTTAGAAAGAAATTAATCTGGGGATATTCGGCCCCAAATCTTGAACAAAAGAAGAATTTGTGAAATTTCAAAAACCAATTAAGTAGATGAAACCAGATTTGTCATGCTGAGGGTTAAATGTTTATGTGGGGGTATGAATTTCTATCTCCCTGCACGGACAGACAAAACTATTGACGCAATAAAACTGCAAAAATCGTTTATTTCGCTCTTCAAACATGAAAGGAAGATGAAAAAGAACTCAAAATTGAGTTTATAAGTTTCTTATTTTGAGTTTTAAAATGACATGTGGAGGATTATGAAACTACTTCTATGCTAGTGTAAGACCCCTCCTTCTTATGAAAAAGGAGAACCCATGTTTAAAAATGAAACAGAAGAAACTGTCAAAAAGTACATCTTAAATGTTTACTTCTTTTCATCAAAGATTTTTATTTGACTGACTGTAAGTTAACTCCATGGGTAGTTTGTTCTTTTAAGTTTATATGATAAAGTTTGGTTGGTAGCCAAACTGGGAGCCATCTGAGATTTTTCCTTCTTTCAAAATTAGGCTGTTCTTTCACATTACACTGTTATAAAAAGGTAGCTTTCACCTTAAAATTATAATCAAAATGATTAAATTTAAATTAAAAGATGAAATATGTTAAATCCAATGTATACATATAATATACCTTTTAATTCCCCGCTTAATGTTTATCCTATGACAGACACGCGTATTTCGACTACAACTTGCAGTCTTTCTCAGTGTCAGTTATGGAGTGGATAACTGACACTGAGAAAAACTGCAAGTGATATTGCCAAAAAAAATGAGAGGGCGTAATTAAAGGTTCATAATATCAATACACTCGATTCAAGAATATATTGCTTAGTTGGTTCGAAAATTCGTTGGTTCGGTATAAGATAAAATGTGTGTTTCTCAAGTAAAAAAAAATGTTCTAATCTTATTCTTAGTCAAGAATGAGAGAATGCTCCTAAATGAAAGTCTCTGGATTTGATGAAAAAAACATGATTTTTGCAAAGCTCAATTCGTCTTCAGGGTGACTATGATTAGAAGTAGAAAAAGTGGAGAAAATCTACTAAACCATGAGAAAATCTTTGACAAATACTAAAATATGTATGAGATTAGACGAAATTCAAAACCATAACAACAAAATCAATCTGATGTGCGGTAAAATTTGTCAATTAAAAAAAATATTAATGGGCAATACAAGGTTTGCCGGGTCAGCTAGTAGTAGATAAATTTCCAGGCAACATCGGAAGAACGTAAAAACACATGATCAATCTTAGATACTTTGAAAAGTGGAATCTTGATAACATTCATTCTATTTGCCACTAGCTGTATGTCTTTTCGGCGCCCCTCCAAGGTTGGCGCCCTTGGCGGGGGCCAACCTGGCCAACCGCACGCTACGGCTCTGATTTTTCCTCAGAACTTGTAAATTACGCCGTACATATTCCTGCAAAAGAGCTGTAGCAGTCTGAATTACCAGAGTTCGATAGGTAACCTCAACTTAACCCTTATTGGAATACCCATTTGCTAATTTTATATTTATCTAAAAGGACGATAAATCCTCATAAAGGTTTGCTCAGGATAGACCGCGAATTTGAAGATTGTGAGAAGACTATCGTAAATTTACATGAAATCCCACAAACTATATCTGACTAATAAAACTATTGTTTTAGTTTTGAGCTTCGTTAGACAAAAAAGCTGCAAGGTGCTTCTACAATCCGAACAGTGAGAATAACTAATGTTACTGTTACAGTTTTCACGTCACGCGGCGAGCAACCATTGTATGTTTGCTCTTACTGCGCGTAAAACGCTTCTTTCTTGTCATCAGGTCTCCCTTCGTGTCGGCAGTGGACGTTGATGATGCTGTAGTTGAAGAAACGGCCCTTAACTCTTAACATGTACATCCTTGCGTTGATCGGCTGCCACCCGATTACACGTTGTCGCATCTTGCCCAACACTATAAATCCTGTTTCCAGTTCATCAGTGATGCCACAACTTTGGTAGAAGGTAGCCGCTCGATGCCTGCTTTTCCACACTTTCACACAGTCCAACAAAGTTCCTGCAATGCCACGATGTCGAAGTTCTGTTTAACGTCCCAACCAACACTAGGACGACCACGCTGATGGGGCTACCACCTGGGATCTAGCTGGGCGTAGTGCAGCGTTTCTTGCTGAGCCGCTGGATGCCAGAACAGACGCTGTTTGAGCCGCTCCTCCTTGGTAAACAGACGCTCGGGTCGTACCTCCTCAATCTAGCTGAAGTCAGAAGGACAACAGTGCCCAGGCTGTACGATCAGCTAAGCACATAACTCTTAGCTGGCGGTCTTTGTCATCGCATGGCCCGTAGAAACATGAGGTAGGAACTTGTGAGGACCAGAGCTATGTTGGACGCTCTCCTTATCGACTCACCGAGGTCATTCCACGAAGTATGCCTTGTATTTAAATTACTGATAATAAAAAAAGTTTAATTCTTCTTTATATTGATTGAAATTACTGGTATATTCGGCAAGGAAAATTCACAATTTGAATAAATGTATGTATTGATACATGAGGGAGGATGGGCGGATGCTTCTACCATTCGAATTAAGTTTAAAAAAAATGTACCAATTTACACTCATATGCAATTTAAAACTCTCATAATGTTTTAAACATTTTAATTTAAACATCCATTAATTGGAAACCTTCAGAATGTTATATGTAATTAATGGATATCATAGTATTCAAACTTAAACTTTGATCTGGATGTTTCTAGAAAGAAATATTTGATCTAAGCAGGCTCAATATTTGATATAATTTGCTCTATTGTTGCGTTTTGTTTTATTGTTTATATCAGGAGGATTCAGGTAAATCTACCATTTCATATAAAACGATGCAGATGAATCGATAATTTTTCCTTTTCTATTTCAGATTTAAAATCGAACAACCAAAAAGGATCAAATTCGGAAAGGAACCAGACATCAACCAAATATATTGTGCATTTGAACGTTGACCAAACGTTTCCTTTGAACTTTACCCTTCCACTAACATCCAAATTCCCGTAATCTGTGAAAGATTCAGCTCAATCGGTGGAAAACTGAGTTGGCGCAAATGAGTTGAAGGTTTGTATGGGATGTTCAGTCCAAATATATGGGAAATTGGATGACCTCCAGTCTCTCATACAGCACGCCGGTTTGGCGAGTTCGATTTGGCTCAGAGTTGAAAGAATAACAGTTGATACCCTAATGAACAACTTTGTAGAAGACCATATCATGATAAAACTTAATTTAGTTGCGGTTTTAGCCAAAGAAACCAGGATGAGGATATCTTCCCCCGTTTACTCTCGGTTGTTATATGCAGCACGTGTTGGTCGGCCGTAGCTTGCGCGCTACATCATAGGCAGCTATGTAATTCTACATTGTCTCGATACTCACCCACATGCGTGAGCAATGAAAATGAAGGACAACATAGGCGGCTATGTTGATACAGTGAGCAAGTTTCGAACGGCAAACACGTGCTGCATGTAACAACCGAGAGTAAACGGGGGAAGATGTCCTAATCCTGGTTTCGTTGGCTCAAACCGCAACTAAATTAAGTTTTATCATGATATGGTCTTCTACAAAGTTGTTCATAAGGGTATCAACTGGTATTCTTTCAATTCTGAGTCAAATCGAACTCGCCAAACCGGCGTGCTGTATGAGAGACTGGAGGTCATCCAATTTCTCATATAATTGGACTGAACATCCCATACAAACCTTCAACTCATTTGCGCCAGCTCAGTTTTCAACCGATTTAGCTGAATTTTTCACAGATTGTTCTTCTCATCCAAAGGCACGATTCTAGAGGGTGCCCCGTGAATTTTGAAAACTTTTTTTTCGCTTCATACAACTTTGGGCCGGTCTATTCTCCATCCCTCAGCTGTCGCAAGGACGTGGCCAGGACAGCACTTGACCGTTGGAGGATTGCGTCAATCTTGTCTTAGAGTCAGAGATTAGTCCCAATTCTTTGTGCTTTGGTAACGGACAGGAAGGACGCAATCCTCATAACAGCGAGCCAGGGTTGTACCACCTACGAATTTGTGCGACTTGCTTAATGCTAATGCTAATGCTAATGCTAATGTATTGATACATGATATGCTTTCATTACACATATTGTCTAGCCCCTCGATCAACAAAGCGTCTGTCCTCTACAAAATTCTAAGATTTTTACTGCTTACTCTTTCTAGTCACATCAACATTTTCATAGAACTCCGGAGTAGAACAACCACCTGAAATGACTGACATGGATTGTTATTTTCTTCCAGACGTAAAAAAAACAAGATCAATGTCTCGAAGGATGGGCCTTCCGTTAGCTACTCGGTAGCTAGACCAGCAAAGACGGTTTCAGTTACAAACCCCCCGCCGAAGCTAACCATCTTTTGAAAACCTCAAAGACCGGTAATTAATTACGGGGAAGCTGCTGGTTTGTACACGTCAGACCAACTCGACGGAGTTTTATGCATTCCTCGGAATCAGAAGCCAGCCGAGCTGGTCGGTCAGTGGACAACGATGCATCGATTTGTTTCCCAGGTTGTAAGATTTATAGGTAATTAATACCTTCTGTTTCGATCGGGTCCGGATCGGACGACAAGGGACGGTTGATGTTGGTTGCGTGAGATTCGTCTCTCAAGAAGGTGACATTTTTGGTTGTGAAGTTTTGCACCAGCCAGACGACGACGGTAGCAGCCAGAGACTTGATCTGGTGTTTGCAACATTATCGCAGTTAGTTCGCAGAGTGACGGGCAAGGGCTTCAAGGCATTCATTCGCATTCATTATTATTGGTCGTGTGCGGTAGCGTGAATTTATGGGAGAGTAGGTTTCCACACGAAACGGGAATCGATTACCTAGATGTTTGCTGACAACACGTTTGGAGCGCAGCGGTTGTTGTTCACAGGTTTTGGTTTGATCAAGTGGTGGCTTCCAGATTAGGTTGCAACAGTTGCACATTCCTGCTTGTCCCTTAAGGCTGTTGAACATGGCTGGACAAATTTCCTGGAATGCGGCGGACTATTAACTGCGAACAGTGTCAATTTGCTAACGGGATCTTGGAATAAGAAATTTAAGGAACTAAGCGCTATACTTGAGAACCTGAATGCGAGCAACAGGAAATTTTCAGCACGATCATACTAAGGGTAACGGGTTCGATTCCCGCTAGTTTCATGAACTTTTCTTATAGTAAATTTCCTTGACTTCCTTCGGCATAGAGTTTCTCTGTACAAGCACTTTCGCATGATTCTTCAACTGCCAATTCTAGGTCTGGTATGTTTTTTTTTTCATCTGCATAGAGCCCCTACTCAATAATTTTCATTCAGATAAAAAAAAAACTAATATGAATTCATACTCTCCGGCGTGCACGGTGATGAAACCGTGATTGGTTGGATCATTTGTACGACACGCCATTGTAGGAATGATAATTTTACTAATAAATTTTTATGTTTATTACCCGTTTCGAAGTCTGTACGACTACTAATGATATAGGACGAGGAGACGGACAGATAGGAAAAAAAGCACAACACAACACCGATCTGTGACTGATGTGAGCTTGTTCGACGCACACGTGCTCCCATTATACGGCTCAGATATCCGATCCTCTGGTCGTTCGAAATGGCATCAGCGTAGTGCAGAAAGAAGATCTTAACATCCATTAGATCGATTACCAACGATCCTCCCGGTCTGGGCTTTCCAAATGATCCGGATACGTTTATGATGCGAGCAGAGCGGTTATCTAAAATTGATACCCGATTTCCAACTGGATCCGAGGTTTCCCATTTAAGGCTTAACGTTGGTAATCTTGGACACACGAGCTACCGCTAATCCAGTGGACTTGCGTTATTCAGGACGGTTGCTCAGCTTCGCAGATAAGATTCATTGGAACTGTTTTTCCTAACGATCGGTTGATAGGCGCAACCGGTTTTGAAATCCAGGGTGTTGAGAAGAAATGCGATTTTTATTGCTCTTTAATTGATGAGTGTGTCTCGTTAGGCTGAAACGGTTCATTAGACTGCGATGCGATGTTGGAATAGGATTGCAACGGAAAATACGCGTTATTTGCTTTGGAAAAGGTTTCATTAAGGTTTTCTTTTCCAATGCGTTCATTTTGATTGCTGATACCGAAATAAGTGATACACTAGAACCTCCATTTAGGTACAATCCATTCTGAAATTGCCAAAAACGCCCATGAAAGGCTTTGAAACGCCACTGAAATTACCCTGCATTTCATTTGAACACATTTTAATCCCTCAAACGCATTAAAACTCGTTGAAACGCCCCAGAAACCCTGCTGCAACCTCCATGAAGCTCATTTGAGAGCCTGTAAAGTCCCCTAGAACGTCTCTGAAACCTTTGGAGCGATTTGAAACGTCTCCAAACGCCCTTAAAACTCATCTGTGAACCTGTGAAGCCCCCAAACACCCTTCTGAAGCTATATGAAGCGCACTAAAGTGCCTTGTTATGTCATCGAAATCTCCTGAAACACTGTTGAAGCTCATCTGAGAGTCTATGCAATCCCCTAAATCCCCTTCAAACCCTCCTGAAACGCCCTGAAACGCCTCTGAAATCCGCCACCTGAAACCCCCAAAGGCCCAGCTGAGAGCAAATGAAGCCTCGTTAAGCCTCTCTACACCGTGTCCAATAAGTTCTCATACAAAATACAAATTTAGAAAATATAATTTTATTTCACATCTGTGATTCATATTTTCAAAATGAATACATGTATTGAAGGGCCACATAATGCTGATTAAATGAAGCATACGGATTATAATAACATTATTTTCTGTTTGTTTTTATAAGCCTAGAAGTACACTTCCGTTTTCTGAAATCCTTGTACTCCGGCATGCACGAAAAATGTTCGAAAAGTTTTTCATTCTACAGTTGCTAAAAAGAGTCCATAAGGTTAAATTTTGAGTTTGTATCTCATGTATTGTACCAATTGGATGTACTAAAGCTAAAACAATACAATTTTAGTGATGATATGGTAAAAAAATTGCAAGTTAGCTCAACTTGGGCTGATTTCCTTGAAAATGGCCGTTATATTAAACATAATCATCATAAAACGTAAATTTTGGACTAAATTTACCACAATAGGAATACAAGCATGTTTTAGAAGTGAGAAGCGTGTGAAAGAACAATACAAAATGCATCCATGCTTCTTTAACACAACAAATATCATTAAAACAGATAAATGGCCATTTATGTTTAATTTACGTATTATTTTGTACAAAATAAAACGGCTTCATGCTTCACCTATACAGGATCTCATATTTTTTCCTCTTCTGGTCATAGTTGCTATTAGCAATGGTGAGGACAGGAACGTAATTTGTTTCAACGTAAAACCATTACTCGTTAAAATGAGACGAAATACCAATGAAATGGCGTGCGTGCCAGCTGAAATGGACTTACGACACATAAGCGATCAGTAGAGAAGGATAAAGGACAATTAGTTCCACAACATATGCTGCATTTGATCAGTGTTAATTGGCCTTTTAATAAATAAATTTACTTTGAAAACCCTAATTACAGATGTGAAATTAATTCAATTTGATTTTGTATGAGAACTTATTGGACACGGTGTAAAACCTCCTGAAACGCCCTAAAACGCTCGAGAACGCTTTTAAACGCCTCTAAAACTCCTGTTAAACTCACTTGAAAGCCTGTGAATCTTCATTTCAATGCATTTATTTAGAATTACATCGTTTTTACAATAAAACTGAATCAACAATTCTTCGCCACAGCTCTCTGTTCGTGGCTGCAGTCTTCTATCCGCTTCCCACATTCCCAGCTTTGCAGGGATGCTGCCCATCGCATTCTTCCTAATTTAGCGACGTTCCGGATGCTAGATTCGCCGTAGAGTTCCGCTCCGATGCCATCAATATTAACTTCTTTTCTCGATCAGCATAGATAGCTGAGTAGTGTCGGTAGCGATTGTCTCAATTGGCTAAGAATAACACTACGGACCGCCTGTTCCGGTGGTAAGAGTCCACACTAAACAGGTGATCCCTTAATCATGGTGTGATGCGGCTTCATGCTTAACGTGCCTATGAATGAATGACTAGCGGGGTCTAATAAAATCCTAACCGCAAACGGAGCCTGTGGAGTACCAGGGTGCCCTCCACAGTATGTTGCCCTTACTGCGCTAACCGGAGCAATGGTGCAGTGAACCTTGTGTTTCTCCGAGACAATCGGCTGCCCTTCTTTAGTCTCTCTTGAGACTAAATAAGGGCGGGATCAAAGTGTTTTTAAGGAAGGTGTTAGCGTATAAGCAATAAATGGATGCGGGGAGTGCGATACACTGCAGGGGGATGGAGATGACAGCCAACCAGTTTGTTTATGCTGCAAAACGAGACAGAAGCGTTGCTGCGCCGCATCGGCTACAACATTCTCAACACGGATAACCAATGTTGACATATTTCCATGGCACTCATAAAATGAGTAATATTCCCCTAGGTTTAAAATTTGATCGTGCACCCACATGTTTGTGAATTATGAATACAATGGTGATTTCTTAACCAGAAGAGATTGTTATGCCGAAAATATTGCAAAATATTTGCTTAAGTGGGTGTACGAGCTAATTTGCAATCTGTGTAAGTAGGAAACACTCGATGAGTGTCATGGAGTTTGTCCGATTTTAGTGCTGAGCAAGTTAAGCGTGAATGGTTTCTGTGGGGTTGCTACGTTGCTAGGGGTGAAAGTTTTTGTTTGTCATCTCACTAGTGAAAAAAATTAAACACAAACTTGCCAGCTGTCTTTAGGTTTTCCAATATGGCGGATGGTGCAATCTGACATATGGGATAATCTTCCTTTTACTTACCTTGGGCGGGTTTATGAAGATGTTGTTATTTAGTTTAAATTTCCACCTATATGGTTTTGCATTATACGATTTACACAGTGTATTCTGTGTATCCTAGCCTTTGGCGTTTTCCAATCGATACCGATCTGGTTTCGTTGCTGCTGTTCTTTATTGTGCTGTTGTTGTGAAGAGTTTAATCTTGCCTAGTTTGAGCAGTGGCTACGGTTAGGATAGCTCAGTTCAATCTTCAGCATAAAAGAACAGCAACAATCAATCTTTGCAGACTTATGCAAAATGGTTTAGCCCAAGTGGCCTTGGTCCAAGAACCTTACTTCCGTAAGGGGAATTTCTATCTAGGAAACCTTGTGAACCCGGTGTTTGCTACTTTCAGTAAACATGAAATGGCAAACTCGCGTGTCATATCTCGAGCCTGTGTGCTTGTCAAAAACGCAATAGTTGCTACACCCGTCTCTGAACTAACCACCAGAGATGAATGTGCTATCACAATTCATGTATCTGTTGGAAACCTCAACAGATAATACGTCTATTGTTCGGCTTATTTACCGCATGATGAACCATCCCCTACGGATGCTTTTAAACAAGTCATTGCATACTGTACTTCAAAAGGCCTTCCGCTAATTATTGGCAGTGATGCTAATGCTCACCATATCAGCTGGGGCAGCTCAAACATTAACTTGAGAGGCTCCAGTTTGATGGAGTACTTAAGTAGTACAGATCTTGCATTACTTAACATAGGCAACCGCCCAACCTTCATGGTGTCTGCTAGAGAGGAAGTGTTAGACATAACGCTTTGCTCAAGTAGAATTAGTCACGAGCTTACCAATTGGCATGTGTCAGATGAAGAATCTTTATCTGGCCATCGCTACATCTTTTTTGAACATTTAAATGTTACTTCTCAAACATTGCGTTTCAGGAATCCCCGGTCAACCAACTGGGATCTATTTACTGATTTGGTTGCGGCCAAATTTCATGGATACTCACCATCCATTGACACTCCAAGTGATTTGGATGATGCCGTTGATACTACAACGACCTTCATCATGGAAGCTTTTGAAGAAGCATGCCCTCTACGGTCTGTGAAGTTTACAAGAGGAACCCCTTGGTGGAACTCTCATCTAGCGAAACTCAGGAAACAATGTAGAAAGAGTTGGAACAGACGACGTTCGGCTGGTTCGGAGGCTTTCAGGTCGGCTCGCCAGGCCTACAGGAAAGCTCTCCGGTCTGCTGAACGATCCGGCTGGAAAAACCTTTGTACAAATGTTTCCAGTTTGAGTGAAGTCAGTCGGTTAAATAAAATCCTTGCGAAATCTATGGATTTCCGAATGAACGAACTTCGTTTGCCAAATGGCGATCTGACTTCCTCTGATGAGGAAGTTCTGGAATGCTTATTTAGCACACACTTCCCTGGATGTGTGGATATTACATCTTCGGATGAACCTGATGTCTTTTATTGTAGGTAAGATTCCCTGGCTTCAGCTCAGAGAATTGTAACTATAGAATCGATTGAGTGGGCACTTAAAAGCATAGCTCCTTTCAAATCTCCTGGGGCAGATGGGATTTATCCTATCTTGCTTCAGAAGGGATTTGATCATTTCAAACATGTTTTGAAACAAAAAAATACTTGTTTGCAGTTTTGCTACAGGGTATATTCCCAAATCCTGGCGGGATATTACTGTGAAGTTTATTTCGAAAGTGGGTCGTGCGTCGTATGAAGAAGCAAAGAGTTTCAGACCTATCAGTTTGACCTCTTTTCTTCTGAAATGCTTAGAACGCATTGTGGATCATCACATCCTTGATGTTCATGTGGCCAACGTGCCTCTTCATGTGAACCAACACATACCTACCAATCTGGTAAGTCCACTGTGCCTCTTTTACACAAGGTTGTTTACGATATCGAGAAAGCATTCGCTCAAAAGCAATCTTGTTTGGGTGTTTTCTTAGATATCGAGGGTGCCTTTGACAATGTGCCTTTCGATGCCATATTGGAAGCCACACGGAGTCATGGTATATCTCCAATGATTTCCAATTGGATTCATCAAATGCTCAAAAACCGATATCTCTTCTCGACATTGCGTCTAGCACGGATTAGGAAATTGAGTGTTTGTCATGTGTGGTGGCAAAAGGGCGAAGTGAGAACGGTCCATTCAAAGTTAGGCCATCTGCAAAGGATGTGCTTAATGGCGATGTCTGGAGCGTTCTCTTCAACTCCCACGGCAGCGCTCAAAGTTCTCTTTGACGTTGCTCCACTACACATGCATCTCAAACAAGAAGCACTTTCTTGCACTTACCGTCTACGGGTACTCGGTCTACTAGAGGAAACTCCTGTGAACCGCACATCAACACACACCTCGTTGTTTTCACTTTTGATGAATAGTGACAAAATTGTCCTTGCTCCAAGTGATCTTACAATTGCTTGTAATTTTCCATATAGGACGTTTTCCACGAAATTCCCTTCCCGGGAAGAGTGGACATCTGGATATCTGGAAAGAAGTATTTCAGACGGCATCGTATGTTACACTGATGGCTCCCTTCTCGAAGGTCGAGCAGGTGCTGGTGTTTATTCTCGTGAGCTAAGGCTGTATCTGTCTTACTCACTTGGTAGACACTGCACCGTTTTTCAGGCTGAAATGTTTGCTCTTGTGCGCGGAGTGCAATCAGCACTTCAGCAGCACGTAATGGGCAAAATAATATACTTCTGTTCAGATAGCCAGGCTGCTATTAAAGCACTTTCTTCGGACAACTCCAGGTCGAAGATAGTTATCGCTTGTCGAACTGAAATCGAGGAGCTGAATTCAGCAAACGCTGTTCACCTTGTATGGGTACCTGGTCATTCTTCCATCGCTGGAAATGAATTGGCTGATGAGTTAGCTCGCTCTGGAGCATCACATGACTTCATTGGCCCTGAGCCAGCTAAACCGATATCGAAGTTTTGGGTAAAGCTTCAGATTGACACCTGGGCTGCTACTCAACACAGACAATACTGGAATAATTTGGAGTCATGTCGTCAAACCAAATTATATTGTACTGAGCCATCTCCAAGGGTGGCGAAGTATCTTACAAATCTGTCAAAGCAAATCTGAATATTCAGGATATTCTGTTGTTCTTAACCCGCTGAGGTAAAGAGCTATAGGCTCTCTTTCGCTTTATGCGTTATTACAGTGCCCTTTTCAGGGCGTTGTTTGAACCCATCGTGGTACGCTTATGCGTTAGTATCCTCTTCCAGGGTACTTTTCCTATTTCCCTACCTGTCCTTATACCCATCCCTATCCTTATTTCCTTCCTTTTTCCTCAGGTAGATGATGAAATAGGCTAGGATAACGTGCCTCTGGAGCCGGCCTTCTGATACCTGAATAGTCTCCTCGTGGTGCGATAAGAAAGACCTTAACATAAATCCTTCCCAAGTAACAATTATACTTTTGTGGCAATCCTGAAGTAATTTCTAAGATAGAATAATAAAACTTAGCAATAAAGCTCTTTGTTCTGCGAATCCGAGATAAAATAGGCATAAAACATCCATAAGACTAATCTGGCCCACTCTTCAGGAGATCTTCAAAGCTGCTTTCGAAGACTGCTTTGAAACTAGTTGTGTTTATGTACTTGCACTGATGATTGATTATAAGAACTTCATGAAACTTTAACAAGAATAGCTTGAAGCATGTTGATCTTATAGCTGTCTTTCTCAAAAGTGTCAACAGTGCATAATAAATAAAATGTTTTACCCAAGCATTTTGCAGATGCAAACAAATTTTGTTTCATGGATGAAATGTTAATTGAACTGCAAATTAATTTTCATCAAATTGAAATGGCTAAAGCATTAAAATTGCCTGACAGATCATTGATGACAGGGAATCAAAATTTTCCGTGCCATACCCACTTTTTCGTTGATATGCCGCCCAAAACATACGAAAATAACAAAGCGCCCCAAAAATAATATCAATTATTAATATACGAAGACATCAATTTCCTATAAAAACAAAGGGCTACGCCACTTTTTCAATTCCATCTAAACATGGCTGCCGTTCCAAGCGAACAAAACTCATGCAGCCGCCATCAATTGTTATTACCTTTAATCCAAACCCCCTCAAAACAATGATGGAACCAAGTCACCTTGCATGAAAGCTACAGCCTTTATTGAAGATTGTTTTTACTAGTTATGATCTTAAGGCAGATTTGTTCGTCTTAAATGAAACTTATTCATTTTATTCAAGAGTAACAGCCTTTGACAAATGTTTGTTTACGTTTTCGGTGCTAGAAAGTTGTCTCTGTACATTTCACGGTGTTTCGCGTCAAGGTGTGCCAATTCTATTTGGTTTCCCTGTATTTTTACAAATAATAATGAAGTGAAACTTACTAAAACTACACTATTTGGCATGAGCTTGAGCAGAATCACAGTAAGTACCCATTTCATTTTCGATTCGCATAGCTGTGGCCTGTGTGAGGAACTGGTTGAAGGCAGGACGACAGCAGCCAGCTACTCGCATTTTTGATTGGCCGTAAAATCATTATTTCGTTGACATGATTACTTTTTAGCACAAGAATGGCTAAATTATCAGTGAGCAAACATGTTTATGTGTTTATATTTGCATGAGAACGAAGTTTTCCAACCAATTTGTTACATTCATTATTTGGATTGATAAAATAGTTCGTTGTCTTATTATTATTTCGCATAGTTCTTGTTCCAAAGTAATGGCTCTAGCTCAAGAATAGAAGGCTTCAAGAAGTTTTTAAAGGAGGATTAGCCAGATGAAATGCACTTGAATTAACGAAGCATAAACTTTTAACAAAATATGTGGATGTTATGTGTTGAAAATAACTTCAAATGCGCCTTAAAACATATTATAAGATTCAATGCTCTTGTAAATTCAGTTGTTTTATGCGCGAATGTCAAAATTAACTTGAAGACAACTTAAAAACCGCAAACGAACGAAGATTGTTTTCTCTTGATAAAAACAACTACAAATGTTCCATGAATTGATCATGCTGTGATAAAGCTTCCATAAAAGTAGTCAAATCTAAAAGGAATTGAAATTGTTACTTGGGTTCTAAAACCACGATCGTACCGTTTACACGACGGAGGAAATTATCAATTTACTAACTTAAAATTGAAAGAAATTATTTTATAACTTTCAAATACAGTCATTAGTATCTGGGAGTATATCTTGACAGCAAACTAATTTGGAATCTACATCTTGAGCAAGTAGTTGCTAAAACTACAAGTGCTCTATGGATCAGTAAAACAACTTTTATTAAAAAATGGGGATTGAAACCGAAAATGATCCACTGGATTTACTTTGCAATTGTGAGACCCAGAAGTACCTATGCGTCACTGGTGTGATGGTCCAAAACAAATGAAAGATTAGCACAAAAGAAGTTGGATATACTTCAAAAATTAGCTACTCTTTCAATTACTGGTGCAATGCGAAGTACACCGTCTCCCGGGTAGAGCTTAATGGCAAAAAAATGGCAAATTTTACCATTAAAACAGAATGTTTGAATGGCAAAATGTGTTATTTGTTTGTTTGAAATAAGAGTTAAAATAACAAAAATAATAACAAAATTTTGGTAGCAGAAAAACTTAAAAATAACTTATTTTACCATTGTAATAACAAAGTAATGGTAAAACATGCGGATTAAATTGAAGAACAAAATAAGTTATTAATGAGATATTGATAACAAAATAAGACCCAAATTAACTGTTATCGGTGAATAACAAAATATGACATTCTTGAGTTATTGATAACAGAATAAGAACAAATTTAGCTGTTTATGTGGCGATCAAAATAATGGTAGGTTTAGTTGTTCAAATTCTTCAATGTTAATGAATGAATGAAGTGGTCGAATTGACAAGTTATGCTTGAAATATACAATATAATAGTGAATGGTATATTAAGAGTAAAATATGTTATGGTGCCTAATGTTTATAAATAATTTATCACAATATAAAAATAATGGCAAATTTAGCTAGGAATGTAAATTATGTTATTGTTTTGATATTTTATACAATTCATTATAAAAGGTGCTAAATTGCAAGCTTTACCATGATAGTAATTTTTGTTATTGATGTGTTATTTAGCATTATTCATGAATAACATATCAATGACAAGATTTGCTATGATTGTATATTTTGCTATTGATTTGCCATTTTAAGTTTTTCATAATAACAGAAGAATGGCAAAACGAGATATGATGGCAAAACCAGTTATTATTTTGTCCTTTGTTTGCCATTAGCCTCTACCCGGGCTAAAGCGCTTTAAACTTTACTTCACCTTCTTCCACTGCATCTATCAGTTCATTTAGAAGCTGCAAAGAGTGCATTGAAGCTCAAAAGAACTGCACAACTCTTTGAGGGTAACCTAAGACGACATCTCACTATTATAAAAACGATAAATTTTGGGAGTACAACTTGTAGGCAGACTCATCATCAGTTTGTTCATTTCAAGGCGACGTACAATTAAGTGAAGAGAAACGGGCTAGTAAGCTATGACAGATAATAATCGAACATGGTTTTCCGACGACGCTGATTAGACTGATTCGTGCGACGCTTGACGGGTTGAATCAGCTTAAATCATATTCAGTAGAGAATCAAGAAGGGGCCATCGGTTTGTAGTTGAGAAGGACGTAAGGACTCTAAACGATCAGGGTGACTGGAAGCGATTGACCCAGGACCGACAGTGGAGGTAGATACTTCATTCATTGTAGCCTCACCACAACGAGATGTAGGCCATCAAGTATCAAGTAAGTAATTGAACTTAAAACCCAGTACAAGCTCAAAAACAGACAAAATTGTGTAACATTTTTTCATTATAATGTTCACTGTTAAAAGTTTCATAGGAATCATTAACGTTTTCGCTTCTATCTTAATTAGGTTATTCCTTTTCAATCATACCCAAAGCGTAGAGGCGGAGACTGCTTCTTTAAAAGTGCCGGCAAAAGCTGCGATATCAAGAAGAGATGTCATCCGAGGCTTTGCGGCAGATAAAGCTTCACTTACAAATAAGTGATCTCGTAAAACCCACCCCATTATTGGAACCGCAAACTATTGATGGATTTTTTACGATCAACTTTAATGATGATGGTTGGTTTATATCGACTTCTATCTGAGTATGCTTGGTACCACATTGAACTACGCATTTGAATCCTCACATCCTACTTAAACATTAAAGGCGGGAAATGTGGCTTTCCAAGCGCAACAACATCAGATTGAAAACATCTCTTGCTTGGCCAAAAACAAGCTCCACTCGATAAGAGGTGTTACCGACAGGCGGCTGAGATGGAATCGACAATCGTCACAAGACACGAGCACGACAAGCGGACACTCCCCTCACTGGTTTACAGTTTCATCGACACATCTCGAGTCCCGACCGACGACAAAAGGTCGTAAATGTACTTTATTCTGCATAATATTTCTGTTATTTTATATGTTTGGCGTTACCATATGTCGGTGTCGTCGTCGGCCGCCAACAACGTTGTTGTTGCCGATTTCCAGACAAGCCATTTCCAATTCCGGACTGAAAGCGATTTTCGGCGTTGTTGGCTGAAATTGGGAAGGTTTGACACTTTCGCGGCGGGGATCCCATACAGACGGCCGCCGTGGTCCATTGCACGATTCTCGCGTGTGGTGTGGCAATATTGCTGAGCGTTAAAAGCCAAACACTTTCAACACAAATGGTCATTCAATTGGGTTGGCTTTCATACGATCCAGCGTTCTTTTATCCGCGGCAGTTGAGGAGTGCCGTCCCAGCATGGGATGCTCGTATTGACCCACCTTTCCCCCAGTAGTGCAATGACCATCAGCTGTCAACCCGAAAGGCAACCAAACCGTTGTCAATCCATTGGAAACTAGATAAATCTATTATGTAGCCCCGTTTCAAGGCCAACGCCCTTATTATAACCCTGACCTCTCACTTGGACAAATCCTATCAAGCAGCCACAGCGAAACTGGGCGTTGGTTCACTCGGTTGTTGAATGTAAGTTGACAGGTTGATTCGCCTCCCTACTGGCTCCACACTGCAAAACCAGCTCAGAACGTTATAAATAGGCGCGGAAATGTAGCTGCACGCGCCTGGCTAATCAAATGGAACGGAATGGCACGCGACAACTATCAACTTTCCTCTTTTGCATTCGGTGTCCATCGAACGAGCGAACGACAGGTAACTCGCTGTTGGGTTGGGCATCCTTCATCTCGCTGCTGACTGCTCAGATAGGAGGTGTACGCTAACGCAGCGTCAAAAGCTAAAAATACAACTCACCTGGCTAGATATCTACGTTTGATTTTATTCTGCACTGTATCTACCGAAGCCGTTACCCGTTGGTGGCAAAGTTAACATGTAGTAAATGCTTTGAGACTTTTGCGTTAATTTACACAGCAGACACATTTACAGTTTCAACAACGTGGCCGGTCGTGAAATTGAATTTGAATTGCAAACTCTCAATTTTGAAGACGAGAGCAAGCCCTCCAACTTTTACATATCAAAGATTTTCACTTAAGTCGTCACTTATTTCTAAACTCACTTCCGAAATTATTTCTTAATCTCCAAGATTATTTCTAGAAATTATTCATGGAATCACTTCGGAATGTTGGCTTTGCAGTCTTTTGGGGGAATCGAAAACACTAGTTTATGATTTTTCCTGACGTTTCGGTCCGTATGGGACCGTTTTCAAGGGTTCTAAAATATAATTATGCAACAATCAATACAAAATTTTAAAAATTTAGTTAGTTATACAACTACATGCTACAAGTGCGGTGCTCAACCCTCATGAAAACGACAATCCTCCGTGTGATCAACACACGATCTTCACAAGTTGATTCGTATCGAGCCCTGATGAAGATCACAAACACAGGATCGAAACGTAGGCAATGATTTGAAATAATCAACGCTTTTTCTGTGACTGACAGCCGAAGAAACACCAAGTTTCAGTAGATTGTTCGTTTTGAATGTCCTATCCATTAAGGTTATTTCGTCTAGCTTAAAATTACGGTTCATCGTTGCTGCATGATTCACAAGTGCCATTTTTTCCCTCACCCAGCTAACCTCCGCACCTTCGTTTGTATACCATTCGCCTAGTAGTGTGTTGAATCTCCCATTTAGACCAAAACTTCCGCATGACATTTTTGAGTTTAGCAAAGCCATCTTGACTAGGAGACCTTAACCGATTGGTAATTCGTAAAACAAACTAAATGTTTAAAATTTTATATTGATAGTTGAATAATTAAATTTTAGAACCCTTGAAAAAGGTCCCATACGAACCAAAACGTCGGGAAAAATTAAAAACTAGTTTGTTCGATTCCCCCAAAAGACTGCAAAGCCAACACTCCGAAGTAAAATCATCCCAGTCGTATCCCAACCAAGCATGGAATCACTGCAAAGGATTCCCAATATTTCTTTAGAAATATATTTTATTGATTCCTTCAAAAAATCTCCATATTTGAATTTAATTTCTGCTGGATTTCCTTTGAAAATTCCTTTAGCGATTATTTAAGAAAATGTTTCCTCAAGTGATTCCTTTAGAGTTCTCCTCAGGGATTTTTTCAGAAACTCCTCTAGGATTTTTTTTCCTTGAATTCCTCCCTAAGTGTCTCATTAAATTCTTCCACATATTACTCCAGAGCTATTTCAAGATGTTATTCCAGGCATTCCCCAGGGGTTTCTCCAGAAAGGCCATAAAATATTACTTCAGATTTTTTCTCATAAAATTCTTCTAAGAATTTCCCCAGAGAAATTTCAAGGAGTTTCTATAGGTATGGCCAAGGGATTCCAGCAGCAACTCCTCCGAAGATTTATTGAGAAATTGATTCAGAGAGCATAGTTTAGGCATGTCTTCAAAAAAATTTCAAAAAAAAATCTCGGGATCTCCAGAAGTACCTCCAGGAATATCTTTAGAAATTTCTAACGGGGTTTCTTGAAAAATTTCTCCAGTATTTGTAATTTTATGAAGAACTTCTGTAAAATCCATGAAGGAATACGAAAGCATTTCTGGAGGAATTTCTGAAGGAATCTCACGAGATGTTTCTAAAGGGACCCCAGCAGCAGTACCTAAACGGAACCCTCTAGAAATTTCTTTAGTAACCTCTGACAAATTTTTCCAAGCGATCCCTGGATGAGCCCTTGGAAGAATTTCCGGAAAAATCATTGAAGAATTTTTGAAAAAACTCTAGATGAATTGAAAAAAAAATCATGGAAGAATTTCTGATGAAATCCCGTACTGAGCATCATGAAAAAAATCCTTGTACTAGGATTTACTGGAAATATTTCTGGAAGAACTCCTGAAGAAATTTGAGAAAGAATGCGCGCAGGAACTTTTGAAAAAATCCTCGAAGACGTTTTGGAATAGAGTAAGGTGGGGCAAAAGTTCGACCCTAGTTGAAAATTCAACTTTTTTCAAGAAATCGAAGCAGATATAAATAAATGAATACCGTGTGGTGATTCTACCATCCATGAGCTAAAATTTTGCTAAACAAAGCTACGCCAAATGTCTTTTCAATTTTGAGTCACAACACTTTTAGTATGTGGGTGTCTAATTCGAACTCTTGCCCCACCACTGGGGCAAAAGTTCGAATTTAGTGTTTGTTGTATTTCGCTAACCGTAGCACACTATTTCGACACTTTGGTAATTGGAACACCTAAAACCAATAAATATTTGATGTTGGAACTGGAATATACTTTAAAGTTCGACCAGGATTTTACCCAAATCAGGGTTAAATTAACTTCACCAAAAATTAGTAATTTTCCGCCAAATTCAGATAAAACATCTTTTTTCAACTTTGATCGAATTTTCTCACTAATTCCATCATTTTTAGAGATAATATGTACATTTTGCAGAATTTTAGGGTTTTACCTAAAGTTGCCACATGACTCGAACTCTTGCCCCACAATTCGAACTTTTGTCCCACTATGTCTCTCTCTCTCTCTTCATGGCGTAACGTCCTCACTGGGACAAAGCCTGCTTCTCAGCTTAGTGTTCTATGAGCACTTCCACAGTTATTAACTGAGAGCTTCCTCTGCCAATGATCATTTTGCATGCGTATATCGTGTGGCAGGCACGAAGATACTTTATGCCCAAGGAAGTCAAGGAAATTTCCTTTACGAAAAGATCCTGGACCGACCGGGAATTGAACCCGTCACCCTCAGCATGGTCATGCTGAATACCCGTGCGTTTACCGCCTCGGCTATATGTCCCACTATGTGTAAAATATGATTTCCAAATCTTTTTTCAAAAAGTTATACATGCTAAACCATCTTCAAAATATACCTAGTTACGCCCCAAAACAAAATATCTAATTTGATTTCATTACAATTCCATTTCATGCGTTGGAAGGACCATCGCATATTACAATTATTTGATCAAAAACCAACATTTTGTCATAACTTTTCGGATTATTGATCAATTTTCATAATATTTGGAGTTAAAGACTCTTTTTTAAAAAGGCTTCGAACAACCTTGACACCCGAGAGATATAATTTGAAATAAGCTCAAAAACTTCAAAAGAAACTCTTGCCCACTCGAACTTTTGCCCCACTTTCTTCTAAATCTTTTGTCTACTGTAAAAATTTCTGAAGATATTCTTGAAAAGCAAAACCTCTTGACAATCTCAGGGAAACTCCCAGAGGAATCTTTGAAGGTGTTCCTGAAGAAATTACATGGCAATACCTGGAAAAATTGCTTGAAACCAGCTTGATGGAATTGCTTTATGAATTTATTAGGAAATATTTGGAGAAATTCCTTATGGAATTCCTTACCATTCATGGATTTTCTGAAAGAATACCCGGAAGAAGTCGGGATTTTTTTTTTCAAGGAAATCCTAGAAGAATGTCTAGATAAGCAGTTAAATTTCTTTAAAGTATAATGGAAAATATTCTTGACAAATTCCCAAAGGAGTAGCTGTAGTAGTTTCTAGAGAAGATTTCCAGACAAATTTGTAAAGGCATTTTTGGAAGTAATCATGGAAGAATTTCCGAAAAAATACATGAATTAATACACAGAGGAAATCATGAATTTCTGCAGGAATCTCTGGAGGTATATCTGCTTGGGTAAATTTATTGAAGAATTCCTGAATACATGTTTGAAGGAACCGATGAATTCCTGAAGGAATTTCCGGATATATTTCTAAAGAGGAAACATCTATAAATTACGTCACGTTCTGAAGACGGAGAGCAGATCAGCAAAGTGTGACGACCCATGCACAAATTGCACAGGTCCCATACAAACAATTGCCATGAAGGGGGATCGGAAATTGAAAATAAACAAATTTTACGTGACGCATTTTATGGACATCTATTGCTCTATTGATAAATTTAAGAAGAAATCCAACGACTCGCTGAAAAATTTTCTGCAAGAAGATTTGAAAGATTTTTTGAAGAAATCCCTGGAGATATTTTTGTGAGAATTCTAAACTTTTCTAGAAAAAAAATGCTGTAAGAACGTCTGGAATCCGTGGATGGTTTTCTGAAAGAATTCCTCAATTTCTCAAATAATTCATGGCGAAAAATCTTAAGCATGAAAGGTTTACTAGAAAAAAATTTTGGTAACATTCCTGAGCATCCTCTAAAGAGAGGAATTTCTAAAGAAATTCATGGAAAACCATCATAAAGGAATCTTTGGTGGAAACTCTAGACTAATTCCTGAAAAAATTCCGGTATTATATTGAATATTTAGTGTGCTCGGGAATCTAGTTACCGGTCGTTGGGTAAACGATTCCAAGCCTCAGCCATAAGGATAACGGGAGATTAACCGGAAACCTGTCCAGGGAATTGTAGAGAAGTCACCAAGTGGGCTTCGTGGCCGTGCGGTTAGCGGCGTCAGTCGTCTAGGCGTTTCGTAAGCCTCGGAGTGCGGGTTCGATTCCCGCTCCAGTCGGGGAAAACTTTTCGTCAAACGGAAAATTCGCCACTGGGTCACTGGGTGTTATGTGTGTTTTCCGTTGTCTCGTGTATGTAATGTTCAGTCTGTGCAGCCTCTGGCTGACGACGGTGTAGTGTCTTTAAAAAAAAAGAATACAAACGAAAATCCTCCGAGAATATTATACGTAATGGACCGTAAAAAAGTTTTCCAAAGCGAAGATCTTCAAAGTATTGCAGTAAGAAATGATGACAATAATCCTCCGAGAATATTATACGTAATGGACCGTAAAAGTTTTCCAAAGCGAAGATCTTCAAAGTATTGCAGTAAGAAATGATGACAATAATGAAATTATAAAGAAGTTTTCAAAAGATTCATAAAAGATCTCTGGAAAAATAAAACATGAAATTACAAGAATAAATGCAAACTGTTTCAAAATTATCTCTATTAGCGCTACCGTATCACCCCGCTAATTTGGCATTGATTGCTTTCGAATAACCGGGGTAAACTTTTAATTCGACAAACTGGTTACCCTATGCTTTTATTCATGAAAACTTGGCAACTATATTTGTGTTTTTGTTATGATTTTTATACCACGAAGTCGATGATTGTTCGCGGTTGAAAAGGACCTAAGATCATTTAACGTCCAGGGCGACTGGAAGCGATTGGCCCAGAACCGAGTCCTGTGGATAAGGTTGCTTCATTCGGCATAGATTAAATGGAGCTATTTGTAGTCCAACAACTTTTCAAGTGAGTAAGAGTATGTAATTTTAGTTTCCTAATACATTTAAAAGTAAGCTGCGTTGAAATGCATAACAATCACCATGATGCATTGGTATTCTTTGACAAACGTTCATGATTCCGTCATCCCTTTTCAAAAGTAGCCATCTTCCGTGCAGAGCAGCAAAACTCTTTACTCATCAAATTTTCAAGCATTATCAAGTTCAAGCACCTTGGCGAACATGTCTCTAGAGCTCCCTTTCAGCAGCATGATGAACATCATACAAATAAGCTCATCATGAGCAAGATCTGTTCCAAGGCATCACACATGCTCAAAAAAAAAGAATGTTCCTCAATGAGCCTTGCACCGGAAAAGCCTTTTAGTCACGATTCCAGACTCATCAGCACCCACCCCACCATACAGGGCTCTTGTTGAGAATGGCACACTCAAACATTACACCCTCTGGGTCTTGATTTGACTCGTCGTCTTTTTATTTTTCGCAGCATGCAGCTCTCAATTAACGCTCCCGCCGAGATTGACTATCCGTGCTCTGCTGCCGCACACAAAAAAAAGCACCCAAGCGCAAGTGAAGTGAGAAGTGCAATTCGTCCCCATACAGAATAAAAGCATTCACTTACTCCTGACGGAGCATATTCAGCACGATTCCACCAGAAGGAGCTTTTGTTAGATACCTACCTACCTACCTATTCCCTCGCCCATTCATTGTCACTCTGAAAATGATCTGCCTCTCCTTGGCAAGTGCCAACCAGTGGTGGAAATTGATCGCGAACGTGTGCTTACGCACTACAAAAAAAATGCCATCGCATCGCAAACCTTTGCTGTGCGATTGTGTTCGCACGTTTGTGGCTCACGATCGTACGACACGAACGCCAACGAGTGCATGGCATCTTTTGCAAACGCGATGCTTTTTTATTTTAGAGGTTCACGGCCGATATTTTTGTAATGAAATCAAATGTTGGTAAACTTTTTCGTCGATATCATTTATTGGTATGGTACCTGACCAGTATAATCATAAAACACCCAACTAATTTCCTTTAAGTGTACAAAAAATGGCAACAAACCAAGTGCTCTACATTGTGATCCTTCTGGCGAACCAACTGCGATTCTGCTCGTTGGACTTTTGTTTTGTGTTGGTTCGTCGATTCGGGAAATCGTGAGCCGTTCTCTCTTTTTGGGTTCGCGAGCGCGTGAGCAAAGATTGTGTTTGATGCGAACCAAAAAACACGTCAAGCGCATGATGCTTTCCACCACTGGTGCCAACAGCCATCACCCCAAAGGACGAAGATGACGACCATCGCCATGGTGCACTGTGGGTTAGAAATAGGCATTTTGCTTCATAAATAGAATGGGGAACAGGTTCCGAAAATATATGTAGGAGATGTTCGAATCATTATCATTATTAAATCATGTAAAAGTGAACAGAAGGTGTTGCGTACCATCTACGGTGGAGTGCAGATGTAAGACGGAACTTGGAGAAGACGGATGAACCACGAACTGCATCAGCTGCTGCGAGAGCCAATCATCGTCCACACCGCGAAAATCGGGAGACTACGGTGGGCGGTTCACGTCATCAGGATGCCGGATTGCAACCCAATTGAAATGGTTTTCGAGAGTCATCCGACCGGTACAAGAAGACGTGATGGCAGCGAACTAGGTGGGTCGATCAAGTGGAGGACGATTTCCGGACCCTTCGCAGAGTTCGTAACTGGAGACGCACAGCCATGGACCGCCTAGAATGGAGACTACTCTACGTACAGCAGAGGACACTCAGGCCTTATGCCGTTTTTTCTTTCTGATCCAATTCCAACCTGGGTTGGAACTGGATAAGATCACTGTTTTAACCCCAACCCGAGTTCGGTTTCGCTTGTACTAAAGTTTGTTTGACGTTGTTTGTTCACACATTTTTCACCAATCCACACACTTATTTCTGAATTGCCTGTTCGGTACTTTTTTGACGAGATTATAACAGCAGTACGATCTCGGTAGTTTCGGTAATCGATTTTACTGAGGTTCAGTAAAACAACTGTCAAAATCGTATGGAAAAGGTAAACAATGCATTTTTGCTGAACGAGTTCGGTGCTCAGCAGTTTTAATCTCGTCAAAAAATTACCGAACTCGGTAATCAAAATTAAGTGTGCAGTTCCAACCCAGATTAAAAAAGAAAAACGGCATTAGTCTAACCAGTAAGGTAAAGTAAGTAAATGCGGCACCAATTGATTCCGTTCTTTTTGGTCATCATGCGTGCACACCCTGCTGAACAGATGGAACAACCACTCAGCGAAAAAAAACTATCGAAAATCAAGACAAATAATCAATCAATCTTGGAGGAATTCCTGAAGCAGATCCTTTGAGAATTTCCGATAGTACCCTGGGAAAAGAGTCACCAGTTGGCCTTGTGTATAAGGCTACGGATCGCCAATCCGGAGGCGACGGGTTCGATATCCGTTCCGGTAGGGAACTTTTCTAGACTTTCCTGAGCATGTATCACTGTATTAGTACTAAATAATTATAAAATAATTGAACTTGTACTAATTGATAAGTGCTAAGCGCTCAAAGAACATTAAGTTAAAGTGTGGCGAAGTTCTTGTGGGCACGTAGAGCCACTAAGACAAACAAGAACCCTTGGAAGAACTTCTGAAACATTACTTGAAGGCATTTCTAAGGAAATTCTTGGAGGAATTCCCGGAAGAACACTTGAATGAATCCAAAGAATCTTTGGAGAAGTACCTGAAGTATTCCTTGTAGGAAATGCAGAAGGAATCTTAGGATCAAAACCTGAAGAAAGCCTTGGAAGAATTTTTGAAGAAGAACTTGAGGGAATTACCGCTTGTATCGACACGAATGCATGCACTTGATGTACCGTATCAATAATAAAAATAATGCTTGATGGAATTGTTAAGAAAATCCTTGAAGGAATTCTTTTAGAAATTATTGAAGAAATTACTGGTGGAATATGGAGGGGGAGAGAGTTCACTGCATGAATTATTTGAACTATTGAAGGAATGCTGAATTACGGCAGTGAAGGAACTCTGACAGAAATCTTCGAATTGATTTACAAAACAATGCATGACGAAATTACCAAAAAAAAATCATCGAGAAATTTCCGTAGGAATCCTAAGGCAGATTTTTGAATGATGTTTTGGAAGAATTCCTTCCCAAGCAACGCGACTTATTTCAAAGCCAGTACCAGCAACATCAGTGCAATTTATTCACTGTTCAAATTAAGGACAACAGAACACAATTGCTTCTTCTTTGAAACGCAAAAAGCGCAAATTTTAAATCGTTGTGCAACTTGAGCTAGGGGGAATGATAAAAAAAATGAAAAAAATATATTCAGACTCGAACCATGGACACCAGGAGTATTAACCACTCACCTTACACACTACACCAGAAGCTCTGTGAAAGATTTGCTGCTCAATGCACCATAAAAGCTACTGAAGTTACGCGTTACTTCATTGTACCGTCTTTGCCACAAGTTAGAAAGCTGCCAAAATAAAAAGACGCGCAAGTTTTCCGCAACACATTTGGAACCTAATCTGAACAAACAAACCAGAGTAAGATGTTTCATGTGTGTTACATAGCACATTTAATGCAAGCTGACTGTATTGCCACTTGTGAAGAATATGTAAGCTCCGCCTCCATAAATCGATGTTAAATACGATGTTATTTGTAATTCCTATGAAACAAAGCTGCAACTTAACGATATTCGGAGTTTAAATGCAACTCAACTGACAAGATGGAAGTTGCGTGCGCTTTTATTGCAACTCTTTTAGACCAAAGCATAGAAAACCACATTTTGGATGATGTTGCAGGTGCTGCTTGGGTTGGTGTAGTTCACGTATTGGGAGGGACTTCCTGGTGAATCCTGGCATAAATTTCTAATGGAGTTCATGCAAGAATTTGCGTTAGAATCTCTAAAAGAATGAAATCAATCTTTACATGCATATGAAAAAATACTGAAGCCACAGACAAACAGCCAAGTAATCAAAAATTCCGCTTCCCATGACAAAATGCACTTTCAAGTTCCACGAAGTTCAGATAAAGTTTCAAATGGAACTTTCGGGCTGCTTAAGATGCTAACGATGAGTCTTGCTGGAACTTCGGTTACAAGTTCCGGCAAGGTTCAACTTTGTCGGAACTTTCAAGTTCATAGAAGTTCAGTTCAGTAGCATTGTGTTTCAATGAAGATTAAATTTATTTCTTTTACAGAAAACAACTGTTTCAGCATACACGAAAAAGAAGACAAATATGAATTTATATAATCAATGAATACTAGGCTTGAGCAAAAAATAAAAGCTGCCCATCGGATTCGAGCTGGTAGTAGCTGCGTGAGAACCCTACGCTCTACCGCAGTACAACAGTTGCGATTGAGTGAACAGCAGGTAAAGTCTGACTTGAATCGATTTTCTGTCGGCAGCTAGTTTTGCACATTTGTGCAGTAGTGAAGTTAGCTTGACTTTGTCAAATGTCTTCAGTAGCGCAGCGGTAAGTCGGCAGGCTATCATGCAGGAGGATCCAGTTCAAATCTACACAGCAGCGACATGTGTGAAAATAATATTCAGGAGCTATTTCCAGACATGAATCACATACCACCAACAGGGTTGAGATTCTGAAAAACACATTTTTGTTTCTGCATGAATTTTGTCAAAGTTCTGTCAGTAGCTGCTTAGAAAGCTATCCAGCTTGCTTATGTGAACTTTCAAGTTCCAAAATTACTTAAAATTGAAGCTGCTTAGAAGGCTAATGAGCAACCTGAACAAGCTGCTTAGCTTATAAAGTAAGGTACCCCGGGGCAAGTGAGAATCCGGGGCAAGTGAGACCTACAGCTATATACTTTTTATTTGTAAGTTTTAAGGCAAACATTCTTCATAGAAAACATAGGTATCACACCAACGGATACTTTGAATTCAAAAATTGTTATTGTTCTCACCATAAAAAGACCATATATGTTATCGTTGTTCATATGTAGTTTTCAATTCACTAAGTGAGATTAACGTACTCTACCACATTCGTCGTTTAAAAATAGAATAACAAATAAAGTAAAACTTTTTCGGTTTCAGGATAATATTTGGAGTGCTTGCAAATTATTTTAAGCGAAAAAGCTGGAATTTATTTTCATTTATTACCTTTTGTTAACTGCTCTCACTTGCCCCAGTGCATTTCAGCATCTGGGGCAAGTGAGATCTATGAGAGTAAACAAACACAATTTCATAGTTTGATCTCGCTTTCTTCAGCCTATGTCGAAATTTACACAAAAGTGAAGTAAAAATCGGCGCCTTACTTATATCGTTGAATTATACTTAATTACTCCTATTATGATGATGAAGCTATTGTTTAAAATGGTAAAGTCTTTGATGAAACATATTTTTTTCGAAATCATCTATTTTCCATATTTTTGTTCAAGCAAATTCTATTATTTTTTCGTTTTTCGCTGCATAATGAGTTTTTCTGAATGTTAAGGAACCGGCCATAAAGTATGAAAAAAATTTAAAACAACTTATTCGAAGTTCACGATTTAAAAATCTTTATTTAACGATCGTAAAATTATGTAAGGGAAAACATAACATCTGTAAATCTTGAAAAATCTTTTGGCGAGATTCATCAACTACGTAATATGAAAAATAAGTTTGGAAATCTTTCGGCATTCAACATATGGGCGCTTTTTGTATAAATAAAATCAATTTGTTTTGCACGAGCTGCAAGAGTTAAATCAATTTTTTTCTCAGTGATTCGTTATTATATGTGTTACGTAATTTATGCACGATACCACAAAACTTTTCCAACATAAATCGCTAAACATAGTTATTCGCATAAAATATTTATAATTTATGCTACCTTACATATATTCAGCAACTATATTAAGCCATTAGTACAAAACATCCTAATAGGTCCCACTTGCCCCGTGATACGGTGTAAATGAAGATCTGCTCTACTTTTCATTATATGCATAATATACAGAATTTAAAAACTTTGAAACAGTTTTAATGCCTGTTAATAAGAAGAAATATACCAACAATGTCTTTTAGAACCAATGGAATTATAAAATTATTTATGTTTAGAATTTTTTGGCTTGACAAAACCGAACTAGCATTTTTTTAGGTCCCACTTGCCCCGGGGTACCTTACCCTTTTATTTATTTATTTGGTAAGGGATACCGATTTTTGATCGAGTGATACAGAAAATCATCTGGCATCCCTGCTTAGGAAAAAAAATCTGGAGAAAATTTCAGAGAATATCTTGGAAAAATATTTCAAAGGATGAATGAGACATTATGTAAGTATCCTAATCGCCAAAGAAACGCTTGGAGAAATTTTTGGAGATATTCATGAAGACCAGTTGCAAAGAGTTTATGATGGATTTGTTGGAAGATTTTTTGTAAGATCTTTGGAGAAATATCGGAAGAACCGGGATGGATTTTCAGACATACTTTTCTGTCATTCCAGTTCACTAAGGTCTGAAAACCAAATTGGTCTCATATCGAAAAACTCACTTTTCCCAAAATGGCTATTTCTAATTACCCATTTTGATTTCGGAATAACTCCGGAACTAGGTGGCCATTCCAGCAATCTCTAACGAATCCCTAAATAATAATGAGATGTGCTTCTTGTGTCAAAATTTGGTTGAAAAATATTGAAAAACAAAAAAGTTGTAGCGAAAAGAGTGTTTTTTCGCACTCTTGTTGTGGTTGGTAACGGAAGGGTTAACAAAGCAGGAATTGACACTTGGATGAAATGATGATGACAAAATAGGTAGTTATTAGAGTTTTGCAACGAGCTCCATACAAAATGTTATGCAATGATTTTTTCATTATGCAACCCATTTGATTTGCATAATGTTCATAATGCAACTCAAATTTTTCATTATGCAACTCATTTCAGTTGCATAATGAACCAGTACGGAAAAATTGGCCGTTATGATACCAAAATGAGTTATACAAAATATAAATTATGATACTGAATTGCATAAATTCTTTTATATTCAATTTTGCTGTGTTGCTTTTCTGTAAAAACCTTTAGGTAAATTTGCAGTGACTGCTATAAAACCCACATTCCTCTCGCTAATTGAGATGCAGGCTATATGTCCTTGGATCAAAAGAAACAGAGTAGGAAGAAACGGAAGGAGCAGGTATTCAACCAAGGTCCTTTCTGCAAACTATCGAAGTGGTTGCCATTATACACCACCAAGCTAGTCCGACATCGTTCATTTCTTACACCCGTTGACAGAGTACTTTCCAAACTGAACCACAGATCAACGCCGACTATACGACGGCTAGTTCATTAGAATAAGTGTTTTCCCCGTCCGCTCAAACGGACGACAACGGATCTTGGGCTTTCCACTCCATCGCCCATGAGATGACGGCTCGACAGCATCATGCTCGAGAGGCGCACTTTTTATGCTCACTCGTCGCTAGCAGCTAGGTTCGTGCAATTTTTCACGATAATTATGCACCTCATCCATCAGCAGAAGCAGCCACAGCGGCAAAGCCTAGCACTCATTCATTCATCAAATTTTGTCACCGCAACAACTTGATCCTTGAACTAGGCAGCAGCCTTCCCCCATCTTCCGTCAGCATTCAGAAGTGCAATGGAGCTAGGAGTAGCATGGTTGTCCGTGATAAGAGAGCCGTTGCAAATGATGCGAAGCAGCCCAACGTATAAGAGGATCCTATCACGCGGCTCTCAACGCTTTTCACGCGAAAGCAAGACGTGATAATTAAATGCAAGGCAAACGATGCGATGGTCTGAAGAAGCTGGACGTCGTGGTTTGCCGACAAGACATTATGGGTTTGGTTGGTTCGCTACGCGAACGATTGGTGGTGCTACAAGTGAAAAGAAGCGGTGAAATCTATTCAAAATTTGGAGTTACTACTGGAATGTGATTCAATTATCTACGAAAACTTGTCGTTGATGAAATATTTTAAAGGAAGGATGAAATACTTCATTTTAAGAGCTTTAACATCTAAGTTTTGTTAAAAAAGGATAAGAAATAGAAAAAGCGGGGCCCGTGGCGTAGTTGGTCACACGTTCGCTTCATATGCGGATGGTCATGGGTTTGATTCCCAGCCCCGGCACTTGCAATTTTTCGTCAGTTACTTTTCCCCCGAGAGCAACTGACACTGACCCTCTTCTGAGCCCCATTGCTCAAACGGACCCGGATACCTGGACATCGACAAACAGCTACTCATAATGGACCCCCAATCGGACTGGAAAGGAACAACGGCCATCCATCATCATCCTTGTGCTCATCATTCTACTAGGTATAAAGTAGAAAAAGTGAAAGCAGCAGAAAGGCAACCAGTTCGATAAAGTAGAATAGAATCAAGGCGCTGTACAAAATGTAAGTGCAGCTGTCAATTGAAATTGCTCACGTAGTGCCCCAGTGGACAATAGAGCTGTAAATTAGGTTAAGTGATTAAGAATAAAAAAAAAGAATAGGAAAACGAGTTTATGGAAGATGGTCAATACTAATGGGCTGCCACAGCAACTTACAACTTACAATTAGGCTGTCGATTTTCCCAGGGATATCCTTACGCCTCAGAGCTTCCTTCACATTTTCGTGACGGTCGAAAACTTTTTCATTGTCGATGAGCACCAGATATAGAGACACATTAGGTCTACGTCTACATAGGGATGGACTTCATGGTAGTCCTGAAAGTTTTCCATCCTAACAGATATTCAACCTGATCGGAAAACAATCCACTGGGAACACACCATCGTCACCCAATACGGGAGCATCAAGATCTGATTACTAGGCCAACATGGGGAGAACCTTCACTGTAATAAAGAAATAAACCATTTCCAGATGCATATCCATCACTCGTTTCTGCTCAGCTAGCGATAGGCCCTAATTTCCATTTCCCATCATCGGTGCGATCATCTTTTTCCTATCAAGCCAAAGACACAACCATCCATGCATTCATCCATCCATCGGAGCACACACACCGATCCTACATTTTATGCCAATCAAATCACATATTTGCGACAAATAGTTACAAATCACCATTATATTGCATTATTTTTCCACGAACCTTTTTATGCGACGTGCGCGCAGCTGCCTTTGCTCTATGTTTGTATTACTCCTAGGTAGGTGGGTATCTTTCTCTGCGTTGCGTTGCCGGTCGATCCTCCTGAATCGGCAACGGACAACGCATCGCATATTTACGTTTCCATCCACGTTATGCTGCTGGGATGGCGGCCTGCCTGATGGTAAGGTACACTTGTTGGTACCGTAAACCGGGGGTGAATAAAATCGCACAACAGTATATCTTGAATTATTATGGTTGGTAGTACCTCTTCAAGCAACCGTTAATAATTAATAATATTCTTTCAAAATTCAAATATTCTACTGGAGCTCCCCTGGTGTGACAGTTAAAGCGCGTGACAATCACGCCGTGGATCTGGGATCGAATCCCACTCCTAACAAACTTGCAAAATGTGAGTTCTGCCTTCTGAAGAGAAGTAAAGCGTGGGTTCCGAGGTGAACTAGCCTAAGGCCAAACATATCGTTAATACAGATAAAAAAATAACCTAGTTAATTTACCTAGCGGTGATGGCACCTTTCTCGTGCCTTCGAAAACTCATTTCGACAAAACTCAAGTAGCATGTTGATGAATATCGCACTTTCATACGTTTAACGAAAATAATTTAATGACGCCAGAAATCATATCGTTTATCTGGCTTTTGATGTTAATCCTTATATTCTTAAAAAAAAGCCGCAATCATTCATTTTCAGCCGCCATTTTGGATTTAAGTCCTCCATAGTAGATATTCTGGTTGTTATTTTGGACTCCAGACTTCTTCCCCATACCATACATACCCATATTGAAAGGTTCTAGAGCTTCAAACTGCATTAAACAGCCGCCATCTTGAGTTATGAGACGCCACCTTGGATAGTCTGCTTGTTTTGAACTCCGGGCATCTTCCCCATACCAAATATAGCCACATTGCATGGTTTTAGAGCCAAAAACACCGTCAAACAGTCGCCAAAATTTGAAGCAGCCATCTTGGATTTAGACCGTCAGCTTGGATATTCTGGTCACAATTTTTGGACTCCGGACCGGAGTTCTTCCCTATACCAAATATACCCATATTGCATGGTTTTATTGCCTGAAACACCATTAACACCCAAAAGGATGGAGTCGGCACAGCAAATACAGAGACGAAAGCGTACAAGGTAATTTATAGAGGAATCGTGGAGAAATTAACAGAGAATTTCTTAGATAACATGTTTGAGTTGGAAAATAACTGAAGGCATCCATAGATATGCTTTGATTATGAAATCCTTAGATGGAGAAATCCCTGGACGCATCCTCAGTAGAGCTTATAAAAACCTGAAGGAATCATATGAGGGATTCCTGTATGAATCCTTAGGAAATCTTCTATATAAGGTCTGTATAAATCCACGGAGTAATTCAAGGAGGAATTATAAGAGAAATCCTTCCTGGAATTGTTGAATGCATTTCTAGATAAATTTAATTGTAAGTACCAGTAGAAATTCCTGAAATACCTGCAAGAATACCTAAAGGAAATCCAAAAGAAAAACTTCCAGAGTTTTCAAAGCAGGAATGACTGGAAAAATTATTAGGAAAATATCAGAAGAGAATCTTATGGAAATGCATGGACGAAGTCCCAAGGGAATTCCTGGAGGAACACCAGCATAAATTCCTGGAGGAATCTCAACACTGATTCTCGAAGGGTTTCCAGGAGGAATCTATATTGGAATCTCAGAAAAAAAAACATAGAGGAAGCTTTGGAGAAACACCTCCAAGAATCCATCGGCAATCCCGAGCAGAAGGAAATAACAACTCCATAACAAAATGCGTTATTTTGACAAAATAACTGAGCAATGGATTCAGTTATTTTTATGTTATTAACATAATATATTATGTTATAAACTTGTCTGTCATAAGCGGCAAAATAACAAAAATCACAACAAAAAAGTGTAACTGGAAGACCAATTTGATAACATGTTTTGTTGGTTTCAATAACAAATTAATAATAATGAATATAAAAATATTTCAATAACAAATTTTGAACTTTGGAAGTTATTGATAATAAATTAAAAACAAAATTAGTTATGAGTATAATAATGATAACCATGAATCCATTATTAATCATTAATTAAACAACATTTCTTCAATATACCTGGAATATAATAATGTACCTTATTTTTAATATTAGGTATGGGAAATGCCACGAGGGTGATAGAGTGATAGAGTGCCCCCCTCTCCACCATAATCGACCCATTGATTGAATTTTCCCAGAAGGCTAGTGTGAAGTATATGGTATACTTATAAGAAACCTTTGAATAAGTTCCTCCTGGAATTTTAACTTCTCGAAAAAATCTTCTAAAATTGCTCGTAGGCGTTGTTGAAATCGTGAAATGTTGACTGTACTATCTATAACACTAAAACATTAAGCTGAGAAGTTGGTATGCTACCCGTTACGATGTAAGGCCGCAGAGAAGAGGAAGGTGAGCGCCATCATGGAATGCTGAAAACAACGTAAATCTAATGATGTAGTTTTGATTTCAAAACGTGTTATCGTTGTAGTATTGATGATTTAATATTTATGCACACTCTATAGCTCAATAATAACTAAATTTGTTTTACAACAAAACATATTATTTAAATGTTATTCAATGAATGTATACCAATACCCTGCTCATAACAAAATATGATTTCCCAACAAAAAATGTCATGGAGAAGTAATGCCTTGATAAGATAATAATAACAAACCAAGATATAAAAACAGGTTATGTTATTTCGTAGTTATTAATTTGATATTATCCTCTGCTCGGGATTCCTGAAAAAATCACAGTAAAACATGAATCCCAGCATAAATTCCTGTAGCAATCCCAGCAAGTATTCTTGGAGGAATCCCTGGAGGCATGTTTAGAAGGAAGAAACAGTTTTGAAATTGGGACGAGATTGAGAAAAGAGAGTGAAAAAAATGATTACATGTTTGTCTTACTTATAATCACTAACCAGGCAACTTTTGACGTTTGTTTTATTCCGGAGGTAATAAAAAGGGAGGGTCTTTCATCTATTTGAAACGAGAAAACTTTTTAAGTTGGATAGCGTTAGGTTTTACATTATTTATATTTGTTTTCATCCGAGAACTGTACCATAATGCTAATTCATCACACATTAGGTTACTACATGTTACGCAAGGGCACCATGCAAATGTCAGTGATAATTTTCATGGTCAATGATAATTTTCATAGCTATAAGAATCCTGAACATAAAAAAATCATGAAGAATAAGCTGCCGCACAGTATATTATGGAGTAAATATGTAACCATCCTTCACTACAGGTTCTGCCAGGGCACCCTGGATGTTCCAGAAGTGGCCAAAATGGTCAATGACCGTTTTCATAGTTATAAGAGTCGTATTGACAAAAATTCATAAAGAATAAGCAACCGCACGATGAGTTGTGGAGGCAAACTGCAAGGTCTTTTACTACAGTCACCACTACGGAACCCCACAAATGCAGGAAATGGCCATAATTATGATTGACAATTATCATAGCTATAAGAATCTTGTTCTTGGAAGATCATGAAGATTGAGCTGCCACACAGTATGTTCTGGAATAAGTGTGGAAGTATCCTTTTTTTACAGATTCCGCCAGGACACCTCGGACGTTTCGGAAGTGGTCAACACGGTCAATGATCATTTTCATAGCAAAAACAATCCTAATGACGACAAATCATGAAGAATGAGCTGCCGCACGATATGTTCTGGATTAAAAATGCAAGTGCCCTCTACTACAGGTTCCACCAGGGCACTCAAGATATTCCGGAAATGGCCAAAACGGTCAACGATCATTTCTACAGCTAAAATAATTCTGTTGACCGGAAATCATGAAGAATGAGCTGCCGCGCGGTATATTATGGAGTAAAAATGCAAGATACTACAGGTTCCACCAGGGCACTCCGGATGTTCCGGAAGTGGCCAAAACGGCCAACGATCATTTTTACAGCTAAAATAATTCTCCTCCTCCTCTTCTCCTCTTCTTGGCGTAACGTCCTCACTGGGACAAAGCCTGCTTCTCAGCTTAGTGTTCTATGAGCACTTCCACAGTTATTAACTGAGAGCTTCCTCTGTCAATGACCATTTTACATGTGTATATCGTGTGGCAGGCACGAAGATACTCTACGCCCAAGGAAATCAAGGAAATTTCCTTTACGAAAAGATCCTGGACCGACCGGGAATCGAACCCGTCACCCTCAGCATGGTCATGCTGAATACCCGTGCGTTTACCGCCTCGGCTATGTGGGCCCTTCTAAAATAATTCTATTGACCGGAAATCATGAAGAATGAGCTGCCGCACGGTATATTATGGAGTAAAAATGCAAGTGTCCTCTACTACAGGTTCCGCCAGGGCACCCCGGATGTTCCGAAAGTGGCTAAAACGATCAATGACACAGCTAAAATAATCCTACTGATGGAAAATCATGAAGAGTGAGCTACCGCACGGTATGTGTTGGAGTAAAAATGAAAATGTCCCCTGGCAGCGGTTCCCCCGGAAGCATTCCAGGGGACCCAGAAACATCCAGAAAGACTCCAGGTGTTCAGAAAATGTACTAATACAATCAGCTTCGATAAAGTTTCAATTATTGCCAATGTTTAAGTTGTTCTATAGAGAAAAAAATAGTTCTGATAGAAATACCCCAAATACCGTAACTTTGGTACCCCACGGGAATACGGAATAACTCCGGAACCATCCGGGTTTTAGACTTCATGTCCCATTTTATCAAAACTAGAATAAAAACTGGATATTGTCTCAAATTTTCATTAGGTTTGGATAAAAATCAACAGAGTTATGAATTTTTCAAGTTGAAAATTTGTTGCGAAAATGACCTTGGCCTTTTGGGTGTTAAACATCTTGAATCTTGAATTTTGAGTCGTCATCTTGGGTTTTAGACCACAGTCTTGGATATTCAGGTCACCATTTTCGAACTTAAGACATCTTCCCCTTACCAAAACTACCCAAATTGCATGGTTTTAAGGCCTAAAACACCATGAAACAGCGGTCATCTTCAATTTGGAGTAGCCATCTTGAATTTTAGACCACCATCTTGTCATTTTAGAACTGCAGACATCTTCCTCATACTAAATATACCCATATTGCTTGGTTTTAGGGCCTAAAACACCATTAAACAGCTGCCATCTTGGATTTTAGATCACCATCTTGGATATTTTTGTCGCCGTTCTTAGAATGTGGAATCTGGAGCCGCCATCTTGAATATTCGGCTGTCATCTTGAATTTTGGGCCGACATCGTTGAATTTTTGGTCTCCAATGTTGATTTCCACACAAAACTCGTCAACCATACTAAAGCCTACAACAATCTCCGCAGTTTGATGTGTCCCATGATGGCCTTTGGTTCAGTTTTAATACGGCCAGTTCTACCGGTGCTGGTCCGGATCATTGAAATGGCCATAACTCCGGAACACCTTGACCGATCCGGACTATTTTCAATAGCAATAACAACGCGGTAAAATTCCGGTTCAATTCGAGCTACAATCCGAAAAATCGGCCAATGGGAAGTGCCTCAAAAGTGAGTGAACTTATTTTGCGCACAGACATACATACATACACACATACAGACATTATCTCAATTCGTCGTACTGAGTTGTTTGATATGTGTGACTTGACTCTCCGAGCATTCTATCGAAAATTCATTTCTGAGTGAACTGAAAAACTTTGGTGTACGAGAAAGGCAAAAAGTATTACACTAAATGAGCTATGAACAGCTAAGCTTAAATTAAATAAACAAAGCTTCAGAGATTGAGAACATTCCTCGAAAAAAAGTCTTTTCTCCAGAAAAATTATGGGTGTAGTTACTGAAGAATTCACAAGGAAATGTCTGAAGAAATTTGTGCAAAAAAATTCTTGAAAATTTTGGGAAACAATGCCTGAGGCAACTTCTGGAGGAATCCCTGAAGTAGGTGCAAGAATAAAAAAATCATCACGATTTCTTAAAAAACTTATTTGCCAGTCAAATTAGAAGCAGTCCATAAACTACGTAGACTTATTTCTGACCATCTTAGAACCCACCCTCCCCCCTCGTAGACTTTTTTCCATACAAAATTTCCCTGATTGGAAATTTGGAATTCGAGGAAGAATCCCTCGAAGAAGTTCAAGGAGGAATATCCGAAAGATCTCAAAGAGGAATCTCCGAATGATTCCGAATGGGAATCCCCGAAAAGTTTCCAGGATTAACCCTTGAAAGATTTCCTGGAAAAATCTCTTAAGGAATTCTTGGAGGAATCCCTAACTGATTTCTAGGAGAAATTATTGAAGGATTTCTAGGAGGAACCCCCGAAGAATTTCAAGGCAGAATACCCCAATGATATCCAGGATTCCCCGAAGAATTTTCAAGAGGAATACCTGAAGGATTTCCAGGTGGAAACCTTGTAAGATTTTCAAGTGAAATCGCTATAGGTCTTTCAGAAAGAATTCGCAAAGGAATTTATGAAGGAATATCTGAGGAAATTCCAGAAGAAATACCTGAATGATTTCCATGAGGAATTTCCGAGGGAATTCTTGGAGGAGTCCTCGAAAGATTTCCCGAAGAAATTTCTGGAGGAAACCCAGAAGGAAAAAAATGAAGTATTCTAATGAAATTCATGACAAAACTCCAAGAAAAATCTTCGGGAGAAATTTTTGGGGAAATCCTTGGAGGAACTCCTGTAGGAATCCCTGAAGAAACTTTCGGGGAATCCCTGAATTCTCCTGTAAGAATCGCTAAAGGAGCTTCTAGAGAAATCCCTGAAGGAATTCCAGGTGGAATTTCTGAAGAAACACGATTCACTGAAACTCCTGGAAGAATTTTGAGCTAATGCTAGACAAATCCTGCAGGAACTTATGTGGGAATCCAGATGGAGCTTCTGAAGAATTCCCTGGAGGAACTTCTAGACTAATCTCAAATGGAATTCCAGAAGAAAAAAGACGCAGACACCTTCTTCAGCCAGAGGCTGTACAGACTTAATGAAACTAAACATTAGACAAGGGACACACGGAGCATGCACCAGTGAATACGGAGAAGAAACTATTCTCACGAAAAGTTTCATCGCCCGGAGCGGGAATCGAACCCTCACCCCATAGCATGGTGCGATTAGAAGCTTGGTGACCCTAACCGCACGGCTACGAGGCTCCACGAAGAACGAACTTCTGGAGGAACTTCTGATGGATATCTTGTTGGATTAACTGAGGAAACTTCTGAAGGATTCCCTGATAAAACACCTTGAGGTATCCCTGAATCCTAATGAAACTACTAAGGAGATCCCAAAGGGAACTCCTGAAGAGGCTTCATCTTTACTTCTGGAGCAATACCTGGAAGAATTACTATACTGCAGGAATCGTCGAAGGAACTCCAGGGTCAATCCCTAGAGGAACTTCCGTAGGAATACCAGAAAGAAACTTTAGAGATATCCTTCAAAGAGCTCATGGAAACTCTCCATTAGGCCTCCCGAAAGGATTCGAAGAGGAGTACACGACAGAATTTCAGCTTGTTATATAATTGATTGTTGGCTACATGGTGGTGTTTTAAATCTTTTGGAATCTACTTGGGTGTAGATATTCCAGAAGGGATCCCAGAAGAAGCGCCAGGAGAGAAATTTCTGTAATAATTTCTTGAAAGAAGTCTTGGAGTATTCCCTTAAAGGTGTCCTGTCGGAATACCTGAGGGATCTTCTAAAAAAACATTGAAGGCATCCCCGGATCCTCCTGGATGAATCTCTGAAGGAACTACTAGGGGCATGTTTGAAGAAGAGAGATCAGAGATGAGCCAGCCTAGGGCTGCAAATCTCTTTAATAATGATTTTAACAATAATAAAAATAATAATACTTTCTGAAGAAACACTGGTGGGTGATCTCTAAAGAAACTTCTGCAGGAATCCCAAATAGAAATTTTAGAAGAAATCCTGTAGAAATCGTCGAAGAAACTCCTGAACTAACCTCTGAAGTAATTCCTGTAGGAATCCTTGAACAATTTTCTCAAGAAAACCTTGATGGATCTCCTGAAGGCATCACCCTGGGGGCTGTCCATAAACCACGTGGTCATTTTTTTGGGACTTTTCGACCCCCCCCCCCCCCCCCCCGCGTGGTCATTGATCCATACAAAAAAAATTATTTGTCCATACAAAATGGTCATTGGCCGAAACCCCCCCCCCCCCCCCACCATGACCACGTGGTTTATGGACAGCCCCCTACATGTTTCTGGAAAAATCTCTGAAAAAATTCTGGAGTGATGTGGATCTAATGAGAAGTGAAAAATAGTTGCAAGAGTTGAGTGGACATCGTGGGAAGCAAATTGAATTTCTTCAGAAGCTCTTAATAAGAGATCGATTTTGGAGGCGGTCGACTCGGATTTGGACGAGAGAGTGTTGGCGAAAATAATCATAAGTACTCTAGATCACATCATATAGTACACTTGGACCTTAGAAGGAAGAGTTAATACACTATGTCAGTAAACTGTTCCCAACAATTCCCAACGTGATGTAATAGGACGGTGAAGGTGGTCTGAAATAGTTTTAGATGCCCTTTAGAGACATCTTCAGGGGGACTTCAGGGGTGTTCAAGGGGGGTACCATGAAGGGTATCATGAGGTACCAAGACTATACCTGAAACCCCCTGAAACTCTCTGAAAAGTACCGCATAAATTCCCGCGAGACGCCCTTTAATTACTCCTAGAAAAAACCCTTTTAAGAGGTTTTCTAGGATTCAACAGGAATTCCATCCAGGCTTTCTCTAGGAGATCCTTCGTGGTTCCACCACAAATTTGTTCCAGAAGTTTCTTCTAGTATTCTTAGTAACTCTTGATTATTTAGGATTTATTTAGGATGTTTTTTTTCCCTGAGTTTCATTGAGATTAATAAACACTTTCCTTCTAGAATAATCTCAAAAGTCTTTGCCAGGATTCCTGCAGTAACTATTTCCGGGATTCTTGCAGAGATTCTTTCCTGGACTTCTCTAGAAACTGTTTCCAAGATTTTTCTGGAAGTAGTTCCAGAAGGAAACCTGGACCCGGTGGAATTACCTTAGGAATCCTAGAAGGAAATCTTTAAGGTTTAAGCATTTCTAGAAGTAGTTCCTGAAAAAAATCCGGAAGGAGTTTTTTTTATTTCTTTTTTTTTATGAAAGGTGAAGATTTGAGAGGAATATTGAAAGAAGTTCTTGCCAGAATTCTTGTAGAATTCCTGGAAGCATCTCAGAAAGAATCCCTGAAGGAACTCTGGAAGGAGTCTTGAATGGAATTTTGAAAGAAATTTCTGAAAAATCTCGGAAAGAATTCCTGAAGCAAAATCCAAAAGAAATCTTGGAGGAATCTCGGTTGACTAAGCTGGAATTTCCGGGAACACTTTTTGGAAGTCCAACAACATTCCAAAAGAAAACATTAGAAGGATATCGGATGCAGTTCCTGGATGATTCCCGGAACTCAATGAAAAATCCCGGAAAAATGTCTTGAAGTCCTAGAAAACCTGGATCATCAGATAAAACCTTTCATGAATGTCGAAAGGGATCCCAGAGAGAAGTGTTGAGAGAAAGAATTTCAGATGGAGCTCCCTGAAGAATCATAGAAGGAAGGAAGGAAAGCAAGGAATTGTGAAGAAAACTAGGATCTCCTGAAGTAATCTAATACAGTCAGGTCTTTTTTTACGCGGTTTTTAATTACGCGGCCACGTAAATGAAAACTCCATACAAAAAAAAAATCATCGTCTTATTTTTGCATGATTCGTCGAGAAATGGTGAGACTTTTTTACGCGGTTTTTTGAATTTTGAATTGAGTTTTTTTTTACGCGGTACGTATCCCCCGCGTGAAAAAAAACCTGACTGTATTGAGTTTCTTAAAAAATCCCAGAAAGAATCTCTGGAAGAATCCCGGCCGAACTTATTCGAGGAAATCTGGCAAAAGCTCTTTAAGAATTCCCTGACGGAACATTTTAAGAAATCTCAGAAGAAACTCCTCGAATACCCCCAGAAAGAATGAAAATCGCATTTAGCATTCCCAGGGAATCCCTAAAGAAACTTGTGTAAAAGTTCTGGCACAAATTTGTAGAGAAACCGTGAAGGATTTCCTAGAGGAACATATCCGAAATGGAATTCCTGAGGATCCCAGAAGAACCTTCTGAATCGGAGCCGCCGTGCCGCTATGTAGTCGTAAATCAACACACTGCACCACGTACCCATATTTTGCATTAAATCGAACCACCCGGGTGTTTTTGGAACTATCTTCCAAAACAAGGCCTCTATCTATAAGTAAAACGTATCAATATGACTCCAGGTTACGGTTCCCTCAGTTGTTAGTAACCATTTCGCGGAAATCAACCGGAGCACGCGAAAGATATGGTCAATATCTTGGAAAGGTCTGCACATACTGCATGCCGTCTGATGCGAATGATCGTCGCTCGCAGAAAACTATGCGAACTGATGGAATGAATTACTGCGAAAACCTGCCTCTACCTGGGATGACGATCGCTTCAGTAGCGCACCATAGTGCCCCGTATAGTGTCGTGATCGTAAGGAGGAAAAGCTTGGCGAAATGAAGGCATACCTATGCAGATTCGATCGAGGGCAACCGCACAGAGCGCGATGCGATCTTGGATGCGTTATACCAGCTACTGGGTTTACATATAAAGTGCGCTCCTGGTGTTCGGGTGATCATCATGTATGGACTGCCGGTTGACGTTTGTCTGTTGTTGCATTCACCATACTTATACCAAAACGAACGAGGCCAGAAACGACAGTTTGCGGGCAAAATCTCTATCTTTGGTGATGGATGGATGGATAGATCGGTTCTGCTCCTTTGATGGCGTTTCGGATGAAATGTGGGAGACACTGGCCGGCAGTATCGTAAACATTGTGATAAAAATTACTGTGTTGTACACATATGTTTTATAGGTAAACTGACATTTTAAGAAGGCTACTTTTTTTTTTGTTTTAAAGGCAAGTCTTGAGTCCCGAAATAAACTATCTCAGAGCTAAACGTCTTTTAAATAAAATATAACTACAAGTTATATGCATTTTACTAACGAACGAATTTTGAGTCGGTTATATGGAAAATAAAATATGATTAAAAAAATGCTAAATTTTTGGGGACAGTACTGGACGTGTTATCTTATTCAAATTAGTAGAATATATTCCATTTAATAAAAATGATATACAGTACACCTAAATAAATTATTCTGAAAAAATCATCTCGGTACAAACTGCACAACTCATGTTCCTTATTCCACAGCTCCCATCCACCCGGTGCTCCAGAAGCAACCACCCGCCGACCCGTCCGGGTAATAAATAATTGGACTTGCGATTTTGCGAGCGGACGTAATTCGATTCGAAACAGATAGGTATCCCACTCGTCGTCGGCTTGATGCACACACCTGGTGCTTTTGGCGATCACCTTCCGAGACGGCGGCGAGACGGCGCGCGGCTGACATTAGATGGACCCCAGACCTATACACAGACCGCCGCGCCGCCCCAGCAGCGATCCCCGGAGACGGACGGACAGTTCACTACTTACCGAAAGACCTACTTACCTACCCGCTTTACGCTTGTTTGTTTTCCATTTGATCGATTTTTTACCAGGTATTTAGAAGAGAAGAAAAAAATAACAACAACGAATGCCCACTTCTTGACTGCGCTGTTTGATCTCTGGAAGATTTAGGGTCTGTCGGTTTGATCCGGTCCCCCTTTTTTCCGGATAGGCGATGAAGGCGACCTGGTGGTTGATTTGCGAGACGCGTTTAGGCTTGTTTGTACGTTCGCAAACTTCAATTACCTCTACTACACCAACTGGTTATTGCCATTGTCTAATCGCGTTTCCTTTATCGGGTAATAAATTTTCAGTCTGGCGGGTTCGGGTACAGCAACTGTTTTCAGGCTGTGAAACTAAGGCAAGGAAGGGTGTGCATAAATGTTTCGATTTTTTGGGACAGAGGAATAAGGGTTTTTTAAATATCTTTCGACCATGTACCATACTTAACCCTCCTAAGATGTTAGAATTTTCGCACCGCGATGGCGTAAGGTATGTTTAGCGTCCCTGTCTGGGTGATATTGACCCCAACATCCCACTAGGGTAAAATAGTATATGTAAATACAATAATCTCATGCAACAATAAAGAAGGAAATGGTGATTATTCAGTTTCTGAATCAATAATCTATCAATCTAGTTATAAATTAAGAAATCAACAAAGCACGCCAAGAACTTTATACATCTTGTATAAAGTTGCACTAGAAGAAGAGTCCAGTTTCAACTTAAGGTTATTATCTGAACTTCTGAAAGTTTATGTAAAGAAGTAATGCAAATGAATGTGCAAACAAAAATGCATTGTTCAATTCATTACATCTTAACAGATGATATTTGAATAGTCTTCTTTCAGAATGTGGAACAGTTGTTCATATTTTAGAATGTTCAAGTTTGTCCAAACTGTTCTGAAATACAGTCGATCAAATCTATAGGAGAAATTTTTGATCGTTTTAAAAACACCTATCACCATGCAACATACAATCTTCTGTTATCCATGAAACTCTTAGAAACTAGGAGTCCACTTTTAGACATTATTAGGATAATGCAGATCATTCAAACTAACTTGAAATTTAGAACCTCATATCCATACTCTTAACAGTTTTCATATTCGCCGTGCATAGTACTTACTTGATACTTGATGGGCTACAACTCGTAGCGGTGAGTCTACGCCGAATGAAGTATCCGCCTCCACTGGCCTCGGTCCTGGGCCAATCGCTTCCAGTCGCGACTAGTCGCCCTGAACGTTTAGAGTCCTTAGGTCCTCCTCAACTGCAAAAAGCCAACTTGTGCGCGGCCTCCCACGAAGCCGACGATCCCTTCCTGGTTATTTGCTGAATATAATTTAAGCTTGTCGTTCCTCCGGCATACGAGCTACGTGTCCAGCCCACCGCAGCTTGCCGTGTTGTATTCGCTTCACTACATCCATCTCTTTATATACCTGGTACAATTCGTAGTTCATGCGACGCCGCCAGATGCCGTCCTCCAGTTTACCACCGAATATTGTTCCCAGCACTTTACGTTCGAAGACTCCAAAGGCTCTCCGATCAACTTCTTTTAACGTCCACGTTTCATGGCCGTATAAAGCGACCGGGAGAATCAGAGACTTGTACAACGCGAGTTTTGTCTTCGTTTGCAGCCTGCGGGACCTCAGCTGGTTTCGCAGACCAAAAAAAAGTCCGATTTGCAGCCGCAATCCGTCTTTTCACCTCGTGGGTAACATCATTATCGCACGTCACTAGAGTACCAAGATAAACTAATTCATCCACAACTTCAAACTTTTCCCCACCTAGCACCACTTCGTCACCACTACCACGGCCGGACCGACGTTGAACACCAGCAATCATGTACTTAGTCTTTGTGGTGTTGATCGTAAGTCCAATCCTCGCAGTCTCCCTCTTAAAAGGTACGAACGCCTCTTCCACGGCCCGACGGTCGATTCCGATGATGTCGATATCATCCGCTAGAATCTAGCCGAATCATTATTTTCACCTATATGGTTTCGCATTATGCGATTTACACAGTGTATTCTGTGTATCCTCGCCTTTGGCGTTTTCCAATCGATACCGATTTGGTTTTATTGTTGCTGTTCTTTGTTGTGCTGCTGTTGCGAAAAGTTTAATCTTACCTAGTTTGGGTAGTGGCTACGGTTAGGATAGCTCAGATCAATCTTCAGCATAAAAGAACAGCAACGATCAATCTTTGCAGACTTATGCAAAATGGTACAGCCCAAGTGGCCTTGGTACAAGAACCTTACTTTCGTAAGGGAAATTTCTATCTAGGAAACCTTGTGAACCCGGTGTTTGCCACTTTCAGTAAACATGAAATGGCAAACTCGCGTGTCATGCCTCGAGCCTGTGTGCTTGTCAACAACGCAATAGTTGCTACACTCATCTCTGAACTAACCACCAGAGATGTATGTGCTATCACAATTGATGTATCTGTTGGAAACCTCAACAGGAAATACGTCTATTGTTCTGTGTATTTACCACATGATGAACCATCCCCTACGGATGCTTTCAAACAAGTCATCGCATACTGCACTTCAAAAGGCCTTCCGCTAATTGTTGGCAGTGATGCTAATGCTCACCATATCATCTGGGGCAGCTCAGACATTAACTTGAGAGGCTCCAGTTTGATGGAGTACTTAAGTAGTACAGATCTTGCATTACTTAACATAGGCAACCGCCCAACCTTCATGGTATCTGCTAGAGAGGAAGTGTTAGATATAACGCTTTGCTCTAGCAGAATTAGTCACGAGCTGACCAATTGGCATGTGTCAGATGAAGAATCTTTATCTGACCATCGCTATATCTTTTTTGAACATTTAAATGTTACTTCGCAAACATTGCGTTTCAGGAATCCTCGGTCAACAAACTGGGATCTTTATACTGATTTGGTTGCAGCCAAATTTCATGGATATTCACCATCCATTGACACTCCAAGTGATTTAGATGATGCCGTTGATACTACAACGACCTTCATCATGGAAGCTTTTGAAGAAGCATGACCTCTACGGTCTGTGAAGATCACAAGAGGAACCCCTTGGTGGAACTCTGATCTTTTGAAACTCAGGAAACAATGTAGAAAGAGTTGGAACAGGCGACGTTCGGCTGGTTCGGAGGCTTTCAGGTCGGCTCGCAAGGCCTACAGGAAAGCTCTCCGGTCTACTGAACGATCCGGCTGGAAAAACCTTTGTACAAATGTTTCCAGCTTGAGTGAAGTCAGTCGGTTAAACAAAATCCTTGCGAAATCTAAGGATTTCCGGGTGAACGAACTTCGTCTGCCAAATGGCGATCTGACTTCCTCTGATGAGGAAGTTCTGGAATGCTTATTCAGCACACACTTCCCTGGATGTGTGGATATTACATCTTCGGATGATCCTGATGTCTTTTCTTGTAGTTATGATTCTTTAGCTTCGGCTCGGAGTATGTAACTATAGAATCGATTGAGTGGGCTCTTCATAGCTTTGCTCCTTTCAAATCTCCTGGGGCAGATGGGATTTATCCTATTTTGCTTCAAAAGGGATTTGATCATTTTAAACATGTTTTGAAAAAAAAAACTACTTGTTTGCAGTTTTGCTACAGGGTATATTCCCAAATCCTGGAGGGATATTACTGTAAAGTTTATTCCGAAAGTGGGTCGTGCGTCGTATGAAGAAGCAAAGAGTTTCAGACCTATCAGTTTGACCTCTTTTCTTCTGAAATGCTTAGAACGCATTGTGGATCATCATATCCGTGATGTTCATCTGGCCAACGTGCCTCTTCATGTGAACCAACATGCCTACCAATCTGGTAAGTCCACTGTGACTCTTTTACACAAGGTTGTTTACGATATCGAGAAAGCATTCGCTCAAAAGCAATCTTGTTTGGGTGTTTTCTTAGATATCGAGGGTGCCTTTGACAATGTGCCTTTCGATGCCATATTGGAAGCCGCATGGAGTCATGGTATATCTCCAATGATTTCCAATTGGATTCACCAAATGCTCAAAAACCGATATCTCTTCTCGACATTGCGTCTAGCAGGGATTAGGAAATTGAGTGTTTGTGGATGCCCCCAAGGGGGAGTCTTATCACCGCTTTTGTGGAATCTCGTAGCAGATACGCTATTGAGGCAACTCAATAATAGCGGTTTTCCTACTTATGGTTTTGCCGACGACTACCTAACATTGTTAGTTGGTATGTGCATCAGCACCCTTTTCGACCTGATGCAAAACGCCTTTCAGGTAGTTGAGGGTTGGTGTCGCCAATATGGCCTTTCGGTTAATCCGAGTAAAACATCTATTGTTCTTTTCACGGAAAGGCGAAACCGTAATGGCGTTCGACCTTTGCGTCTCTTTGATTCTGAAATCGATGTGACTGAACAGGTAAAGTACGTTGGAGTCATTCTTGATTCCAAGCTTTCCTGGACACCTCACATTGAGTTCAGAATCAAGAAAGCTTGTATGGCCTTCGGGCAATGCCGGCGTACTTTTGGTACAACTTGGGGTCTAAAACCCAAGTATATCAAATGGATTTACACAACTGTGGTTCGGCCAATATTGGCTTATGGATGTCTTGTGTGGTGGCAAAAGGGTGAAGTGAGAACGGTCCAATCAAAATTAGGCCATCTCCAAAGGATGTGCTTAATGGCGATGTCTGGAGCGTTCTCTTCAACTCCTACGGCAGCGCTAGAAGTTCTCTTTGACGTTGCCCCACTACACATTCATCTCAAACAAGAAGCCCTTTCTTGCACTTACCGGTTACGGGTACTCGGTCTACTAGAGGAAACTCCTGTGAACCGCAGTTCAACACACACCTCGTTGTTTCCACTTTTGGTGAATTGGGACAAAATTGTCCTTGCTCCAAGTGATCTTACAATTGCTTGTAATTTTCCATATAGGACATTTTCCACGAAATTCCCTTCCCGGGAAGAGTGGACTTCTGGTTATCTGGAAAGAAGTATTTCAGACGGCATCGTATGTTACACTGATGGCTCCCTTCTCGAAGGTCGAGCAGGTGCTGGTGTTTATTCTCGTGAGCTAAGGCTGTATCAGTCTTATTCACTTGGTAGACACTGTACCGTTTTTCAGGCCGAAATCTTTGCTCTTATGTGCGGAGTGCAATCAGCACTTCAGCAGCACGTAATGGGCAAAGTAATATACCTCTGTTCAGATAGCCAGGCTGCTATTAAAGCACTTGCTTCGGCCAACACCAGGTCGAAGATAGTTATCGCTTGTCGAACTCAAATCGAGGAGCTGAATTCAGCAAACGCTGTTCACCTTCTATGGGTACCTGGTCATTCTTCCATCGCTGGAAATGAATTGGCTGATGAGTTAGCTCGCTCTGGAGCATCACATGACTTCATTGGCCCTGAGCCAGCTATTCCGATATCGAAGTGTTGGATTAAGCTTCAGATTCACACCTGGGCTGTCACTCAACACAGACAATATTGGAATAGTTTGGAGTCATGTCGTCAAACCAAATTGTATAGTGCTGAGCCATCTCTCCGGGTGGCGAAGTATCTAACTAATCTGTCTAAGCAGAATTGCAGCATGCTGGTCAAAGCATTGACTGGCCACTGCCGACTCAGCTATCACATGGCGAATATTCAGCAAGCTGATTCATTTGCCTGTGATAGCTGTGAATCCGATTATGGAACTTCGTATCATTTGATATGTAACTGTCCAGTTTTCGCGCAACTGCGTTTCCGAGTATTCGGTAAACTCTTATTAAGTGAAACTGACTTCAGAAACCTGAATCTTCAGGATATTCTGTTGTTCTTAACCCGCTGTGGTAAAGAGCTATAGGCTCTCTTTCGCTTTATGCGTTATTACAGTGCCCTTTTCAGGGCGCTGTTTGAACCCATTGTGGTACGCTTGTGCGTTAGTACCCTCTTCCAGGGTATTTTCCTATTTCCCTACCTGTCCCTATCCCCATCCAAATCCTTTTTCCTTCCTTTTCCCTCAGGTCACAGCAAAAAATTTCTTGTGATATCACACCATTTTCGCTGCACATCAGTCGCGTCGTAAAAATGATGTACAAATTACATCCTTTCCACGCAGCAAATTAGCCATCGCAGCTTAACAGAGGGTCTAGCAATCGCTAGAACCGGAACGATGGATGACTCATATATAAATAAAATATTGGCATGGATTCGTACACGGATCCGTTGATTGTGAGGCATATCCCTTACCTCTCGGCTATTTCACCGAGTTGGATGATAGATGATAAATATGATACTGCTTCTAGGTATCTGCTGGAATGGGTTTGTTGACACTTTCCGGTGCCAACCAGGGTGTACATAGTGAGTGTGATAATTGTTGGAAAATGATGTATCCGAATAAAATTACGTTCAAAAATGGATACATCGCCAGAAATTACGTGCCTGGATATTACAAAATTATTTGCTGTGTAGATGATGAAATAGGCTGTTATTTTGGCGATGGCACAAATGTCCCAAATGGAGGATAACGTGCCTCTGGAGCCGGCCTTCTGATACCTGATACCTGATACCTAGCACCACTTCGTCACCACTACCACGGCCGGACCGACGTTGAACACCAGCAATCATGTACTTAGTCTTTGTGGTGTTGATCGTAAGTCCAATCCTCGCAGTCTCCCTCTTAAAAGGTACGAACGCCTCTTCCACGGCCCGACGGTCGATTCCGATGATGTCGATATCATCCGCTAGAATCTAGCCGAATCATCAACCTTGTATGGAAAGTCGAAAAAAATTCCGCTCTACTGTATTTTTTTTCTTTCGCGTTTTCGAACTCAGGGCATGGTTCTACACCAAAAATGATCATCAGCTTACCGAGTTCAAAAATGCTGTAAACTAGTGTAATTGAAAACGTTCCATACTTTATAAATATAGTGTAATTTTCTCATTAAAAGTGAAATTTTGCATCAATAAATAATACTGAAATGCTCCAGAATAAAATACAAATTCTTCATAAAAAATTAAAATGCTCCATAAGTATTATCAAACTGCACCACATTAAATACAATTTGCTCCATAAAAAATTGAAAATTCTCAATAACTACAAACATTTGCACCACTGAAGCAGTGCAAAGTAAAGCAATTCAGCCCTATCGAATTAAATTATGAGAATATGCTATCTATGGAAGATTTTCATTTTTTCATGGAGCAATTCATGTTTTCTATGGTGCAGTTTGATAATACTTATGGAGTATTCTTTTGTTTTCTATGGTGCAATTTAATTTTTTTATGGTATAACTTAATTTTTCTATGAAGCAATATTCAATTTTCTATGGGTACAATTTTAATTATTTATAGAACATTTGCATTTTTCTAGGGAACATTGTGTTTTATTCTGGAGCATTTCAGTTATTTATTGGTTGAAAATTTCACTTTTAATGAGAAAATTGTATGTTTTACCGGTACATTTGTTTTATAAAGTACTAGCTGTCCCGGCAAACTTTGTCTTGCCAAGCTGTATTGGTTTGACAACTGTTGAGGTCATCGCAGCAACGCACTCTAGATTGATTTAATTTTGATCACGCTGAATTTGCTCTCGGTTCATAAAAGATCAGTATTTTCACAATTTTCATACTTTTTTAAATGACTTTCGTAACTTTTTATACATATAAACACAGCCACCATGAATACGAATCGAAACGTGCAAGGGTCATGCTGATCGGTTCGGCCGTTTGTGAGTTTTGTTGCCTCAAAGAAGCTACAAACTCATTTTATATGGATGGAACATTTTCAATAATGTATGGGTAATATTGCACATTTTCATGGAACATATGTTCATTCTTTATGGAGCGCTTTTTGATTTTGTATGGAGCGTTTCTCTTTAACTCTTTAACCTATGACTCGCTCATCCACTCGGGCACCAAACCCGAGCTAACACGGAGTGAGATTCGGCGGCAAACCGCACCACAGGAACTTTATTTGAAACATGACCGAAACTGAAATCTATGAAGGCTTACCTGCAACCCGCGATGGATTTGGACAAGACCCACCAAGTTTGACGATGATAGACCCAGCTAGACCCGGACCAGATAATCCCACCAATTGCCAGTTATGGTCACGTTCATGCTACGCACAAAGTACTCCATTAAGCCCTTTTCCCTCCCCGATTCTGCCAAGGTTCTTTTCTTTCTCCTATGATATTCTAGTCTAATCTAACCACAGTTATTATCCTAAATTCTTTGAGGATCTACAACATCTCAAATGATCTCATGGGTGTATAAATCCCAATGAACTCAGTAAACATGAGCGAATGTAATCCATCCAGCTGAATTATATGATACTAATAATACTTGTAATTCTGAACTCATGAACTGCTTCATGAACCTTTTGCATCTGCAAGAAATTCTGTAAAAAATTGACAATGTCTCTTGAGCTTTCAAGATATACATTCCTCATCGCTTTACGGGCTAATCCAGAATATCTCAAAAGCTTCAGTTTCTGGGGTTCATTTTCTTGATCGCTGATGAACAAATCTTTCTGTATCTATCTGTATACTTTCTCCCTCTGTTCTACATGTAAAACTCATGTACATTCATATTCTCATAGCGCTAGAACAGAAACGGATTGAAAAATCAGATTCCCTTCCTTCAAATTTTCACAACACAGTGTCAATCTATCACATAACGCATTATCCTAAAAGTAATAAACACACTAATCTTTCATCTTACGCTTGTCATACACGCACCAATGTGTAAACCCTCTGCCAACCATATCTCCCCAAAACCCCGATTTCCGTATAAATTTGTGCAGACGCAGAGGTATATTCGGTCTGCTTCGGATACAAACGATTGCAATCATCACTTCCTTCTCGTTCCCCACATTGACCTCCAACATGACGTGGTAGGCGCCATTGTCGTCTAAAAATAGAAGATCGTCAGCTTTCACACACTGAAGATGCCTGTTAGTCCCCGGAAGATATCTCATTGGTTCCTCGTGTGAGTGTGGCAGGTCTGGCTATACTGAAGTAACATCCACGGGCGGTCAATTGAGCTCTAGCTCGAGCTCAATTTCTCCAGAAGTTCTCATGATTTTTTTTAGGAAATTCTTCATAGATATCTCAGGGAATTCCATTATTTCCGATATTCTTCCAGAGGTTACTTCAGAAATTGCTTCAGGAGATTTAGTCCTAAAAATTTTCAAGAATTTCTTCTAGAAATCTGTATTGGTATTTTTTGAAGATTTTTAGGAATCTTCCTTCAGAAAATGCGTAAATTAAAGATATGCTTCAGTTATTATTTATGCAATTTCTGGAAAAAACTTCTGAAAAAAATCACTGGTGAAATCTTTGAGAAATCCTAACAGATATTTCTGACGAAATCGAAAGGTATCAATTTGAATATCCAAAAGCGGTGACAAGACTCCCCCTTGGGGGCATCCACAAACACTCAATTTCCTAATCCCTGCTAGATGCAATGTCGAGAAGAGATATCGGTTTTTGAGCATTTGATGAATCCAATTGGAAAGCATTGGAGATATACCATGACTCCGTGCGGCTTCCAATATGGCATCGAAAGGCACATTGTCAAAGGCACCCTCGATATCTAAGAAAACACCCAAGCAGGATTGCTTTTGAGCGAATGCCTTCTCGATATCGTAAACAACCTTGTGTAGTCACAGTGGACTTACCAGATTGGTAGGCATGTTGGTTGACATGAAGAGGCACGTTGGTCAGATGAACATCACGGATGTGATGATCCACAATGCGTTCTAAGCATTTCAGAAGAAAAGAGGTCAAACTGATAGGTCTGAAACTCTTTGCTTCTTCATACGACGCACAACCCACTTTCGGAATATACTTGGACAGTAATATCCCGCCAGGATTTGGGAATATACCCTGGAGCAAAACTGCAAACAAGTATTTTTTTTTTTTCAAAACATGTTTAAAATGATCAAATCCCTTCTGAAGCAAAATAGGATAAATCCCATTTGCCCCAAGAGATTTGTAAGGAGCAAAGCTATTAAGTGCCCACTCAATCCATTCTATAGTTACGATACTCCGAGCCGAAGCCAGGGAATCGTAACTACAAGGAAAGACATCAGATTCATCCGAAGATGTAATATCCACACATCCAGGGAAGTGTGTGCTGAATAAGCATTCCAGAACTTCCTCATCAGAGGAAGTCAGATCGCCATTTGGCAAACGAAGTTCGTTCACTCGGAAATCCTTAGATTTCGCAATAATTTTATTTCACCGACTGACTTCACTCAAACTGGAAACATTTGTGTACAAAGGTTCTTCCAGCCGGATCGTTCAGCAGACCGGAGAGCTTTCCTGTAGGCCTTGCGAGCCGACCTGGAAACCTCCGAATCAGCCGAGCTTCGTCTGTTCCAACTCTTTCTACATTGTTTCCTAAGTTTCGCCAGATCAGAGTTCCACCAAGGGGTTCCTCTTGTGATCTTCACAGACCGTAGAGGGCATGCTTCTTCAAAAGCTTCCATGATGAAGGTCGTTGTAGTATCAACGGCATCATCTAAATCACTTGGAGTGTCAATGAATGGTGAATATCCATGAAATTTGGTCGCAATCAAATCAGTAAAAAGAACCCAGTTTGCTGACCAGACCTGAAACGCAATGTTTGCGAAGTAACATTTAAATGTTCAAAAACGATGTAGCGATGGTCAGATAAAGATTCTTCTTCTGCCAATTGGTCAGCTCGTGACTAATTCTACTATAGCAAAGCGTTATGGCTAACACTGCCTCTCCAGCAGATACCATGAAGGTTGGGCGGTTGCCTATGTTAAGTAATGCAAGATCTGTACTACTTAGGCGCTGTCCATAAACTACGTAGACTCATTTTGGGCCATCTCAGAACCCCCCCTCCCCCTCCGTAGACTTTTGTTCATACAAAATTTTCGAAATTTGTATGGAGCGTAGACTTTGGCCAGACCCCCCCGGCCCCCCCTAAGAGTCTACGTAGTTTATAGACAGGCCCTTAAGTACTCCATCAAACAGGAGCCTCTCAAGTTAATGTCTGAGCTGCCCCAGATGATATGGTGAGCATTAGCATCACTGCCAACAATTAGCGGAAGGCCTTTTGAAGTACAGTATGCGATGACTTGTTTGAAAGCATCCGTAGTGGATGGTTCATCATGCGTTAAATAAACCGAACAATAGACGTATTTCCAGTTGAGGTTTCCAACAGATACATCAATTGTGATAGCACATACATCTCTGGTGGTTAGTTCAGAGACGAGTGTAGCAACTATTGCGTTGTTAACAAGCACACAGGCTCGAGGCATGACACGTGAGTTTGCCATTTCATGTTTACTGAAAGTAGCAAACACCGGGTTCACAAGGTTTCCCAGATAGAAATTCCCCTTACGGAAGTAAGGTTCTTGGACTAACGCCACTTGGGCTGAACCATTTTGCATAAGTCTGCAAAGATTGATTGTTGCTGTTCTTTTATGCTAAGATTGATCTGTTCTATCCCAACCGTAGCCACTACCCAAACTAGACAAGATTAAACTCTTCGCAACAACAGCACAACAAAGAACAGCATCAACAAAACCAGATCGGTATCGATTGGAAATTTAATCTAATTAACAACATCTTCATAATCCCGCCCTTATTTAGCCTCAAGTGAGACTAAAGAAGGGCAGTCGATTGTCTCGGAGAAACACAAGGTCCTATGCACCATTGCTCCGGTTAGAGCAGTAAGGGCAACATACTGAGGAGGGCGCCCTGGTACTCCACAGGCTCCGTTTGCGGTTAGGTTTTTATTAGACCCCCCTTAGCCATTCATTCCTAGGCACGGTAAGCATGAAGCCGCATCACACCATGAATTAGGGGTCACTTGTTGGTGGACTCTTACCACCGGAACAGGCGGTCCGTAGTGTTACTTACCTTACCGGTCAGGCTAAGGCCGGGGTGGCCTCTGCTGTACATAGTAGCCGCCTCCATTCCACTCGGTCCATGGTTGCTTGTCTCCAGTTCCGCACTCTGCGTAGGGTCCGCAGATCGTCCTCCACTTGGTCGATCCACCTAGCTCGCTGCGCTCCACGTCTTCTTGTACCGGTCGGATGACTCTCGAGAACCATTTTAGTCGGGTTGCTATCCGACATCCTGATGACGTGACCCGCCCACCGTAGCCTCCCGATTTTCGCGGTATGGACGATGGTTGGTTCTCCCAGCAGCTGATGCAGCTCGTGGTTCATTCGCCTTCTCCAAGTCCCGTCTTCCATCTGCACTCCGCCGTAGATGGTACGCAACACCTTCCGTTCGAAAACTCCAAGGGCGTGTTGGTCCTCTGCACGTAGGGTCCATGTTTCGTGCCCATAGAGGACGACCGGTCTAATCAACGTTTTGTAGATGGTTAACTTCGTGTTACGGCGAACTTTATTCGATCGTAGAGTTCTGCGGAGTCCAAAGTAAGAACGATTTCCTGCCACAATGCGCCTCTGAATTTCTCTGCTGGTGTCGTTGTCGGCGGTCACCAGTGAGCCCAAGTACACGAATTCTTCAACCGCCTCGATTTCATCACCGTCGATATGAATTCGGGGTGGCGGGCGCGGTGATTCCTCCCTGGAGCCCTTTGCCAGCATGTACTTTGTCTTCGACACATTAATGACTAGTCCGATTCGCCTGGCTTCACTCTTTAGTCGGATGTACGTTTCCGCCATCGTCTCAAATTTACGAGCAATAATATCAATATCATCGGCGAAACCAAGCAGCTGAACGGATTTCGTGAAAATCGTCCCACTCGTGTTTATCCCCGCTCTTCTTATTACACCCTCCAAAGCAATGTTGAATAGCAAGCACGAAAGACCATCACCTTGCCGTAGCCCTCTGCGAGATTCGAAGGGACTCGAGAGTGTCCCTGATACTCGAACTACGCACATCACTCGATCCATCGTCGCCTTGATCAACCGTATCAGTTTATCCGGGAATCCGTATTCGTGTATAATCTGCCATAGCTGTTCTCGATCGATTGTATCATACGCCGATTTGAAATCGATGAACAAGTGATGTGTGGGCACGTTGTATTCGCGGCATTTCTGCAACACCTGGCGGATGGCGAACATCTGGTCCGTTGTAGCGCGTTCACCCATAAATCCAGCCTGATATTGCCCCACGAACTCTCTTGCAATCGGTGATAGACGGCGGCATAAGATTTGAGAGAGTATCTTGTAGGCAGCGCTCAGTAGTGTGATCGCGCGGTAATTCCCGCAATCCAACTTGTCGCCCTTTTTGTAGATGGGACACACGATACCTTCCATCCATTCCTCCGGTAATACTTCCTCCTCCCAAATCTTGGTAATGACCCAGTGTAGTGCTCTCACCAGTGCTTCTCCACCGTATTTTAGAAGCTCGCTTGGTAGTTGATCTGCTCCAGCGGCTTTGTTGTTTTTCAACCGGCCAACCTCCTCCTCAATCTCTTGAAGGTCAGGGGCCGGAAGTCTTTCGTCCTGTGCACATACTCCTAGATCTGTTACCACGCCACCTTCGGTACTTGCAACATCGCCATTGAGGTGCTCATCGTAATGCTGCCGCCACCTCTCGACCACCTCACGCTCGCTCGTGAGAATATTCCCGTGATTATCTCGGCACATGTCGGCTTGTGGCACAAAGCCTCTGCGCGAGCGGTTCAGCTTCTCGTAGAACTTTCGTGTGTCCTTAGCGCGGTACAGCTCTTCCATCGCTTCGCGATCTCGTTCTTCCTGCTGGCGCTTCTTCATCCGGAAGACTGAGTTCAGCCTGTTCCGCGCCTGTTTGTAACGTGCCTCATTCGCTCTCGTACGGTGTTGCAGCATTCTCGCCCATGCTGCATTCTTCTCGTTTTTCAACTGTTCACATTCGCCGTCGTACCAGTCGTTTCTGTGATTCGGAGTCGCGAAGCCTAGTGCTGTAGCCGAGGTACTACCTATGGCGGATCGGATGTCCCTCCAGCCATCTTCAAGTGTAGCTGCGCCAAGCTGCTCTTCCGTTGGTAGGGCCACTGCTAACTGCTGCGCGTAGTCTTGAGCCACTTCTACGTTACGAAGTTGCTCGATGTTGAGCCGCGGCGTTCGACTTCGACGCGTGGTGATAACTGTCGAAAGTTTTGAGCGCATGCATACAGCGACTAAGTAGTGATCCGAATCTATATTCGCACTGCGGTATGTGCGGACGTTGGTTATATCCGAGAAGAATTTACCGTCGATTAGAACGTGGTCGATTTGATTTTCTGTTTGTTGGTCGGGTGATCTCCAGGTGGCTTTGTGGATATCTTTGCGGGGGAAGAAGGTGCTTCGGACTACCATACCACGGGAGGCTGCAAAGTTTACGCATCTCTGGCCGTTATCATTCGATACGGCGTGCAGGCTATTTCGCCCGATTACCGGTCTGTACATTTCCTCCCTTCCTACCTGCGCGTTCATGTCGCCGACAACGATTTTCACGTCACGCGGCGAGCACCCATCGTATGTTTGCTCTAACTGCGCGTAGAACGCTTCTTTCTCGTCATCGGGTCTCCCTTCGTGTGGGCAGTGGACGTTGATGATGCTGTAGTTGAAGAAACGGCCCTTAACTCTCAACATGCACATCCTTGCGTTGATCGGCTGCCACCCGATCACACGTTGTCGCATCTTGCCCAACACTATAAATCCTGTTCCCAGTTCATTGGTGGTGCCACAGCTTTGGTAGAAAGTAGCCGCTCGATGCCCGCTTTTCCACACTTTCTGTCCAGTCCAACAAAGTTCCTGCAACGCCACGATGTCGAAGTTGCGGGGATGAAGTTCGTCGTAGATTATCCTGTCACATCCTGCGAAACCTAGTGACTTGCAATTCCATGTTCCAAGTTTCCAATCGTAGTCCTTATTTCGTCGCGTGGGTCTTTGCCGATTGTATCGAGTCGTATTTTCTCCTATGTTATTCGCAATGGGGATTTTTACGGGTGGCTTATTGGGCCTACGCCAACACTCCTGTCTCGCCGGAGGGCCATCGTGCCAGTTCTGTTTAACGTCCCAACCAACACTGGGACGACCACGCTGATGGGGCTACCACCTTGGATCTAGCTGGGCGTGGTGCAGCGTTTCTTACTCAGCCGCTGGATGCCAGAACAGACGCTGTTTGAGCCGCACCTCCTTGGTGAACAGACACTCGGATCGTACCTCCTCAATCTAGCTGATGTCAGAAGGACAACAGTGCCCAGGCTGCGCTACCAGCTAAGCACACAACTCTTAGCTGGCGGTCTTTGTCATCGCTTGACCCGTGGAAGCATGAGGTAGGAACTTGTGAGGACCAGAGCTATATTGGACGCTCTCCTTATCGACTCACCGTTTTGCAGCCCCGGTCCGTAGTGTTATTCTTCGCCAATTAAGACAATCGTTACCGACACTACACAGCTATCTAGGCTGATCGAGAAAAGAAGTTAATATTGATGATCAACTTCATACGGGCCCAGACAGCCGCGCAAAAAACTGGAAAAAACTTCTGAAAAAAATTCACTGGAGAAATCTTTGAGAAATCCTAAGAGATATTTCTGACGAAATCGAAAGGTATCAATTTCAATATCCTCTCTGGAGCAACTGTTGGAGGAATTTATGTCGGATTTTTAAGGACAATTTTATTTAAAATAATAGTGATGGACGTTTGAAGAAATCCCTTGCTGATTCCCAAAAAGTCCTTAAGGCGCTATCCATAAACTACGTAGACTTTTTTTCAGCCATCTCAAACACCCCCTCTCGTAGATTTTCGTTCATACAAATTTTTCGAAATTTGTATGGAGCGTAGACCTTGGCCAGAAGACCCCCCCCCCCTAAGAGTCTACGTAGTTTATGGACAGGCCCTAAAGTACTGAAACAGTCTCTAGAGACACTTCTAAAGAAAGTTTAAAAAAGAAATCTCCTGAAAAATCCTTAAGAACCTGACCATAAACTACGTTGACTCGAGGGGGGAGGGGTAGGGTGTGTCCGGCCAAAGTCTACGGTCCATGCACATTTTTAAACAATTTTATGGACGAAAGTCTACGGAGGGGGAGGGGCGGGTCTGAGATGACCAAAAATGAGTCTTCGTAGTTTATGGACAGCGCCTAACGGTATATTTTGAAGGAATCCCAGGAAAATTCCTGAAGGAATATTAAGGGACCACTTCTTGGGAAATTAGAGTTGAATCTCCAAGAGAATGCATTGTAAAACTTCAAAAAAAAAATCCGATGGCATCTCTCATTAGAGTATCTGGAATAGAGTATCTAAAAAATCCTCAAGGAATCCAAATAAATCTCTTTCTGGGGAGATATAGGAAGGAGTACCACTGGAAATCCTGAACTAATCTATGTACGAATTTCTACAGGAATTTCTGTCGAGGAGAAAATTATGCAAACGACCGACTAATTGGCAAAATTATACCTCTACGATCGGCTTTTCGGTCCGGATAAATTATAGGCGAAGTAATTCTACTTCATCCGATGTTTCGGCCCTTGGTTTGGGCCTTCTTCAGGGTGGTTATAGAGATACCGCTACTTGTTTGTCGCCGGTTGCTTGGCGTAGCGTTGTCAAGTTTGTTAGATTCAGTCTTGTATTGGCTATTTGTGGGTAGATGGTGAGGGTGTAGTTTTCTAAATTTTGATCTACCCTCTGCGCCGAACACTAACATGGCGTCTAGACACTAAATACCGTGAATAGAAGTCTTCACCCTTTACTGGAAAAGAGATTATTCTAACAATATTAGCAAACGAAACATTTTGAAAATAAATCCCAGGAAAACCTGTGAAGGATATCGCTGGAGAAAAGTTTGGAAAAGTCCAGGAAAACCCCGTAGAAATAACACTTAGAAAAAATCTATGATGAACAACTGAAGAAAAGTTGAAAAAAAAAACTCTGAAAGAAATCCCGGGATGAGCTCCTGCAGAGATACCGAGAAGATTAATAAATATTGAACAACCATGAATTAATACAGGATCGAGAAAAAGCAGCAGTCTTTTGATATTAATTTTTCGTCCATAAGTAGATAACACATTGTCAACGCAAACATAAGTGATCAGTTGATAACCGAGAAAAACTGATAGCCACACATCATAATTCTACCTTTACTCCAGTTTCAACCGGTTCGCTTGTCCCTTCTAATTACTCACAAACGAAACAAACTGAAAACATGCCATTTATATTTCTGCGAATATGCATGCCTCCTCCCATGCAATACCCCACGCTAGCTTTGTCAATGGCACTTGGTAGGGCAAAATGTTTTAAAATGCATCTTTGGATATGTTACACTTACATTACTGAAAGATAACAAGCGCGAGGACGAAAATATTTATCAATATGTTTAGTTTTAACTGTTTGATTGTTGTTTAATTCAGTTATGACTGATATGTTATTCTTTTATACCGATCTGCTTTATGCGATTCCTCTCTACGGACTGCGCTGTGTCAATGCGTTCACTTTTGCTTGACTCAGCAGCCTGACTGACTGCAGCAAAACAAACCGTCATCGAAACGCGCAAATGTAAAATGTATTTATTTTAATTAAAATTTGTTGAAACAACATACAACAAGGCCGATTCATTAGGAACGAATGGCGTCGTCGAATCCCAGAAGAGACCGAATGCAGTTTTGGATTCAGTTCAGTCCACGCACAGAGGCACAGTCGACTCGACTCGACTCGAGCTGGAGCGAGGCCGGTAAGGCACACGCACACGCGACTTGAACCTGCGGATCGGTGCGTCATATGGCATGATGAGTGCTCTCCGATCTGCGGACTGCGCCAAAGTTGACTCTGACCCGCGCACTACTGCTGCTGCTGCTGCAACTGCTTTTGACCGTTTTAGGGCTTGGTGTGTCATAAATATTGATGAACGTGCCGCGCCAACCCGGCCGAGGACCATTTATGTGTATGAATGAACGCTTGCTACCGCTACCGACGACGTTGCCGACCCTCTAGAACCGGCCGGGTGTTGCAACTGTGCGATGGATTATTTCCAGTTCTCCAGTTTTTTTTTATTCGAATTTAATTCGCCTCTTACGGAATACAACTGCACTATGTACGCGCGCTACAGGCTGTGCCAACTGGGCTGTGCAACTAAATGCACTTTAAGTTTCCAAGTTATTCAATTAATACACATTATTTGACTTAATCACGCTGTGCGTGAGATGAATGATGATGTATTATGTGAGCTGTGTGGAACTGCGCGATCCGGTGGCGGCTACTGGAGATCTTTACCGCAGTCTATCCCGAAGGAATTGGATACTTGATCTCGTAAAGAGGTTGAGGGAGAGGTGCGATCAAGTAATACCGGATGTCTCAAAGCCTATCTTAGAGGAAAGTCCCGGCCGGTGAACAGAAGGAGGTTTCAATTTCAGTGCAACATCTTCACGCTATAATAGTTTTCTTATATCGCATCATTGAGTGTGAGAAAATCCGATTTAAAATTGACTTTTGGTAGAGGTGTAAATTGTTCCATCTTATGTGATTTATGCACTGGCGTGGAAATCTTAAGGTTGAAGGATTAATCATTGACATAACCGTCATCGCCGGGGCCCGTGGCGTAGTTGGTCACACGTTCGCTTCATATGCGGATGGTCATGGGTTTGATTCCCAGCCCCGGCACTTGCAATTTTTCGTCAGTTGCTTTTCCCCCGAGAACAACTGACACTGACCCTCTTCTGAGCCTCATAGCTCAAACGGATCCGGATACCTGGACATCGGCGAACTGCTACTCATAATGGACCCCCAATCGGACTGGAAAGGAACAACGGCCATCCATCATCATCCTTGTGCTCATCATTCTACTAGGTATAAAGTAGAAAAAGTGAAAGCAGCAGAAAGGCAACCAGTTCGGTAAAGTAGAATAGAATCTAGGCGCTGTACAAAAATGTAAGTGCAGCTGTCAATTGAAATTGCTCACGTATTGCCCCAGTGGACAATAGAGCTGTACATTAGGTTAAGTGATTAAGAATAAAAAAAAAAATAACCGTCATCATCAATAATTCTAAAGCAGTTTTCTCGTTCAAAACTTGAATTTTGACATTAAAAATGTATTCACTGTACTCCTTTCTGCGACCGTAATACAGTGAATACATGTTCATTGCGGAAATTTCAACCTTGAAAACTGCTTTCGAATTTTCAATGGTGACGATTATGTCAATGACGTATCCTTCAACCTTAAACCTTTAAAGCCAGATTTTTTCCAAGGGTTATTAAGAAGTTTTTTCCTATGTTTTTCTGTAGTTTTGGTGGTCAATAGCATAAAAACGGAAGAATATTATGCAGAATATTTTTTTTCTGGATATCCTAGAGCATCCAAACTATTCTTGAGTTTAGATCCTTAAGTCTACGGGTGTAACGGTAACTTCTCTCAATATACAAAGCTAAGATGTGTAATCTATCTGGTCCAGTAAGTCTTCTGAAAGGTTAATAGTATCAGATCAGTCGGGATATGGTAGGTCATCCAAATTGTTCTTGAATTTAGATCCTAGAGTCTACGTGTGTAACGGTAAATTCTTTCAATATACAAAACTACGATTTATAATCTATCATGTCCAGTAAGTCTTCTGAAAGGTTAAAAGACAATATCGGATCAGTCGAGATAGATAGCGTCATTCAAACTGTTCTTGAGTTTAGATCCTTAAGTAACGGTAACTTCTTTCATTAAAAGCTACGATTTGTAATCTATCTGGTCCACTAAGTCTTCTGAAAGTTACAGTGGTTGATTTTATGAACTAAGTTTAATAACAGTAAGGAAGCCCATAATATCCTAGAAATAAATAACAACGCTTATTGTGCTTCTAACTACTTTGGCAAGGACAGTGGATTATGTGAAACTACTTAACGTAGTGGCAATAGCTATTATCACAAGTGTAAACCTGAAGCTATGGTCTCCGAAGTAGTGTTGTTGATCTGGAATATCTCAAAATTACCTTAAAATGACTCATGATATGGGGGATTACAGATTAAAGCTCATAGTGAGAATAATTACTGTTACCATCGAGAGCTAAACATCAGGACAGTTTGGACGACCCTTAATGTTCCAAAGGTTAATAATAATATATACAGGTGGTGGCCAAAATGTTTGGGATAGGCAATTTTTTTTCTCTCACAAAAAAGTTCAACATGCTATAACTTTTCATAGAGTGCATCAAAAAATCTAAAATTTTGACTGTTTATCAACTTATTATATGTGCATCATTGCACAATGGTCCGAATCCACGTTTTAGCAGGAAAAAAATCCGTATCTCTGTTTTCGTTAATTTTAGGCATTTGGTGTCTTCAGAGAAGTTGTTTGAATTTGTTTGCTGCATCTTTTCCAAAAAATTTTGATTAGGGTGGTCCGCGTCTTTACTCAAATCTGGAATAGAACTTTTAAATTTCAAGTCATACGCGATCTAGATCTTCAGCAAAGTTGTAGGCAATGCTATTTTGAACAACTTGCCGAATACGCCGTTTATCTAGCTCTTAATTTGAACATAGTAGGTCAATTTTAAGTTTTGACTTAGGGTGAGCCACCCAAAAATGGGGTTTTCGCAATAACTTTTCTATTTAATTTTTTTCGAAGATGCGAGCTTCGGAGCATTTGAAGAGCAAGTAATGGCGCATATTTGTTCTGAACATTACACGTTGCTAGGTCTCGTCATTCAAATGTTATGGGCAATTTAGACTTAAAATCAACGATGTCTTCAAATGCTTATATCTCTAGGAGCTGGTAAAATAAAAAAAGTTTTTTAAGCGGCATTTGGAAGATCACATATAAAGCCAAATTTGGAGCAAATATTACAAGAACGTTATTTTTTGAATTGGAATAAATCGACTCCAAAAATCCCTTTTAAAAATTGAAAAAACTACTTAGGGGCTGTCCATAAACCACGAGGTCATTTTTTTTGGGACTTCTCAACCACACCACCCCCCCCCCCACCCCCGTGGTCATTAGTCCATACAAATTTTTTTATTCGTCCATACAAAATGGTCATTGGCCGAACCCCCCCCCCCCCCTCATGACCACGTGGTTTATGGACAGCCCCTTATAACTCATACAATTTTAAAGATAGAGTAAGCTGTCTTCGGAAAAAATGTAGGTTTTTATCATGCCTACAAGTTTTCCAACAGGGTCATACGGGGTGTCAGGATCAACTGGTACTTCTTGAACCCCTTGGAATGCCCTTGAGACTCTCTGGAACTACCTAGGAACTCTTTGAACCCCTTTGAAGCGTTCCTGAGGCGCTCTGGAATCTCCTGTGACCGCTTAAAGTGCCCCTGAGGCCCTTGGAAACCGGCATAAATGCCCCTGAAACCACGTGAGACTCCCTTGGAGGCTTCTGAAAACTTCCTAGAACCCACTGAGATGACCCTGACACCTCCTGGTATCCTCTAAAACCACCGACAAACCGACGTGACCAAGGATGGAAATCTAGTGATCATGATCAAATCTCTAATGTGTCGCGATTGAAAGGCATCGCGCGATCATAGCAACAACGATAACATTTTGTCGTCAAGCATCATAACAAACTACGGTCCGAGAAGAATGATTCGCTCGGCATGTGCGGCACGATGCGATCGCTATAATGAAGTTGAAATGATAAATACGCGATTTCATTCACCTTTTGATCATTCTTACTTATTTAACTTCAAGATATGCTTATGAATGTATTATTTCTAATAATGAATGCGGTTTTTCGGGTACATAAGTGGCCCAAATTGCGATGAATAAAATTTATCACGACTTGTAACATGATCCGATAAGGGGTCATCACGCGATAAAGCGTGCATCAGATGCTTTGATTGCTCTGTGGTACGAGTTTGGTGAGTAGAATAACTAGCCACAGAAGTCCAATGTCGCGGCTGTTTGTGTGACTAACATCTAGTTTGCCACGGCCTTACAGCGTCAGCAGTGGTACTAGAAGTGTCAAGTTAAATTTGTTTACCAAAACAAAAGGTCCACTACAAGATGGCCATTAAAAAATAGTAAATTATTGCAATTAACGTTATTAAAATAATTAAATGACAAAAGTGACTACAGCGCCATTGGAGTTCTAGTGTATTTCTATTGTTTGGTGTGAGGCGTCGGCATCATGCTACTGCAAGAACAAGGCTATCTTGGATTATTCGTATCCTGTATCATTTACCGCTTGAAGTGATTTTCTTCCATCCTTGGACGTGACGACAGTGGTGTTTCAAAAGCCCCCCCCCCCCCATCCTAAATTTAACGGTCGACCAGCGAAGCGAGCGATCGCTTCTGTCAAATCAGCGCAGACGTGAACCTTTTCCTATATGAACACACGGGGGTTTGGGATCAAGCTATCAAATCAACGCGAACCGTTATAGAGGTGGCGGTAGTGTTCGGCTATTTTTCATTATGGCGTCGTGGACAACAAATTTGATTTGTTTGTTCTAGCTGCCACGTCGGTTCGTCGGTGCAGAAACCCCATGTCACCCCCTTGAAATGCCCCTAAGGTCCTCTGGAGCTTTCCTGGAACCCCCCGAGAAGCATCCCTAAGACTACCTGAAACGCTCCTAAGACCCGCTGAAGCACGCATGACACCGCTTGGAGCCTCCTTGAAACACCCCCGAGATATCCTGGTGCCCCCTAAAACTCACTGAATTGCCCCTGAGATTCCTTGATGTGCTCCTGAGGCCTGGAGTGCCCATTGGATACTCTTAAATCACAGAGAAACAGACATAACACTTAGAACAGATGTCATTAAAAAACATCGTCACAAAAACGCAATCGCCCAATGCTTAACGTACTGTGTTTGGCCGGGCCGCCACTAGATGGCGGTAGTGAGCAAACGTCAAACAGGAGCAAAAACGATACCAGCGCCGCGATTGGTAGATCGACCTACTACTGAATATTTGAATCAGTTGTCAGCCATCGCTCGATCAGTACGGTCGCTTTTTTGCTGAAGAGCAAATTCTGTGTTCTCAAACACTGTTGTTAATTCAATTAACAATGGCCACCGTACGTAGGAATACACTGGTGGTCGACTTCAGTGTGCTTCCCGTAAAACCAAATGCAGCCGATATCGAAAAGTTTCTGAGAAACAATTTGGAGATTGAGATGGCATCCATCAAAAACCTCCAATGCCACACCATTCGGAACTGCACTTTTATCGAAATGCGCGATATAGTAGCAGCTGAACGCGTTGCTTCCATGCATCACCTGAAGCATTCAATGGCAGCCGGAGGGAAAAATTTCAATATCCTTGTCTATGTGGAGGACGCAGCAACAAACGTACGGATACACGATCTTCCGCCAGGTATGTCGAATGAAGTCGTCGCTGAGCATATGAAAGCCTATGGAAAAAGCCAGCTCACTGCTGTATCATACAAGTCGCAGATACCCACTTGCCGCAAGTGCGGTCGAACTGCACACCCCAAACAAAAGTGTTCTGCAGCAGCAGCCCAACAGAAAAAACGTGAAGAAGAAACTATGGAGCTCCCGAACGTCGCATCAGTACAGCAGAAACAAGAAGCAACCAACAGTATACACAGTGTGGCTGATAACCCAGAGCCGGACGTAACCATCGATATAAGCACAGAACAAGTAGCAGAGCGCAGCAACAAACGACAACTATCGAACAGTCATCCAGTGAGCTCGTGTGAATTCACTCCACCGCCGCAGAAAAAATCAACCGTAGAAGCAAGGGACCCAGCCGATGATGATGATGAAATGGAAACAACCGTGTGCGTGGATAGCGATTCTGATTCGGGACCCGATCCAGACCGAGGCGATGTCGATGGATGGATACTTAAGTTCAAAAAGCGCACTAAACGTACGGCGAAATTTATTGCAAAATTGAAATGAAATGTATTTGTTTTACACCTGACACGAATGCACTTCGGTGTAAAGTGTCATTAATTGAATTAAAAAAAATATATATTTGGATCAGCCGTTAAAAGGTGATCGATGGGAAGCAATGAGAGTGTGACGTCTATTTCTCTGCGCTTAAATGCTTCTGAAAACCTCCTGAAATACCCCTTAGACCTCCAGGTACTCCTCTAAAACCCGTTGAGACCGCCTGAAACTCCCCTAAGATCTCCTGGAACCACCTGAAACCCCTTGGAATCCCCTGAAACATCCCTGAAACCTCCCTTCTCTCTCTCCCCTATAAGCGTCCTCTGGTCGCCGATGCCTTTAGTTACCGTTATAACCCTGTCGAGACGCCATTAAAAGGCTTCTGCAGTCCTCCGAAAGAACCCATTGAAACGCCTCTGAAGCCCCTCGGAACCGCTTTTTTTGGGCACACTTGGAACTTTCTGGAAACCTCATTGTCCCCATTTTAAATGTGCTCAGCAGCAAGACCTGTTCTCCTCACGAACTAAGTATGGTCATTAAAGCCGAAACTTAATTAATACTCAAAATTCCCTCTTTTTATACCTTTTTGTCATTCTCGTACACCAATGTATACTGAAAGGCTATATGTTCACTCAAAAAACGAATTTTCGTAGGCTCGGACTGTCAAATTCCATATACCAATCAACTCATTTCAACGAATTGAGAAAATGTCTGAATGTGTGTATGTTGTGTGAAAACCCGAGCAGAGGAAAACATCAAAATAATAATATTTTAGAGACGAACCAGCCAAGGGCTGAAAGTCTCTTTAATAAAGATAAATCAATCAATCAAAATAATAACAACGGAATCACAAAACCTGTTTTTATATCTCGGTTTGTTATTATTAACTTATTAAGTCATCACCGTTCCATAATATGTTCTGTTCGGCAATCTTACTTTGTTATGATCGTGCTCTTGGTATATTTTCTTTAAATTACACTTCAATAACATGTTTTGTTGTAGCACAAGTTCAGTTATTATTGTGTCATTGAGACTGTACAAGCATTTGATCATTAATATTTCAACATATCTAGCTTTGCAATCAAAACTACACCATTCGAGATTTTCGTTGTTCACATCATTCCGTGAGGAACTGTAAGAGAAAAAATTGTTTTGTCATCAGTTTCTCTCCATTCTAACTTATCAGCCTTTTGTTATATAAGCACTTTGAAAAGTAGACCTGTTTTTTTTTGTCCCAATTTCAGTTAAGTATGAATATAAATATAGAGAGTGTAATAGAGTGTTAACCATTTTATGAAACATTTTGGATCAACTGGTGGAATTCAAGGACGAACAAAAATGTAAAAAAAATAAGTCATCAAGAAGAATAACTCTATTGATTATTATTTTTAGACATTTTATTTTTATTGATTTCACTGCATCGATCCCACTTAGATTCACTTGGATAAATGTGTCAATCAATGAGGTAATAATGTAAACTAATCTTATAAACAATGAACCACCTAATAAAGGGCTTCTAAACGTCGGTAGTTTTTCATCTTAAGTTGTTTGGAAAATAAACAAAAACTATTGTTTCTCTCTGTTTTCGATAATAAATCGCTTGCGACAACAATAGCGTCCCAATTATGATTGAAACATTTAGAAATAGATGCTATTGTTGCATATCCCATTGAATTCATATGGGACTTTGGAGGAGTTCCTATCCGCAACAGAAAAAAAAAAGCAAATTTTGTTTTCAGATTGTTATCAATAACTTATTCATATCAAAATTTGTTATTGAAATATTTTCAAAAATCGCTGTTATTAAGTTGTTATTGAAACTAACAAAACATGTTATTAAACAGGTCTTCCAGGAACATTTTTTTGTTATAATTTTTGTTATTTTGCCGCTTATGACAGACAAGTTTAGAACAGGATATGTTATGTAAATAACATGAAAATAACTCTTTCCGTTACTCAGTTATTTTTCCAAAATAACACATTATATTATGCTGTTGCTATTCCCTTCTGCTCGGGAAAGGTCACTAACTTTTAAGGCACTTCCCATTGACCGATTTTTGGATTAAAGCTCAAGGGAATTTTACTGCATTCCTTGCTATTAAAATGGCAATTTTAGTAATTCGAACCAGCAGCGGTAGAACTGGGCTATATAAAACTGAACCAAGTATCATTATGCGACACATCAAACTGCGGCGATTTTTGTAACCTCTAGCATGGTTGACCAATTTTGTGTGGAAATCAACACTAGAGACCATAGTTTCCACGATGTCGGCCCAAAATTCAAGAAAGTAGCCTAATATTCAAGATGTCGGCCAAGATGGAGATCTAAAATCCAAGATCGCGGCCCACAATTTATGATGGCTGCTGTTCAATAGGATTTTAGGATCTCAAACCATGGTATAGGGAACATATCTGAAGCGCAAAAATGGTAACATAAATATATTTGGTACAAGGAAGATGTACGGAGTTTAAAAATGGAGTCCTGAATAATCAAGATAGAGGCCTAAACCACATAACATAAGTGGAACTCCATAGTCAGAGCGAAGGAAAAAAATGTATCCTTTTTCCACCACGCGAAACTGTTATATCTTTTATAAAAGGTGTCGAACTGTCATTCATTTTGGTAAACAAAAACATCTGATCCAACCAGTATTCCAGTTTTAGCAAAGAATACAGGAACGAAGATTGGCATCTAAGACATGCGTAAAACTAGCTGCTGGAAATCCAATTATTCATTTTGTCATAAACTCATTGAAATCTGCGAAATAACGCATCCATGTTTCACATATCGATCTTGCTTTATATTTAAGGCTAGAAAACGTATTTTTGACTTGAGTTTACAGAGTTTCATCATAATTTATATCCCATTTCACATCTCCACGTGCTGCCAGTCCAGATCTATGAGATCTTTATTTTACTTCACAGCAATGAGAAATGATATACATGCTGGATAATGGTATGGCAATAATGTTATAACGCATTTGACATTTCCATGTCCTGTATACCAGCTTACGAAATCGAAAACGCATCAACTTTTTGAGCCAGAGTTCCACTTATGTAATGTGCCTAAACTCCAAGATGACGACTTAAAATTCAAGATGACGGCTGTTTATTTGAGTTAGTGGAATATTTGGTATGGAGACCTCAATTTGTGCATGTTATTTTTATGCACTTTTAATTTATGCACATTTTTCATGCCCTGCATAAACAGAGGGAAAGCTACTCAGAACCAATATTGTGCATGAGAATATTTAATAATGACGGTGTACTATTGCAACGGTGACCAGGACCAGGGGGTGTTTAAAAGGATGAGCAAATGGAAGTCACAGGGGAGTTTCAGAGAGTTCTAAGGGGTTTCCGCGGGGTACCAGGTTACCTCAGTGGGGTTTTCGGGGGTCTGACGTGGTTTTCAAAAGCATTGCAGAGAATTTCAGAGGATTTTCGTCGGGTTTTGGAGGCGTTAAATATACGTTTTCGGTGGTTTTCGTGGGTCTCACGTGCGTTACATGGGGTCCAAGTGGGCTTTACAGGAATTTTGAGGCGTTAGGCCAGCGTTTTTGGGAGTTCAGATGCATTACATTGGGTCCGAGGGAATTTTAGAGGGATATTGGAGGCATTTCAGGAAGTTTCAGAGCATTTTTGGCGGGATGCAGAGGTCTGACGGAGGCGTTTTCGGGGGTTTCGGAGGGTCTCAGGTGTGTTACATGGGATCAGGGAGGGCTTTAGGGGGATTTTAAAGGGAATTCAGACAGTTGCAGAGCATTTTTGGCGGGATTAACAGGCGTTACGGAAGCGTTACGTAGGAGTTTTTCGGGGATTTCGGAGCGTCCCAGATGCGTTATATGGGATTAAAGGGGATTTGGGATTTGAGACTAAGAGGCGTTACGGAAGCATTACGAAGGAGTTTCCGGGGGTTTCGGAGCGTCACAGGTGCGTTACATGGGGTTCGAGGCGGTTTAAGGGAGATTTTGGGGCACTTCAGGAAGTTTCAGAGCATTTCCGGTGGGATTCAGAGGTGATACGGAGGAGTTATCGGGGGTTTCAGAGCGTCGCAGGTGCGTTACATGGGATCAGAGAGGGTTTAAGGGGGATTTTTGAGGCATTTCAGGAAGATTCAGAGCATTTTCGGCGAGATTCAGAGGCGTTACTGAAGCGTAACGGCGGACTTTTCGGGGTTTCGGAGCGTCTCAGGTGTGTTACATGGGGTCCGAAGGGGTTTTCACAGCGTTTTCGGTGGGATTCAGAGACGTTACGGAAACGTTACGTAGGAGTTTTAGGGAGTTTCTGAGCGTCACAGGTGCGTTACTTGGGGTCCGAGAGGGTTCTAGGGGAGGCGTTTAAGGAACTTGTAGAGGGTTTTCAGGGACGCCATCAAAAATCCTTTGAAACGCCCCTGAAATGCCATTTGAACTAGAGATGTTCTTGAAACCCCCTCATACGACCCTGGCCTGAAATATCTCGAAATGCCCCTGAAATGCTATCATCTTCTTCTTTATGGCTCGACATTCGGAATTGGAACTTGACCTGCCTCTCTTCAACTTAATGTTCTTGGAGCACTACCACAGTTATTTATTGAAGGGCTATCTTTGCCTGCCCTTGCATGAATGTGTGCATTGTGTGGCAAGTACAATGATACACTTAGCCCAGTTAGTCGAGAAAATTTTCCCGATCAGAACGGGAAAAGAACCAACCGTCTCCGGATTGGCGACCACTAGGCCAAAATGCTATCATACGCCCCTAAAATCTCTAGGAACGCCCTTAAAATGCTCCTGAAACCCCCTGAAATTCTCTGAAATTACTCTAAAATGCCGTGAAAGGCCCCTCAAACCCCTTGTAAAGCCTTTTAAAGGCTCCTGAGATCCCCTGAATTGTCTTTAAAGCACCTGGAAACGTTCCTGAAACTCCCTAAATTCTATTGAAATGCCCCTGAATTTCCCGTAATCCCATGAAAACGCCATCAAAATCTGACAGAACGCCCTTAAAAGGCACCCCAAATCCCCTGAAAGAACCCCCTGAAACGCGCCTGAAGCCCCTTGGAACCCCCTTTTCTGAGTTCTCTGGAAACCTTATGGAAACCCTCTTAACCCCACCTCAAATGCCCAGGAGCAAGACCTGTTTTCACGAACTAGATTCCCTCATTAAAGCTCAAACTTAATTTCTGCACAAATTTACCTCAGTTTATGCCTTTTTTTCAATTTATGCACCCCCAGCCATGTGCATAAATTGAGGTTTTAGTTTATTCCACTAACACGCCTGAGTTCATCATCATCATGGAGAAGATGTTTGGAGTCAAGAAAAAAGTGACCAGAATATCCAAGATAGTGATTCAAAATCCAAGATGGTGGTTATAACTAAAAGTTATAACTCTAAAATGGTTCGTTGGATTGCAACTAAAATGCTGTGTCTTTAATTGGCTCGCTGCCATACTTGCTAAAGCACTTCTCTAGCGTATAAGGGTCATGCGTTCAAATCTCCCACCTGATCTGTGGATTTTTCCTAACTTAACAAATAATTCACCCATCTGTACATAGGGTAGGTAATCAAAAGTTGAACCAAATGGAGGCTTTCCGAAGTAGCGCAAATTTGGAGTGATTTTTTCTCCCACATGGAAATAATTTACTACGGCAAAATCTTATGTACATGAAATCTACGGGTATAAGCTTCCTGTTAAGTGGTAAATAGTTTGAATTTGCACCGAATTTCATTGAAAAATTCGATTATTCGTCAACAATGATTTTAATCTTAATTTGAACCATCGTAATCATAATTTGAACCAATTTTAATCTTAATTTGAACTACTGGCGGCAGCAGCTCAAGCATCTCCCACAACAGCCAATTTCGTGCTGAACAATAGAAAAACACATGGATCTGCTAATTCCCATAACTATTTTTCATTAGGCAGTGGAATTTCAACTAAGAATGTTCTAAACTCTTCAGGAACTTGGAAACTAAACTTGGAATTTTTAATCCCCCAAGAGTAAACAAAACAACCACTAGCGCAGTCTGCAGGCCAATACTGGAAGCTCGTCCCCGTTTACTAGTTCAAATTTAGATTACAAATGGTTCAACTTAAGATAACATTCTCCAAGTAAGAATTACCTAAATTTGATAATTTTATGACAGATAATGCAGAATATTATTCGGTGGGTCGATTCTACGATAAATAAGCTTTCATTTGTCGTGTTCACATATTGCGTGTGATACAATGCATGAGCTGTACGAGTGCACCGAAAATGTGCTTTTTTTGGGGGGGAATGGGTAAAATCACAGTGATTTTTCAATTGCCTGTTTTCCATGACAAAAACGCCTTTTTTCAATGCTTTTAAAGCCCATGTTATCAGGTTATATTACGGAAAGCTGTTTAACATCTTTTTCGGAACAATATTTGCCTAAAAAGTATGTGGTTTTAATGAATTTCGAAATGGTTCAAATTAAGATTACAATTTGACTAGTTCAAAGTTTGATTTCTTACCCTACTACATATGCACCAACGTTGAGCTATTTGGAGAAAAAAACATTTTTATGAGTCATTCGCATTTTTAAGAGTCATACAAATAGAGACGAACCAGCCAAGGGCTGAAAGTCTCTTTAATAAAGACAAATCAATCAATCAATCAGAGTCATACTGTAGGATGACGTCAACCATAGTGCAAATAAAAATAAAATCCGATCCAACACTCCAGATTCATGTAATATCTTCCTAAAATATCATATCTAGGATATTGGAAGGCATATGCCAGCCAATTTACAAAAAATAAACCCACTCCCTTTGAAGCCGAATCATTTTGCCATTGCTGCCGCAACCTCGCTGGACTCGAATGCGTTTGCTAAGCTCGGCTTCACCGGCGTCATACTGACCCCTCCGGCTCCAAAGGGCCAAGAGATTTGCCAATGTGAACTTGGACAAAGATTGAAGAGAATTCTAGATGAGTCTCTTCGAAATGTTGCCCACATTTTACATTCGCCAAAATACACAAAAGGCTTCGTCAGCAGGATAGAAATGCAGTACATCGAATACTCGTAGTTTAATTTTAAAGCGCTTTGCTTTAGCAGATACTTAGAGGAAAAATACGAAAGCAAGTTCAAAATATTTCGACATCAATATCGCTAGGACGTCTATTTACAGCATCAGCTCCCATAAACAGGAAAAATTCCTTCAGCCCATCAGCTTTACGTCTACTTTCGCGAAAAAATCCAATTTCACCGTAAGCATCGAAAAACAGGAAATAATTTGAAGAAACTTTATTCCCGTTCGGATTATTTCGATTTTCCACTTTTTTTCTCCACACCCACCGCACCGTAACCCAGCTAACAGCAGCGTACCAAGCAGTCGGTGGTACTGGTAAAAATGTCTATAAACCCCCAGCCTTTCACGCGGCCAACCAACCATCTCCAGCCAACAACGGTGGGTTAGCATCGGTTCGAAGATCCTTTCGGATTGGAAACAGGTACCTATCTCCAGCCAAGACCACACGCAAAAAAAACTCCGAGTAGTCTAAGGATAAGGCTGATAGGTTTTTCTCGCTCAAGCGCGCAATTTCAACTCTCTTAGCGGCCGATGCGACGCGACGCGCCCATCGTGGCGGCGGCGGTGGAGTTGTGTGTCGGTTCGTTGGTTGTTCGGTTTCACGCGCGCCCTCGTTATGTTCGTCCGTTTGCTCGCCCCACCATCATCGCCATCCGCGGAGGAAAACGCGAAAGGGATAAAGAATTGATTAAATCTCTGATCCTTTCTAATGGAAAAGTGTTTTTCAACTTTTTACCACCACCCCGGCCCCTCTGGGTCACCCAATTCGGTTCGGGGGTGATCCCATCCTCACCCACACGGCGATGGTTCGTGCAGTTGGTGTTGGTTGCTGTTTGCATGTTCCTTTGAGAGAAAAAAAAAATCCACTTAACCAGACCGTGGAGTAGCAGACCGGTATTCCCGCGGACCCGGTGTTTTCCCGGCGTTGGAAAGGTGGTTCCGGATGAGAAATCAATTTTATCTACTGTGTAAGTGCAGCAGCACACTTTGAGCTGAGCAACTTTGGGGGCAAGGCTAACACGGTTCTACAATTTTGTTATATTTTTTTTTTTACTTTAAGGTGAATATATGACGAAGCCACATCTGGAATTTTCAAGAGCACAAATTTGAAGAACCGAATGTCGGTTTGCGCTGAAAAGTTGATCGATTCGTCACCACCAGCGGGTAACCAATCGATCAACTTTTTAGCACCAACCGATATTCGGTTCTTCAGAATTGTGCTCTTGAAAATTCCAGGTCTTCACCTTAAAGTGGAAGTACAACAAAGCTACAACTTTATTCATGGGCACAAATCTAGAGAACCAAATACCGGATTCAGCTGAAAAGTTGATTGCAGGTGAATCAATCATGGATGAAGCCTTTTTAGACAGGCAGGAAGGACAAGACAGACAGGACAGACAAGACAGACAGGACAGACAGGACAGACAGGACAGACAGAACAGACAGGACAGACAGGACAGACAGGACAGACAGGACAGACAGGACAGACAGGACAGACAGGACAGACAGGACAGACAGGACAGACAGGACAGACAGGACAGACAGGACAGACAGGACAGACAGGACAGACAGGACAGACAAGACAGACAGGACAGACAGGACAGACAGGACAGACAGGACAGACAGGACAGACAGGACAGACAGGACAGACAGGACAGACAGGACAGACAGGACAGACAGGACAGACAGGACAGACAGGACAGACAGGACAGATAGGACAGACAGGACAGACAGGACAGACAGGACAGACAGGACAGACAGGACAGACAGGACAGACAGACAGGACAGACAGGACAGACAGGACAGACAGGACAGACAGGACAGACAGGACAGACAGGACAGACAGGACAGACAGGACAGACAGGACAGACAGGACAGACAGGACAGACAGGACAGACAGGACAGACAGGACAGACAGGACAGACAGGACAGACAGGACAGACAGGACAGACAGGACAGACAGGACAGACAGGACAGACAGGACAGACAGGACAGACAGGACAGACAGGACAGACAGGACAGACAGGACAGACAGGACAGACAGGACAGACAGGACAGACAGGACAGACAGGACAGACAGGACAGACAGGACAGACAGGACAGACAGGACAGACAGGACAGACAGGACAGACAGGACAGACAGGACAGACAGGACAGACAGGACAGACAGGACAGACAGGACAGACAGGACAGACAGGACAGACAGGACAGACAGGACAGACAGGACAGACAGGACAGACAGGACAGACAGGACAGACAGGACAGACAGGACAGACAGGACAGACAGGACAGACAGGACAGACAGGACAGACAGGACAGACAGGACAGACAGGACAGACAGGACAGACAGGACAGACAGGACAGACAGGACAGACAGGACAGACAGGACAGACAGGACAGACAGGACAGACAGGACAGACAGGACAAGACAGGGCAGACAGGGCAGATAGGACAGCCAGGACAGCCAGGACAGCCAAGACAGCCAGAACAGCCAGGACAGCCAGGACTGCCAGGACAGCCAGGACAGCCAGGACAAACATGATAGGCAGAACAGGACAGGCAGGATAAACAGGACTGAATGGATAGGCAGGACAAACAGGACTGAATGGACAGGCAGCAATATTTAATAGAAAATTCATTTAGTGTTTTAAGGAAATCCCTAAGCATTTACTGGATTTACCAGGAAATTTCCTCTAGTTGTTTCCAGTAGTAGAAATTCCAGCAGCTTCACGGAAAATCATTTACAAATTGCCCGTGAAGTTCCTCTACAAATTTCCCGAGAATTCCATAAGTTCGTCATGAATTTTCTCCCAGATCGCTCGGGAGTTCCTTCAGGGGTTTCCCGGAATACATCCAGGAGCTCCGCTGGAATTCATCCAGGATTTACCTTAAAATTTCTACATAAATTCCCTGAAAACTCTTAAGGGAAAACGTTCACGAATTCCTCCAGAACATTCCTGAATATTCCTCTCAAAAATCGTCGGAGATTCAACCAGGATTTCTCAAGAGATTGCTAAAGAATTTATCCGGAAATATATCCAACATCATTATTGGAATTCTACCAGCTGTTTCTTGGGAATTCCTTCAGGAGTTTTTTTTGGAAAATTCTCCAGGAATTTCACGAGAACTTCTACAGGTTCTTCCAGAAGTTCCAAGTGAATTCATCCAGAATTTCACTCAAATTTCTTTGAGCCTCACAGATCGAAAAAAGAGTGTAAAATTCTGTGACATATGATGCACATGATTGGAGCGTGAGATATCACAGAAATTTACATGACATATCATGTAAAAGTCATAAAATATCATGTAAACTTCCATTATATGTAATGTGATTTAGCATGACTCTATGTGTTTACATGACATATAACACAAATTTATGTAATATATCATGTAAACCATCATAACATTAAGTTTACGGGACTAAACTGCAGTTTACATGACATGTAAATCTCAATATTTCTATCTGTGCTCTTCTAGATAATTCCTCCACGAGTATAGTAGAAATATTTTGACGATTTCAACGGATATTCACCAGAATTTGAGCTCCCCGTAAATTCTCCCAGAAATTCCCTGAGAATAATTCCAGCAGTCCCATGGGAATTCCTGCGGGAGTTCCTGGGAAATTTTCCAGGAAATTTCTTCACGAATTTCCTGGGAATTCCTCCTGGAGTTTCCTGGGGATTCCTCCCAGAGTTTCCCGGGATTCCTCCCGGAGTTTCCCGGGATTCCTCCCGGAGTTTCCCGGGATTCCCTCCAGGAGATCTACAGGTATTCCTCCACGAAGTTCCCAGGATTTCCACCAATAATTCCCTAAGATTTCTTCCAGGAATTCCCCGAAAATTTTTCCAGGAATTCTTCCAGTAGTTCCATGAGAATTACTCCAGTAGTCCCATGGGTATTTTTCCAGGAATTCCCTGAGAAATTTTCGAGGAAATTCTTCATAAAGTTTCCTAAGAATTACTCCCGGAATCCCCCGGGAGTTCCTCTCGGAGATCCCTAGGAAATCCTCCCGTAGTTCCTAGGGGATTCCTCCCGGAGTTTTCTGGGAATTCCTCCCGGAGTTTCCTGGGAATTCCTCCTGGAGTTTCCCCGGTATTCCTCCAGGTGCTCCGTAGGAATTTCTCCCAGAGATCCCTGTGAATTCCTCTCGGAATTGCCCGGGAATTCCTCTCAGAGTTCCCCGGGATTTCTTGCAGGAGTATTCCTGGCATTTCTCCACATATTTTTCAGAACTTCCTAAAAATATCCCTGACATTTCTTCATGGAGTTCCCCGGGAATTCTTCCTGGAACTCTTCCAGAAGTTCCCTAAAAATTACTTCCAGAGTTCCCTAGAGTTTCCTCCCGGAGTTCTCTGAGAATTTCTCCCACAGTTCCCTTGTAATTCCTAATGGAGATCCCTGTGAATTCATCACGAAGTTTCCTAAAAATTCCTTTCGGAGAACCCTACGAATTCCTTATGAAGTTCCCTGAGCATTCCTCCAGGAGTTCTCCAGGCATTCCTCTACGAACTTCTCAGAGATTCTTCCAAAAGTTCCCTGAGAATTCTCACCAATCGTTATCCCCAAAACAGTCGAACCCTCGATCTTTAAAAATTATTCTAGAAGCTCATTGTAATTCTCAAGTCCTCAAGTCTCAAGTCAAGTCTGGAGGAGTCCCATGGACTCCTCCAGAAGTTCCCTGACAAATTTTCCAGGAAATTCCCGGAATGCCCTGGGAATTCCTGCCGGAGTTCCCTGGGAATTCCTCCCAGAGTTCCCTGGATTTTTTTTTTTCAGGATTTCCCTGGGAATTTCTATCGGAGCTCCCTGGGAATACCTTCCGGAGTTCCCAGGAAATTCCTCCTGGAGTTCCCTGGAAATTCCTCCCGGAGTTATCTGAGTATTCCCCCCTAAGTTCCCTTGTTTTTATTTTCCTACATTTCCCTGGGAATTTCTTTCGAAGCTCCCTGAGAATTCCTTCCGGAGTTTCCTGGAAATTCCTCCAGGAGTTCTCTGGGAATTCCTCCAAGAGTGCCCTGGGAATTCCTCCAGAAATTCCCAGGTAATTCCTCCCGGAGTTCCCTGCGAATTCCTTCCGGAACTCCCTGGGAATTCCTCTTGGAATTCCATGGGAGTTCCTTCCGGAATTCATTGCAAATTTCTCATGGAGTTCACCGGGAGTTCCTTTATTAATACGTCCAGAAGTGTTCTGATAAATTTTCCAGGAAATTCTTTTGGAAGTTCCGTGTGAATTCCTCGCGAACTTCCCTGAGAATTCATCCTAGAGTTCTCTGAGATTCGACCTGAAGTTCTCTGGGAATACCTCACGGAGTTCCCTGTGAATTCTTTTCCGAGTTTTCTGGGATTTTCTCCATGAATTCCTCCAGATTTTCGCTGAGAATTACTCCAGGAGAGCGATGAGAATTCTTCAAGGAGTTCCCAGAAATTTCTGTTAGGCCCTGGATGTTTTAGAAGTCATGTGGAGTTGAGAAGAGAACTGTCAAATTTTCCTGGAAATTTTTCTTAGAGTTTCTTGAGAATTGCTATCGGAGTTCCCTGAGAATTCATCCTTGAGTTCCTTGGGAATTCCTTCCGGAGTTCCTTAAAAATTCTTCCTGGAGTTCATCGGGAGTTCCTCCAGGAATTCCGTGGACCTAGTGACTAAGCAGACGCTGCTAAGCTAATGCTTTAGCCTAGCAGACCCAACTAAACACCTCCCCACCCCCCTCCTATCCCGAGGTAGTTGCATCCTGTGGTCTAAGGGGGACCGTCAAAAGTTGAAAAGGGAGCAATGCAAGCTAATTGTATGTAGCAATTTGTTCTTAGCTGCTGTGGGGATTAGTGAATCGGACAGATATTTGTGATGCTGAGATGCTCAAAGCTGACCCCGTAGTATCCGCACAACTACTGCATCATTTATTCTGCAACATATGGGAAACCGGGACATTTCCGCCCGACTGGATGCAAGGCATCTTGGTAAAGGTACCCAGAAAGGGTGACCTGACTGTATGCGATAATTGGCGGGGCATCAGATTACGTGCCAGACGATCCTGGGTGGACCATATTGTCACGCTCCGTAGAGCAAATCAATGAATTCCAAGAGTCTCTCTACCTGGTGTTCATTGATTACGAAAAAGCTTTCGACCGTCTCAATCACGGAAACATGTGGGAAGCTCTCAGGCGCAAGGGTATCCCTGAGAAAATCATCGGCCTCATTGAAGCACAGTACAGGGCACTTTCGTGCAGAGTACTGCACAACGGTGTTTTGTTCGATCCCATCCGGGTCGTTGCTGAAGTGAGGCAAGGATGTATACTATCACCGCTACTGTTCCTCATCGTAATCGACGAGATCCTTGTTGGTGCGATTGACCGTGAGCCAATTCGTGGATTGTTGTGGCAATCCGTTACCATGGAGCACCTAAACGACTTCGAATTGGCTCTCCTAGCTCAACGGCGCTCTGATATGCAGAGCAAGCTCAATGATCTTGCCAATCGCTCCTCATCGGCAGGTCTTACCATCAACATCAACAAGACCAATTCGTTGGATGTAAGCACGCGGTCACCCCTTCCAGCTTTACGGTGGCTGGGAAATCAGTGGAGAATGTTGAAAGCTTCCAATATCTTGGTAGCCAAATGGCGGCCAATGGCGGCACCAAGATTGACATAGGTACACGGATCAAGAAGGCGAGGGCTTCTTTTGCGAGTTTAAGAAATGTACGGAAAAACAACCAGATCAGTCGACGCACCAAAATCCGAATTTTTAACTCAAACGTGAAATCTGTGCTGCTATACGCCAGTGAAACCTGGTATGTAGCAGCGGAGAACACTCAACGGCTGCAGGTCTCCATCAATAGATGCCTGCAGTATATAATTCGTGCATGGTGGCCTCACAATTGGATCTCCAACGTCATCAAAAGCCGATAGCGACAGAAATTCGAGAACGAAAGTGGAGGTGGGTCGGCCACACTCTACGCAGGGACGGAAACGAAATCTGCAAGCAAGCGTTAGATTGGAACCCAGCAGGACATCGCAGCAGAGGCAGACTCAGAGGCTCATGGCGGCGCAGCCCTTAGAGCCTTGGATTAAAAGTCGGTTTTCCAAGCAATATTAATACCTTTCTTATGCGTGTAAGGAGGGTAAAAAACTAATGAAATTCCTAAGGTGTGCCAGCCAAGGGCAGAAAGCCTCAATAATAAAGGTGATAATAATAATCATAATTATAATATACATATTATGGAAATGTTCAACTGAATTTTAGTTGCACCGTGTAACGGTTGGCATTGGGCTGGCGAAAAGCCAAGGTGAACAGTCAGGAAAAAAAAAATCTCGCGCAAAACTCAACTCAAACATCAAAGGCTTGATTACGAACTCTTTCTTTCCGCTGCTGATGCTGCAAGGCAAATGCGCTGATGACTCTCTAAGCTTGAAAAGTTTATCAGTAGCAGAGCAGCACAGGCGTCAGTAAGTGTGGCGGCGGGGTGCGTTGTAACTTTGAAGTTCACCAACGACGAGCTCGCGGTTGACTTAATCACGAACCACGTCTACGTCGTCGAGGTTTGAATCTTAATCAAAATCAGAATCATAGAACATTTTTCCGCTTGCCTTTTCAAGTTTTTCCCGATGCGGGGAATCCCTCCGGAGTCATGCATCGTTTCTCGCGCGCATGATTTTCCTCGAGAAGGAGAGGCGAAGTTCGACCCCGTCCGTGTCGTGGGGCTCGCATTTTTATGCGTCATTTTCCGCAACAAACGGATGTAATCAACAAGAATAAAGATGATAAAAGGTTTTTGCTATCATTCGATCGTTGAGTGTAACAAATGCAAAAACGTACGATTACGAGTTCAAAATAATAGTGAACTTTTTTTATTGAAAGTTCCATTTAAAGTTGTAGTACCTAATTTCTCGGAAAAGTTAAATCGTTTCCTAAAATTACTGATTATAGGGTCTGGGACCATTTGGGCAGGAACACCTATTTTGGGCACTTGCTGCTATAACTCAGTCAGTTTTAAATTGATTTATTAGATTTTTGAGACACGATCAAATACGCACAGTATCTAGCCATGTTCAAAAATTCAAGTCAATCGGGTTGAAATTGACTGAGTTATACACAGCAAAAAAAATCTTGTGATATCACATCACTTTTGCTGCACATCAGCCGCGTGGTAAAAATGATGTACAAATTACATCATTCCCACACAGCAAATCAGCCGCCGCAGCCTGAAAGTGGGTCTAGCAATCACTAGAACCAGATGGATAGACGAATCATATATAAGTAAAATATTGGCATGGATTTGAAAACACTGATCTGTTGATTATGAGGCATATCCCTTACCTCTCGGCTATTTCACCAAGTTAGAAGACAGTTGATAAATATAATACTGCTTCTAGGTATCTGTTAGAATGGGTTTGTTGTGACACTTGAGTGTGAAAATTGTTGGAAAACGATGTAGCCAAGAGAAATTGCATTCGAAAAACGATACATCGCCAGAAGTTACGCGCCTGAAAATTACAAAATTATTTGATGTGTAGCAGCAAGCGCCCAAAATAGGTGCTCATGCCCAAATGGTCCCAGACCCTATCTATAAACTTACTGTTTTCATCAGAAGAAGTTTCATGTGAACAGCTAAAAAATATTTGAATCTGTTTTAAAAAACATTTAAAATGTTCTCCAAGGAATGATGGTTTTTAACCGAGAACTGTGTTCGTTATATTTATGCTTCTTGTGTGTTCTATTGATACGCTCAATAAGCCATCAACAAAACTGTTCCCCTCCCAAAGCCAGTACCACCATCAAACCAGCACACTTCCGTTTTCCCCCACTTCAATCACGCAAAATGGGCATAAACCTTGAACAAAACAACAATCGGACCATCTTAGGCGCGCCCGGCACTTTTCCCCAAAATCGAGCCCAGTTGAATGTCATAAAGCTTTGTCCCCGGCGGTGCTGGAATAAAGGAAAAATATGAGCAACTCGAGAGTGAGAGTGAAGTGCGTTTTCCGCCCATCTAGCCGCGATGATGGAAAGCAAGGAAGGAAAAGGGACATCTGTTTCGGTAGACACTCGACCGCGCGACCATCACCATCCTGTGTTTTGTATTGTGTATGGCAAAAAGAACCCAGCCGGCATCCATCTCCCCGTTAGCGACCGGGACCAGATATTGATTTTGTGAGCTGTGTCATTTTTCAGCATCCCCGAAGAGATGCAAAACAACAGGTCTTGGTCCGGGTGAGCTGGGTATTATGCGATATTAACTCGAGGATGATTGTCAAGAGCGATTTCCGGCGATTGGAGAAGTGACGAAGAGGGATGAGGTGGTGTGTGGCTCGTGAACTTGATGTTAGATATTTTTCATGGAGCTACAAAATGATTAAATACGTTTTATTTCATTCAGTACAACATGTTACATATATACAAAACTGAATAAACCTAAGAGTCAACAGTTGTGTGGTGTAACATTTTCGATTCGCTGCTGCCTCAGTCACGGGAACGTCCTCTGCTGGCTAAAGCGCTCTGGACTATTTCAGTATACCTTGTCCGCTGTGCTTCACATTGTCTTGTATCATTTGGATTTCTTACAAACACAATCTTTGCAAGGTTGCTATCTGTCATTCTTGCAACACGCTCTGCCCATCGTATCCTTCAGGCATTGGCAACCTTCAGCGTGCCCCGCATACTCGCCGATATACTGAAGGACCGCGGGTTCGGCATCGTAGCGCTACAGGAGGTGTATTGGATAGGCCCATGGTGCGAATGTTTGGAGGTAAACAACCATCTACCAAAGCTGCGACAACACACGTGAGCTGGGATTCTTCAATTTCAGCATAATTAACGTGTGGAGTCTGCACAGTCTAGACACGGCTCGAACGCGAGTACGACCGCTGTTCAGACCGACAACACTAGTTTACAGCGGTAAGCTGATGATCATTTTTGGTGTAGAATCATGCCCTGAGTTCGAAAACGCAAAGGAAAAAAATTACAGTAGAGCGGAAATTTTTTCGACTTTCCATACAAGGTTGATGATTTGAAATCGATGTTTGCTCTATTTTTAAGCAAAGTCGCGCACTTCAAGCATCTCATTCTCCTTAATCAATGCTCCGATTGAGCTGGAATTTTTACTGTAAATCGCCTACCTATGATATGTCAAATAAACGTCGACAAAGAATTTTTAAGTTGGTTTTTCTTATTGAAAAAAAATACATTTCCTCAAAAAATTTTGTGATTTTTGCTAAAATTTAAGAAGATCGTCCCTGAAACTCGCCAATATCTTGAATTTCATCAATCTGACGCAAAACCTGTATTCAGATGATCGAATGGTATTGTATTCAGCTTTTAATTTATGGAAAAAGTTTTAAAACTGGTTGAACAAAAGGCAATATATTTGAATTTGAGTAAATTACATATTTTGAAAAGTTACAAAACTCGATATTGAGCTAAAACTCAAAAACTTTTCTACTTTAAATTTTTTGAAGGTCGGTTTCGAAATCAGCACTAAATTGTGCTTCAAAAATTTTGGTCGTTGACAGAAGTTCACGACTTTCGTTTTATTTTGTAAACTTGTTCAATTGGACAGTTCAGCGCCCACCAGATGATGAACGAAAACGACCTACGACTCATTGATTTTAATGCTTCCAAAAACATGACCATACGTAGTACCTTTTTCCAACACAGCCTCCCTTATCGTTGAACCTAGAGATCACCACAGCAGACGGAATCGCAACCCGAGCAGAAGGGCATACCTTACAAAAACCGTACAAAAAGCAACCTCTAATACCTCAAGTTGGTATTGCTATATTACACTGATATATGTTGCCCTTTACTGGCATTTACCAGATTAGCTGGTATGTCATAAACATACAGAAAAACTTGTAGTTAGAAGACACAGAATGTTGCTAATTGACAAATTGAGGGATGAATTTTTGAAAAAAATCGCGTTCTGGTGGGATTCGAACCCACGACCCCGTATTCGCTAGACCGGTGCTTTAACCAACTAAGCCACATAACAGGTGATAATTCTGCGGAATAGAAAGCCAAACTGAACCCGAGCCCTCACCATGAACATTCACTTTTCCAAGAACCATCTCTCTTTCGGCTTAGATGTCAATCCACAACACAGCCTCGTTTGTGCCCAACAACTACAAGTGAGAGCGTTTTATTTTTATTTGAAGCCGAGACTTACTCTCGCACTCCGCACACCTAGCCACCAAGCAGTCTATTTACTGGTGTCTAATTCAGTGTGCGTCCCTCAATTTGTCAATTAGCAACATTCTGTTTCTTCTAACTACAAGTTTTTCTGTATTGCTATATTATTTTACGCAATGTTATGAGAACACCACAATAACAAATGGAGGCATTTAAGCAAGGTAGGTATTGATGTGATATAGTTGATTTAGTTGGGAAAATGACTGAATAACAAGATTTGTTATTACATCATGGAGCTATCGAAAAATGTTCAATTTAATAACAAGACATGTTATTACTTTGTTATTTCATACCTTCTGGGTAACAAATAGAGCATTTGAAATTTATGGTATGCATGCATTATTGAAATAACAAGACTTGTTATTTTTCAGGTGATATTTATACAAAATTATGGTATTTATTTTTGTTATTTTGCCTCTTATGTCCACCTCATGAAGGGCATATCGAAGTATAATGTTATTTAAGATAAATACTTCGATAAGTTATTTTGTAGCTATTCTTTTCTGCTCGGGAAATCGACCACGTTCTGATTGATGGACGGCAATTCTCCGACATTATAGACGGTAGGACCTAATAGACGTGGCGCTAATATCTACTATGACCACTACTTGGTGTTCGTCAAACTAATACCAAAACTGTCCATGATCAACAATGTACGGTACCGGCGACCGCCACGGTACAACCTAAACAGAGCGACTTCAGCATACACGCAGAATCTCGAGGCAGCGTTGCCAGACCAGGCCGAGCTCGATGTGACCCCTCCAGAGGACTACTGGAGTCATTGAAGCATTCATACAGTTAAAGCAGCCATCAACGATGCAGCCGAGAACACCATCGGGTACGTGGAAAGGAGTCAACGAAACGAATGGATCGACGAGGCATCCAGAGCGATTTTGAAGCAGTAAGCAGGATGCTGCAGCAAAGAACCCGGCAGAACGTCAAACGTAACAACGTAACGTAACAAAACAGAAGCGGAAATAGCAGTCCCGCCTCTTTCGGGGAGAAAAGTGTCACCTGAGGGAAGTGGAGTGCTGTACCGTTCCCATGAAACACGGAAGTTCTAGCAGAAACTAAATGCATCCCGAAACGGCTTCGTACTGCGAGCCGAAATGTGCAGGGATAATAACGGAGGTCTCTTGACGAACGGACGTGAAGTGATCGAAAATGCAAGAAGCACTTTGATGAGCACCTGAATGGCGTGGAATCGTAGGCACGGAGACCACGACAACGGAAGGAACGACTGCAGGACGGAATTAGGGGACGGAAACAAGCCAACTCCCATGCTAAGGGAAGTTATGGACCAGCTATTCACCAGCTCAGAACTAACAAAGCAGCTGAAATGGGCGATATAGCAGCTGAACTCATCAAGATGGGCCCAGAAAAGTTGGCCACCTGTCTGCACCGGTTATTATTCAGGATCTGAGAAACCGAACAGCTACCAGAGGAGTCGAAGGAAGGGATAATCTGCACCATTCACAAGAGAGATGACCATTTGCAATGTGAAAACTTCAGAGCGATCGCCAAATCATCTTCCGTCGTCTGTCACCTTAAACGAATGAGTTCGTGGGAAGTTATCGAACCGGCTTCATCGACGGCCGGTCAACAACGAACCAGATTTTCACTGTACGGTAAATCCACCAGAAATGCCGTGAATACCAGGTCCCAACGAATCACATGGTCATCGACTTCAAAGCGGCTCACGACAGTTTCGACCGCACAGAGTTATGGAAAAACATAGACGAAAATGGCTTGCCTGGAAAGCTGACTAGACTGATTAAAGCAACGATGGACGGTGTGCAAAACTGCGTAAAAGCTTCGGGTTCATTCGAATCTCGCCGGGACTGCGAATTCTCATGCCTACTATTCTATATCGCTCTGGATTTTCAGGAAATCCACCCAATTTGTCTGTTTTGCAGATGACATGGATATTATTGCTGGACCATTTGAAACGCGGTGGCAGAACTGTATCTACAACCGCCTAAAACGTGAAGTAGCAAAGATCGGACTGATGATGAACGCTTTAAAAACGCATTGAAATGTCCAAAACAGTGAAAGCTGATACTTCCAAAACCAGTTATTCTCATCAAAATTTCGTCCAGAAATAATCTTGTGGGTATTTTAAGCGGACAGTGGAGGCTTTTACGATCATACTATCATCATCATTATGTGTAACACCCTCTGAGTCAGCTCGGTTTTGGATTAAATTCAAACCAATGGCCGTCACCCTACTTAATCAGTGAAATGAAGAGATAACAAAAAATTTCTTGCTCGAGTGTCTTCTTTGCACATTTTATTCAGTCAGTTCTGAAACTGAAAATTTTTGAGAATGTTTGATAGGTATATGTATAAAGTTTTGCATGATGTTTCACAAAAGGTACCGCATTTATCGCCTAAAAGTAGGCAATTTCTTGTAAAATCGTCCAACTTTCGTGGAAAACATGATTTTTCTAACAAAAACAGTGTGTTACCATCAAGTTTTACTTATAGTTAAATTCAATATGCTTAAGATCTGCATTAGGACAGAAAAATATTCTTCTTGCGTGCCTCAAAATCTTTTACAAGCGCATAGAAATTAGACTCAAAAATGAAAATATTTTGTAGGCCTGGAAAAAGTTCTACACCACCTATATACTTCTTAACCCCCAGGCCTGACGTAATATACAATAACACATAGAACTAACAACTTTTCAGATGAATTCATTTGAATTCCAACTAATGGGGCCTTGCTAAAAGGAAGGTTATGCAATTTTTACCCCTCCTGACCCAGACTTCCACCGGAATAAAACTGTCTTCGCGGCTTCAATTTTTGTGGCTCCCAGCATAACTGAAACTAGTGAAGTGAATCTCAAAATTTCATTGAAAAATATTGATGTTTGCGTCTTTGGCAGCGGTTTGAATTTTGTTGTAAGCCCCGTAGCCTACGGGTTAAGGATATTGAATATACTTCTCAGATCATTGCAATTTTTTTCTGGAAACTTCGTGTTTTTGGAAGAATTTCACATTTGCTTGTATTCAAGAATAGCATTGAATATACCTTCAGAATTATGCAAGGATTCCAAAAACGTTACAGGAATTTCTTCAGAATTTACTATGATGATTCCTACAGGAATTCCACAAGAAATTTCTTCGAGATTTTTTCCAAAGATCATCCATCAATTTCTCTAGTGATTTCGCCTGGAATTCCTTCTATGTTTTCTTCAGGGATTTCTCCGAGGGCTGCATCAGAAATTCGTTCATCCAGAAAATCATTCCGGGATCGGTTTTTTTATATAATTTGTCTAAAAATTCCTCCAGAGTTCTGCTAAGAATTCCTCTAAAGATTCCCTAATAAATTATTATTCCAAAAATCTCCTCTGATAATTTCTCTTATAATTTGCTATGAGGAATGCGCCAGGAGTTTTTTCGAAGGTTTCTCCGGGATTTTTTTCCGAGCATTCTTCCAGAACTTCCAATTGTTTTTATTATTTTTTTTTTTTTTTTAGAATTACTTGAGAAATTTTTCATAAGATTTAATCGAAAATCCTTCGTTACTGAATAAAAAATGGAAAAAGCAGATCATAGTTGTCGTAACGCTTTTAAAACACTACAATCCGAGAGGCAAAATCTATCCCAGTAAGGATGTAATGCCAGAATGAGTAAGAAGATGATTTGACGTAAAACGGTTAACAACCCAAGCAACGTAAATCTCAAGTGATGTTTTGATTTCAATACTTGTTATCGTTGTGTTATTGGTGATCAAATATTGCACACTCGCAATATGTAGTACAATAATAACAAAACTTGTACTTCTAAAAACCGTAGTAGTGAAATGTTATTTGATGGATTTATACAAACAGCTTGATGCACTGAATTAAGTTTCATCAATCGCTCAGCAATAATGACAATTTCGCAACCTGCATTCTATCATCAAACAGAATCCTTTTTCGAATACTAATATTCGATTATTCACGAGTTGAACAGTACGCAACAAATGTAGCTTCTGTTTTGCCACCAACAAAAATTCCCGAGATCATTATATGTTACTAGTTGGGATGAAGAGAAGGCTCAGTGTACCAGTTATGGCTATAGTATGGTAGGGCGGGGCAAGATGGGTCACCTAAGGATGGATCACCATAACTTTGTAAATACAAATCCTATTGGTTCGTCCGCTACTCTTTAATACACTAGTTAGCTATGCTAAAAGTCGATAAAAAGTTCATTAAATACAAAATATGATGTTAAACAAGCAGTTTTAAAAAGTGATCGATTTTGCGCCGTGAAAAAAGGGCGGGGAGAGATGGGTCACCTTTTAAGTAATTCTCATTTTCTCAACAAAAAACGTCAAAATATGATATTTGTTCCGCATTCATATATGCTCCATATCCATACTGAGTAAACAAGAGCTACTAGTAAACATTTTATAAATTTATTTGGAATATAAAAAACTTTACGATTTGAGTGGTCCTAAGGCGACTTGAAACTCGATGTATTCACTAAAAAAAATATATCATAATTTTATGTCATAATTTTGAGCGTTCATTTCGCTTGATTGAAGTCATTTATGAGATATCCTAGTAATAAAAAATGAAAAAAACTTTTGAATGCTTCAAAAATACGTTCAAAATTGAAGGTGACCCATCTTGCCCCGCGGCCGTTTATATGGAGGTTATATGGAGTGTATCGCATAAGAAAAATGGCTAAAAACCATTTTATTTTTTATTTCCAATGAGAGTGAATAATTTTTCAATCAATGCCCCAAATTTTTGTATATTCATGCTGGTCATCTAACACAATTATTAACATAATCAAAACATGAGTAATGCGCCCGAAAATGTCACTGACCCACCTTGCCCCGCGACCCATCTTGCTCCGCCTCACCCTACCTCAAATTCGTAATAGTCTATTTTTAACCTTTAATGATGCAAATCAACAAGAGAAATGTTGTGAGCAACAGATCATGTTCACAAAAGATGATTGCAATTATTCAAACTTCACAATTTGCTCAAATTACGATAGAAATATATCATTTTCCATAATTTTCCGGCTTCATTGCACCCTATTTCGCCATAGTGTACCTTTACCAGTTATTACTAATCCCATAAAGGAATGCATGTAAATAGTGCGAAGTGGAACCCAAATTAACAAATGTGTCCATAACTGGTACATGGTTCCTATCATTGGCACACGCCGTAATAAATACTAAAAGTAGTCTATGAATGAGTGTAATCAGTTTCGTACCTTTTAATTCCGCCCTATGTTGCTTATTCTTTGACAGATACGCGTATTTCGACTACCACTTGTAATCTTCCTCAGTGTCAGTTATCCACAGTGGATAACTGACACTGAGGAAGATTACAAGTGGTAGTCGAAATACGCGTATCTGTCAAAGAATAAGCAACATAGGGCGGAATTAAAAGGTACGAAACTGATTACACTCATTCATAGAGGGTATTCTGCTTAGAGGGTTCGAAAAGTCGGTACAAGACTAAAAGTAGTTTTGGACCCGTTTCTATATTTTTCCTGTAAAGTATGAACACTAATCAATCATTTGGCATATCGATGACATTCGACGGTCTTCTTCTTATTTTTGTAGAAATAGTTCTTCTTAGGTAGTGCGATAACTGGTACAGGCGCCCTAATTGCCGCGCCTTTTTTATTGCTTGTTTTATGTCTCTTTTGACCGACAATTCAATTCTCTGGTTTCTTTATAATAAAATGAGACTATCCACAAAATGTGTTACATACGTGAAATTTATGCCTTGATAATTCAATAATAACAAAACAAGATATACAAACAGGTTGGATGATTTCATAGTTATGAATTTGCTTTTTCCCTCTGCTCGGGTACATAGCAAGCAACGTCCGCTACATATGAAATCTTATAAAAAGTCTGCAATAATAACTCTACCGGTCATTACAGGGAGCACAGGCACACTGAACGCCCGCAATAACCATGAGAAAGCTTTCTACTCACTTTCATATATTTTTGGCAACGCTCTGGCTGCTATTCCTCATTTCACCTGGATATCCCCTTCGAGATGGAACGGATCAAGTCGTCACATTGGGTACATTCAATGCGGCGGATAACGTATGCCTCATGAAGAAAATCTTCAAAGGCCAACCCAGTCCTGTGACGATCAGTTTTGATCACGTAAGTCCATGTGCAATGCGTCCGATTTCGATCCGGTTTTCATTAACCATTTCTCTTGATTTGCTCAACAGGACAACATCATCAGCTATGCGAAAGCTTTCACCGAAGAAAGCCTAAAGAAGAAATCCGGTAAAATTTCGATGGCTGTGGTGGAGGGAGCCATTGGATCGAACTCCGTCAGTTTGCAGATAGCTGAAGGTGCCAATAAGAGTGTTTTTAAGAGCAACATATTGCTGGAAATCCGGTGTGCGGCTGTTGTCATACCGGTGCCGGTACCGACGTAAAAAAATGTTGAAATTTTGTGAAGTTTAAATTATTTCATTGAATTGTCCCCTAAATATAGTAAATGTAATTCTTAAGCAAATGCCTTAAACATTTCATTTACATAAGGTTTTAATCTAATTCACGTCTATCCAAGTACCGAAATCAGCTTCCATATAAATATCGTGAAAGAAATATAATTTCCTTAAAACTATGATTGAATATTTGTCTCTCGAATTCTGTTTCCTGAGTTTAATTCTTCGAATTTGGTTTCCTGAGTTTAATTCTCGGTACACCTTCTAAGTGACTGTGGGTGTTTATTAGAAAAGTTGGTCAAATTCTCCGAAATCCAAATCAAACCATGTGTTCAAAGTACGATTGAACAGAAATTGAGATGGACGTAGCATTGGAATAATGACCAACATATTTCAATGAAAAGGTATGATTGTCCACCAGTTCCTAAAACGCCATCACCGTGCACCGAAGAAATCTTTCTCTGTGGTTGTGAAATACGATGTATCGTATTTAGAAAATCTACGCACACATTTGCTTGCATCCTCCCTAGACGAAGACAACTTGTTATTAACATTTTACCGACGAAAAAAAGTTATTAATTTGTTTATTGAACAGCTTTTGCTGCATGTTACCTATTTTTCAGCACTGAAATCCAAGTACCACAGAGTTTTTGTGGGATTTGAATTGATGTTTGGTTCAACTAGTAATTCTGACGAAGTAAAATTGAAGAACAATTCGGCTTGCTGCTGCTTTGGTACGATTGTCTTTGTCATACGCAAAACGGGAAAATGTCCAACTCGTAATTAGGTGAAATTGAAATGTGAAATTTTGTGTAATTATTTCCAGTGCCATATGGGCTGGTCATTGATAGTCTACATCTTTTTGCTTCCATCTGATGAGCCATTGGCAAAGGTAAGATGGAATACCTGTTATGATTTCGTCATTTCCCGTCTGATATGACGGAAACTAACGCATATGACGAAGTAGTTTTATAACGGATACTTGATCCTTTCTGACTTAACGCCAACCATATGAAATCTTATAAAAAAGCCTGCAATAAAAACTCTACCAGTCATTACTGCACGCAAAGGCATTCTGAATGTTCGCTGTAACGATGAGAAAGGCTTCCACTCACTTTTTGGCATTGCTCTCGCTGCTGATACTCATTTCACCAGGACATCCTCTTCGAGATGGCACGGACCAAGTTATCACATTGGGCACATTCAATGTGGCGGATAACTTATGTCTCATAAAAAAGATTTTCAAAGGCCAACCCAATCCTGTGACCGTCAATTTTGACCACGGAAGTCCATCTGTTCAAGTTCAGTATTATTTTCATTAACCATTTCTCTTGATCTGCTCCACAGGACAGCATCTTAAGCTATGCGAAAGCTTTCACCGAAGAAAGTCAAAAGAAGAAATCCGGCAAAATTTCGATGGCAGTGGTAGAGGGAAGCATTGGACTGAGTTCGGTCAGCCTGCAGATCGCTAAATTTGCCTACAATGCTCATATTTCACTTCAGTTCTTTCATTCCTGATTGAATTTCAAACCGAAATAATATAGGAAAACAGAATCCAGGGGGTTAAAAATAAAACTATGATTTATGTCTAGTTGATATGTACAAGCATTTTTTAGATTTCAAGCATTTGAAAGATATCTTTTGATAGCAATATATATAGAAAAACTTTGTTGAAGACCGCAAAGTAATCGAACGTTGATTTAAAAACAATAAATTCGAGCCCTTCTCGAAAAAGAAAAGCCAATTGATTTCAAAATAGAAAATGAACCAATTACATAATTGTATAAAATTTGTTATACTATTTAGTTTTTACAAAACAAAAACATCTTTAAATTTTATTTGATTGCTCTAACGCTATAGTTTGTATACAACCTTTTCATCTTAAATGCGTTTCTTTCGTATAAGCATCATTACATTGGTAACTACACATAATCACTTTTCAGCTTTGTGAATGAACCATTTTACTAAATACAATTTTTCATGTCTCCTTAAGTCGTTCACATTATCCAAGCATCAATCTTCCTCGTAACCTCAATTAAATCGATTCCCATCCCACGCTCAATAACATCAGCATCAGTGACGCCCCAGACCTCGAGGCGTTATAGTAAGACGATGCGACGGTACACATTTCCCAGTACGATTTACTTCTTAAATCTCCCGCCACCTCTACTCACCAGAACTTCAATCCTACGCTAAAAATCATCGTCATTATCATATCATTCGAATCTTCTATTTCATTCACAAAACAGCCAGCCAATTGCCACCCTCGTCCTAGAACCCATCCCATCAATGAATGAGTACTCATGCTACCTAGTCAAATTAAAAGCACACCCCTCGCTCGCCCAAGAATACTACGGCCGCCATGGATCCCATTCATTGAAGATTAACCAAACTCTTCCAACCGCCCGGCCCCAGCCAGAGATCCAGCATCGACCACCGGCTGTTGCCTATGGTTCAGAGCAGTTGGTTCAAGTCGTGACGACCATCAACCTCCACCATCGACCACGACGACGATGAATGATTTCACTTTTCTTCGCCATTTATTATCGTGCTCATTTGCACCGATTCACGTCAGCAGCGTCCTCGCTTGTCTTTTCGTGGTTTCTCACTTCTTAAAATTGGTCCTAGAGAAGAATTCATTCAGGTCGGTATTGGAAGAATTGGTGTAAAACGGGACTTTAGGGTTACCAATTTCGTAACAAATCTGTTTGAGGAATTTCGAGAATTTCGTTCAGAAATTCCAAAGATATTCGTATCCGAGACTACATATATTGCATATACTCATCACAGAGCATAATCCTACAGAAATGTCAATCAACATATTCCCGAAAGGTTCCGTGGAGGAATTTTTGAAAGTACTCACGTAAAAGACTTGAAACTGTCACTGGAAGTAGCCCTCGAGGTATCTCTGTGAAAATTCCTGAAGGGAATCCCTGGAGAAATTCTTCAAGAAATTCTTAGACGTGTGTCCAGAGGACTCTCAAATAATGGAATTCTTAGAAAAATCTTGTAATTCGCTTGAAGGAATTCCTGGCCGAATCTCTGGTAAACTTCTGAAGAAACTGCGTGAAGGATTCCTGATAAAAATAATTGGATATTTTTTAGCAATTCCCTAGAAGATCCCTGAGGAAATCTCTGAAGGAATCTTGGGATAAATTCTAAAACAATCGTTGCCGGGATCCTTTGAGGCACTCCCGGGGGAATTTACGAAGGAGTACTTTGACAAATTTTGAAAGAATCCTTGAAGGACCTTTTAACGAACCACCTTCAAACCATCCCTGGAAAACTCCTTGAGAAATTTCTGAAGGAGTTTCTGGAAACATCAATTAATAACTTGTTGATGGGTAGAATCTCCTATACTCCAAAAAGTATCGCAGGACGAATTTCAGAAGGAATTACTTTGCAGAAGCTGCAGGGAGTATTCTTTAAAGAATCCATGCATGAATTCCTGAAAAAAATCAGTGAAATTCGTGGATGACTTCTTGGAGAATTTCCTAGTTCCTGTATGCATTCCTTTAAAATTATCTTAAAGAATTTCAATACAAATCGCTGGAGGAATTTCACTAGAAATCATTGAAGCAATGCAAAAAAAATCTTGATTTAATTCTGGAGAAATTCTAGGGTGTATCCCTGGAAAAGATGATTTAAGGATTTCTGAAATTTTTGATGAAATCTCTGAATGAATGTTTGAAGAGATTTCGAGAGAAATTTCTTAAGGAATGACTAGAGGAGTTCCTGCACCACTCCCTGGAAGAATTCCCGGAGCAATCTCCGAAGGAATTCTTGGAGAAATCTCTGGAGGAAACCCTGGAGGAACTTCTGCAAAAGTTCATACATGAATTACTGAACTGGAGGATTTTTTAGAGAAACTTATGAGGAAATCCCTGGTGAAATTCATATAGCAATTTCTGGAGGAATTGTTGGAAAAATCCATAGAAAAATTTCTGGAGAAACCCCTGGAGGAATCCCTGGAGGAATTCTTGTAGGAATTTCTGAAACAATGACTGGAGGAATATCTGAAAAAAAATCCTTGGAGGAATCCCTGGATAAATTCCTGGAGGAATCTCTAAAGGTATTCCTAGAGAAATTTGTTTCTGAAGGAAACCCTTGAGAATTTCTTAGAGAAACTCCTGGAGAAGTCGCTGACAGAACTTCTGAAGGAATTCTTGGAAGACGTTTCTGGGGTAATTCCATAAATTTTTTTCTTGGATGAAGTCCTTTTGAAGGAATCCATGGAAGAATTTCTGGAAAAATCCCATAAGCTATTCCTGGATGAATCCCAGAAAGCATATCTGAAGAAACCCCAGGAAGAACTCCTAGAAGAACTCCTGGAGTAACTACTCACCCACACTTTATTTCAGTTAATCCCAAGCCAACCTGTCCGATTTGTGTTGTACCACTAACGGTAGAATATATATTAGTTAATTGTCCCCAATATGAAGAAGCAAGAATTAGCATAAATCTACACACCAGCATCTTTAGTATTCTACAAAATGACTCAGTTGAAGGATCAAAACTAAAATATTTCCTGAAAACCCGATATAATCCACCTATAGCGAACAGAAACCTTCTTACACTTATTAAAATTAGTGTTGTATTATTTGTATTTAACATATTTTTTTTTGTGATTGACCAAAAGTTCTAGAAAATATTGTGGATTTGGAATCTAGTGGATTAGCTTCCAAAATCGCATCATGGACCATAGACTAAACTACCAGAAATGCCAGATACCTCCTAGAATCTTGTATGAAATGTTTAAAAAATAGCTTACATATTCTGGAATATTGTATCTTTTGTTAACTGCCAAAAGATCTTGAATCGATTAACAAATGGATAAGAAAATCAGCAAGATACACTTTGTCTAACATTTGTTAATCAGTCGAACAAATTAGCTCCAAAGTACTTGGTATTCATGGTTGTGGTGCAAAAAGGACAAAAAAAAATATCTATTATGTTTATCAGTTTTGGCGTTAGCTAGTTATTTTTGCTGTCCGGTTCTTGCATTTTTCCCACAATATATCCCTTTCGGGACGGAGCGCAAAAAAGTAAAATTTGTATGAAAATTGCTCAAGTTTGGGTCTTGGATTTCCCAAAAAAGCAACAATTATTTTTCTACATTTGAAAGAACTACTCTTTATATTTCGATTTCTAGCATTGACTACCTAGATGAATTGGAAATAAAAAATATGCGACAGATAAAACTTTTTCAAGTCTTCTGGAGGATCGACTGAGGATTTTATTCTACGATTTAAACGGGTACGCTGTCTTTTAATTTGGGAAAACGTGGTTTATTATTTGCCCGACGTTTCGACACTGGGGTTATGTGTCATCTTCAGGGGTAATTAATTTTGAAGATGACACAAAACCCCAGTGTCGAAACGTCGGGCAAATAATAAACCTCGTTTTCCCAAATTAAAAGACTGCGTAGCCGTTTAAATCGTAGACTTTTTCAAGTTTTACGGTTTTTGCCCACTTTTTGTTAACCTTATTGTGGTAAATTTCACAGGCAATGTATACAAAAGTTTGTTTACACACAAACAAGTATAAGTAATGGCTGAATTATTAAAACAGTTTACATCACATAAAACAAACTATAAACAGATGAAAAAAAAATATGCAAAACTGTTACCGCTCAACAGCACAATTGTGCTGGTTCGTCACGAAAGGGATATAAATACTAAGCTTTCATTTAACGTATTGTTAGTTTTCATAGAATTCCTGCTTATTTGTAATTTGTTATTTATAATTTTATTGAAAACAATAATCTGCTAGTATACACTTTATATGAGGTTAGCATTACTTATAGAAAAATACTTTCCCATAGACTGGTCAAAAGCTCATGCAAAATAACAAGCGAATATAATAATAAATAAAAAAAAGGAATTTATTGAAATACTCTTCGATAGATATCTTCGAAATAAAATTTCAGGTCCTCTTACAAGGATATTGTAGCTTACATTTGATGCTAAGAGAACCCAAATCGGCTGACAGACGGCCGAGATATTTATTATGATACACTTGGTCTAAAATCTCTCAAAAAGTTAACCTGTATTACTCCCAAGTACTTTTTGAAAGATATCTCGGTAACCAAATGACCAATCCTAATTAAATTGCATAGGGTTCTACGAGAATATAATAGCTTTCATTTGGTGCCAGGAGAACCGAAATCGGTTGACAGACGGCTGAGATATTTATTATGATACACTTGGTCAAAAATCTGGCAAAAAGCTAACCTGTATTACTTATAAGTACTCTTTGAAAGATATCTCGGTAACCAAATGTCCGATCGTAATATTATTCAAAAGGGTTCTACATGGATGTTGTAGCTTTCATTTTGAGCTAAGAGAATCCAAATCGGATGTCAGACGGCTGAGAAACGTGCGTGACTTTTTATAACATATGGACACACACATACAGACATTTGCTCAGTTCGTCGGTATATGAGACTCGGCCCTGCAGGCCTCGGATCGAAAGTCGGTTTTTCGAGCGGCATTTATATCCTTCTTATGGGTGTTAGAAGGCTTAAAAACACTAACCTATATTCTAGTATTTAAGTAAATTTTATTACTACAGATTTTTTCTCGTAAAAGAGGTGAACCAAGCGTAGGCTCTGAAAACTTCTATAATAAAGAATTAAAAAAAACTCTTGGAAGAACAAATGGAAGAATGCCTGGAGGGATTCGTGTAGGTATTCCTGTAGGAATCCTAAGAAGAATAGGATAAATTTCAGGGAAAATTCCTGGTAAAATTCCTGGAGAAATCGATGAAGCCATTCTCGGAGGAGTCCCTGGATGGATTCCTGGAGTAATGCCTGAAGGAAGACCAGAAGGAATGCATGAGGTAAACCCTGGTGGAATCCTTGGAGGAATCCCTAGAGAAATCTCTGGAGCAACACCTGGAAAAAAATTCTGGAGGAATCCTTTTATTAGATTAGTAAAGAAACTGAAGAAACTAAAGAACTACTGGAGGAATTTCTACAGGTATTCCTGTAGAAATTTCTCATAGAAATTCCAAGAGGAATACATGAATGATTTCCTGGAGGAATCGGAGGAGAAATTCTTGAAGGAATCCCCGGAAGACATCCTGGATTTATTCTTTTTTTTTTTTTTTTAAAAGACACGGACACGTTTAGTACTTCCAGTGAACTATTCGTTCTTTGAAGGAAGCACGACACTAGACAACGGACTAGCATGCAACGCCCAGTGGCACAGCCGAAAACTTTTCCTGACAGCTGCGGCGGGAATCGAACCCGCGCTCCTAGCACGATGCGACTAAATGCTTGGTGACACTAGCCGCACGACTACGAAGCCACACGAGGAATACTTAAAAGAATTCCTGGTGAAACTCCTGGAAGAATCTCTCATGCAGTTCCTAGAGAAATCCTGGAGATATTCCTGGAGGAATTCAAAGAGGGATCCCCGCAGGAATTCCCAGAGAAAACCATGGAATAATTCCTGATGGAATCCGTGGAGGAATTTCCGGAATAATTCCTTGACAAATTTCTGGAGGAATGCTAGGAAGAATTATTTAAGAAATCCCAGGAGAAATTTCTGAGGGAATTTTTTGGATGAGTTGCTGAAGAATTCCCTGGAGGTTGTACGGAATTAATCGCCGAAGGAAGTCTTGGAGTAGTTCATAGGGGAGTTGCTGAAGAAATCTCAAGAAGAGATCCTAAAGGAATATATGGAGGAATTTTAAACGTTATCCCTGAAGTTGTTTCTGATATGTGACTCTTAAGTGAATTCTTGGAGGAATTCATGAAAAAAAAAACCATGAGGAATTCCGTAGGAGATCCCAGGAGTGCTTCACTAACGAATTCTTAAAATTTCTATATGAATTTTTGGAAAAAAAATCTGAAGGAATCCATGTCTGCAGTAATTTCTGGACGAGTTATTAATAAAATCTTTTGATAGACTTCTAAAGGATTTTTTGTACAAAATTTTAAAGGAACAGCTAGAATAATTTTTGAATAATCTCTGGTAAAATTTTCTGAAAGAATTCCTGAATCAGTTCCTGGATGAATTCCAGGAGAAATTTCTTGAGAAATTCTAAGAGAAAATCCTTGTGGAATTCCTAGAAGAATGCCTGGAGGAATCCCTGGAGGAATTCTCAGAAGAATTCCTGGAGAAATCCCCGGAAGAATTCTTTGAGGAATCCCTGGTGCAATTTTTGAAGGAATTCCTTGAGGAATTACTGGAGGAAAAAATCCTTAAGAAATCCCAGGAGGAATTTCTGAAAGCATTCCACAATTTTCAAAATGAGTTTTTTAAAACTTTCATTTTTAGTTATGGGAAAATGAAGAAGAGAGGGTTCCTAAAATGAGTATTCGTAACAAAATTGTTGAACGTTACACACTATTTTCAAGCATGTTTCCTACATAATGCTCTTTCATTATGTAGAGCATCTAAACCCCGATTCCCCACAACCAGAAACCAGAGTAAAAATTGGAACAGATCGGACGCGGGTGGGAAAATGGTTTGCGTCTTCCCCCATGTAGCCGCTACACTTTCCTCATCAGCTGCTTCATGGCCCCGCTCAAGAAGGATGTTGACGGCGACGACGACGATGGGAAAGAGAAAGCACAGCAGAAACAGAACTGACCTGGGCTAAGGAAATTAAAAGTAAAAACAAATTAGCATCGCTGGCTGGTTGGTACAGGAGGGGAGGATCGAAAGCCTGCACCGGCGTGGCGCTAGGGCAAGAAGACGTGCTGTCTGCTGTATATTGGATCGTCGTCGTCGTTGCCAAGGTTCTGTTGGTACCTAAAGTGACGAGGTGGTGGGAAAGTCTTGCCTCTCGTGATGACCTTTTGGCGGCCGGTGGTGGTGAGCTGAAGGATTCGAGCAAAGGGAGCTTTTATCGATTTCCGGTGTTTTTCTTGAGTGGAGCCAAACGAAGGACCAGCTGACGAATGGACGACAGCTTTAAGTGATTTTTGCATTATATCTATTTGGGACGAACGATAGGTCAATGAACTATCCGTTGAGCGTGAACCAGATCATCAATACAGACGACCATGCAGTTTGTTTAATCATTGGCACAAATTATCATGGTGGTCATGCAAAAACGGTGAATCGATAAGGAGAGCGTTCTACGGTCCGAATAAAGTCTTACCTCATGCTTCCACGGATCAAGCGAAGACAAAGGCCGCCAGCTATTTGTTGTGTGCTCAGCTGGTGGTGCAGCCTGGATACTGTTGTCCATCTGACTTCAGCCAGATTGAGAAGCGTCTGTACTCCAAGGAGTTGTGTCTTGAACAGCGTCTGTTCTGGCATTCAGCGGCTGAGTAAGAAATTCTCCTCCACCGGAAGCTGCACCTAAGGTTGAAGCTCCATCACGGTGGATAGAGGGCCTTAGGCCAACAACCTACTGTTCCCGGACGAAGGTTTTCATGTAGAAAGTATTAGTTTTGGGATTAACTTACCCCGATCTAAAATAGCAATTAAATTTTAGGCGCGGACTTGTGGTCACGAGGATTACTCGTTCGCTGTGTAAACGGATAGTCATAGTCAGCATTTTTTTTTTTGTGAAGTCGACTGATTGACTCCTGACTGCTTCAAGGGTACCTACACACCAGTCAAACGGTTCATGAAACATCATGTTCTGAGATTCTCCTGAAATCTTTTCCATAGAACGCTCTGAAACCACCAAGTTAAAACCTTCTTTAAGAACGAGGTTGCTAGAGTACAGAGATGGTCGGCAAAATGGCCCTGTTTTGTTCCACTCGATTTATCTCGTGCACAATTTTTTTTTGTTTTGGCTAAGTTTCTAGCTGCACTCTGAATAGAGTTGAAACCTCTACACTAGACCCGAAGATAGAAAAGAATACGTAATCTTTCAGAAGCAGTTTGCCAGCCGTACGCGGAAATTGATATCCATTAAGACACTGTTACAAACTGACTCAAAAAGTTACGGTAGAAGATTGGAAAGTTTTGAATTGGTCAGTCAGTCAGGATTTGTCTATGTAGTGTTATCAATGGTCACACAATTTGTGTTTGTCTTGTTTGATTTTGTGGTATGGTTCTGTTCAATGTGTATTTCTCCTCGTTAAGTCAGTTGTCGTATTTTTTTTTTCATCGAATCAATCGAATCCCGTATGTTAAAATATAGTCGATCCTGGGTCAAATTGTTTTCTTGATTTCGCTAATCTTTTTCTACTTCTCTGTGTTCATCTCTTGTGTCCTTAAATTATCATCGGTCCAAAACCCACAGAAACATGAAACTGAACTTCTGATATTTTTCTGTTGATGTCATAATACCATCAAAGAGATAAACAGAAATACGCCAAGTTGGTCAGTTGATTGCAATAAAATTTTAAAATAATAAAGATTGCTTTCAGCTATTATGTATTCATCCCCCTACAAATACTATTTAAAATATTCAAATTCGTTCAATTGTCCTACCTAGATAAACCATGTCATTTTCTCAAGTGTAGCCTAGAAATGTCAACCTTGTCATACACAAGTAACGTTGTTCAGTTAATAAAAGCAGTCAGTTTTTGTCCAAAATGTCACGTCGAACGCATTGACGTCAACAATGCGTTTAAGTGTTCGCACGTTAGCTTCGAATCTATCAGCACAATTAAGTGCCTCAAATCTCCTTCCCACAATTAATTCTTCGGTCAATTTTAACTGCTTTATTTAAAGATATTTTTTCTTAATTTAAAATTTAAAATTTTCAATATGATCAACTAACATTGTAAAAATTCGAAAAAGCGACTATGACATCAATAAATTACTAATCAAAATCAACCGAGAATCGTGGGAAATAGAGCCCAAACAACATTTTGAAGTCAGCTGGTTGTAAAAGGTTCCAAAATCTGTCACAAATCCTATAATAATTTAATTAGGATGTGTAATGATAATCAAAATCTTCTCAAATCCAACCGACTTAGAACTATTGCTTGGGAATAGACTCTAATGAGCCCCGGCGGTTCCTCCGTGTTTATCGAGCATGTCTGATGCATATGATCAGCCATACTCCATCTGCAGCAGCCGGTTCGTGATGAACCGTTGGAGGCGCATTAAAGTGTGAAAAAGGTGATATGTTTCACTAAAGAACACTATATTAAAATAATCAAAATGAGACTCCTTCACTTTAATACCGTCAACCCCTGCGAACTTGGTTAGGGATTTATCTCGTGCACAAAATTGGAAATTTGTCAAACAAACGGATTTGGAAATGCTACTCCATGCTTGCTTACTCACATTGAACACCGAGTAGCATTTTAAGGCCAATGCGCTTGCCAGGTCTTCGGATTTGTGCACAAGGCAAGGCATAATACGTTCTTTGAAAAGAGAATACTTGCAACCGTAACCTGAACCCTCCTGCAACGTCCCTGAAACCTTCCTATCAAGTGGCAGCCAAGTCGAACGAGTATCTCGAGAGTTTGTTGAACGATGAAGGCGTACCCAGTAACAGGATTATCATAATAAATAATTGACGATGGTCAAGCACAGGAGCCACTAACACCGGATGATGATAAAAATGCCCCTGAAGAAGCTGGCACGTTTAAACAATCTTTGACCCGGGAGTCGACCACGCCGGCCCAGAAGGGGACGTGCCTAAGCTCCTAGCCAACGGCAATTTCGGGGGTGGGCTCACAAGGCCTCTTTTGACTCCCAGGTCCCAGGACGTTTAGCAGAGGGGGTGTTCGGTAAACGGTGGTATCTGGAGTTGGCTTGATGTTCTGAAGAGTGCTTAAAGTTGGAACACTGGAGGAGTGGCCACCGCCAGCCGGTTAACAGTGTAGTGTGCCACGTGCGGTCTTGACCCCAAAAGTATCAATCGTTCCAGGAAATCACGAGATGGATAGCCTCAACGTCAACATCCAATCGTCGATTGAAGACATTGGAGTAAAAGCAGCCATCAACGACGTACCATCGGGTACGTGAACCGGAGTCGGCGAAACGATGGATTCGTAGAGAAATGCAGAGCGATTTTGGAGGAGACGAACGCAGCGCAGGCACTAATTCTGCAGCATGGAACCCGGCAGAACGATACAAATAGAAGCGGAAACAGCAGACCCGTCTCTTTCGGTAGAAAAAGCGCTACATAGAAGAAGCGGAGTGCGAGGAAATGGAACTGCTGTGCCGTTCTCAAGAAATGCGGAGGTTCTATCAGAAGCATCCCACAATGCAATGGTTTTGTACCGCGAGAAGAAGTGTGCAGGATCAAGAACGGAAGCCTCTTTACGGACGGACGTGAGGTGATCGAAAAGTGGAAGCAGCATTTCTTTGAGCATCTGAATAGTGTGGAGATCACAGACGTGAAGGCCCAAGGCATTGGGAGAAATGACTACGTCAGTATAGCAAACAACACGGCGAGCGTACTACAACGTTAAAAGAAGTTAAGCATGCTATCCAGTAGCTTAAGAATAATACATCTGCTGGAAAGGATGGTATCGGAGCAGAACTTATCAAAATGGGTCCTGTCTGCATCAACTAATAATCCGGATCTGAGAGACCAAACAGCTACTAGAGGAGTGGAAGGAAGGGGTCATTTGCTCCATCTACAAGAAAGGTGACAAGTTGGAGTGTTATTGAGAATTTCGTGCGATCACAATTCCAAATATCGCAAAAAATGCTATGTATGTCATAACATCTTCCGTCATCTTTCCCCTAAAGTGAATGAGTTTGTTATCCGGCTTCGTCGACGGCCGCTGGACACGGACCAGATCTTCACAGTGCAGCAAATGGACCAAAAATACCAATTATCCACTGTGAAAAACTGACACTGAGGAAGATTACAAGTGGTAGTCGATATACGCGTATCTGTCTAAGGATAAATGGAAGTAGAAAAGGCGATGAGGAAGGGGTTTTCCCTAATTTTGGCAAATGACTGAGAGGCGCCTAGTGTATGGGACATCGGCAATGGGAGGGGTTAAAATCCTATAATCCCTCCCTTGTGCACGGGCTTGGGTGCAATAAAAAGATACAAACAGATTACACTGAAACTTCCATTTAGGTAGGACCCAGTAAGGTAACGTTAAGTAACGTTACCTAAATGGAATTTGATTGTGTTCAGAGCAGTTGGAGTACTCAAGATAAAGTTGGTTTACGAAAAAAATGCAGAATTAAAAGTTAAGGGACGTGAAAATTAAAAGTTAAGGGAAGTGATCTGTAGGAGCATTATGAATAAAATTTATGCTTACACAGCCTCATGTTGCTATACGTTATCATGCTACGGAAACGGCTAAGCAATTTCGAGGATACAAACGATACTATTTGATTTCACCCAACGTTTCGACCATCTTTTTGTTCTTCTTCAGGAGTTAATCGCTATTATCGTTTTTCGTCAAATTTTCTGCATAGAACTGTCGGGGTCTGGTTACCTATTTTATACATCGAGGTGGTGAATTAGTGATTCATAGCTAATTTCTGATCTCTCGTCTAACTCTCGTCGTCACTAATTCTTCCACTTGTTTTAGGTACTGTTTAGTTTTCTGTTTGCAACTGTAAAATTTGCCTTGAAACGCCTCTAGAAACCCCATGAAATCTTCATGAAATTTTCCTGAGAGGCTCTGAACCCCCCTGAAACCGCTCTGAAAGCTCCTGAAACACTCTGAAACGCATTGGAATTTCTTGAAACGCTTTGAAATGCTTTGAAAAGCCTCCAAAACCCCCATGAAACCCTACACGGAACTACAAATAAACCCAAATTTTATGTGTTTTGATGAAATGCCGGTCTTCCGTGGAATTACTCAAATTTTAGTCAAACAGCGATAGTGGTGAGTAGGTAGTTCTCGTTTGATGGCTGTAAAAAATACCCAGTGGTAGGTTATTTTCACCACCGGAGACCTTATTTGACGGAAATTTGGGTTAAGCTAAGATAACCCACTTCTGACTTCTTCCACGGAGCTGCTCGGATGTGTCGGTTCTTCTCTCTTTGTTTTTGACAACAATCGTTTGGGGGTAAAGGGGAAAACAACCCAATGTTGAGTAAAAACTAAAAACTGTTTTGAGTTTTTGAATTTTTAAAACTTACTCGCTGGGTTAAAATATTTTTCTGTGTATGACGCCCCCTTGACCCTTTCGAAACGCTTCGAAACGCGAGAAGCTCACCTGCGAATCCCTGAAGCTCCCCAAAAAACCCTCGAAAACCTCATGGGAGGCCCTGCAACGCAATGAAAACCCTTGAAACGTCTAGAAACGCTTTGAAACGCTTTAAAACGCCTCAAAAATCTCTACAAGACTTCCATGAAATTCACCAGAGAGCCTTTGAAGCCCCCTAAAACCTCTGTGAAATCTTCTGAACCGCCCTGAAACGCATTGAAACGTCTTGAAACACATTGAACGCTCTGAAACGCCACTAAAATCTCTATAAAACCGCCGTAAAATTTATCTGAGAGCCTCTGAAGCCCCCTAAAACCCCTGTGAAACTTTCTAAATTGCCCTGGAATGCATTGAGACGCCTTTAAACGCTTTAAAACGCCTCTGAAACCCCTATAAAATCGACGAGAAATTTACCTGTGAAACTCTGAAGCCCCTTAAAACTCTCCTGAAATCTCCTAGGACACCCTGAAACGCATTAAAACGCCCTGAAACGCCTTGAAATGCTTTGAAACGCCTCTTAAACCCCTATAAAACCTCCGCGAAATTCACCTGAGAGCATCTGAAGCCCCCTAAAGCCTCTTAAACCTCCTGAAAGACCATGAAACGCCTGAAACGCATTGAAACACAATGAAATGCTTTGAAACGCCTCTGAACCCCCCATGAAACCTCCGTGAAACTCACCTGAGAGCTTATGAAGCCCCACAAAACCTCGCTGAAACCTTCTTGAAACACACATGAAATCCACGTGATACGCACCTGAAAGCCTCTGGAGCCCCCTTAAATACCTCTGAAACCTCCTGAAACGCCCTGAAACACCCTAAAAAGCCTTGAAACGCTTCGGAGCGCCTCTGAAACTCCCGTGAAGTTCACCTGATTGCACATAAAGTTCTCTAAAAACCCTCTGAAACCTCCTGAAACGCCCTGAAACGCCTGGAAATGACTCTAATCCTCCCCCCCCTTAAAACTTCATTGAAATCCCTCTGAGTATCTCCCCTTAACATCTGATAACCTTGACCCCCTCCCCGTTGCTTCAGCAAGCCACTTGCCTTATCAAACTTCTTTGCAACCTTGAAATCCATTAAGGTAACGAATCCATTTAGGTAAAAATTTTATTTAGGCAGTCTCGACTCGTTACTTCAATAATGGAGGTTCGAGTGTACTCTCATTCGAAGGAGCACACACTTATTTGTCCGAGCACTTGACTGATTAAAGGCAAACGGGATGGTCAAGGAAATGTCCGCTATTACTTGTCATTGTATGTTCACTTGCAGTTATTTTTTTTTTCTAGGAAGGTTTATGGTATAAAAAAGAAGAAATTAGCATTTTACATACACTTGAAGTCTAACCTCAGCTTTAAGAATAACAAATTACGTGACTTTGTTTTGTATCACAAATTCTTGAATGAAAAATGTTCACTGATCTAATGTAAAATTCTTGAATCCAATATAAATTGTCGAATTGGAACACAAATTAGGGCTCGCCCATAAACTACGTTAACTTCATTGTGGGGGGGGTGTTTGTGTGGGCAAAGTATATGCTCCATAGGAAGGTGTTTCTGAGCATCTTGACGGACAAAATATATCTCTTTCGGGCCAGAGCGCAAACAACTGAAATCTCCATACAGATTCTCAATTTTAGTTCTTCTGTACTTTTATATTTTCCAACAGAACAGCAATTGTTCTCCCTCATTTGGAAGAACTTCTCTTTATCTTTCGATTTCTAGCTTTGCCTTCCTACATAAATCGGAGACGAAAAATATGCGGCATATTTTTTTTTTTTTTCATGTTTTACGATTTATATATCCACTTTTTGTATAACTTGTTGTGATATATACCATTTACATGCAACAAAAACAAAAGTATGTTTACACACATACCAATATAGGTATGATTCAATTATTAGAACAATTTACATCACATAAAACGAAGACTAAAAAGATGAAAAAATATGCAAAACTGTTGTTGCTCAACAGCATAATTGAAATAGTTCGTCACGAAAGGGATATATGATATTAAACATGCAAATTTTGCAAAGTGGAAGTGTCACTTCCAGGAACATCCGAAAGACGTGAGAAATTTAGGCACTGAACATCGAAGCAGTTGACGATGGTGAATGGAATGATCCAACATTTGCATTCCAAAACCTTTTATTTATAAATCCGCATAATGAAGCAATGCGTTGATGGGTGAGAGGTATCCGTAATCATTACTTAACAAAACATGAAATTGGGGGAGCGGACCTGGTGTGATGGTTAGCATACTTGACTATCACGCCGAGGACCTGGGATCGAATCCCACTCCCAACAAACTCACAAAATTTGGGATCTTCCTTCGGAAAGGAAGTAAAGCGTGGGTCCCAAGATGAACTAGCCTAGGGCTAAAAATCTCGTAAATACAGACAAAAAAAAATGAAATTATACAATGGAATGTGGTTACGACATTAATGCCTGCATCCGCAATAATCGGGACACAGAAATACATCTGTAAATCTGTAATAGAAAATTAAAATTGCTCAAATTTGGCCCAATAACATCTTAAGATGTGTTGATTTCACCTAAAAAAATTTCATATGAATCGGTGCAGTACTTTTTGTTGTAGCAATGAAAGAGCAGAATGTGTGCCATTAAATGTTGTACAGACCCTAGTTTTGCTTGTCAGCGCTGTAACTTTTGAATTTGGCAAAGAAAATGGCTGAAATTTTGAACACAAATCTCTCAATCTATATTCGTTGCTTGAGCTTGAGCTTGAGCTTGATTGACCGCCCGTGGATGCTACTCCAGTATCGCCAGACCAGCTACACTCACACAAGGACCAATGAGATAACTGCCGGGGACTAGCAGGCATCTTCAGTGTGTGAGCGTTGGTGATCTTCTATTTTTAGGCGACAATGGCGCCTGCCACGTCAGGTTGCAGGTCAATGTGGGGAAGGGGTAAGGAAGTGATGATTGCAATCGTTTGTATCCACATCTGGCCGAATATACCTCTGCGCCAGCACAAATTCATGCGGATGTTGGAGTGTTGGTGGGAATTGGTTGGCAGAAGGTTCACACATTGGTGTGTGGATACCAGAGGAAGGTGATAGAATTGTGTGTGTTTATTATTTTGAAGATGTGCGGCACAGCTCGCTTGATTGCATAACTTGTAGGCGTTTTTTCTAATAGGATTGTGATACTGTGCTGTGAAAGTTTGGAAGGAAGGGAAACGGCTTTTTCAACCCGTTTCTGTTCTAGCGACGGCTATGAACATGTTTATATACATGAGTTGTATATGTAGAGAGCAGAGAGAAAGTATATAGAAAGATACAAAGTAGGAGGAAAGGGACGGGCCAGGGATTGAACCCAGGACCTTCTGCATATAAATCAGAAGCGGTAGCCACAAGACCACCAAGCCCGTCTCTCTCAATCTATATTCGTTGCATAGGCAAAATTTTCAAAAAATCGATGCACTATCAAAAATTTTATAGTCGAAATATGTATTGGGACTGAACGTGATTTTAGCCTCTCAGACAGCAATTAGTTAGCAACCTTTATTGTACTATACCAATAATCATCAAATTTTGCAGACATAATAAACACATAATCAACTGCCTTCTGTGAAAATTTCATGAAAATTGGCAGAGAAATCCAAACGTTATGAATAGGCAAACATCGCACATAAAAAACAAACATTTTCAGTAACACTCACCCCTATCAACACCAGTAGCTTTCAAACCAATTGATAAAAGTTGATGAAATTTTGCAAGAAAGTGTCTCTATGAGTATCATAACTGCTAACGAAATTTCGTAATTATCATCACAGAACTCTGAACTGTAGCGTAAAAGAACGATCTACAATGCGAATGAAAATTGGTCATGATTGTACAAAATGCTTAAAACCACATGTAATTTGTTTTTCATCCACACTTAAAATAATACATCGATTTTTTTTTTTTGAAATTTGGAACAAATAATAAACATACACCAAAGAGTTCTTAGTCAATTATTTGGCCAATTTTACCGATTCATTACAGAGCTACAACCGTACTTCTGTGCCCCGATTATTGCGGATACTGGCTTTATTCGTCATCAGAAGTTGTATCCACTCTTGAAGGATTTTATTCCTCCCAGAACAATCGATTCCCGCCGGAAGTGTTAGTTCCCAGTGCGGAGAGCGATTAGACATCAACGTCCGCGGCTTCAACACTTCCAGTTAATTAGACCTGCTGTCAGTAAACGTCAAACCGGATCGTCTAGACATAGCCGTGACGAAAATCGAAGGAATCGAATAATTCTACTCCACCATCTGTCCCGTGATAACGTTTCTGCCATCACCACCGTCACTGCGCTGTTGGTACTTAGCAAGCCATCGACAATTTTTGCTATCAGTGGTACATCTCGCTTGCAGGGAAAAATAAAACTCCGAGAGGAGCGACACATTTTGCACCGGACCGGAAACAATACTTCATTACCGCGGGCCGCCTTCATCAGAACAAGCGCAATTCCCCGGTTTTGCCAGTTGTTTCCTCTCGGGTTTCTTTCTATTGTTTTACACTACACACAGTGCACACTGTTTCAATTGATTGGGCTTGTGCATCGAGAAGCAATTTTCTAATTGCGCGCAAATTCTTCCACATCGGCACCACCGCTTCCCTTCATGTCCTGACCGCCGTGACCCAAAATGCAATTTAAAAATTGCTTAGAAGTATAGAATACCACATATCAAACCTACTTGAGAGCAGCAACCAGCAACAACGGTGTGGTAGCCCCCTTCTATTTGCCTCGACGACGCGCGATCAGGGTTCAATTTTTTCTTTCGCTCATTGCAGACCGGAATCGAAGAGGGGCGGCAATTTCAAACAAGGGTAAAGACTGAAGTTCAATTGTTGGCTTACTCGTTGGCCCCGTGAAGTTGTGTGTTTAGGCCACGTTAGTTGATGGCAAATACCTTCATCGGAAACCCTTCGATTTCGTCGGACTGGCGGTAGTTGTTCAGTGGCGGTTTTTTGCGAGGGAAGTAGGGTGGGGCAAAAATAATAATAATAATAACTAGAAGATAGATGATAGAAAATATAAGACAGCAAAATGTATTTATAAACAGGTAAAAATATACTAAGGAAAGGGGAGGAAATTCCTAATTACACCCCTGAAATTAGCACATGGCGTGCACAATTGCGCTGACTGTTATTGTTATTTGCGGTGAACGGTGAGTGCAATGCGAATGCAGTGCAAGGGAACAACACTTCACTTTCGCTTTCGATGGAACACTTCCACCGTCGTCGTCGTCGTCGACGACCTAATCATCGATTGCTGTTGCTGCAATCACTAAAATCTGCACTCGCGTCCGTCTTTGCAGCCAATTTTCGGGGGCGCACCACCAAGAACTCGAACGTTGTTGATGGCAAACGCGTCGGTGCTCAAACGGAAATGAAGCAGACAGAACCCGGACGGACGCAACCTAGGAAGGATCCTCGTCGTTGCACGAGCTAGGGAGCATCGTCACCTGATGGCTTTTGTCGGTTTTCGGGTGTTTACTCGATTTGTAATTGTTTTGCGAAGGCGAGCAGTGAGTAGTTGAAAAGGGGTTGTCGCGCAATTGACTTTCCATTCGATTGGACTTGTATTTGGTCGGTTAGAACGACGCATGTCTGGAAGACATCTGGACCCAAAACGCAGTTGTTTGACAGAGGCTAGGTGAAGGTTAGATTAGGTGTCTTTATTGAAGAGGTTTTGAGGTTATGGCTTTCAGTCTTGGAAGAAAAACTCAAAAACGGATTGTTAAGTCTTCATCCGACGTTTCGGTCACTATATTGTGCCTTTCTCAAGGATTCTGTGGACAATGATTTTCTTATGTTGTGTTTATGATTTTTATGTGTATGTTACTCACTAACTATGCTCCGTTCTCTCGTAACATAGGCCCACAGCATAGGCCAAATTTTGTCCCAGACGAACGTAACAATCTGTTTTTGAGTTTTTCTTCCAAGACTGAAAGCCATAACCTCAAAACATAAGATCAACAGTCGATTCCTTAAGAAAGTTTATTGAAGAGGTTTACAACCCAAGGCTGGTTCATCTCACACTGCAAATTTTGTTTGCTGGTATTCAGCAAATTTTGCTGATTTTTTTTTTGTGCTTATTTCATTCAGCAATACGAATTTTTTTTTTTTAATGAAACTCAACGTACATATGTACAGATGGATATATTATTAGTAAAATTGCGAAAAAATCCACAGCTCAGGTGAGATTTGAACTCACGACCCTTATACGCTAGACAAGTGCTTTTCCAACTAAGCTACCGAGCCAATTAATGACACGGCATTTTGGTTGGTACAAGGTAATTCCAATCTCATCGATCATGCTTCATCTTTCCCTTAAATTTCACCGCAAATATATCCATCTCTTATGTACACATGCATGAAGAGCGATGCGATTTATTTACTGTTGAAACTGTTTGCCTAACTTTCAGGCGTCTCTTCATCACCGACTGTGGTGAGGAAGAACAATTGAAACCTGGTAGGCGACCAACGTGTCGTTCGCACTCTTTCATATACGACAGATTACTACAGAAGAGGTAGAAGCTCGAATATGACTTAAGGGCAAAGTCTTCGGTATACCAATCCGTGTGGTCAATTAATGATTTTTAATGAAACTCAACGTACATATGTACAGATGGATATATTATTCCATGAATCAAACCATTCATGAGCAACTGAACATCAACAACTATCCGAGAACGCTCGTCAACAGACTGATAAACAGATACAAAAACACACGAAGACCGTCAGACCCTAACACCACCAACCAGTCACCCCCAAACCACCCACCATCGTCTACCCAATCGCCCCCCAGCCGACCATCTGCCAGCCAACCACCCCCCAGCCGACAATCCGCCAGCCAGCCGCCCACCCACCGACCATCTGCCAGTGTCACACCCACCCACCAACCATCTATAACCACCAGAGAACCCAATCAGCTGCCCACATCTAGCACCATGCAATCGTCTTCACACTCGGACTCCAACCAACAATCGGCTACCGATCAAAACAGCTATCCAAGAGACTCCAACAGTTCCCCGACATCCTATGCACAACAGAACAATCCAGCATCGTCGTTTCCAATCCACGAAGCGCCGAACACTGCAGCATCAGCGACCAGAAATAATCACCCACGCATCGAAGATCCAGGTACCTACAACAGCAAAAATTTAGAAAATAATCAAATAGTTCACCAAGCATCACCAAACACCGCCGCAGAGGAAGATGGCCACAGAACGAATAACATCCAATACAGATCGTTCACATACATCCCCGGACTCACTGAACAACTCACGAAGACCATTTCAACCGATTATCCACACATACGACTAGCCAATAGACAAAACCACAAGATAGGTAACCTACACACGAAAATCAAAGATCCCAAAAACAAACTCGATCAAAACAATGTCATCTACAATATACCATGCAATGATTGTCAAAAATGTTATATAGGTATGACACAGAATAAGCTATGTACTAGACTAACAGGACACAAAACACACGTAAACAAACTGGAGCAGTATCTCCAATACGTGGACAACAGAATGCAATTAGAAGAGCTCAAAAGCAAAACAGTTCTAATAGAACATTGCATAGAACACGAACACAGGTTTAATTTTGAAAACACCAAAATAGTCGATAGAAGCCCACATACCAACACCTTAGCATTCCTAGAAATGTGTCACATATACAACACAGATAACACTGTCAATAGAAGAGTAGATGTAAGTGGACTAAACACAACGTATGCTGCCATACTCCATACAATCAAAGCCCGTACAAACAATCCCCAATTACCATTTACGCCCAATAGAACGATACAAAATAACCAAGACACAAACCACACCAACAGTCAAATCTAAAAAACTGCCTAATTGAATACTCCAGTACAGTGCCAACAAAATAAGTGAAATTAATTTTCAAAAAACCCAACGAAGTTTGTAGAACAATTATTATACCACACGAACTAATTTAAATTTAACTTTAGCACATGTACAGACTACCAAAAAATTCCAATCAGACATTCCGCATAGCAAAGACTATAGACACAGAACGAACCAAATGATTGTAAGTTTACACAATGACGAAAAACTAAAATTAAGAGCTAACATTTACAATAAAATCCCCCAGTTTCCCCTGAAGATGGCAATAAACATTGCCGAAACGTAGGGACGAATTAAACCCGTTGTCGTTCCAAGGAGTTTGGAGACTGCATAGCCGAGAATTCCAACATCTAGTCCTTAGCATGCGTCGCTCGAAAACTCCGAGTGCTTGCAGGTCCTCCTCGAGCATCGTCCATGCCTCGTGTCCGTAGAGAACCACCGGTCTTATTAGCATCTTGTACATAGTACATTTGGTGCAGGGGTGAATCTTTTTTGACCGCAGTTTCTTCTGGAGCCCGTGGTAGGCACGACTTCCACTGATGATGCACCTTCGTATTTCACGGCTCACGTTATTGTGAGCTGTTAGCAAGGAACCAAGGTAGACAAATTCTTCTACCACCTCGAAAGTATCTCCGTCTACCGTAACATTGCTGTCAAGGCTTGTCCTGTCTCGCCCAGTCCCACCTACCAGCATGTACTTTGTCTTAGCCGCATTCATCACCAGTCCGACCTTTGCTGCTTCACGTTTTAGGCGAGTGCACAGTTCTGCCAACGTTCCAAATGTTCTAGCAATAATATCCATATCATCCGCAAAACAGACAAATTGGCTGGATTTCGTGAAGATCGTTCCCCGGCTGTTGAGCCCGGCTCGTCGCATAACACTTTTCAGGGCGATGTTGAATAGTAGGCAGGAAAGTCCATCACCTTGTCGTAGTCCCCGTCGAGATTCGAATGAACTGGATAGTTCACCCGAAATCCTTACGCTGTTCTGCACACCGTCCATCGTTGCTCTTATCAGTCTGATTAGCTTCCCGGGAAAGCTGTTCTCTTCCATGATTTTCCATAGCTCTGTGCGGTCGATACTGTCGTATGCCGCTTTGAAGTCGATAAACAAGTGGCGCGTTGGGACCTGGTATTCACGGCATTTCTGGAGGATTTGCCGTACGGTAAAGATCTGGTCCATTGTCGACCGGCCGTCGCCTTTGAAACCGGCTTGATAACTTCCCACAAACTCATTTAGTTTAGGTGAAAGACGACGGAAGATGATCTGGGATAGCACTTTGTAGGCGGCATTCAAAATGGTGATCGCTCGAAAGTTCTCACATATTAACTTGTCGCCTTTCTTGTGGATGGGACAGATTATCACTTCCTTCCACTTCTCCGGTAGCTGTTCGGTTTCCCAGATCTTGACTACTAACCGGTGTAGTCAGGTGGCCAACTTTTCCGGGCCTATCTTTATAAGTTCAACTGCGATACCGTCCTTACCAGCCGCTTTGTTGATTTTGAGCTGATGGATGGCATCCTTAACTTCCCTCATCGTGGGAGTTGGTTCGTTCCCGTCCTCTGCTGCACCAACATAGTCATTTCCTCCGCTGCCTGAGTCCTCCGTGCCTACATTCTCTTCGCCATTCAGGTGCCCGTCAAATTGCTGCTTACACCTTTCGATCACCTCACGTTTGTCCGTCAGGAGGCTCCCGTCCTTTTCCCTGCAGATTTCGGCTTGCGGCACGTAGCATTTGCGGGATGCGTTGAGCTTCTGGTAGAATTTAGGTGTTTCTTGTGAACGGCACAGCAGTTCCATTTCCTCGCACTCCACTTCTTCCAGGCGGCGCTTTTTCTCCCGGAAGAGACAGGTCTGCTGCTTCCGCTTCTGTTTGTATCGCTCCACATTCTGTCGGGTTCCATGCTGCAGCATAACCGCCCGCGCTGCGTCCTTCTCTTCCAGAACCGCTCTGCACTCCTCGTCGAACCAATCGTTTCGTCGACTCCGTTCTACGTACCCGATAGTGCTCTCGGCTGCGTTGTTTATGGCTGCTTTGACTGTACTCCAGCAGTCCTCTAGAGGGACCACATCGAGCACACCCTCGTCCGGCAACGCTGCCTCGAGATTCTGCGCGTATGCGGTGGCAGACTTCCGGTTGCTTCAGTCGCTCTAGACCGTACCGGGGAGGCCTTCGGTATTGTTCATTGCTAATAACGGAGAGTTCTGGGCGCAGTTTAACCATGACCAGGTAGAGATCAGAGTCGATATTAGCGCCACGATAGGTTCTGACGTCGATTTTGTCGGAGAAGTGCCGTCCATCAATTAGATCGTGGTCGATTTGAGATTCCGTTTGTTGTGGTGATCTCCAGGTGTAACGATACGGGTGGCTATGCTGGAAGAAGGTGCTACGAATGGCCATGTTCTTGGAGGCGGAGAAACCGATGAGGCGTAGGCCATTTTCGTTCGTCAGCTGGTGAGCGCTGAATTTTCCAATCGTCGGTCTGAATTCCACCCCCTGGCCTACCAGAGCGTTCAAATCTCCTAAGATTATCTTGACGTCGTGGCTTGGGCAGCGGTCGTACTCGCGTAAAGGTGCGCGTAAAATGCGCCTTTGTCATCATCAGTGATGTTGAAGAACCGGCACTTGATCCTCAACCTGCACCAATCACGCGCCTCTGCATGTCGCCCATCACTATAAAAGCTGTTCCCAGCTCACGTGTGTTGCCGCAACTCTGGTGGATGGTATGATTTACCTGTAAACGTTAGCACCATGGATCCTGTCCAACACACCTCCTGCAACGCTATGATTCCGAACCCGTGGTCTTTCAGTATATCGGTGAGTATGCGGCTGCTCCCGATGAAGTTGAGAAATCTGTAGTTCCACGAACTGAGCTTCCAATCGCAAGTGCCTTGTCGTCGTCATTGGTATCGATTCGCATTCTTCTTGTGTTGATTTTTCGGTGCTAGTTTTTTTTACAGCTGGCTCGCAGAGCCTGACACCAACCCACTTACCCAGGGAGCTGGGCTTACCTTCCCGGAAGCTACGGGTTCTGCTTAACCAAATCCCTTTCGAATAATTTGGATGCCTATTGGAACGTTTCTTATCAATCACCAGAATCAGAAACCATTTTGGTTACCAGTTTAACCCCAGGTGAAAAATAACAATTCAAAAAATCGCCAAACGTCTATTTCTCAACAGTATTAAGGGGGGGGGGGGGGGCTAGAAACTGTGACAGTACGTGTATTGGGTATAGGAAAATTGCGTGACAGAGGGGGGAGGGGGTCTAGAAATCCCGAAAAAAGATGGTCGTAATATTTGAATCTTCCCTTAGTTTTGTGTTGTTTCATGTTGTGAATGCATGTGGTTTGGGTCACTGGTTTGGTCTTTGTCGCGTTCAGTTCATTTCTGTGTGGAATGGGCTTGAAGCTTCTGCTTCTTAATAGGGTGGAGACGCGCGACAGAATTAATTCAAGGGGGTCTCAGGGTCTTTTCAGGGGCGTTCCATGGAGTATCACAGAGTTCTCAGGGGCGCTTCAGGGAGTTTCATGGGTACTAGGAGATCCCTATATGGCCCCTTGAAGCACCTCTGAGACCTCCTGGTATCCCTTGAAACTCCTTGACAAGCCCGTGCGATTTTTGGAACCCCCAAAACTTCCCGAAACGCCCCTGAGACCCCCTGGGACTCCTGAGTCAAAAATCCCTTGAAATCTACTGGTGCCTCTAAAACCTCCTGAAACGCCCCTAAAATCCTCTCTAAGGTCCTTTGAAGCCTCCCAATGCCCCCCGCAACCTTCCTGATACCCCATGAAACGCCCCTGAGAACGCCTGGAGCACCCCTAAGACCCTTTCAGCCTCCCTTGAAACGCCTCTAACATCTCCCGCAAGCTCCTGAGATACCCTGAAGCACCCCTGAGACCTGCAGGTACCCTTTGAAGCACCCTAGGACCCTGTTGACACTCTCCTGAAATCTCCTGGGACCCCTTGGAAATGCTCCTGAGACTTCCTGGTACCCCCTAAAATCCCCTGAAATATCCCTGAGACTCCCTAAAACGCCACTGAGAACCTCTGGAACTTCCATGGCATCCCGGAAACTCTTGGAAGCGTCCCTGAGCCTCCCTAGAACCCTTGAAATGCCCTTAATACAAGCTATAACGTCCCTATGACTCTCTGGAATTCCTCCCCAAGATCCTGAAACTAATGTTCTACCCGACAGCAACTCAGCAGCGCGAGACTCGGACGTAGTCACAGGGTCGGCGCGCTACCGGGCAACCGGAGGGGCTTCGCGGGATCAAAATCGGCACTCAATCATTCAAATAATCTGTTACTACACGAGCGGTTCAAATTACACTATTTATTTGGCCAAACTGTTGTACTGTTGTTCACGGGTGTTTCACTGGATTTTCTGGCACGTACCTGGTGATCTGCAGTCCTGCGAGTGCTCGCGATGGGTTGCCGGATCCAATTCCGGCGGCAGGGTCACTCCTTCGGACGTAGTAGCGATCGGCAAGATGGCCCCGATCTCGATGAATGGGGATATGGGGACAATGGTAGTTTTTGGTGGGCTGGAATGGCGGTCTTCAGCGATGTGGAGCTGGTTCAGATATTCAGGCGCTTCCTTCGGACGAAACCGGTCGATGACGGCAAGGCCGCCCTATTGTCGAACCGTGAAGGTAATTCTCCTTGGAAATTAGGGCCACAATCCGAGAACAGTCCTCCTTGACGTAGATGGCCTTCGGCCAGAGGTATTGCGGTCCTTAACCCTCAAAGCCCCAGGACAAACTTCTTATTTTTAATCGTCTGATACTCAGGATCTGTAAAATATAAAAATAAGCGGTTTTCACTATGATTGATGGGAAGAGTTGTACTTCATGTAAGAGTAGTTGTCAAACCGGAAGTCCACGTTTGAAACTGTTTTTGCACCGGAAATAAGTGTTCCCTGGTGCAATGTTTTGGCGAATCGTCTATGAATCTGGTTTTTTATAATGATTCTGACAACTTGAAATGGTAGGCCAACGCAAGAACACAATGCTGAGGCTGCTTTCTGGCATGAGTTGCGTCTGAAACTTGGTCCCAGGAGTGTACTTCCGGTAGGACCCCCTTAGACCCAATTTCGTGATCATAATCATTTTGCACAAACACGGGTCATACTTTTAGCCAACGAGTTATTGTTATTACTGGATCATTGCATACTTTTAGGCGTTTATCGGTTTCTGAACCAATTTACGAAATTGATTCCAATTGGTAAAAGCACGCTTCGCTAAGAAATTAAAGACAAGATTTAGATTCCACTTTGATTGATCTACCGAGAATTGACAGCTAATTATTGAAAAAATAGTAAAAAGGCAGCTGTAGAACATATCGCCAAACATAGCACCAGGGAACACTTATTTCCGGTGCAAAATCAGGTTCAAGCATGAACTTCCGGTTTGACAACTACCCTTGCATGAAGTACAACTCTTCCCATCGATCATAGTGAAGACCACTTATTTTATGTTTTACAGATCCTGAGTATCAGCTGGTTAAAAATATAAAGTTTGTCCTGGGGCTCTGAGGGTTAACAGTTAGGTCTTGGCGACTACGGAGGTCACCTTGACCGGCGTGCAATGGCGGTCTTCAGACGCGCCAACCAGAATGTACTACAGAAAAAAGTACAAGACAAAAGGTCCTGGCGAGGAGGTATCAGGATAATTGATCCTTAATTTGGTTCGAGCTATTGAATTACCTGAATTGCGGTGAACGGTCTCTCCAACGTTACTCGATTCACTACTCGCACAAGTTTTTCTTAAAAATTCTCAACTCCACAGAGCACTTCTGGTCTACACGCTCGCCTGATTAAAAGTGGGCGATGGCCGCCCAACAATCATCCTTCGAACCCTTCAGCCCACTCGAGACTCCATGACCAATCTTGTTGTAATTGTGTTACGGCATGTTACAACTGCCGTTACATATGGCCGTGTCGGACTGCTAAGTGAGTTTGACTGCCGATGATGTTCGAATATTTGAATGTTCGACCACATGGTGCATTAAAAAAAAACTATTTGAAGCTTGTAACAACGGTTACAATCCCCTGGAACTCCTTTCGAATCACCTGAGATGACCCATAGACTCCCTTATCTTGTGAAGAATTCGCCTTAGTTAAAATTCACAAATAAAGACGCCCTGAATTCCCCTGGGACTCTCTGACACGCCCTTGAGATCTCCTGGTAACCCCTGTACCCTGAAAAGCCCCTGCAACCTTCCTTTGCTCCCCCTATAAATAACCCCTGATTATCGATGACATAGTTACCGTCATTACCAACTGAAACCAACTGAAGCGCCAGTGAAACCTGTCGAAACAACCCTCTAAGCGCCCTTGGAACTTTCTCTTTTTGGACTCTCTGGGAAATTCAACGAAACCCTCTTGTCCCCATCTCAAATGCGCGAGAGCAAAACCTGTTCTCGCGAACTAAGTTTCCACATTAAATCCCTAACTTAATTTGTGGACAAAATTCCCTCTTTTAGTGCATTTTTAAATTTACTTACATTTTCTATTCAATCATGTGCATCAAAAGAGGTTTCAGTGTTTTCTACCAAGGATATCATCAATATTTCTATTCGACAAACATTTATGATTTCTTCTTTCCTGAAAAAATTCCATTTTTTCTAGGTTTGGTTCATTCCGGTAGACATTAGCCAGATTACCCATTACCTCCTTCACCTTCTCCCCCTTAAAATCATTGTAGCCCTTAGGAATCATATTTCAATCAGAAATTTAAGCCTGCCGATAAATACCGTCAAGGCGCCATTCACATTCACCGTGGGGGTCCATTCACCGTGTGTCTTCGAAAAATTTTTCATTATTTCCATATTATGATTGAATGATACGACAATTTCCCTTCAATTTCACCAATACAATGTTGTATTGCTGAAATTGAAGGGAAATTGTCATATCATTCAATCATAATATGGAAATAATGAAAAAATATTCGAAGGCACACGGTGAATGGAGCCCCCACGGTGAATGGCGCCTTGACGGTACCGACATTTGCATCTAACAATTCTGAAGGCAACGTGCTTCGATTTGGCGTAAATCCTCTTTAATAGCTGATCTTTTTTCTGAACAAATGAATTATTGAAATTTTTGGTTTTCAAAATATTTTACAAGCTTCAATAATTTTATATTTTGTTTTACATATTTCCAATTGCCGTTTTTCCATATCATTGCTCTGTTCGTTCAATAAAGTGAATCACTGTCGCCTCCAATAGGAAAATGTGGGATAATTGATTGATCTTCAAACAATCGAAAGGATAATCCCACCAAATTCCAGATCAATGCCTTTTATATTGTAAATCAGGTCTCGTCATCGAACAATCGGGAAATCTCCACGCCCAACTTCCGCTATACATACCTACATTGTCGGTGATGGTTGTTGTGTTTGTGGTTTACCAGTAGTTCGATTTATGCTCGCACCCCTCGTGTTTACAAGAGGTGAATTTAGGGTTTGGTCCTGCTGTTGTGTTTTCTTCCCTTTTTTTTGAAACCGTAAACACACGGGATTAATTTTCCAATCGTTTTTGAGTCGATACCTTTTTTGTCTTGATCGATTTATTTGTAAAGAGATCTTAAATCAGAAGGGCATCCACCATAAACATCAACAAGTGATACAGGTAGGATATAAGTATCCTACACCCCCCCCCCTTCCTTATCATATATCACCATATTCATTCTTTATCATCTTGGTATAACGTCGCCACTGGGACAATGCCTGCTTCTCAGCTTAATGTTCAATGAGCACTATCCACAGTTATTAGCTGAGCGCTTCCTCTGCCAAAGACCGTTTTGCATGTGCATATCGTGAGGCAGGCACAAAGATACTCTATGCTCATGGAAATCATGGAAATTTTCTTAACGAATAGTTTCTGGGCCGACCGAGAGTCGAGCCCATCACCCCCAGCATAGTCATGCTGGATACTCACTCCTATACCACTGTTTCCACACGTTTTGTTATCATTCCTAACAAAAGTTTAAAAATAATAATCAAGCGATTAATATCTTTGGTATAGGTAGAATGAAAACGCGAGTCATGAACGGCTTCACATATAAAATATTTGTTGAACAATGGAGAATATCAAGTAACTCGTTTAGCTTATTTTTCTTGCTTAAATTTTTGAACCAACTTTTCAGTTACCACGATCGTCAGTATAGTTGTTGTTCAAGTGTCGGTCTTTCTTTTTCATATAGATATGGAAAAAACGCATGCGCCATATTTTTCCACTCAGCTGAACTTCTCAACACATGCAGCATGGACAAGATGTTGCTCAAGGATATGAAAAAAATGGAGAAAAATCACGTATCTACATCCTATATGCCACTGCTAAAGAGGTGCCACCACACATGGCGGGGCACCAGGCACCCTTTGTAAGCCCAAGCACCAAGTGTATGTGGTGGGTGGAAATCCCTCCCACATTTTTTCTCATCCTTGCTGCGGTCGTCCGACGATTGGTGAGTGTGTTGACACATGTGCTTCGAACCACGCTGCTGTCTATCTTCCTCCAGGCAGGGCCTGAAGAGTGTGGAGGCAGTGATTCTTCGCACAAGAAAGCGAACGTGTTTTTCTCCCCATGCTACTATCTATTGCACGTTTGAAAGCAATCAGGCGCGCATTTTTTTTTACGCCGTGATGGTGCGGTAGATGCTGTCGCTCGTGAAATTGAAGTGGGATTCTTGGAAATATGGATTGATCTAAATCTGATGATAATGTAAACTAAAAGACAATGTGATATGTATTTATGAACTGATCATTATGATTCTTTATTCAACAACTTCCAAAATCTTTGAACGGAAAAAGTTCAAACACATTCATATCAATCACTTTCTCAGCACTTATACTAGTATGCATGACTCTATCTTTAGCCGCAATCATGTACTTCGTCTTGGTCGTCCTGGCAATAACAAGCATATCATCGCTGTCTCCACCTTCGTCGAATAGATTGGTGATGACCGTGTGTTGGTGGAGTGTTAATCCTCTCCACGCACGATCGCGTTCTTTCGAGTGCATTGTTAATGAGGGAGGAAACTTTAAAGCACATCACACCTATCAATCCATCCATGGTCCGAACGAGATAGAGTCTGCAAATAGAACACTAGATTTTTATTCATCTGATCTGCTCACATATTTACCTAAGTATTGCTGGAAACCCATGTCTTAACAATATCTGTCGATACACTTTTTTCTCCGAATCGTCCACTGTTTCAAAACCAATGAACTGATGAACAGTTTATATGGACTCCCGAAATTGGTCTAGTATCATCCGCAGGATACACATGTGATACGACGTTGATCGGCCTTAACGAAAAATATCATTCTTTTAGTTGACGAAAGGCTCTCCAAATCTCCACATGTGGTCTCGGTTTGATGGACAAGACACGCAAGAGCATCTAGTTCGCCGTATCAAAGAGATTAATTCCTTTGTGGTTAGCACACTCTTGTCTGTGTTAGTTCTTAAAGATTGAGAACCAGCTGCTAGTCAATTCTTCATCCTTCCATGTCTTTATAAAAATCTTATACCTACGGCTTAAGAAGTTCCATCTGGATCTAGTTCTTTGAGAGCGTCCATAAATGACGTCAAGCAAAAATTGCCCATTTTCACGGCGAACTTTATTCGATCGTAGAGTTCTGCGGAGTCCAAAGTAAGCACGATTTCCTGCCACAATGCGTCTCTGAATTTCTCTGCTGGTGTCGTTGTCGGCGGTCACCAGTGAGCCCAAGTACACGAATTCTTCAACCGCCTCGATTTCATCACCGTCGATATAAATTCGGGGTGGCAGGCGCGGTGATGGAGCCCTTTGCCATCACGTACATTGTCTTCGACACATTAATGACTAATCCGATTCGCCTGGCTTCACTCTTTAGTCGCATGTACGTTTCCGCCATCGTCTCAAATTTACGAGCAATAATATCAATAATAATCAATATCAATAAAATCAAGCGGCTGAACCAAGGGGACGGCACTATGGAGTTTGACAGGTTGGATTGTGCCTCCTTACGTGGAGCATAAATTTATGCTGCAGCCAAAATATTCACCAACACAGTCGTGAAATTTGAATGTTTACCTTTTTACGAGGGATATCGGTGCAAAACGCTTACATCACATTAGATCTCGTAAAAGTGTTATTCATGAAAAAGCGGCATTAATTGACAAATTTCAATTTCAGAGTGTTGATGTTTAGGTAAAGTTCCTACAGAGATTAGGAATTGCTTGTGAAGAGACACACAACACCTCTTTTCGCAAACTTTGTTCGCCAAAGTGCGTTTTTCCTTATTTTCTCCCGCTGCTGTATTGAGTGAATGTTGGTAATAGTGTGCACTGGTTGCGCATGATAAGCGGCAACAAAATCAAATCATCGTAGCACCCCTGTCCATGGGCTGAACGGACTTCGTGAAAATCGTCTCACTCGTGTTTATCCCTACTCTCCTTATTACACCTTCTAACGCAATGTTGAACAGCAAGCAAGAAAGACCATCACCTTGCCGTAACCCTCTGCGAGATTCGAAGGGACTCGAGAGTGTCCCTGATACTCGAACTACGAACATCACTCGATCCATCGTCGACTTGATTAATCGTATCAGTTTATCCAGGAATCCGTATTCGTGCATAATCTGCCATAGCTGTTCTCGATCGATTGTATCATACGCCGAATTGAAATCGATGAACAAGTGATGTGTGGGCACGTTGTATTCGCGGCATCTCTGCAACACCTTACGGATGGCGAACATCTGGTCCGTTGTAGCGCGTTCACCCATGAATCCAGCCTGATATTGCCCTACGAACTCTATTGCAATCGGTGACAGACGGTGGCATCAAATTTGAGAGAGTATCTTGTAGGCAGCGCTCAGTAGTGTGATCGCGCTATACTTCCCGCAATCCAACTTGTCGCCCTTTTTGTAGATGGGACACACGATACCTTCCATCCACTCCTCTGGTAATACTTCCTCCTCCCAAATCTTGGTAATGTTATCCGAGAATAATTTACCGTCGATAAGAACGTGGTCGATTTGGTTTTCTGTTTGATCGTCGGGTGATCTCTAGGTGGCGTTGTGGATACCTTTGCGGGGGAAGAAGGTGCTTCGGATTACCATACCACGGGAAGCTGCAAAGTTTATGCATCGCTGGCCGTTATCATTCGGTACGGCGTGCAGGTTTTTTCGCCTGAAAACCGGTCTGTACATTTCCCCCCTCCCCTCCTTTCCCCGCACAGAGATCGAAGAAAGAGTGTAAAATTCTGTGACATATGATGCACATAATTGGAGCATGGGATATCACAGAAGTTTACATGACATATCATGTAAAAGTCATAAAATATCATGTAAACTTCCATTTTATGTCATGTAATTCAGCATGTCTCTGTGTGTTTACATGACATATAACACAAATTTACATGATATATCATGTAAACCATCATAACACTAAGTTTACATGATTGAATGTCTTAGCTTCCAATTGATGCAAGAATTTCGAAAATCAGTGATTGCCATCATGGTGAAAAAAATGTTTTGGTATAAAAATCCAAGATGGCGGCTAAAATCAATATGGCCGACCCAACTTTTTTTTTATTGTAAATAGTAGCTCTATCTTTCTTCGTGTCAACAACAATTCGTTTTGAGGTGGTTTTTGGAGAAACTGTCGAGTTATAACAGTTTAAATGAGCCACCATTTGACCAAAATCGAGGGGTCTGCAAAAATTATTGTGGCTCTAACTAAAGCTATGTTCATTTAGAATCCGGAATGACAAAATCACGTATATCTTAGGGATGGAATAACAAACATAAAAGGCGAAGCCCTCAAAACAAAGGTTATTTAATGTACTTTCATGGAAAAATATCATTGAAATTATTTATTTTTATTTTTCACACATTTTCTCACTTTTTCAGTGTTGACCTCTCTAAAAATCTGCACAACGGTGGTAAATTTTAGCAACAACCCCTTCCGCACGTTTGTTCAACAATCAGGTCATCTATGCAGTGTCCTGAGTGCCTTGACTAGCCTGACTAGGATTCCGAAGAAAATCTGTGACGATACCACTGAACGCCTCCGGCTGTCATGGCAGCTCATCAAAATAGGTAAAACCTCTACATATCCCTTGTGTGCGTTTTTGAAAAGCAGCACGCGATTCTTGAGGCTGTCATCCTTGTATGAATTGGTTCTCACCATCTTGTTGCGAAAAAAACATGCACAGAGTTCGAACTTCTTGCCAAATCTTCAAATTCAAAGCAGATTTATCAATGAACCCAAGCTTTTTTCTTCCGAGGACACTTTCTTATGCCATGGTTAACAACATCTGTGTACATAACACATAATGGTTTTGACGATATTAACATTTTTCGCGACTGTCGTACCTGACCACGCTAAATTTTCAACGTGTTTGTGCAAGATTTTTTTCCTCCTCTTGTCTTCAATCTGAAATAACTTTTCACTCGTTGCAAGAAAATCGATGAAATTTTCACCATTTAAAGAGGATTAGTGTATGATCAGAGTGCTGCAAAAGAATGCTGATTATGTTCATTGAGAGCGCCACTAGAAAATGTGACATGATTCCGGATTCTAAGTGAACATAGCTTTAACGGGGGGGGGGGGGGTTCATCGATTTGAGTAACCAAATGCATTTTCCTTACTTTTTTAGCGAGAACTTTCGGAAAATCGCCACCTTAAACAATTTTGAAGACAATGTGTAAATGGTGGGCCGGTCTCAGCGAGAGTTACCCAAAATGTTTGGGATAGGCAACTTTTTTTTCACTCTCAAAAAAGTTCAACATGCTGTAACTTTTCATAGAGTGCATCGAAAATTCTCAAATTTTGACTGTTTGTCAATCTATTATATGTGCATCATTGGTACAAATTTAAGCTCGCTTGGTTAATCTTTCGCGAACCTGGAACCGTTCTCGTAAAACACTATTTTTAAGACAACTAATGTTTGAGCTGTCATATCTCGGAGACCAGTGAACCGAACTGAATGAAATTTTGAGCGATTATCAACAATATATTCATGCTTGAAAATTCTTCAAAACATAGGTACTTTTTAAACGTTGACGAAAGTTATGATGATTTGGCATTTTCACCCATATAGAGGAAAATAATACAAATTGACAATACCACACACAAAATACTAAATGTGATCTTTCTTTAATCTAAATGGGCTCTAATATATCTTAACATAGATATCTTAAGAACAGAAGTAGAAAATCTTTGGATATCAAAAATAAAATTTAATGACAAAGATGTGAAAAATTTACATTTTTTCGAGAAAGATCCTAAAAGTATCAATCCATCATAACTTTTTTTAACGTTCGAGAGGTACCTATGTTTTGAAGAATTTTCAAGCATTATTACATTGTTGATAATCGCTCAAAATTTCATTCAATTCGGTTCACTGGTCTCCGAGATATGACAGCTCAAACATTAGTTGTCTTAAAAATAGTGTTTTATGAGAACGGTTCTAGCTTCGCGAAAGATTAGCCAAGCGAGCTTAAATTTGTACCAATGATGCACAAACAATAGGTTGACAAGCTGTCAAAATTTGAAAATTTTGTATGCACTCTATGAAAAGTTACAGCATGTTGAACTTTTATAAGAGTGAAAAAAAAGTTGCCTATCCCAAACATTTTGGCCAACCCCTGTAGTTTGATATGTTTGTTGTTGTGAAAGTTATTTTTTATTATTTAATACAGTGCTGCTAAAACTGCGGCCCGCGAGGCCCTTGTTTCAATGAATGGATAAATTATTAGTGAAATTCCGAAAAAAATCCACAGCTCAGGTGAGATTTGAACTAACGACCTTCATCCTTAGTTTCAACATTTAGCGGTTCGTAGATGGCAAGTAAAATGTCGCGGAAAATAGTCCATTCCGGAAGGGAAAGTAACGCTTTCCCCCATACAGATCAGCAGAAAAGGAGCAATTCTTAGGAAACTTAGTTTTACTTTTGTAATTTCAAAAAAGAGATTTTCACATGAGGCACTGAATTTCGTTAGGGACTATTTACTTGTATCACTCAACTTTGGGGATGATTTGTGAAAAAACACCCGGATTTTCACGTTTCTGAAATGCTCAATGCAAGAGTTGCTATCGAAACAGCGAACTTCTCCTTCGATTTTCTCCGTTCGATGATTTTGTTAGATACGGTGTTTGGTAAAGTTATGCTTGATTTTATATAGCTCAGTTCTGGTTTATAACTAATCAATTCTATTTTTTTATGATTGATTAATCATGATTATTTATCAATGAGCCATTAATCAATAATCATCCTAAAAATAAAACTAATCGTTAATCTTAATCATCAGAAAAAGACACTACGCTGTCTTCAACCAGATCAAGCTAACATAACATAAGGCAACCCAGGTAGAGCGAAATGTCAAATGAAGGGCAAATTTTACCATTAATATAGAATGTTTGAATGGCAAAATTTGCTATTAGTTTGTTTGAAATAAGAGTTAAAATAACAAAAATAATAAAAAAATTTCTATGACATAACAACCAAAGAATAACTGATTTTGTAATAACAAAATAATAGCAAAAAGAATGTCAAAATTAGCATTAGCATTAGCATTAGCATTAGCATTAAGCGAGTCGCACAAATTCGTAGGTGGTACAGTCCTAGACCGCTGTTATGAGGGTTGCCTCCTTCCCGTCCGAACCAAAGCACAAAGATTTGGGACTAATCTCTTACTCTTAGACAAGATTGACGCAATCCTCCAAAGGTCGAGCACTGTCCTGGCCACGTCCTTGCGACTGCTGAGGAATGGGAAAGGATGGTTAGTTTTGGACACCTATGAAAAATGTAGACAACTCTACGATCTCTCAGGCCTAGGTGTCACGGGAATTTGGGTGTTGTTAGTGGAAGGGTAAACTCCAAAGGATACGCTTGGTTAACATTCAGGCACACCATTGTTAGACTGCTTCGAATAAGTTGTCTGCCCAATTCATCCAGGTTTCCTAGTCATCTTGTTGGCATTTGGTTGAATTACTAGATTCTGCGGCTGATAATCTGAAATATAAAATAATATTAACATCGTACGTCAAATAAGCTACATATTAGTGATACGCTCACCACAGTTACATATTTTTAAAATATTATTTATATCGTACGATACATTTACCTGAATCCTGCTGAAATAAAATGTTAATTAGCAGTACATTGAAACACAAATACTACAAAACACAAGGAAAAGAGCATCAAACTTTGATCTTGGAATATTTAAAAATACGGTAAATATCAAGATCAAAATTTGATTGGTAGATCTTACACCGCAACGCACCATTCTAAGGTGATCTACCCACGTTACGGGGTTATAGCAAAAAGAATGTCAAAATTATAACATATTTTAAAATGATGGTAAATTATGTTATTGTTTTGATATTCTGACAGGATAGTATGTTAGTAACATTTACTATTATTATGTTATAATACAATTTAATAATAGCTCGCCAATTACAAGTTTTACAATGACAGCATGTTTTGATATTTATATGTCATCCTGAACTATTCACAAAAAAAAACTAAAGAATTGCAAATTTAGATATGATGACAAAATATGTTATTCTTTAGTACCTCTACCCGGTACCGTACAACACACATAACACCCAGTAGCTCAATGGATAATTTACCGTTTGACGAAAAGTTTTTCCCGACTGGACCGGGAATCGCACCCACACTGCATGGCTTACGAACGCCTAGATGACTGATGCCTCTAGCCGCACGGCCACGAAGCCCACATTACCCCACATTTATCACAGAAATTGGATTTTTAATCATAAATGTTTCATCAGTCCTAGTCCTAGTCTTAGACGCAAACTCATAACGTCCCATTTTTACGACACCCGAAGCAACGCCCTCTACAGGGGATACTCAAAATAACTGGGACAGGTAAGATATTCGCTTTTCAAAAAATGTTCAACTCGCTGTAACTTTTCGAAAAGGGCATCAAATACTCTCAAATTTTTACTGTAAGTTCATCAACTAGTTGTGTATCAGTGGTTTAAATTTGGAAATGATCGGGCCATTCTACACGAAGTTATAAAGATTCTAGAAAAAGGTATAATCATCCGATAGCCAAATTTGAGCTGTTACATCTCCGGATTAAATGAACCGAATGCAATGAAATTTTGATCATTTATGACTAATATAAAGAACTTTTAAAAACAGTTGTTCTTTTTTGAAATTATTAATAAGAAAAAAAGTTATGGCGATTTCATTTATTCCATGTTTTTTCAGTAAATTTATCTATTTTTTATATGCATCCCATTACTTTTTCAATTTAATGAAGGCTATTTGGTTGCTTTTCTTTGAAACATAAATATATTCAATTCAATTAGAGTGAATTCCCTCTGAACTATAATTACTATCTCGAATTTTGAAACGATGATGAAGTTTTGGATAAACTGGTGTTATATTAGAAAAATATTTTTTCGTGTGAAGAATTTTAAGTTAAGTCAAATGTTTTTAATAGCTCATTACATAAGTCATAAATGATCAAAATTCCATTGCATTCGGATCATTGAATCCGGCGATATAACAGCTCAAAGTTGGTTATCGGATAATTATACCTTTTTCTAGAACCTTTATCACTTTATGTAGAATGGCCCGATCTTTTCCAAATTTTGACCACTGATACACAACTAGTTGATGAACTTACAGTAAAAATTTGAGAATATTTGACGCTCTTTTCGAAAAGTTACAGCGAGTTGAACATTTTTTGAAAAGTGAATATTTTACCTGTCCCAGTTATTTTGAGTATCCCCTGTAGATTGAAATCGGTACGATTCACAGCGAAACAAAGATTAACTAATGTTTTGTCTCAAGAGCATACTTATGTGTCTCTGACAGATTTTGGGACGCTGAATCCGAAACCATGCTCAGATTTTCTCCAGCACGTCACAATTTTGAGCTATACCCCAATTTATAGGGCTTTTTTACAGCAAGCTATGAAGCATGCACATATTTTTTTAACCAATCAAAGTGTAAATTGGTCAATTAACATCTAAATCAACGACAGTACTTCACCGAACATGCCCCATTTTCACAAAGCTATCCCAAGTAACAAAATTAATTTTATGATGCTTTTGAAGAATACTTCAACACCCGTTCATTAAAACTAGACATGAATCAAATTGCTCTGCATAACAACGTCAAATTAACCATAAACCCGCCATAAAACAAAAGAGCCCCTTCCTACGATGCTCTTGGAGAGTTGTTTTTAAATTTCTCTTAATACTTGTTGTACTTCCCAAGTTGGTCTCAAGGCGAATAGCTCTATCCTTGTAGAATTCTTCAAGCGCACGATAAAACGATAATAAATTTGTCAGTGTTGTTGCTGATGCAGCATTTATGTCGACAGAAAAGTTTGGTGAATTAGATTGAAAAAAAACAATGAAAATGACACATTATTGTATTCGTTATTAATTTATTACACAAATTGGGGATATTTCCGTGGTATAACAAGGAAGCCGAATGCCAAGCAAAATTTATCGTGTATATGTTGCAAGATACTTCCAAAAATTGCAACGCGCTTCCATTATAATGCACTAATAAAATATTTAAAAATATTATTCCTGGTCATGAGAACATTATTCATGAGTTCTCTCAGCATGGCTTCCATTGAAATCTAGGCCGGTGGTCGGTCCACTATCGATGGTTTTAATCAACATCACCATAAGATCGTCTTAAATTTCTTTCAACTCATGCCAGAGCTAAAAGCATAACTCGAGAATACTAGGATTTATAACGTTCTCAATGCAGCCTGGTTGGCCTCCATCAAGAACGTCTTAAATTTATTTCATCTTAAGCAAGGGTAAGAAGTATTACTCAAGAATATTCAGGTTTATAACGTTCTTGATGTAAGTTTATGCAAACTCCGTCGAGAATGTCATAAATCATGTACGGCAATGGCAAATTGTAAACAAAAAAAAAATATTGCACCGCGGTGGATTTTCTGAATCTCGTCCGATAAATTTAATCATCAGCCCGGTACCGTTGCCAACCAGGCAGACCTTTTTCGATAACCGGCCTTGATGCGATGCAGTGCCTCATTCCTCCGGTCAGCATTTCCAACAGGTAAGTAGTTGTTGATTTTGAAGATCGATGATTGGAACCCAGATTGCACGGGAATCGACGTCCTGGATGACCAAACCCACCTCATTTCGGATGATGCGACCGGAGGAATTCGGCACTGCACCGCGTCGCGGTTGGGTTTCTGGGTAGGTGTTCTTGATTGGCAGCAATAATGGAACGATAAGAATCAAAATCTGATGCTTGAGTTTTTTCTTGTATTGTTCATGTATCAAACTGTTCTCATGCAAGAACAGTTGCTCTTGATCAAGAACGAGTGATTGAAGATAACTACAAGAGCCTTATAAAACTGAAAATAAGTTCAACAGTTCTTGTTGTGTTTATGGTTTTATGAACTGAGCCTCAAGTATTCTCGGAGGTGTTTTTTAAACCACATATTGACGAAGAATAGTTGTGCTCAGCTAAAACTCCGATAAGATCAAATAGAATATGCAATGTTCCGATAAAACTATCATAAAAACAAATAAAACCAAATAGAATTAAGATTGTTACTTGGGTATTGAGATTTATGTTCGGATACGACCAAAGATTTCTAAAGGATTGAAAACAAATGATCAGTTTTTAAAAACAATCCAAAATAGTTACAGCTAAAAGAATGCCTTTCTTTCAAAGTTAAAAAAAATGCTTCAAGAAATCTATTTTACATTTCGAGAAAACACATGGGGTGGACTTTCTAATGGGGATTACAAACGCATTGAGAAATGATAAGCCACAGAATTCCAGGAAATGATTCCGTCATACTACTCTACAACAACGAATTTTACGACAATTACCTATCCGAACACATTTATGCTGCAACGATCCTCCTGCAACCCCATGCCCATCTTGGCAAATGATTTACAAAAAAAAATCCACCTTTGCTTCGTGGTTACGTCTCCTCGTGGATGAGGTTCCTTTCCTACGCTCGCGCTCAGTAATGGTAACAGACAGGAGGGGTACGTAGGAAGCATCAGCTATAGGTGCATACCACTAGCCGGTAGAGCTGCCGACAAAAATTGCCTTTTTTCTCGTTTGCAAATAGCCTCCTGTCATCAAAATAATCATGCACTGCGCGATGCTATCCGCACCCACCCACATCCTCACGCCACCCACCTAGGTAATACCTTGTTTGAAACGCGCGATGCCATTTGGATCCATATGCGAGTGAGATGTGTGCTCTTTCGGTGTAAAATTGGCAAGATAGTGAATGCATTCGTAGAATCTACCGATTACAGTTCAAAATTGAAAATGTAATAAAATCAGATTTATTCAATGAAATTCAAAGTTTTCCAGTAACTCTTAATGACCAATGTGATCCAAATTACACATATTGTTCAAGCTTCCAATAGAAAACTTGATAATTGATTGGCTTGTCTTATATCAATATCTAGTACAGTATGCGGCAGGAAAAAATACGAAAGTGTTTTTCAACTTCAAACCTCGTTTTCGTCCATTTGACATTAACCAATCTATGTTTCAACGTTTCATGATCTATAATAGGCTATAGCCTATAGTTTTCTGAAAAGTAAATTAAAAAATTTCAATCAGACAATCAGAATTTCCAAACCGCAGAAAAGTACACAGGTCGCTAAATTTCGTATCTGATAAAACAAAACTTTTAATTTTCTCTACATTATCATCAAATATATGTACTTATTTCATCTAGCATGTGAAACTACATGGCTCTGGATCAGTGTGGTCTGGTTGTTCATCGAATTTAAGCTAATTTTGTTACTGTTATAGTCATTTTGTTTAATGACCATTAGGCGCGCAGTTTATTGATAACCGCTTATTAGGCTTACATTATTACATGTTAAACATCAAATATGTTCATTTTTATTTTTCAGTGCTAGAATATAGACATTGACTGATACACTGTCAAGAAAAAAATAAATAGTCATATATATCCCATATTTAGCATGTAATAGTGCCTTGAACTTTTCGCATTTTTTCCTGCCGCACCCTGTATAACAAAAATTTCAACTTCAACGAAGCTTGGGAGACATTTCTAGTTTTTAGATTACGACAGTAAATAGTATCATCTTTATGATATCTGCCCTTGTTATGGAGCATAATAGTCCCTCAACTGTCGTAAAAACCTTCTACCATACAAAAAAAATCGCACCAGCTTACCACGCCAGTTGCCAGCACAAGAATGGAATCCGGCACCGGGAACTGTGGTTTGAGGAAAACCCCGGAGAGCGGAAAAGGTGATTTTCTTCGTCTGAATAGCTTCTGCTCTGGGCTCTGGGCTTTGCGCCTGATGGGCTGCTGGCTGGGTGTGGGTGTTCCGCTACCACCATCGCCGATTCCATTCAGGTTGACTGCTTTCCAGCAGGGGGAGGAGTTAACTGGGAATCTTTTCATATTTGCAATGCCTCTAACTGTAACGAGTGTGTGCACACATCGGGTTCTGTTTTTTTTTTGTATGTGCAATGCATATGAACTGTGAATAGCCATTTGTTACTGAGTTTGCTTCTTACATTTTGTGTACTCTTTTTTGCTTGTTGTCGCCGTCATCGTCGTCGTCATTATTCCGGCTGTATAGAAGGTGTACTCCCAATAGCTTGGAGCTGTTTTGCATGACTTAATTGTTGCACTGTTTAAAAAAGTTGATTGCAGGAAATGTGAAATCTTATCCGGGCGGTATAGGTATAATTGCTGTGCCTGGAAGTCGACTATTGTGTGGAACCATAGAAATGTCTGTAGAGATTTATTGTCAAGGTTTGAGTCATGTTTTGAAATGGTGGTATGATTTATGATGATTATTTTGTCTCGGGATTATATTTTTCTACAATATTGCACAATATCTCATTTTTGTACCACGTACAATTTATTTTACTTCATACTTATTTAAAGCACTAATATATTTGTTGTAAACATAATAGGAAGTCAGTTTCTATGATACACAACTTCTAGAAACCCTAGTAGAATCTAAGAGAAGGGGGAGCCGTTATTGTTGGTAGTGCATGATTTTCTAAATTGATGCTTTATTTAAGAAGGCCTTTTTCTCAAAATATTTCTGGTGATTCCTGTAAGAGATTTCTCAAAGGGCTGCTTCAAGTCCGTGAACAAGGGAGGGGTTTTGGGGGTTGAACCCCTCCCTTAATCTTCATCCAACCAACATACATTTTTCACCTTCGGAAAAGCACAAAAGTGATCATATTTTTTTTTGTTTTTGGACGGTTTTTGATAGAAATTTCACAACTTCCTGAAAAACTTCTAGTTAAGGATTCCGGAGACATGGGTACTAGAGATGGGAAAACTGGTTCAATTTTGAGAGTGAATTGCTTCCGATTCACTCTCAAAAAAGAGTCGACTCTTTTGATCGATTCAGTAACTCATTTCTGGGATTTGATGAAAAATTAGTTTTTCGATGTAAACCAACTCCTCCGTTCATTTCTGCCAAGTTTTAGAGAAAATCCACTTGCATGGTATGAAAACGATTGAGTATGACATAGTTGAATTGTAGAATTTACAGATTTTCGTTAATTTCACCAAATAGTCGAATCACTAGTGCGAGCTGGCCACACAATAAAAGAATGAAAATATATCAATAGGCAAAGCTCACTTAATTCAGCATCGTTAAGTTCGCAGTCAAGCTAACTCTTTTCGGTAACTCGTTGAAATCGTAATGAACATCACTGAATCGTAACTCTTTTGAAAAGAATCATGAATCACTCACTCGGTTTCGCGAATCGATTCTTTAAGTCGATTCGCGAGTGAGTTACACATGTCTAATGGGTACCAGGTCTACATGGTTCCGAGGTATTCCGGATTGTTTTGGGGTACCAAAATTGGTCACATACATAGCACAACATATAACTCAAGATTCCGATAAGATAGAAGAATAGTTTTTTTTTGACAACCATTTGGCAACGGCAACCTTGGTTCGGGATTCGTCCGCAAGACGGCGCCAGCGTAAAACCTTCGGCAAAGTTGGTCAGCAAGCTAATATCTATCTGACAATTGAGTCTATGGATCGAGATTTATCCGCTAGGTGGCGCTGAGTATCTAAAAAGGTCAAACACACATTCTCGAAACTCTAATGTGCTATAAGTGTGCCATTTTTAGCAAAGTTTTTTTTTTTTTTTTTTTTTATCTGTATTAACGAGATTTTTAGCCCTAGGCTAGTTCATCTCGGGACCCACGCTTTACTTCCCTTCCGAAGGAAGAACCCACATTTTTTTGTGAGTTTGTTGGGAGTGGGATTCGATCCCAGGTCCTCGGCGTGATAGTCAAGTGTTCTAACCATCACACCAGGTCCGCTCCACATTTAGCAAAGTTGTTCAGTATGATCTATCTGTCAATTTTGGTTCGAAATTCTTTTATTAGACGGCGATAGCGTCAAAAACGTTCAATCACATATATCTATGAACTATTAAAGAATAATCTAGAATGGCGCTTTTAGCAAAGATGTCAAGTAAGCTTATCACGGTATATTAACGGAGTCCTTGAATCATAAATTAAAAATAAATAAATGTATCTTGAAACACTACTTAAACTACAAGTAATCTGTCAGTAGGTCAAACCCCTATATTTCAAAATATAAAAAGCTAGCAAGCTTGGAACTACAGGGGATACTCAAAATAAATGGGACAGGTAAAATTTTCACTTTTCAAAAAATGTTCAACTCGCTGTAACTTTTCGAAAATGGCATCAAATATCCTCAAATTTTTACTGTAAGTTTATCAACTAGTTGTGTATCAGTGGTCAAAATTTGGAAAAGATCGGGCTATTCTACACGAAGTTATCAAGGTTCTAGAAAAAGGTATAATTATTCGATAGCAAACTTTGAGCCGTTATATCGCCGGATTCAATGAACCGAATGCAATGAAATTTTGATCATTTTTTACTAATATAATGAGCTATCAAAAACATTTAACTAAACTTAAAATTCTTCACACGAAAGAAAATTATAACGGTTAGATAATTTTTCTAATAAAACACCAATTCATCAAAACTTCGTTATCGTTTTAAAATTCGAGATAGTAATTATAGTTCATTTAAATTCCCTCTAATTGACTAGAGTATATTTATGTTTCAAAGAAAAGCAACCAAATAGCCGGCATTGAATTGAAAAAGTAATGGGATGCATATGAAAAATAGATAAATTTACTGAAAAACCATAGAATAAATAAAATCGCTATAACTTTTTTTCTTAATTATAATTTCAAATTAAGTCAACTGTTTTTTAAAGTTCATTATATTAGTCATAAATGATCAAAATTTCATTACATTCGGTTCATTGAATCCGGAGATATAACAGCTCAAAGTTGGCTATCGGATAATTATACCTTTTTCTAGAATCTTTATAACTTCGTGTAGAATGGCCCGATCATTTCCAAATTTGAACCACCTGAAACACAACTAGTTGATGAACTTACAGTAAAAAACCTGAGAATATTTGATGCCCTTTTCGAAAAGTTACAGCGAGTTGAACATTTTTTGAAAAGTGAAAATTTTATCTATCCCAGTTATTTTGAGTATCCCCTGTATCTGATAAGGAGGCCTTATTTGGGTATATATTCGCTAGATTGAGCCCAGTATCAACAGAAGAAACAAAGACGTATATCCAGAAACTCTTACGGTATAGTTGGAAGGCATTTCCCGCAAAGCTGATCAGATAGATTAGAACTAATTTGGAATAGAGTTATTTGTTGGACATGCTTCCACTTTGTCTTGAAATGATGCAGTTTTTAGCAAAACTGTCCAGGGAGGTGATAACAACTGTGATGACCAGATTCTGTTGGCCCCTGGTTGCACATTTGCTAAGCGATTCCTTGCCTGAATGTTCCATGCTAGCCAAGTAATTTCACAAAATCGGCGCAAACATTCCACATCGTGTGTAGCAAACATAATACTGAGATCAGCGACGCCAGTAACAGAAAAGCACGGGAATCTCTGGAGGGCTTCCCGGAAACAAACCGCTGTGGAAATCTCTAGAGAAGTTCCTGGATAAATCCCTGGTGAAATTTCAGGAGCAATCTCGACAGGAATCCGAAGAGAAGAGATTTTCGGAGGACTCCCTAATGGGATCCCTAGAGGAACTTCTGAAGGCATTTCCTGAAGAATCCCTCGGTAAACCCTGGAAGAAACCTTTTATGGAATGTACAAAGAAATCTATAGAGAAACAGCCAGGAAAAATATGTAGAGGAACGTCTGGGTAAATCCCTGGCAGAACTTCAGGAGGAATTTCTAATGAAATTCTTCTCCGAAAAACTTCTACAAGAAATTCCAGGATAATCCCTCGGAGAAATAGAGGATACCTGGATAAAGGATAGTAGAAAATGACTGGAGGAATTTCTTATGGAATCTCTGCATGGAAAGATCTGGAAACCCCTGAAGACTCTGGCAAAATTCCTGAAGTAGTTCTTGGAGAAACCCCTGGAAGAAATTCTTGAATAAGTGCATAAAGCAATCCTTTTAGAAATTGCTGCTCAAATCTCTGGAGGAATTCTTGCAGAAATACCTAGTGGCATCCCTGAGGAGACAATTTTACAAGCTAGCCTGGTGGATTTCTAGAGGAATCTCTGGTGAAATTCTTGAAAGAATATCTAGAAGAATATCCTTACAAGAGTTTGATGGTGACGATTCTTGTTGGAACTCCTGATTTAACCCATAAGAAACCTCTCGAGGGATCTCTAGAACTACTCCCAAATAAATCCCTCCTGGAATATCTAGAAGAATTCCAGATGGAAGCCTTGAATTAATCCCTTGAGAAATTGCTGGATAAAGCCCTGAATGGATTCCTGGACGAATCCCTAATATCTCTAAAGGAATTCCTGAATAGTTCCTAGAGGAATTTATGGACTGACCTCTGTTGAAATTCCTGCAATTCCATGGAAAACAAAGGCATAATAAATAATGGATTTGCATAATAAAAAAAAACTTCTGATTCGATATTGTTTAAAAAGGTGGAATATGGTAAAAGTAGTAATTTACCGTCTAGTCTACCCCCGTTGGTTTGACCGCATCTAATCTGAACACTTTTTAAGTTGATCTGCACATCGTTCAAACTAAAAATGGTTCGAACGTCATTCTGCTTATGGAACGGGATGAAACGGAACACATAATCGAAGCAAAACAGCAAAAAAGGTGACCATCAGTGTATTTTTCGATGCCCACAGGGTTACTAGAATTTCAAATTAAAAATGAACCCCGTTGGTTTGCATGAGGTTTCGTTCAAACCAACGGAGATAGACGGTAATACATTCATTGTTAACAAAATCAACCAACCGAACCAAAGACACAATTGACATTTTGTTCTTAGCTTACTTCAAAACTTTGGGGGTATCCTGAATCAAAGACTCAACTGTCAGAATGTTCTTACCCAAGCAGCACACAAAGTCACAAAGGAGTGTCAACAGCGCAGGTTGTTGGTTGAACACGACTCATTTTCAAATTATTCTGCCTTTGAGTTGGCATTACATGAATGTAGCTGCTGTACAACCAAAAACATGCGCTGTCGACACTCCTTTGTGACTTATGTGCTGCTTGGGTAGGGTAATTCATGTATTTTGGACAGGCTGAGGACAACGTTAGAAAAATCGTCCCCTAGCTTCCTTAGAAAGGAATTGATTATTTTGCAAAGTTACTATTACGCTATAATATGATTGTACTTTGCGTTCCTGGTGATAAAAAGCTTAACGAAAGCATTCTAAGCTTAGAAAATCACAATATCTAATCGCCTGTTAGAATGGCATTTTGGACACCGAATATATGTTTTGGACACCCTCAGGTATATATAATTTGGACAGGGTAGTTAACTCCATGCTTAGCCATGAAAACTGCTTTATCATGAAAGCAGCATAAATTAACAAATATTTTCTTGTAAATTATCAAATTTCTCCGCTTAACAGGTGTAACGTAGTTACAAAAGGTCAACAAAAATATAATTTTTATCCAAACCTAACCGCCAAGTAAGATATTTTTCAATTTCAAAACATGGGACCAGCGAGGGTTATCGATTACCTTTTAGTAACTCGAGAGCCCCTGGTGGTGGGATTTAGAACCACCAATTTAAACCTATCCTGCAGCAAACTTACTGGGAGGATCTCATCACTAAAACTAATGACGATTAGCCTCATCAGTTCATACGAGAACTGAAATGTTGTTTTTGCCAAAAAATACAATAGATGACTATTGAAAAGAGGGCGTCGCGTAGATCTAGCATTGTTAAGTCATCCGATGATCTAGCATTCTCAAATCGATCGGTGAGCAAGTTAGATGTGACCAAACAGTTAATAGAAAAAAAGTGTAATCTACTCCATAGTGATTGAAGATCGAACGAAAGTTTGTGTAAGCATATATGTAGTGTAAACCTGAAAACAGAAATCAATTGTACATACATTATTATTACAGTTTTTGAGTGCATAACGTGGAATTTTAAAAATCTGAAGTAGGCCCTGTTGCGAAAAGTTTTCAGTAAGACGTTGTGAGTAACCTAGAACAATATGTGAAGGAGTAGAAAATTATTGAATTCATTCTTATTTTTCAACAATTCTCGCAGATAGAAAAACCTTTTAAATAAGCGTAAAAACTGAAAAACTGTAGTATCGAATACTCCCACGAGGCACAGGTAATGAGTGATTATGAGGTTATTGTGACTGTGTTATTGTGTTAATGCGACCGTTTGTTATATTTTCTCCTTGAAGGACACAGCTATCCTTCAAGCGAAGGTGCTAGTGTAGGGTGTAGGGGATAGCGACCAGCCACGCTGTCTCTAGGGACGAGTCAGAAGTTCGGCGACTTGTAGGCTCGCCTCGTCGTCCGCGCCAGTATTCGACCCTCGCGCACCCTGGACCGAAGGAATCCACGCCTTCCGGAGGAATTCGGACGCTACTAACCGAATATCGCTCCATCGGTCTCGAAGGGAGATTCACACCACGTGAGCGCATTGGCACCGCCCATCACCACCCCGCTTGTCGAACCCCATCGATCGGTGTTAGCAACACGAGAACGGCTCGTAGCCACGAGTGATAAGCACGGATGGTGGTGTGATAGCCCGTCATCGTAGTTCGACTGACAGCATCCCCGGTCGAGCGATCGGACTGCTCGAATTTCTTCGCTAGCCGAGAGCCGAACCCTCTCCGACCCGACATCACGAGTGAGCAGAGAGACGGTACCGCGCACGGTGTCACGTGTACGGATCGACCGGTAGTCCACCGGAGTGACGGCGACATCGCAAGGATCCAGCCAGGACCCTCACGGCTGCAAGCAGGTCAGATCGTTTTGGTTTTTTTCTGTATATGATAATCGTTCGCATTGAACACCCACAGACCCATTTTTGGTCGAAGAAGCGTGCACGCATTAGGGAATAAGAGATAACTAGAGTGTAAGATTTTATTGCCCCCTACCTCATTATAAAATGTTTTCACCATGAATAGATTTAGAACCGTTTTATGGCACATACTAATAAATTAATCGAAAGAGGAGAGAAAACTTGATCATTGGTTCAGTTGGTTTTCGTCAGAGATTTGCCCCATCGTTCGTTGGTTCTGGGTATGCGATTTGAACAGTTAACTGTTGCACGGTAGGTTCGGAATTGATCTTAACTTGTGACAAGGACTCGCCTTGAGGAGTCTGGCCGGGATACTCAAGCTGATCCACATGCAAGCCGATTGGAATGCTTGCTTGGCGCTAAAGTGGATGCAGTTGATACCAATCTGACCTCGTAACACAAAACCGTTACACAGGTATCTATTTTGATACCTAGGGTATGTGTTCCATCATTAATCTCACGCTCCCATATTCATCCTATTCGAAAACAAGCGATTACGGCACCGATTGATTCCTTTCTTTTTGTTTTCATGGGTGCTCACTTCTAACAAAAAATACAAAAATAAGAAACAAAACAAACAGTGCTTAAATCCTTTGTTTTTCGTAGGATGAAAATGGGAGCCACATGCTTAAGAAGGGAACCAATACCCTATTACAGTTTTTGTTAAAATCGAGGAAATATCGCCAGAACCACATAATACGCCTCCATGTATGCAATCGCACAGCATTCCCATGTAGTTCGTCAGATGACCAAAATATATTTACAGTAGAAAACTTGTAATGTATTTTGGCCACCACCTATTTTAGGCGTTCTAGATGAATGTTAAGGGATTGGCTGCCCAATGCTTCTTTATTGAACAGTTTTCATTGCAATAAGGTTTTTAAATTTCTTACAATTATCCATTCAATGATTTTGAGTTGAATATTGTAGGGTATATGTACCATTCCTTGGCCTAATTTGCAAGCCGCCTTGACAATTTTGACCATAACTCATGAATTAATAGCACTAGAAATAATATGTCGACCCTATTACACACTCTAAGCAATGCATGTTTCACCAATTGGAAGTAAACTTACGTAAATATTCAAGATTTTACTTAATTAAGTTGAAAAGATTCGATGCGATGGTATGCAACGTTGGTCTATGGTACAAAAATTGGCCTATTAGTGGATACAACGTTGGCCTATTGCTATCCATGCACTAGAACCACTAATTATCTAATTTTTTCAATAGTTCTGCTGAAGTATTATCTCTGTTTGTTCACCAATCTTACTTTTAAATTATATTTTCGGAGCCAAATTTTCAAAAAAACTATAAATAAATCACTTTAACGAAAGTTCTTTCTTAATTTAGTAACCAAAACAAAGCAACCCTATTATTATGTTATATTTTTACAGTCACCGCACACAAAATCTTTCTTCCTGTTCGTTCTTTCTGGTTCTTACGCAAGAAATGCTTTTGACGTCTTTTTATCACTGTTTTTGACGTCACTTTACTGATGGGCCAAGATTTGGGTACATAGTGAAAAAAGTGTCCTCAATATTCGGCCCACATTCAGTTTGTAAAACATTTATTATTCGTTGAAAACAAATATACAAGTTCAAAATAGAGTCTTTGACCGTCGCATCAAATGTTCAGTTATTGAAAAGTCAGTTCGAAATGTTCCAGAATCATGCCATTTATGATCATGTGTATAGATTACCCACTAAGCCGAAGAACCATGGCGTCTACAAAAGCTAAACAAAGTGACATTTTCATTCAATTTTAATGCTTCACAGTGCTAAAATTGAAACGAAATGTTACAGTTGTTTGCCGCATAGCTTTTCCGATATCCAGTTATGCGTGTTTGTTTGAGTTTTTGGTTAACGTTGAGATAGGCCGAACGAGGGGACTATGCCAACGAAGCATCCCGATACCCTATGTGACTATGAAGTGTATGTCGTCTTGCATACCTGTGCATTTGGGGGGTTTTAGTGAAACATTTTACATTTTCGATAATTTTGAAGTAAATTCTTAATTGTTAAGCGTATTTTCAACGTAAGTCATCAGAATAGAATCTGTTTGATCCAATAATCGGTATTCAGAAGTATCTACTTTCATTAGCTCTCCGGAACAAGACATACATCGCAGTGCATGTCCAAATTATATACATGTCCAAATTATATTTTTTACCCTAGCTAGCTGAACAAATTTTCCGAAGACGGTATCATTTAATTTTATCCGAATTCAGAATTAAAGCGTTTTAAACATTTTTGACACAAGAAAAATCGCGAACTGAGGCCGCCGTTGAGGCCGCCGTTGCCAGATAACTCTTTAACTGCTGAACAATTCTATCTTATTAAAATTTTAAGATATCGGGATAGAACTTTCTTGACACCAGGTGCCACCTATCGGATAAGTTACGAATCTCAGTCTATAGCTATTGTCAGATTGTCCTTCACTTTGCCGAAGCTGGCTTCATTCTAAGTCACTGAGATGTATAGGATCGAACAATTTTGCACTGGCACTACCTAGTGGACGAATCTCGAACCCAGATCATAGTTGCCAGATAGTTCTTAGTATGCTGAACAACTTTGCTGAAAACGGCATACTTCTGGCTCATTAGAGTTTCAAGATATGCGTTAGGGTGGCCCACACTTATATGAAAAACAAAAATTTCGAAAAATGCTAAGTCTTACCTCCTAAATCAGTTGTTTTGGACACCGAGAAGCTACTTTTTAAAAGACACAGACACGTTTGATGCTTCCAGTGAGCTATTTGCTCTTTGAAGGAAGCACGACACTAGACAACGGACTAGCATGCAACGCCCAGTGGCACAGCCGAAAACTTTTCCTGACAGCTGCGGCGGGAATCGAACCCGCGCTCCTTAGCACGATGCGACTAAAGGCTTGGTGACCTTAGCCGCACGACCACGAAGCCACACTTTCAAAATTTGAGCAAAATCAATCGAGCCCAAGCTCAAAACGCTTAAAGTTTGTATGGAAAAACTTGGCCAAATGTATGCAGAACTTTTATGTTTTCGAATTTTTCCTCTAGGTGGCGCTGTAAGCGCTCAATGAATAAATCCTTTTGTATTATTGTAGGTGACTATATGCCAAAGAACTTTGTCGAAGATCGTGAAGTGATTCGACGGCTGGGAAAAAAGTTATACCCTAGGCAAAGTGAGGCAAAGTATTGAGATTTCATTATTGATATTATTCCTTTACATGTATTGGGTTTTTAAATTAAGAAAAACGTATTGATTTTTTGATTTTATACGAAAGAGTACCTTTTTCTGAACCACCATGATTTTTTTCAGATTTTTAGAACTTCATTTTGGTACCTGAAATCGATTTCGAAGAGATTTTTCAAAATCACCTTTTGACAGCTGGCCAACTGCTTGACAGCTCCGCCCAGTACAAAATGCGACAAGGGGTGATTCGACAAATCGCTCCCATACAAACTTCAAACTGATTTTTAAATAGGTTCCCGGGCACCAAAATTCATGAAAATTTGGATTTCGGCTCAGTTTTGCATGCAGATTCTGAATATGGAATTATCTTAACACCGCTAAAGAAGCCAATTGGAAGAACAACAATAAAGTTTATTCTCACTTTACCTAGGGTATAACTTTTTTCACAGACTTTGGATCACTATGCGGTCTTCGACAAAGTTGTTTGGCATATAGTCACCTACAATAATACCAAAGGGTTTATTCATTGAACGTTTACAGCGCCACCTAGCGGCAAAATTCTAAAACTTAAAATTTCTGCATATAAGTTGGCCAAGTTTTCCCATACAAACTTCAAGCGTTTTGAGCGCCCCCTTAGGCTTAATTAATTTTGCTCAAATTTTGAACGTAGCTTCTGGGAGTCCAAAACAACTGATTTAGGAGGTAAGACTTTGCATTTTTCGAAATTTTTGTTTTTCATATAAGTGTGGGCCACCTTAATATGCGTGTCTGAACTTTTATGACACTAAGGGCCGATTTCTTCACCTCGGCTTAACCGGTAAGCCAGGCTTAACCAAACAGTTAAACCTGGCTTAACGCTTAAGCCAGGGTGAAGATATCGCCCCTAAGAGCCACCTAGCGGATAAATCGCGAAACATAGATTCATAGTTTAGCTTGTTGAATAACTTTATCTAAGACGGTATCATTTTATCTCATCAGGATTCTGAGATATAAAGGTTTGATCATTTTTTTTAAACTTGCACCGTCTAGCGGACGAAGCTCGAACCAAGGTCATTGTTGTCAGATATTTCTATCTTCTAACTCATCGGAATCTCAAGTTATACGTTGTGCAACGTAGGAAGCCAATTTTGGTACCCCAAGACAATCCACCAACAGTGGATCCACTCCCCAATTTAATTCAACTTAAATAGTTTATATAGGACATGCACGTCAATATTTATGTACTGAACATTATATGCAATACGAACTTGGGTAATACACACCTCTTACTATAGGCAACGAACCCAGGAAGAAATTACATGTACAGCCCGGAAACAGTTTTTGAAGCTCTAACGCAATTGGGATTTCCAGTAGTATATGGAAGGAGTTTTGAAAGAATTTCTACATTCTAATATATTTTGAAAAACTACCCAACTAACAACTACTCATTTAACAAGCACCTTTATGACGATTTAATTCAGCATGATGCTACATAATATTTGGATAATTTTTAGACACAACCTTTGTTCATAAATTTGGAGAAACAATAAAGCATAGTGTTGTGTACCAACTGAACTGTTGTTTTTAAAAGCGTTCAATGATATAGTAAAGCTGTTGTTCAGCTTCAGCAAAATGAAATTGTTCGCGTAAGGGCACGTGACGCGACGTGCAAATATATTGAACGGAACACGGAACATCTTTCCATTGCATTGCAACGGCAAAATACGTACAGATTTTATTGTCTGATTATTTCCTATACATTCATATACATTTGGGGATACAACACATATAGACTGATATGCACAAACAAAAATAATATGCATAATTTTTCAATTTCAACGAGAGTTTATGATTGGTGCTAAGGCTATGAACAACTATTAAGAAAAAATTACTACACATAAATTTGCCTAAATTAAGATTTGAACTTGAGACCCGTTAATTGCCTTCTTACGCAAAAACGCAAAAAAAAGTGAAATCTCAATACAAATGGCTCAACTTTGGCTCTCCAAAACTCTTAGATTTCCCAACAAAACAACAATTATTTTTCCTCATTTGAAAGAACTACCCTTTATCTCTTGATTTCTAGCTTTGACTACCTAGATAAATCGGAAATAAAAACTATGCGACAGACAAAACTTTTTCATGTTTTACGGTTTTTGCCCACTTTTTGTTTATCTTGTTGTGGTAAATCTCACAGGCAACGTAAACAAAAGTTTGTTTACACACAAACAAGTACATATAAGTAGTATATAAGTATATGTATAAGTATAAGTATAAGTATAAGTATAAGTATAAGTATAAGTATAAGTATAAGTATAAGTATAAGTATAAGTATAAGTATAAGTATAAGTATAAGTATAAGTATAAGTATAAGTATAAGTATAAGTATAAGTATAAGTATAAGTATAAGTATAAGTATAAGTATAAGTATAAGTATAAGTATAAGTATAAGTATAAGTATAAGTATAAGTATAAGTATAAGTATAAGTATAAGTATAAGTATAAGTATAAGTATAAGTATAAGTATAAGTATAAGTATAAGTATAAGTATAAGTATAAGTATAAGTATAAGTATAAGTATAAGTATAAGTATAAGTATAAGTATAAGTATAAGCATAAGTAATGGCTGAATTATTGAAACAGTTTACATCTACAGTAAAACCTCCATGAGTCGATATTGAAGGGACCATCGACTCAAGGAAATATCGAGTAGTGGAACAAAATCCTTTGCGAAGCTTTTTGGGGGGACCATCATAGTAACCCAGAAATTATTTTTCAGTATGGAAAAATTTACCTCCATGAGTCGATATCGAGTCAAGGAACATCGACTCATGGAGGTTCGACTGTAATTAAAAAAAAGTCTGAACAGATGAAAAAATATGCAAAACTGCTATCGCTCAACAGCACAATTGTGCTGGTTCGTCACGAAAGAGATATGACTTGTGCAAAACACATTATACAGACACATGTGTTAATTTGTACATAAACTGAATAAGAAGCAGAAAAAGGTCTTGTAAAACTGTTTTGTTAAGGAATTACTGCAAGTTGAACAGAAAACTTTTTGAACGCTTGAAATGTGTTTAAATTATCATTGTTGAAACCGATACGCAAGGTTGAACATGGGCTACTTTTCAATTGAAAAAGCATTTGTACAGTAATATGTACAGCATAATTTTGGGTCAGCTATCATTACTATTATAAAGCAACAATTCAGCATGCGTGCTTGTTTGTGGATTGCAATTGCTATTTGGGATATCCCATGAAATCATTAAAGCATTCTTTGGGCAAAGTAAAGAAGAACCTTTGAAGAAATTCTCAGATTTCAAAAGCTGGGGAATTTCTCCATTGACCCAATCATATTACTCCAAGAACTCTATAGATATTTGTTTCCAATGAAATCTTCAAAAGCAAGTATTCCGCCTGATTTGAGATTTCTCTAGAAATTCTCACATGAATTACTTCTTCTGTGACCCTTTTTTGGGGTGTTTCTGGTGGATCATCTACAGAATGTAGACAAAAAAAATGTAAAAGTTGAGAAATTCTAAGCAAATCACTTATAGAACTTATGCTAAAAGTTTGTAGTAAAATTACAGAGGAAATAAAAATACTCCAGTAAAAGTCTCAGAAAGGTTGTATTACTGCTTCTTGAACAAGTCCAAACGTATTCCCCGGAGTAATTTCTAGAGATAAATTTAAATAATTGTATTGGAGAATATCCAAAGAAATTATCTGCCTATTTGATTAGGGTATCCAGCATCAGGAGGATAATCTCAGATTCTCATCATGCCCATTGCGCACATCATCTTGAAAACATTCAACGGGAATCCGAAAATGAAAAACAAGAGAAACAAGCTTACTTCTTTCAAGTCTTCGTCCACGCCGTCACACATAACCGCTTGACGATAATGAGAATTCTCTCTAAGAACTACGCCCTAGCCGTATCAGCACACTCTACACTGAACGGCGGCTTGCGGTGAAAATTACTATTCTGAGGGTCAATTTAAATGCACAACGCCACTAAATTTGTGCAGACTGAGTTTCGTTTTAATTCAACAGATTTATGTTCTCAATTTTACCATGGACTGGATTTTCAATTAAAAAAAGTTTCTGTTGGCAACCGGATTCGAACCAAGAACCTTGACATCACCAGGCTCGCACGCTACCACTCAGCTATCGAACCGGTTGATGTGAGAAGAAACAAAACGCACACAAGAAGCATTGGTGGATCGATGATCATGTTTTGCCATGGTAAATTTAAAAACATTTTTATGCTTGTCATTACTGCAAGGCTCCTTTCAGTGTACACGTCCTTTCTTACAACACAAAGCTTCGGTAATAGCAGCTTCTCCAGCCTGGAAGCAGTCTTCTGTCATGACATTTATGCCGGAGGTAAAACAATAGAATCTTTTCGCCGTCCGGAAAAATTGAAAATCACGAACGTGCAAGAATTCTATGATTTCACGTTTTACCCCTTCGCGTCTCAAGCGCAATCACACACCACAGGAAAAGCAGAACGGACTGAGGACTGTAATTCAGACGTCCTCCTAAGTAATCTTCTCATGTCACACACTAGAACTGGTGCACCCTTGAACGACGACGACGATGACGACGTCTGATGGGGATTTTCGTTCTCTACACTCGACATCATCCTTGTCGTCGATGTCGGCGTCGTCATCATCTCGGGACTCGAGTGGAGCTGCTCCTTGCACACGAACCTAGGGCACTTGAGCCTGTGTGGCATTTTGACATACACACAAGTGGTTTTGTTGGGTGGGCAAGGGCAATCCTCAGGAGAGGGATTTTCAAAAATTGCACGTATTTGTTACTCCCTCGAAGGAGCTTTGCGCTTCTGTGTGAGGCCCGGTCCACCACACAGACGAAAGCTTCAAGATGTCACGTTTTGGACTCGCAGCTTTGTGTGTTTTTCTACAGAGGGGGCTTTCTTCGGGACTGAGTGAGGATCAACTCGGCACTTCTCGGACATGGACTAGCGTTTGATCTTCTTTTCAGCAGGGGAAATCACGAATAGGATGAGGAATTGTGGAATTGATATCATCATTGCCACGGTGCACAATATTGTTATTTTGTTGTAGGCCGTGGTTTATATGTAGATAACAGCATGAACGTGAAAGACATGTGTTTTCAAACATCATTGTTTCTGAATCAACTTTTTCTCCATTCCATTCAAAAATCATTATTAAAATATGCGGTCGTTGGAGGTGAAATTCCTTTGAGGAGTTTTTGGTGGAAATATTTTAAAATGTATGAGGTGAGGGTAGAGCTAGCTTAAGTTAAAATGCACATTTATGTGCAAAACAAAAAATAAAATATATAATAGTGCTGGGCAATTTTTTTTATTACCATACGAGTTTAAGCCGAAGGGTCTCAGATTTTCATGATTTTTTTTCCACAGGTAGGGCTCATGGATATTTATATGAACAAACAAAAATTGAGAAAAATTCAGGTCGCCAATTTTCTCGGAAAACTCAGGTGGATTTTTCTTATTTCCCCCTGACACTACTTACTTTGAAAAATCATAACTCAAGAACATCATCATAGAAACAAAGTTTTTTATACAAAATAAAAGCAAATTTTCTTAGAAATCAAAAAAATATATAAACTGGACAAAGTTTTCCACAAAATTTTCCACAATTGAGAAAATTCGTAAAGAAAAGCCGGAAAAATAATGCCCGAGCTCGGGGAAAATTTTCAAAAATATATTTTTGAGAAGGTAATTTTATAAGCTTTAATCGTTGAAATTTTTGGAATGCACTTTTTTTTTGTTTTTGAGTTATGGCCAATTTTGTTGAAAAATGCCCAAATGTGCCAAATAAGGCTTTTCTTTGAATAATCATAACTCAAGAACGAAGCATCGTGGAAACAAAGAAAATGAAAGCAAATTCAAAAAAAATATGAAGTGGTAAAAGTTTTCCACGAAATTTTCCACCGTTAAGAAAATTCATAAAGAAAAACCGGCAGAATTATGTCAGAACTCGCGGAAAATTTTCAAAAAAAATATTTTTGAGAAGGTAATTTTATAAGATTTGATCGCTGAAATTTTTAGAATGCACTTTTTTTCGTTCCTGAGTTATGGTCAATTATGTGAAAATGGTCAATTTTCACAAAATTGGGTTCTTTAGGGGTGTCCTGATTATTTCATAATCGGATTCTCCGCCCAGAAATTAGTCTAAATCAAAAATTTCATAATTTTTGGAGTCCGGGAACTATTTTTAAAATGCATATAAAGTTTGTATGGGGATTTTTTTTTGTTCGGATTGAACTGTCATTTTATCGATTGAACTGTCATTCTATCGAAAATTGAAACTGTTTTGTTAATTTAGCCATCAAAACAGAGGTATTGGAATCCAATAAAATCACGTAATACTCAGAAACATGAGCTCTTTCGATTAGGCTATAGAAAATAGCAATATTTTATTCACTAAACAACCCAATTGACCATAACTCAGGAAAGAAAAAAAAAGGGCATTCCAAAATTTTCAGCGATCAAAGCTTAGAAATAACCTTTACAAAAATATTTTTTTGAAAATTTTACGCGAGTTAGGGCATAGTTTTTCCGGATTTTCTTTATAAATTGTTTCAACGGTGGAAAATTTTGTGGAAAACTTTTTCCAATTCATATTTTTTTTTTGTATTTCCAAGAAAATTTGCTTTCATTTTCATCAAAAACTTTGTTTCTACGATGCTTGAGCATGAGCATGAGCATAGATGCTTCATTAGAATAATTAGCCACAGAAGTCCAATGTCGCGACTGTTCGTGTGACTAACATCTAGTTTGCCACGCCTTTACGGCGTCAGTAGTGGTAGTAGAAGTGTCAAACAAATTTTGTTTCCCAAAACAAAAGATCCTCTACAACAGCGTTTCTCAAACTATGGGTCGCGACCCACTGGTGGGTCGCGGACTGATTTTTGGTGGGTCGCGAAGTCTTTATCAACTTATGTCGAATGTTATTGCTAGTCATTTTCTAATTCCCTTGGAGAATCCATTTCTATGTAGAAGAGTTATTTCTAGAATTTCAATTTCTCCTTTATTCTATTCAAAATTTTGTATAACATATAAGTATTCAATATAAAAACTACTGTCTGCGTACTGAAATCGATCCTAAAACTATGAGTTTTCAATCGGAGTTTTGATTAGGGTTTAATTGAGATTAGGATAAACTTTACTTGTGTTAGATTTTACTGGTTTTCTGAAAAAAAAAAAGAGCTCAAGATTTTGTTTGCAGTCAACATTTTTTGTTAGACTTACACGTCAATTTCAACAGTTAAAATATAAAAAAAAAATAGAAATACCAAAAATCATGCAAAAAAAAAACTACCAAACTTCGACAAGAATTCTATCAAACTTCAGTAAAGCTTAACTTCTGTGAAATTCAGATTAATGTCGATACTCTTAATTTTAACTGAACAAATTAAGTAAAAATGAAGTAAAAATGGAAATTAAATAACTGTGTATGAAGGATATCCTTGAAAATTTCAAGAGGACTGACATATCTGATTATCCAGCAGTACTATAAATTCTAAAAACTACTTGATGTTCACCCACTCTCTGCGAATATCTATAGCATTTTCATCCGATATTCAATTTTAAAGTAGATTTTAAACTTCTGCAGAAGAATAAAATTGCTACTATATATGGAGCCACACTGGTTGAATATATTAGAAACTGAGAATCTTATCTCAAATTTTTAAGACAAAGAGTTAACTGATACCTCAAACTTAAGCACCACAACCTTTCTTAGACTTTTCCTAAAAAAACAAAAAGATCACTATTAATAAAGTAAAAATATTTTTTTAAAGTTTGGGCTATGCTATTTAACGTAAGTTTATCACAAACTATGAAAGTGATTAAATGTATTTATTTAAAAAGGCAGTCCAAATTTGCAAACAAATAACTTATTTTAAAAATCTGCATGCTGGTGGGTCGCCAAATCCTTTGAAAATCAAAAGTGGGTCGCAAGCTGAAAAAGTTTGAGAACCCCTGCTCTACAAGATAGGAACTTAAAAATGGGCGTTTATTATAATTAGTGTTATTAAAATTATTAAACAGGAAAAGTGACTACAGCGCCATTGGAGTTCTAGTGTACTTCTTTTGATGCTTCGTTCTTGAGTTATGATTTTTCAAAGAAAAGCCTTATATGGCACAATCGGACAAACAAAATTGGCCATAACTCGAAAACGAAAAAAAGAGCATTCCAAAAATTTCAGCAACTGAAGCTTATAAAATTACCTTCTCAAAATTTGAAAATTTTCCCCGAGTTCGGGCATTGTTTTTCCGGCTTTTCTTTACGAATTTTCTCAACTGTGGAAAATTTTATGGAAAACTTTTTCCAGATATTTTTTTTTTGTTTTGATTTCTGAGAATTTTTTTTTTTTCATTTTCTAAAAAAAACGTTGTTTCTACGATGCTTTGTTCTTGAGTTATGATTTTTCAAAGTATGGTCTTGTACCGTTTGGGCAGATGTAGCTATTCTGGGCACTTGCAGCTATAAGTAAGTCAATTTCAATCCGATTGATTTGAATTTTTGTATAGAGTTTGATACTGTACGTTCATATCTCTATACAGAAATTCAAATTAATCGGGTTGTAAATGAGTTAGTTATAGTGGCAAGTGCCCAAAATAGGTACACCTGCCCAAACGGTACAAGACCCTAAGTAGTGTCAGGGGAAATCAAGGAATTTCTACCTGAGTTTTCTGGGAAAATAGGCAACCCTGAATTTTTCTCAATTTTTTTGTTCATATATCCATGAGCCCTGCCTGTGGAAAAAACTTCATGAAAATCTGAGACCCTTCGGCCCAATAAACCCGTACGGTAATAAGAAAAATCCCCAGTTCTCAAACGATTTCAACCAATTTTTTTTTTTTTTTTTTGAGTGTTCGCTATTTATGTGTCGTGTCCTGGGACGATCAGAATATTTAAAAATGTTCTTAGTTTTCAAACGGGGTCTATCAATATGACAAGGAAACCAGGATGATTCGGGCAGACAACTGATTCGAAGAAGGCTATATGGTGTGCCTGAACGTTGACCAAGCGTATCCTTTGGAGTTTACCCTTCCACTAACAACACTCAAATTCCCGTGACACCTAGGCCTGAGAGATTGTCTACATTTTTCATAGGTGTCCAAAACTAACCATCCTTTCCCATTCCCCAGCAGTCGCAAGGACATGGCCAGGACAGTGCTCGACCATTGGAGGATTGCGTCAGTCTTGTCTAAGAGTCAGAGATTAGTCCCAAATCTCTGTGCTTTGGTTCAGACGGGAAGGAGGCAACCCTCATAACAGCGGTCTAGGACTGTACCACCTACGAATTTGTGCGACTCGCTTAATGCTAATGATAATGTTCTTAGTTTTCAAACGGGGACGATTTTTCCAAAAAAAATCTTTTTTTTTCATGCAAAAATGTATGATAAAAATCATAAGGCTGACCCAAATTTTGATTTTCTCTTTTGTCAACAAACCCCCACCCCCCCCCCCCCCCTCCCGGAATTTTCCCAAGCAGCACACAAGTCACAAAGGAGTGTCGACAGCGCAGGTTTTTGGTTGTACAGGAGCTACATTTATGTAATTCTAACTCAAAGGCAGAATAACTTGAAAATGACTCGTGTCCAACTAAAAACCTGCGCTGTCGATATTCCTTTGTGACTTGTGTGCTGCTTGGGTTATTGTCGTAATTCCAAATTTTGAGAGGGGGGGGGGGGACACAAATAAATTATTTAAGAAATTTAAAAAATTTAAAAAAAAATTCAAGTGAAATTAGGGTCGTCGAGAAAATTTCCTAACAAATCCAAGGAGTTTGACGATTTTGCCAAACTGTTTGGGTAATTTTCCATCAAATACAATTATTATTTATCGTCCCCGCTGCCACCCACTTAACGACCACCGCGTTGACCAGGTTGTTCTCTAACCAATTTAGTTCATTTTTTTGTGTGTGATGCGACTGTACATTAATTAAGTCAAGGCTTTGAAGAGAAGACTTCAGGTGCGATTCAGGAAATTTCAGGAGCCTTTAAAAGGCGTCCCGACAGGCTTCGTTGGCATTGCAGTGGGATTACCGGGATTTGAGGGGCACGAGAAAGAGAAAGATAGAAGAGGGGGCAGCTTGCTTCCTCTTTCATCTCGCTCTTTCTCGTGTGTGTTTAGAAGAGTGAGTAAGAAACAGAAAAAGCTGTCTTCGCCAATGCTCAGGAGCCTACCCGAGCAGGAGAAAATAGCCGTACAATACTAACATCTGAATGTTAAATCTAATAACCACAACCTGAATGAGGTATTGAAAAGCCCTGCATAAGAGGTAAAAAAATCTTAAATAATAACTTGGGTGTTTCTAACGAATATCTGGTGACAATACCAAACCAATAACTCAACGAGTTATTTTCGGCTGGTAACGCAATACCTACACAATACCAAAATAAGCTATTTTGACTGGCTCGATAACTAACCAATACCTTGTTTTGGTATGGTACCTGGCTTTGGTGTGAGCTGCAGTTGTGTGTCAGTTATTCGTTATTATTATTATTGATTTTTTTTAATATGGGGAAATTCAGCCCGAGGCTGGTTCATCCCCGTAGTTTTTCGTTCCTGCTTTAATATAAAGGACGTTACACGAGTTTCAGGCGCATTACAAGGCAATTCAGAGGATTTTTAGACAATTTCATGGATTTCAGGAACGTTTGATAGTATTACACGGGCACTACAAGGGGTTTTCTAATGCTTTAGAAATGCGTTCAAGGGGTTTGGGGCATCCATTAAATACGTCACGCTAAAATTGAGAATTTCTCATCCTCTCTTTCCTCTCCATGCGTGACGTACTTTATGGATGCGCCCTTTCGGGGACATTTCAGAGGAGTTTCAGAGGGTTTCAGGCAGGGGGTCTCAGAAGCCATTTACGGACGTTAAGGGGTATTTCAAATGGATTACACTTGACCATCACGCCGAGGACCTGGGATCGAATCCCACTCCCGACAAACTCGCAAAATGTGAGTTCTTCCTTCGGAAGGAAAGTAAAGCGTTGGTCCCGAGATGAACTAGCCTAGGGCTAAAAATCTCGTTAATACAGATTAAAAAAAGTATTTTATAGGTCATGAGACCTCCAAGTACCCACTGAAAGCTCCTGAAACACCCCCGAGACCATCCAAAGCTTACTAAGACTCCTTGAAACGCCTTTCAGACTCCCTGAAGCATCCCAGAGCATATACACTTCGCGCTCATCATTTCGAAGGCGCAACCGCGAGAGTGTGGGAGATTGACATCTAAGCCGAAAGAGAGATTAAGTTGTGAAAGACGGACCCGGTTAGGGTGGTGCTTTGAATCCAGTTAGATTTTCTATTTCACAGAATTGTAACTTGTTCTGTGGCTTAGTTGGTTAAAGCGCTGGACTAGCGATACGAAGTCGTTGGTTCGAATCCCACCAAATTTTTTCACAAATTTATCTCTCAATTTGTCAATTAAGCACACACTGTGTCTTCGAAAAAAGTTAGAGCTCTTTCGTCTATCCCAGAGACCTCCTGAAGCTCCCTGAAACGCCGCTGAAGCGCCCTTGAGACCTCTTGAAGCGCGCCAGAGACCCCCTGGTACCACCCAATAGATAACGCACATTAGACCCTTCAAACACCCCGAAAACGGTTCTGCAACGCCTCCGAAAACCGTGGAAAATTCTCTGCAATTTTCTCAAATTCCTAAATAAACCTCCTGTAAAGCAGCTGAGACCCTCCGAAACCTATGGTTGTAGGTAACTGATAAATGCGAATGATGATAGCAACTTCATCACGATCATTTGGAATATCTAAATGGCTCGAATTTCATTTGAAGTAAGACCATTATTAAGTACAACATCCATATGATTAACTGCTGAAGAATGAGATGATTTGTCCTACTCAACAGTTAGACAATAAGCATTTGATTTTTTGAAGTTTTAAAATTAATTACCCAAACTATGCTATGCCTATACTAAGCAAAGGCAGTCAAATGCTAAGTAAAAAAAACTCATTCCCCAGGATATTTCTCGATCCCGCCGGGCAGCCACCACCCCCACATCCATACACTCGCTCCACCGCCTAACTGCTGGGTATCGCGTTCCAGCTCGATGCGGAGAATGTAAATTTCAAGTGGCCGTACTTTTGCACGTTTGGTTATGTGGTGGGCATTGTGAATCATTGGAGGGTAGATTTCGCTGAGCCAGAAGTTTTCATCACGATGAGAAAACCATTATGTTTGCGATTTTTTTCTCTCTGCCAGTTTTGGCAGAAGCCTTGCTAAAGGAAAAAAAATGGGTGGAAAATTAATATGTGAGCGCGAAAGTATTTTTACCCTCCTATAGGATTGACGATCGGTGATGGTGCAGGTATTGTGAAGGTAGATGAAGAGATTTATATAATCAAACATGTGAATTGGAAGTAAAATTCTGACTCAAATTTCCCAAAAAAAAAAGTTTAGAATAAGGAATAAGGAATAAGGAATAAGGAATAAGGAATAAGGAATAAGGAATAAGGAATAAGGAATAAGGAATAAGGAATAAGGAATAAGGAATAAGGAATAAGGAATAAGGAATAAGGAATAAGGAATAAGGAATAAGGAATAAGGAATAAGGAATAAGGAATAAGGAATAAGGAATAAGGAATAAGGAATAAGGAATAAGGAATAAGGAATAAGGAATAAGGAATAAGGAATAAGGAATAAGGAATAAGGAATAAGGAATAAGGAATAAGGAATAAGGAATAAGGAATAAGGAATAAGGAATAAGGAATAAGGAATAAGGAATAAGGAATAAGGAATAAGGAATAAGGAATAAGGAATAAGGAATAAGGAATAAGGAATAAGGAATAAGGAATAAGGAATAAGGAATAAGGAATAAGGAATAAGGAATAAGGAATAAGGAATAAGGAATAAGGAATAAGGAATAAGGAATAAGGAATAAGGAATAAGGAATAAGGAATAAGGAATAAGGAATAAGGAATAAGGAATAAGGAATAAGGAATAAGGAATAAGGAATAAGGAATAAGGAATAAGGAATAAGGAATAAGGAATAAGGAATAAGGAATAAGGAATAAGGAATAAGGAATAAGGAATAAGGAATAAGGAATAAGGAATAAGGAATAAGGAATAAGGAATAAGGAATAAGGAATAAGGAATAAGGAATAAGGAATAAGGAATAAGGAATAAGGAATAAGGAATAAGGAATAAGGAATAAGGAATAAGGAATAAGGAATAAGGAATAAGGAATAAGGAATAAGGAATAAGGAATAAGGAATAAGGAATAAGGAATAAGGAATAAGGAATAAGGAATAAGGAATAAGGAATAAGGAATAAGGAATAAGGAATAAGGAATAAGAAATAAAAAATAAGGAATAAGGAATAAGGAATAAGGAATAATGAATAAGGAATAAGAAATAAGGAATAAGGAATAAGGAATAAGGAATAAGGAATAAGGAATAAGGAATAAGGAATAAGGAATAAGGAATAAGGAATAAGGAATAAGGAATAAGGAATAAGGAATAAGGAATAAGGAATAAGGAATAAGGAATAAGGAATAAGGAATAAGGAATAAGGAATAAGGAATAAGGAATGTCAATAATAAATATGAAAACCTAATCAAAAAGCAATTAACAACGATAAAAAAGCAAATAGATGTTGTGTAGTTTTCCATTTGATTTTCATTCTGGAAAATGAACTATCCACAATCTAGTAGGATTGAAAGCTCTCTAATGCAAACACCACACTCTTCATGTCTGACCTTTTGAAAGGGGTAGAACCTCCCTCACCAGACCAAGTGCTCCATCTGCAGCGGAGAAGCACCTTCGTACGTGTTCATGACTTTGATTTTAATCTGCTCCCGCCTGAGCTCGCATTTCCGAGCCTTCTTTTATGTTTCTCAAGTGCGGATGCTTTTTCATACTTGATGCAGTTTTTTTTATTCACCATCATCATCATCGTCGTCGTCGTCGACGACGACATCATTCTTTCAGCAGGACTCTCAAACTCTTCCAGCTTGCAGCTTCTCTGGTGACCGGACCGGGAGGTGTGTATGAAGACGAGTTCTTTTTTGCTGTGGTGCACGTAATTTTCAAAAGTGCTTCAGGATGGCTTGGTTCGATTGAAATAAAAGCGAAAGGCTTTTTCTGAATAGGCGAAAAATGTATGCATTGAAGAAAGCATGCAGTAAATATGGCCAGGCTCGAAGCCGCTCTAAGAGCCGGCAAAAGAATGAATGCAAGTTAGAAAGGGGTTTTCCTCCGGAGCTCTCCACAGTGGTGAAAGAAACTCTTCCAGCCAGCAGCATCCATCGGCGTGATGAAAAACCCGGCTTTTCCTGTGGGCGATGGCTGAGCATGTGATCACACAACGACAGCGGCAACGGGAATGAGTTCCTCCGCAAGGCTTCTGAATGACGATTTCAATGCCATGTAATTTGCAGTATGAATACAATGTAAACATACGAAAAAATTGCTTTCGCTTCCTGTCCCGCACTCCAAGCCAAACGACGACGACGACGACGACCGGAGAACACTGCCCAGCAAACAAACAACAGGGAATGTCCTGTGTTTCACAAACGCAAATAGCAACTAAGTACCGGAGAGGGCCTCTGTTTTTCCGCAAGCCTTTATGTTTGGCGCTTGTTTGAAAAGTGTTTTGCAGACGCTGGTTGTTTGTTTCGCTTCGAGTGCTCTATTCTCGGGTGCTCGACTCGGCTCTACATTCAGACTTGGTACGTATTGCGGGTGGTGGTGGTGGCCTTTGTCTTGCCCGGTCTCTGAAGAGGTGTAGCTAAATCCTCCGAAATCCATCTACTAATTACTCTTCCTCTCGGGTGGTCGAAGCAGGGATGCCAGTAAAAATTGTGAATGAGATATTTGCAGAATAACTTAAGGCTGAAACGGTGGTTTGAGTAGTTTTCAAACGCATTTGCTTGTTGGTCGATTACCCAGCCGTGGCACTCGCAATGCTTGAGCTTGACGATTGACCATCCCTTAGTTCATGGTTGGCCAAACTAAGCCATTTTGGGGGAACATGTTTCTGTTACTATGCTCTGAATCAGAAAGTTTTACGACTGGTCATAATGCTATGGATTATTGAGCACCTACATTACTAACTTTTTCGTGGGGGCTTGTCAGTCTTGACAAAAATAAAACACTATTTATGTTATTTTGTCCGACGTTTCGGTCCGTTTGGGACCTTCTTCAGGGACTCAATAGTTACAGTGTTCTCGTCCAGTGTGGTTCGGTAGAACCTGTAACTGTCGATTTGGTTCGAATTTTCCCGCACAATCGCAGCCAAATTGGATGCCCTATCGGGGGAAACTCGTTCCGAAAATTCGAACTCCGGAATTTAGAACCTACTTCGAAAACGATCACCATTGCTTTCTGATCGTTTCGAAGTAGGTTATAAATTCCGGAGTGCTAATTTTCGGAACGAGTTTCCCCCGATAGGGCATCCAATTTGGCTGCGATTGTGCGAGAAAATTCGAACCAAATCGACAGTTACAGATTCTACCGAACCACACTGGACGAGAACACTGTAACTATTGAGTCCCTGAAGAAGGTCCCAAACGGACCGAAACGTCGGACAAAATAACATAAATAGTGTTTTATTTTTGTCAAGACTGACAAGCCACCACGAAACAGTTTCGTAAAACAGTCGAACATACCTACATTACTAAGACAGTATTTTTTAAAATATTAGCATATAGTTCAAAGAAGGGAAAATCTCTGATGATATTGTTAGTAGTCGTAACGACAACAATCTTCAAAACAACATCACTCGAAAGAATAGCTCATGTTTAAAGAAGGAAAAATTAACGATATGAATATTATCGCTTCCTTTTTGTGTTCTTTGGTAGGCACATCTAGAACCTTTTCACTAAGCTCAGTTTCGACACTAATGCCCATGCTGAGTTTACGCGTTCGATTCGCGTTCGGACTAAGAACTTTACGAAAATTTTCTTGACGCCTTTTGGCATGGAGTATCTTCGTACCTGTTACATGATATGGCAAAAGCTGAGAAGTAGGCTTGATCTCAGTTCGGGTGTTACCCCAAGAAAAGGAAGAAGTGCTATAACTCATATATGCATTTTCGTATTCTCAGCCTTTTCAATTTTCAGCCTTTTGTAATTTCAGCCTTATGTTACACTTTCTTGATTTCAGCCTTTCGTATTCAGCCTTTTGTGCATTCAGCCTTTTGAAATTTAGCCTTATGTTGCCATCCCGAAGTTACCGATCTCCACCTGATTTCCCAAGTATTAATGACAGCTGAATAACAACTTATTCAGCCAAAATTTCCAAAATAAAGCTTGAGAGCGTCATAATTATCTTTTGTACAGCGAAAATGGGTGTTGGGTTTTTACTGAATATTGTTTACTCTATTCATTCTCCAAGCTCACTGCAGTATGCCGGATTTTATTCTCATCTTAATATTATTTTCTTTGTTCACTGGATACAACTCGTGATAAATGCATTTACACCATTCTCTAGTAACCCACCGAGAATTGTATAGACTGTTTCAGAAATTATAAATACACTAACGATTAACTGCCATTTCAATTTGAGCATAATATCCAAAAAAGTTTCTTCTAGCTCTTATTGTAAACATGCTAACGAAGCAAATAATACCAATTTTGTTGATGTTTCTGGTAAAAGTTAAAAAATAGGGCTCTGTAAACTAGATGATTAAAATTTGAAGTTGAACAAAGTGGTCAAAAAATGTAGCATAGTAGAAAAGAAAAAATTCTCACAGATAAAATATTTAATTTCCAAACACAATAAAAATGGCTGTATCGATAATAAAAGATATTTCTCGATTGATAAGAGTAATTTTTACTGGAATATTTGATCAAGAACCACCATTACGGGCCTTCTCAATACATTTTTTTGTTTCAAATTTGCCAACAGCACCAGTAGCAACAAACCTTATGCAAACGAATGTCTTAATTACTGCTTACTGCATTCGTTTTTATGGTATGACAAGCTTTGCCATCTGAAGGATCGAATGAGCTGAAAAAATAAGTTTGTTTAGATTAAATGCGTTCAGGAAAGCTAAGCAACTGTGTAATAGTTCTTATGTTCCGTAGAAAACCTTAAAAAATAAGAAAATTGATCTCCGAAAAAAAGTTGTGGGAATGCCTTTATCGATTTTTCCCAAATTTTGATCAAGGCATTACTTAGACAACTTGTTGAGAAAGCGAATGTGATAAAAATTGAGATAATTTTTGGTATTTAGTGGTAAGTAATGTTGAAATCATTAAAAAACACCACAGAACTCAACTGTTCTTTAAAATATCAAGACAATTGAAAGGAAATATAAAAATATGGAGTACAATATGCTATACTCTGAAACAAGTTGGTAAAAATCATTAGAACCATTAGAATCATTTGCATTAGCATGAGCGTTACGCGAGTTGCACAAATTCGTGGGTGGTACGCAGTCATAAGCGTAACTAGGTCATAGCTCTAGGGGGGCCAAGGCCATGTCGATATAGATTTTTTATACTAAAAAGATACTTTTCACCTGAATTGCGTATTTTTTTTTCGAAATGGATTATTCTGGAGGGGGTCAGCCCCCCCCCCCCCTGGCCACCCCCTATTTACGCCAATGTACGCAGTTCTGAGGGTTGCCTCCTTCCCGTCCGAACCAAAGCACAAAGATTTGGGACTAATCTGTAACTCTTAGACAAGACTAAGACTAACGCAATCCTCCAATGGTCGAGAACTGTTCTGTCCACGTCCTTGCGACTGCTGAGGTATGGGAAAGGATGATTAGTTGGAAAGATGTAGAAGAATACGCAACACTTTGCGCTCAAAAACTACGAAAGCTTTCTGGTCTGCCTTCTTTGGGGCTGCCAATAAACCACGTGATCATTTCGTAGATACATATATCGAACTAACTCCACTGTCCACGCTGCAGAGGATCACTGGAAGAATCAGCGTCTTATACAAAGCGAATTTCGATACTGTTATGTACCCAAGCAACACACATACCTATTATATAACAGTTACGGCAGCGCAAGTTTTGGTTTTATAGAAAATGTTTTGATATCATTCTAGTATTGTGTTAGAATTACGTCAAACTGCCTTCTATGCAACCAAAGCTGTCGTAACTCTTATATGATATGCGTGCTGCTTGGGCAGTAAGGGACGCTGCCGCTTTCCGAATGGAAAGCCGAACCTGTTTTTAGTTCAGTACTCACTTCTAAAAACATACTTCTAAAATATTTTTTTTGCAATTTCGTATCGTAATAGGCTGTTTTACCTCACGCAAATCTGCCAGGAAAAGGGCAACTTTCCCACATTAAATAAGCAGTGCTGCAATGGTTCATTACATCACTGATTTGCGTTGCGTAATGAACCATTACAGCATTGTTTTCAATTTTGATCAACTTCTTGATGTTTTCTGGACGCAGGTTTGAAAATTTGTGACAACTGCACAGGACAACCTGCTATGATCAGACTTTCATAAACATGGCTATGAACATCAGTGTGCAGTTTGATGAAAAAGTTTTAAAACTATCCGCAAGTGGTAATTTATGAAATTGCAAAAAAACGTTGTACGCAACTCGGTGCAGAACTCGATTTTTACAGCACTCATCGTAATTATCCAACTCGGCAAGCCTCGTTGGATAAATGTACGACTCGTGCTGTAAAAATCTTCATTCTGCACCTTGTTGCGTAAACTACTATTATATATTCACTTGAGTGATCATAGCTTAATAATAAAGTTAATCAAAAATCATCACAAACATGCTGCTAAATATTCGCTATTATTTTCACTAGAAATGTCTTGAATTCCGTAGGTTATTCAACATGGTGTCCGGCCATTTGGCCGAATGTCGTTTGGCCGAACCATCTGTAAGCGTAAGCCAACTTTAGATAACATTCTAGCTGCCAATATTACCATCAGAATTTTTTCCTTCTTTTGATCATAGGCCATTTGTTTTCTAGTTTTACCATCAAGACATTTGCTGGTGTTGAAACTGTGAATACTTTTAGCGGAGATTTTTCCTTCTTACTTACACTTACACTTATACAGAAAACAGTGGCATGATCACCGAAGTTCATCATTACTTTTTCGGCCAAACGGCGTTCGGCTAAATGACCCTTTTAAAAAAATGGCGTTCGGCTAAATGACCCGGAACCATTCTACGCGGAATTTTGCCAGTGATAAATTCAATGATTTTTCGCAGAAAATTTCATGGCGCAAAGAATCACGTAGATTTGCAAAGTGTCTACTGTATTGTTAACAACATGGGAAAGTACTAGAAAAATCTGGAAACATCTGTGCAATTTATTTTAACTGGAATTTTTGGGATTCTGGTGATAATAATGGAATGTTTGTGGATGAGATATTTAGTTAAAAATATATGATTGAGATATTTGTGAGTTTTTTTTGTAACTTTTTTCTGGCTTGCAGTCCTATGTGTTGGCTCATGAAACAATTACGTTTGCTTCAACGTTCCGATCCCGGTTTGAATCTTCATTAGGGGATCTTAATATGTATTTAACTTTAAATATGTATTATGTATCCTAGTCATAATTAATGTTTTAACTGAAATTTTTGGAATAATTTTAAAACATAATGGGCGCTTCCTGGCAATACTGCTTTGTAGGAATTTTAAACGGTAATCAAAACTATTTTTTAAGGTAAGGAGTTCATAGAAAAGCTCCTTGTTATCATCTAAGCCATCGGAGTCAGAATTTCGGATGGCGGCATGACTTTCATTTAAATTTCAGTCGTTTAGGAAGAGTTTGTGGTAAATGTCTTGTTTAAATGTTAATGGAAACATGTGTTGCAGCTCTTAGAAATTATGAAATTATGACAAAAGGCTTGGAGCAATAACTGTATTAATTTATACATTAATTCCTACTGACATAAAATGAAAACGAAAATGCCGGTCAAAAACTTGAAGACACCCGAGCATAGGCGGTTAACAAAATGATAACAAGCAGGGCGCAAAATTTTCGAGCAGACGAGCTGAAGTCACCGAGCGACAATTTCCACTCGTTTGTCAACTGAATGAAAGTTAATGAATATATGTAAACATCTTACAAAGTGTTAAATTGCTGATAAAGGTTCTATACTATTTCCCGGAAAGACATTTCCCGGAAATCATTTCCCGGATACCCCATTTCCCGGAAAGACATTTTCCGGAATAACCCATTTCCCGGAAAACCATTTTCCGGAATGCTCCATTTCCCGGAATGCCCATTTCCCGGAAAGGCAATTCTAGGAAAACCTGAGACCTCAGAAGATATTTTGGAATCTTTAAACATGATCTGGATTTTTGTTTCTTATTACGACTAATTTTATCAGTTGACGATCAATGTCCAAAAAATCGAGCATTAAAACTATATTCTCTTTTTTCCAGATTGTAGAACTTAATAAATGAATGGAACTCATTTCAGTTCACTTAACAAAGTAAAGCCAGCATCGTTGAGCCGAATGATTATATTTTGACTGGCTTTTCAATAACAAATTGTTCTTTCTTCACGTCAAAGACTGTTCTAGGTGCATTTATATAGTTGAACTGCTAACTGCATAGAAGATTTGCCCTTCTTCAATTTACAGGCTGTTCTTTCTAACGATGTAACGTTACAGAATTGATTCGCGTCCAATTTATGAATTCCATCTGGTGTTTTTCCTTCTTTAAAAATGGGTTGTTCTTTCGATCTGAAAGAACAACACATTCTCAAGAAAAGGAAAAATATCAGATAGAGTTAATAGTTTGGCCGCCAATCAAATACTCAACGTTGCAAATAGAAAGATGAGCCTATAAAATAATGAAGGGCAAATCTCCTATATAGAAAACAGCAAGTGCCAATAAAACAAATGGTAACCAACATGTGTTTTATTGGCACTTGCTGCTTTCTATATAGGAGATTTGCCCTTCTTTATTTAATAGGCTGTTCTTTCTAGTTACAATGTTGCGTATTTGATTGGCGGCCAAACTAATAACTCTATCTGATATTTTTTCATTCTCTTAAAAATGTGTTGTTCTTTCAAGTTAGACTGTTACAGAGTTGTTTAACTGCCAAACTGTCAATTGCACCTTCAGAGATTATACCTTCAATAGGCTGTTCTTTCGAGGCCTGTTTTTCGATCGCTTCGTTTCAATCTAGCCTAACGACCATTTAGCTTAGTAATAATGTGGGCAAATGTATTTTCGTCCTAATAAGCCACACCATTACCTCAGGTGTTGTTTGAAGGGCCTTTACTGACAGCTAAAGCTCAAGCGAGGTTTGTGTTTAGGCTATTCTTTCGAATGTTATCTTCTGGAATTATTACTGCCAGAATTGTCATTGAAAATGTTCCTTCATTAAACAATGGCTGTTCATTCAAGCTGTACACACTTAATTTGGAATACCGTGTTCGATAAATTTTTGACGAAAACAGAACAGCAGTATACAGCTATACTGCATTGTTTACCTTTTGCACCAGGTTTTGACAGTTGGTGTACTGAGCCTCAGTAAAATCGATTACCGAAGCTACCGAAACAGTTCTGCTGTTCTATTTTCGTCAAAAAATTGCTGAACAGGCAATTTAGGATTAAGTGTGTAGTGATAAAACTGTCGGCATCATTACTGCTAATATTTTAAATGTTTTCTCGGAGATTTGGAAATAACGCTGAAAGCCCTGCCCAAGTTCTTCAATGAATACCAACCAGAATGAGAATGTATTTGATAAAAAGGTTGAAATTTAAGGAGTCTGGAAATAGCGATAACAGTTTTCCGGGAAATGTTCCATTCCGGAAAATGGGATTCCGGGAAATGGGACATTCCGGAAAATGGGTTTCCGGGAAATGGGTCATTCCGGGAAATGTTTTCCGGAAAATGTCTTTCCGGAAAATGATTTTCCGGGAAATGTCATAGAATCGCTGATAAAATATCAACGTTTCGATTACATTTTACTGTGTTTCACACAGATTTTTCCCATTTGATTGTTGTGGAGTGTTTTGGAAGGAATCGTAGCTATAAACGTAGGTAATTATGAAGATTGAAGATATTTCTCGATCGGCTTCATATTCATTGACAACGAATTGACTGACTGTGTGAAGAGGGAGAGCGAAAATGATTTTTTTTTGTTTTGAATATTCAGTGCAGAATCATTAAAATTCATGCTGTTTTCAGTCAATGACTATGAACATTTTGCGCTCTGATAACAAGTTCTGTTACCTGGTAAGAGCCAACATAACAAAAATGATAACACGAATTTACTCCATGAATACCAATATGATAAGAAGTTAAGTTATCATTGAGTTCAAGTTGATAACTAGTTTTGTTATACAATATTTTATTCCATATTACATTAAGTTATCAACATGGAGAAGACAGGTGATTGATATCAGATTTAAATTTTAAACATATGTATTTTAAATTTTTCCCAAATCATTATATCATAGTAAAATAGTTTAAGGGAGTCGAATACACTCTACAATTATTTGCCCTAAAATTACACGGAAAAATAAAATATTCAATGAAGAATTTATAACAAAAACATTTCAATAATAATCATAAAATCTCAAAATGTTCTCATCTCAAAAAATCTGTATACAAAATAGGCTTTTATAGGAAAAATATAAAAGTGTGAGGAAGCTCAAAAATAAAAATTAGAAAAATCAAAAACCGAATATCACAAAATCTTAATTCTCGATTTTAAGATATTCGATTTTGTGAATCATCTTCCAAAACATGTTTAACCCTCTAATACCCAATTTTTTTATTTTGATCTAAATATCATTTTTCGTCATCTAAAATCGATTTAAACATGTTTCGGAAGATGATTCTTTTTAATTCTCGATTTCGTGAATTTGAGTTTTTGATTTTTCTAATTTTTTTTTTTTGAACATTCTCACACTTTTATATTTTTTCTGGAAGCCAATTTGGGGAACGGATGTTTTTGAGATGAAAACATTTTAAGATTTTATGATTATTGTTGAAATAATATTATTTTAAATTTTTTCGCAGAAAATTTTATTTTCCGTGTAATTTTAAGGGAAATAATTTCAGAGTGTATTTGATTCCCTTAAACTATTAAACAAGGATAGAATGATTTGGGAAAAATTTAAAATATGTTAATTGTAGCGATTCAATACAAAATAAGCAATGACTTCTAAAAGGTGACTAAAACATCAATTTTTCAATGATTTAAAAAAATGTAAATACGCTTTAAAATACACCAAAAACCATTTTGAGATATACAGAACAGTCCTAAATATCAGCCAAAAATATAAAAAAAATGATTTTCCACGAAACAAAAATTACAAAAATGCTCAAACTATGCCCCGTCTAAAGGCGGGATTGGGTATTAGTGGGTTAAATCGATTTTATATGACGAAAAAAGATGTTTTGATCAAAATAAAAAATTTGGGTTTTAGTGGGTTAATTAAATCGTACGCCACCACAAAAGATGTTGGGCCTGCAAGATGTACTCCCGATTTTTTTTTTGAGAATTTGCCGCAGGGTGAACATTTGATCCCTAGTGAATCGGCCCTTACGAAAACCCGCCTTGTATTCACTCCTCGATCTACGCAAGCCTGTTAAGCAAAATTCCGGACACAATTATGTGCGCTGATCTGAGAAGTGTTATTCCTCTATAATTCGCGCTCCAATCGAAGCCTTCTCTTGTATATACAGCAAATGATACCATATAACAACCAACAGGCAGTTCTCCCTCTCTCCATATTTTTGATGTACTACGGTGCTTATGCGCCAATTTGTGACGTAGTTGGGGGCAAAGCTCTTCAAAATTGAACAAAATGTATCCTTTTTTTGTCTATATGCATTGATTCCCAAGAGTGTAGAATTTGCAAAAGTTAAAATACACTATAAAAAAAAAACATAAAAAAAAATCCCAAATGAGTATGTCTGAATTGGATGAACAGCATCGATTTTTAAAGTATTTCATTGTTTTTGAGAGGCCTTGCCGCCCAACTACGGCACAAGTTGGCGCGTATGATACGGTGTAAGATTTGATACAGCCACTATCACTATAGTGCTTTGGAGGAAAACGTGCCTCTGAAGCCGACATAACCGTGCTTGAGAAGCTCGGCCGGGAGTTTATCCTTCCCAGCAGGCTTGTTGTTTTTCAGTCCTCTTATAACTGTCTTGACTTGGAAGTACCACACTCCACAGCCTGTCCATCGTCGTCAAACTCGAGTTCTTTCTACCACTCTTCCATTTGCATCGGTCAACAATACCTCGTAGAGCTCTCTCCTCCTGGTAGCCACCATTGATTTATACATCAGAAAGTTTCCATCGCGGTCGTTGCGTATGACAAGAGAAGGCACTTTTTTTTGCACGCCACTGACAGTTTCGTAAAACCTCCGCATATCATTCTATTCCATACTCTCTTTTGCCTGAGCAATCACATTTTCTTCATGGTCTTTGGTTCTTTCTGTGGTGGATTAATTTTAAAAAATGCTCTGGCTCTCGCTTTCCCATATTGCTTCCTGCTCTGCCAGGTCCCACCCAGCCAACCACATATCGTAAATCATTGTGTGGAAAAAATCGTATATTCTCATATATTGAATCAGAATTGTATAATAATATGTATATTTGTAGACAATGATTGCGTCAAATCGCATTTCATGCCAAATTAAATTTCAATTGCGATTTTGTTTCATACAGTCGTCTCCGATCATAAAAGGTGCGAGATACTATCGGTAGGATCGCACAGAATCGGATAGAATCGTGAAAAAAACATACATTCTTAGTGTCAAGCTGCAAGTTCGCTAGCATCGTATATATGATTTCTTTGAATCGTTGAAATCGTCGCTTCACATCGTATATGAATCTGCTGAATCGAGCTTGCTACCTAAAGGTATGGTCAAAATCGGTGAAATCGTATTGTACAACCATAACAATGTTGTATATTGATCGTTTGCGTCACACTTGCGTCGTATGCGAAGTGAACGAAATCGTAGAAATCGTATACAGTGGTTTTTCGATTTTGTCACGGTTCTATTTAATCACGCTCCATTATATCACTCTCGATTCTAGCACGGTATTTTTTTCGATTTTATCACGCTATGATAATTGATAGAAATATTTCCAAAAACATCCCAAACTAGATAGGGCATATGCTACTTTTGCACATTAGGAGGGTTCGCGCACCAGCTTTGGCCAATCTAAGGGGAACCATTCCTAAAAAAATGACAAATTAACCAATTAAAACTACCAACATGCCAATATGAAAGGTTTCAATCTGTATTATGGCCAAAACTGCTTCTACCCTAAATGGTTTGAGTGACAAAGTTTATAAGGGATTACAGACTGGGTACTGAACTCGGTTATCTAGAATCGCATTTTAAAACATCTCAAATACTTACCGAACAAACAAAAACCTATATAAAATTGCAATTTTAACCCATTTCAATCAAAGTTGGTTTGACAAAATGTTAAAATTCAAGCTTTAAATGGTATTCCGCTTGCAACTTCATACAAGTTTAGGAAGATTCCTAGCATAAGAAAATCCAAAGAAGTTCATCACAATAGACCATTAAAATCACTTAAACGGCTGTTACGAAATGATCAACGATCAATTGCTATCATGCAAATACCAATAGCACGGATGTCATAACTTTAATAATACTCAAGATTGAAAATGCTACTCATTGCTTGTTCACTCAAGGAAAGCAATTAGTGCCATTTCAGACTTCAAGCGTTCCATTTCATGTGGCTCTATTTCGTCTTCACTAGTTAGTTGAGGCGTTGAGGGGATATCTTCACACTGCTCTACAATACAGCATAAATACAGTCTAGGATGACTTCTTGATCATTATTGACGGTTGACTAAATTTATTTTTCAAAATGCTACCTGAAACTTTTAATTTCCATTGCATGGTTTGATTTTTCGTTCGTTTTTTATTTGCTTTTTTTGTTTTTAGGTGTATTTTGAGTAATAAAAACACTTGCATAAAATATGTTTCAATTTTATCACGCTCCAGTATATCACGCGATTATTTTTTTCATTCGTGATATAATCGAAAAAGTACTGTATTCATTTTTACAGTCGCATATGATTGTTACTGCACTTTTAATACAATGTGATATAGATATATGTGACCTTTACCACATTGCTTTTAATAGTCCAGACCCAATCTCGGAAATCGTAAATGTTTTTTTTTTTACATATTTGTATGATGGAGAAAAAGAATAAATGGTTCTTCTTCTTCTTGGCGTAACGTCCTCACTGGGACAAAGCCTGCTTCTCAGCTTAGTGTTCTATGAGCACTTCCACAGTTATTAACTGTGAGCTTCCTCTGCCAATGACCATTTTGCATGTGTATATCGTGTGGCAGGCACGAAGATACTCTATGCCCAAGGAAGTCAAGGAAATTTCCTTTACGAAAAGATCCTGGACCGACCGGGAATCGAACCCGTCACCCTCAGCATGGTCATGCTGAATACCCGTGCGTTTACCGCCTCGGCTATATGGGAATAAATGGTATTCACCACAAATTTGTATTTTTGTTGTTGTTGACACATTCCAACAATGGTAGCAATAACTTCAACCAAATATATAGGTTTTCATACTATTTATATACAGCAGATGACTTACAATAAGTGATGAATATAAATATTCTAACAACGATGTCAATTCCGGACCTCTTGCACGGCATCACTTTTGGCGCCACCTGGTGCCACTCAATGCACAACAACAACGTTTCCACCACAAGTCTCGCACCGTATCATACTAATTTTTATTCGTTTCATGCCATTCACTTTGAACTCTGTATTTCCAACTTGGCAATGTAGCCAATAGAGATAACGCGCAGTTCTCAATCAAAGGATCTATGTTCGATTCCCACTGAATACCAATTTTTTTTATTTCAAAATCTTGAGTTGTATATCGGAACACTCAATCGTTATAAGATCATGCATAATCGTATATTTAGACGGAGGAAATCGACGAAATCGTAGAAATTTTTCGAGAAATCGTAAATCATGTTGGATGGAATCGCAGTCATCGGATATATGTTTGGATATGGCCTCCACTTTAGTATGTATATGCCTGTTTCGTGCATTGAATACGAATTCTTTGGTGCTATATATATGTGATATTTCAGTTGCTATTTCGATATAGCAACCAAATTGCTGGCTGGGCAGGCATCAGCATCCGGCTTCTAACAATATTCTCATCTGTTACCCTTTTTCACTCCTCGTCGTATTTGATCAATGTTTATCACTTCCTGCGCTGCCGTACTCATCACTCCATTGATAGACTCCAACAACGTATTGGGAATATCGGTCTCATGGATCTCACTTTTCTACTCGTTCAACTTTTGTTGATAGGCTGCTAAAAACGCAGGATATTGAAATGCATCAATCGCCGGCTTCTAAAATCAATGACGCCCGAAAAGTGGCAGCCGTCTTCCAGCACATAGCCAATTTGGATACAAAATTCACCGTTTGCGTGTCTCTAGGTGTGCTTGCGGATATCCTTGCATGCAAGCCACTAGGTGCAACTAATGTCCGGCCATCTCCCTGACAGCAGCTACATTGACTAATCTCAGACCGTTGTCTTCTCTTTCGACCTGCGCGTTTGCATCACCGATGGCAATCTTAACGTCATGTTTTAGGCATTCTCCATATGTCTTGTCAAGGCATTCGTGAAACGCATCCTTCACGTCATCGATTTTGTTGTTGGTTGGCGCATAGATATTGATCAGGCTGTAGTTAAAGAATTTGCCTCGAATCCTCAATGCGTAGATCCGCTCGTTGATCGGCTCCCACCGCATGACTCGCTTCATCTGTTTCCCGATCACTATGAATCCAACCCCATGTTCTGGCTTATCGCTGCCGTTGTGATAAATTTTATATTTGAATGTTGTGCTGGCAAATGTCTAAATAAAGTAGAACTTTCGTAAAAAAAAAAAAAAATGTTGTGCTGGCGACGGTATCCACCACCCTGAATTCATGTTCACCAGATTTGGGCCACCGCACTTCCGGAAGAGCAACAAAGATATGAAGCAACGCACACACAAACTGTTTGCATTACACGAGCCAAAAGCCTCACTCGTCCAGGTTCAGTTAAGGAGAAACTTCAGAGAATACAAATATGGCTGCCACAATGGCCGTTTTCAATAGCACCAATCTTAAAAATTCGTAAACAAATGCGCTCGATTTGGAAAAGCTGCTTCTTTTTGAAGGGCGGCTTGGTTCAATGCTTCGTTCGTCAGATTTGTGCCTCTAAAGTTTGAATTCAAAATTGCAATGGGATTACTTGATACATTAAGATCCTGACGTTCCAGGTACCGAGTTTCCAATCATAGACCTTATTTCGTTGTCGGGTTGGTTTCCGAGAGTATCGTTCGCATTCGGCTTCGACAGACTACATCGCCTTGCTAGGGCTATCACCTTAGATATAGCTGACGAAACACAGCGTTTCTTGTTCAACCACTGGATACCAGGGCAAGCGCTGTAACAACTTCTAGGAATATTAATGAAATGTATTCTTAAATAAGTTGCAGTCGATATGAAATATTCTTATTTTTCTGCGTGATTCAATCTTTCAAGGATTTCAGCATAAATTTCCCTAAAAACTCTTACATTTACTCCAGGAATGCTTTCAAAATTGTTTATAAGGTTCAAATTCCAAACTACATTGATCAATGTTTTGATCTAAAGATGAACTTAAGTAAATCATCATTGATGTTAATTAGCTTGTGGGAAAATGAATTACTAATGTAGTTAAAAAAATCATGTCTCTTTACGTCATCAGAAATTGAAACCTGGCGTCCCTGGTACGCTGCAGCCTTTCAACCCTAGCCAGCCAACGAGTCCTGGTTTAGAGGGCTCTTGTTTCAAAACACACCCCACTCACACAGACGCCCTTGGAGCCACCTACAAGTGTTTACAATGTTGCTGAAAAGATTCTGGTTCGTTTCCACCCCCACTACCACAACCGCCGCACCTTGCAAAACACTTTTAAAAGAAGCTAAAACTTCGGAAACGGTCTCTTCCAATGGTGGATTGCTTGAGTGCTTATTAAAATTTTGCACACAAAGGCACAAATTGCAGCACCACGCTGCTATGGATAAGGGGCACAATGTATGCTCAATGCAGCTCTCTTGGAGATAATTGCTTGGGTTGTGAGGCTGTTATGTTCGGGTGCATTAATTTGTCCCCCTGTGTGTTTGATGACGAAACTCTTTGCACGTCTAATTTGAAATAGGTGATGAATGAAGCACAGGTATTTGTTCTTTGAGATACAATGGATGTAAATGACGGCTAATAATCATCCAAATGCTTTCCGGTTAACAGCTAGCAGCAACGAATTTAAAGCTGTATATGTTTCAAAGTAACAAACTACATTTTATCTTAGATTTTCACTATACGAAATAGTTCTTAGCTTCGCGTCAAATCTAACCCTTAGCTATAAAATAGGTCCTCCTTCATTTCTATTACAAAATATCAGAGTCAAACCGACGAAATGGGTTCAACGCCTGCACGTTTCCGGAGTGCCTAGCAATCGGCTAGACACAATAGATTCGTTGCGTTTTCTGTTGATAAGCCAAAAACTTGCTGCGGAAACGTACCATCACGAATGGTAAAACATTTCCTCCAGGCTCGTTGCCACTTGGTTGCCACAGACTAGAATCGCAGAACAAAGGTAACATCCAGATGATGGGTTCGATTTCTATGCAATGCACAAAACAAAAAATGTAAATTCTGAAAAGTTTTCAGAACTTTTCAGAGACTAAATAGGTTATAAGTAGTAATTCAATTCCAATCTACTAAGAAGAAATGAAAAAAAGCTCCATAAAACACAAACAGTCAGAACAAATTCCACTGAATGAATAATTCCAAGAAACAAAAATTAGAGAAAAAACAAAGAACATTCCACACCGCACGCAAAGAAAGTTGCAACCAACTTTGGCCGACAGAAACAGCTGAACGTAACCAGAAGGAAATCGATTCATCCCTTCGCGTGAATCAAGAAGGCTCGCTGAAATTTCCGACCGGCCTGTTTCCTCTATGTTTCTAGTTTGCATCGGAACACGAATCAAACCGAAACGCGAAAGAAATCAGGTCAGTCGCCGAAACAGTTGGAAGAAATCAACACTTCAGGAATGGCCTTCCGCTTCAAACCTGACGGCAGCAGAGCAATGACTCTCGGAATCAGTGCCACATTTTCGCTGGAAGGTACTTTTTTTTCCTAAACTAGGGGATCCTTTTAGGGGAAATTGGGGCGAAATACACCATCTATGAGAAGACTCAAATATTCATTCAATTCCCTGTTAATGACGACAACATTGGGGTTTGAATCTTATTCCAACATTGCATTTCATACCGCATCCCCCCGTGTAGCGATTTGATCCCCAAGACCCGATTCATAACTTTACACACCTCTGCGCCTGGCTGGATGGCATCTAACCGAGGAAACATCAACCCACAAGCTAAAAGGTAGGTAGGTAACAACGTTCCAGTCGCGATTCCGCTGAAAAAGTTTTTGTGAATATTATTTTCACTCGTAGTGCACACTAGGACTAGGACATCCACGGCTACCCGGGTGGTGACGCAGGATTGCCCCGATACGGAGAGCACTGCGAGCACTGCGAGGAAAAGATGGGAACGAAAGCGTGAAAACGCATTTAGACGTCAAAAAGTTAGTTTCCGGAGGGAAAATTCAGTTTCCGGTCGTTATTTCATTTCGCTGATGGTGATTCCTGGCGATATTTTCCTCATGCTGGCTGTCACCTATGCTGTTCGGCTGGCTGTGATTGCCGGGCGAGTGTGATAAATAGAAACGCTGAACTAAGTCGGACTGGAGTAACAGATGAAATGGGAAAAAATGTACAAAAAAGGAAAATGAACAAGATAATCAACTCACCTTGTTTTAAAGCCATTGATATGGTAAATTTTACGGTTTTATTTCAAAAGCCATTTTTGGAACGAACTTTTGAGAAGAACGCAAGAGAATCCATAAATACTGAAATATCTATTTATTTATTAGTTTGTTTTATATGTCTGAGTCACTTTCTCGATTAGTACTTCAGTTATTATTAGGCATGCGAAGGTTAAAAACTCAAACCAAATTGAGGTACCTTGGGGAAAGTGAGAATCTGGAGCAAATGAGACCTGCAGCCATATTTTTTATTTTTATTTATTTTTAAGGCTAACATTCTTCATGGGAATCATAGATATTACACCAACGGCAACTTTGAATACAAAAATAGTTACTGTTTTCACCATAAAGAGACCATTTATGTTATTGTTGTACATATGACTGACTGCTAACGAATGTATTGACGAGTATTTCGCTTGTTTTACGGCTCTTTCAGTCTATATTAAGCAGCTAAAACGCCTTTCGCATCTACTGGCTTACGTTTCGGTGTGTATTTCACCTTCTTCTGGGAATTCTACAATTTATTTCTTATAAGAAGTTTTGTTTTAAATGTTGATTAGTGTTTTGTGTGACTTACAGAGGCTGCGTTTTGTTGTTGTGTGTGTATGAGTCTTGTCCGACATATTGCTGTCTATGATTTTTGTTGATGGCGTCCCTCTACGGCTGATATTGAACATTAATTTTTGAACTGAATATACCGCATTTAGTTCAACACTGGACTGCGAACTGCGACAGGTTGATGTCTTCGGCGCACTATTTCTTCAATCTATGTTGAACAAGTGCTCTGAAGACACCGAGTTGATTTGATGCAATCGCGCACTTTTATTAGCGTTTTCGCACTCGTGAAAACTAGTGCGATAGTCCAGTGGTGAACTAAATGCGCTATATTTACTTTTATGTTTTACTTACTGCATGTGTTCGAATACCTTTTGCGTTCACTGTATCGATTATTTCTGCTATAAAAGCTTTGCACTTATTGCTTTTGCCCGCACCTACGCTGTGGATAAAAGCTAAGCTTCTCTATCGCCCGCGCACTGCAGCTAACCGTATCTAACTGAGGTGTATGTGATGGTGTGTTTGGTTTGTCAATTTTAATGTCTATTGCGTTCTTATGGTTTGTATTTGTTTGTGTGTTATCTATTTTGCCTACACACTTAATCTCCAAATTTGATCTCGGTAAAAGCGAATAACGAACTCAATCGGTAAATGTTATTTTAACTGAAATATCGTTAAAATTTGACAGTTCGACGAAAATAACTTGTCAAAAATAACGAAATTCGGTAATTTACGTTCATTACTGATTATCGGCAAACTATTTTGCCACAGCAATCGGCAATCTATTCATGTTGCTGAATTTCGGTAAAGCGCATCTGTCAAAAATGAAAACACGCGTTGCCGGGTGCCATCTTCAAAAAAAAAGATTCTTCACTTTCATCGCTGGAATGATTTTCTCGTAAGTAAAGTAATTGAATACGCTTTAAGCTAATTCTGTGTATGTTTCTGCTGTTAATATTATTCATTAATAAATATTTACTTCTTAAAATTTTCATTTCAGTTCGTTGTTTTGGAGATGGAGCGCTGCAGGAGGAATGCAAGATTCTCGCATCAAAGGCGCCTGTTTTTCTTTTGCTGTCGGATTTAACCTGCAGAAGCCAACAAACCAAAAGTTGAATGGTCTCCACCGGAGAAAACGGCTCCCCGTAAGCAGCTGGCACAAAGGCTGCCCGCAAAAGTGTTCCCTCGACCGGCGGAGTGAAGTAGCCGCGCAGCCGCATCGTGACCGGCCGGGAACGGTAGCTCTGCGAGCAATCCGTCGCCACCAAAAAGTTCACCGGGTTGCTGATTCGTTAGTTGCCGTTCCTGCGCTTGATGTGTGAAATTGCGCAGGTTTTGAAGACGGATCTGCGTTTACAAAGTGCCTCTGTCAAGTGCCCTGCAGCGAAGCGTACCTGGTCGGATTGTTTGGGGACACCAACCATCTTTGCGCGATCCAGGACATCTAACTGGAACGGTGCATCCGCGACGAGCGTGCTCAAGGATGAGCAAGAGGAAGTGTGAAAATTGTGTTTAAAAAAAACGTTCCGAAGTATGTATTTTTTCGCTATATGCTTACGAGAATAAAATTGTTAACCTAATCATCATTTTTGTTTTATTTTACTTCTTCTTATTATTAAGCTTGAAAGAAAATAAACATTTACTGAATTTCGGTAATAATGTATGCCGAAATTTTCGGCAATGTATTACCGAACCACTCGTCAAAGTTTGACAGTTGAACTTTGTCAAGTTTGCAGACTGGTCGGCAATTTGAACTTTTACCGAGATTTTTACCGAGCTCTCAGCTGTTGGATTCTCGGCGATTTATTTTGCCGGCCTCGGCAAATTAAATTAAGTGTGTATGTGTTCTGTTTGTTTTTGGTCTGTTTTTCATTGCATGGAGAATGCCTGCATATATCGCACTCAGTCCTTCGGTGTCTGTTCGTCTGTTGATACTGCGTTCGTTGTTTACAATATGGCACATTTCTAATAGTGGTAATTTGTATTGCTTGTCGTGTTTGTCTAATATTTTTACGTTTTCTAGGTCGAATCGATGGTTTTGCTGAATACTATGTTCTAATAGCGCAGTTTTCTGGCTGAGGAGGATCATTTGTGGATCGGTGCTATCGGTGTTTGTTGATTGGAGGCGATCGAGTGTATTATAGTAAGTGGTGGAAATTGATCGCGAACGTGTGCTTACGCGCTACAAAAAAATGCCATCGCATCGCAAGCCTTTGCTGTGCGATGGTGTTCGTACGTCTGTGGCTCACGATCGCACGACACGAACGCCAACGAGTGCATCGCATCTTTTGCAAGCGCGATGCCTTTTTATTTTGGAAGTTCGCGGCCGATATTTCTGTAATGAAATCAAATGTTGGTAAACTTTTTCGTCGATATCATTTATTGAAATGGTACCTGACCAGTATAATCAAAAACGCCCAACTAATTGCCTTTAAGTGTACAAAAAAAGGCAACAAACCAAGTGTTCTACATTGTGATCCTTCTGGCGAACCAATTGCGATTCTGCTCGTTCGACATTTGTTTTGTGTTGGTTCGTCGATCCGGGAAATCGTGAACCGTTCTCTCTTTTTGGGTTCGCGAGCGCGTGAGCAAAGATTGTGTTTGATGCGAACCAAAAAACACGTCAAGCGCATGATGCTTTCCACCACTGTATAGTGTGTTTTGTGTCCGCTGATTCGTGTGTTTAACTTGTTTGTTGTAATTCCAATATAGCATGCTGTACAGTCTTTGCATGGAATATTGTAAATTATGTTTGTCTGTTGCCCAGGGGGTGTTGGATCTTTAATGTTGCTAAAGAGTTTGTGTTTGACTGTTTTGATGTTGTAGGTGGCTAATTTTATGTTTGTGTAGTCCTTTTTCAGCAGTTTGTCGATTTTGTTCGACAGCCCCGGTATGTATGCCAGCGATCGGTAGGTAGGGTATGTGTGCCATCAGTAATCTTATGCTCCCATATTCATCTTATACGAAAACAAGCGATTACGGCACCGATTGATTCCGTTCTTTTTGTTTTCATGGGTGCTCACTTCTAACAAAAAATACAAAAATAAGAAAGAAAACAAACACCGCTTCAATCCTTTGTTTTTCGTAGGATGAAAATGGGAGCCACATGCTTAATAAGGGATCTAATACCCTATGTTCCAGCTGTTCCTGATCTGCATCTTCTGCTTGACTTCGATGACGTCGCTCGTTCATTCTAGTTTCCAGTCGTTGACGCAGATTAGCTGGGTAGTGGTTTAGCTTCAACTGGGTATCGATGATTTCATGCTTTTCGTTCGCTGACAAACCAGTGGACAATCGGTTGACTCTGTCAATGAAATTTGTAGCCACGTTCAGTTTCATCTGCATCGGATGATATGAATGGAAATCCAGCAATCTGCCACTCGCGATGGGTTTGGAGTACCATTCAGTTGCGATTTTCTGGTCTTGGTGCCGTATTAACCCTCTAATGGATACCTGGGGTCCATTGGACCCCAGAGCCACTTTGAAGTTGTCGCAAAAAAGTTTGGATTGATATATCGGCCCCATTTTTACAGTACCTTTAAACTACACCGCGATGAGTTATTTGTGCAAAAATACCGATAGTTTCATGGCGTACTATGGATTATTTTGGATACCAAAGTTGAACCGGGCGATTTTGTACCCCTGGGGTCCATTGGACCCCACGGTACGAATGATTGTATCTTTTGATCGTGACTTGCTAGAATAATGCTGCCTTCGACAAAATTGTTCAATAGACCAAGGGCAACCTTATGATAAATAAATTGAATCGAATTATCTCAGTAGATGGCGCTAGTGTGTATTAAAATTACAGATTAAAAGTTATATTTAGTTCTAATATTTTTATATTCTTATTGTATAGAATATTCGTGTCTTCGGCAAAAATGTTTAATACATCAAGGACTATTGGTATTGACAGTTTATCTGCAAGCTGGCGCTAATAAATACATGTCCGCCCAGCATCCTAGATACCCCGATCGACAAATGTCCTCAAAAAAGGAAACTTCTTTCAAGGTGAATGTCTTGATACAATATATTAACAAACTGTTAACAATACCAATACTTCCTATTTGGTGGGTAATTTACATCAGAATTGCCTCACCAGGTGGCGCAAATGTAGCTGCAAAGATCACACATAGATGAGACTTTTGAACCATATTCCATAAATGTAATATAATTTTGTTACGTTGATGTCTCGATCGAGAGAAAATATTCGGAGTTGATGTCTTCGACGGAATTATTCATATGAATGTAATTTTTCAATTTCAATTAACTCTGATTTGAAATTAATACAGGGAATCTTTCAATGATTCTCCAAAGGTTCCTCCAGGGCTTCATCTAGAAACTAGAAAATGCACTTGGAATCCGCATTTTTTTTCCAGAAATTCCTCCCGGGATTCATTTAAGAATTTGTACCAGTAGTACTCCCGGGATTCCTCTAAGAAATCCTTCGGGGTTCTTCCAGGAACCTCCCGCGTTCCCTAGAGGAATTCCTGCTGAGATTCCTCTTGGAATTTCTCCTGGGATTCTTCTAAGATTTTCTCCTAACGTTCCCCCAGGAATACTTACAGGAATTCCATCTGGGATTGCTCTAGGAATGCCTCTCGGGATTCTTCTAGGAATTTCTCCCGAGATTCTTTTAAAATATAAACTGTACATAACAATTTCATCACTCAATTATGTATCCGTAAGCCTGTCAATTCTATAGTGTCTATATATTTTAGCCCCATGCCTGCCAAAAACTTTGCCGTAGACACCATCTCTGTAAATAATAAGTATTCCGATGTACAACAGATATAAAATGTAAAAAATTGTTCATTAGCACCAGCCTATATCAAAGTTCCGAATCAAATAAATATTTGGCCTCCCGAACAACACTAACTTTCTAAGTAATCAGAATCCTGAGATATATGAGATACAAAATTTGTATACTCACTAGCGCCCCTTCACCAATCAAACAACTTTGCCGAAGACACCAACTTTATAAGTAATCAGGATCTTGCGATATATGAGATGTTATTTTATCAATGATATGTCTGTTTGTCTGTGATGTCTCTTTGGGTTCATTCAAATAATACGTAACGCAAAATTTGACAATTTCAGAACTCCTCCCTACTCCACGTAACAACTTTTGTGTGGTAAATTATGTTTTTTTTAATAAAGCGTAACACAGTGCTAGACACTCTCGCTACCCCTAGCGTTACGTAATATTTGAACGAACCCTTTTGAGCTGCCGGACATTTATGTCTACCCATTTACAGAAGAGTGATTTATTCTTTTGTTATGTGCGTCTTGTCCGCTTGCTTTGGTACGTTACATCCCATTGATTAGGGGCGTTTTGGAATGCTCTCTAGCGCCAACTATCGGATATTTCCTAAAATAAATTGTTCATCACTAGATAGGCCTTGACTTACCGAACATCTTTGCTGAAAACATCAACCTTTTAAAAAGCAAGGATCACGAGATACGCGAGACTATATGTTGGGGTCCAATGGACCCCAGGGTCCCAAATTGGACCTTTTTTTAAGGTATCCTGTTGAGGGTTAACAACATATCCAGGTATGGTAGTCGGTTGTCCACTTCCAGTTCGTGTGTAAACTGGATGTGGAGGTCATAGCTGTTGAACGTGTCCAATACATGCTGCAGTTTTTCTAGGGGGATGGCTGTGATGAGATCGTCAACGAATTTTCGAAGGAAGGGGAGTTCAAAATCCAGCTTCTCCAGTACGTCATCCAGCAGGCTTTCCATTACTAGGTCCGCTACTATCGGTGATAGAGGGTTTCCCATAGCTGTGCCAAACTTTTGTTTGTAGTATTTGCCGTCGTACATGAAGTAACTGGAATCGATACAGAACTCCACGATCTCGACGAACAGACTTTGGTTGATTGTGGTGTGCGGCTCGATTTTGTCCCACTTCTGCCGGATGTTGGTGATGACCAGGTGTTTTGGAATCGATGTGAACAGCACGGTAACGTCGAGTGAGATCAGAACATGATTCACTGGCAGCTGCACACTGTTGATGAAGTGGCAGAATGCGAAGGAGTCCTTTATGTTGTAACGGCTTTCGATGGATTGTTGTAGGATGCTGCCGACTAACTTCGCTAGATTATACGACGGGGCGGTCATGTTTGGCACTACCGGCCGTAAAGGTAGTCCTGCTTTATGCGCTTTTGGTTGTCCGTAAATCCTTGGGCAGACTGCGGAGTACGTTTTCAGGAACCGGGCCTTTTTGTCATCGATAATGTTTAGTGCTCGGAGACGTTGTACGATGCTGTTGCTCTGGGTCTGGAAGCGATTTGTGGGGTCGCGCGAGATACACTCGTAAGTTTGTTGGTCACCTACAAGGTCTAGCATTTTCTGGCGGTAATGATCTGCTGGGATGAGAACAGTTTTGTTTCCTTTGTCCGACGGTATGATCAGTACATCCGGATTGTCTCACAGGAACCTTATGGATACCTTTTCGGCTCTACTGCAGAACTTCTCGAGGGGGTCACACATGTTCCTCGGATAATTCCGTCGATGGATGTAGTTCAGCGTAGCATTTGCAATAGCATGTACATATGTAATTTACAATTCACTCAGTGAGATTAACGTACTCTACTACTTTCGTCGTTTAAAAATAGCATAACAAATAAAGTCAAACGTTTTCGGTTTCAGGAGAATATTTCGAGTGCTTGCAAATTATTTTAAAACCTTATTCATCGGACCGCTTAAAAATTTGGACAGGGTATCAAGGATGATAAGAGAGATCTCTGGTAGAAATTTGAGCCCAAGGAGAGAAGCGCATCGCGTAAATTCGAGAGAACCATGTAAAAAATTCGTGTAAAATAAAACGGCAGCCTTTTTAATGCACCCATAAACAAATAGAAACGCTCTATAGAAAATCAAAAAGCGCTCCATAAAGAATGAACATATGTTCCATGAAAATGTGCAATGTTACCCATAAATAATTGAAAACGTTCCATAATTTAAAGAAAATGTACCGGTAAAACATAAAATTTTCTCATAAAAAGTGAAATTTTGTACTAATAAATAATACTCAAATGATCCATAATAAAATGCAAAAGCTCCATAAAAATTTAAATTGTACTCATAGTAAATTAAATATTGCTCCAGAGAAAAATCAAATTGCACCATAGAAAATAGCTACACAGCAAATAATTTTGCAATTCACAGGCGCGTAATTTCCGGCGATGTATCCATTTTCGAACGTAATCTCACTCGAATACATCGTTTTCCAACAATTATCACACTCACCATGTACACCCTGGTTGGCATTGCAGCGGATACTTGGAAGCAGTATCATATTTATCACCTTCCTTCTAACTCGGTGAAATAGCCGAGAGGTAATGGATATGCCCCACAATCAACGGATCAGTGTACGAATCCATGCCAATATTTTACTTATATATGAATCATCTATCGTTCCGGTTCTAGCGATTGCTAGACTCACTACGGTGGCTAATTTGCTGTGTGAAAAGAATATAATTTATACATCACTTTTACGACGCGACTGATGTGCAGCGAAAATGATGTGATATCACAAGAAGTTTTTGCTGTGTAAATGCTCCATAAGTATTATCAAATTGCACCATATAAAATATGAATTGCTGCATGAAAAATTGAAAACTTTCCATAGATAGCATATTGTCATGATTTTAATTCGGCAGTACTGAATTGTTTTATATAGCACCACTTTAGAGGTGTAGATGTTTAATATTATGGGTAATTTTCAATTTTTTATGGAGCATATTATATTTTATATGGTGCAGATTGATAATACTTATGGAGCATTTATCTATTTCCTATGGTGCAATTGCATTTTTATGGTAGTATTTTATTTTTCTACGGAGCAATATTCAATTTACTATGGGTACAATTTTATTTTCTTACGGAGCATTTCTATTTTATTATGGAGTATTTCAGTATTATTTATTGGTACAAAATTGAACTTTTAATGAGAAAATTTTATGTTTTACCGGTATACTTTTTATAAAGTATTGAACGTTTTTAATTATTTATTGGTAATATTGCACATTTTCATGGAACATTCGTTCATTCTTTAGGGAGCGCTTTTTGATTTTTATGGAGCATTTGCAATTTGTTATGGGCACAATAACCTTTTGCCAAATAAAACCGCGTAAAAAAAGATTGTGTTAAAAAAAGAATTTTATGCTAGGTACATTTGGTATGAGTCCAAAAATGGCGACCAGAATATCCAAGATGATGACCTCAAATCCAAAATGGCGGTCAATAGTTCAAAACAGCGATTCACATTTGAAGATTGTGGCTGTTTAAGCTCTAAAACCATCCCAGGTAACCAATAAGCAGTTGAAATTGCATTTATTCAGCACTATATGCGCCTTCAGTGCAGGTTGTTAAATGCTAATCTAACGTATATGCGCTTGAAGTGCTAATTAAATGCAGGTTTTGGCCCAATATACGGCTGATTCAGTGCTCAATCTTCCTACCCCTAATTTTCGAAAATAAAAATAAAAATATTTTCCCCTGATCATTGCAGTCGCTTCATATATGATTCATATAGATCTTTCTTTTTCCTTTTTCATTTTTCTCTCACTCTTCACTCTGCAACTTTTGAGGCTGTTGTTTTTTTCTGATACCGCTGAAATTGCGAATCGATCCCTCAATCCTCTGGTTGATGATGCTATTGAACCGCGCTACAGGATAAGCTTTAAACGATCAGATAATGTGCGTTAATGTTTTGATCTACAGTATGACCCATAAAAAAATGCGACGTTCCATTTTTTTGCAGTATTTGATGATTTTTAATGAAATAATCCCAATGAATTAAACTTTTTTGGATTAGGATACAATAAGGAGGTCATTGTCATACAGGATCTCTAAAATTTTGGTCAAAATATTCATTGGTTACGTATATGGGATACCTTATAATTGTTAACAATTTCTAAATAAAATCAAGTTTTCCTATAATTTTCATAGCAAAATGAACTAAGATAAAAACTTTTAAACACATGGAAACCATGAAGAAATATGTACTCTTTAATACTCCCATGTTTGAAAAATATTTTTAAAATAATTTCAAATGTTTAGGAAACAAAAACTAAAAAAAAGTGCTACATATTAAAAACCGTATTTAAGATAAATTAATAAAAAACTTAACACTGTTCGAACATTTTTCAAAACATTTTTTTGTCGATGAAGGCATATATACCTAACTTTATGATAGGTACAAATACTATGTACTTAAAAACAATTTCATGCTTAAAACATAATATTTTCTAAAAATTATCATTTGTCAAATAAATCAATTTTCACAAAATGTCTCTTAATTTATAAGTTAATATTTTTTTCGTGCTTGTCCGACGAACCAACCAACTCCTGAAGACCTTATCCAGCCATAAAAGTACTATTTTGAAAATAAAATTTGATTGAATGTGATTGAAAGCAATTGAAAGAAAATTATATCCTTAAAAAACGGCCTCTGGCGCGTGGACGATTTCGACATCCATATGTTCAACGTTATATTTCCGAAGGTATTTGCATGGAATCAGTCTATGTTCCTTTGCCATTATAAGATTAGTGGCTCTACTATACTATCCAATAGATACATGCGAGGTTAATCAGTTCGAAGTAGGGGAACGATGACTTTGAAAACTGTCGCATTTTTTTATGGGTCATACTGTACAGGGGATGGCCAAAATGTTTGGGATAGCCAACTTTTTTTCTCCCACAAAAATATTCAACATGCTGTAACTTTTCATGGAGTGCATCAAAAAATCCCAAATTTTGACTGTTTGTCAACCTATTATCAGAGCCGTAGCGTAGTCCCATGGCGCCCTTGGCAAGCATACAGATTGGCGCCCCACGACAATTGGTGATTGTGGTTTTTTTAAAGGTTGTAGATATTCATTTTTTTCCAAAATTTTGAAAAGTTGGGTTTTGGTGTTTCGAAAAATTCAAACTGTCCCTCGATTTTTTTTATTTGCTTACGGTACTTTTCATTTGTGTTTTTCTTTTGGAGTTCAATGGATGTTACCCAAATATTTTCCAAAATTTATTTCTCTTGTATGAATATAAGGGCAACATTTCAAGAATTTCACTAAGACCAACGCAATAATAAGAAATGACATAAATGATGAATGCATTTCTTCAAGATATCTAACAGATTTTTTTTCTTTTCTAGGTTTTTTTGTTCTACTGAATATTGTTCTAAAAATATACTCAAAAATAAAAGGAAAACTCATACGATTTGTTTTACAAATTTTCGGCGATTAGTTCAATTGGTTTTACCAGAATTTTCCAATTACTTAACCAGAGGTTTCTTCTGAAATTTAATGACAATATTTCCCAGAAGATCTGTGAGAAACTTTTCGGTAATCATTAGACAAGCTATAGACTGGATAACACAACAAACATTTTTGCTGTACTAGGGTTCAATATACCACTCTTAAGCAAGGTTTAGCTTAATAAACTGCTATACAGCTGATTCTGCTCTCAAGGTATTCCCGAAGAAATTTCTAAATGAGTTTTTGCTGGAATCTGTGAAAGAATTCCTACTGGAATTACTGAACAAAATTATGCAGGAATCTCTGAAGGAATTCTACTGGAATATCCGGTTCATATGAAAATCCAGGAGACATTTCAGCAAGAATTTCCAATGGAATTCATGTAATAATTCTTACAGGAATTTCTGTAGTAGTTTGTGAAGTAATACATGAAGGAATTTGTGAAGAACCCCTGGAAGAATTTCTGAAAGACAGCTGAAATTTTTGAAGGAATCCCTGTAAAAGTTTCTTAAAGAATCTCTTGAGGATTTTCTAAAAAAATCCGTAGAAAATTTTATGAAGAAATCCCAGAGAATTTTTTGAAGGAATCCATGGAAGGCTTTCAATCGAATTCTTCAAAGAAATTTTGTTACAAATCAATGGTAGATTTTCCCACGGAAAACCTACAGATATTTCTGAAGAAATTCTATATTTATGGTTTTCTGAAGGAATTTATTATGTTATTCATAAAATGTTTTCTATAGAAATTCTAGCAGAAATATAAACATGGAGCAATTTCTGAATATTTTCCAAGCTCTAATATCGTCGTTTTTTTTCTAAAGGAATCTTAAGAACACTTTCTGAAAGAATATTTGGTCAAATTATTTACTAAAGAAATCTGGAATCTCTGCAGGATTTTCTGTAGGAATTACTGAAGGGTTTCAAAGTTATCATTATAGATATTTTTGCAGGAATCTTCTGTAGGAAGATTTCTGGAAAATTTCTAAAAAACCTTATTTACGATTTTCCAGGAGAAACCCAGGAAAAAATGTAAAATAGAAATATTGAGAGATAGAAGTATGAAGAATTATTGAAGAATTCTGTGGGTGTGGAGGAATTTCTTCGGCTATCCTTGAAGAAAATTTACAAATTTATCACTGTAAGATTTTTTGAAAGAATATCTGCTAAAACTCCTTGTCATTTCTAAGGTAAAATTATCTAATAAAATCCTTAAAGAAATATCAGGAGGAATCGTTTGACTAATTTCTGAAAAACATTCTAGATAACTTCCTGAATTTCTAAAGGAATAAAATAAATACTTCAATGAATGCGAAGAAAATCCTCGGAAGTAATCTCAAAACATCCCCAGTGAGAATGTTTAGGAATTTTTAGAAAGAAACTTGAATTTTAAAAATGGTTTCTCAAAATAAAATAGTAGGTAAACTCCCTGCTAATATCATGGTAAATGCTCAGAATAAACTAGAGGAATCTTATTTTTTACTGAAAAATGAAACAAACATATTATCAATCTCAAATATAATAAATAATGAAATCTTGATAACATTCCAGAAAACATAAGCTCTCTCTCTCTCTCTTCTTGGCGGAACGTCCTCATTGGGACAAAGCCTGCTTCTCAGCTTAGTGTTCTATGAGCACTTCCACAGTTATTAACTGAGAGCTTCCTCTGCCAATGACCATTTTGCATGTGTATATCGTGTGGCAGGCACGAAGATACTCTATGCCCAAGGAAGTCAAGGAAATTTCCTTTACGAAAAGATCCTGGACCGACCGGGAATCGAACTCGTCACCCTCAGCATGGTCGTGCTGAATACCCGTGCGTTTACCGCCTCGGCTATATGGGCCCTAACATAAGCATCATCCGATTGAACACGAATATCAACTCATCTGGTAAAGTGTTCTTTATAAAACATATTTATTATAATTAGCATAATTAGGCCTTTTCGGCGCCCCTCTGAGGTTGGCGCCCTTGGCGGGGGCCAACCTGGCCAACCCCACGCTACGGCTCTGCCTATTATATGTGCTCCATCATTGGTAAAAATTTGGGCTCGATTCATTATTTTTTCACGAACTATTATTTGGACAACTAATTTTTAAACTGTCATATCTCAGAAACCAGTAAACCGAATTGAATGAATTTTTTAACGTTTATCAACATTATAAAATGTAATATTTTCTCACGGCGAATAAAGTTATACTGGGTTGAAATTTTTACCCATATAGAAGAAATTAAGTCAAATTTACAATACCACACAAAAATTACTAAATGTGTTTTTTTTTTCTTTAATCTAAATAGGCTCTAATATATCTTCTTAGAAATAACTTGAGAACAGAAGTGGAAAATCTTTGGATATCAACACTAAAAATTATTGACATCGATTCAAAAAAAAATACATTTTTTCGAGAAAAATCAAAAAAGTGTCAATCCATGATAACTTTTTTCAACGTTTAAAAAGTACCTATGTTTAAACAGCATATACCTATTGTTAGTGTACGTACAAAATTTCATTCAATTCGGTTCACTGGTTTCCGAGATATGACAGCTCAAAAATGAGTTGTCCAAAAAATAGAGTGTTACCCGAACGGTTCTAACTTTGCGAAACATTAATCAATCGAGCCCAAATTTGTACCAATGATGCACATATAATAGGTTGACAAACAGTCAAAATTTGAGATTTGTTGATGCACTATTTGAAAAGTTATAGCATGTTGAACTTTTTTGTGAGAGAAAAAAATTTGCCTATCCCAAACATTTTGGCCACCCCCTGTATTTATGGCTTGAGTACCACGCCGGCAGTTATTTCGTTGTGCCACAGACAACGGCTCGGACAAGTGCTGATAGTCGAATCTACCACAAGAGACACGATGACATAAGAAACCAATCATGGAATTTATTTGGAAAACATCTGTTCTCCCAATGATTTGCTTCGTTGCCAGCCTTAAATCATTGGACATCTGAATAATAATGGGTCCTACAGCCGTGGCACATAAATTGAAGAGTGGAAATGTGTGGTAGTTTCAGCATCAATCATCTCTCTTGGCAATTTTATGGCAAAAAAGCAGCAGTTGTAATGCTTGTTAACCCAAACACATCCTGCATTTAAAATGCTACATAACGGTTGTCAGATTTTAAACAGCATTTAAAATGCTAAAATAGGGCAATTTAGCAATCGAACTGCTATGATACGACAGCAAGCAGATATAATGCAGTTTTAACGCTGAAGTATGGCTTATTTAAATGCTTATTGGTTATCTGGGACAAAATGATCTAGACAGGCAAAATTTTCAATTTTCAATAATTTTGAATTGACCGGACTATTTTGCACTAAGTTTGAAAGTTTCTAGAAAAAGGTTAAGTTATTTGATAGCCAAGTTTGTGCTGTTATATCTCTGGATACAATGAACCGAATGCAATGAAATTTTGACCATTCATGACTTATATAATGAGCTCTGTCAAACGTTTGACTTAACTTGAAATTATTAACAAGTGAAAAAGTAATAGCGATTTTATTTATTTTCTGATGTTTTAGTAAATTAGTCAATTTTTGTTGTGCATCCCATTACATTTTCAATTTATTGCCGGTTATTTTGTGACTTTTATTTCAAAATATATTTATATTCAAGTCAATAATAGGGAATTTATATGAACTATAATTAGCATCTTGAATTTTGAAATGATGTTGAAGCATCGGACAGTTTGGTGGTTTATTAGAAAAATAATATAATCGTTATAGTTTTCATGCGTGTTAAGAATTTTAAGCTAGGCCAAAAATTTTTCACAGCTCATTATATAAGCCATAAATGGTCAACATTTTATTGCATTCGGTTCAATGAATCCGGAGCAATAACAGTTCAAAGTTAGGTATCAGATCATTATACCTTTTTCATGACTCCTTTTTCTGAATTGACCACTGATACACAACTAATTGATCGACTTACAGTGAATTTGAGAATATTTGAAGCACTTTTCGAAAAGTAACAGCCACTTGATTTTTTTTTTGAAAATTGAAAAAGTGAGGAAATTGAAAAAGTGAGGAAATTGAAAAAGTGATTAACTTTACCAAGCGAGGTTCAAGATAGCGGGTAGAGACAGAGGCAGGCCTAATGGTGTTAGTGCTGAGGTAAGGTACACCGGGGCAAGTTGAAACGGGTGGGGCAAGATGAAACAGCGGGTTAACATGATGTTTTCTAACGATGACAAACAATTTGATTGCAATAACACATAGTTTTTGATTCAAACAATCTATTAGCGAATGATAAATTTTAAATTTTAAATCTATTTCAAAACTTCGCGTTTCATTTTGCCCCGGTGTACCTTAGTAAGGCCGTTACAAATATTTATTTCACTTTTTGTCCCACCACTGTTTGGCTGGTCGAGAGAGGAGGGATAAAAATAATAAAGCATTTAATTGGAAAAATATTAAAAACTCATCGGATTTGTTAAAGATATTTTGGGAAGACCCGATATTTTGATAATTTTTTTTTTTATCTGCTCCCTCAAAATGCAAATTCCAGCCAATCCAGCTAATAATAAGGACAAAAGACAAAAAGTCAAAATTAAATTTGTATGAGCTTAATTGACGATGAAATGTTTGAAGATGTTGAAGAATTTGTTTATCTTGGAACACTTAAGACATGTGACAATGACGTTTCCCAAAGTACAAGGCGCAATGCAGCTGCGATTAGGGCCATTTACAGATTGCGTAACCAGCTTAGGTCTCGTAACTTGTAAACGCAAACGAAATTCGCTCTATATAAGACGCTGATGCTTCTGGTTGCCTTCTACGAATATTGTGAAACTTATAGAATATGGCCGAGTTCAGTTGGCTGGACACGTTGTGCGAATGTCGGAAGAATGAATGACGGAAACAATATTCAGCAGGAAATCTCGTCCTAGACCGACGTAGATGGTGCTCTACTTTACGCTCGGCGACGGAGTAAGTAAAATTACTTTGTAGTCAGCAATGTATGAAAGTAGATAGGTTTTATAATACCCCATATCAAGGAATTTTGAATACAAAAACCTCACATGTGTGAACCGATGGTAATTTGAAGAAATCTTGAAATTTTGAATCCCATCACATATATGCCAACATTATTTTTTTACAATTACGTTGCTTATTACCCTATTTTTCACTCGCGGTTGCAACGATAAAACAATCTACTTTTCTCCACCAAAACAAAAGTTCCGAAAAGTACTCCTTTTCGGCATTCTTTAGAATGCTGAAAAGTAGCACTTTTCGCAATTTTTGCCAGCGCATACATTTTGCTCACTAACGCGTTTTCCGTAGATACAGCTGCTGCTCCTACATCCAATTTGCAGCTCGAATCCAAATCAGGGCTATGCACGTTCCCATTCGGACCGCTGATCGCTGATTCGTTCGAAAGCATAAACTGACGTGAACCTGTGTACTGTAGCTAACTCAGAATCTAAGAGATAGTCAGAGTGGGAAGGATACGGTAGGCAGGGCATGGTGAAAGAATGCCAGATAGCAATCCAGCAAATTTGTTGTTCGCCACAGATTAAGTTGGCACAACAAGGTGTGGATCACACGGGCAAGCTAATCGATATCGATGATGTAGGCGGCAGTAGCAAACCAAGTACTTATTATGGCGAAATTGTCTGACACTTCAATTCATCCATCTCATAGGTACCTTGTTTGGTATATGAATTCATATTATTTCAATTTTGGTTCTACAAAAAAATATTACAAATCTTACCAACCGGAAGAGCCAATCAAAATAACCGCAATAAACAGCAATTCCTCCACCGTCATAACCGTCTCCGCAGGCCCGAAAGAATCGTAATGTAATGTAATCACCAACTGGAGTCGTCAGTCGGCTTGCGTACCAACTGTAATTTTGAGCTTCTGAAGAGGATTTTGTACATCAGAATAAATTGATTTTATTTGCCTTGTTGCTTCAGTGAAGGCTTCGACCAACAAGCCACCAGCCAGAAGCAAACAAATGGTGCTTCTTAAAGTCGTCTCAGCACCATTTGCCATCCGTCCAGTTTGTTTGGTCGTTCTCGCTGGATTCGCGATTCCTGAGAATCAGTTTCCCTTTTCTTGCAACTGAATTCTCAACGCGATGACGAGGAAGATGACGACGACGATAGCCAGCCATGGGCCTGCGATGCAATTCCGGGCCTCGACTAACAGCTGTTCACAATCAAGCCTCGATTCCCCTTGTTTTAGCCGCACAATTCAAATCACGCGAAAGTGAAAACGCACATTTTTCTTCGCGCGCCCTACCTACCTTCAAGTCGAGGCCGAGGAAACGAAAACTTTTGCCACGCAGGCAGGAAGAATACCGGGCTAAAGCGTTGAGGCGATAATCCTTTAATTAAAAACCAAAACTCAGCAGCACAAACGAACGAATGAGCACACGGGCAGGCTGGCACCACCGCCGTCTGGCTCTGGTAAAAGTTTGGAGCTGACGGGAAGAATCCGGTCAGTAAACCGGGGCAAGGAAGTTTTCGTTGCTGGGTGGGTTGACGAGCTGTGCGTAGAAGAATGAAATTGATAAAATTATCACGAGTGTTAGGCATCGTAGGGTATGTGTGCCATCAGTAATCTCATGCCCCCATTTTCATCCTATTCGAAAACAAGCGATTACGGCACCGATTGACTCCATTCTTTTTATTTTCATGGGTGCTCATTTCTAACAAAAAATACAAAATTAAGAAACAAAACAAACAGCGCTTCAATCCTTTGTTTTTCGTGGGATGAAAATGGGAGCCACATGCTTAAATAGGGAACCAATACCCTACATAGATTACGTAACGCTATATGGGGAGGATCGAGCGTAGTTACCATGGATTTTCACTGAAAATGCGCTACAGAGGAGGGCAGGGAGTAAAGGTTGTCAGAAACGCCCGACTTTTGCGGTTTGTAATTTGTGTACCACGTCCAATGTTTATGGTATTTTTTACTGTTTATGTTGCTCCACCAACAAATATGTCATCGACGAATGCATTATGGAGAGATTGTGAAAGCTGAAATGAGTAATTGATTTATTTAGTACATATTACATCAAATTCTAGATAAAACTGAATCAATAATATTTCTCCATAATACCCGGTTCGTGGCTGCCGCTCTCCAAGTCACGCTCCACCTGGGCAGCCCATCATGCTCTCTACGCTCTACGCCTTCTTGTACCAATCGGATCAGTCGTGATCACCAACTTTGCAGAGTTGTTTTCGGGCAGTCTTACAACATGCCCTGCCCACCGTATCCTTCCGGCTTTGGCCATATTCTGGATGCTAGGTTCGCTGCAACGTGCAGCGAGCTCGTGGTTTATCTTTCTCCACCGCACACCATTCTCCTGCACACCGCCTAAGATCATCCTTAGCATGCGTCGCTCGAAAACTCCGAGTGCTTGCAGGTCCCTTCGAACATGGTCCATGTCTAGTGTCCGAAGAGAACCAGCGGCCTTATTAGCGTTTTGTGATTTTGTACATGGTGCATTTGGTGCGTGGGTGCCCATAGTAAGCACGACTTCCACTGATGATGCGCCTTCGTATTTTACGGCCAGCATTGTTGTCAGCCGTCAGTAAGGATCCGAGGTAGGCGAATTCCTCTACCACCTCGAAGTTATCCCCGTCTATCGTCACATTACTACCTAGACGGACCCGGTCGTGTTCGGTTTCGCCTGCCATCATGTATATTGTTTTGGACGCATTGACCAAGCGTCCAAATTTTGCTGCTGCGCGTTTCAGGTGGGTGTACAGTTCTGCCCCGATTCCAATTGTTCTGGCAATAATGTCTATGTCGTCCGCAAAGCACACAAATTGGCCGGATTTTGGGCCGTTCCAGAGAGTTTCAGGGAGTTGTATGAAGTTCCAGAAGCGTTACAGATGTGTTCAGGAGCGTTCCAGATGTTTCCAAAGGGTTACAGGGGTGTTCCAGGGGTTTTCAGTAGGTTTCAGAGCGTTTTAAAAAGCGTTAGAGGAGTTTTCAAGGGGTTTCAGGGCAGCTTCAGGGATTTTAGAGGCGTTACAGGGATGTTCAAGGGAAATTCAGGAGCGTTACTAGGGTTTTCAAAGGGTTAACGGGGTATTCCATGGGCTTGCAGGGGCGTTTCAGGGACTTTCAAGGGATTTCAAAGTCCCAAGGCTTTTTGGAGCGTTACAAGGTTATTCCGGTGGTATTCAGTGGCGTTCCAGGAGCAGTACAAAAGTTTTGAATGCTTTGAAAAGCTTAAACTATCAGCCTTCCTAATGATGAGTTCAGATTTGAAGTTGGTGGTTGCGATCACAGCGAAAATCGCGATTCAATGGTTAAATTCAAAATGGTGGCGAAATCCAAGATGGCTGCCAAAAATGTTTCATCTTCTCTTTACTTTTCTTTTGTGAAAATGAACTTTCGAGATATTACGCGATAAATTGGGTACAATTTGATGAAAAATCGTCATTTTCGACACCTTGTTAGCCCCTTGACAAGCAAGGGGTTCATCAATTTAACTCAACCAAAGTGATTTTCATCCTTGTTTATCATTTTCTAGCGAATAAGCAAGAAAAATTTAAAATCCCATACTTTATGTAAATAGTGGCTTGGTTTCAGCAAGAATTACCCAGGGGATTTAAGGCCGCGTTCCAAGGGTTTTCGAGCGGTTCTAGGGGCGTTACAGGGGTTTTCAGCGAGTGTGAAGAATTTCAGATGCGTTCCAGGGGTATCCGAGGGGTTAAAGGCCGCCATCAAGAACATGTAAAATTAGACCTGTGTCGTCGTGCATTTGCAAATGAAACCTAAGGTGGATGAGGGGGAGGTTTACATTATAAAAACATGCTTATTGGAAAAAAAAAAGATCTTTCAGATGTTTTCCAGGGGGCTTCAAGTGGTTTTAGTGGCATTCCAGAGGCATTACAGGAGTTTTCAAGGGGTTAGCGGAGTGTTCCAGAAGATTTCAGTGGCGTTCCAGGTGCTGTCAAGAGGTTTCGAGGGCACTCTACGGGTGTGAGAGGCGTTACAAGACTATACCAGGCGGTTTCAGAGGCGTTCCAGGTGGTTTCAAAGGATTTCATGGATGTTCTAGGGAATTCAAGGTACGTTCCAAGGGGTTCTCAAAAGGTTTCAGGGGCGTTTCCAACGGGTTTCAGAAATTTCAGATGCGTTCCTGGGGTTTCAGGGGCATTACTTGGTTCTACCAGGGGATTCCAGGGACTTTTCAGGGGTCTTCAAAAAGTTTCAGGACGTTACAGGGGTTTACAAAGGGGTTTCTGAAACGCTACAAGGTTACCCAGGGGGTTTCAAGAAGATTTAGTGGCGTTCCAGAGACTTTAAGGGGTAATATGGGTGTTCCAGGGCTTTAAGGGGTTATATGGGTGTTCCAGGAGATTTCAGAGACGTAAATGAGGCTCTCTAGGGGTATCAAAAGCATTCCAGGCATTAGAGGGTTATTTCAGGGGCGTTCAAGGGGTTTCCATGAGGTTTTAGAGTTTTCAAGAGGTTTCTGGCATGTTCTATTGAACTTAAGGGGCGTTATAGGGGTTTTAGGGGCGTTCCAAGGGCGTTCAAGGTGTTTGCATGGGGTCTCAGGGGGTTTCATGTGTCAAGGGGATTCAGGCATATTCCAGGGCTTTAAGGGGCGTTTTATATGGCGTTTCAGGGGCATTCCAGAAGTTTTCAAGAACTTTTAGAGGCGTTCCAGTAGAGCTCAAGAGGTTTTCAAAGGGTTCTAGGTGTGTTTCAAGGTTGAATAATTCGTAATAGGGTCCTAAAACTAGAGACGAAATCTCGCTTTTATTGAATAATACGATCAAGCATGGTAAATATTCTAACCGGAATTGTACTTTACTCGAACTCGAAAAACGAATGAATAATGAGAAAATTCGAAATAAGTAAAAAGGCAAATAGTTCTAGTTTGAGATTTGAGGTCGACCTTGACGTGATGAAACTCGACATTTTTCGCACTGGGGATTCAAAAATGTTCCTATCTGACATACACGGTGAAAAGAAATCACTCAAAGTATGTATTATAAGCTAGAGGCGGGACAGAAGATTTAAAAATTAAAAATTATATATTTTCAATCACGGCCAATAAAAACGTCAAAAAATGGATAAACCCGAGCAGAGGAGAATATCAAATGTATAACTACGAAATAACATTATCTATTTTTATATCTTGGTTTGTTATCATTACATTATCAATGCATTACTTTCCCATAATATCTTTTGTTGAGCAATCTTATTTTGTTATGAGCACGGTATTGGTATACATTCATAAAATAACATTTAAATAATATGTTTTGTTGGAAAACAAATTTAGTTATTATTGAACTATAAAGTGTGCATAAATATTTAATCATCAATACCACAACGATAACAAGTTTTGGAATCAAAACTACATCATTAGATTTACGTTGTTTTCAGCATTCCGTGATGGGGAGCTTATGCATAATCTCTCATCTGTTCACCTTCCTCTCTCTCTCTCTCCTCTTCCTCCTCTCTCTGGACTTACATCCCAACTCATAGCATACCAGCTTCCCAGCTTAATGTTTTGGTGTTATAGATATTAGAGTCAACATTGATCAGCGGAGTTGAGCGACCTGTATCCAAAAGAACATGATTTCACGATTCCAACAACGCCAACGAGCCATTTTTCAAGATGTTTTCGATCAGATGGTAATATTCCAGGAGGAACTTATTGAATGGTTTATTAGAAAAATACTATAAACTTCAGACTAATCTTCTGGGGTAATTAAATAAATTGGGTCGATTATGGTGGAGAGAGAGGGTACTCGATTATATTTCAGGTATATTATAATCATACCCAATTTTGTTTTTAAATTATTATCAATAACATAGAAAGTTCAAAATTTGTTATTGAAATATTTTTATTATCATTATTATTAAGTTGTTATTGGAACCAACGAAACATGTTTTCAAATTGATCTTGCAGGAACATTTTTTTGTTATGATTTTTGTTATTTTGCCGCTTATGACAGACAAGTTTATAACATAATATCACAGACAAACAGACGTCTCACTCTACTCACTTCCCATCGTTTCCCTTTTTGACGGTTTATTCAAATATTCCGTAGTTCGCAAATCGCTCGCTCATGGCGCTCGCATTGTTTTTGCTCTTGTTTGACGTTTGCTCGCTATCGCCATCTACTCAGTGGGTTTGCGTACCACAGCGTAATTAGCATTGGGCGATTATGTTTGCGTGACGATGATTTTTATCGCATTTTGTTCCAAGTGATACGTCTGTTTGTCTGTGATAATATATTATGTTAATAACATGAAAATAACTGATTACATTGCTCAGTTATTTTTCCAAAATAACGCTGCTCGGGAACATGTACTCTTGGACCATATTTTGTGATTTAAAACAAGAATCTAGATAGGACTTTAGGAGCCTATCGTCATTACCTCATCATTGAAATTTCGGAAACAGTTTTCTCGTTCAAGACAAATTGATTGTATTGAAAAAATATTCACTGTTTTACTGTACATTACTGTAAGTTAAACATTAAAGACTGGACTCGAAAAAAATGAGACACAAAAAATAATGTATAACTTTTGATTACGTGCACAAAAATAGCTGATTTTTTGAACAGGAATAGTACATTATGTGTACTAAAACCCACAAAAATTTCATCAAAATCGGTTGGCGGAGGTATCGTCGAAACATGAGACTTACCATTTGAGAATCTTGGGCCAAACAAACACTTTAAAAAATATTACATTTTTAACCTAAAACTGTAGAGCCAAAAATTCTGAACCGAAAATTTGTCTGTACAAAAAGTATGTATGTAGATGTATTGTGTCAAAATTTCATTCAATTTGATTTGACCATTAAAAAGTTATGGCCATACATGTAGCACTATGTCACAATAAGCAGATGTGGTTTTTGGTATAGTGACATTCAAGCTGCTCTAACTTTTAAAATGTTCAATCAAAATGGCTGAAATTTCCACTGAGAACAGATTAACACGACAATTTTACACTGTCGAAGTTTCAAAAAAAATCGGGACAGTGTTGCCAAAACTACAGTCAAAATAATGCACTCTGATTTTAAAATGTTAAAAAGTACCCAAAATTTGAAAACCCCCTTTTTTGGTTTGAATTATTAAAACAAAAGTACTGGACCGATTGTAAAGAAATTTTCACCACTTATTATGACTTACTTGAAGAACTTACAGTCAAATTTTCAGACGTTTTGATGAGCCAACAACCAAGTTATAGCCTAAACAATTTTTAAAATGGAAGCCCAAAATTTCCAAAATCACATTTTATTGTATCGACAATATTTGCGCCAATACTGAACCGATTTTGATGAAATTTTTAGGGCATTAGTTACACATTCCTGGTTAAAAAATCAGCTATTTTTGTGAACGCAATCAAAAGTTATACATTATTTTGAGTGTCTCATTTTTTTTCGAGTCCAGTCTTTACATAGAAAAGGGCCATTTTCGAAGGTCTATATCACTGGAGTCTATGAACCAATTGAACTAAAAATTTAACCCAGAACAAAAAAAAATCCTGTATTTTTAATTTCCATTGAATTCTAGAAATTTCATAAACCAAATGTAGAGTTTGTGATGGTGCCAAAATGGAAACAAGAAAGTAAACAATGTTGAATCAACATACATTATTGATCCTCATTCCTCAAAATCAACATTAATTTAGAAATAATGTGATGGCTGTTTATTGTCGGGTTGCGAAGATTTAAAACGAGCCACAAGGGCATTCTCTTCGAACATGTGGTTTTTGAGTTATAGAAATCAAAATTGTTTACTTTTTTATTTCCTATTTGGCATCAACAGAAATTCCACATTTTGCCAATGGCATTTTTTGAACTCAATGAAAATTGCCGCAATTTTTAGTTCTTTGTCAAATTTTCAAGTCAATTGGTTTATATATAGACTCCAAAGATATAGACCTCCAGAAATGGCTATTTTATACGACAATCAGAAAATGTTTACTTTCAAATTCTGTTTTCCAGATGGAGAATGAAATACAGTGAATACGTTTTAGTTACAAAATCAATGATAACTTCTTCAACCATAGGGGTGTTCTTGGGGTTTCAGGGGCGTTCCATGGAATTTTGGGGGATTTTAAGAGCGTTCCATGGAGTTTCAAAGGATTTCGAGGGCGGTCCTGGAGGTTTCAGGAACGTTCCAGGGGATAGTTTAGAAGGTTTCATAAGCACACTATGGCATTTCAGGGCGTGTTAGAAATGTTTCAGGGGGTCCAAACAGATTCCAGAAGATTTTCAGGGTTTTCTGGGACGTTTTGGAACTATTCCATGGGGCCTTGTGGGATTTCAGGGGTTTACAGAAGGTTTCAGACACGTTACGAAAACCTCTGAAACCACGTGTAATGCCTTGAGATTCATTGAAACCCCTCTGGACCTCCCTCGAAAGCTTCCTAAATCGTCTTGAAACGCCTCATAACGTGGATTCTGTCAATATCTACATCGTGTACGTCTATAAAACTGAATACGATCGCTGCAGTCGGCTGAAAAATAGGCACTGAGATTGATACTTGGTATGACTGATACCACCATACCATCAGTTTGGAAGGTTGGTCTATTATATCGTAAGCACATCTCATTCTTAATCAAATAATCACATTTTCATATAGCTTCATTATTGTTTTGGTATCGGTTTTGTTCGATTCAACGTATCGTTTATCTTTTCCCTTCAGATCCTTCTTCACTCTTGATTTTCTTACAGAAATTTGCACTCTTCGCGTCATCAGGTCATCGCAGCTAAAGTGCCGTCTCTCCTCGGTACCCACATTCGTCCACCAACCGAAGGGGACCTCTCCATCGAAGCGTGAGAGACGAGGCCAAAGACCGTGCTGTTGGTCGATATAGCATTTACCTACCTCCAACCCCCAAGAGAATACATAATGAACCCGAAGATCAAGGTTAAACTTTGCCAGCCAGAGCAGCAGCGTTGCCTTTAATTGCTTTTGCTTGCTCCTTCGACGGAGAATCCTCGCGTCTACGACGACGTCGTCCAACCGTCCCGACCCAACCGACTGACCAAGGAAGGACTTGACGCTCCCATCTTCGCGCTGCCACGCCGCGCCGTTGCGCGTAATTTTAAATATAAATGAAACAATGACCTACATTAACCACACCCTCGGGCCAACCCCCGGAGATTCCCATCCATCCATTAGCCTCGGCTTGCCGGAGCTGGTCAGAACTGCGAAGAATCCTCGCGGTGCAGGCAGCAGACGATGGTGATTATAAAGGACGACGAGAATGATGACGACGACAACGACGACGACCAAGACGCGAGCGCGGGGACGGAAGAAAGGGAAATTGTGTTAAATACATTAGACTAGCTACCAGCTACCTTCCGATCCGCGCGCGATGACGGAGGAACTCCATTCAAGGAGTAAAGTGTACAGTAGGTATGGAAATAAAAGCATTAGGTCAGCGGGGAAAATTGAATCGAGTGTTTCTTAACCCTCCCCTCATTCGCCATTCCATCACGGGCGTCTTCCTTAAGTTTTGGAAGACGTCCGGCCAGATGGGCTGGGAAGGAAGTTTATAAAATTATTTCATTAAATTTAGCGATACATACCGGGCATTTGTGCACTTATTCGGTATTGCCGCCGTGCCAGATGGTCATTCGAATGTAATGAAATGAATGGTGTCTGTGGTACACATGCACTTTTTTGGCTTCAGCGTGCTGGTTAGAGTGGGTCATCGTTTATATGGAAACATGAAAAATTCAATGGTATCCCATCAGATCAAAGCTTTTTTGATTCCATTTCAGGACTCAAATAAGTGTGCAAAATTTGGGCACGATCGGTTATGTCTACGTTTTGCGCATCGCGTTTGAAGTTCGTAAGGGGTTTCACATGAGAAAACACACTTTTTTGCATTTCTCTCATAACAAGCTCGAATTTTTCTAAAACCGTGTAACTAATAAAGTGAAAACATAGACTAGGGTGTCCTGAAAAACTTTGTCGAATACCGCGAAGTGATCTGATGCTTATGAAAAAAGTTATAACGCTTACATTGCTTAGCGAAACAGCATGATTTTGTTGCTATTGTTATTCCTTTACATGGTAAAACATAAACACATGCATGCGGTTCGTTGGTTATAACTATTTTCACAAGCATCGTATCGCTTTGCGGTCTTCAACAAAGTTTTTCAGAACATCCTAGGCTTTCATTTTACAGTATCGGGTAAAAAGTTTCAGACAAAGTTTTTCAACTTATGGCCAAAATGCAAAAAAGTATGTTTTCCCATACAAATTCCCATACAAAGTTTCTATTGCGATGCGCAAAGTGTAGATGCATCCGATCGTGCTCAAATTTTGCACAGATACTCAGGACCCGAAACGAAACCAAAAAAGCTTTGATCTGAGAAAACGGTTCCGATGACCCACACTAGTGCTGGTAGATTCAAACAGTTGCAATTTTAGCAAGTTAATGATTCCTGTAGGGTGTCCAGTTAACCTAATGGTTAAGGCTATGGATCGCCAATTTGGAGATGGAGGTTACGATTCCTGTTCTGGCCGAGAAATTTTTTTCGACACTCTGGGCATAATGTATCATTGTGCTTGCCTAACAATATACAAATTCATGCAATGGCAGGAAATGAAAGCCCTTCAATTAATAACTGTGGAATTGCTTAAAGAACACAAGCTAAAGAAAGGCAGAACAAGTACTAGTGAGAACGTAGAGCTATAAAGAAGAAGGTTGTATGTGTTTGTATTCTAGTCAAATTGAAATCTTAACTTTTTTTAAATTAATCGAAACAGCATACTTTTTGGAAAAATACTGTCCCGAAAAAGGTGGTAAATATGGCTTTCCGTAATAGAACACAACACCACCCCCCGAGGGAGCACGCCGAAATTCTTCGGAATTTGGAGATTCCTTCTGGAAATCCTTCGGAATTCCTCCTGGAAATTATTCGGGGATTCCTCCTAGAAATCTTTCTGAAATTCCTCCTGGAAAACTTCTGGGATTCCTCCTGAAGTTCCTTCAAGGGTTTCTCTTGGAAATCTTTCGGTGATTTCTTCTGGAAACTCTTCGGAGATTCCTCTGGAAAATCCATCGGGAATTTTGTTTGGAAATTCTTCTAAGATTCCTCCAGGATTTTTTCAAGGATTCGTCCTAGAATTCTTACTATAATTCCTCCTTGGAATCCTTCGAAGACTCCTCCTGGAAATCCTATGGGAATTCATCCTAGGAATTCTTCTGGCATTCATTGGAATTCCTTCAAGGATTCCTCCTCGAAATCCTTCTGGAATTCCTCTTGGAATTGCTTTGAAGACTCCTCGTGAAAATCCTTTTAAAATACCTCCTGGAAATCCTTCAAGGATTCCTCTTAGAAATCCTACGGGGATTACTCGTAGAAATCCTTCGGGGACTTCTCTTGAAAATCCTGCGGCAATTCATCCAGGAAATCCTTCGGAGATTTCTCCTGGAAATCTTTTGGAGGTTCCTCCTGGAATTCCTTCGGGGATACCACCAGGAAATTCTTCAGAGATTCCTCCTGGAAATCATTAGGGGATTTATTCTGGAAATCATTCAGTTGAATCCTCTGTTCCTAAAAATCCTTCGGGAATTCACCCTGGAAATCTTTCAGGGATTCCTTCTGGAAATTCTTAATTCTTTGGAATTTCTTCAAGGATTTCTCCTGAAAATCCTTCTGAAATTCCTCCTGGAAATCTTACGGGGATTACTCCTAGAAAACCTTCATAGATTCCTCCGGTAAATCCTTCGAAGATTTCTCCTGGAAAACCTTCGGGGATTCCACGAGGATTTCCTTCGAGGGTTCTCTTAAAATTCTTTCAGGGATTTCTTCTGGAAACTGTTCGGAGATTCCTCCAAGAAATTCTTCGAGAATCTCACCTAGAATTTCTTCTAAGATTCATTCTGGAATTCCTTCAGGAATTCCTCCTGGAATTCCTTCGGGAATTCCTTCTGGGATTCCTTCGGGAAATTTCTCCTAGAATTCTTTCGGAGATTCCTCCTGGAATTCCTTCGGGAATTCCTCCTGGGAATCCTTCGGCGACTCCTTTTGGAAAGTCTTCGGGAATTCCTCCTGAAAATCCTTCGGGGATTCTTCCTGGAAATCCTTTGGGGATGCTTCCTGGAAATACTTCCGGGCTTTCTTCTGGAAATCCTTCAGCGATTCCCGCTGGAATTCCTTCAAAGATTCCTCGTCGTCAGCTTTCGGAAATTCCTCCTGAAACTCCTTCGAGAATCCCACCTGGAATTTCTTCGGGAATCCCTCCTGGCAACCCTTTGGGAATTCCTCCAGGAAATCCTTCGAGGATTCCTTCTGGAAATCCTTCGAAGATTCAGTCTGGAAAGCCTTCGAGGATTCCTCCTTGGTAATCTTTCTAGGATTCCTTCTGGAGTTCCCTCGGGGAAACCTCTTGGAAATCTTTTGGGGATTCAGCCTAGACAGATATCCTTCGGGAATTTCTCCTGGAAATACTTTGGGGATTCCTGCTGGAATTCCTACGGGGATTCCTCATGGAATTCTTTCGGAGTCTCCTTCGGAGATTCCTTCTAGAAATCCTTCGGGGAAATCCTGGGATTTCTTCGGAGATTCCTCCTGGAAATCCTTTTGGGAATTCTCCCGCAAATCCTTTCGAGATTTCTTCTGGAAATCCCTCAGGGATTCCTGTTTCGGAAGTCTTTCGTAGATTCTTCCTGGAAATCCTTTGGGGAATGATCCTGGAAACCCTTTGGGGATTTCTCCTGGAAATATGAACTTTGGGAACTTGTTTGGGAATACCTGCTTGTTTTTTTTTTTTTGCCGTTCCTGATAGAATTCCTTCGAGGATTTTTTCTGGAATTCTTTTGGAGACTCCTCCTGGAATTCTGAGATTTCTCTTGAAATTCCTTCAATGATTCTTCCTGGAATTCCTTCCGGAATTCTTTCTGGAGTTCCTTCGTGAATTCCTCTTAGAATTCCTTCGAGGATCTCTCCTGGCGTTCCTTCGGCGATTCCTCCTGGACAGAGCCGTAGCGTGCGGTTGGCCAGGTTGGCCCCCGTCAAGGGCGTCAGCTTCAAAGGAGCGCCGAAAAGGCCTAAGGCTAGAAGAAAACAGGATGATGCTATTGTTTCCTTGTACGTTATCAATTAGATTTAATTATTTACAGTATCTAAGATTGATCATGTGTTTTACGTCCTTCCGTATTCTCTAAAATTTAGATTTTTTAGACGATTTTAAGAATGTGCTTTTTTGTTTTGAAAAGCTATCTTCGTTTTTAATGAGCAAAACCAAATCAATAAGCTTTCGAAAGTCTAGAGAATGTTTCTTTCTGAAAATTCCGGACGCTCTTTTAGTTCATCTAATTTTTATTTTCAGTAAATGTTTCAGTAAAACTTTTAAACTAGCAAATCTAGCAGAAATCTTTTAAGCTGTATTTACCCAAAAAACTACCAGTGAATTTTTTTTTAATTTTCCTTTTCCCAAAACAAATTGATTATTCTATTGGATTTTTTTCTTCAGAAAATCTTTCAAAAAATTTATCAGATATTTATCTAGAAATTCTTTCAGAAACTCATTCAGGAATTCTTTAAAGCAAATTTCAAATCATAAATTCTTCAGAAGATTTCTCTTGAAATATCTCGAAGAAGTTTCTAAATTCCTTTAGAAATTTCTCCAGGGAGGCTTTCTCTAAATTATCTAGAAGTTTATTCAGAAATTACTTAGAGGATTCTTCTCGACATTTTTCCAAGGATTTTATTGAATAACCTTCCATAATTTCTTCAGAGTTCCAAAATCTTCTTTGGAATTCGTATAATGATTCCTGCAAAACTATTTTTAAGGATTAGGTGCCTAGAAACCCATCAATAGATTATGTCAGTAATTTCTCCATGGATTCCTTCTGGAAAATACTGCATAGGTTCCATTAGAAATCCCAAGAATTCTTTAGAAGACTTGAAGAATTTTCATAAAGATTTCTTGGGATTTCTAATGGAACTTATGCAGTATTTTCCAGAAGGAATCCATGGGGGAATTTCTAATTCGACCAAAGTTTCCTTCTAAAAGTCATTTCAATCTTTCCCTTGTAAAAATAATCTATCACATCGATCAGAAAAACTTCCATTGATACCTTCCGAAATTATTCCATGCTCACTAGGGACTGCTCTATATATTTCTGGTAGAATTCCGGTAGAAAACCTCCCATGAATTTCCTTATTAACTACTCCAGAAAATCATAAATTTGGATTTTTTTCAGGAATTATTCTAGGTATTTCGTTGGGAAATCTGCCATTGATTCCATCCAAAATTTTTCATAAGGTTTATTTTGGAAGCCTCCCGAGGATTCTTTCAGAACATCTTCCTGGGATTTCTTCATAAAATCTTCTAGGGATTTTGTTTTTAAATTCCCCAAAAATTCCTCAAGAAAACCTTTCCAGGGATTCTTCCCAAGTTTTCTTTTAGAAATTCTTCCAAAAGTAATTCTCTACAAATTCTAACATTCCATCACGTTTTTCTGCACGAACAGCTCCTGCAATTCCTTCAAGAGTAAGTCCATTAATTTCATTTGTATTCCTCCGGAAATTTCTGCAGGAATTTCTTCAGAGATTCTAGCATAATTTATTCCTGTGATTGCAGCGGGAGTTCTTCCAGAGATTTCAACAAAAACTGATGAAGAGATTCCTCCTGATATTCAACCATGTCCATGGTTTGTCTAATGATTAAGGAACATTTTCTTACAGATCTTTTGAGAAATGTTTTGAAAAAACTTCAGAACACATCTTTGGTGATGTTATCGGAGAATTTTGGTGGGGCCTATTAAACTAATCGCCGAAAATTTATAAAATACATCATATGAGGATTCCTGAAAACCCCTAAAACTTAATTAAGTATTTTTGAGAACAAAATTCAGCTGAAAAATCCAGTAACAAAAATAAAAAAAAGAACAGTAAGATTTGCTGAAGAAAATTATGCATCATTTATGTTATAAATCTGTAATGTTGTACTTATACTCGTATAAAAGAAATCAACTTCGGAAAATTGTTAGGTGACTTCCATTGAAATTCCTAGAAAAATACACGAATGAAAAACATTATAGGAAAACAAAAAAAATCGAGGGGAATTTGTGTTTTAGAAACTTTGAAAAAAAAATGAAAAACTACAAACTTAGCAAATTAACAATGTTGCGGGGTGCCAACCTGGACGCTTGGGCAAGGGCGCCATGGGACCACGCTACGACTCTGCTCTTGGAATCGCCTCTGGGATTTCTCCTGGAATCCTCGCGGAATCTCTTCTGGGATTTCTCTAAAATTGCGATCAAGGATTTCTCCAGGAATTTCAGCAGGGATCTCTTTAGGAGAGTTTCTTGACCTACCAGATATCCTTTAAGAAGTTCCTTCAGGGATTCATTGAGCAAATCCTGCAGGGATTAGTCCAGGTGTTCTTCAGGGATTTCTTCACGAATTCTTTCAGAGATTCTTCCAGGCAAGGCCTGTCCCTCCCTTTGCTCTAATTTATCATACTAGGCGTCACTTCGCCTTTTGCGCAAAAACCCTCCTTCTTCGCCCTTTCAGTGATCAGTTTTGCATCCAGGAGTTCCTTCAGAATGGTTTCTTGGGTTTTTGGCTTGCCGTCTAAAAATTCAGAAATTCCTCCTGGAGCTCCATTGGTATTTCTAAGTCCAAATTGTGGGACCTTGTTATCAAATTTGATACCTTCTGAAAACAAAAAAGACGGTATCAAAATCGATACTTTGTTGCCCTTCAACGGCAATGGATTAATGCGACATGCACTACACTAAGGATACGGATAACACACAATAGGATTTATCTTGGTCATGAAAAAGCTCACAGGACAAATTCTAGAACATACTGACAAGTTCTGTGCTTCGCCAATGTTGACTTCATGGTCAAATTTCGGTCACACCAATTTACGCTGCCGCCGCCGCCGCCACCAGCCAAAAATGGCCCTCACGCCGCCGCCAAGCGAAATACATACATGACGAATTTCGCCCCAAATCGTATTCGGAGTTGGCAGCACCCTCTCAGATTACAATGAAACTTTCTGGGTATGTACACCAAGACTAGATAAGCCACTTTGCATACTTAGTTTCTTCAAAATTTATCTGTACTGACTTTTGAAAAGGGCTAAACTTTTTTTATGGATTTTTTAAAAATGTTTTTAATCAAAAAATGACTACTCCTACAAAAAAGTGTTGTATGGGTGATTATCACAAAATAAGTCAAATTTTAAGAAAAAAATACTGAAAAAAATCCAAAATGAGCCCTACACTGAAAAAAATCATTTCTAAAAATTCAAAGTTGATTTAAAAAAAAACACCATTTTTGATTTTGATGAAATTTTGTCTCAAGACAGGTAATTATGTTCCCTACCAACCGTCCATACATCACAAGATAGGCACTTTTAAGGAAAAAAAGTTTTTCTAACAAAAACTTTTTCATGTCCAAATTATTATTTTTTCAGTGTCTTTTTTTAAAAACAAACTAAACCAGTGAAGGTTATCTAGTAATCTCAAAATGCAAGCCCTTTTCAAAAGTCAGTCGAGAAAAAAAATTAGAAAAATGAGTATGCAAAGTGGCTTATCTGGGCAAGGTCTACACACCAAGAAAATTTCGTTGTAATCTGAGAGGGTGCTGCCAACATTTGTTCGAGTTGGCGCGAAATCCGTCACATATAACACAAGTTTACAAAATAAAACGAAAGTCGTGAACTTCTATCATCGACCAAAGTTTTTTAAGCACAATTTAGTGCTGATTTCGAAACCGTGCATCAAAAAATTTTAAGTAGTTTGTGAGTTTTAGTTTAATATTGAGTTTTACAATTTTTCAAAATGTGGAATTGACTAAAATTCAAATATCTTGCGTTTGGTTCAACTAATTTTAAATCTCTTTCCATAAATTGAAAGCTGAATATAGTACCTTTCGATCTTATAAATGCAGGTTTTGCGTCAGATTGATGATATTCAAGATATTGGCTAGTTTAAGGGACGATCTCCTTAAATTTTAGCAAAATTTCCAAAAATATATGAAGAAATTTATTTTTATCAATAAGAAAAAACATTTTAAAAATCCTTTTTCAACGTTCATTTGATATATCATATGTATATGATGTGAGCGACTTTGCTTAAAAATAGAACAAAAATCGATTTCAAATCATCAGCCTTGTATGGAAAGTCGAAAATTTTTCGCTCTACTGTAATTTTTTTCCTTCTCATTTTCGAACTCAGGGCATGATTCTACACCAAAAATGATCATCAGCTTACCGAGTTCAAAAATGCTGTAAACTAGTGTAATCGGCGCACAGGTCTATTCAGAAGATGTTGAATTTGGGCATCCGTTCTTCACTTAACGATCCTATGTCGATATGATAATCGGAGCGGGGCTTTTCTTCGACTTGCGAGAACAGTATTTGCTGAATTTAGCTTGTCGATTTGAGTTCGACAAGCGATAACTATTTTTTTATCTGTACTTACGAGACTTTTAGCCCTAGGCTAGTTCATCTCGGACAGCGAGAACCAACTTTGACTGAACAAGTGATTTAATCTGGTGCCTGGTAATCTGAACAGAAGTGTATTGCTTTGTCCATAACGTGTTGCTGAAATACTGATTACATTCCGCACATAAGAGCAAAGATTTCAGCCTGAAAAAACGTGTCAACCAAGTGAGTAAGACTGATGTACACTCAGGCAAATAAACCTAAGATTATCATTAGATCTAAGTTATGAAATGGCATTTAAACCATTCATAACGACTAGAATGAATTTCATAATGTCGGTTTATGGCGCAAAATCGGCTCACAGTTTGGCTTTTATACACATTTAGCAACACGAAATTCTCAAGCGACGATAGCCGCGTGGGTTGGGCACGAGCTCAGTGATCTCGACGTTTATGGATCGATTCCAGTCTGCATCATTTTACGACTTTTCTGCTCTTCTCATAAGTTTATCTTATGTAATTAAGTCATAATAAGCTTGTTCAATTTTCATAAGGCATTCTTATGGCATCCATACTTTACAGTTATGGCTAAATTTCATAAGGTATTTTGATAAATTTCGGTAGTTTACTTCGCTGAGTGTAGCCTCACTCATGATATTAGACACCAGCACTCAGGGGTGTAAGGTCCTACCCTCTACGCCCACCCAAAAATGCCCACCTGCGCGCCATCTACTGTTGGTTCTAATTTGTAAACATCTTTTGTTTAATGGTTTTATAAACATCAACAGTAGTACAAACAGCAGTGTTTTTCTCTCAATTTTGATGCTTGTGATCACTGTTTTCGGTAATAGTAAGAAATCAAAGCTTGTTTTTTTTTCAGAGATGGCGCCACCAAATTAAAAGTAAAATCATTTTTCTTGTATGGACAAATCGCTGGCTTGCATTTGTTCCGCATCGCAACGATTTGTACCCTGGGGCAAAAAGTTGCAAATTAGAAACAAAATCATTACCGTCGTGCGGGGCTTCTTTATACACTTTTTTCATGGTTTTTCAACTTTATGATATTATTACTCCCAGAGTAGTGTATGGATTTACACAATTTTTACATATAATAATCGTGAGTATGTATGTAGGATGTATGCAAAATTTGAGCTAATTACATCCATAAACAAAAAAGTTGTTCATACACCAAACGGACATATCTCATATAGAACCGGATGGGGGTACTTTGGACATTTTTATCTATAACCAAACTGCATTTCAAATTCCAGGGTTATTTAGAAAACTACTTTGTACCAATACTGTAGTATACTATATCAGACATTATTTCAATAAATATATGCGTTTTAAGCAGGTTCTGTGCTACCTTTGATATTAGGAGCAGCATGATGTTGCTATATAGATAGCCTGAAAAAAGGGACCATCAATCCATTATTTAGGTGAAACGGTCATTTATGATGTATAACGATACAAATATTCGATTGTATATGCTACGTTGATACATTTTGAATGAATTGATCAACCCTTTGAAATTTATGAACTGTGGAAACAATGCTTACAGACCAAATGTTCTGATACTTTATGTATATTTTATTGTTTTTTTTCGATGTTTTTTTCGCGTCCTGACAAGCAATAAACGGTCTGTTTGAAAAATAATTCCAACCAAATGAAGGGAAAACTATTGCTTCATAATAGTCTCAAAGACATCAAACAGATTTGAACCATATTTTGAATTCAAAAAATCCATATTCAAAAATGTCCAAAGTAGCCCCGCATTTCAAAAGTAACCCCGCACGACGGTATACCTATGCGTTTCTTCCGGATTCATTACAGTAACAGAGAATTTATTACGCCACCATACAAATTTCAAGCTGTTTACTTCTTTTTTTCTGACTGGCATTTTCCACCCGTGCTGCGCATTATGTTTCCGAGTGGATAGGTGCAGGCGGCGCCGCTGTATATGTGAAAAACACGTGGAACACGAGCGCCGTCTACGATCGCATAGCGTAAGCTTCGCCGTTATCACGTTTACCGCATTTATCAGAAAAGCGTCTCTACCGGCACTCTAACAAAAACGCAGCTGATTGCTTCCCATTATCGAAATTCTTTGAGTCATAGTGTTAAATTATCCTCTCATTTGAGAAAAATAATCGCCCAGGGAGTTTTCAATTTTTAGCCTATTTTCGCACTCCAAACAAAACAACAACAAAAACAAACGAAAGTAGAGGCTAATATTTCATAATGGTGAAAACAGAATACAGATTTTTTCGGAATGAAATTTTTCAATCTAAAATGCTGAACATAACATCCTTTATGTTTGAATCACATACTGACGACGTTTTTTTGCACACGGAAGGTGGCAAAAACTGGAAGGATACGATGGTCAGGACATGTTGTGAGAATGCCGGACAACTACCCTGCAAAACTGGCGTTTGCAAGAGATCCGGATGGGACAAGAAGACCGGGCGGGCAGCGTGCAAGTAGGGCGGATCTGGTGCAGAATGATCTGGCAAATGTGTTGACGCCGGCGAAAGTGGAGGACTGCAGCCACGAGTTGTGACGAGGAATTGTTGATTCAGTTTTATTATAATGATATAATGTAATATCAAATAAATGCAACAATTTAATGGAATTACGTAATAAGTAACAAACATTGTAAATATAGTAGTTTGAAACGATGAAACATCACAGACTTTACTTTCTTTCATATTCCCCCTAACGCCAACTAGAGGAAACATATTCACAAAATATCCCAACAAAGCTCTCATAACTTCGACTTAAAGCTAATAAAATTCACCCCAACAAGGATAACGGACTTGCTATTCACCACACAACATTTTATCCTTTCCACTTCCTACTATCTTACCATCACAGTCCCACAGTCACAAAGGAAAGCTCACTCGCCTGTGTGTTCCCACTTCACCGACCGCGGCCCAACTGCTGAAGACCAGCCCAAATTCAACGAATAAAACAACAATAATTTATTACCGCTCAGTACCATCTTGACAAGCCTTTTCACCTGAATTCGGAAATGCCCCCAAGAAGTCAATCGGCGGCGGCTCAGACGACTGCATCTGCAGAAAAAATAACACCCGACAAGCACGATCTGCCGAGTCGAAGGAATACTGCGGTAAACGAGGCGGTAAAATAGAAAAAATCCAACGGGGTTGCGGTGGTTTCGACCGCCGCAGTCGTTCCGCAAACGTCAAAAGTGCTCGGTTCACGCTAAAAAGCACTCACTCACTTGGTTGCCATAAAATTAAAAATAATGCAAATTGTTTCATTTATGGTTTATGTAATCACAATTGGTGCCACAATATGTAACTTATTTTTAAACTATATTAGGTGTAGTTTCAGCACTTTTGTATGTAGCTGAATGCCATTAAACACAATTAAAATTTTCAACTATTTATTTTTGTTGATAGGTTGTGCGCATACTTTTTAAAGTGTGTAGCAGTTTGACTTTTGCGGAATAGGTCTTCTTAGTCTTCTTCACTCCGCCAGGTTGGAAGATTTCTCTGGATAAGCAATACCTATCCCTGCGCCACCACCGCCAATTCGACGATGTAGAAGCATCATCGCGGCGGCATCGTCGTCATCAGGTTCATCGAATTAGGCCTCGGCTGGCTGCTCGCTCTTCTTTGTTCCACATTGTGTGTTTCAAATTTATGACCTCGAGCTAGATTTTCGCCAAACATGCACGCGCAGCTGAATCTTCTGAAACCTTGGCCTGGAGTTGCCGATCGATGCTGCCGTATAATATTTTATTACAAACGACCACATATTTGATTGTCGACTCAGGGACTCCCGGGACGACGCGAGCATCAGATCAGGACGGACAAAAAAGAGTTATTATGCACTTTGGGTACCTCCCAGCTAGGGGAGGCAGCCCGTCAATTACGTTGCAGGTCACTCTGCGGATGGATCCAAAAATTTCCGATCCGATAGTGATCGACGAAGCCCACCGTACCGTTTGGCGATTGGTGGCAGTTAGTGCGCGGTGGTCGTACCGAGTGCGCGTCGATACCAATCTGAACATTTCTTTATTTTTAGCATAATAACAGTTCTTTCCCGTTTCGCAGCAGTAGGGAAACGCAACCATAGTTTCTCGAAGATAATCAGAAAACGTTTTATCTCACAAATGACCGCGCGCAAGTCGCATGGTGGGAAAAAGCATTGAAAACGGGGTTAATGCGTTTGACTTTCATCCTAGCTGCGCATAAAATTCATATCGTGCTATTACACATCTTTGTTAAGCACCATTTGAGCAATAACACTGACATGCCGTGGAAATCGATTTTTCTGCCAACTTCTAGATTTTTATCGTAATTTCAGAATTTTTCGTCCACATTTCAGGGTCCATGTAGAGGTTTGGGAATTTTCATCAAAATTTTAGAAACTTTCAGCGCGATTTTTCAATTTTTTGACAAATTACAAAATCCTTACTTTTTCGTAAAAATCCGCAATTTTTCTATGTCAAATACCCACTGTTCACCTAGTTGGAAGGTAAGTTATTCAATCCATTTTCCACATCGTCGTCACAGTCAGACAAGAAAACGTGTGCAAGTGCTGGCAAAAAGTGGCACCGCACAATTCTTCTCGGAATGGTCACACATTGCTCCTAGATTACGCGCGACCCGTTCTCCACTGCTATAATAAAATCACCGCACAATCGGACGGCGATGATGCCGCGATCTCTGCCGCCGCCGTCATCATCGAAAGGAAACCATAAACTTGCAAGATATACCATTATTGAGTAAGGTTCCGTTGCGGCCGATCAGCCAGAGTTGTCTCTGCTGCATCATTGTACATCGAAGAAAAATCGGCACGCCAAGTGAGTGCATATATCCACAAGGAGAGTCATGGTGAAATATGGTCATCTGTGGCGATCGTGCTGTAGATCTACCTACCCGTGGTCCACAACAGATCGATTACCAATCGGAGAGGGCGATAAAAAGTGGCAAGTCGGACAATCACATCGTGTGGTCACGCTACGCGGCATATGGAACACAGTTTTACCGATAAGTTTTCTCCGTTGACAGAATGTGTGGTGTACGTACACTTAAACCGTATGACTGAAGAAACCCTTCAGTTCATATATAGAATAGATGTAAGGCACCGATCGATAAGATTTGTAAAGCAACAAATTGTCTCCATATGTTTTTCTTGTACATAGTTGAATCAGTAGCAGTAGGTTTCAAAGAAGCTTGTGCCACATCAATAGAAGAGAGTGCTTGATTGTTTTGTAAAACGAGTTTTTATCAATCAAAATGGAAATCTTTATTATTCCTTTTTAATTTATTTTTCTTTTTTTCGCTTTTTAACATGATATTTCTTATTAAGTATAACCTATTGCAACTATTAAAACCTTTTTTGGTAATGCTTTTTTATATTTTTTTTCAGGGTGAATTAGTATGGAAAAATTGAAAGTTAATTGCATCAAACCGGAATAAAGTTTATAAATAGAAGAAGTTATGCCTTTTCAGTCTCCTGGACCTATAAACGTTAATTTGGTGTTCCTGGCATTACGTCTCGACCGAACCTGCATTTCAGCATAGTGTCCTGTTATTACCTGAGAGCTTTGTTCGCCAATCGAACATTTTGCATTCGTATATCGTATGTCAGGCACGCACGATGATACTATAAGCGCTAAGGCAACTTCACTGTTACTTTATTATCTGGTCCAGGAGTATATTCTTTCTGGACCCATCTATTTCATATAGATTGCACACGCATCAATTATTCTAAATGAGTTTGGTCCATTTTGATTGCAACAAAACAAGTCTCAAATTTTTGAAAAAAAAAAAGTTTTTTTTTTTCAAAATGCAGTGCATTATACACAGCAAAAAATAAAAGCAGCCCGCCCGATGTAATTAATTCCGATGTACTAAATAATCAATGTAATCACGTTTCCTATGTACGATTACATCGTTTTGATGTAAAATCTTTTGTTTTCATGTGTACATCGTCCGATGTAATATTCATGCATCGGGTTGCAGCATTTCAGATGTAATATTACACAACAGTTTTTTCTGTGTAGAATCGTAGCATTAGGCCATATGAATAAAGTTGAGTAAATACTCTTTACTAAATCTCTGTGAAGCCGTGGAACAAATCTCTGTGAACCTTCACAGAGATCTGAGTAAAGAGTATCTACTCAGCTTTATTCATATGGCCTATTGTCGTTGCCAAATTCAATAATTTTCATATTCAAAATAATTTTTGAAACACTTTTTGGAAAGAATTAGTGAAGGAACTTTTTGAAGAATCACAATGAAAATTCCGCAAAATATTTCCATAGGAATTTCCAAATTAATTTCCGAATGCATTCACAAAGAAATTTTCGAAGAAGTTCACAAAAATCCATTTCAACTAAATTTTAGACGCAATTATTGCCAAAGGAATTATCAGAAATGTTTTTCGCAATTTTCTAAGAAATTTTAAAATTCATAAAAGGGTGACCAAGGGTATTGTCGGCAGGATTGTTCTCTTCTTCATGGGGGGTTTTTGTGGGCTGAATTGTATGAAATTTGGGCATATAACTCAGCTTGGTTGGGAAGGATTTGAGGCCAAATCTGAGTTCAACAGGTTTCAAAAAACCCCCCGTGACGAAGAGAACAAAACTGCCGAAAATACGTAAGTTCCCCTATGCCGACATTGCTGAAGTAATTACAAAACAAACCAAAATCTTGCAAATTTCCGAGGAATTTTTAAATAATTTGCCGACTGAAATCTCAAAGCAATTTCCGTATAACTTGTCAAAGTAATCTTAACTGGATTGCTGAAGGAATTCCCTATTAGTTTGTAGAATTAAATCTCAAGGAAATGTCCAAATTATTACCGGAGTAAAATTCAACTGAATTTTCAGCGAAATTATCAAAGTTATTAGGAAAAGAATCAACGAATGAATTAGTTATAAATTTCCGAAGCTGTTTGCAAATAATTTGCTGAAAGATGTCTAGAATGAAATTCTAATAAATAGTCAATTTCAACTGATTTTTATTGAAACTTCCGAAGAGTTTAGCAAAAGAATTTCCAAACGGGATTTTTGAAGCATTTGCCGAAGAAATTCTTAAATGAATAATCGGAAAATAAGGAAAAAAATGCTGAAAGAACTTTCAAATGAAGAAACTCCTAAAAATAGTTGCCAAAGAAATCCCAAAATGAATAACCAAAAAATGAAAAGAATTGCGGAAGAAACTTCCAAACGACGAAACTCCCCAAATTATAGCGAAACATATTGTGGCAGGAATTCCCAAAGAAATTTCCTAAATGAATCCCAAATGAATTTCCGGAGGAACTGCATATGTAAATTTGAAAGAATAAGAAGGAATTTAAAAGACACTACACCGTCTTCAACCAGAGGTTGCACAGACTGAACATTCACTAACATTAGGCAACGGACAACACGGAACACCCAGTGGACCAGTGGAGGATTTTTCGTTTGACGAAAAGTTTCCTTCGGCTGGAGCGGGAATCGAACCCTCACTCCGTGGCACTCACAATACGCCTAAACGACTGACGCCGCTAACCGCACGGCCACGAAGCCCACCAAATTTGCAAAGAAACTTCGAAATAAAACCACTGCAAAAGTACCACAAAATATTGACGAAAGAATTTTTCAAGAAATAGCTTAAGAAATTCTAAAAAAAAAATTCCACTGGAATTGGTCAACAATTTTCCAAAATAAATTGGTAAGATAATCCAAAGAGAAGAATATCCGAATCAATTCACCAAGGGAATTCCTCCCAACATTTCTTTAGGAATCTACAGACTAATTGCTAGAGACATTCTCAAAAACATTTTCGAAGAAATTCACAAAAGGATTTTAGAATAAGTTGACGAAGAAATCAAATGTCTAATTCATTCTTGCAAGACTAGTTGCTTAAGTTTCTTATATTTCTAAAAAATCAAATCAATTCTTGAGGGTTTCTTAAAAAAACAGAAGCTATCGCTCAGAAAGTTGTCGAAAAAATTCCCAATTTATTTGCTGGAAAAAATACTTTAAAATGCTCCGAAATATTACCTAAAAAATTTCAAAGAAGTTGCTTGAGAAAATTGCTGTGGAATTTACGAAGGAGCTGCTAAACCATTTTTAGAAGAAAATTCCAAATTAATGTTGAAGGTTAACCAAAGAAACATTGCCGACTTGCAATGCGAATCACTTGCATGGAGAGTTCTCTTTGAAATTTCCGTATGAATTCGGTATTTATTTCCGAAAGAGTTGCTTAAGAAACTGTCAGAGAATTTCTTAAGTTATAAGACGAGTTTTGAAGAAATTGTCGGAGGAACCTTCAAAAATATTACCAAAGAAATGCCGTAAAGTATTGAATGAGAAGTGGTCGGAGAAATTCCAAAACTTTTGCAGAAACATTTTTTTCATGAATTGTCGAAAAACTTCAAAACAATAAACAAAGAAATTCGTTAAAATATTTGCGATGAAATTTTTACATAGATGGAATTTTTAAACAATTTCTCAAGTTATTACCTGAAAGAATTTTACAAGAAATTTGCAGAAGGATTTTCACTGCTTCGTGCCCGCCGACTGCTGATGAGCTCCCCATCCTACCTTGATATTGTCGTCGGGGTCACTTATCTTGCCGCTACCGTCTTCAACCTACTCTGAGCTCGCCCAGGAGATTCGATCGGTCAGCACGTCAATGTAAATATTCTTATCGTCGCATTACACCAAATAATAATTTTCACAGTACAGAAAAGCTAGCTCCCCGTTAAGCCATCAATCAATCACCGTTGCTGCACCGATATTGCTACTAGTATTCTTAAAGAAATGTATGAATGTTGAGTGTGTACAAGTAGCAATTCTCGTTGGAGTGTCAGGAATTCCCGATGAAATACTGGGAAAAGCTATCGAAGAAATCTCGGAAGAAACTATAGAAAAAAAAAGATACTGGAGAAATTTCTGATGGAATCTATGCAGGAAGTTTAAAAGAAACAGCCAAACTCATTCATCAAGGCATTTTTGAAACATTTCTCGAAAACTACTCTTCAGGAATTTAGTCTTCAAAAAGGAGCTATTGTACTCAACATTGCATCAGCTTGGCCGGAAAGGATATTAAAAGTTTTCAAACTTAAGCAGGATCTTAGAGCTACTACAGCTCCAAAACCGAACTGAATCTTCCAGAATCATTTCCTGAATCAGAAAATTCCAAGGATATTTCATCTGAGGAATCCTTCAGTCAATTCTTCTGAAGATTTTCCCAGAAACTCTTTCAGGGAATCCCACCAGGAATTTCTGCTGCGAACCTATCGTAGCGCTAACATCGACTCTGATCTCTACTTGGCGATGGTAAAAATGCACCAAAAACTCACCGTACGGTCGACGACCACCTCGCTATAATCTGGAGCAACTGAAGCAACCGGATGTCACTAACGCATACGAGCAGAATTTCGAGGCAGCGCTGCCGGACGAGGACGAGCTCAATGAAGCCCCTCTCGAAGACTGCTGGAGTACGATAAAAGCAGTCATTAATAACGCAGCGGAGAACAACGTTGGGTATGTGTAACGGAGCCGAAGGAACGGTTAGTTCGACGATGAGTGTAGAGGGGTTTTGGAAGAGAAGAACGCAGCGAAGGCGGTCATGCTGCAGCACGGGACTCGGCAGAACGTGGAGCAATATAAAAGAACGCGGAAATAGCAGACTCGTCTCTTCCGGGAGAAAAAGCACCGCCTGGAAGAAGCGGAATGTGAACAAATGGAACAGCTGTGAACGGCACAAGAAACGCGGAAGTTCTACCAGAAACTCAACGCATCCCGCAAAGGCTTCGTGCCGCGAGCCGAAATGTGCATTGATAATGATGGGAGTAAAGATGGGCTATCAGATCCGGAGCCGTTGAAAAATTCCGGATAAGTGCAGTGAGCGAGAAACCGTAGCTCTTTTCCAGAGAGAGAGTTGGATCACCCACCTGCATGCCTTTGTGCGAAATACCCGAAAAAAACCGTTCGCTACTCTTTGCATTGCTTGCTCATGCCAAGCAAACATAGCTGAATACCGGCGGTTCCATGCGCTCACTACTGCTCTCTTACCAGCCGCGTTCTGTTCCATGGCGAAGACTTCACGCAATCCCGCGGGAGAGCGCCGAAGGTCATTAGGCCGAATGGTCATTAGGCCGAATGGTCATCAGGACGAATTGAAAGTTAGCCGTTGTTTTTACCTTTTCCAACAATTTTTGCCAAAAACTTGTTTAACAATGAAACTAGAAAGAATAGCCTATATTTAAAAGAAGGTAAAATTCATGGGTAAAATATCAGTAGATTCAGCATCAATAAAGTATCTTCGTGCCTGTCACACGATACACACATGCAAAATGGTCATTTGCAGAGGAAGCTCTCAGTTAATATCTGTGGAAGTGTTCATAGAAGCTGAGAAGCAGGCTTTGTCTTAGTGGGGACATAACGGCAAGAAGAAGACTGAATGACCATTCGGCCTGATGACCATTCAACCGAATGGCCTTCGGGCTAATGACCTTCGGCCGAATGGCCTGACACCCTCTAGACGGGGTCATCTTGACTAACGGACGTGAGGTGATCGAACGTAGGAAGCAGCACTACGATGAACACCTGAATGATACGGAGAACTCCGACATGGAGCATCAAGTCATCGGGAGAAATAACTACGTCAGTACAGCAAGGAGCACCAACGAGCCAGCATCCACTTTGAGGGAAGTTAGGAAAGCTATCCAGCAGCTCAAAAGCAATAAGTCAGCTGGTAAGGATGTTATCGGAGCTGAACTCATCAAGATGGGCTCGAAAAAGTTGGCCACCTACCTGCATCGGCGAATACATAGTCCGGAACTGGGAGCCCAAACAGCTACCACAGGAGTGGAAGGAAGGAGTCATTTGTCCCATCTACAAATGGTGCTTGGTGCCATCTTTGGTGGTATGCAGGAGAACGGTATGTGGCGCGAAGAATGAACCACGAGCTTGCTGCACTCTGTTGAACGATGGTCCACTGCACGAATTTATTCTGGCCTGCTTACTCTCACACGAAATTTGACGTTTGAGCGGTGTCGGCACCTTCTTCTTCTTCTTTATGGCTCTACGTCCTCACTGGGACTTGGCCTGCCTCGCTTCAACTTTGTGTTCTTTGAGCATTTCCACAGTTATTAATTGAAGGGCTTCCTTTGCCTGCCATTGCATGAATTTGTAAGTATATTGTGAGGCAAGTACAATGATACGCTATGCCCAGGGAGTCGAGAAAATTTTCCCGACTGGAACGGGAATCGAACCCGCCGTCTCCGGATTGGCGATCCATAGCCTTAATCACTAGGCTAACTGGAGACCCCATGTCGGCACCTCTCAAACGTCAAATTTCGTGTGAGAGTAAGCAGGCCAGAATAAATTCGTGCAGTGGACCATACATTATTTTGTGCAAGATCAAGTTAGCCTTGGATTATAATATTTGACAAGAAGAGTGAAAAATATATTTATTCCGTTTTGAATCTCCGAACAAGATAGTTTGATTCCCTGTGTTATCACGTATCTGCTCAACAGGTTATGGTGCCCAGAGTAGCAGGGAATCGAAAATAGTGCTAGAGTGTTGAATCTTGTTAGTGAAAGTATTGAGTAATAGTAACTGCGACTTGATCCAGCATCCAGAAGCATGGATTTTACGTAAATGGGTTTCCAAAGGCTCGGCTACGACAACTACGAAACGTGGTGGACGACTTGCCTGGCGTGGAGGTTGGGTCATCGGAATCTGAGACATCGGAATGGAAAACGAAGAATGAAGTGGCTCTGCAGACGATCGGTTTTCTAGTTGAAGACGCCCAGTTGCGGTTGATTCAGGACGCAGTAACTGCTAAGGATGCTTGGAGTAGACTACGGACCTATTACATCAAGGACTCATCGGTGGGCAAAGTTGCTCTGATCAAGAAATTGTCGAAAACAGAACTTTCCGAGGTAGGTGATTTGCGTCAACATCTGATGGATTTGGAACAGCTCTTCGAGAAGATAGAGAACGCGGGGTGTCGCATGGATGAGGATATGAAGGTGGCTTTTATACTTGCCAGTCTGCCGGAATCATACGAAAACACGGTGGCTGCGATACAGGGAAGAATGGAGGTTTTCACGATGAATTTTGTCAAGACGAAGTTACTGGAAGAATATGATCGGCGTACTCAAAGGGGCAAATTCGAAGACTCCAAAACGATGGTGGTGAAAGCAGTTCGGAAAAACGAGAACAAGCGGTTGTGTTACGCATGCGGAAGCCCGGAACATTTGATTCGTGACTGTGACAAGCTGTAAATTATACGCGAGAAGACTTCGAGAAACACTACTGCAGGTAACAGAACGCAAACGGCTCGGTCAGCTCAAAGTGATGTTCATTCGGATCGTCATACTGTAGGGTCAAGTGGGGTAAAATGCCATTTTTCAAACTTCCATCGTTTTCAATGATTATTAGCCTCATTTGTTAGGCTTTCAAAGTGGTAACAGTAACTAGACAATATTTGCTCGATACTTCAGCAAAACTATTCACTAAACTATTGCATTTTCATCGATTTTTAGCGATTTTAAAAACTGATTCGTAAAACGGAAGTGGTGCAAAACGACCATCTGCCATGGGGTAAGATGCCACTTCATGAAAACATTCAAAAATTACGTCCATCAGTGTTCGGGCATTTCCGACTCCTTTTCCCCCCTCTGTCCCGTTTTTCCGTATACTCAATAAATGGAGTGTTACCCCCCTCCCCGCAAAACGATGATCGTAATATTTGAATGACCCCTAACATAGAAAACGTAGAAATCAACAACCATGCGTCTCCATGTGTGCCTCAATCTCGTTGGAAACACTTGGCTGGTAATAAAATCACCAGAAAACCTTAATTGCAAGCACGAAAAACCGGAAGTTGCCAATTTTCATTGCGAAATCTAAAGATTTTTCGTGGGTTTGGTGGCCTATCTTCTAGAAGAATGTTCGATGCACACATATCTTGACACCATTCACCTATTAGTAATGATCAAGTCCCATTCAGGAATGATTTTATGAGTTGGGCCATTTTACCCCATCTTGGCATCTTGGGCTTTGTTCCCCTATCTGCTTTGCTGCGCTTCAGGAGGAGACTGGTGATCATTGGTAGCTTGATTCTGCCGCATCAACCCACATGACAGGAAACACGAACAATTTGGATTGGCATCGCAAAACGAAGAAACAACGAGTAATTCTGGCAAATGGGGATGTGCTGCATTCTACTGCTGTAGGAGGAGTAATTCAACCCGCTGTTGGTGCTGATGAACGACCAGTTGATGTCAAGCTGAATAACGTTGTGATTGTATCCGGACTTTCCACAAATTTGGTTTCTGTAGAAGTAATCACTAGTCAAGGATATGCAATACTATTTAGCTCAGATGATTGTAAGATTTTGAAGGATGGTGAGGTTGTAGTTGTGGCACAGAAGATTGGACGTTTGTACCGTTTTTAATATGTAGTTTTATGGGAACTTTAAAGTCTTTCAGAATATAGATTAGAGGTAACTAACTTTATCTTGAGGAGGAGTATTGAACGATACATTATGTTGTGCAAGAACAAGTTAGCCTTGGATTATACTATTTGACAAGCAGAGCGAAAAATATATTTATTCCGTTTTGAATCTCCGAACAAGATAGTTTGATTTCCTGTGTTATCACATATCTGCTCAACACACTCAAAAGCGAAGCTATCAACCGGAAGGTCGCAAAAGCTGAAAGGATACAATGGACCGGGCATGTCGGGAGAATGCCGGAAACAACCCTGCCAAGCTGGTGTTCGTAAGAGTTCCAGATGGTACAAGAAGACCTGGAGGGCAGCGCGCAAGTTGGGCGGACCAGGTCACTATGGGACGACTCCTTACAAACAAGTGGTCAAAAATATTTTCGTGTCAATTTTATAATGTCTTGCCACTATGCAGAGATGGCATGCTCCTCAGATAGCTAAGTGAGAATATAAAAAAAATACACATAACACGCAGCCTTCATGATGAGAAAGAGTGCGTTTAAAGAATTATCTTCTGCGTGGTCGGACTGCACGCGCTCGGCATCGTTGTCGCATCGCGCACGACGGTGAGCGCAGGAAAGCAAGAGAAAGTACAGTCCAACACACAGCTCACATCGCAGCGCTGCGCTACTCTGTACTGCCGAGGGCATACAACTTGCAGCTCAGACAGCTCAGATGTGTAGCGCATTACTAGAAATGAGCGGAGCTCACGCAGAAGAAGTTTAAGCTCTGCGACGTCTCGCGCAGCTGGTGTGGCAACTTACACATTCGCACTCTCACGCAAAGTTTTACGGCTGAGCGTTGTGTGTTTGTTGCCGGTCCACATTCGCAGCAAAACAGAGCGGCGCACATTTTATTGAAGATGTGTACGCAGAGCTGTTTATCAGTGTATCTATGCCATCTCTGCCACTATGCCTTAAATATATGAAAAACATGTTGAACATGTCATGAATACTTCTTCATGACATCCTACTCCAATTTAGTCCTACTTTGTGAAGGTCTGTTATAGTCTGGGTAGGAATATAGAGGTCCGCGAAGATCTACAATGGTCTTTGAATATTACTCAAGGCCTTTTGATTATACCGTGCATGTGTGCTCTCATTAATTGGCTTCTTAAGCGGTGTTGAGATAATTCCATATTCAGAATCTGCAAGCAAAACTGAGCCGAAATCCAAATTTTCATTGATTTTGATGCCCGGGAACTTTTAAATAGGTCAGTTTGAAGTTTGTATGGGAGCGATTTGTCGAATCACCCCTTGTCGCATTTTGTACTGGATGGAGCTGTCAAGCAGTTGGCCAGCTGTAAAAAGGTGATTTCGAAAAATCTATTCTAAATCGATTTTAGGTACCAAAATGAAGTTCTAAAAATCAGAAAAAGATGCTCTTTCGTATAAAATCAAAAAATCAATACACTTTTCTTAATTTAAAACCCCAATTGAAGGAATTTAGAAGTTTGAATAAACATTTTTTAACACGACTGTTTCAACAGCATAATATTACAAGGACCATTACATACTTTTAGGCGTTTTATCTGTGTATAAGGATTTCTGCTCCAATTTACAAAATGGATTCCAATTTGTAAAAACACGCGATTCAAGACCAGATTTAGACTCTACTACAAGCTCTACTATGATTGATCTACCGAGAAAAGCGGGCAAGACAACCAAATGTTTCCTCAGAGGTATTTAATGATCAGTAGGGGGATTTCATATTGCAATAAGTATGTATCTCAATCATCGCCGACAACTTGATTGGAATTGCAAAATAGCTGCTAGTAGCAGCTAAATTTGATTTCAATGTCTAACAGGGACAAAGGCATAGAAGGAGTCCCGAAGCGAAACTTTTTTGATCAAGCACCGTTTAATAATTTACAATCAGCTTTTCTGCGTCTGGTATACCATTCGAAAGGTTTACAATCAACCATCAAGAAACTTGTTTGAAAGTTCAACATTTTTCATTTGAGCCGAAGATATGCAAAGTTGAACATTTCATTCATTTTACCAAAAATTGTCAAATTTCTCATTCTGCTGCCAATATCTGGATAAGTATAGGGATAAACAAACTAATGTTCTGGAGTTTACTGGTCCAAGAGGTCTACTTTCAACTACAGAACCTAAATCTCAAATTGAATAAAGTCGATTTTTGATTTTTGGCCATCTTAGTACAAGTGCAGAACGATCTGGCAAGTATGGGACTCGGCCGAGGATGGAGGACTGTAGCCACGAACCGAGTGTTGTGGTCCGGAATTGTTGATACAGTTTTATTATGATTGCAAGGTAACGCTTACATAGCCGCTAACTTGTTTCATCTGGAGATTATTCCAGAAATTCCATTTGTGGAATTGTTCAGCAGAAATTCGAATTTAGAAGTCGCTCTAGGGACAAAATATAGCCTGCGATTTCTCCCAGAATTCCTTGTTGCCATAATCAAGCAGTGCGATCTGGAGATTTTTCGAGGAAGTCCCAAAAAGGGTCCCACAAGAAATTCGTGGAGTGTTACCAGAATAAACTTCAAAAAAAAAGATTCCATGAAAGTACTTCTGGAGGATTTTCAAGAAAAGCTCGAGGATGATTTCTAGAATAAACTACTGGAGAAATCCAAAGGCGAGTCAGCAGAAACTCTTGGAGGGATCCAAGAATGAAGGCAGTGATGAATTCCAGAAGTTATTGCTGAAACAACTTCAGCCACATGAAAGTCCAGAAGGAAACCCAGATACTTGAACGGAAGGTATTCCAAGACGAACTCCAAAAAAAAAACATTTTGAAAATCTCAGAAAGAATTAGCAATGGAATCCTAAGAAGAGCTTATGAGGGAATCCCAGAAAGAAGTCCTGAAGAAATTCCAGATGCAATTTTTGAATGAAATTAGGGACTATAGTTACTATAGTAAAACATACAATAAATGTTGCAATAATTTTCAATTCTTATTATTAGTAGAATTCCCAAATGAGTTCTGGTAGAAAAGGACATTCTCAATGAATTGTGATAAAAATAGGATTCGCCCTGTGATAAAAAAAGAGGATCAGAAACTGGCATATCCGCCATTTCTCCAATATCGTTCCTATTACACACCTGGCCAATGCAACTTCCAACAAGCCGCATTTTACCGTTAAAAACTACCATGAAGCGACGGATAGACGTGAAATATGTCGCATGATCAAGTCGGTCAGCACGCCACAAAGCCTTCCTCGCATTTTTAACATGGCTTCTCGTATTTTTCCCCTAACCTTTTTTCCTCTGCAGAATGTTTGATTTCTATTCTCTTGCACGGTTTCACAATTCCGTCCGTCGTCATTTGATGGCTTAAGCCGATTCGGACCCAACGACAACGCCGATGACGACCACGACGACCGTCGTACTTATTTGTGGACCTCTTGCGTTGCGTGGATAGAATGTTGCCGCTGGCTGGCTGACTGCCGGGCCGGTAGTCGACCGAAAGGGGACATCGCATCGCGCGGCGGCGGCGGCTCCGATCAAAAGAAACCGTAGATGCATGAGAAAAATTGATTTCATCAGATGCCAAGATTTCTTCGAGATAGAGGTGAGATATGTTTGGAGTTATTTTTCCACATTCGTGTGCTTGACAAAGCATTACCCTGTCCTGTACCACCACCGCACTGGCCTGACGTGGTCTTGTTTCTTGTTTTCCTGCAGGGACCGGATGATTGAATCGCAAAGAGCCCCGATGGCACCACATTTTCCACATTGTCAATTTTAATTCTTTTAGTGCAGATTATGTGTTAGCTGTAGCCAAACCTATATGTGCCGGGGGTAACGTGCGTGGATATATAGGGAAAGCCATGATGTAGCTGTATGGGTTTGATTCCAGGAAGCGTCTTGGATCTTTTTGTAACGTACTATTCCCTGCTGGCTACACCATGTAATCATATTGTGGGGGAGGGGGTTGGGCAACCCTGGGTATAAAACAAATGGGCTTTGCTCAGCAAATACCAGATCCCGGTAGTCATTATTGATCGGCCCGGCTCTAACTTATTCCAAACCGCCTTACCCATTAGCATTCCCGATTCCTTAAAATCTCTTTTAACTTTAATATCTTAATTTTACATTGTTGTTTATTGAAATAAATAAAAATTATACAACATTAGAATAAACTACACCTTCTAAGCACTAATCTTTTTATGGCGCACACCAAAACTGAACAAGAATGTTGTACGGCAACACTGGTTTACCATCTATGCGAACGTTGGTTGTCATTACCGGAAGTGCTGGGGTTACCGTGGCTCGGAATCCTTCCTTATAATATTTATCTGCTTGCACCGTTATGTATTCGATGTTTGTCTGCAAGTTCAAAAGAGTAACATATTTAGTATGAGTATGATCACTTGTAACAACATGAACAAAATTAACGCAATACCGAGTTTTTCAGGATAATTTAGTGGAACATCTACATACGTTCTATACTCAGGTTCCAAAAAATCTCTAAAGGAGTTCTCAATTTGTCGTTTAAATTTCTCAAAATGATTTTATTATAAGCACACTTACAGCCTGAGTGGTAGTGACCGTCGTCGGCAGTGTCGTTCCCTTGACCAGTTGTTTTTCGAAGCAAATAAAATCGGCGTCGGGTTTCCGTCCGAAAAAGTAGCTCAGTTCCGTCGACGTGAAGGCATCCTGATACGCCTGAACCCGATACTCTTGCTGCTGTTGGATGCCCAGGAGTAGCACCACCACCAATCCAACCAACCTCACGTGGAAACTCATTTTTGGGACACTGTAGAATATGCACTGAACCCGACCACTGGGAATCATTAACTATTTATACCTCGGAGTAAAAGTAAAATGCTAAGCGAGAAAGTGCATGTCATCCGATGAAAGTGCAGTCCAAAAAATGCATTCGAAAGCAATGTCAGCCAAATGACCAAATTGGGACAATCATCATAAAATATCAGACATCCGTGCGGAAACAGGTTCTGCTTTCGTATAGAACTCACGACGATAAACAGGGACCATGTATGATATTTATTTACACTGAAAGGGAGATAAAATTTGTGGATGGAACTTGTTTTCGTAAATATTCAAATGAGAGTCATTTCTGAAGTAAACATGTTTGCTGTTTTGTTTCATCTTTAAAATTGCTGGACATTGAATTAAAACATAAAAACATAAGACTTCTCGTAAAGGAAATTTACTTGACTTCTTGTGCATAGGGTATTTTCGTGCCAGTCACACGAGATACACATACAAATGGTCATTGGCTTGAGGAAGCTCTTAGTTAAGAACTGTGATAATGCTCATAGAACACAAGCTGAAAAGCAGGCTTTATCTCAGTTGGGACACAAGGATTGCAAAGACAGATATTTTTAAAGAGAAGAACGCAGCGTGGGCGGTAGTTATGCAGCATGAGACCCGTCAGCCGGCATCTGAAATGTTACAAACAGATGTAAAACAGCTACCGTGATTTCGTGAATTTGATCAGTGGGGTGAAATTGATCGACGAGAGGTCCATTTTTGTTTGTTTAAAATTACGCTTTAAACTTTAAACTAAATTTGTGGAAAATGGCCATCACCTTGCTCTAGGGTTTTTGAATGATGAGTTTACATGTTTTACAGCCAATTAGTTACATATTTCGGTATTAAAGTCAATATTTTCCGAAACTGCGTGTTAGGCGATCTTTATAGACACTTCCAAACTTTTGTTACCGTAGTTGTATCACACATGTAATGAATATTCGAATGAATGTTTATAGCTGCCAAGTGTTCGCTAAATCCGTTTTCGTCATCAAAAGTTCTATAAATATTGTAGTTTATGCATAAAATTGCACTTTTTCGGAAGTACAATATTGATACACATAATTAGTGAGAAAATTGCATACTTTTAGGCGTTTTCTTTCGATTTATTAAACTTTAAACTTAAATAATTAAAACTTTAGAAAACTTGCAACAGTTTTGCATAGCTTTTCGCATTCTAGGGTGGTTAATTTAGATGGAAAAATAATTTTCAGCATTTACAAAGGCATTTCATTGACTGATCAATTTCACCCCGAAAGTTTTTTTTTTAATTTTTTTATTTAAAATGATATTTTTATAATAAAATGATTTGCTGTAAAAGTTTCAACCTCGTTTGTTGATGAAAACTATGGTCGTACTTGTTTTAAAGCATTGAATTTAACCATATCGACAAACATTCAAAAGTTAGACGCAAAAAACTGCGAAAAGTGATCAATTTCACCCGAAATCACGGTACCGTAGGTTCTTAACTACTGACGAAGTCATCGTCTCTTTCTTCACCCGTTGGATCTCCTGTATTGTTTACCGATGTAGCTGATAGTTTTGGCCAATTTTTTGATTATTATGCATAAAACTTTTGCTTATCCTCTAAGTTTGATAGATTTCGACTAGATCTTGCATTCTGATACAGCAGGAATATCATAGTGTTATTATTACCCCAGATATCATACATGATATACCAAAATATATCGAAATTTTGTATGGCGCTTACGTCACTTTGCAGAATTACGGCAGAATAGAATGTTTTCATTCGCGTATCTGCCCACCCGTGCTTTCCAGGTTAGTTGGTATCGAATTTGGACCTCTCCAGTAACCGATGACCTCACGTAGTGGAACTGTTTTTTATAGTAAGGAAAAGAAGACACGGTAAAGACTGGGTATGCTGCGCAATTCAGATCCCATTGTGATCCACTAGCCTCTGCCCAGCAACTCCTATCCCTACCTCCACGCGGTACCGGCCGGAAACTATGAGCAACCTTAGGGAAAAACGGGAAACCAACCCCGGTGGGAACTTTGGTCGTAGGCTGACAGGGAAGGGGGGGGGTTTGTTTCGGCAAACCTGAGCGTCTGTTCTCCAGGAGGAGCGGCTCACAACAGCGTCTGATTCCCATGTTAGGGGCGGCTGATCTACGTCCGAGTGCCAGGGAAGGACTCTAAGCTCAACTTTGCACTATGATCCTCCGGAAAGTAGGGGGTTGGTGTCAGGCCCTACGAGCCAGCTGTAAAAAAACCATTGTAACGGAAAATCAGCAACAGAATAATACGAACCGAGACCAACGGCAACGACTCCAGCGAACAAAAAGGACTTGCGATTGGAAACTCGGTATGGTGACGCAGCCGAGAGCACCATCGGGTACGTGGAACGGAATCGACGGAACGAATGGTTCGACGAAGAGTGCAGAACGGTTTTGGAGGAGAAGAATGCAGCGAGGGCGGTAATGCTGCAGCAAGGCACTCGACAGAACGTGGAACGTTATAAACAGAAGCGGAAACAGCAGACCCGCCTCTTTCGGGAGAAAAAGCGCTGCCTGGAAGAAGCGGAGTGTGAAGAAATGGAACTGCTGTGCCGTTCCCAAGAAACACGGAAGTTCTATCAGAAGCTCAACGCATCCCGCAACGGCTTCGTGCCGCGAGCCGAAATATGCAGGGATAAAGACGGAGGCCTTTTGACGGACGGACGTGAGGTGATCGAAAGGTGGAAGCAGCACTTCGATCAGCACCTGAACGGTGAAGCCAGTCCAGGGGGGCCGCGATGTTACCAAAAAAAAATTTATATTTTTATTCTATTTTGTGCAAATTATATCAATTTTTAATTTTGAATACCGCCACCCCCAAAAGTCACAATTTGAGGAAAAAATGTGTAGTATAAAACGCCTTTTGAAGAAAAAAAATTCGGCTGCGCCGCTTATTTTCTGCTACGACTCAAACTGAATGTACATGACATCATTGTTTACGAAACGTGAGTGCTGAATAAAAAAACAGTATCATTGATCGTCGAAAATCCCTCCCACAATAAATTTCTGGCTACGTCACTGCACCCAAAAAAAACTCGGTTTCAATTATTTAATTCATATTTTTTTCTAAAAAATTTCTTTGGGCCGCAGATGTTTTGATAATTCTTAAAGGGGGTCGCCACTTAAAAAAGGCTGGGAACCCCTGGACTATTTCATCATAAAAAGAACATATTTTTAACTATTTCATGTTCTAATTAGCAACAAAACTTCCCAACCAAGGCTCCACAAAAATGTTAAAACATAGAATTTACGGGAAGTCCTATTAGCAATCGATTGTTTGGTAGCAATAATTTCAGCTAAATGAGAAATACATTGCAAATTTAAAAAAAAACTAGCTGTCCCCGGCAAACTTTGTCTTGCCTACTGCGTTTTTTGACGTTTACAGTCCCTAGCCAAGCGCCCAAGTCCCCGTTCAAAATAAATGAAAACCCGATTTTCAAAACTCTCAATTTTCCAATGTTTTTGGCCTCATAAACCTTCCTTGGGTGAAAACTAACGAAACAAAACTTAGACGACCCAAATCGGACCATCCGTTCGCAAGTTATGCGCGGTCCCACGTATGCCACTGCATTTTTATATATATAGATAAGGCAAAACTAACTTTTTTCTAAAAATCAAAAGTCTACACTCATCTCTAGACATGAACGAATCAGATGACGTAAAAAGTTTAAGATCATTACGACACTTCCTAATATGGGATCGACGAGTTCCTAATATGGGATTACAATGTAGTACCCGAATGATCAATTTCACCCCGCTGATCAATTGGACCCCGGTTTACGGTATTTCATCCATTGCTAAATCTGCGTATACATGTAGATAAGCCAACAATTCACTTGTTTGTATGGTGGACCCACTCAAACACTCGTAATACCTTATTAGTTGCTGCTTCAAAACTATAAGAAATCCACCATATGAAAAACATGCCTCAATTTCTATAATATATTGGTTATTTTAAAGAAATATGAATAGTACTTTTGAAAAATAGAACAATAACTTGTTCGTCTACACTTATGCATTAAAAGTTTTACATAAAAGTCAACGGTTTCTGAAGAAATAGAGGTGTCCATTATGCCCCCAATCCCCCTACCAGTTTTATTTTTCTGTTGCATGTTAGAATTTAACTTGTGCATATTATGCATATTTTCATTCGCATTTGTAGGGCTCTTTTTTCGTTCAGGAAGACTACAGTCCAAGGAACCGCAGTGGTTGCAAACTTTAGGTATTTTCTGGCGATAAATAACTGCAAGACAGCCAAACCGGTCCCTAGCACCGACATCAAAATGCAGCCGTCTTGCATTAAAACCCGATTAGGATAGCCCAATTAGGATTAGTTTTTCTAGACAAAAACGAGCTATGGAAGCAGTAACAGATGCTGTGAACTAAAAGTCGAACTGCCACAACGAAACACACATCCAGGATGACGGATGGACCTAAATAAATAATGAAACCTCGTCATCCTGTAATAGGAAATTGTTATCGATTTAGATAACTGGGCATGTTTATGTTTCAGTGTGGTATTATACCAAGTTAATATTTATGCTGTATGTAAGTGTCAATTTGTGGGCTGCAAAACGGTGAGTCGATAAGGAGAGCATCCAATATAGCTCTGGTCCTCACAAGTTCCTACCTCATGCTTCCACGGTTCAAGCGATGACAAAGACCGCCAGTTAAGAGTTGTGTGCTTAGCTGGTAGTGCAGCCTGGGCACTGTTGTCCTTCTGACTTCAGCTAGATTGAGCAGGTACGATCCGAGTGTCTGTTCACCAAGGAGGTGCGGCTCAAACAGCGTCTGTTCTGGCATCCAGCGGCTGAGTAAGAAACGCTGCACCACGCCCAGCTAGATCCAAGGTGGTAGCCCCATCAGCGTGGTCGTCCTAGTGTTGGTTGGGACGTTAAACAGAACTGGCACGATGGCCCTCCGGCGAGACAGGAGTGTTGGCGTAGGCCCAATAAGCCACCCGTAAAAATCCCCATTGCGAATAACATAGGAGAAAATACGACTCGATACAATCGGCAAAGACCCACGCGACGAAATAAGGATTACGATTGGAAACTTGGAACATGGAATTGCAAGTCACTAGGTTTCGCAGGATGTGACAGGATAATCTACGACGAACTACATCCCCGCAACTTCGACATCGTGGCGTTGCAGGAACTTTGTTGGACTGGACAGAAAGTGTGGAAAAGCGGGCATCGAGCAGCTACCTTCTACCAAAGCTGTGGCACCACCAATGAACTGGGAACAGGATTTATAGTGTTGGGCAAGATGCGACAACGTGTGATCGGGTGGCAGCCGATCAACGCAAGGATGTGCATGTTGAGAGTTAAGGGCCGTTTCTTCAACTACAGCATCATCAACGTCCACTGCCCACACGAAGGGAGACCCGATGACGAGAAAGAAGCGTTCTACGCGCAGTTAGAGCAAACATACGATGGTTGCTCGCCGCGTGACGTGAAAATTGTTGTCGGCGACATGAACGCGCAGGTAGGAAAGGAGGAAATGTACAGACCGGTAATCGGGCGAAACAGCCTGCACGCCGTATCGAATGATAACGGCCAGCGATGCGTAAACTTTGCAGCCTCCCGTGGTATGGTAGTCCGAAGCACCTTCTTCCCCCGCAAAGATATCCACAAAGCCACCTGGAGATCACCCGACCATCAAACAGAAAACCAAATCGACCACGTTCTAATCGACGGTAAATTCTTCTCTGATATAACCAACGTCCGCACATACCGCAGTGCGAATATAGATTCGGATCACTACTTAGTCGCTGTATGCATGCGCTCAAAACTTTCGACAGTTATCACCACGCGTCGAAGTCGAACGCCGCGGCTCAACATCGAGCAACTTCGTAACGTAGAAGTGGCTCAAGACTACGCGCAGCAGTTAGCAGTGGCTCTACCAACGGAAGAGCAGCTACACTTGAAGATGGCTGGAGGGACATCCGATCCGCCATAGGTAGTACCTCGGCTACAGCACTAGGCTTCGCGACTCCGAATCACAGAAACGACTGGTACGATGGCGAATGTGAACAGTTGAAAAACGAGAAGAATGCAGCATGGGCGAGAATGCTGCAACACCGTACGAGAGCGAATGAGGCACGTTACAAACAGGCGCGGAACAGGCAGAACTCAGTCTTCCGGATGAAGAAGCGCCAGCAGGAAGAACGAGATCGCGAAGCGATGGAAGAGCTGTACCGCGCTAAGGACACACGAAAGTTCTACGAGAAGCTGAACCGCTCGCGCAGAGGCTTTGTGCCACAAGCCGACATGTGCCGAGATAATCACGGGAATATTCCCACGAGCGAGCGTGAGGTGGTCGAGAGGTGGCGGCAGCATTACGATGAGCACCTCAATGGCGACGTTGCAAGTACCGAAGGTGGTGTGGTAACAGATCTAGGAGTATGTGCACAGGGCGAAAGACTTCCGGCCCCTGACCTTCAAGAGATTGAGGAGGAGGTTGGCCGGTTGAAAAACAACAAAGCCGCTGGAGCAGATCAACTACCAAGCGAGCTTCTAAAATACGGTGGAGAAGCACTGGTGAGAGCACTACACTGGGAGGAGGAAGTATTACCGGAGGAATGGATGGAAGGTATCGTGTGTCCCATCTACAAAAAGGGCGACACGTTGGATTGCGGGAACTACCGCGCGATCACACTACTGAGCGCTGCCTACAAGATACTCTCTCAAATTTTATGCCGCCGACTATCACCGATTGCAAGAGAGTTCGTGGGACAATATCAGGCTGGATTTATGGGTGAACGCGCTACAACGGACCAGATGCTCGCCATCCGCCAGGCGTTGCAGAAATGCCGCGAATACAACGTGCCCACACATCACTTGTTCATCGAATACGGATTCCCGGATAAACTGATACGGTTGATCAAGGCGACGATGGATCGAGTGATGTGCGTAGTTCGAGTATCAGGGACACTCTCGAGTCCCTTCGAATCTCGCAGAGGGTTACGGAAAGGTGATGATCTATCGTGCTTGCTGTTCAACATTGCTTTGGAGGGTGTAATAAGAAGAGCGGGGATAAACACGAGTGGGACGATTTTCACGAAGTCCGTTCAGCTGCTTGGCTTCGCCGATGATATTGTTAATATTGCTCGTAAATTTGAGACGATGGCGGAAACGTACATCCGACTAAAAAGTGAAGCCAGGCGAATCGGATTAGTCATTAATGTGTCGAAGACAAAGTACATGATGGCAAAGGGCTCCAGGGAGGGATCAGCGCGCCCGCCACCCCGAATTTATATCGACGGTGATGAAATCGAGGCGGTTGAAGAATTCGTGTACTTGGGCTCACTGGTGACCGACGACAACGACACCAGCAGAGAAATTCAGAGGCGCATTGTGGCAGGGAATCGTGCCTACTTTGGACTCCGCAGAACTCTACGATCGAATAAAGTTCGCCGTAACACGAAGTTAACCATCTACAAAACGTTGATTAGACCGGTCGTCCTCTATGGGCACGAAACATGGACCCTACGTGCAGAGGACCTACGCGCCCTTGGAGTTTTCGAACGGAAGGTGTTGCGTACCATCTACGGCGGAGTGCAGATGGAAGACGGGACGTAGAGAAGGCGAATGAACCACGAGCTGCATCAGCTGCTGGGAGAACCAACCATCGTCCATACCGCGAAAATCGGGAGGCTACGGTGGGCGGGTCACGTCATCAGGATGTCGGATAGCAACGCGACTAAAATGGTTCTCGAGAGTCATCCGACCGGTATAAGAAGACGTGGAGCGCAGCGAGCTAGGTGGGTCGACCAAGTGGAGGACGATCTGCGGACCCTACGCAGAGTGCGGAACTGGAGACAAACATCCATGGACCGAGTGGAATGGAGGCGGCTACTATGTACAGCAGAGGCCACCCCAGCCTTAGCCTGACCGGTAAGGTAAGTAAGTGTCAATTTGTGACGTTAACGTATTGTACTCTTGTAGTGCTCTGTTTTATTTTTCGCGGATGGGCGCCAAGCGTAAAATAAAATAGAGCATTTGTATGGTTCCGTGTAGGGCGCCAGATAACAATTTCCAATGAAGACACAATTATTACATACATAACATGCACTTGGAATATTTTCACTTGGAATATTTTCACTTGGAATATTGCTTTGAAATTCACTAGCTGGCCCGGCTTTATACTTCTGTCTGCTTTGTATTTCTGCACTAACAAAATATTCATGTAAATCAACCAATTCACGACGATGTACCGCAGATATTCTTCCTTTAAATTTCTCAAGAAACTCCTTATTTTTATCCTTGTAGAGTAGTAATTTATTTCCGGAATGAAATTCCAATTATTATCAGGCCATAATCTAATGAGACCAATAACATCTTGAACATACATGTGTTACGACACATTTGTGAGCAAGCGCGGTGTGACGACACAATTGTCTTACATCATCCCTGCTTGACGCAATTTTGTTAGATTTGCCTCCATCGTACTTTCCTGCGAGGTAGTTGAGTCTGCACTCAAGATTGGTTGTCTGCGATCGTGTTGAACTTCAACACCATGAAATTATAAAGGCATTGCATACCTTTAGCGTTAACTCTACGATTGATCTACCGAGAAAAGCTCATGGCCGCTGTTTCCTCAGAGGTATTTGATGATCAATAGGGTGATTTCATATTAAATTCTTTCAGGAGGATTCAGGGATGCCTCCTAGAGATTCATTAGGAAGATCCGTCAGGGATTGCCAGAGCAGGTCCTTCAGAGATTAGTCTGAGCGTTCCTTCTGAAGTTTCTTTAGGAATGAGTCCAGGAATGTCTCCAGAGATTCCTCCAGGAGATCCTTCAAGAATTCCACTAGAATTCCAACAAGTGGTTTCTCCTGGCGTTGTGTAGAGATCGGTCAAGGAAATCATTCAGGAATCACTCCAGGTTCCTACAGGAATTCCTTCTAGCATCCCTCCATGAATTGCTTCGAAGATTTTGCTTGCAATTGCTGAAATTCTTCCAGGAGTTCTTTTAGGAATTTCTATATGAATTCTTTCAGATATTCCTACACTCTTAGAAAAAATAATGTAAATTTAAGTTCACTTGGATGCACATAAAAGGAGCGGCCCGTTTGACACAAATTTACATCTTCTATCACAAATAAAGTCGAGCTATCAATCGCTAGAGGCAAAGCGAGAGATAAAACATATGTAAGTAAAATAATGAACGGGATTCGAACTTTGGCCCACTGATTGAGAGGCACGTTCTATACCTCTTGTAGGGTTTGTGAGTCAGGAAATAATGAAAACACAATATCTGTAAACTTTCACCAATCTTTTCTTTCTATTTTCAATGTTCTTTTTTTCATTTACAAAACCATGTTCACTTCACAAAATCGTTTGGAAACAGATTTTGTGAAGTGAAGATGGTTTTGTAAATGACTCCCGAAATCCAAGCCGAAATCTATCCATCACTATCATCTTTTCTTTCTTTTTTTATTTTCCTTTCTCTTCTCCGACCTCTCTTCTTTCTTGCTCTCCAGCTCTCTACGCATCCTCAGATTCAACATGGTGTTTTCAGAATCCTCCTATCGAAGTGTACACTGATGCAAAACGTGCCATCACATTTAACAAATACAGTCAACTCTCCACAACTCGATATCCAAGGGACCATCGACTTATAGAATTATCGAGTTATAGAATATGAGGATAATGTAGGCGTAGTTGGCATCATACTATTTTTTGTTTCAATTTATACCAAAATCTTACATTTAAGTTGTTTTTTTACATTTCTAGCATATACATTATTTAAATTATGCAGAAATAGCTTCCACAATGATAAATTTGGATATTGAAATGTGAAATGATATTTCACCTGTTTTGTCGGTCAGCAAGACGTATCAAAAACCAATTATTATTACTATTTCAATACATTTATTAATTCTACGTGGGCTTATTTCTAGTGAAAAATCCAATTACTTATCGATGCCGTTACTTGTAAATCTAAAACTTGAATCTGATGCATATTTGTCTCTCAAAAAGTTTTCAATTTTATAGAAGTTGTTAAAAAGCTCCGGATACACCCCGTCTGTCGAATCAAGAATGTTCCGCAATGATTTTAGGCTCCAATCAACTGTGTTTGCTGTAATCTGAACGGGTTCGCATTCTGCTTCAGCAATGTGCATCATTTCGACATCCTCATCTGGTTCCTCATCAATAGAGTTTACGCATTCGATTATATCTTCGTCTGTCATAAGTTCACAACAAATTATTTTTGCGTCCACGTCGCAGTATTCCGTAAACGATACTTCAGGATCTACCGGGAAAACATCGTTTTCCGCTAGCAAAGCGGCCTGTTGATTTTGAATAATTTCGCGACGCATGAGTTCGGCAAGAGGGATGTCGTCGTCTCCAAGTAATTCAAATCCCGCCTTTCGGAAGCAATGTTCGATCGTTTGTGCCGAAACCTTGACAGACCACACCTTTGCTAGAAGATTTATAGCGTCCAATACAGTTACCTCTTTCATCGTCTATAATATCGAGAATAACGTTAGGTTTTAAAAAACATATTAGGTTAATCCAAAATACCTCTCCATTTTCCATATTCTCTATCCGTTGTTTAACAAGTGCGTATCTATAATAGTGCTTCAACGTTTTAATAATTCCAAGGTCCAACGGCTGCAGTACTGATGTTGCATTTGGGGGGAAGTAACAGAGCTGAATTGCTTTCAATTTGTCTTGAACTGACTTAGGGTGAGCTGTACAATTATCGATGAAAAGAAGGATTTTCCGATTTTCTGCATAGAATTGCTTGTCGAGCTCCTTTACCCACTCCTCAAACAGCAACGACGTCATCCAGGCCTTTTTATTACCTACAAAGTGTAGAATTAGCAACTGTTAAATTATCGTGACAAAACAAAAATACCTCTGTACACTACTGGCAGGGATCTCACGTTCTTGAAGCAGCGTGGTTTCATGCTCTTCCCGATGACAAACAAGGGCAGCTTTTCGCTTCCGTCCATGTTTGTTGCGCACATAACTGTTAGTCTCTGCTTGCTATACTTTCCTCCGTGGCATGATTCGTCTTGCAGAGCAAAAGTTTTATCAGGGAGGCACTTATAAAACAAGCCGGTTTCGTCCGCATTAAATATGTCCCGTGGGTCATAGTCCTCAATGATCTTTGGTAACATATTCACCTTCCAGTCGTCAGTCATAACGGTATCCACACTGGCGCTTTCTCCACATAATTTCTTGAATGATATTTTTTGGCGCTTCAAAAACTTCACCAACCAACCGCTGCTGCCCTTGAATTTCTGTACTCCTAATGCTTTTGCGAACTGGCATGCTTTCTCGCGAATTATAGAGCCAGATAACGGGATGCGATTCTCTCTAGCTTGACGGACGAAGATTACCACTGATTGCTCCAACTTTTCATTCAGCAACGGCTTGTCCCGTTTCGACAAAGGATTTCCTTGCAATTCTGCTTTGTTCATCCATTTGTCCTTTTTTCGAATAATCGTTGAAACTGTACTTTGCGGAATCTTGTACGTCTTGCTGATTTCCGTGACCTTCATTCCTTGCTCAGCTCGGTTTTTGATTTCCACCCTCTGGGCAAGAGTTAACGTATTCAACTTCCTTTTCTCAAAAACTTCCATTGCTAGCGAGCCGCTTCCGACAACTTCTGGATGGAAAATGATTTTTTTCCATATCACAGGAAGAACATGTCAACCGCACATCGAGTCATGGAAACAAAATAACACCGCGAGTGCCATCGACCAAAGGAGGCATCGACTTATAGGAATATCGACTTATGGAGAGTGTGATATATGAAGAAATGAAGGGACCGAAAAATCCATCGAGTTATAGAAAATATCGAGTTATAGAACATCGAGTTGTGGAGAGTTGACTGTATAATTTTTATGATTATTAATATCCTATGCCATCTTCATATCTGTATCTGTTATCTATCCTACATCTACCTTCTCTCCTACTCTCAAAGCAATAAACTTTTGATATATTTATAAGTATGTATAATGTAAAACGCAACGATCATGATTATTTCTTATTGTGCATAGTATTGTGTATAGTATTAAAATATATATAGTTGTCCCTCAGAGAAAAAAAAACCTGTGAATAGAGAAAAAAATATTACAAAATTATAGAAAAGAAATTATAATCAAACAGTTAATAAGTATAACGTACTTACAATTTTCGAATAGAAATTTGAATCTAATTTTCTGTTGCGCATCATTAAGCTAATTAAGAGCAACAATATGCACTAATCCAAATTGAGTTGCGACATTTCTAAGTAGGTTAAAAGTCAATTTTCGCACGTTTGGTCCACTTCGTATTTCGACCAAAAGCATAATAAGACTTCTTGGATTGAGGTTTTCAAGCTCAATGTTTACAATAAAGTCACAAAACCAGACAATTTTCCATTCTACATTCAGTATTCCTTGCCATACATCCATCTATTCACAATTTCCGATCTCAAGACTTCTTGGATTGAGGTTTTCAAGCTCAATGTTTCCAAAAAAGTCACAAAATCAGACAGTATTCCATTCTTCACTTTCAATTTGTGTACTTAGTGCTAACGTAAGAACAAACACGACATTCACGAAACGCGACGCGAGATAAGACACGACACTTATGGTTCTTACAATCGTCAAAATAATTAAAAAATTACCTTAATGCCGATCGGTTTCGGGCTCGATGCAGCCCATCTACGGGACAATGTCCGACTGATTGCGTTGTTCAAGTTTGGAGAGAGAGAGAATGCTACTACTGCTGCTGCTGGTGGTTCGTGTCGACGAGATCGAATAGACTCGACATGATGGGACATGGGAGGATCGTCTTCATTCATCAGCGGTTTTTGAGCATTGCTGATAAACATTGACTCCCATGCGTTTAAGTGGGAAGCTTTCCTCACAGTTTTTACGAGCTTCGCACTTCCCCAATCTATTTCGTGGTCGGTTTCCACCGTATGAGCCGCCACGCTCGATTCGTTGCTTTTCTTATTCCATTCTTCATTCAGTTTTTATTCCATTCTTCATTCAGTTCTTATTCCATTCTTCATTCAGTTTTCCTTGCCATACATCCATTTATGTACAATTTACTATCTCAAGACTTCTTGGATTGAGGTTTTCAAGCTCAATGTTTCCAATAAAGTCACAAAACCATACAGTATTCCATTCTTCATTCAGTATTCCTTGCCATACATCCATTTATGTACAATTTACTATCTCAAGACTTCTTGGATTGAGGTTTTCAAGCTCAATGTTTCCAATAAAGTCACAAACCAGACAGTATTCGATTCTTCATTCAGTATTCCTTGCCATACATCCATATATTCACAATCTCCGATCTCAAGACTTCTTGGATTGAGGTTTTCAAGCTCAATGTTTCAAAAAAAAAGTCACAAAACCAGACAGTATTCCATTCTTCATTCAGTTTTCCTTGCAACACATCCATCTATTAACAATCTCCGATCTCAAGACTTCTTGGATTGAGGTTTTCAAGCTCAATGTTTCCAATAAAAAGTCACAAAACCAGACAGTATTCCATTCTTCATTCAGTTTTCCTTGCAACACATCCATCTATTCACAATCTCCGATCTCAAGACTTCTTGGATTGAGGTTTTCAAGCTCAATGTTTCCAATAAAAAGTCACAAAACCAGACAGTATTCCATTCTTCATTCAGTTTTCCTTGCAACACATCCATCTATTCACAATCTCCGATCTCAAGACTTCTTGGATTGTGGCTTTCAAGCTCAATGTTTCCAATAAAGTCACAAAACCAGACAGTATTCGATTCTTTATTCAGTATTCCTTGCCATACATCCATCTATTCACAATTTCCGATCTCAAGACTTCTTGGATTGAGGTTTTCAAGCTCAATGTTTCCAAAAAAAAGTCACAAAACCAGACAGTATTCCATTCTTCATTCAGTTTTCCTTGCAACACATCCATCTATTAACAATCTCCGATCTCAAGACTTCTTGGATTGAGGTTTTCAAGCTCAATGTTTCCAAAAAAAGTCACAAAACCAGACAGTATTCCATTCTTCATTCAGTTTTCCTTGCAACACATCCATCTATTCACAATCTCCGATCTTAAGACTTCTTGGATTGAGGTTTTCAAGCTCAATGTTTCCAATAAAGTCACAAAACCAGACAGTATTCCATTCTTCATTCAGTTTTCCTTGCAACACATCCATCTATTCACAATCTCCGATCTCAAGACTTCTTGGATTGTGGCTTTCAAGCTCAATGTTTCCAATAAAGTCACAAAACCAGACAGTATTCGATTCTTTATTCAGTATTCCTTGCCATACATCCATCTATTCACAATTTCCGATCTCAAGACTTCTTGGATTGAGGTTTTCAAGCTCAATGTTTCCAAAAAAAAGTCACAAAACCAGACAGTATTCCATTCTGCATTCAGTTTTCCTTGCAACACATCCATCTATTAACAATCTCCGATCTCAAGACTTCTTGGATTGAGGTTTTCAAGCTCAATGTTTCCAAAAAAAGTCACAAAACCAGACAGTATTCCATTCTTCATTCAGTTTTCCTTGCAACACATCCATCTATTCACAATCTCCGATCTTAAGACTTCTTGGATTGAGGTTTTCAAGCTCAATGTTTCCAATAAAGTCACAAAACCAGACAGTATTCGATTCTTTATTCAGTATTCCTTGCAACACATCCATCTATTCATAATCTCCGATCTCAAGACTTCTTGGATTGAAGTTTTCAAGCTCAATGTTTCCAATAAAGTCACAAAACCAGACAGTATTCGATTCTTTATTCAGTATTCCTTGCAACACATCCATCTATTCACAATTTCCGATCTCAAGACTTCTTGGATTGAGGTTTTCAAGCTCAATGTTTCCAATAAAGTCACAAAACCAGACAGTATTCGATTCTTCATTCAGTATTCCTTGCCATACATCCATCTATTCACAATTTCCGATATCAAGATTTCTTGGATTGAGGTTTTCAAGCTCAATGTTTACAATAAAGTCACAAAACCAGACAGTATTACATTCTTCATTCAGTTTTCCTTGCAACACATCCATCTATTCATAATCTCCGATCTCAAGACTTCTTGGATTGAAGTTTTCAAGCTCAATGTTTCCAATAAAGTCACAAAACCAGACAGTATTCGATTCTTTATTCAGTATTCCTTGCAACACATCCATCTATTCACAATTTCCGATCTCAAGACTTCTTGGATTGAGGTTTTCAAGCTCAATGTTTCCAATAAAGTCACAAAACCAGACAGTATTCGATTCTTCATTCAGTATTCCTTGCCATACATCCATCTATTCACAATTTCCGATCTCAAGATTTCTTGGATTGAGGTTTTCAAGCTCAATGTTTCCAATAAAGTCACAAAACCAGACAGTATTCGATTCTTCATTCAGTATTCCTTGCCATACATCCATCTATTCACAATTTCCGATCTCAAGACTTCTTGGATTGAGGTTTTCAAGCTCAATGTTTCCAATAAAGTCACAAAACAAGATAGTATTCGATTCTTCATTCAGTATTCCTTGCCATACATCCATCTATTAGCAATTTCCGATCTCAAGACTTCTTGGATTGAGGTTTTCAAGCTCAATGTTTCCAATAAAGTCACAAAACCAGATAGTATTCGATTCTTTATTCAGTATTCCTTGCCATACATCCATCTATCCACAATTTCCGATCTCAAGACTTCTTGGATTGAGGTTTTCAAGCTCAATGTTTCCAATAAAGTCACAAAACCAGACAGTATTCGATTCTTCATTCAGTATTCCTTGCCATACATCCATCTATTCACAATCTCCGATCTTAAGACTTCTTGGATTGAGGTTTTCACGCTCAATGTTTCCAATAAAGTCACAAAACCATACAGTATTCCATTCTTCATTCAGTTTTCCTTGCAACACATCCATCTATTAACAATCTCCGATCTCAAGACTTCTTGGATTGAGGTTTTCAAGCTCAATGTTTCCAAAAAAAGTCACAAAACCAGACAGTATTCCATTCTTCATTCAGTTTTCCTTGCAACACATCCATCTATTCACAATCTCCGATCTTAAGACTTCTTGGATTGAGGTTTTCAAGCTCAATGTTTCCAATAAAGTCACATAACCAGACAGTATTCGATTCTTCATACAGTATTCCTTGCCATGCATCCATCTATTCACAATTTCCGATCTCAAGACTGTAGGAAATATATGTTATTAAATTTGTTTCGAGTAAACCGGTCGAGAATATTCAGTAGAAATACGCAATTGGTATTCAACAATAACATTCGAATTACATCTAGCGATTTGCCTCAGTGTGCTATCTGGACATTAGGAACGCGTTCGTAGAATGGGCAAACACGAAAACAAACATGCGAGAACGTGCGAACGAGATAGAAAGTAGAGAAACAAAGGACTCGGGAGATGGACAATCAGTTTGAAGAACGATGTGATTGGAAAGTGTTGGTTGTTTGTGCGAGTGCTTAAAAAAAGAAAATAAAATGAAAATTGAAGGAAAAAAATATGTTTATTTGTTTTGAAATGAAAGGTTCCGACAATGGCACAGTCGGTAGTGATTAAATAATAGTTTGTTTTGTGGATTTGTGAAGAATTGGAAGTATTTCTGGTAAGTGAGTTATGATCATAAATTTCGGTAATGGCCGTCCTCGCTATGGACGGACAAAGTGGTTTCAGCTCGATGAAATATAGCGCAGAACGGTTGCCAACAGAAGCGATCAATTAAGTTGTTTTTTTATTCATTTTGGTTTGGCTGGTATAGGTAATAGATTTTTATTTGCGGTGGAAAACTGTGTCGCGATGATTTTAACGATTTGAAACTTGGAAATGCTTAATGGGCTTGATGTGCAGAACAAGGAGCAGCGACACGATATCAGGTTTGCGCAAGTGTAAACTAGATTTGAAGGGGGTGATACGGGACGCTGTGTTAATTTTTCTATCTTCCGTCTCTTTCATCATCGAAGTTTGAGAGCAATGATTGATGACTCTGATGACGCACGGCAAAACCTTCATTGAACAATAAATATGGAGGACTGGCAGTCTTTTTATTATTTATTTTTTGGTAGAATCATTCGGACAACTTGGCAATGTATTTTATGAATTATTTATGAAAATTTTATAAGTTGGTAGGAGACAATACCCTGGGAAAAATTTCTGCTTGTTTTAGCGATTATTATCAGTTTTTGCGTGAGATATTCATTTCAGATACGGTTGACGTGGTGGTCGACAACATTACGGAAAATAGATTGTAAAATTCAGCGTTCACCTGTAATGAATAGTAATTCGATGGTTAAAAATCAATTTATAAGTTTTCGGCCATGACCATGAAAAAGAAGCATAAAATAAAAACAATTGATTTGACGTTCATGTGTTTTTTTTTTTACTTTTATGAAGTGATTTGATTTGCTAATCATTTTTTTATGTTTTCATAACAAGCGATACTTCTACAGGTACACAGCAATATTTTCTGGTTTTGATTCTTGATTGGTGATATTGAGCTTGAAAACCTCAAACCAAGAGAGTTTTAAGATCGGAGATTGTGAATGAATAAATCTATGGCAATGATTTCAGAGTGATGCGAAGGAATATTTTCTGGTTTTGATTCTTGATTGGTGACATTAAGCTTGAAAACCTCAATCCAAGAGTTTTAAAATCGGAGCTTGTGAATGAATGAATCTTAGGTAATGATTTCAGAGTGACGCGAAGGAATATTTTCTGGTTTTGATTCTTGATTGGTGACATTGAGCATGAAAACCTCAATCCAAGAGAGTTTTAAAATCGGAGCTTGTGAATGAATGAATCTTAGGTAATGATTTGAGAGTGATGCGAAGAAATATTTTCTGGTTTTGATTCTTGATTGGTGACATTGAGCTTGAAAACCTCAAACCAAGAGAGTTTTAAGATCGGAAATTGTGTAAATGGATAAATCTATGGAAATTATTTCAGAGCGATGCGAAGGAATATTTTCTGGTTTTGATTCTTTATTGGTGACATTGAGCTTGAAAACCTCAATCCCAGAGAGTTTTAAGATCGGAGATTGTGAAAGAATGAATCTATGGCAATGATTTCAGAGCGATGTGATTGAATATTTCTGGTTTTGATTCTTGATTGGTGACATTGAGCTTGAAAACCTCAATCCAAGAGAGTTTTAAGATCGGAGATTGTGAATGAATGAATCTATGGTAATGATTTCAGAGCGATGCGAAGGAATATTTTCTGGTTTTGATTCTTAATTGGTGACATTGAGCTTAAAAAAACCTCAATCCAAGAGAGTTTTAAGATCGGCAATTGTGTATGAAGGAATGAATCTATAGCAATGATTTCAGAGTGATGCGAAGGAATATTTTCTGGTTTTGATTCTTTATTGGTGACATTGAGCTTGAAAACCTCAATCCAAAAGAGTTTTAAGATCGGAGATTGTGAATGAATGAATCTATGGTAATGATTTCATAGAGATGCGAATGAATATTTTCTGGTTTTGATTCTTGATTGGTAACATTGAGCTTGAAAACCTCAATCCAAGAGAGTTTTAAGATCGGAGATTGTGTGAATGGACGAATCTATGGCAATGATTTCAGAGCGATGCGAAGGAATATTTTCTGGTTTTGATTCTTGATTGGTGACATTGAGCTTGAAAACCTCAAACCAAGAGAGTTTTAAGATCGGAGATTGTGAATGAATAAATCTATGGCAATGATTTCAGCGTGATGCGAAGGAATATTTTCTGATTTTGATTCTTGATTGGTGACATTGAGCTTGAAAACCTCAATCCAAGAGAGTTTTAAAATCGGAGCTTGTGAATGAATGAATCTTAGGTAATGATTTCAGAGCGATGCGAAGGAATATTTTCTGGTTTTGATTCTTGATTGGTGACATTGAGCTTGAAAACCTCAAACCAAGAGAGTTTTAAGATCGGAGATTGTGAATGAATAAATCTATGGCAATGATTTCAGCGTGATGCGAAGGAATATTTTCTGATTTTGATTCTTGATTGGTGACATTGAGCTTGAAAACCTCAATCCAAGAGAGTTTTAAAATCGGAGCTTGTGAATGAATGAATCTTAGGTAATGATTTCAGAGTGATGCGAAGGAATATTTTCTGGTTTTGATTCTTGATTGGTGACATTGAGCTTGAAAACCTCAAACCAAGAGAGTTTTAAGATCGGAGATTGTGTGAATGGACGAATCTATGGCAATGATTTCAGAGCGATGCGAAGGAATATTTTCTGGTTTTGATTCTTGATTGGTGACATTGAGCTTGAAAACCTCAAACCAAGAGAGTTTTAAGATCGGAGATTGTGAATGAATAAATCTATGGCAATGATTTCAGCGTGATGCGAAGGAATATTTTTTTGATTTTGATTCTTGATTGGTGACATTGAGCTTGAAAACCTCAATCCAAGAGAGTTTTAAAATCGGAGCTTGTGAATGAATGAATCTTAGGTAATGATTTCAGAGCGATGCGAAGGAATATTTTCTGGTTTTGATTCTTTATTGGTGACATTGAGCTTGAAAACCTCAAACCAAGAGAGTTTTAAGATCGGAGATTGTGAATGAATAAATCTATGGCAATGATTTCAGCGTGATGCGAAGGAATATTTTCTGATTTTGATTCTTGATTGGTGACATTGAGCTTGAAAACCTCAATCCAAGAGAGTTTTAAAATCGGAGCTTGTGAATGAATGAATCTTAGGTAATGATTTCAGAGTGATGCGAAGGAATATTTTCTGGTTTTGATTCTTGATTGGTGACATTGAGCTTGAAAACCTCAAACCAAGAGAGTTTTAAGATCGGAGATTGTGAATGAATGAATCTATGGCAATGATTTCAGACTGATGCGAGGAATATTTTCTGGTTTTGATACTTGATTGGTGACATTGAGCTTGAAAACCTCAATCCAAAAGAGTTTTAAAATCGGAGCTTGTGAATCTTAGGTAATGATTTCAGAGTGATGCGAAGGAATATTTTCTGGTTTTGATTCTTGATTGGTGACATTGAGCTTGAAAACCTCAAACCAAGAGTGTTTTAAAATCGGAGATTGTGAATGAATGAATCTATGGCAATGATTTCAGAGTGATGCGAAGGAATATTTTCTGGTTTTGATTCTTGATTGGCGACATTGAGCTTGAAAACCTCAATCCAAGAGAGTTTTAAGATCGGAGATTGTGAATGAATGAATCTATGGCAATGATTTCAGACTGATGCGAGGAATATTTTCTGGTTTTGATTCTTGATTGGTGACATTGAGCTTGAAAACCTCAATCCAAGAGAGTTTTAAAATCGGAGCTTGTGAATCTTAGGTAATGATTTCAGAGTGATGCGAAGGAATATTTTCTGGTTTTGATTCTTGATTGGTGACATTGAGCTTGAAAATCTCAATCCAAGAGAGTTTTAAAATCCGCAGCTGGTGAATGAATGAATCTTAGGTAATGTTTTCAGAGTGATGCGACGGAATATTTTCTGGTTTTGATTCTTGATTGGTGACATTGAGTTTGAAAACCTCAACCCAAGAGAGTTTTAAGATCGGAGATTGTGTGAATGGATGAATCTATGGAAATTATTTCAGAGTGATGCGAGGAATATTTTCTGGTTTTGATTCTTGATTGGTGACATTGAGCTTGAAAACCTCAATCCAAGAGAGTTTTAAAATCGGAGCTTGTGAATAAATGAATCTTAGGTAATGATTTCAGAGCGACGCGAAGGAATATTTTCTGGTTTTGATTCTTGATTGGTGACATTGAACTTGAAAACCTCAATCCAAGAGAGTTTTAAGATCGGAGATTGTGAATGAATGAATCTATGGCAATGATTTCAGAGTGATGCGAAGGAATATTTTCTGGTTTTGATTCTTGATTGGTGACATTGAGCTTGAAAACCTCAAACCAAGAGAGTTTTAAGATCGGAGATTGTGAATGAATGAATCTTAGGTAATGATTTCAGAGTGATGCGAAGGAATATTTTCTGGTTTTGATTCTTGATTGGTGACATTGAGCTTGAAAACCTCAATCCAAGAGAGTTTTAAGATCGGAGATTGTGAATGAATGAATCTATGGCAATGATTTCAGAGCGATGCGAAGGAATATTTTCTGGTTTTGATTATTGATTGGTGACATTGAGCTTGAAAACCTCAAACCAAGAGTGTTTTAAGATCGGAGATTGTGAATGAATGAATCTATGGCAATGATTTCAGAGTGATGCGAAGGAATATTTTCTGGTTTTGATTCTTGATGGGTGACATTGAGCTTGAAAACCTCAATCCAAGAGAGTTTTAAAATCGGAGCTTGTGAATGAATGAATCTTAGGTAATGATTTCAGAGTGATGCGAAGGAATAATTTCTGGTTTTGATTCTTGATTGGTGACATTGAGCTTGAAAACCTCAAACCAAGAGTGTTTCAAAATCGGAGATTGTGAATGAATGAATCTATGGCAATGATTTCAGAGTGATGCGAAGGAATATTTTCTGGTTTTGATTCTTGATTGGTGACATTGAGCTTGAAAACCTCAATCCAAGAGAGTTTTAAGATCGGAGATTGTGAATGAACGAATCTATGGCAATGATTTCAGAGCGATGAAAAGGAATATTTTCTGGTTTTGATTCTTGATTGGTGACATCGAGCTTAAAAACCTCAATCCAAGAGAGTTTTAAGATCGGAGATTGTGTGAATGGATGAATCTATGGAAATTATTTGAGAGCGATGCGAAGGAATATTTTCTGGTTTTGATTCTTTATTGGTGACATTGAGCTTGAAAACCTCAATCCAAGAGTTTTAAAATCGGAGCTTGTGAATGAATGAATCTTAGGTAATGATTTCAGAGTGATGCGAAGGAATATTTTCTGGTTTTGATTCTTGATTGGTGACATTGAGCTTGAAAACCTCAAACCAAGAGAGTTTTAAGATCGGAGATTGTGAATGAATGAATCTTAGGTAATGATTTCAGAGTGATGCGAAGGAATATTTTCTGGTTTTGATTCTTGATTGGTGACATTGAGCTTGAAAACCTCAATCCAAGAGAGTTTTAAGATCGGAGATTGTGAATGAATGAATCTATGGCAATGATTTCAGAGCGATGCGAAGGAATATTTTCTGGTTTTGATTCTTGATTGGTGACATCGAGCTTGAAAACCTCAAACCAAGAGTGTTTTAAGATCGGAGATTGTGAATGAATGAATCTATGGCAATGATTTCAGAGTGATGCGAAGGAATATTTTCTGGTTTTGATTCTTGATGGGTGACATTGAGCTTGAAAACCTCAATCCAAGAGAGTTTTAAAATCGGAGCTTGTGAATGAATGAATCTTAGGTAATGATTTCAGAGTGATGCGAAGGAATAATTTCTGGTTTTGATTCTTGATTGGTGACATTGAGCTTGAAAACCTCAATCCAAGAGAGTTTTAAAATCGGAGCTTGTGAATGAATGAATCTTAGGTAATGATTTCAGAGTGATGCGAAGGAATATTTTCTGGTTTTGATTCTTGATTGGTGACATTGAGCTTGAAAACCTCAATCCAAGAGAGTTTTAAGATCGGAGATTGTGAATGAATGAATCTATGGCAATGATTTCAGAGCGATGCGAAGGAATATTTTCTGGTTTTGATTCTTGATTGGTGACATTGAGCTTGAAAACCTCAATCCAAGAGAGTTTTAAGATCGGAGATTGTGAATGAATGAATCTATGGCAATGATTTCAGAGCGATGCGAAGGAATATTTTCTGGTTTTGATTCTTGATTGGTGACATTGAGCTTAAAAACCTCAATCCAAGAGAGTTTTAAGATCGGAGATTGTGTGAATGGATGAATCTATGGAAATTATTTGAGAGCGATGCGAAGGAATATTTTCTGGTTTTGATTCTTGATTGGTGACATTGAGCTTGAAAACCTCAATCCAAGAGAGTTTTAAGATCGGAGATTGTGAATGAATGAATCTATGGCAATGATTTCAGAGCGATGTGAAGGAATATTTTCTGGTTTTGATTCTTGATTGGTGACATTGAGCTTGAAAACCTCAATCCAAAAGAGTTTTAAAATCGGAGCTTGTGAACGAATGAATCTGATGTAATGATTTCAGAGTGATGCGAAGAAATATTTTCTGGTTTTGATTCTTGATTGGTGACATTGAGCTTGAAAACCTCAATCCAAGAGAGTTTTAAGATCGGAGATTGTGTGAATGGATGAATCTATGGAAATTATTTCAGAGTGATGCGAAGAAATATTTTCTGGTTTTGATTCTTTATTGGTGACATTGAGCTTGAAAACCTCAATCCAAGAGAGTTTTAAGATCGGAGATTGTGAATGAATGAATCTATGGCAATGATTTCAGAGCAATGCGAAGGAATATTTTCTGGTTTTGATTCTTGATTGGTGACATTGAGCTTGAAAACCTCAATCCAAGAGAGCTTTAAGATCGGAGATTGTGAATGAATGAATCTTAGGTAATGATTTCAGAGTGATGCGAAAGAAAATTTTCTGGTTTTGATTCTTGATTGGTGACATTGAGCTTGAAAACCTCAATCCAAGAGAGTTTTAAGATAGGAGAATGTGAATCCATACCATCAAGCGGGTTAGTGCGTTTTGAGAAGGCGTTTGATCCAAGTGGATCTGATGAGAAGAAATCCATACCCTCGAGCGGGTTGGTGCGTCTCTGAGGAGTCGTTTGATCCAAGTGGATCTGACGAGAGAAAATCCATATCCTCGAGCGGGTTGGTGCGTCTCCGAGGAGGCGTTTGATCCAAGTGGATCTGACGAGAGAAAATCCATACCCTCGAGCGGGTTGGTGCGTCTCTGAGGAGGCGTTTGATCCAAGTGGATCTGCCGAGAGAAATCCATACCCTCGAGCGGGTTGGTGCGTCTCCGAGGAGGCGTTTGATCCAAGTGGATCTGACAAGAGAAAATCCATACCCTCGAGCGGGTTGGTGCGTCTCTGAGGAGGCGTTTGATCCAAGTGGATCTGACGAGAGAAAATCCATACCCTCGAGCGGGTTGGTGCGTCTCTGAGGAGGCGTTTGATCCAAGTGGATCTGCCGAGAGAAATCCATACCCTCGAGCGGGTTGGTGCGTCTCCGAGGAGGCGTTTGATCCAAGTGGATCTGATGAGAAGAAGTCCATACCCTCGAGCGGGTTGGTGCGTCTCTGAGGAGGCGTTTGATCCAAGTGGATCTGATGAGAAGAAGTCCATACCCTCGAGCGGGTTGGTGCGTCTCTGAGGAGGCGTTTGATCTAAGTGGATCTGCCGAGAGAAATCCATACCCTCGAGCGGGTTGGTGCGTCTCTGAGGAGGCGTTTGATCCAAGTGGATCTGCCGAGAGAAATCCATACCCTCGAGCGGGTTGGTGCGTCTCTGAGGAGGCGTTTGATCTAAGTGGATCTGCCGAGAGAAATCCATACCCTCGAGCGGGTTGGTGCGTCTCTGAGGAGGCGTTTGATCCAAGTGGATCTGCCGAGAGAAATCCATACCCTCGAGCGGGTTGGTGCGTCTCTGAGGAGGCGTTTGATCCAAGTGGATCTGATGAGAAGAAGTCCATACCCTCGAGCGGGTTGGTGCGTCTCTGAGGAGGCGTTTGATCTAAGTGGATCTGCCGAGAGAAATCCATACCCTCGAGCGGGTTGGTGCGTCTCTGAGGAGGCGTTTGATCCAAGTGGATCTGCCGAGAGAAATCCATACCCTCGAGCGGGTTGGTGCGTCTCTGAGGAGGCGTTTGATCCAAGTGGACTGACGAGAGAAAATCCATACCCTCGAGCGGGTTGGTGCGTCTCTGAGGAGGCGTTTGATCCAAGTGGATCTGCCGAGAGAAATCCATACCCTCGAGCGGGTTGGTGCGTCTCCGAGGAGGCGTTTGATCCAAGTGGATCTGACAAGAGAAAATCCATACCCTCGAGCGGGTTGGTGCGTCTCTGAGGAGGCGTTTGATTCAAGTGTATCTGATGAGAAGAAATCCATACCCTCGAGCGGGTTGGTGCGTCTCTGAGGAGGCATTTGATCCAAGTGGATCTGATGAGAAGAAATCCATACCCTCGAGCGGGTTGGTGCGTCTCTGAGGAGGCGTTTGATCCAAGTGTATCTGATGAGAAGAAATCCATACCCTCGAGCGGGTTGGTGCGTCTCTGAGGAGGCGTTTGATCCAAGTAGATCTCATGAGAAGAAATCCATACCCACGAGCGGGTTGGTGCGTTTCTGAGGAGGTGTTTGATCCAAGTGGATCTTATGAGAAGAAATCCATACCCTCGAGCGGGTAGGTGCGTCTTTGAGGAGGCGTTTGGTCCAAATGGGTCTGATGATAATCAGTCGTCGAAGCGTTTAAACGAATTGACATGAGGAAATGATTAGGAAGAATATTTGAAGGAGGCGCTGGATGCATTGAAATATCTCCTGATTTTGATACTTGACTGGAAATATTGAGTCTGAACACTTTAATCCATGATATTGTGTTTGTTATAAAAAAAGGTAATAATATTTAAATAAGCGTGTTATTACAGTTGGTTATTGAAGCATAAGCGATTCTTAGTTTTAGAGGGCGTCAGCATTTTGAGTTAGTTTAACGTAGAACATGTTAATTCTGTGTTTTTGATTTTTTTGGAATGCTTACTGATTGTATTGTCAACAAACTTCATAAGCTCCTAGCTAAAAAAAATAATAATCGAAAACGGCTGCTGTATAAAGTGTTATAGTTTAGTATAGAGTGTATAAAGTGAAACATGTATTTGATAGCAGGGTTGTAAACTTCGACCTACTGTCTGAGGTATGAAGGTTTTTTTTAATTTTTTTAATGATTTCAGCAAATCATCTAGAAGTGCTTATCCATGGTAAGTATATTATTATATAGAAGTTAATACAATTGTTTTTTTTCTCTTTCAGAGGCTTTTACGCTACCGCAACTAGTGATCAGCTCTTCAAAAGAATGGTAGTCAGTTAGAATAGTAGGGAAGCCAAGATATATTTCTTTTTTGTGGTGTTGTAATCTATGAGGAGTAGGGGAGAAGGTGGATGTAGGAAATATATGTTATTAAATTTGTTTCGAGTAAACCGGTCGAGAATATTCAGTAGAAATACGCAATTGGTATTCAGCAATAACATTCGAATTACATCTAGCGATTTGCCTCAGTGTGCTATCTGGACATTAGGAACGCGTTCGTAGAATGGGCAAACACGAAAACAAACATGCGAGAACGTGCGAACGAGATAGAAAGTAGAGAAACAAAGGACTCGGGAGATGGACAATCAGTTTGAAGAACGATGTGATTGGAAAGTGTTGGTTGTTTGTGCGAGTGCTTAAAAAAAAGAAAATAAAATGAAAATTGAAGGAAAAAAATATGTTTATTTGTTTTGAAATGAAAGGTTCCGACAGAGACATCAACATCAGAATCGCTTGCGAAGCTATCCTGATGAGTGTCATGATAGCACGAGGAATCAGAAGATTCGCAATCTGACAAAATGGGTTCATGTGATGGAATACAACGAGGGGGAGTGTTTGCCTCATTTTGCTGGGACACAGGAGTTGCTGGATCTACCCGCACAGGAAAAGGTTGATTTTTAGAATAATTTACCGATTTGTGTGCATCTTCTTCGTACAAAACGTCGCTTGGATTAAAACCCTCATTTGTCGTTCGAGTGATGAAACGTCGGTTGCGATGGAAGTGATTACCGAAAGAATCCTTCAGCACATACGATCTTCCATTGGCGTTTCGTACGATTTCACCATAATGCCACTCCTTACCGTTCTTCTTGAATAACACCTTTTCACCCCTGTTCAACGCTGGTACATCTCTTGACGATTTGTCATAGTAGTATTTTTGCTTTGAACGCTTATTGACTAGCTTACTCCTAATCTCTTTGTTGTCGAAGCCAGCATGAACAAGCAATCCATTTGCTATTGGAAGACGAGATTTGAGTTGCCGACCAAAGAACAACTGCGCTGGAGAAAGACCCATGCTCGAGACAGGAGTAGTGTTGTACAGGTCGGACTCGATTATCCGGGGGTTCAATTAACCAGGGGTCCGATTATCCGGGGCTCGATTATCCGGGAAAAACGGCTCGATTATCCGGGGAAAAGTTTGTTTTTGCTTTGTTTACAAATTTTTAGATGACAATATGTCAAAAAATGTGATAAACATCAAATACAACACCTGTCAGTAAGATTTAGCCTATTTGTAAATTGTTTTTATTTTTTCACATTTTTCAGCTAAAATTTCATTATTAAAAAACATGGTTGTAATAATATCAGACGTTGAGTTTAGGCACTACAACATTATGTATGTTAGCTTCTATGTTTAACGAACAGTTTTTGATTGAAGAACATCAAAAATAAAAGAAAAGAAGCATGGCTCGATTATCCGGGTGATTCGATTATCCGGGGTGAAATAATTTTTGAGTCACCCGGATAATCGAGTCCGACCTGTATTCCAATAAACGATATTGAAACAGTCCAACCTCTCCTAGCTCAAGGCAACGTTTTAGAATGTTTTTGACAATAGCAACACCTTTCTCTGCCAATCCGTTACTCTGAGGATACCGAGGACTAGAGAATTTGAACTCGATATTGCACTTATTCGCATACGAGTCAAATGCGGCAGAATTGAATGGGACATTGTCACAGCGAACCTGAGTCGGATAACCATACGTGCAAAAGATGCGATCAAGAACCTCAATAACATGTGAAGCAGATTTTTCACGAAGCTTTTCGGAAAATACATATCCGGAGTACGCATCAATAATAGCCACATAATCACGTCCCCCATGTTCATACAGGTCTACTCCTATTCGATGGAATGGATACTCTGGCAGCGATGGTTGAACTAAGGACTCCTTCTGCAAATTCCTTGTGAACTTTTCACATATGCGACAACTTTTAACAAGTTCGGTCAAATCAGCTGTCATACCTGGCCAGAAAAACTGCGATCGAGCTCGAGCTAGTGTTTTTTCAATACCCAAATGCGGCGCATGCAGCCAGTTAGAAATGCACTTCTGCATCACAGTAGGGATGACCAACCGATGTTCCTTGAATAGTATCCCATTTTCATAATGTAGCAAGTCCCGATGCTTATAGAAAAGCTGACCCAAGTCGTCTAGTTGATGATAGGCAGGCCACCCATTTTCTACATAATGTGCAATACGACGGTACCTTTCGTCACTATCAAATTTCTCGACATAATAATGGTAATTATCAGCCGAGAAGCATACCTGTTGAGAGACCATGTGAATCATGCCGCTTAATTCTTCGCAAAAATCAGCATCATCTGGAAGAGGCGCCCTGGATAGACAGTCAGCAACAAGCAAGTTTTTCCCCGGAGTGTAAACTACTTCCATGCCCGGATATTTCAGCAGATGCAAAAACATACGCTGAAGTCGAGGAGTTACGTCATCTATATCCCTTCTCACTAGAGCCTCCAATGGCTTATGGTCTGATTGTACTACAAATCGACGGCCATGCAAATAGTGATGAAACTTCTCACAAGCAAAGACTATGGCTAACAACTCTTTCTCGATTTGAGCCCATTTCTGTTCACTTTTAGACAACGTTCGAGACGCGAACGCGATTGGTTTCCCATCTTGCATAATGACGCTACCCAAACCATCCTTTGAGCTATCGGTTTGTACAACGACTTCCTTATTGGCATCAAATAGTGTCAAGACAGGTGATTTTGTTATAGAAACGAGAAGATCATTTAGCTCATGATCGTGATCATTAGTCCAATTCCACTCAACATCATTTCTGGTAAGGTTACGCAGGTTCGCAGTGCGCTGTGAGAAATTCGGGATAAACTTGCTTAGGTATTTCAAAAGCCCAATGATACGGAGAACATCTGATTTACAACAAGGCTTAGGCATGTCGATAATTGCTTGTATGTACGCCGAATCTGGCGAAACTGTACCGTTGGATGTAATGTGGCCCATAAATTTAACTTCATTTGTGCGATACTGAATTTTTGATGGATTGAACCTAATGTTGTTATTCCGAGCTCGCTGAAGAACTTTCGACAAGATTTCATCGTGTTCTTTGAAATCCTTCCCCGCGATTAACATATCATCAAAGTATACTTCAACACCCTCAATATCCCCAAACAACTGAACCATTCGTTTTTGGAACATCTCAGGCGCGCTGCAGATGCCAAATGGAACCCGCCTCCAACGAAAACGACCGAACGGAGTCATAAATGTAGTCAAATCTGAGCTTTGAGAATCTAGTTCCATCTGCCAAAAACCATTACGTAGATCCAAAACCGTGAAAACCTGCTTTCCATTCAAGCGGCTGAGTATATCTTCGATTTTCGGAATCAAAAAGTGTTCTCTTTTAATGCAAGCGTTTAGCGGTTTTGGATCAAGACAGATCCGAAGAGAACCGTTTGGCTTTTCAACGATTTGCATATTGTTAACCCAATCTGTCGGATAATCCACTGGACAAATGACTTCTTGTTCAACCATAGACGTTAGTTCAACCTTTAAACGCTCGTGAAGACTCATGGGGATTCGTTTCTTGTAGTGCAGTGTTGGTACCGAGTTTTCTTTTAGGACAATGGAGCATGTTCCTGGAAATTTACCAAGACCTTCAAAAACTGTTTCACTTTGCTGCACAAACTCTGTTTTACTTTCGGGGAGCTCTGCAAAAGACCTAACTGCATTCAGACGCTCGATCAAACCAAAAGCCACGCATGTCTCAAGACCCAGTATGGGTTCAAAAGAATCATCAACCACCAAAAAGCTTGCAGTATGAGAAACGTTCTTATCAGGATCAACACAAGGTAGAGAAATACGACCAAGGATATTTACTTTATTCGAACTATAATCAACGACATTAGGCACAGAGGCATCACTCACGAAGGGGACATTCAGCCGTTTCACGCACTTCATCGGAATACAATTCACATCAGCTCCTGTGTCCAGCTTAAAATCCACTGGGTAGTCTTCAACCAAATACCGCTTTGTCCACCTGACGCGTGATACTCTAGCGATGCCACAATTCTAACTCATTCTATAAAGCAAATTAGACGTACAGTGTGATGTTACCTTAGATTCAGCTGAGCTAATCTCACTTAATCTACTTTTACCTGATTCACGCCAGTTGAGAGTATGTACAAGCTCTTTGCTCGGCTTACGCTTGTCGACCAGTCTACGGACGTCTCGGTTTCCTCCTCGTTCTGTTTTCGTCATTCTACAGCATCGTTTGAAATGACCGCGTCGTCCACAGGCGTCGCAGTTCACGTTCCTCGCTGGGCAGACAAGGCGATGTCTTTCATTGTAACTCTGACCGCAGTTGTAACATGCCGCACTCTTGATGACTGTCACCGCTTCCTTTTCTTCCTTCACTTCTTCTTCCACCACGACGTGTACAGTAGACGTTCGGTCGGTGCAAACGGTTTAACTGCAATGCTTTTTAACTGCAAGTCCGGTAAGTGCAACAATTTTGCAGTTATCGCACCGCCATTCGTCAAAATGGTGCGCCATGTTAGCCCAAATGAACAGTCGGATGAAGTTCGCGTTCATTTTACGTTAGTTGATGGTTTGTTGACACTGTCAGTCGTTGCAGTTATCGGATTTTCGTTCGCTAAGTGAAACGTAAACATGTTGCAGTTATCGAACGTCTACTGTAGTTCGCTGTGTCCCTTGTTATCCAGAATTTGCTTGTTCTCAGCCGCCGCTTCATATATCTTGCATGTCTCCACCACGTTTCGCAAAGGTTCGTCCTTCCCGTCCAGTAACTTCAGTTGAAGCTTCTTGTCCTGAACGCCAATTATGATCCGATCACGTAGCATTCGATCAGCATACGACGCATGACATGCAGAGCATTCGAATTCACAGTACGCAAGTTGAGTTCGGAGAGCTGTTTCAAAATCCGCAAACGTCTGCTTTTCTTTCTGGACTATCATATTGAACTTGAATGCCTCCATGGCAACATTCTTCCGCGGAAGGCAGTAGGCGTCGAACGCTGTGATAACATTCGCCAGCGTACGTTGTACATTTTGCCCACCACTTCCAGCCGCACTCACATTTCCTGTTGAAATACCAGCAGCAGACGCACCTCCAGCAGCACCCACAGCAGCAGCTCCAGCCCCAGCAGCAACATTACTAGCGGTCGCCACTCCAAACATACTGTCAACATCGCCAGAGTTTGGAAACAGTGTGTTGTATATTTCCACTCCGCGCTCGCCAATGAGCCACAAGAAAGTTGCAATTTTATTGCGCTCCACATCCGCGTTTTTGTTACTGGCGATCATATAGATGTAGAACTGCTGTTTCCATTTAGGCCACTCCCTGGCCAAGTTTGAGCAGTCCAATGGTTGCGGCAATCGTTGATCCATGCCTGTAGCGAATTTTTTACTCCGGTTCCGTTTGTTTACGCCTCCCAAACTGTCAACATCGAGATCGGCGCTTTTCGTGCAGTTTACTGTCAATTATCTGTGCAAAGCTTTTCGTGCACTCCACAGCACGGCACTAATACATACACCGACAACTTGATCGTTCTCGAACCTGTCCGCTCAAGTTTGCACTTTTTCGCAAAGATTGCGAATGAACAAAACTCCGCTTTTCAAACAACTCACGACGATTTTCACGACATTATTCCGCGATTCCGCGCCCGCCACTTCTGACACCATGTAAGAAGTGGTACAACCGTACGAATAAAACACGGAATTTAGCGGTTACACGAAGTAATTTATTTGTACGACCTTCTTGGCTTACTGCCTAGCTCGAACTAACTAAAGCTCCAGAAGGGAGACTTCACCAGATGTTACAATGTTGCCAGTTATTCAATCTCGTTACAGATTACTGCTGCAATTCTTTTGGGATTTGTGCTGGAATTCTTTCGGGATTTCCTCTTGGAATTCCTGCGGGGATTCCTCCTTGAATTATTTCAGGGGCTCCTCATGGAATTCCTACGAGGGATTCCTCCTGTTTGTTTTTCGATGATTCCTTCTAGAAATCCATTGGATATTCCTTCTCGAATTCCTTTGGAAGTTTTTGCTGGAATTCTTTTGGGGAATTCTCCTGGACTTTCTTCGGAGATTCCTCCTAGAATTCCTTCTGGGATTTCTCCTGGAATTCTTTCAGGGATTTCTCTTGAAATTCCTTCTGGACTTCCTTCTTGGATTCCCCCTGAAATTCGGGGATTCTTTCAGAAATTTTCCCTGGAACTCCTTAAGGGTTTCCTCGTGGAATTCGTTCAGCGAGCCTTCTTGTAATTTCATTGGAGATTCCCTCTAGGGTTCTTTTCGGGGGTTTCTTCTGGATTTCCTTTGACGGTTCCGCCTGGACTTCCTATGGGGATTCCTCTTGAAATTCCTTCGGGGATTCCTAATGAAAAACCTCCGAGGATTCCACTTGGAATTCCTTCGGAGATTTGGAGATACCTCCTAGAGCACCTACTCACGATTTTAAGCGCACAAATCTCTTCGTAAACAAAACCAGTGCACCTGAGCTTCTCATTTTAAGCTCATTACAAGTGAGCAAGAACAGAGTAATGAAATGCACTATTGTTTGAAGCTTGCTTTTTGAGATTTGTGCGGCTGAAGTTTTGATGCACTGTTGAAGCGAGATTCCAAGACGTTTGTCCTTAACTGTAGAAGGTTCGACTAAATGGGATATTAGGGGAGTAAACGGAAACAGCAATGCAATCTCGAGGAAATCAAACGATACTATTTGATTTACCCCAACGTTTGGATGCAGAAAATTTGACGAAAAACGATAATAACGATTTACCCCTGACGAAGACCAAAAAAGTGGTCGTTGAGTAAAATCAAATGGTAGGGGAGACTGAGGAGACTTGATCCCTGGGGAGACTTGTTCCCCTCATATTTTCTCGGAATCAAAAACAGTTTTCTTCTAGCATATTTTTTCCAAAAATTTTATTACAATCCATTAAAAGGGGAATCAAGTCTCCCCATTTTCAAAATACGGCATATCCTTAACAATTTAAGGAAATCTTATAATTTTAAATACACCGTATTCATGAAAAATGCAAGAAAACTTGAAAAGAAAATGAATAGGAAGCTTCTGGAGTTATTTTCCCTTTAAATTTACCATGTGCTCAAAAGGGGATCAATTGTGACCCATATTTGAAAAATACATCATTAGACATGCCTCCATAAAAACACAGTTTTGAAAACTTTAACAATAATTTAAAGTCCTTCTGTTGTGTATAAACTTGCAATAGATGTTTACCTGCCATTCTGTACGAAAAATGGATCTAGTTTTGTGTTTTTTTTCTTAAAGTTAAAGGCAAATTAAGAAAAAGGGATCAAGTCTCCCCAGTCTCCCCTATCGTTCGATTTCCTTGAGACTGCTTAACCGTTTCCATAGCATAACTGAAGAAGTAAACATTTTCCAATCTTTAAACAAATGACTGGGTCATGTGCTTTTAGTTCCAACCACTAAAACTGGGTCGATATATTATCTCCTCAAGATCAAAGACTGTTCCAGCCCCTAGCTGCGTATGTTATCGATCCTTCTCGTACCTCTCCATGACAAGCCGAACAGCCGAGGGCACTTTTTTGACAGTTTGATGTATTTACGATGTCGTCGAACGACGACGTCAGCAACGGCCGACCGGCTAGCCAGTCCAGTAGACGTAGTCAGGGCAAGTCCCGTTCCTATATGTGGTTCCTTGTCGCCCGTTGTAGTTATTTTTATTCCGATTTTTTTTTTCGAACTTGCTAGTCTGGACCGTAGTGCCCAGTTAGGATATGGAGGGCGGTGGAATAGCAAGACCGGTTGCGGTTGCAGCAGTAGCGTTCAAAATGAACAGCAAGACCAACGCAAACCAGTAGCAAAACGGAATCGAAATCGATCGATTTGGGTCTGGTTCGTCGATTGGGAACACAATTGCTGGAACATGGCCGGTTCGGTGGATGCCGACGACAAGAGAGACCCGTTGATTTTGTATGCAAATTTAATCTTCGATTCGTCACTGTTATGGGATCGTAAGCAGTTTGATCACCATCATCGATGTCGTGTGTAGTACGGGAGTTATCCTCGATACTTGAGGAGGTAAAAAAGAGATTATCAATAGGGTGGCCTAAAGTTGTCTAAGAAAAGCAAAACAAAAGTTACTTATATATCACTAAGTCCCACCCTAATGACAAGACTCGCAAACTATCTACTCTTGGCCAGATATTACTCCGGGCTATAACCCATTCTGATGGGGTGATAGAGTGATAAACTGGAAGGATCACCGGAATGTCATAACTGACAAGTAGACCAACAACAACAAGAAGAATAACAATGCAATGGATGAAGTTGACGACGATGGATGTGGTCAAATGAAATGTGAAAAAGATTTATTGCAGCACCGGTGAATGCAAATTGATTACACGCCGAGTGGGCCCTGTTTTGGTGCCTGGAGGCGAAAACAAGACGACGACGACGATGAGGATGATGATGATGGCGACGATCAACCAGCATCTCAATAATGTGGAACGTACAGAAGCTGGATTTGCCTCAGGGAAAGGATGATAAGTCTGGTTCCGTTGGTTCGAGATGATCTGGAACGCTTTGGACGATGTTGATGAATAATGATGACGCTTGCAATACCAGTCCCTTCTTGGAGGTTTATTGGTTTGTTGTCTCGGTTTTCATTCAATTTAACGTTATCCCGTCCTTCAAATACAAAAATGTAGAATATCTCGGCTCTGTGATGCTACATGTCAACTGAGCCTAGTAATAATGAAAAATAATGGGAAAAACAGCATTCATCAACGTGAAATTGAAATCCAATCCAAATACAATCCAAATCCAATCCAAATCCAATCCAAATCCAATCCAAATCCAATCCAAATCCAATCCAAATCCAATCCAAATCCAATCCAAATCCAATCCAAATCCAATCCAAATCCAATCCAAATCCAATCCAAATCCAATCCAAATCCAATCCAAATCCAATCCAAATCCAATCCAAATCCAATCCAAATCCAATCCAAATCCAATCAAATCCACATCCAATTCGAAAACCAATCCAATTCCTATCCAAATCCATTCCAAATCCAATCCAAACACACATCCAATTCGAAAACCAATCCAATTCCTATCCAAATCCAATCCAAATCCAATCCAAATCCAATCTAAATCCAATCCAAATCCAATCCAAATCCAATCCAAATCCAATCCGAATCCAATCCCAATCCAATCCAAATCCAATCCAAATCCAATCCAAATCCAATCCAAATCCAAATCCAATCCAAATCCAATCCAAATCCAATCCAAATCCAATCCAAAACCAATCCAAAACCAATCCAAATCCAATCCAAATCCAATCCAAATCCAATCCAAATCCAATCCAAATCCAATCCAATCCAAATCCAATCCAAATCCAATCCAAATCCAATCCAAATCCAATCCAAATCCAATCCAAATCCAATCCAAATCCAATCCAAATCCAATTCAAATCCAATCCAAATCCAATCCAAATCCAATCCAAATCCAATCCAAATCCAATCCAAATCCAATCCAAATCCAATCCAAATCCAATCCAAATCCAATCCAAATCCAATCCAAATCCAATCCAAATCCAATCCAAATCCAATCCAAATCCAATCCAAATCCAATCCAAATCCAATCCAAATCCAATCCAAATCCAATCCAAATCCAATCCAAATCCAATCCAAATCCAATCCAAATCCAATCCAAATCCAATCCAAATCCAATCCAAATCCAATCCAAATCCAATCCAAATCCAATCCAACTCCAATCCAAATCCAATCCAAATCCAATCCGAATCCAATCCAAATCCAATCCAAATCCAATCCAAATCCAATCCAAATCCAATCCAAATCCAATCCAAATCCAATCCAAATCCAATCCAAATCCAATCCAAATCCAATCCAAATCCAATCCAAATCCAATCCAAATCCAATCCAAATCCAATCCAAATCCAATCCAAATCCAATCCAAATCCAATCCAAATCCAATCCAAATCCAATCCAAATCCAATCCAAATCCAATCCAAATCCAATCCAAATCCAATCCAAAACCAATCCAAAACCAATCCAAATTCAATCCAAATCCAATCCAAATCCAATCCAAATCCAATCCAAATCCAATCCAAATCCAATCCAAATCCAATCCAATCCAAATCCAATCTAAATCCAATCCAAATCCAATCCAAATCCAATCCAAATCCAATCCAAATCCAATCCAAATCCAATCCAACTCCAATCCAAATCCAATCCAAATCCAATCCAAATCCAATCCAAATCCAATCCAAAACCAATCCAAATCCAATCCAAATCCAATCCAAATCCAATCCAAATCCAATCCAAATCCAATCCAAATCCAATCCAAATCCAATTCAAATCCAATCCAAATCCAATCCAAATCCAATCCAAATCCAATCCAAATCCAATCCAAATCCAATCCAAATCCAATCCAACTCCAATCCAAATCCAATCCAAATCCAATCCAAATCCAATCCAAATCCAATCCAAAACCAATCCAAATCCAATCCAAATCCAATCCAAATCCAATCCAAATCCAATCCAAATCCAATCCAAATCCAATCCAAATCCAATCCAAATCCAATTCAAATCCAATCCAAATCCAATCCAAATCCAATCCAAATCCAATCCAAATCCAATCCAAATCCAATCCAAATCCAATCCAAATCCAATCCAAATCCAATCCAAATCCAATCCAAATCCAATCCAAATCCAATCCAAATCCAATCCAAATCCAATCCAAATCCAATCCAAATCCAATCCAAATCCAATCCAAATCCAATCCAAATCCAATCCAAATCCAATCCAAATCCAATCCAAATCCAATCCAAATCCAATCCAAATCCAATCCAAATCCAATCCAATCTAAATCCAATCCAAATCCAATCCAAATCCAATCCAAATCCAATCCAAATCCAATCCAAATCCAATCCAAATCCAATCCAAAACCAATCCAAATCCAATCCAAATCCAATCCAAATCCAATCCAAATCCAATCCAAATCCAATCCAAATCCAATCCAAATCCAATCCAAATCCAATCCAAATCCAATCCAAATCCAATCCAAATCCAATCCAAATCCAATCCAAATCCAATCCAAATCCAATCCAAATCCAATCCAAATCCAATCCAAATCCAATCCAAATCCAATCCAAATCCAATCCAAATCCAATCCAAATCCAATCCAAATCCAATCCAAATCCAATCCAAATCCAATCCAAATCCAATCCAAATCCAATCCAAATCCAATCCAAATCCAATCCAAATCCAATCCGAATCCAATCCAAATCCAATCCAAATCCAATCCAAATCCAATCCAAATCCAATCCAAATCCAATCCAAATCCAATCCAAATCCAATCCAAATCCAATCCAAATCCAATCCAAATCCAATCCAAATCCAATCCAAATCCAAATCCAATCCAATCCAAATCCAATCTAAATCCAATCCAAATCCAATCCAAATCCAATCCAAATCCAATCCAAATCCAATCCAAATCCAATCCAAATCCAATCCAAAACCAATCCAAATCCAATCCAAATCCAATCCAAATCCAATCCAAATCCAATCCAAATCCAATCCAAATCCAATCCAAATCCAATCCAAATCCAATCCAAATCCAATCCAAATCCAATCAAAATCCAATCCAAATCCAATCCAAATCCAATCCAAATCCAATCCAAATCCAATCCAAATCCAATCCAAATCCAATCCAAATCCAATCCAAATCCAATCCAAATCCAATCCAAATCCAATCCAAATCCAATCCAAATCCAATCCAAATCCAATCCAAATCCAATCCAAATCCAATCCAAATCCAATCCAAATCCAATCCAACTCCAATCCAAATCCAATCCAAATCCAATCCGAATCCAATCCAAATCCAATCCAAATCCAATCCAAATCCAATCCAAATCCAATCCAAATCCAATCCAAATCCAATCCAAATCCAATCCAAATCCAATCCAAATCCAATCCAAATCCAATCCAAATCCAATCCAAATCCAATCCAATCCAAATCCAATCTAAATCCAATCCAAATCCAATCCAAATCCAATCCAAATCCAATCCAAATCCAATCCAACTCCAATCCAAATCCAATCCAAATCCAATCCAAATCCAATCCAAATCCAATCCAAATCCAATCCAAATCCAATCCAAATCCAATCCAAATCCAATCCAAATCCAATCCAAATCCAATCCAAATCCAATCCAAATCCAATCCAAATCCAATCCAAATCCAATCCAAATCCAATCCAATTCCAATCCGAATCCAATCAAAATCTAATCCAAATCCGAATCCAACCCAAATCCAATCCAAATCCTATCCAAATCTAATCCACATCCAATCCAAATCCAAATCCAAATTCAATCCATATCCAATCCAAATCCTATCCAAATCCAATCCACATCCAATCCAAATCCAATCCAAATCTAATCCAAATCCAATCCAAATCCAATCCAAATCCAATCCAAATCCAATCCAAATTCAATCCAAATCTATTACAAATCTAATCCAAAGCCTATCCCAATCTATTAGTCATTTTACTAATCGTTTTTTGCTCTATTGAGTGCTCTAAATCGTCCACAATACTCAATCGCCATTCTTTCCCAGTACAGTTCCTCCACTTTCCATTCCTGTTTTTCTTCCGGAGAAGGCGTTCCGCCGGTTACCCGTTACAGGTGAAATCGTAAATATTTATGCTCGAGCAGCATACCATACTCATAAATCTTATTTACTGCTCTTAACAACATCTTTCACCTTCGGGGCCCCGGCTGTAAAGTTCTTTTGCGATCAAGTGCTAGGAGGCAGTATGTTCGCCTCCTCCACTGACACTGTCCTAGCCCCCTTTCAACCGCCATTATCAATCGAATGTGTGGCTAGGAGGGCACACTTATGGTTGGCAACAATGTTGCGCCAACGGCGACGCGACGTCGGTCACCGGGCATGCATGCGATCAACCGCATTTGATCCAAACGGACCATGAAATAGATGACATTCAGTGCTATAAAGAAGGGGGCTGGTTTCGTGGAAGAAATGTTTGCGAAGTTAAAAAAACACTCTTTCTATTTGGTTCAACGTGTTGGCTTAATGACGTCAATCAACCAATCAAGAGCAATGGACTGAGACGGTGTGTCTTAAAGACATGCTTACAAAATAAAATAAATGTTTAATGTTTGTGATAAAGAAAGTACATATATCCTAATTCGTTGTGGTCTTTCCAATCAATTTTTAAACTTGGTTTCCATATTTTTTTGGTTTGGATGCCACTATGTATTTGCATACATATGACTGCACAAGTATCTTCTTCCTATTGATTCCAATCACTGAGAAACTCTCAAATCTATAATTGTAGATGGTTCCTATAAAACATTCGTTATTTATGAACTTCAACAGATAGGTATCATTTCTGATTAGTACGCAGAAGGTCTTGCATTTAGTCTCTGGCTCGTTCCTTTCCTCCTACTTGACATATTTTTTTTTACTTCCTTCTCTCAGAACACAGCAGATGTATGTATATATATAAATATGTCATAGTCATCTGTGCCGCGATTTCAAAGTAGTTTGAAACACAGCACCTATCAAACGGTAATCCATGCTCCAACGTGAACCTCTGCCAAAGTTTTATGCATGTTAATCCTGATTAGGGCCTTAGCAGTTATCTCATTGATTCCCTGTGTCAGCTGATCTGGTGATACTGGAGTAGCAACTACGAGTAATCAATCAAGCTCAAATTTAGGATCAACGCCTTATCATTATACGTTAAGGGATTTTATTTCCAGGTACCATTTAGCTTTCCACTGACCAATGGTCCGATTTAGCACCAAACAATCATAAACTCGAATACAGCGAGCAAAATAACAATTGGTCAATAAATTTCCCTTCTAATGGCCGTTCCAACAACAACACTCGGAAAGTCTCACTCAAGCGTGAAATGTTTCGTGTTTTGGAATTGGTTCGAATTTTAGACAGACATGGTGGTGTGTGAAGTATATGGGTGCTAAATTCGCAATGCGAAAACTTCCAAAAATATGCAAAGACGACCCCTCGAAGGAAGGCACGCCCCATCTAAATTGAGCAATTTGAATGTTCTTTTTATTGTGAAAAGGGACGCGATGTTTTGACAGTTTCCTGGGGCTTCTGAGTAAGCCATCACGGAATATATAAATGAATCAAAAGATATAAATATCAAAAACAGAAAGGACCCATTATGTCACAGCTGCAAAGGTATAGGCAGGTATCAAGCATGACCGAGCAGAACAGCATACATAAATTTGTGTAGAAGTCCATAAGACTTATAAGTTATTTTACGATACGACAACAGTTCTGCTGATGAAATTGATATTTGCGTATTAGAACACCACCTCCTGTCCAATTGTCGTTCTTAAAATTGGTCTTCCGGAATGCGATTTTAATATTTCAACCGAAAAGACGATGTTTCCTTCTTACCGGAACGCATTCCTCAACGAATATCTTTGGAGTTTGCTATAGAAGTTTCTTCTTGAAAAATAAAAACAAAATCTATGTAAACAGTTGGAACTCATCCAGAACTTCTTCGAATCTCAAATACACATAAATAAAAACAAAAATTCTTCGATGTTTCCCAATAATCCCAATCCTTCTGAGATTCCGCAGTGCTTAAATTTCTTCTAGAGTTTCTTCGGGGATTCTTCATCAGGAATCGGAATTCGTTAATCATAGTCTTAATCTTAACCTAGACATCCTCTTGAAACACCTCCCAGAGTTGCCTTTGAGATTCACCAAGATGTTGCTTCCAAAAATTCCTACCAGAGTTTCTTCGATTCTACAGAATTTTATTCAACATTTCCATCTGGAGTTGCTCCAGAATTTCTTCCAGAACTCCCTTAAAAAGTTTTTCTAGGATTTCATAAAAAAAAAATCGCTCTTGTGTTTAATGTATCCAACGTTAACACTTGTGAAATCTTTTAAGAGTGTATTCGAAAAATCATCAATGATCATTAGCCGCTTGCACGAGCTCTCGGGCAAGCGTAAGCGCATCAGTGCTGTCAAACTAATAAAAGTAAATAAACCAGGCCAACCCGGGCAGAGGGGAATATCAAACTAATAACTATCAAAACACATAATCTGTTTTTATATCTTGTTTTGTTATTAGTAACTTATCAAAGCATTACTTTTCCATAACATGTTTTGTTTGACAATCTTATTTTGTTATGATCAAGCTATTGATATACACCCGTAAAATAATATTTAAATAATCTGTTTTGTTACGGAACAAATTTAGTTATTGTTATACTATTGAGAGTGTAAAAATATTTGATAAACAATAGCACAACAATAACAAGTTTTGAAATTGAAACTAATTTCACCTACATCATTCGAGATTTACATTGCACAATGGTCCGAATCAACGATTTAGCAGGAAAAAGTTCATTATCTCTGTTATCGTTAATTTTAGGCGTTTGGTGTTGCTTGCATTTGTTTACTGTATCTTTCCCAAAAATGTCTTCGTGTTTACCCAAATCTGGAATAGAACTTAAGTCATAAGCGATCGAATTTTTCAGCAAAGTTGTAGGCAATGCTATTTCGAGCAACTTTGCCGAAGACATCTTTTCTCGACTCCCTGGGCATAATGTATCAGTATCATTGAACTTGCCTTACAGTATACAAAATCATGCAAGGGCATGGTGTGAAAGGAATTAAGAACCATATTTCTTTTGTAGTCATACCTGATTTTCTTTTTGCAAATGAAGATTGTGGATGGGACACTGTGAGCAAGCCATGATGACTAGCAATGATTATTGATATGTTCTGAACGCTTGTTTTGTTATTCATATAGGGTCTTGTACCATTTGGCTGGAGCACCTATTTCGGGCACTTGATGCTATAACTAACTCTATTTCAAACCAATTGATTTGAATTTTTGTATAGGGTTATATACTGTAAGTAATTCATCGTGTTCCAATAAGGTATAAAATTGGTTTAGTGGAAAGTGCCCAAACTAGGTCCACCTGCCCAAACAGTACATTATTATCATTATTACTTTTTTACTAGTTTGATATCATAACTAAATTTGCTTTCGGATTGTTATCAATAACTTTAAAATAACAATATTAGTTATTGAAATATTTTCCAAATTCATTGTTATTATGTTGTTATCGAAACTAACAAAACATGATATTGAATTGAACTTCCATGAACATTTTTTTGTTATGATTTTTTTTATTTTGTCGCTTATGACAGCCAAGTTGATAACATAGTATGTTATGTTAATAACATTAAAATAACTAATTTCATAACTCAGTTATTTTGCTAAAATAACACAGTTTATTATGCTGTTGTTATTCCCTTCTGCTCGGGAAGAGACTCTCTTACTTTACAACAATTCAACTAGTTCAGACATGCCAGTTTTAATCCGAAAAAACACTTTTAAAAGTAATTAGTGGAAGTTAGTAGTTCCTGCAAAGTTCCGTGGAGTTAAGTGGTGGCCGGAAGTAGACATTGTTCCGGGGAGTTTTGTTCTGGACAACCAAATTGAAAAGTGGCGACGAGGTGAAAGTCAGCGGCGGAGAATTTTCGTCGCAGGATTGCGTGGATCAGTGGGTGGACATCATTTTAGCCAAAGCAACTTTTTGACCACCCCAAGCAGCCGGAGAGGATCGACCGGAACGGAAATCAGTGGACACCGTTGCTGCAAAGTACCGTCAAATGGGGTAACTTGCAACACTTTTCGACTTTGAAGCAATATCATTAAAAATCTAAACATTTGAAACATCCTGTGAAGCATCGTGTACGCTAATTACCCCGAGTAGAATACTATGCAGCGCTTGGTTTACCAAAATACGTTGCCACCTAATCAGGAGGTGCGAAATACATGCTTGTTGCAAGTTTCCCCATCTGTGGGGTAACTTGCAACATGGGACATGAAGCTAAGTTAGCTATCATTAAATAGCACTAACATTCTAGCATTTAGTCGTATTGTAAAATTTTGATGTTATGCATGAAACATACCATAAAAAGATGTACACTAACCAATTGACATATAATTTTTCATGAAAGGATTGATAGTTATTGCAAGCGAGAGTATATAGTTTAGCAACAGGTCTCACGTCCCTCAAACACAAAATATATATGATTCTCTTGATTTAGCACTCATTATAAAATGTCATCCAAGAAGTCAACAATGATTATTGTCATTTCTTGAAAAGGTATAGTGAGTCATCTTCAAGTAGTTTTCAGTTTGAAGTGGTGTTTGGCAATTTCAGCTAAATTAACATGATTGAAACACACCTATTCTACTTTGTAAATTTCAAACTCGCTAATTTGGGAATTAAACTGAAATAATTTACTCCATCTAGGTTCAGAATTGATATTGGTGATTGCTTTACAGCGTTCGTAAACAAAAATTGAACTTTTAACATGATGAAACATGAATGAAACTTCAAAATGTGGTATTTCCTAACAATGCGACACACGTGACACGTGGCCTTCAAACGTGCAAAAAAATGTGAAAAATGAATTGTCATTTGAAAATGAACGCGTTACGTAATCAATAAATGATCCATTTCGGTTATTTCTGTCAAGTATATCGTGAAATGAAGATAAATAATAGAAGGTTTCGTCAAATGCAACTGTTGCAAGTTACCCCATAGTGGTTGTCGAATATAATAATGATTTTTTGCATTACTTAGTCGATAAGTTTATCAAACTTTTATCGTTTAGCTAAGCTTACTATTAGGTACCCTAACTGCAAGCAAGGTCATCAGACTTATCGCACTTACCATAATGGAGAGGTCAAGCACGATTTTCATACTTGTTTTTATGGCATAAAATGAGCAATCCGTTTTAACAGTGTAGCTAAACCATAAACACAGAAACAAAGCTATTTTTTATACTAAATCGATCTTTGATACACATAATCTCTATAACCGAAATAGTAGGGCATACTAGTTTTTATTATTATTATAAAATGCTTCACATTTAGTGTATGTCATCGTGTTGCAAGTTACACCGCTGTTGCAAGTAACCCCGTTTGACGGTAGATAAAAATGCACCGCGAGTGTAAAATATTGAGAAAATGGTTTTTTAGTATTTTTTTTACATCGCCAAAACGCCATTTGCACATTAGGGGCTGTCCATAAACCACGTGGTCATTGTGTGGGGGGAGTTCGGCCAATGACCATTTTGTATGGACAAATAAAAATTTTTGTATGGACTAATGACCACGCGGGGGGGGGGGGAGGGGATTGAAAAGTCCCAAAAAAATGACCACGTGGTTTATGGACAGCCCTTTAGGCAGATTTTGGGCTTACAATTGTCTTTGCAGTGAGCATGAGCACAATCAATTCTATAGAATCAAATAAAACTGTTCTTTTTCTTTTATAGGAAGAGTAACCAATTTTACATCGCGACTGTGCGTGGTGAATCAGCAGAAACAATTCGTCGGGAAGTTTCCGAGTGCTTTGGGCTTCCTTCCCGCCAGACGGCAATTGGTGCTGGCCTATTGGCATCATAGTGAGTGACGTATCGATCGGGTGAGTATTTTTTTTCTTTGATTTCTGTTTGGAAACAAGCATTAGACCGGTCCAATTTGCAGTTGTGATTTTGTAAAAGTTTGGAAGGTCAATTTTTTTTACTATTTTTGCTTTGACAGATTAGACCGGTTCGTTTTCTAATAGCATATATTTGGTGAAAATTTTTGTATTTTGTTTTGTGTTGATCAGATTTTTTTGCAATTATGGCCTACCCAATTGAACCTTACCGCAAGGGCCAAACTTTTGCAACATGGGTCCGACGGTTAACTTTTCACTTCCAAGTTTAGGATGGGGACAAGAAGGACCAAATGTTCATGCTGGGCGGGGAGTACCAGTTCAACATGACTGAAAAATTATATCCAACAGAGGCACAACTGGACGAGGTGCTCATCCAAAAGCTTAGAGAACGCATCGATAGAACCGAATCAGTACTAGTTACAAAGATATCGCATCAGTTTCAAAATTCAGCAGCCAGGCGAATCGGCAAGCGATTTCATCTTTAACTTGAAACTTCAAGCTGAACATCGCGAATTTGGGGACCAGAAGAAGAGGCTTATTGTGGACCGTCTTCTGGTTGGTTTATCTGACACTAAGCTAAAGCATAGCCTCCTAACAGAGGACAGCGCCAAGTCAACATTAGAACAGGGCGAAAAAAATTGTCGCAACATGGGAAATGGCAGCGACCCACACTAAGGCCATTGGCGAACAACGAGGATGTCGGCCTAGTAGCAGCCATGAATACCAGATACCCTCTAACTGGAGGCAGAGGAGCAGTGATTCAGAGAATCAGAGGTACAGCCCAAGGTTTCCACGGTTCGGTAAAAAGTCGGCTTGGTGTACGACCGGAAATTCGCCCGGCCGAGGATCGTCAGCAGAATTCCCGAGTTCGCTTCTAATCGCAGCGTTTCAGGTACCGGTATTCTTCTGCTGGTCCATCTAATCGAGGATTCCAGCGAGGAGACGAGCAATAGCCAATAGACCAGTGCTATTGTAGCTACTGCAAACGCAGGGGCCATATACGAAGGAAGTGTTACACACTCAAGAATGGAAGGAACAGCGAGGTCAACCATGTCGAAACCCAGCAGGGAGAGTTTGAGGCAGCTGGCCGAGCGACTGGACCGGTTGGGGTCCGGTAACTGGAATTCGGATGATAATGATTCGGCCAATTTACAATGTATGCATGTTACTTCTGTTAATAAGATAAGTGATCCCTGTTTGTTGAATGTCCATTGAAAATAACACTGCAAATGGAGGTTGACAGTGGCTCTTCTGTTACAGTGATATGGGCAAAAAATTGTTTACTTCTAAATTTGACCTTCCTCTAGTGAAAAGTTCTAAGCAATTGATTGTGATTAATGTTTCTAGGTAAATGGTTTCTAGGTAGGTGAATAAAATGGTAAATAAGTTAATTTGACGTTTTTAGTGGTTGACTGTGACCATCAGTTCATTCCTTTGCTAGGTCGACCGTGGTTTGATGAATTCTTTCCCACCTGGGGAAACTTTTTTGGCAATTTGATGTCACTGAACAACATTTCAGTAAAGTGAAGCAATAATAGCTGAAATTTAATTAAGCTTTTCTGACGTTTTTGTCAAGGATTTTTAAAGCTATTTTGGTTTTAAAAACTGACATTCCAATTTTTAAAAAGGCTTACGACGTTCCTTATCGATTAAGGGAGAAAGTTTTAAAATGTTTGAACAAATTAGGAGCAAAAAAAGTGATTACTACAGTGGGTCATCGTTTATATGGAAAAGTGAAAAATTCAATGATATCCCATCAGATCAAAGCTTTTTTGATCCCATTTCAGGACCCAAATAAGTGTGCAAAATTTGAGCACGATCGGTTATGTCTACGTTTTGCGTATAGCGTTTGAAGTTTGTATGGGGTTTTACATGGGAAAACACACTTTTTTGCATTTCTCTCATAACAAGCTCGAATTTTTCGAAAATCATGTAATCGATAAAGTAAAAACATAGCCTAGGGTGTCCTGAAAAACTTTGTCGTAGACCGCGAAGTGATCTGATGCTTATGAAAAAAGTTATAGCGTTGACATTACTTGACGAAACAGTATCATTTTGTTGCTATTGTTATTCCTTTACATGTTAAAACATAAACACATGCATGTTCGTTGGTTATAACTATTTTCACAAGAATCGGATCGCTTTGCGGTCTTCAACAAAGTTTTTCAGAACATCCTATCATTTTACAGTGTCGGTTAAAAAGTTTCAGACAAACTTTTTCAACTTATGACAAAAATACAAAAAAAAGTATGTTTTCCCATACCAAATCCCATGCAAATTTCAATTGCAATGCGCAAAGTGTAGACGCAACCGATCGTGCTCAAATATTGCACAGATACTCAGGACCTGGAACGGAACCAAAAAAGCTTTGATCTGAGAAAATGGTTCCGATGACCCACGCTAGTGATTCCTCCTATCCAAACAAGTGAGTGGGCATCACCTGTAGTAGTTGTCATGAAGAAAGATAATAACATACGATCAGTAATTGACTGCAAGGTTTCGATTAATAAGCTCATAATTCCAAATCTTAGAGACGAATCAGCCAAGGGCTGAAAGTCTCTCAATAAAGATAAATCAATCAATCAATAATCGAGATGAACTAGCCTAGGGCTAAAAATCTCGTTAATAAAGATAAAAAAAAAATCAATCAATAATTCCAAATACTTATCCTTTACCTGTTTCTCAGGATATTTTCGCTAATTTCGCAAGGTTTTTTGTTCTTTTGATTTGGAGGGCGTAGATACACAACTGTCTTCATCGAAGCGATCATTTATGGTAATTAACACAATCAAGGAACTTTTTACCTACAATAGATTGCCACAGGGGGCTTCCTCTAGTGTATCTATTTTTCAGCAAGTTATGGATCAAGTATTGCAAGGTATTGATAATGATGCGTCTATTTGGATGATGTGCTCATTGCAGAAAAAGACTTAAAAGATTGCAAAGCTAAACATTATAAAGTTTACTTTTAATTGGTCATCCAAAAGAAACACTATAAGCAAATGCTTGTACCTCAAAGCTCCGATGGTGAGGCAAACAATAACAACGATCAACCTGATCCGTTGAATTCACTGATACCAGGGGATGTGGTGTGGTACAAGCATAATATTCCACATTTACGCGAAAAATTGATAAAAGCATCTACCACGGTTCTCTAAAAACTTATTACAGATCATGGTTGGAAACGAGGCGATAACTACCGCGCATCCAACTCAAATCCGGCTCGTTAAGGATGGATGCGAGGCGGGTCAACCAAGACGATCGATGCGAGTGGTCGGGACTGGTTGGTCGATGCCGGCTACCGCAGAACCCAAGAGAGCAACCGTTGGAGAAACGGATGTCCGGCAAATTCCGGATCTGAGTGATTGTGAACAGAGAAGAAATAATAGTTGTTCGAGACTAAGATCGCCCACCCTAGGATACAACCATGGACCCCCCCCCCCCCCCCCCTTTACCCCCTTTCACTCTACCACCTGAGGATTGTGTTCTCTGTGAGAGTCTACACAGGAGAGAGCATGACGTGCAATGCCTATCGGCATCTAATACGACCGCAAGGGTCGTTCGTGTTACCTGAAGAGGATCTACCAGTCAAGCATGGATCTTCGCGAATGCAGCCACCGTGCAGGAGGCCCGTAACAGTTTTATACCTAGAAAATGTAATGTCTGTAAATATAAATGGTTTTAGAATAAAAGTACCGCAATTAGTGTTTTGTGTAAACGTTGTGTCGCTTAACTATGTGGCTGAACCGACTCCTAATCTCTGGAAATCGAGATGTTATCCGCCTCCAAGCAACACCAATGTCCAGAGGCAATGGCACCTACACAGAAGGTTCACCAAATCAGGGATCATACATGGAAACCGTTCTTCCACTGGCAACTATCATCAACTGTGTTGGAGGTCGGTGGACTCAACCCCAACATAATGGTCCTTCGAGCCGGATCCAGCTGGGAGGACGGAAGGAAGTCTGTTATGGAGCATAAAGCGAACCTCGACACCGCCATCATACTGGAACCGACGTTATGCTAGGGAAACGCCATCACAATCAACTAAAATGACCAACGTGAGCTTCGCCATTACGAAGAATAAACATTCAGCTTGAACAATAACGTCTAACTTTGGCTATGGGATTTTCACGGATGGCGCGCAACTTCATTGCTGCACTGACGAGATTGCCTGTTGCTCAGTTTCTTCTACAATCGACGTCGCTGGGATTATCGGAGTTCATCAGCGTACAGTGTTCGGCCAGCCTTTAGCGATTATTGGGATTTGTTGCAGCTGCAAGCCATGCAACAACCAAGGCTGCATTCTACAACACTTGAGCAAATGTAAACATTTCAAGATGGTATGCAGATCACTAACACCAGGTCAAGTGTGATCTGTACGGCATTAAGGTACTCACCCGATGAGATGAAACAACTCTACCTCACTCTACACATTTGCACTTGAAAACTCACTGTGGATTGCGGTAGTGATTTGATGAAGATGTTGATGTGATCACTCCTAAATGTGGTGGTAATTCGCGCTAGGCAGCGCATTGGATCTAACAAGAATAACTCATTGAAATCAGCGTGATCTCACCATGGCTGCCACATTCCAGGGGAATTGATGGCAGAGGTAGTTACACGGCAATACTGGGACACCAACTCCCAGCATGGTTATAGTGGGCACAGGGTGTCTACTAGGATTTATGGACAGTACGGGCAGTCCTATACACATATTCAAAATGGATGGATCACTACGGATAGGATGGAACTGCAGCAAGGGCTGCAGTTGCTGACTGCTGCAATGGGCAGTAGTAAGGCCAAACTTCTTCTGTGGCTCACGGAGAGTCACCAATACTCAAGTTATGGATACGGTGTATCGGCATTCATGTGCGATTTTAACTACCTGGAATAATGGAGCACTAAATAACATTGGACACGTGGTTTCACTGCAATGCATTATTGGATCGGAGGTTGTTTCCGAACATCACTACGTTTGCTTCATCTTCTGTTTGCAAAGGTAAATATAAAACACTTAGTGTATGTTCTGCCGAAGCTTGGAGGTTTCCTTGGCTAACACTATTTTCCATCGGTTTCTCAAACTATACACCCGGACCAACGAGTCACCAAACGGACAACTCTACATACCATGGTACAATTCACGACCGATCTACGTACGGAGGAAGATACTCGACGACTACTGCACTCAAACCACAGAATTGGAATTTCTACGCAAAACCTTTGGATCCCACGGTGAGTGACCGGTGTTAGTCCTCCTGTAGTTGTCTGCGCAACACATGGAAACTATCGTTCCATCTCTCTCCGGTGGTATCGGGTACTTGAACGTGGATACGAAGGGTACAGATACATGGATGATTCCTCCAAATACGAACGAGCTCAGGGGAATACAGTCCGCGAAACCCTGCGCGGAACATATGATAAAAGGAATGACCAGTCAACTAATACGAATCAGGATGATGTAAACAACACAGAAGATAGCTGCTTTCCATGTAGTTTCTCAACTAGATCAACAGGGGTTCACGAACCACAGTCCACGGAGCAAGGACTGTAGTAATTTGTTGGGTACACATCAACTGGAAGGTTTGGTCGGATTCCACGGACGGGATCTGTTGGTACGTTAGGCGCTCCAAAACCATCATTCCAACTTGATAAGGATCAAGTATTGGAACCTCGGAACCTTGGGAGCAATTTTCCAATCCGGACGCTGACAGGATCAGTGATCACCATCACAAGAGCCAATTGTTGGAACACAATTTGGTTTGTTGACGATGACGTTAACCACGACTATACAATATCGGGGATTTTGAGATAGATCGGCGTCATTGAAGAAGTGGTGAGTCGTCAAGGGGCGATTCACATCAATTAGGATATCTTTCCCAGCAGAAATGCTACAGTTGTTTGAGTCACAAGAAGGATTTCAGAAATGTAGGACATTTCAGGGTGGGTGAGGATGTTCGAGACTAAGATCGCCCACCCTAGGATACAACCATGGACCCCCCCCCCCCCTTTACCCCCTTTCACTCTACCACCTGAGGATTGTGTTCTCTGTGAGAGTCTACACAGGAGAGAGTAGTGTGCGGTAGTTCGGCAGCAGCAAAGTTTCGCGCGCTCGCTTTGCTAGATTTGTGCGATTTTCTTTCCCCTTCTCTCTGCGGGGCTCCGACGACGGGACGCCAAGCAGTCAGTAGTGTGCGGTAGTTCGGCAGCAGCAAAGTTTCGCGCGCTCGCTTTGCTAGATTTTTGCGATTTTCTTTCCCCTTCTCTCTGCGGGGCTCCGACGACGGGACGCCAAGCAGTCAGTAGTGTGCGGTAGTTCGGCAGCAGCAAAGTTTCGCGCGCTCGCTTTGCTAGATTTTTGCGATTTTCTTTCCCCTTCTCTCTGCGGGGCTCCGACGACGGGACGCCAAGCAGTCAGTAGTGTGCGGTAGTTCGGCAGCAGCAAAGTTTCGCGCGCTCGCTTTGCTAGATTTTTGCGATTTTTTTTCCTCTTCCCTCTGCGGGGCTCCGACGACGGGACGCCAAGCAGTCAGTAGTGTGCGGTAGTTCGGCAGCAGCAAAGTTTCGCGCGCTCGCTTTGCTAGATTTTTGCGATTTTTTTTTTCTCTTCCCTCTGCGGGGCTCCGACGACGGGACGCCAAGCAGTCAGTAGTGTGCGGTAGTTCGGCAGCAGCAAAGTTTCGCGCGCTCGCTTTGCTAGATTTTTGCGATTTTTTTTCCTCTTCCCTCTGCGGGGCTCCGAAGACGGGACGAGTGTGCGCGCGCCGTGGTTCGAGTCGGTTCCGAATTTTTCGCTTCCCTTCGGCGCTAGTTTCCAATACACTTTTAGTTGATAATAAATATTTTCTTTCATTTTTTGCATTTACACAAAAGAGTGAAAAATGTTACTTCGGGTTCGCCGGTCGAGAAAAAAACCGGGCGCCGACAAGTGAGTCGCGTTCAGTGTATTTCTGTGTGGAATAGACTAAAGGTTTCTGCTCCCTAGTGGAGTGGAGACGCGCGATAGAATTTTCTTTTTGGCTAGTTCTTGCGTCGAAAAGTGGTCGGTTGTTAACGGCGGTTTGTGTATATTGATCCATTGTCAAATCATATCACCAACCATAGGTGACTCCCGGACTGACAATGTACCTTACCCTACTAACAAAAAAATCCTTCCTGAGACAAACGTGGGGATGCAGCGATTCGCGGTCTTTATAACAACGTTCGTCTTACTAACATTCCCTTCCATCCTCGATGACCGTAAGGACGTGGCCGGCGCCGTTATTGACCTTATTAAAGTTGAGAGCTCTCGACCTGTGTACATTGAGAATAGTAAGCTAGTCCCAAGCCCTATTCATTGGTTCCTTGTGCAATTTCGATTGCTCTGGTCAATCACGGAGTAGCAACTACGAATTGTGCGGTCATCTATGCTCATGCTCATGCTCATGCTCATGCTCTGTGAGAGTCTACACAGGAGAGAGCATGACGTGCAATGCCTATCGGCATCTAATACGACCGCAAGGGTCGTTCGTGTTACCTGAAGAGGATCTACCAGTCAAGCATGGATCTTCGCGAATGCAGCCACCGTGCAGGAGGCCCGTAACAGTTTTATACCTAGAAAATGTAATGTCTGTAAATATAAATGGTTTTAGAATAAAAGTACCGCAATTAGTGTTTTGTGTAAACGTTGTGTCGCTTAACTATGTGGCTGAACCGACTCCTAATCTCTGGAAATCGAGATGTTATCCGCCTCCAAGCAACACCAATGTCCAGAGGCAATGGCACCTACACAGAAGGTTCACCAAATCAGGGATCATACATGCATGGAAACCGTTCTTCCACTGGCAACTATCATCAACTGTGTTGGAGGTCAGTGGACTCAACCCCAACATAATGGTTTTTTTTTTCACGATACATATACATTGGCGTAGCTAGGGGGGGTTCCAGGGGTGCCTGGCACCCCCTAGAACAAATTTGGCACCCCCTAGAATTTTCCCATGACAGTCACCAGAATTTAAAATTTCGCACAATAAATTCCAATATTTATCAATGGCACATTCGAATAAAACTTAAACACACCCAGAATTTCTTATATGTCTGTTGTACGTTTCAACGTTTTGGATATTGGTAAGAAAAGAACAATCAACATACTTCTCCATGGATTCCTCCAGCAATACCTTTTTCTATTCATACAGTGATTTCTTTAGGCTTTCCTTATGGATTCCTTCCGATATTTCTTTAATAAACATTTCTCAGAATTCTCCAGGCATTTCTTATAGGGTTGCACATTCTAGAAATTTCTGTAGAGATTAATCCAGCAATTCTTGTAGGCTTTCATTCGGAATTCTTACTATGGTGCTTCTTGGAATTCTTCTAAGGATTCTTTTAAAAATTTCTCTTAGATTTTTTCCAGGAATTCCTGGTGGGATTATTGGATCCTTTCAGAAGTTCCTCCGGTGATTCTTCCAGGAATTCCTTCAGAGATTTTGTTCAGAGATTTTTCCAGAGATTTCTCATAAAATTCCTTCAGGAGCTTATATTGGCCTGTGGCTAAGGATTCCAGCAATTTCTCTTAGAACTCCACCAAAAACTCTCACTGTGATACCTTCAGGAATTCTACAAGGATTCTAGTTCTTTCGAAAATTCTTCCAAAAAATCACCCTGGTATTCTTCTAAAAATCCGTTCGGTGATTCTTCCAGATATAACCAGGTCTTCCTTCAGAGGTTCTTCCGGAAATTCCACAAGGGATTTCTCCAAGAACTTCTGTTGGCCTTCCTTCATGAATTCCAGCTGGAATTGTTCAAGCAATTCCCTTTAGGACTCCTTCAGAAATACTTTCAGGAATATCACCTGGCATACTTACTTGCTGCAATACTTTCGGGAAATCTTCCTGAGATTCCTCCAGAAATTAATCCTGTGATTCCACCAGGGATTCCTCCAGTATATTTTTACCGATTCTTTTAAGGAGAACTGTAGGTATTCCTCCAGGCATTTGTTAGAGGAACTTCTATCAGGATATCCCCGGAATTCCTGATTCTACGATTTCTCTAAAAATAACTTCTATGATACCTCCCAGAACTCTATGAATTCCTCCAGATCCGCGCTTACCAAACTCCGTTTTCGCGGCGCAACAGCCTCTTGCAGGCTCGCTAAAAGGAGTAGAAAAAGCGAGCCTGCGTCACGTGGGGGGGGGCGCCACGAAATCTGATTTTGGGAAGCAGTGCTCCAGATATTCCAGCAGGGATTCCTTTAGCAATTCCTGCGATTCTTCCTGCTATTCTTCCTTAATAAATTCTAACTGTTGTAGTTCAGAAATTATGCTACGCAATCTTCTAGAGTTTTCTCCTGGCTTTTTTGCTGGTATCTTTCCAGGTAATCTTCCTGGGATTCTTGCAGAAATTTCTTTGGTTGTCCTACCAGGGAATTCTCTAAGGACTCATTTGGGAATTCCTGCAGAGATTTTATTCAAAGATTCCACCAGAAATTCCTCATGGATTTCCTTAAGAAACTCCCTTTGGCCTTCCTCCAAGAATACTTCAAACAACTCCTGCGGTTCTTCCAGCAATTCCTTCAGAAATTCATGATACGTTCAGAAACTCTTCTAGTGATTCCTTTACAAATTTATCCTAGCATTATAGCTGGAATTCTTCCGGGAAATCTTCCTGACATTTCTTCAGATATTCCTCCTGCAATTGCTTCAAGGCCTTCTCTATAGATTCTTCCAGTATACCACTAGAGGTTCTTGCAGGGACTTTTCTAGGTATTCTAAAGATTTTTTCTTTGGATTCCCCCAGGCATTCCTGATAGGGTTTCTCTATAGATTCCTGTATAGTTTCCTCCATGACACACCCCAGAGTCCTTTTAAGAATACCTCTTGAGATTTTTCCTGTGACTTTTTGAGAACCTTTCCGGTGATAACTCCAGGAATTTTTATCGAAGATATTTTATCCAAGGATTCTCTCATAAATTTCTAATGGTTTTTTTCAGCAATTCCTCCTAGGACTCCTCCAGAATTCCAGACTGTAATACCTCCCGGAATTCTTCTAGAAATTATTCTCCAGGGTGTCATTTAAAAACTTTCAGGGATTGTTCAAGGAAATCTTTCTAGGAGCCTTGCAGAAGTACCTTTGGTGTTTCATCCTGGAAATCCCAAAAGTTTTTTATCCTGGGATTTCTCCAAATATTTCTTATTGGACTCTTCTAGGAAATCCTCTTGACTTTCATCCAGGAACTCCTCCTGGGATTCCATAAGCGATTCCTGCTGCTTCTAATATTTCAGGAATGCCTCCTAGGTCTCCTCCAGAAATTCTCACTGTGATACCTGCAGGAATCCCTCTAGGAATTACTCCTGGCATTATTGCTAGAATTCTTCTAGGCAGTTTTCCTAGGATACTTCCAGAAATGCCTTTGATTCTTCCAGTGGTTTTCTAAAGACTCATCAAGGAATTCCTCTAGAGTTTTTATTCGTGGATTACTATAGAAATTTATCACGGTTTAACTCCTGGAAATCATTTTGGGCTTCTTTCAGGAATTCCAGTAGAAATCTTTAGAGGAATCCCTAAACGAATTTCGGGAATAGTTGTAATTTCCAGAGAAATCCTAGGAGGTATTACTAGAGAAATCTATAGTGGTATCCTATAGGAATGTACGGGAAAAAACTTGTAATTACTTAATTGAGAGATGAATTTGCGAAAAAAAAATCGCGTTCTGGTGGGATTTGAACCTACGACTCCGTATTCGCTAGACCGTAGTATGGTCATTTCTTCTAGGATTCCTTCGGCATGGTTTTTTTTTGAAAATTTCTGCCGAAGTTTCATTAGAATTTCATCAGTAATTTCTTTGGATTTTTTCTATAATTTCAATGGCTGTTACTCTGAAATTATTTCAACAATTTCTTTTTCAGTTATTTTGCTTATTTATTAGCCAATTTTATCGTGATTTTTTTGAAATTCTTTATGATTCAATTGTATTTATAATTATTGCATCCAAAAATTGCTGATTTTGAAAATCAGTAATTCTCAACTGGTCTTGGTCAAAGAATATCGTATGAAATTCACGAAAAACCTACTGACAAATTCCCAAAGAAATTGCTGGAGCTTTCAAAGTAGTTGCCAAAAGAATTCGTATAAGAATTATCAGAGGAATTCCTGAAGAAAATATTACGACTTTTTAAGGAAATTGGCCAAATCCAATTTCAAAATAAATTGCCGAAATATATTCAATAAAAAACCAAACAAATTTTGAAGAAATTCTCAAATAATTTTCCGAAACCATCTAAGGAATTTTTGAAGAAAATTTAAAAAGAACTCCATTAGTTCATTAGTTCATTAGTTCATGAGCCAAAGAATCACCTTGACAGAATTTTTAGAGAACCGCTAAAGATTTTTTTTTTTCAAATAAATTCCCTAAGGAAATCTCTAAGAAATTTTCCGAATCAATTTCCAACGGAATTACGAAAAAAGTTCCCAATAATCGAAGTTTCCAAAATTTCCGAATGAACTGCTGATGAAATTCCCAAAAAAAAAAGTTCAATGCAAGTAACATCGGAATTACCGAAGGTTTTCGATATTATCTGCTGCGGGAATTCCTTACATAAAAGGTGAAGAAATCTAGAAGAAATTGTCTGAAGAATTTTCAATAAAATTATAGAAACGATCTATGAGAGAATTTCCGAAGCAGTTTTCGGAGGAATTGGCGAAGGAATACCGAATAGCATAAATAATAAAAGCCCAAAAAATGACATGCCGAAGATATTTCCAAAAAAAAATGTGAGGATGTTCCCGCTGTCATTGTCGAATGGATTATCAAAGGCTTCACTAAAAGAATTCCCAAAGGAATTGCCTGAAGAGTAATCCCGATGAGAAAAATCGAAGTTTGCTCGCACCAAATTCCGGGTTTCAACTGGATTGATAATATGTTAGTGAAGCTTCAGAACGGAACTCAGGATAATCGAGTGCGAATTTTGTAGTTTTGAGAATCATACTCAAATTTTTTCTGTAAAAATATTTCCATGTCCAAGTGGTAATATTCAACTAATTAAAAAACGCTTTTTAGCCATTAATGTTGTGGACAAACCAAAAATGCAAATTCGTATCCTGATTTTGCAATTTTAAGTATTTATAAATCTTAAAAATTTTCCTGAAAATTATTTTTATAAGGGTTGTTATCATGCAATAAAACAAAGAGGATGTCACGATGAATACAAGTTACACGCAAATTTGTGGATATTTTATAGCTTCCTAGATTTACACGTATAATAATTGCTTCCAAAATGTTCTAATGGACCTGATTGTTTTCAATCCACAAAACAGGGGTTGTCGCGATGATTGTTAAGTAGTTAAGTTCAAACTGAAAATACAAATTCCATATATTTCATTTTTCCCGCGATGCAGTATATCATTATACTAAAAAATTGAGGGTGGATCGGTATTTTTTCTTACAAAAAAAGCAACATGGAAGCCACTGAAACTGGCACCCCCTAGGCACCCCCTAGGAAAAAATCCTAGATACGCCAATGTACATATATTTACAACGGATACTTATATTAAAACACGTTAAAACCTATTTACATTATGCCATGATTTTATCGGAGCAGAGGCCAATCTCCTACTGGCTAGTGTTCCCTTATATGTTCTTTACTAGACCTCCCTTATAATTACGTAATACTCTTTTCTTCACCTGATTAGTTGTGGTAGTGTCCATGTACAGTGGGGTGAAATATTTCCCAACTGCATCCAGGGATGAACCTCTGGGTGGGCAGTGATGCTCCCGAACATCCTCACCCACCCAGAAACTGCATCAGTTTCTGTATTATTTCCTATCCAAAACGATGAATTTCACGCTCATGCATTCTTCATGTATTGTTGGCGCTGCATATGGATGAGACGAAGCCATTCTCACCCACCGTGGAAATCCTGGGTGATCGTTATTCCTAGCAGGATATGCACCACCACACGCATCCAAATTCCGCATGTCCGAGTCTTGGATGTCGAATTTCCTGGAGTAACCTTGGTGCATATTTGGCAATTGAAAGTAGCGACTATGAAGCTCACGCTCCGGATATCGAAGTAACCCTGCTACTTCGACGGTTCCAAATCCGTTGAAACCTTTGACAAACCATTGAACCGCAGTGCCTTAGAAACCGTTGAAGCCCGTTGCTCCGGATACCATAGGAGCCCGTTGCTCCGGATGCCGAGGTAACCATTGGCTGAAAATGTTGACCACGCTCCTGAGATCGAAGAAACTGTGGAACTTCGACGGTCCCAAACCCGTGTTGTAACCTTGATTGAACCAGTAGAGCCCAGTGCTCCGTGTGTAATTGGCCGGCTATGACTTGCGTTTGATCGAAAAACCTTGGGCCCAATGCCCGGGACGTCGAGGCAACCCTGCTACCTCGAAGGCGTTGCGATTGATCGTGAGCCCATGCTCCGAGTATCGAAGCAACTTCGTTACATCGACGGCTCCAAACCGTTTTGGAACCTGGAAGGAACCAATTGAGCCCTGTGCTCAGAATGGCTCGCGATTGCAGTACGTTACTGCCCTTGTTGTTGTTGACCGATGAAATCGATGATTGGTTAAGCCAAGTATGCAAAATTTTGGAGCCCAGTGCTCCGGATAAAGTGTTGATTATCGTCGCTCCATGACGACATCCGCGATAGATCAGAATACAGTGTTCCAACTGCATTCGAAGCACACACATATGAAGTTTAGTCCATGGAGTGGTGATTGTGCCAAACTGTTTAAGCCTTCTCTGTTGTATATCTTGGAGCTTGAGTGTGTGGTGAATTCGGACCCTTGAACCTGTTTGCTCTGTTTACATTCTCCTGAACGCAAGCTCGAACGTATCCGATGTGTTGAGCATGTCTCTGGCTTTGTGTTTATAATTGCGCCATTCAGTGGTGATTGCTTCTGTGTGATGATCACACAGCTCTGTTTGTTCGAACCAGAAGATGTTGGTGTTCGATCTATTAGTTCACACATCTGCGTATCCGCACTGTCCATGTGCGTGTTGGAGATGATCCAGACGAATCAGGCGCAAGGGTGTCTGATGAGCAGTACGGAATCACGAATCAAGCTGAATGCACAAGGGTGTTTGTCAGCTTTCCCAAGGGTCTGAGCAAGGAAGGAGCTCTTTCCCACCCAAGAATCAGACACAAGGGTGTTTGATAGCCAACAGTGAAGACTACCATCAAATCGGAGACATATACAAGGGTGTCTGTTTTCATACAACAATCCAAGGATAACGTGCAACGTCAACTCAAGGAACTCGGCAATGTCATCGTATCAAAGAAGCAAATGGTTCTGGTTCAACCGGAGCATAGGGCGAATGAAGTGGAAGGAAACATTAAATCAATCAGAAGGTGAACCGCGACGAAGAACAAGAATCGATTGATCAACTCCAGCGAGCGGGGCTCGTGTCTGGAAGCCAGAGATACTTTTTCAAAGGTCAGTAATACAGTATATGTACCAGCCGAAGCATCAATTCAGACACTACATTTCATATTTTTCCACATGGATGCCTACTGACCATTTCGTGGATTGGAGCCTGTGAATCAATCATCGTCGCGAGGACAGTAGGAGTAAGGTACACACAGGATAAGGATATATAATCGCCATTACATCATCACTGATTGATCTGTGGAAACAAATCTTCACACCCATTTCACTGGAAACGATATGGCGTCAGGCTTCAACCAAACTCCAATTGGAATCGGATCATCTACTGGATTCACATGCATCTTTCTTCAACCTCAGAATCGTTTTCGTCACGAAATCCTACTACACTTCCCCAGGTGGATTGCCTGGTTGTCCAGGTAAATACTTATTTAGTGTATGTCCTGCCGAAAATTCTACGGTATACTGACACAATATTATTATTTCGTGACCGGCAACTGCACAATTCTTCGAGGAAATCGTCATCCTACACATCACTGCAACGGGGAAACGATATACAACCGACGGACAGCGTTATTAATAGACAACTGAGGAACGTTCGGTACAAGCAAGCTCGGTATGGAGGAATAGAGCATCTCGTGTTCAGTGATGCAATAGTAGATCGTAAAAGCAGGAAAAGAAAATTTTATAAAAATGTACTTTTTTCGCTGTTGAACTACTGTTCAATCTTTTTATAAGGAGGAGGAGATAATGTATTCAATGTTAACACTTTATGTAAAATCTTTTAAGAGTGTATTCGAACAATTATCAATGATCATTTGAAAAATAAGCCAGTCCAAGAGGTTCTCTCACTTTACAACAATTCAACCAGTTCAGATGTGCCAGTTTTAATCCGAAGAAACCCCTTTTAAAAATAATAAGTGGAAGTTAGTAGTTCCTGCAAAGTTCCGTGGAGTTCAGTGGTGGCCGGAAGTAGACATTGTTCCGGGGAGTTTTGTTCTGGACAACCAAATTGAAAAGTATTTTTCAAGAAAATTCTGCTGGGAACATCCACATATTTTTCGAGGAGTTTGATTACGAAAAACTAATGTAGCACTATAAATTAGAATATCTTATAGTGGAACACTACAAATGCGTAATAAAATGGGACAACACAATGTAGACATACACAACACATAACAAAGATATTGCCTTGTTACCCTAGTGGATAATAATATCCCATGACAGGATGACGAGGTTTCATGAATGTTGTTGGTCGATCAGTCAATCCTGTAATCGTATTTTTTTTTCTGGCAGGTAGCCTTTTGTTCGCAGCATTAGTTGCTTTCATAGCTTGAGTTTTGTCTAGGAATTTCTAATCCAGAGGGAGGCACTTGAATTGGAGTTTTAATACAAAACGTTTACATTGTGATGTCCCTGTTAGGGAACGATTCCCATATCTGATAGCTGATTTTTGCCCGAAATAACCTGAAAGTAGGCCATCAAAATGAGATTGCTAAGATCTCCTGGAGCTCTATTGATCCAGAGCACTATAAATGTGCATCAAGTTTAGAGAAAAGTTTACAAGTTAAAAAAGTACATTAAACACAAAAATAAAACTAGATTAAGTGAAACATTACAGTGCTGTTATAGAAATCATATATCACGCTTAGTATCATATCGTTTTTGATTGTTTTTGTTGTTTTAGATGCTATGTCTAGTCGTTCCTCACCTAAACGCACCAAAGAGAAAATTAATGAAGAGAAATGACTCTTCTTCTTCTTCTTATTTTTCTTCTTCTTTTATGGCTCTACGTCCTCACTGGGACTTGACCTGCCTCGCTTCAACTTAATGTTCTTTGAGCCCTTCCACACTTATCAATTATTGATCTTTGCCTGTCATTACATGATGTTGTATATTGTGAGGCAAGTACACTAATACACTATGCCCAGGGAGTCGAGAAAATTGTCCCGACTGGAACGGCAATCGAACCTGCCGTCGCCGGATTGGCGATCCATAGCCTTAACCACTAGGCCAACTGGAGGCCCAATTTAACAAACATGACCGATTCGTATCAAAATCGACTGCATCTCTACATGCTTTGTCCAACACTCTAACCTCATCATCGGTGCTGCAACATATTCGCGTTGGTTTCGGAAGCTTTAAGCCTACTGCAACGATCACAATAACGCCTCTGCATGTTTCGCTTTTATAGTTAGCATAAAACCTTTAATTTACAGGTCATAAAAATCGTCATTTGCGCGTGATTTGAATATGGAATGGCGTTGTACGTTGTTTTGCTACCTTTTTGCGTGGTATGCTGAATACATGAAATCTGCTGCTATGTAGCTATGTCTAGTTTCAACCTCGCGTTGTCTCCTTGCCAGAAAACTGGGTTAGTAATATGTAGTGTTTGCATACTCTTTTCTCAACACACCACGGTGCAAAATCGGGGACATGGCTTTCGATGCTCCTTCATTCGATCTATTTTCAATCGTTGATATACACGCGACTTCACAGCCACAAAACGTACTCACCAAAAGTGTGAATAAACATGCACGATGTTGGTACCTACATGACAAATGGCCGCTCATTTTGCTCGCATCTGGTCCAAAATCCTATTTATGTTTAACCCTTGGGCAATTTATTTGAATCGATTACCTCTACAATGTTGGCCTACGAACAGCACCGTTCGTCTGGGGAACGAAGTTACCGCTAGCGACCACGACGACGACGACGATGGCGACATATTGGCAGCAGGTGACAAAATCCACGCCTCTGAGACACGTTGTCATGCAAAGATCGGTACAAGTACAAGTACGGAGGAGGTGCAGACGCGGCAGCTAATTTCACCTATCGATGGCGATCAGCTACAAATTATCACAAGAACATGCAATAAATTATGTAAATAGTTAACATTATCGGTGAGGCGCTTCGAAGAATTATGGTTTCGTGGAATTTTCCAATGCACACTCTTGGAGGAAGGCGCGAGCTTCGATATGAGCAACTTGAAAGACTTGTTTGGGTAAGACACGAACCTTAAAAAGACTCAAATGACTGTTTTTAGGCTCTTATGGCGTTAAGGACAGACTTGAAAAAATCCCAAAATAGCCGCCACAATGGTCACTCACGGTTTTGTGCGCACAAATCTCTTCATAAACATTATTTTATGATTTTTTTATTTTAAGCTTATTACAAGTGAGCAAGAACAGAATAGTAAAATGCACTGTTGTTTGAAGCTTGCTTCTTGAGATTTGTGCGTCTGAAGTTCTGATGCACTATTGAAGTGGGATTTCAAGACGTTTGTTCCTAATGTTCTGTGGAAAAATGCCCATATCAATTTTTATAATCTGATGTTTCAGGCATAGCGTACACCGTTCCTAATCCTCCTAGAATTTTAGGATAGATGCACCACGCTGGCGTAGTACACGCTCGGCGTGCTTCTCTGGATCATATTGACCTCAATATCTTACTAGAGTTAAGAGCGCCGTACACATAATATATTTGGTACGGTGTTGAATCTTGTTTGACCGTAGTTTTGTTTTTTTTTTGTTCTAGAGCTCGGACTAGTTGAAACTCTGGTCTGTTCTAACAGAATCTGTAACTATCCCTGTTTGTGGGTATATATAGGTATTATTACAAGTCACTAGTTGTCGAAGAAATTTTATTTTGCGCAAAATAATGCATCAGTAGTCCATAAATCAAACATTAATCGCACTTTGCACAACGTTTACTGCACTTTTAGTACGCTCGACGTCCCACGGTTGTTGAGTAATTATTCAAGAATAATTGTCTATCAAATTCCTCTAGCTCTTCGAAGCTGTATGCAAAAATTTCCCTGTCCCAAGCCTTCTGATCTCAAGAACGTTAGGAGATGTTGGCGTCTGCTGGTTGGCGCATGGGTAGCAGCATACCATTCGCGAAATTACCCGCCAAACACCTCCATTACAAAAGCTGTCAATTAATGCCACCCGTTTCGAAGTGAAATAAGAGTCATTTGACTTCTATTCACGTGTCCACACCTCTCCCGTTGCTGTTGTTGTCGTTGGCCACCAGCTTCCAGATCGTTCATAGAAAAACGGGCAAAAGTAGGTAGATTCCGTATTTTATTCGCGATTGCGCCAAGTTCTGGCATGCTACACACAGCCAGCGATCGGAGCAGCTCGACGTGATTGCCCACTGCTGCCTACTTGCGCTCAAATTGTGCGCGCATTGAGTGTCTAAGTAGGAGAACAGCCACCCAGCTGGCTAGGGGCCCAATGCTCCGCGCAGCTTTCTACACCACCCGGGATCGTAACCTGCTGGTTGTTGTTATTTTGCAGGCATGATTTGATTGCTGTTGAATAATTTATCTCTTCTACCGACTGGGACTGGCAGTAGTGGCTGCAGCAGTCGTGTTGTCTTTGCTGGAGTCTTGTCGATCGGTCGTCGGTAGTGTACTTCTAACGTTACGTGCGAGCATTCGATTACAACAATGGGATGCATACCAGGAATTTAAATCACTGTGCTCGCTCATGGCATCGCGAATTGAAAAAAAAGGTGCGGATCTTAAACCTACTAGAGGCAAAATTCGATGCTAATGCAGATACGACACGTTCTGTGAGCACACCTTCTGAGAAGAGGTATGACGCGGGAAGCATCTTTGGTAATCGAAGTTTTGTTGAAAATCGCAAGAAAATATACAATTTAGTCAAGATATCAGATCATAATATTAGATGAGATCTTTACATTATGATAACTATGTACGGTACTGACGGTGTCAGGCCATTAGGCCGAATAGTCACTATGCCAAATGGTCATTGGGCCTTATGCTTACCGTTACGTATCCACTGAGATAAAGCCTGCTTCCTAACTCCTTCTTTTGAACATAGGCAACTAACGCCACTTTGAAACTCACCAAAAATGGTCTTAAATGCAGTGTTGGTAAAAACTCAAATTCTCAATTCTCATGCTTGAGTTGTTTCACGCGCGATTCTTGACTCGTCAAACTCACCGCCGAAAAAATCATGCATGAGTTGACTCGCGATTTCACTCATTGCGTTATTTCTTGGTGTTCTTATTATTTACATCGAAGTTTTTAGGATGATATGATAGAACAAAAGCAAACCTATCGTAAAGCCTGTATCCGTAATATTCAGGACACAGGAACACAGCTGTAACTCTGCAATAGATACATTAAAATTGCTCAAATTTTGCCTAATAACATCTTTAGATGTGTTCATTTCACCTACAAAATATCATGTGAATCGGTGCAGTACTTTTTGTTGTAGCAACGAAAGAGTAAAATGTGCGCCATTGAATTATGTACAGCCCCAAGTTTTGCTTTTCAGCGCTGTAACTTTTGAATTTGGCAAAGAAAACGGCTGAAATTTTGAACACAAACCTCTCAATCTACATTTGTTGCATGGGCAAAATTTCAAAAAAATCGATACACTATCAGTCTCTAACATGTTGTGGGACTGAACGTGATGTTAGCCTCTCAGACAGCAACTAGTCAGCACCCTTTATTGTTTCCATTGTACTATTGAAAGTACTATATCAATAATCATCAAATTTTGCAGGCATAATATACACATAATAAACTAGCTTCTGTGAAAATTTCATGAAAATTAGCAGAAAAATTCAAAAGTTATGAATAGGCAAAAATCGCACATGAAAAACACGAAAAATTTTCACTAACACTCACCCCTATCAACACCAGTAGCTTTCAAACCAATTGGTCAAAGTTGATGAAATTTTGCAAGAATGTGTCTCTTTAAGTATCATAACTGCTAAAGAAATTTCATAATTATCATCACAGAACTTTGAACTGTAGCGTAAAAGAACCATCTACTATGCGAATGAAAATTGGTCATAATTGTACAAAATGCTTAAAACCACGTCTGTTTGTTTTTCATCCACAGTTAAAAGTAATGCATCGATTTTTATGAAATTTGGCACAAATAATAAACATACACCAAAGAGTTCTCAGTCAATTATTTGGCCAGTTTTATCGATTCATTACAGAGCTACTGACGTACTTCTGTGTCCCGATTATTGCGGATACAGGCTTTACAACAACATTGGATGTGGTTCAAATTGATTTGGATTCGTTTTACAAGCGAACGAGATTTCGGCGCTTGACTCGTGAGAGCGAGATTTTGCATGAAAATCTCGCGCGTGAGAAAATGATTCAGAATCGCGTGCGAGTTTGCTCACGCAGGAGCGGTTCATGAGTGTGCTTTGAGTGTGATTTTACCAACACTGCTTAAATGTTCTAAAATGCTCCTGAAATCCCTCCAAAATCCCCATAAACCCCTTTGGACTCCATGTAACGCACCTGAAACCATCCAAACAGAAAATATTTCAGTAACGCCTCTGAAACCTGCCGAAAATGTTCTTACACTTCCTGAAAAGTCTCCGAAATCCACCTTAAACGCCCCTGTACCGCTTCCAAATCCCGTAATACTCTGAAATGGCTTCGAAATCCCCCTCAGACCATCGAAAACGCCCCTGAAACCTGATTAAAAAATCAATGTTCCAACATTCTCACACTTCTGGTTCACAAGTGACCCGAACGGCTCTTTCGCAGTTTTCGAAACCTCTGGAATTCCAGGTCTGCTTTACGAAATTGCCAGTTCGTACTCCCATTATAATGATTTGTGATACAAACATGGTTCCATACGCTGTATTCAAGGCAAACAATAATTATGCATCGAATGTAGCATGAATGTAGTGTGTTACGGAAGGAAGTATGCAACAGTATCCATGACGAAATAAACATTATGATACCAGCCAAGGGCTGAAAGTTTCTTAAATAAAGACAAATCAATCAATCAAACATTATGATGATAATTATAAAAATGTATTGCACGGATTACTGGTTGTAAACCCCTGGAATCCACTGAAACGCCCCTGCAACCCCTTGAAACACCTTTGAGATCTCCAAGTACCCCCTGAAATCTCTTTTCATCCCCTAAAACGCCACTACATACATACATACACACATACATTTATTTGTTCAACATTACTGCGCGTTTCGCCGTAAATCCACCCGCAAATTTGATCGCAATCGTAAATAGATGTGCGCTTTGACGTTAAATCGATTTGGTGTCTTCTACGATAAGTTCGCAAATTACCCCAGGAATAACGCGCACATGGCACCAAAACGGTTTCTGGCAGTCGCGCTCGTCTATTTACCATTGCGATTGAATTTGCGGGCTAAATTTTCCCGCAACGCAGGATACATTTAAGACAAGACATGATCAACAATAGTAAGCCACAATACTCGGTTTGTAGCTGCCGCTCTCTATCCTCGGTCGCGCCCAATGCTCACCAGGTCACGCTCCACCGGGTCCGCCCATCGTGCTCTCTGCGCTCCACGCCTTATTGTGCCAATCGGATCAGTAGCAAACACCAGCTTTGCAGTGTTATTGTCCAGCATTCTTGCAACGTGCCCTGCCCACCGTCTCCTTCCGGCTTTGGCCACCTTCTGGATGCTGGGTTCGCCGTAAAGTGCAGCGAGCTCGTGGTTCATCCTTCTCCGCCAGACACCGTTCTCCTGCACACCGCCGTAGATCGTCCTTAGAACGCGTCGCTCGAAAACGCCGAGTGCTTGCAGGTCCTCCTCGAGCATGGTCCATGTCTCGTGTCCGAAGAGGACCACCGGTCTTATTAGCGTTTTGTACATGGGTAATTATCGCTGAGACCGGCCCACTATTTACACCTTGTCTTCGAAAATGTTTAAGGTGGCGATTTTCTGAAAGTCCTCGCTAAAAAAAGTAAGGAAAATTCATTTGGTTACTCAAATTTATGGATCCCCCGTTAGTTGGAGCCACAACAATTTTTGCAGACCCCTCGATTTTGGTCAAATGGTGGCTCATTTAAACCGTTATAACTCGAAAACATGTCCAAAAACCACCTCAAAACGAGTTGTTGTTGAAAAGAGGAAAGATAGAGCTACTATTTACAATAATAAAAATAGGGGTCGGTCTTATTGATTTTGGCCGCCATCTTGGATTTTGATACCAAAACATTTCTTTCGCCATGATGGCAACCACCGATTTTCAAAGTTTTTGCATCAATTGAAAGCTGAGACATTTATACATAACATCGAAAAATCAGAGATGTCTTTTTCTTCTTTCAAAAGTTATCTGTCGTTTTGTAAACCACGCCACTTTTGTGTACTGGGCCCGGTGCCGGCTGTTTACATAAATGCAGCGTTATTTCGCAGTGCTTACGAATTTAAAATCTGACCCCAATAATGGAAAGCTGAAGGTGTAAGCTTTTCAAAACACTAAAAAAGTTATAAAAGCAATGCCCGCATCATTCAGAAACAGTCAAAAACGGAAACGAACCTCCGATTCGTCCAAATTTTGCGGCAGGTGCCTTTGTGTATACATGCAGGCGTAAACTCGGATGCTGTTGCCGGTGCGCATGGAAATGTATGGAGAAAACGTGGTTTAATTTACAAAACTGCAGCTAACTTTTGATAGGAAAAAAAGACATCTCTAAATTTTTGATATGTTATGTACAAATGTCGCAGCTTTCAATTGATGCAAAAATTTTGAAAATCGGTGGTTGCCATCATGGTGAAAAAAATGTTTTGGTATAAAAATCCAAGATGACGGCCAAAATCAATATGGCCGACCTAACTTTTGATTATTGTAAATAGTAGCTCTATCTTTCCTCATATCAACAACAGTTCGTTTTGAGGTGGTTTTTGGAGAAACTCTCGAGCTATAACGGATTAAATGAGCAACCATTTGTCCGAAATCAAGGGGTCTGCAAAAATTGTTGTGCGCTAACAAGCACACAGGTTGAGTCCTGTGGTCATCGGCGGAGACTTCAACGCCTGGGCGATCGAGTGGGGTACCCGTTCCACTAACGCTAGAGGCCTAGAACCCTAGGTCAGACTGGGGGTCGACGATGGGTACACGCACAGTGACCATCTGACGATACGATTTAGGGTGGAACATGGATGAAGGAGAGCACATCCGAAGGTCATCGATAGTCATCGAGGATGGCTGACCTCGCGCTTTGATAGGGCGGCATTTGTAGAACGCCTGCTTAAGGAGGGTAATACCGACGATCTGTCCAGTAAATATCTAGTCGGAACTCTAAGCCATGCGTGCGACGCCGCAATGCGTGGGCGTTCGCTACCCAAAATGGACGAAAACTAGTGATTTCCAGAAATCGCGGATCTCCGAGCATCCTGCCTAAGAGCTAGGAGGAGGATGCAAAGAGCTCGTACCAATGAGGGTAGATCGGGAAGAGGTGAGGCCTACAGGGCGACTAAACTGGTACTGAACAAAAAGATTAAGACACGAAAACGAGCGTGCTTCGAAAATCTCTGCCAGGCAACCAATACGACACCCTGGGGAGATACCTACAGAGTAGTCATGGCCAAAACGAATGGGAGCATCACCACCCCCGGAACGCTCACCCGTGGATGCAAGATCGTGGAAACATCGTTTCCGCGCCACGATATAAGACCATGAGCTTCCGGGAAGGTCGATCGACGGTGGACGCTATTGAGGGCGTAACCGAAACGACCAAGATAGCACTCCAGAGAAAGCGTAGGGGGATTCGCTACCAGGGATGGCATTCACCATTTGCAAAGAGTTACATTCACTTGCTACTATCTCAGTTCATAAGCATGCTATCATAAAACAATGTATGGATGACTTTTACCTTGTAGTTTTATCTGAAAGTTTGCCGAATATCATAAGGGTCGCACACGCATGCTTAACTCGTGAGCGAGCTGTGAAAGCAACTCTCCACGCCGCGAAGGTAAGTTAGACAGAGAATGAGTTTTTAGTGTGTCAATCCCCACATAACCTGAGGAAACACCTCTAGGTTATCTGATCAGCACATTTTCGCATTCTATAAAAAGAGGTTTTGTAAAGACGAGCTTCTTTGGAGTGTCTCGGCTAAAACCCACATTGATTGTCTTGGAACTACAGAGAATTCGAGAATTGGCTAGTTCAGGCATTAAAGAAAAGGTGGTTCAAGGTTCTGGAGTCAGCAACGCAGTTCATACCGGTGCCCTGCGATCGAGCTCGACTCTTCTATCAAACAAGTGACCACGTGGAGAACATCCTAGTTGCAAGGCTGGCGTGCCGTCTGTGTACTTGGTTGGATAGTAAGGAAACCTAGGTAAGATGTGGAGCAAGTGGAGACCCCATGTCGGCAAATCCTTCTGTTTGCTAGCCGATAGAGCATTAGCCTTCAGGAGGTCAAGTTTCAGTTCTTGATACTTACAGAACAATTGTAGACTGGCGTGATGTTGACCCTGTCCGCCTCCCGAGGACAATTGGGAAGCTGGCAATGCGCCAGCACATTACTTTGATGTCCTCTTGAAACAGACACTGAATAGACACTAGCCCCTCTGCAAAGTAATGCCTATGGTCCCGGAGAGACGTACAGTGTATCAAACAATTGTCCGTACAGCAATTTTTTGATCAAAATAATTTTTCATTCAAATGTTTATAACTTTTTTATACGTCAATCAAAAACGCTGAAATTTTGACCAATCGTGAATCATATATTAGTGCTCCATTGGTGAAATTTTGAGCGAGATCGAATAAGTTTACTGAAAGTTATAGAACTTTTAGTAAAACTCATAAGATTTTTGATCACATTTTTAAAACATTATATCTCAATATGTACTCGATGAAACTTTTTCAATCTTTTTTGTGTTACAGCTTAAACCTAAGGCTTTCATGTGCAGCTACGTTTGAGGTTTTAAATTCACTACAAAAAATATGAAAAATGTGCATATGTAGTTGACGATGTTTCAAAAATTACCATATTTTGCACATATAATCTGCCAAACGTTTTCCACCAATAAAAGTGCATTAACTGAACGAAAAATGCATAGGACCTACACTTCATATGTAGTTTAGTAGGTCCTGTATAAAAATATTACATTAAGAGAGTTTAAAAAAGTTGAAAACACTTGGCACTTTTGTTGATCAAAATATGATAAATTTCCAAATAATACTCTGAACATATACAGATTTTTCATATTTTTTGTAGTGAATATAAAACCTCAAACGAAGCTGCATATGAAAGCATTAGGTATAAACTGTAACACGAAAAAGATTGACAATGTTTCATCAAGTACATATTGAGATATAATGTTTTAAAAATGTGTTCAAAAATATCATAAGTTTTAATAAAAGTTCTATAACTTTCAGAACACTTATTCGATCTCGCTCAAAATTTCACCAATGGAGCACTAATATATGACTCATGATTGGTCAAAATTTCAGCGTTTTTGTTTGTCGTATAAAAAAGTTATAAACATTTGAATGAAACATTATTTTGACCAAAAAATGGCTGTACGGACAATTGTTTGATACACTGTAGGACTTGGTGATAATGAAAATGGTTTAGTGGATTAAGGATGTAGTCCTACCTCCTACGTGGGCTGTTGGAGGCAGTACAGCCAACTTTCGTTCGTTGCACTAAGACTAGCTGGGCTGAGTTTTCAGCTGTCAAATAATCTCTAACAGTAGACATTCTGGGCTACCAACCCACTATGGCCGGTTTCCATACAAGCTGGCGGCCAAAAATATTTTCCTGTGTATTTTTATTTTTTTGTTGATTACATGTTTCCATAAGTCAAAATATATATCCTGAGTGATTTTGAGCAATTTCTACGCTTGATTTTGAAAAGGGCGTATACCCTTTGCAGTGTATAATGGTCTTGACAATGGTTCAAAATCTGAATTCACAAGGAAATATGCATGTAGTGCTTTCATTCAAATTTTATGTAAATACGATTTTCTCCAAAGTTTAATGATAAAGCCCTGTTTTTAATATACATGACAATAGGGTGGTCCACAAAAAAAAAACTTTTTTTTGTTTTTTTTTCGTGAATTTTAACTTAAAAAACCTTTTTAAATGAAGAAATAACTCTATACGAATAATCGTCAAAGTTGAAAATCTTTGAATTCTAAACAAGTTTGCTAAAAAAGTTTTTATGTAGCTCTTAAATTCACCGATTTAGACTGTTTTTCTGAACTTGCATAGGGTGGTTCAATAAAACCCGGTCTTCTTACTTATTTTTTCTCAAATTTGCTGTCCTTCACAGCTATCTGAAAATATGTGTCTTGGTTATCAATCCAATAGAAATTAGAGAATGAAACATCTTCAAAAAATAGTATTTTATGTATACAATTAGTGCAGTTGATTTAAGATGAGAACAATATGCTAAAGTTTTATCTTTAAAGTGATTTAAATATGAATTATCCCTCATTGTGAAAGTGTAAATCATTTCAAATTACAGTCAGAGTTCATTTATTATCGTTAAATATAAGCTTCAACACAATTCAAAAATATAATCATTTTGATTTAGTATCATCACTTTGCATCAAACCATAATCAATGTCGAAATCTTCATCCACCTCATCGACATGATCTAACATCTCTTCCAACACATTAGTGTGTTCATCATCTTCCGTAGTATTCAAAGGTTGTTCTTTGGGTAATCGAAACATTAATGGAAATTTATTTCAGCAAATCAAAAACAGGATAACTCATAATCAACATGGCTTCTTCAAAGGGCGTTCTACCAGTACAAATCTGGTGGAATTCATTAACTACTCATTGAATGCCATGGATAATGGGAACTACGTAGAGGCTATCTATACAGATTTCAGTAAAGCTTTTGACCGTATCGATATACCCATGCTACTCTTTAAATTGGAAAAAATAGGGTTCGAACCAGGTCTTCTTAAATGGGTTGAATCATACCTCACGAATCGTCAACAAATAGTTAAATTCAAAAGTGCTAAATCAAGTCCAATACATGTAACTTCAGGAGTTCCTCAAGGATCTCATTTAGGCCCACTTTTGTGTATCTTGTATGTCAATGATGTTTCTTTTATACTTAGTAAGACTAATATTCTCATATATGCTGACGACATGAAACTGTACTTCGAAATAAGAAACAATGAAGATTTTAGGTTATTCCAAAATGAAATAAATGTATTTTACACATGGTGTCAGAAAAGCCTATTGAAACTTAATGTAAAAAAATGTAACTCCATTTCCATTAGCAGGAAGTTAAACACGCCAAACACAACAGTTTTGTTGAGAGGTCAACCAGTACAAAAATGTGAAAGAATAAGAGACCTTGGTGTACTAGTAGATTCTAAAGTGACATTTATAGATCATTATAATACAATCATTAACAAGGCCAATAAGATGCTTGGGTTCATAAAACGTTTTAGTTACAATTTCCACGACCCATACACAATAAAAACATTATATATTTCCTATGTTCGTTCAATACTAGAATATTGTTGTATAGTATGGTCGCCATATTCAGATAATCACGTCAGCCGAATAGAATCTGTTCAAAAACAGTTTTTATTATTCGCTCTTCGCAAACTAGGTTGGAGATGTGGGCAGCCTCTGCCACATTATGAAGCACGGTGCAAGCTGTTGGATATCCAAACATTAAAAGAACGTCGAAAATTCGCCATGATTTCATTTATAAATGACGTCGTATCCAACCGAGTTGATTCACAGGAAATTTTATCAAAATTGAATTTTAATGCACCTACTCGTCAATTACGGAATCGCAGCATTTTTTCTACTAATCACTATCGTACTAATTATGCCATGTTTGGACCTATAAATCAAATGATGAGGTTATATAATGAACTCTTTTCTGTCGTCTGCTAGCTATCCAAATAGAACTAACGTATAGGTCAGAATCGTTCATCGCACGGATAAATACATCGTGTAAGTTTTTGACTCGTGATCGTTTCCTTGCATGGTGGGTGCGATATTTCTTCAATGGTTTATGCTGGCATTCAGCTGCCTCCTCTGCCAGGATACCGAGAGGAGCCGGAGAATGAATTATTGTTTCTCCGGCGTGAGCAAAAACTTTATGTACCGTGGCCGGAATCTTATACCAATTATAAAGATTTAGATAAAGTCGGTACGTTTCTTTGCAGTAGTGATCGAACGCTTCTGGATTGACCGGGTCCTGACAGTTAATGGTTATGAGAATATTAGCAAATCTCTCAACTAATCCCTCGTCGATGCCCAAAATACTCGCCAAAAGTTTAGTGTTCGAGAAAGCACGGCGGCAAACGTTTCCTGTAGTGCTGGTTCCAGATCCACCTGCTCAAGGTTGATCTACACGAATCCCAAACTTTTCATAGAGTTGAGCTGTTATGTATTTCTTCCTCTGTGAATACATCTCCTTCAATGGTATGGCAACCTGCCATTAAAATATAGCAAAAGCAAAAAGAGCGCTAAATAACCAAAACGTTTTTAATTTAATCAACTATTTTATATACTATACCTGCCATTGCTTGAAATCCATTCTGTATGCAATATGCAGAAGGCACCCGAAAAATCGCAGCCAAGCGTAAAGTGGCGAAATTCCATAATGGAGGGACGATTCTTTTGAAGTGTAGCCTTCTTCAAATTTCTCTCGATCGCTCATTACGTTAGGTGTGGCTCCACAGATTGGACAGTTTTGCATTGAAGATGTTTCCGTGATATAACTCAAAACCTTTCCATCAATCATGCTCAACACGAATTTAAATTGAACATGAATGTATTTGTCACCGGCAACGATGATTTTTACAGGATTCAGTTCCAAAATTTCATTCTCGATCTCGCATTTTGTCTTCAGTGTTATATGCTTACTTTCTTTCACAAAATCCAAGAAAATGGGTCTGCAAAATCTGATACTCTGAGGCATAGGGTTATACCAAAGAATATGTTTCTTGTCCTCGGTTTTGCATAGTTGGATTGGAGTCATAGTGGAAGAAAAAATATCGGAATCGTCCTGACACCCTTCAGGCAAAGCTTGGTGATATTGGGAATACCCAGTCGATCCATTCATTCCCCAACTACACGAAAGAGTCAAATCTGTAGCTTCCAAGTCATTTGAATCCAGGTGTTCGGCTATATCTGTTTCGATCATTTTTACAATTCTTCTAGCAGTGTGGTTTACAAGCGCTTGCAGTTATTTTTGATGAAGATTCTTCAATGAAATCGGCCGGAGGGGCACATAGCTTTTTGGTCTTCGCAATTACATCATAGCAAGGAAATATTGAAGGGCATTCCCTATGTGTTCTGGTATACCCTGCTTTACTAAAACCTACATCAATAAAAAACTCCAAAGCCTCTTCAGGAGTCATCATTCCTTTCACATCCGATAACTACAGGAACATTCTTGAGGCTTGGTCTTGATTTTTCAGCACGAGTCCAATAACTTTGACAAGATTCAAATCTCGCCGATTGTAAGCTGTTCTTCGAGCTATAAGTAATGCCTTTTCAGTGGAATCGACTTTTGGGTCGATTTTTTCTTCCTCTATCTTGCGTCGCTTGCTTCTCACAGAAGAATCCATGAACGATTTCGTTGGTCTTCCACGTTTAACATTGAGCTCTGATGCTTACTTACCTTACCGGTCAGGCTAAGGCCGGGGTGGCCTCTGCTGTACATAGTAGCCGCCTCCATTCCACTCGGTCCATGGCTGCTTGTCTCCAGTTCCGCACTCTGCGTAGGGTCCGCAGATCGTCCTCTACTTGGTCGACCCACCTAGCTCGCTGCGCTCCACGTCTTCTTGTACCGGTCGGATGACTCTCGAGAACCATTTTAGTCGGGTTGCTATCCAACATCCTGATGACGTGACCCGCCCACCGTAGCCTCCCGATTTTCGCGGTATGGACGATGGTTGGTTCTCCCAGCAGCTGATGCAGCTCGTGGTTCATTCGCCTTCTCCACGTCCCGTCTTCCATCTGCACTCCGCCGTAGATTGTACGCAACACCTTCCGTTCGAAAACTCCAAGGGCGCGTTGGTCCTCTGCGCGTAGGGTCCATGTTTCGTGCCATAGAGGACGACCGGTCTAATCAACGTTTTGTAGATGGTTAACTTCGTGTTACGGCGAACTTTATTCGATCGTAGAGTTCTGCGGAGTCCAAAGTAGGCACGATTTCCTGCCACAATGCGCCTCTGAATTTCTCTGCTGGTGTCGTTGTCGTCGGTCACCAGTGAGCCCAAGTACACGAATTCTTCAACCGCCTCGATTTCATCACCGTCGATATGAATTCGGGGTGGCGGGCGCGGTGATTCCTCCCTGGAGCCCTTTGCCATCATGTACTTTGTCTTCGACACATTAATGTGCATAATCTGCCATAGCTGTTCTCGATCGATTGTATCATACGCCGATTTGAAATCGATGAACAAGTGATGTGTGGGCACGTTGTATTCGCGGCATTTCTGCAACACCTGGCGGATGGCGAACATCTGGTCCGTTGTAGCGCGTTCACCCATGAATCCAGCCTGATATTGCCCCACGAACTCTCTTGCAATCGGTGATAGACGGCGGCATAAAATTTGAGAGAGTATCTTGTAGGCAGCGCTCAGTAGTGTGATCGCGCGGTAGTTTCCGCAATCCAACTTGTCGCCCTTTTTGTAGATGGGACAAACGATACCTTCCATCCATTCCTCCGGTAATACTTCCTCCTCCCAAATCTTGGTAATGACCCAGTGTAGTGCTCTCACCAGTGCTTCTCCACCGTATTTTAGAAGCTCGCTTGGTAGTTGATCTGCTCCAGCGGCTTTGTTGTTTTTCAACCGGCCAACCTCCTCCTCAATCTCTTGAAGGTCAGGGGCCGGAAGTCTTTCGTCCTGTGCACATACTCCTAGATCTGTTACCACGCCACCTTCGGTACTTGCAACGTCGCCATTGAGGTGCCCATCGTAATGCTGCCGCCACCTCTCGACCACCTCACGCTCGCTCGTGAGAATATTCCCGTGATTATCTCGGCACATGTCGGCTTGTGGCACAAAGCCTCTGCGCGAGCGGTTCAGCTTCTCGTAGAACTTTCGTGTGTCCTTAGCGCGGTACAGCTCTTCCATCGCTTCGCGATCTCGTTCTTCCTGCTGGCGCTTCTTCATCCGGAAGACTGAGTTCTGCCTGTTCCGCGCCTGTTTGTAACGTGCCTCATTCGCTCTCGTACGGTGCTGCAGCATTCTCGCCCATGCTGCATTCTTCTCGTTTTTCAACTGTTCACATTCGCCGTCGTACCAGTCGTTTCTGTGATTCGGAGTCGCGAAGCCTAGTGCTGTAGCCGAGGTACTACCTATGGCGGATCGAATGTCCCTCCAGCCATCTTCAAGTGTAGCTGCGCCAAGCTGCTCTTCCGTTGGTAGGGCCACTGCTAACTGCTGCGCGTAGTCTTGAGCCACTTCTACGTTACGAAGTTGCTCGATGTTGAGCCGCGGCGTTCGACTTCGACACGCTCTGATGCACTTTGTTCATTTTTGATAAATTCAGTCAAGCAAAAATCTGCTTTTAGCCAGATTTCGAACGTCGAATTGAATCTATCTTTCACACGATGTACTGTTTGCCATTTGAATCGAAATTTACTTTCGAACTTGGTTATTTTATGGGTGAGACGCAGATATTGTTCTAATATCTGGATATTTATCACTAATAAATTTGAATATATTTTGGACATTTGTATTACAATCAAGACGACAATCTAGAAGATCTGCAATGTCTTTGTTTTTCATTACGCAAAGGACGAATACGGATTACCCTGTTCGGTATCATATAAAGAATTGTGTAATACATTATTTTTCACAATTTACAAGGTGGTGAAGTTAAACGAATTCCAAATTATGAGTTTTGTACTTACGTGACTAATTCACAAATGAAAAGTTTGATATTTAATGGCTGACCTGTTAAAATTACGAAATCTATTTATTATATGCAGCTATTATAACAATAATTGCTTACTTGTGAGATGGATCAACAGTTTCCTGAATGGTATGAATTTTGTTCACGAAACACTAGAGAATATTATTTGTATCCATATTATTGAACCGAACAAGAAATGGCAATAAGGCAATCTAGCGCTCAACACCCTTCTCTCTCAAGCAGACACAGAAGATAGCAATTTTTTGTTTAATATTTTCATACGGAAACGTTTCCGTATGAAAACAAACCTATCCTCCTCGGGAGCGAAACAGAGAAAGGAGCTCAAACGTCAGATAGCCTTATATGTATTTGACAGGAGAAAGTTTACAATAAAAAATCATAATAAATGTCGTTTCCATGGTAACGTAATATTACCGCTTACTGAGATTGGATAATATTAAAGTGGAATATTTTTTTCTTTATAGCATAAAATTACTATAATACCAAGTATAATACACACCTTTCACATACTATAAGATGTTAGAATCTTGTGGTTATTTTTATGTGTAAATTGTGTAATGAGCACATGAATTACATTGTTTCATATGTAATATTACTATGTCCATATATGAACACCGTTGAATGAGTAATGACAATATACTGTTTAGTATGAAACAGTATCAACTCGAAATCGTACAAAAAAACAATAAAAATGTTAAAATATTCAAACTGCTCTAACTAAAAAAAGTGCAAGTATGTGCAGCTAAATTCTTCAGGATATGAAAGCACACATCTGAAACTATGCTTTAACGTGATCCACAGCCTGGGACAACTTGGGACAAAAAAGTACTTGATGTGTAAAAAACCTTTTTTCCTGGTAATACAAACATTTTAATACAATTGTCATACATGCATACTTTAAGTAAAAAATTGTCCATCAAAATGTACTCATTAGAAAGCTTTTTTTATATTCTTGAGAATGAGGGTAAAAGATTTTAAATATCTTGGGTAGAAAAAAAGTTATAGCAATTTGAAGATATTCTCGTTTTTCACCAAAAAATACATATTTTCTTCAATATTTTGACTTAGGCACCTTATATCTTTGCGTTTAGAACTTGTTTTGCGCTAATATTTTAGAAATCTCTTAGTGAATATGTTTGCTATTGATTGGTTACTTGGACAAGACAATGTAAGCAAAAAGGTTTTTCGATTTTTGGCCGCCTGATCTGCCATAGTGCAACCTCGACGAATCGTGCTTTACGTCAAAAAGTGACGTTTGACTTCGATTCAACTGGGCTATAGCCCACCTAACTGGCGCCTAGTTACCGTCTACCCCCGTTGGTTTGACCTCATGTAATCTGAACACTTTTTAATTTGACCCCCGCTAATCTGCATATCGTTCAAACTAAAAATGGTTCACACGTCATTCTGCTAATAGAACGGAGTGAAACAGAACGCAGAATCAAAACAAAGCATCTAATAAGGCTGCCAGCAGTGTGTTTTCCGACGCCCACAGGGTTGCTACAAGTTCAAATTAAAAATGAACCCCGTTGGTTTGCATGAGGTGTCGTTCAAACCAACGGGGGTAGACGGTACAGCTATTAAAGAGGGAGGTGGGACCCAAAGTTAAGACCCTTGCAACTGACTTTATTGCGCACGGTTCCAGAAATACTTGCCTAAGTATACTGGATGGTATAACGAAGCCCAACGGACGAAGATCGACTGTACCTGACTCCACACTACATGAAGCTCTGATTGGTTTGGTCGACAAAGTAGTCTCCTCTTCTTCGATGGTGGCTGTAACCAGTGGAGTGTCTGTCTGTCCGAGATTTGTGAGATTTGTGCGGTGTAGTTTTTCGTTTTCAATGTTAAAAATACTAAGAAGATGTTAGTGTATTCGTCGAGCATCACCAACTACCACCCATCGCCTACCGGGCAACTAGCAACCACACCACACAGTTCCGCTACTCATAACCAGACATCGCAGGCTTAAGGATAAGGCAGTTATGATGAGGCGAAAACCCTCGGTCGGGAGTCTGGATTGGTGAAGCACCATTGCTCTACTCATTGGCAAGCCAAAACTCGAAGAGTATAGACGAGATTTAAGAAAGTATTCAGAAATCAAAGAACGACGGTCCTGACGGTAGAGTGCCGCGTATCCCAGTGCCACTATACCTAGTGTTCGCGAGCGCTGCCATTTTGTCGGAAGCTTCGCGGCATCGGCGGAGCTTCGCGAACGCTCAGCAGTCAAAGCCAACGAAAGTGAAGTAAGCGAGAGAGGAGGAAGTGAAGACAACGTAGCATCGCCGCTCGAGAAGTGCGAGCTAGCGAACACGAAGAAAGGTGGAAAGGAGTGGCTGCGGAACGGAGAAAGGACCCCGCCAGAATAAGAAGAAATTGGTAGATAAGGTAGGAGATAGGCTGTACACAAGTCGAAATAAAGTGGGAAAGTGTGTTGCAATCCGGAGTTCAAGTGTTTTCTTGGTCGTGACTGGTCACGGGCATATGCCGACCCTGAGGCAGTGAAGAAGGGGGTCTCATAGATGCCGGATACGGGAGTACCCCATCAGTTACACGGCGGACTCACGACCTGAGCTACTGAAAAACGTTTTAAGCGTTATTTGTTTTATCTAATGTCACATAATTACAAAAAGGACTAAAACAAACGGTCCCATATTCATCTGTTTTCAAATAGGATGAATATAGGAACGCAGATAAAGGGTAATCTTACCTAGGCTGATGAAAAGCATTTGAGGACAACAGTTTCACTTCTACCATTCGCTATTCCCGTTCTCACACCATACATTGTAGCCCACCTTGGCATTATATCTTTTTATTGGATTTTGATTAATATAATAACTGTCACTTGGCATATTTTACACGCCATTCTCGGCAATAAAAGAAACCCGAGAGTGCACCAATCATATTTATTCACTAGAGAACCCGAACCCGATTGAAACTTATAAACCGCAGTTCCTTGTAGGTTTGAACGAAACGCGATGCTTTCGGCCCCAGGTTTTTCCCCGCGTTGTTGGGGGACTGTTGGGGAGTGGTCCACAAACAAAAACATACTCCGGATGAATATGATTAATTCTAGCGTTCAGTATCATACAAGCGTTAATGCAATATTTTAATTCTCTCCTGTCGTTGCCTTTTGTTCATACAAAATTATCGAAATTTGTACGGATCGTAAACTTTGGCCAGAGCACCCCCTTCCCCTAAGAATCGACGTAGTTTACGCCCGTACGATACCAAAAGCGTGATTTGCTTAACATTAATCCGCTTAACTAGCACCATTGGCTTTCAGATGTTCTCACCAAAGCTAATACGCGTCGCCATCAATGCGGCCGGTCTGTTCCATCCGCCTAGGAAGGGATTACATAGTTGCATGCCGGATAGAGCATGTAAATTGAAATCTGGGAAAGGTGAGTGCGCGTACTCCCAGAAAGAATCGAGAATCGTTTAATTGACGTGTCTCCTTGAATGAGCGAATGCCAGCCTAGCGTACGCGCACAGCAGCGAAAAGGTGGTCTGCGTCATCTATGTGGGCAGAAGGTGGTTGAGACCATTGGCGAACAAAAGGGTAAAGACTTTAGTAGGATTGGTCACGAGCTATTGCTGCATGGAATCAGTAGGCTCTACCCCATTTGGCATAATGCCGTTTGGCATAATGCCATTTGGCATAAAAGCCATTTGGCATAACGGCCATTTGGCATAATGGCCATTTGGCATAACAAATATTATGCACATTCTTACCAAGAAGGCTGTTCTTCGTGTTATGCCAAACGACATTATGCCAAATGGCATTTATGCTAAATGGCATTATGTCAAATGGCGTTATGCCAAATGGGGTAGAGCCGAATCAGTATATTCTTCTTTTTGTTTCTCTTCTACTTCTTCTTCTCCTTCTTTATAATAATATTCTTCTTCTTCCCTTTTCTGCTTCCTTTTCTTTTCCATCTTCTTGTAATCATCTATGCTTCGTCTTTTTTTCTTCTCCTTTCTCTTCTTGTTATTTTTTCATCTTAGTGTTCTTTGAGCGATTTTTTTTATATTTTAATGCACGAGAACCTCAAACGATAGGTATCTTGTTTTGTGTGCAATTTACAGGAGCACTCAGCAGACTATCACTAATGCCCGGTGGAGGAGTAATTGGCGTAATACCGAGCCTACCTACACGAAGATTAATAAACACATCTCTTCGACCGTTCAACTGACTATAGTGACTGCGAAAATAAAACATTGTTGCAATCTTCGGAAGCCCTACAGGCTAAGGTGGGATGCCAGCCATCTAGTAAGGGATCGCCATCGCCAGTTGACGTAGTACTGAGTACTGACTGATCATGAGCAGCTCAAACAACTGCAGATTGTGTCCGATATCAGAATGGGATCTTGTTGGGTGGTTTGATTAATTTTACCCGTCAAACAAGACACACCCGCCATCGCCCGGTTGGTTGAGTGGCCTGCGGCCCTTCAGGAAGGTGTCGTTCGTCGCCGTTCCGTGGTCGTCTGCGCATTCGTCAACGTTGCAGACTTTCTTAGTGCAATTTATTTCACGTGTTAGATGGTATCATGGGAAAATAGGCGACACATAATTTACTGCCATCGGTTATGGATCACGCGTATAAGAAATTATAATTTCTAATAATGCGAAGAGATGTCAGTACAGTATCTTGAAAATATGAAAGGATGGCAATAGTGAGCTTCGGTCGTAAGGTGGTCCTATTGAACTACGCTTTTGCTTACGAAAATCAGTCACTACCGGTTTAGGCTGTTCTTGAGAGGAATTACATCTCATTCAATGTCAATGAAATTCTATCGCACAGAATTATCTACATAGAGTGGTAACCCGATTTTGTCTTCCACTATTTAGTTTTCTCTCGATTTTATCAGCTTTTTAAGCAGATTATTATTTTTTGAATAAATAAATAACAACGTTCAACACTAAATTTTGTTATGGGATGAGAAAAAAATAACAGGGGTTTGGGACCCTAGAAGTGTCATAGTGAAAGATTTTTTGAAAAATATTGGACCGGGCCTTCACAGTTCAAAACTTGTATGGAGAAGTTGGGGTGTTCAATTGATATGTGCTGTGCATTAGAACGCGCTGTGCATATATTTAGGCGTAAGGCAATAACGAAACTAACCCAAATACCGAGAACGCCTAAAAATATGCACGGCACGTTCTAATGCACATATCAATTGAACACCCCAAGCTCTCCATACAAACTTCGGTTTTGAAGTGTGAAGACCCGGTCCAATATTTTTCAAAAATTCTTTCACTATGATACTTCGAGGGTCTCAAACCCCTGTTATTTTTTTTCTCATCCCATTACACCAAATTTAGTAAAATTTTGTCGAGCAGTGTAATAATACGGTGGGCTTTCGACAGGATACACCTTGGGACAATAATTGTGTTGGCTCGGCAGTCTTATTTAAACATTAAGTGAACTCCTATTTTTCTCGCACCGACGTTTCGACGTCCTGGTGTGGGGCCTTCCTCAGGGATCTATAGTTTTATTAACAATATGGACAGTTAATAGTTTTACAATTGACAAATAACATTTAACAAAACATTTTTACATAAATATTGGTGTGAGATTAACATTTAATTACAAAGAATTGTTCACTCTCGTCCTAAAATTTTTGTAGCCTGTCGTGTTGTCCTCTAAGTTCGAAATTCTGTGAAGTGCTATTGAAGTATGGAATCAGGAAAGTAAAATCCATATAAAAATTCCGCTTCAAGGATTTTTCCAAAAATTCCGTCTGGGTTTCTTTCTGGAACTTCTTTAGAAATACCTCCTGGAACCCCTCTCATGGTTTCTCACAAAATTCATTCCGTATTTTTCATGCCATTTGTCTAGGTATTTCTTTTTTAATTTTTTCCCCATATAGGTATACTTCCGGTTTCATTCTAGTTTTTTCCTGAATTTCTGAATTCCGACCGATTTCTCCTGGAGCTTTTCACGGGGATACTACAGAATTTCTTCACGGTATTGCTCTTAGAGCCCCACGTGGAATTTTTCGTATTGCTCAAAGAAAATTACTTAGGATTTATACCAGAACATATCCCGAATTCTCTATAATAAATTCTATTGAGATAAACCATAGAAGTTCTCACAGATTTTCTCCGGACTCCCCTTGGAGATTTTACGCAATTCCTTTCGGTGTTCCTCTTGGGACTTCCCAAGGACATCTTCCCAGAGTCTATCTCAGAGTTGCTACAAGATCTATTCCTGGGATTTCGATTAGAGCACCAGCAAGGATTTCTTAAGGAGTTTTTCACGAATTTTCTGCAGGAGTTTTTCCCGAGATTTCTTCCAAAGTTTTTTTCATCTTCAAAGAAATTTCTCTCTTCTAGAGTTCCTTCCTGGTTTTCTACTCACTGAGTTTCAGCTGGGATAAGCCTTAAAGATTCTCGCGGGGTTTATTTTGAAGCTTTACCTGAGACTTCTTTAGGAGTTTATCCTGGAACTTTTCCTAGAAGATTCCTTCCAGTGTTGGTCATGGGATGTCTCTCAGATTTTTTTTCTAAATTTACCCTGAACTTTCTCCAAAGATTTTCTTCGGGGTGTCTTCTGGGATTTATACAGGAGCTGTTGCTTCTTTCAGAACCAGACTATTCCTCGTAGTTGTACCAGATTTTTTACACCTGAGATTTTTTTTTACTCTTAGAATTCTTCCTCAGAGTCTTTACCGAAAATTGTCCCCAGATTCTGGATACTCCTTTAGGGATTTCTTTAACGGGTACTTCCAGAGTTATTGAAAGATTTTTCCACGGGTTTTCCTCAGAATGTCTCCCGGGATAACTTACAAAATTCCTTGTAAGAAATTCCCGGAGAAATATTTAAGTGAATCTAAGTGAAATCATAACTCCGCAAAGTCTTACTGTAGAAAACTCGACAGGACCTTAAGAAAAATAAAAAAAATCTGATATAAAATCAGAAATCTCAGAATAAAATTCTAAGAGTAATCCCGAGAGAAAATCCAAGAGAAATATCGGAAAACTATCGCTAAATGGCATCCATGATGGAACTTTGAATAATTTCGGATGGACCCATCCTCCATGTAGGGAGAAGTTTCTCGCTGGAACTCTGGAAGCATATCAGAAAACCTCTGGAAGAAATATTGAGAGGTACTCCAACTGATATCTCGTGAAAAACTTCTGCGGAAATCCAGGTAGGGGCTCTGGTAGAAATCCCAGTAACAACTCACAAAAATCATAAAGGACGTTTACTAAATTATTGGGGAGAAGTTTGTTTTGCTTATGAAGAGAGATGAAGAATATTAAACTTTTAGAGAATTTGGGTAATTTTTGGATTGTTAACATTCAAAATTTCCCCTGGAAAAACCTGCGAAACTCAAAGAATTGTATTTGGAGTTATGAGTTCCAGATGACTACACAGTTCAAAATTGTTACATCGAGTTCGCTGTAACAAAATGACCTCCATCGCTTTCAACACAATTCTCCATCGGATTGTACAACTTTGCGTGCAAGTCATTCTTCTATGTAAAATCGTATGAAATGAAATGGAAATTTAAACTTTCTTATATTTACGGCACGTGTAGTTTTCAGAATTTCTTTCTGTGTACCCCAAAACACTAATAAGAAGGATGATCAACAACAGAAACATGTCACGGACGGAGTCAATCAATAACGATGAGACGATTTACAAGACAATTCCATACATCGACAAGCTTTCACTGCTAATAATAAAACACATAGAACAGACAATAAAGTATGGAAATAACAAAGCATGTTAATAAACTTCTATTCAAGCCTTAAAAGTGGCATAATCATCGAAAAAAGCTTGAAAATAAGGCCTTTTTTTAATTTTAAAATGGCCTTATTTTCAAGCTTTTTTTCGATGATTTATCAAAAATAAATCAATTACTCTTGAAACATACAGAAAAACTCGTAGCTAGAAGACACAGAATGTTGCTAATTGACAAATTGAGGGATGAATTTTTGATAAAAATCGCGTTCTGGTGGGATTCGAACCCACGACCCCGTATTCGCTAGACCGGTGCTTTAACCAACTAAGCCACAGAACAGCAGTGGTGGAAAGCATCATGCGCTTGACGTGTTTTTTGGTTCGCATCAAACACAGTCTTTGCTCACGCGCTCGCGAACCCAAAAAGAGAGAACGGTTCACGATTTCCCGGATCGACGAACCAACACATAACAAATTCAGGCCAAACATTTCAATAGGTCCTATCTGCATTTGAGAGGTTCTCTTTGCTCACTTTCTCTTTTAATTATTGCAATGTAATGGTACACTTTTCAACTATTTTTGCAGTACAAATCAAAAGACGATTGTTTTGACCATCGTTCAATGCAAGGGGACAATCCTAATATAAATAAACAGTTGAGATATTAACGAAAGAGAGGGAAACCAAAGAGAGCCTCTCTTCTGCAGATAGGACGTTTAGACATGTTTGGCCTGATATCAGCAAAATCTGGTAAATGCCAGTAAAGGGCAACATATATCAGTGTACTCTTGAAACCTCATTTTTTGACAGCAACTACGATTCGATATTCGCAATATTTGATGAGATTTTTCAATAGAGTTAATAAACTAAAGAGGACGAATGTCTCTGGTGTTCCCTTTGTTCTCGCTCGGGAACATGTCGGGTATCTATCTGTCAAACTGCATACTTTTTCGCTTTGACACTTATATCCCTGCCTATCTCCGCCAGCAAGAGATGTTGAGGCGACGACGACAGCGACATTCTTCCTCTATAGTTTATTAGCTCTATTGATTTTTCAGATAATGTTTTGACCCATACTTGCCCCTCTGACATATTGTCAACCCCAACGACGGACCTGAATGGAATAAAGAGTGTCTGCACAGAAAAAAATTCTGAAAACTACACGTGACGTAAATATAAGAACGCATAAATTTCCATTTCATTTCATACGATTTTACATAGAAGAATCTCTTGCACGCAAAGTTGTATGCAAGCTTCATACTGCAGACAATCTGTAATTTTACAGTCCGATGGAGAATTGTGTTGAAAGCGATGGAGGTCATTTTGTTACAACGAACTCGATGAAACAATTTTGAAATGTGAAAAGTCTATAGTTTAAAATAAACTAGAATAGACTACAATAGACTAGAATAGACTAGAGTAGACTAGAATTGATAAGAATAGACTTGAATAGACTAGAATAAACTAGAATATACTAGAATAGACTAGAACTAGAATAGAACTAGAATATACTAGAATAGACTAGAATAGACTAGAATAGACTAGAATAGATTAGAATAGACTAGAATAGACTAGAATAAACTAGAATATACTAGAATAGACTAGAACTAGAATAGAACTAGAATAGACTAGAATAGACTAGAATAAACTAGAACTAGAACTAGAATAGACTTGAATAGACTTGAATGGACTTGAAAAAACTAGAATAGACTAGAATAGACTAGAATAGACTAGAATAGACTAGAATAGACTAGAATAGACTAGAATAGACTAGAATAGACTAGAATAGACTAGAATAGACTAGAATAGACTAGAATATACTAGAATAGACTAGAATAGACTAGAATAGACTAGAATAGACTAGAATAGACTAGAATAGACTAGAATAGACTAGAATAGACTAGAATAGACTAGAATAGACTAGAATAGACTAGAATAGACTAGAATAGACTAGAATAGACTAGAATAGACTAGAATAGACTAGAATAGACTAGAATAGACTAGAATAGACTAGAATAGACTAGAATAGACTAGAATAGACTAGAATAGACTAGAATAGACTAGAGTAGACTAGAATAGACTAGAATAGACTAGAATAGACTAGAATAGACTAGAGTAGACTAGAATAGACTAGAATAGACTAGAATAGACTAGAATAGACTAGAATAGACTAGAATAGACTAGAATAGACTAGAATAGACTAGAATAGACTAGAATAGACTAGAATAGACTAGAATAGACTAGAATAGACTAGAATAGACTAGAATAGACTAGAATAGACTAGAATAGACTAGAATAGACTAGAATAGACTAGAATAGACTAGAATAGACTAGAATAGACTAGAATAGACTAGAATAGACTAGAATAGACTAGAATAGACTAGAATAGACTAGAATAGACTAGAATAGACTAGAATAGACTAGAATAGACTAGAATAGACTAGAATAGACTAGAATAGACTAGAATAGACTAGAATAGACTAGAATAGACTAGAATAGACTAGAATAGACTAGAATAGACTAGAATAGACTAGAATAGACTAGAATAGACTAGAATAGACTAGAATAGACTAGAATAGACTAGAATAGACTAGAATAGACTAGAATAGACTAGAATAGACTAGAATAGACTAGAATAGACTAGAATAGACTAGAATAGACTAGAATAGACTAGAATAGACTAGAATAGACTAGAATAGACTAGAATAGACTAGAATAGACTAGAATAGACTAGAATAGACTAGAATAGACTAGAATAGACTAGAATAGACTAGAATAGACTAGAATAGACTAGAATAGACTAGAATAGACTAGAATAGACTAGAATAGACTAGAATAGACTAGAATAGACTAGAATAGACTAGAATAGACTAGAATAGACTAGAATAGACTAGAATAGACTAGAATAGACTAGAATAGACTAGAATAGACTAGAATAGACTAGAATAGACTAGAATAGACTAGAATAGACTAGAATAGACTAGAATAGACTAGAATAGACTAGAATAGACTAGAATAGACTAGAATAGACTAGAATAGACTAGAATAGACTAGAATAGACTAGAATAGACTAGAATAGACTAGAATAGACTAGAATAGACTAGAATAGACTAGAATAGACTAGAATAGACTAGAATAGACTAGAATAGACTAGAATAGACTAGAATAGACTAGAATAGACTAGAATAGACTAGAATAGACTAGAATAGACTAGAATAGACTAGAATAGACTAGAATAGACTAGAATAGACTACTCAGATAAAAATAATGAGATTTACACGGCATGTAAACTTCATTTCAGTCATGTAAATTTATTGTTATGATGGTTTACATGATATATCATGTAAATTTGTGTTATATGTCATGAAAATACCCAGAGTCATGCTGAATTACATGACATAAAATGGAAGGTTACATGATATTTTATGACCTTTTCATGTCATGTCATGTAAACTTCTGTGATATACCATGCTCCAATTATGTGCATCATATGTCACAGAATTTTACACTCTTTTGTCGATCTGTGTAGAATAGACTAGAATAGACTAGAATAGACTAGAATAGACTAGAATAGACTAGAATAGACTAGAATAGACTAGAATAGACTAGAATAGACTAGAATAGACTAGAATGGACTTGAATAGACTAGAATATACTGGGTTACAATTATTACACCTTCAACGAAGAAACCCTAGAAAAAAAAACACTCCTTATGCCACATTCCTATATTTACTCAACTTCGATCATACGTGCTCCAGTCTCCATTCCTAGAAACTAATTCCGATTAGCAATCCATGCAAGCAAGGCTTGTCTTGCTGATTTGCACGCGTGCGCACACCTCTTCTAGATATCTCTCACCCATCGCACAATCTCCGCCCAATTGTCCCGCAGACACACGTTCGTTAAGCCTACCTATCTCTAAGCTGCCCAGCTAAAAGCAACAGAGTAGCAAAATCCATCCATCCGATCACGATCGCCTATGGATAGGTTGGTCGGTAGGTAGGTAGGTAAGTAGGGGTAGGCGGGGCAATATGGACACCCTAAGGTTTTTGCCAACTTTACCTGGCAAGATGTCAAAAAAGTTTAGTTTTTTGATACATGTATCCTTTTAAAGTCTATTTAGCATCTATTGCATAAGAATGCTCACGAAGAAAAATGATTTATCCACTTCAAAAATGTTATGAAAAATGTTAGTTTTCCATGACCGTCTTCAAGCATACGGGGCAGAATGGACATCCCTATGGGGCAATATGGACACCATGAGACTTTTACGAATTCCGTACATTATTTACACCTATAAAGTCATTTCATTACAAAACAACTATTATGGATGAATAATACGCCGAAGTAGTTCATTTTTGTTCAGTTAATTTAAATTCAGGCTGTTTTGGATAAAGCTTCGTTTTTGTCGGCATGTACAGCTGTGCCTAGAACAACTATTTTCCACTGCTTTCGTTTTTTGACCAATTTGTTTCACCCTATGTCTACTATAGTGAACATTTAAGGGGCTGTCCATAAACCACGTGGTCATGAGGGGGGGGGGGGGGGGGGGGGTTCGGCCAATGACCATTTTGTATGGACAAATAAAATTTTTTGTATGGACCAATGACCACGCGGGGGGGGGGGGGGGGTTGAAAAGTCCCAAAAAAATGACCACGTGGTTTATGGACAGCCCCTAAACGAAAATATACTGAAATCGAAGAATTTGGTTGGTTTGTGATTTAGGTTATATTTTTCCCTTGTCGCTTCTTTCAAAAAGGTGAGTGTCCATTTTGCCCCGGCAGCAGAAGATATTTCCAAACTTGATTTTTGATATAATAAAGAAGAAAATATTAACATGTTAAGCATGTAGATACAGCAAAACTACTTGCATGTGTTCTAGAAATATCAGGTTTTAATCGACCTGCAATAAATTAATCACTAAATCTTATTTTAGATGGTGTGAAAAATTATAATTTCCATGCACAAAAAACCGAGGACGCAACTTTTTCGTGTAAAATCAAGTATAATTTTAATTTCGAATGTTTCTTTCCTGAAACTACGTTTTAGACAAATGGACTATATTCTCCATTCATTAAAAGTTCAAAAAAATTCGCATATTTTAAAATATTGAGGGTGTCCATATTGCCCCGCCTACCCCTACATTACATGCGGAATTCGCATAAATGCGGGAGAAAATTAATCAAACAAAGGGCAGCGCAGCGCAAATAGAGTGCCATTTTTTCCCGGGCACACCGCACCGCACCACGATTGACGATTGACAATAAGCTGAGGAATTAAGTTGTACCTACTTACTTAGGCATTCCTTGCCTCTTCGGCGGCTCGTGCAAGCGCAAATCTCCACAGCACTTCTGCAGCCCCGCAAGTGTGCCGGGTAGACTCTGGGAAATAACAATGGCATCACTTTATATTCACTGTATATTCTTGATTTAAACTAGCGTTGGGCAATTTTGAATCGATGTTTGCAACATCGATGTTTTTGTTCCAATTAAAATCGATTTTTTTGAATCGATGTTGAAGCCCCACGAATTCGACCGAATCGATTTTTTACATTCGATTTTTCTTTCGATTCAATAATATTAACTTTTTTTCAGGATGCACTGTAGAATTTAACCATTGGAAAATGTAGATGAAATCGAGGAAAAATGTACACAAAATCGAAGTACATAAAATCAAGGGACTATTTAATCTAGGCCTAGGGTTTACTAAATCGAGGCATGCCAGTATATCTCAGGTTTCTTGGACAATCCCTCTCAAAAGTCTAAGTGAATCTTTCTCAGGGTTCTGAAGGAATCCTCCTCATGTTCAAGGGAGTCCCTTTCAGGGTTCTAGCACATCCTTCTCAGAATTCTAGGTCAGTCCATCTCTGGATTCCGAACTTTTTTTTGAGAATCCCTCTCAGGAATCTAGATGAATTTCTCTTAATAATGTAGAGGAGGGTTCTTGGCCAATCTCTTTCAGGATTCTAATGGAATGTCATTAAATACTGCAGGGGTTTTTTTTCAGGATTCTAGAAGAATCCCTTTCTAGATTCTGGAAGAATCCGCCAGGGAGTTCTGCGGATACCCATCTAAGCATTCTGGAAGAATCCTGAGGAAAAACTTCTCTCAGGATTTTGAGGCAATCCGTCACAGGATTCAGGGAGAATCCATCTCGGGTATACATGGAAACTCCTCAGGATTCTGGAAGAATTCCTCTAAACATTCTGAGAAAATCCATCTCGGAAAACTGGAGTAATCTCTCCCAGAATTCTAGGGAAATCCTTTATAAAATTTGGGGAGAATCCCTATTGGAAAAGTCTTTCTCTTTTTTTTCTAGGATAAGGTCTCTCAGGATGCTGGTTGTGAAAATTTTCAGCATTTTGAAGGAATCTCTCCCAGAATTTTAGTGGAATCCTCAAAGTTATGGAAGTGTCCCTTTGAAAAATTTGGAGGATTTTTTATCAGCAGTATCATATGGGAATGCCTATCAGAATTCTAGGGAATCTTTGGATTTTAAGGGAATTCATTTCAGGATTTTGGGTTATTTCCTGCCAAGGTGTCTACCAAGGGTGAAATCCCTTTAAGAATTCTAAGAAATTTCTAGATTATCTGGGATGATTCCTCTAAGGATTCTGGAAGACCTTCACTTAGAATCCTACTCAGAATTCTGAGGAAATCATTCTCAGAAATCTCAGGAACTCCTCTCAGACTTCTTGGAGCATTCTCAGAATTGTGGTGAAATTCCTCTCAGAATTCTGGGGGAATATTCCTTAGGATTCTGGAGGAATCCCACACAGGTTTTTAGTGGTATTCTTCTCAGGATTCTGCATTCGATCCTTTAAGGTTCTGGGGGAATATCACTAAGTATTCTGCGGGAAGTACCTCTCTTATGATCCCTCTCAGGATTCTGAGGGAATCACTCGTAGAACTCTGGGGAATAACTTTCGGAAATCTGGCAGAAATATTCTCAGCATTTTAAAAGATTCCACTCAGGATTGTAAAGGAATTCAGGGAGAATACTTAAAATGATTCTGCAGGATTTTTTTTCATCTCAGGATTCTAGGGAATCCTATATCTCAGAATTCTGTGAGAGTTTATCTCAGGTTTCTTTGGCAATCCCGCCCAGTATTTTGGGGAACCTTTCTCAGGATTCAGGAGTAATCCTTCTTAGGGTTCTAAGCTACCCTTTTCAGGATTTTGGGTCATATCTTTTAAGTTTCTTGGGGAATTCATCTTAGAATTCCGAAAATCTTTTCTGAGAATCTCTAGATGAATTAATCCATTAATCTCAAGTATGTGGAATTCCTCACAGGATTCTGGGAGAATTCTTCTTAAGACTCTGGGATAATCCTTCTTAGGATTCTGGAACATTTTTGGAGAATCCCAAGAGAAAGCTTCTCTTAGGATTCTGATACTAGCTATCACAGGATTCTGGGAGAATTCCTCTCGGAATTCTGAAACAATCCGTCTCATAGATATGGAGGATTCTAGGAAAATCCTTAATTCAGAGAGAATTCCTACCGAGATACCGGACGAGTGTTGCTCTCTTTTCTAGCTAATGTCGCGCAGGATTCTGGTTTAATCATTTTCAGCATTCTGAAGAAATCACTCTCATAATTCTAGAGGAACTCCTTTTAGTATTCTGGAGGAGCTTCTTTGAAGATTCTGGGAAAATTTCTCTCAGCAGTCTGCGGGAATTTATCTCAGTACTATATGGGAATATTTCCCAGAGTTCTGGGAAATCTCAGGATCTCAGGATTTTTCTTTCGATTCAAAAATATTTAATTTCTTTTTTTTTTCAGTATGTACGTTATATTCATTTTCGAATCAGTGTCGCGAAATGTTCGATGTGCAATCTCAAATATTGATATTGAAATTATTTCCACAAATAAAACATACCATGAATTTGAACAACATGCAGCAAACGAATCATTTTATAGTTTTGTAATATTTTATAATATTGAATCGATGTGAGATCATCGATTCAACGCATTCGATTAAATCGGTGAATCTATTCTGCTGATCCGATTCTAATCGATTCACAAAAATCGATGTTTTAGGAAAGTTTGCCCAATGCTGAATTTTGAACACATTTTATCATTTTATGGTATAAACTTGAATAAGAAGAAATATTTTCTTCAAGCATACTTCGGCATATCGAAAACAATTGATTTCATAAACCATTATCAAAATCGGGTTTGCTTTTGAACAAAAAAGTTTTCTAAGGAAAAAGTTTATGTTGTTTTTTTTTATTATATTATATTTAGCTCTTAGGGTAAACGTACCAATAGTGGTGCAATTAGTAGCTCCTTAAAGTAAAATAATTGAATAAAAGTAATCATACCACAAAATAAAAAGTCTGAAAACGTTAATCGGTAGTTTTTGTTTAAATTAGCTAGGAAAAATGTAAAAACCATCGTTTATTTCAGATTTTTCTAATAAATCACTTGCACCAACTATAGGTACACGGTTCGAATTATGATGGTAAAATTTAACATTCGTTCCTATAGTGGCGCATCCCATTGAATTCTTATGGGACCCACCCAAATAATCGTTTAAAGTTGGTTTTTTGACGAATCCTAAACACAAACTGATTTAATGTCAATAATTAAGCATAATGCATCTATTAAGATGCCGTTTGCGAGCTTTTTGGTCAAAATAGTGCTAAACTGCCACTACCTCCACTAAGGCCGTTCGCAATGCAGTTTTATTTTGTATGGCGAGTTTTAAAAATTTAAAAATGAGATTGTATTTCACATCGAGTATAGCGGGTCGCGTTTTAGAGGGTCCCAAGGAGTCTCAGGGAGTATCTGGAGGCCCAAGGAGCGTTCAACCTTTCTTTTGCATCACGTTGGCAGCAACTCGCTGACGTAGTGTATGGTTTGGGTCAAAATAACCCTAATGCCAAAGGTGGGTTAAGAGTGGCTCAGGGGGTACTGGAGGTCTCAGGAGCGTTTCAGAGGCTCTCAGCGGATCTCAGGGAATTCCAAGGGGATTCATGGGGGTCTCTGGGGCACTTCGGGGGTTTCCAGGGGATACCGGGAGGTTTCAGGGTGCTTCACGGGTCTCAGAGGCTTTTCAGAGTGCCCCTTGGGATTTCATGGAGCTCCAGGGCGTTTCAGTAGGTACCTGGAGATCGAGGTTCCAGGCGGCCTCAGTGACACGGCGTCTGAGGATCATGAGGATCAGAAGGTTCTCAGGGCGTTTTAGGGGGATCTACGAGGTTTTAGGGGACCCCAAGTGGTGGGCCCATCTCCAATCCCCAAGAGCAAGACCTGTTCTCGCGAACTAAGATTACTCATTAAAACCCTGATCAAATTCAATTTTGCAAGCACATTTTTAATTTGCACCCCAGCGCAAGGCATAAAATGCAGTTCCAGAGTATGTATTTTTTAAATTCTATAACAAGAGGTCAAATGACAAAATGTTGAAATACAATAAATAAGGGTAATGTTTTGCGCTTCGATTTTTTGTCTCCATCTGAAACCCTGCTAAAATATACAAGGTCATAAAGAAAAAAAATATTTGAATGTTTGGATGTTCAGCAACACTTTTTCAAACATGAAAAAGCAGAGACCCTAATTTTATTCCGCACAGTCCACCAGAGGGGCAGCTAAATATTTTGCTAGTTTGTCTTTTCATCTCAAACAATTCCCGCCTAGAGTGGTGCAAATTTGCTTTTCTGAAAGGAAATCAACCAATGAATGTCACTGCCACACGACACGCTCCTCGTCGTGTTTGTTCGTGATCATTGAATATTACATGAAGCGGTGGCTACTCGCTCGCGGTGGCTGGCAATTGCACTATGGTCCAGTGGTAGGAATTTATACAGGAAAATTTCATAACGAAATCTAGAAAGGCTAGAGAGAGAGTGTGTCAGAGTGAGTCAAGATTCAGTTGAAAATGAGTCGAGAAGTGGTCGGGTATAAATTAATATTCAGTTCAAGTTTGCGGTTTCGAACTTATTTATTGACAATGTACAGAAGCAAAAGAAAGTGATGAAGCAATCACTCGCCCATGGAAGACAATGCAGTACATGTCAGACTATGCGTTAATGTGAAAGTATGGATGCTGAGAAACATTTTGTAATCCTTTTCTTAGCTTCAGCATAAGCTTCAAACATATGAATACACATGGTATGTATGAGTTGAGAAGAGGAAGAAAGAGCATAAAAAACAAAGTAGGAGGAATGACAAGGAGCCAGAAATTCTACGCAGAACCTCTTGCATCAGAACCATTTGACCATCAATTCCGTCTTCGCCTTACAAGCCAAGCATCTCATTGCTTGGAAAAACTTCGAGGGAGATAGTTTAAGTTTAAATATAATACTCATTTACTTATAACTTCACTCACTAGACCACTGTGCAACGGTTCGAGTATGTTGACTGTCACAGTAATGTTGCTTATGTTTAATGCCACCGGCCAACCAACCAAACGACCGATGCCGATGATTGATGGTGTTGCCAATTTCGTTTGCTACTTTGTAGAATTCATATCTGGTTACCTACCTTTGTGACGGCGTGAGGGCACACCGTCAGCGAGGAGGTATTTAAATCACATTTGCATTATAGAATGTTGTTGACCGATGGTGGTGAATGTCTCAAGTGTGGAAATGCTTAAAGGCTATGCTCAGACGATGGGTTCTCGTGCTGGAGTATTAGGTATATAAAAATTGTTTGACATTTTTATTGACAGCTTCCATTGTGTTCGGTCCGTTTTTGAAGTCCAGTGATTGTATGCAAAGTGTTTTTTTTTTTTCCTGGATATGCCTATGAAAGTGGCAAACATTAACTTATTGGTTTACACCCAAACTTCCATTTAGGTAATCAGTCGGGGCTGCCTCAATAGATTTTTTACCTAAATGGATTCAGTTTACATATATATATTACCAAAATGGAGTTCAAGGTGGCAAAGAAGTTTAAGAAAGGCAATAGGCTTACAGATTTAAAGGGTCACGCAGGGTTTCAGAGGACTTTCAAGAGAATTTCCGAAAGGGAGAGTCAGATGCGTTACAGGGGGGCTTTAGGGCCGTTTTCTGGGGGTTCGGGGGTTCAGAGGCATTACAGAAGTGTTTTGAAAATTTAGAAGGGTCTTAGGTGCATTACAGGGGGTTTCGTTGGTATTTCAGAAAGTATCAGAGAATCTTCATGGGGTTCCGGAGGTGTTACAGGAATGTTTACCGGGGTTTCGGAGAGTCTTAAGTGCGTCACATGGAGTCCGAAGGTGTTTGAGGAAGATTTCGAAGGCATTTTAGGAAGCTTCAGAGGTTTTTTGACGAGTTGCATAGGCGTCACGCAGGCGTATTAAGGGGCAAAGGTGGACCTCAAGTTGCGTTACATGGGCTCGGAGGGGGTTTTAAGGGGAATCGGTAACATTTCTGATATATCAGAGTATTTTCAAAGGGATTCCGGAGGCGTTACACGAGCGCTTTCGAGGGTTTTGGAGGATCTCAGGTGCGTTACATGGGCTCCGAGGGGGTTTCAGGGGCATTTCGAAGGCATTTTAAGAAGCTCCAGATTTAGATTTTTTTGTTTTTATTTAGGCTCAGTGTACCAGTTATCGCTATAGTACCTCAAATTCGCCATAGTTGATTTTCAACCTTTAAAGATGCAAATCAACAAGAAAAAAATCGTGAACAACAGATCACGTTCACAAAAGATGATTGCAATCATTCAAACTTCACAATTTGCTCAAATTATGATAGAAATAAATCATTTTCCTTAACTTTTCGGCCTCCTTGCACCCTATTTCGCCATAGTGTACCAGTTATGGCAAATCCCATAAGGAATGCATGTAAATAGTGCGAAGTGGAACCCAAATTAACAAATGTGTCCATAACTGGTACAGGGTTCCTACCATTGGCACACGCCGTAATAAATACTAAAAGTAGTTTTGGCTCCGTTTCTGTATTTTTCCTGTAAAGTATGTAAACAAATCATTGATTTGACATATCGACGAAATTCGTCGGTCTTCTTCTTATTTTTGTAGAAATAGTTTTCCTTATGTAGTGCGATAACTGGTACAGGCACTCTATGTGTATGTTAACATTATGCTAATTCTACACATTTCAGATTTAGAGTCTCAGGTGCGTTACATAGGGTCTGACGATGTTTCAAGGGGTTTTCAATGGCATTATAAAATGCTTAAAATAATTTTCCGAGGCATTGGGGTCCGAGGGGGGTTTCGGATCATTTCAGAAACTCCGGATCAAGACTCCAGAGAAATCCAGGAAGAATCTTTAAGAAAATTCCGGGATCCGAGAGAATGCATAAAACAGTTGTAGGAGAAATGTTTACAAAATTTTCTGAGGAAAACCCCGTTAATATCTGTGCGAAATTACTGGGACAGCACCAAGAGAAGCCCTTGGAAGCATTCTGAAGATATTTAACCCCTGGGGAAAAATCCGGAAGCATTTCTTGTAACCATTTCGCAATGAGTCGCTTGATGTATTTCTAGAGAATTCCGGGAAGAATCCTTAGAAGAATGCTACGGGGGGTCCTAAAAATCTTGCTTAAAATCTATGAAGAATTTCGGGAAGAATGTTTGGGATATTTCCAGAAGGAGTCCCTGGAAGAATTATGGTGAGAGTATATGCGGGAAAACTAAAGGATACATTTTGAAAATTGCGGTTCGAGTCTCTGAGGGAATTTTTGGGAGGAATCTCTAGAGAAATTCGAATTCTTCCACAATCTGTGGAAGAATTGTGAAAGAAATCTATAGAAAAGATCTGGAAGAAATACCAGAAGAATTCGGGGAAAAAACTGAATGAACTTACTAGGATAATCCATGCAAAATTCATGGATAAGTTGCGAGAAGCATCCTAGAGAGTATGGCGAGAGTAATCCATGAAAGGTAAAAAAAATAGGGAAATCTTTTGTCAATGTTTCGGGGAGAATGTCTGGTACAATTCTTGGAGTAATTCCTGGAAAATTTCCGAAAGGAATGCCTGAAAGAATGGTGAAAGGAAAGATCTTCATCAAACCCCCTGAGAACACTCGAAATGTCCCTGGGATTCTTGAAACTTCCTGAAATGCCTCTGGGTCTCCCTGAAACTCCCCGGAACTCCCCTGGCAACCGCCTCAGAACCTCTGCAACGCCAGAGCCCTCCTGGGACCCCCCTGAGATCTCTTGGAACTCCTTCTGGACCCCTCTTATGATCCTCTGGAATCCCCTGAGATACCCAGAAACTCCCGAGAAACCTCTGAAACGCCCCTGGAGCCCCTGTTGAAGTCCCATGATAACTCATGAAACGCCTCTTTGACCACCTTAAACGCCTCGAACTCACTGAGAATCCTTGAAATTACACTAAAATTCTCTGAAACACTGACGAGACCCCTTGTATCTTTGCTTGAAACCCATTGAGAACTCCTGAAACGACACTGAAACCCTCCTGAACGCATCTGAGGCCTTTTGAGACTCCCTGAGAATCCCTGAACCCGCCTGAGACCTCCCTGAAAGTCCCGAAAAATAATTTTGTTTCGTTCTCACACTTTCGGTTCATGAGAATGTTGCGTGGCCCGTGACCATAAATTATAAGCTACTGATATTTGCAGCTCATCTATAGTCAAGATCTTGTTCCTTGAGATGACCAATCAGAAAAACATAAGTACTTCTTCCTAGCACTTTTGGTTCTAACGAAATTCTTGAGGCCTATGAATCCAGATTGGTAACCAGTGTGTTTTGCAACACTACTATAATGTAATCAGTGCTCCGTGAGGCGTGAATCGATAAAAAAAAACATTTTCATTTCATCAAATTTATGGTTTTGAATATTTTGCGTGGCTTATGACCATTGGATTGGAAACTACTGGTTTTGAAATGCATCTGCACCTTGGGATGAATTATTCAAAAAACATTTGCATTACTAAATAATCGACTAAATAGTCGAGTCAAGTACAAGACACTGAAGAAGACCTTACAGTTGAGGTCGAAATACGTATCTGTCAAAGGATGCAAATTCTTAGTGGAATTCAAAAGAACAGTACTTAACGCGATTTTCTTTTTACTTACAGATATTCCCCTAACAAGCCCAGGTTAATCATCATTTGCATTACTTTCAAGCACATCCTATAATCCAGAAATTCTCGTTATCCGTGACGTCATATTGGAAATCACTGGGCTATATTTAAGTAAGTTGGTCCAAAGGCGTAGATTCCAAAAAAAAACATTATTTATTTCGTCGTTACACTTACGGTTCTTGAAATATTCACGTGACCCGTGACCATGTATTGGAAACCACTGTTCTTCATTCAACATATCTATATCAGAGCACAGATAACATATATCCAGGCTAGAACAAATTTCATTCAGAAATTTGTATAAGGATTTGAATCTTCGCTTGAGTAAGGTTGCAAACCAATACACGATGAAAACACCAACGCCGCCACACGCAATATTGCCACAGTCAGTGGAGAATTGAAACATTTCAAGTAATGAATTAAATTAGTATGGGAAATTAACCGATTGCAGCGCCACGGTGTTGCCACTTGTGTTGCCGATAAATAATTCCTTACACAAAATTAAGATTGGACTTGGACGTCTGTTCTCTGTGATCAGAGATACTGATCCTTGAGATGATCAACCCGAAAAACATTTGCACTTGCGGTTCTTGAAAAATGTTTCAAGCCCGTGACCCCAGATTGGGAACCACTGATCTTTGGAATACAACTACATTGTGATAAGTACTACCTGAAGTGCAGAATCCGAAAAAAAAACTTTCGGGTCTTGAGAAACTCGCTTGGCCCATGACCTTAGGCTAGGATCTTAGCAAAACTGCCAAATTCTTGATTGTAACTAAAAAACTTATTAATTTACCACAGGTTCAAAATTTTGTAGTTTCGATCTTTACAAACTAATTCAGAGTTTGTTATAAAAAGAATAACGTGGAAAGCATCTCTGGAAGAATCACCTGGAACTTTTATGGGAAGAAGCCCGACAGAAAATTCAGGAAGAATTCAGGAGAAATTTGTAAAGAATTCAGGAACATTTTCCGAGTAAGATTTCTTGAAAAAAATTCATGTAGAAAGCCTTCAGACGTCCTTAAAAGAATTCCGAGTAGAAATTTTGGAATATTTCTGATAGAGATCTCTAGAAGAAGTTTGTTAAAATTCCAGGTGTAATTCCGAATAAAATTTCTGGAAAAAAATTACAGGCGAATCTTTGAGAGAGTTCTGAAATGAATCTCTGGAGAATTCATTTTTTTTTTTTTGATAAACTTCGAGAGGAATCCTTGGAAGAATGCGAGGAAAAATCTTTACAAAAATACCGGGTAAATTCGATGAGGAAATCCCGGAATAAATTTCAGGAAGATTTGGAAAGAATTCCTATGGAAATTTTTTCAAATATTTTTCGAAAGAATTCCTGGAAACATTTCAGAAGCATTCTATGGAAAAAAATTTAAAAAAAATCTATGGATTCATTTTCGGATTCCTTGGGACGATTTCGGGGAAAATATGTAAACAACTCCGAGAAAAATCCGTTAGGAAAGAAAAAAAAATCCGGGTAGAATGCTTGGAATGAGGTCCGGAAGGAATCCCTAGAAGAGCTACGGAAAGCAAATCTGAAAGGATTCCGGGGAAAAAGTCTGTGGAACAGCTCGGTCAGTCTTCGGACGAGTCTTTGCAAAAAAGTCAAAAGAATATCCTAAAAAATTTACGGGAAGAGGCCTTCTGAGAATTCCGAGGGAAAGCCTAGCAAGCATTTCAAGAGAAATGTTTGAAATTTCTAGAAAGAATTGCGAAAGAAATCCTAGGAAAACATCCGGTAGAAATATCAAATGCAAGCAGATGTCTCCATCGCATATGCGCAGAATCTCGAGGCAGATTTGCCGGAGTTGTCGAGGACTGCTAGAATACGATAAAGGTAGCCATCATCAACAAGCTGACAACAATGTCGGGTATATGGAATGGAACCGACAGAACGTCTGGCTCAACCAAAAGTGTAGGGAGATTTTGGTAGAGAAGAACGCAGCGAAAGCGGTTATGCTGCAGCATGGGACTCGGTAGAAAGAAAGAACGGTATTAAAGAACGCGGAACTAACAGACTCCGTTCTTCCGGGAGAAAAAGCGCTACCTGCAAGAAGCAGAGTTTTAACAAATGAATCTGTCTCTAGTCGAAATGTGTAGAAATAATAACAGGAGCGTCTTTACGGATGGACGTAAGGTGATCAATAGGTGGAAGCAGCACTACGACGAACACCTGAATGGTGCGAGTAGCGCAGAAATGGAGGACCAAGGCAGCGGGAGAAATTACTATGATGAGCGAAGTTAAGGATGCTATACGGCAGCTCAAGAACAATTAATCAGCTGGTAGATGATGTTGGAGCTTTACCATTATTGGCCTGGAAATGTTGACCACCGACCTGCAGCGGTTCATGGTCCGGATCTGGGAGATTGAACAGTTACCGTAGGAGCAGAAGGAAGGACTCATTAGCCCCATTTTTAAAAAGCTGACAAGTCGGAATGTGAAAACTTTCGAGCAATCACAACTCTGAATCCCGCCTACAAAGTACTATCCCAAATCATCTTCCATCGTCTTTCACCTTCAGTGAATGAGTGAGTTTGAAGTTACAAAGCCAGTTTCGTCGACGGCCGCTCGACAACGGACCAGATTTTCTCTTGGAGATCTTTCAATTCAGCCCTCTGCACCACCATACATGCTGAGGACTAAATGTAACTTGTAAGTATCCCAAGTAACAAAATTAATTTTATAATGCGTTGAAGTACTCTTCAACACATGTTCTTTAAAACCATGCATAAACCAAATTGCTCTGCAAAACAACATCAACTCAACCATAAACCCGCCAGAAGACCAAAGCGGCCCATCCTAAGATGCTCTTGGAGAGTTGTTTTTAAATTTCTCTTAAAACTTGTTGTACTTCCCAAGTTGTCCTCAAGGCGAATTGCTCTCCCCTTGTAGAATTCTACAAGTGCACGATAAAATATTATAAATTTGTCAGTGTTGTTGCTGATGCAGCTTTTATGTCGACAGAAAAGTTTGGTGAATTAAAATGAAAAAAAAAAAAACACAATGAAAATGACACATTATTGTAATCGGGATTAATTTATTACACAAATTGGAAATATTTCCGTGGTGTAACAAGGATGCCAAATGCCAAGCAAAATTTATCGTATATATATTGCAAGATACTTCCAAAAATTGCAACGCGCTTCCATTATAATGCATTAATAACATATTTAAAAATAGTATTCCTGGTCATGGAAACATTGTTCATGAGTTTTCTCAACATGGCTTCCATTGAAATCCAGGTCGGTGCACTATGGGCCAGAAATCAAAATTTCGCGACAAAATTCAAAAAAGTTGTTCTTTTTTTAAATCAATCAATTTTTATATATGTATGATTGTTTGGGCTATGATTGATTATATACCGACTGATTTTGTTTGATTTGTAACAAAATTGTATAGTTTTTTGTATGGAAAAACTTCTTATAAGCGAAAATTCTCGATTTGAACCAATATTAAGAAAAATGTATGTTTTTTGTTTTTATTAGTGATACTTTACACCATTCCCGTGATGCATTCGCATCAGCAAGAAAAATGTAATTTTTTGGTGGAAAATGTGCCCAACAAATATATCGCCTACAATTCCTAACAGTAAATTTAGTATATTTTGCATATTTGATGCACAAATTGTGATGTCTTTAAGTTTAAATTAAACTTTTATGCAATTCAGTATCGGCAAGCCTCGTTGGATAAATGCACGACTTGTGCTGAAAAAATCAACTTTTTGCAACTCGTTACATAAATAACTATTACAATATTTACTCAAAATTTACGGTTTATTTGCCAATTTGTTCAAAAAGAAGTAGTATTCGACTGTATTCGACATGCATCTGGTCTAGGAAGCTAGTTGAGACTCTTCTTTTTCGGATGCTAACGGACGTTTTTGCGGGAATTTGCGGGAAATCAAAATATAATGATTTTAGTGCATGAGTTAATTTTACAAAATTATGTTTTACGCTGTGATTCAATAGCTATCCACTCTAAGGTCCACTTTTGCTATTTCCTTATGGCTTGCGAAACAATACACGTAGCAACAAACTACCATTATTCAGGAAGGTTTTGTTTCAGGCAAGACTGTGATTGTAGGCGTTCAAGTCAATACCACACACTTACTATAAGTACAAAGTTTCGGTACATCAACTCGTGTGGTCAATTATGATTTTTAATAAGCTCAATATATATGGATAAGTTTTTGGTAAAAAAATCCGCTGTTCAGGTTTTTCAGATGTCCGGCATTTGGCCGAATGCCGCTTGACCGAATTATGTTCAAAATAATTCAGAGAACCCTTTTCACATTCTAGCTACCAATTTTATCATCATTAATTTTTCCATCATTATATTGTCTATTATTTCTAGTTTTACAATTCAGGGATTAGTTGGCCTTGAAACTGTCAATATTTTATCAGAGATTTTTCCTCCTTTTAATCATAGGCGATTATTTTGAGTTATACTGACGTGGAGAACAATGATATGATCGTTTCTTCTTCAGCCTAAAGGCATTCAGCCAAATGGCGTTCGGCCAAATGACCCTTTCGGCCAAATGGCGTTCGGCCAAGCGGCAATCACTCAAATGACAGTCGGCCAAATGACTCGGAGCCGGTAATGAACAATAAATAAATTACGCTCGCTCTTCGTACATATGCACAAGTGGGATGGATATAGGGTGACAAAGGGTATTATCGGCAGGTTTGTTCTCTTCGTCAAGGGGTTTTTTGTGGGCCAAATTGCCTGAAATTTGGGCACATGACTCAGCTTGGTTGGGAAGGATTTGAGGCCAACTTTGGGATCAACAGGTGTCAAAAAACCCCCCATGACGAAGAGAACAAAACTGCCGAAAAGTTCCCCTATTTGCGATAAATAGACATATTTAAATTTCCTTGTAATATTTATAATGCCGTGTCATTGATTGGCTCGGTAGCTAAGTCAGTAAAGCCCTTGTGTAGCATATAAGGGTCGTGAGGTCAAATCTCACTTGAGCTGTGGAATTGTTATTAATTTCATTAATAATATATTCATCTGTACATATGTATGTACGTTGAGTTAATTTAAAATTCTAATTGATCACAAGGATTGATATACCGAAACTTTGCACATTGAGTAAGTGTGTGACCTTGATTTAAAAGCTTATAATCACATTTATATCTAAAACAAACTCTTCCAGAATGGTAGTGGTTTGTTGCTATGTAAATTGCATCACAAGCCACAAAGTCATTGCGTCGTAATGGCAAGAGTGGATGATTATTTAAGCACAGCGTTATATATTGTAAAATTAGAGCAAACACTAAAATCACTCTAACTTGGTTTCCCGCAAATTCCCGCAAAAAAGTCCGGAAGCATTCGAAAAAGAAGAGTCTCAACTAGCATCCTAGACCGGTTGCATGTCGAATACGGTCGAATATTCCTACTTTCTGAACACATTGGCAAATAAACCGTAAAATTTGAGTAAATATTGAAAAAACAATTTTTAAACTTAAAAGCATCGCAATTTGTGCACCAATTCTGCAAAATATACTAAATTTACTGTTAGGAAATGTATGCGTTATACTTGTTGGGCACATTTTTCACCACAAATCACATTTTTCTAAATATTGATTAATATCGAGAATTCTCGCTTACAAGAAGTTTCTCCATACAAAAAACGATTCAATTTTGTTACAAATCGAAAAAATCAGTCGGTATATAATCAAACATAGCCCAAACAATCATACAAATATGAAAATTGATTGATCCTAGAAAAACAACTTTTTCGACTTTTGTCGCGAAATTTTTATTTCTGGCCCATAGTGCGGTGGTCGGTCCATTATCGATGGTTTTAATCAACATCACCATAAGATCGTCTTAAATTTCTTTCAACTCATGCCAGAGCTAAAAGCATAACTCAAGAATACTAGGATTTATAACGTTCTCAATGCAGCCTGGTTGGCCTCCATCAAGGACGTCTTAAATTTATTTTATCTTAAGCAAGGGTAAGAAGTAAGTATTACTCAAGAGTACTCAGGTTTATAACGTTCTTGATGTAGGTTTATGCAAACTCCGCCGAGAACGTCATAAATCATGTACGCCAAATTGTAAACAAACAGTAAATTATCGCACCGCGGTGGATTTTGTGAATCTCGTCCGATCAATTTAATCATTAGCCCGGTACCGTTGCCAATCAGGCAGACCTTTTTCGATAACCGGCCTTGATGCTGTGCAGTGCCTCATTCCTCCGGTCAGCATTTCCAACAGGTAAGTAGTTGTTTACTTTGAAGATCGATGTTTGGAACCCCGATTGCACCGGAATCGACGTCCTGGATGACCAAACCCACCTCATTTCGGATGCTGCAACCGGAAGAACTTGGCACTGCACCGCGTCGCGGTTGGGTTTCCGGGTAGGTGTTCTTGATTGGCAGCAATCATGGAACGATGAGAATCAAAATCTGTATTTTTCATGTACCAAACTGTTCTCATGCGAGAACAGTTGCTCTTGATCAAGAACAGATGATTGAAGATGTTGCTGGCAACACTGCTGCGCAACCGTCAGACAGGCATAATGAAAGGCAAATATAGGCGAATCATGTAGGCTATTGTATTCAATGTGTCAAACGCGATGTAGTGGAATTAGACCAAGTGGATGATAACAAGTCTACATTATTTGTTAAAGCAACTGTTTTATCTTAAATCTATACAATGAATTGGACGACACGTAACTTAATCTAAGTGTTTGTATCACAGATTGTAAGTGAATTCTGTAACTATATTGAGCTAAATCTAATTAATATCTAAACAACAGATAATGAAATGAGCACCATACAATTACGGAACTAATCCAACGTGCACTCGAAACCGAAATTTGTAAGTAGTTATATACTATACATTGTGAACCCTGCTGAAATAAATTCTTAGCTTATAGCTTACACGCACCTAAAAATTGAGTTTGCGATTTGCTCGTAGAGTTCGGACATGAGCCCGTAGTTCCCGTAACAGAAGATGACTACAAGAGCCTTATAAAACTGAAAATAAGTTCAACAGTTCTTGTTGTGTTTATGGTTTTATGAACTGAACCTCAAGTATTCTTGGAGGTGTTTTTTAAACCACATACCGTCGTGCGGGGCTTCTTTATACACTTTTTAATGGTTTTTCAACTTTATGACATTATAACTCCCAGAGTAGTGAATGTATTTCCACAATTTTTACACATAATAATTGTGAGTATGTATGTAGAATGAATGCAAAATTTGAACTAAATCCATCAATAAACAAAAAAGTTGTCCATACACCAATCGGAGACATCTCATATAGAACCAGAGGGAGCTACTTTGGACATTCATAATTAAAACAGAACTGCAGTTAAAATTCCGTTTAACTGTTGTATACTATATCATACATGATTTCAATAAATATATGCGTTTTTAGGTGGTTCTGTGCTACCTTTGGTATTATGAGTCGATACTTCTTGCACAAATTGAGCAACCCTTTGAAATTTATGAACTGTAGAAACAATGCTTACAGAGCAAATGTTCTGATACGTGATGTATATTTTTATGATTCATTCGATGTTTTTTCGCCTCCTGACAAGCAATAAAGGGTTTGTTTAAAAAACAATTTCAGCCAAATGAAGGGGAAAATATTGCGTCATAATAGTCCCAAAGACATCAAACAGATTTGAACCATATTTCAAATTCAAAAGATCCATATTTAAAAGTGTCCAAAGTAGCCCCGTATTTCAAAAGTAGCCCCGCACGACGGTATTGACAAAGAATAATCGTGCTCAGCTTCGATAAGATCAATAAGAATATGCAATGTTCCGATGAAACTATCATAAAAACAAATAGGGTATCGCGCCACTTGGGCGGTGGCTTCTATATTCGTCTGTTTTCCACTATAACTCAGTCAATTTTGAACCAATTGACTTGAAATGTTGTACACGGGTAGATATTATACATATCTCACCAAATTCCAAAAGTTGTGTCAATTGGTTCAAATTTGACTGAGTTATAGTGGAAAACAGACGAATATAGAAGCCACCACCCAAGTGGCGCGATTCCCTAAAACCAAATAGAATCAAGATTGTTTCTTGGGATGTTATATGCGTCCCGACTCTACCGTCCTACACAGAGAGATAACCGCCGATATGCAGCGGCTTCCTATTTGTTCTTTCGCAATCAATACATTCTTTATTATTCTTGCAAGCGTGGGCCCACCTTGGTCGATGGAATTGCAAACCCACAGTATAGAGCTAACGCAATCGATTACACCTCGAGTCGATTGAGTTGCACAACGCAACGCATTCCTTTTGCCTTGGTTACAGCTAGCCTCTGGAAGATTAGTGTGCATTAGGTAGACGATACCTATAGTTTTGTTTGCCGTGCCCTACCTTACCTTGAGTTGGCTACGCGCAGGCCGCGTCCGTGCGCGGCTGCATCGGTAATAATTTATTGCGGCAGCTTATTAAAAGTCCATCAAGCGTTCCTCTCAGGCAGGCCGTCGCGCCGCCACCGTATCGTCCGAGGCGCGTCAAAAGACGGATGGCGCTGTCGATGGGAAGATTCAGCCGCATTTGTCAAGATTTTCCTTTTTGCAGGCGCTCGATGAGAAAAGGCGGCATGGAAGCCCCGCCGCCGCGTCACCTAGAAATGATCGCGATGAACGAGCTGGATTGTGGTCAGCTTCAGTCCATAGACCAGACTTAGGCAGGAGCGATGATGGAGGTATGTAAATCATGCAAATCGCGAAATGTAAAGTGGATTTGAAATTGTCCATGGATCCGTCAGAGATTAGGTCAAGAATAATGGAATGCCATTAGTTCGAGCTTGAGATTGATATACTCTGTTTGGATGATGTCATTTGAGGATCAACTATGGTGACAATATTGAGTCCAGCTATTGGATAAAGTAAAACAAAACGTCTCTTTACAGTACTCAATAATTATTTTATCTACAATCTTTATTTTTATCTCACTTCATCAACTTAAAACTTTGTGTTCTGTGTATAATTGCACACTATCGTCTTAATTTGGTAATTTGTATTTTCCTAAAGTGGTTTTTGAAAGTCCTTGTGAAACATCTGCTGCAAGAATATTTGAAGAAAACTGTCTTGTAGGTAGATATAGATTACCTGAAGATGGGTATGAGTATTAATCAATCGTTGACCTACAAAGTTGGCGAACGATTGCTGTTCCCGTTCATCTGCCGGGCACGTTATTCAACAACTATTTTTAGGGTATCGTAACAACAAAAGTTTGACATGTGGTTGTCATTGAAATTCATGCTTTCAAATTTACTGGAACAGACAATTGTTCTTCGCAAGCAAAGTACCACAACAAAAATTGAGCATGGCTAACTTGTCCCAATTTCTTTTTACTAAATAATTCTTTGCATCTACAAATTGAACGGTCATCTATGCTTATGGCTTATACTTATGGGGTGTTCATATTCAATCTTAAAATGTTAAAAAAAAACGCGGAATTATTTTTTTTTGGTTTGTTGTACTAACGTCACCATCTTACTAGGGTTAACAGTAATATGTGAGAAAATCGGTTGAAAACAGAGGAAAAATAAGTCGAACAACGACAAGTTTGATTCGAGTTGGCGCTCATCTCTAATCGCATTCTGCCCACTCCCCAAACCAATGAGCAGAACCGAAGAAAAGTGGCAACCACTCTCAGAAGATCTGATTTTAAGCCCCAATGACGAAAACAAATAGCCCACGACACAGAATGTGACATAAAGAAAAGATCACACACGACGAAACAAGGCGCTTCGGCAGCGATTATTGCACCCCGGGACTCCTGGCACTTCCAACAACACCACGAGCAGAGCGGACTTTTCAATAATTCATATTTTATTAATTTGATACAATGCGCCGATGGACGGATGGCAATATGTTTCAGCGTTTTTTTAGGCTTGGCCAAGTCTCTGAAGTTGGAAGAACCACAACCACAACTGGTGGACAGATACAAAAAAAAACTGGACTCATCAAAACCAAATGTTTATGTTGCAAAACGCGCTGTTAAATGTTTGATATGCATGCAATAAAATACGAATACATATTAGGTAGACCATAAATCACGAAGCATTATGGTCAAAATATTTGCTGGGTTTTTTGTTCGTACAATTGCTTTTATGGACGAGATATGATCATAAAATTTCAGGAAGGTTATCGACACTTCACACGTTTTGACACTTAGAAAAGTTATTTCTTTTTAAATTATTATTTGAGATGTGCGATAGCTCAAGATTTATGCAGTTTTTCACCCATTCTACAGGAATTTTTAATTTGCCAACAACTGATAATATGAACAAACTTCTACTTAAACTTGAGAAGTATTTCACGTGCTTCCTATAAATCTATCTTGTCATGATTAGACCGTAATTTATCACTTCCCTCAATGCTACTGTATCGTTCATAAGCCGGGACAGTTCCATCGAATTCCTTTTTCAGAAAAGGGTCCAAACGCAATGCGTGAGGAATGCTAGACAGTAGCAGCAATGAAACGCGTGTCTGGTAAAACCCTACAAAGCTCACCAATCTTCGAGCGAGTCGGAAGAGTAGTTGGTCAAGCAGCATTAAAATTCCGTCGTATCACCACCACCGGTTTTTATTGCCCACCGCCGATATTTAAGGAATTTATGGGCATCTAAACCATGGCAGTCTTCCGCTACCTGTCGGAAAAACAGGTCACGGAAGGAATTCACCCGGCCACGAGCACAGCTTGGTTTCTTACAATGTTGTTCATAAAGATGTGGTCTCGAAGGCTCAACCGCATGCTTCTAGCAATTTCGTAACCGTCTACGAGGTCATATAGCTCTACTAAATATTTGTTGTATATTTTTTGCAGTTTTTCCATCTGGAATTCACACTACGTAACCGGCCCACAGACTGTAGTCCTACATTTCCATTTTTTGTGTTTTACAATACTCTGCCCATATTCGCATAGTTGACGTAAGCGCCGCTGTAGTTTCTACGTTGACATCCAACTAAAGGTTAGATCTTGTGTTGTATTCAATTAAACTGGATACATATACGTAGATGCGTCAGATATTAGCTTTGTATATGCTGACTTTGTCAATTGTGGGTACGTCGACTATGCAAATATGGGCAGTACAGGTACACTTCGATTTAATGGATCCTCTATTAAATATACCCTCGATTTTATGTACATTTCCTTTAATTACTAAAATATGTTGTTCCATAGGGCTGCAAAACGGTGAATCGTTAAGGAGAGCGTCCAACATAGCTCTGGCCCTCACAAGTTCCTCGGGTCAAATTCTGCTATACTCTGGCCTACGAGGTGAACACACTCCTCGCCACCGTGGAGTTGGTTTCCTGCTCGGCACTCACGCCTACGTTGCGCTCATGAAGTGGGAACCTATTAATGAGAGGATAATTGTAGCCAGATACAGAACACGGGTTCGAAACCTTACCATGATCTAATGTTACGCGTCAACCGATGCTGCCGAATTGCAAGATAAAGAAAATTTTTACAGTCAACTGTATGCTGTCGTGGGGGTGGAAGCTCAGGTAAAATATTATCTCCTGGGCGCCCATTAAAAACACCACCCCCGGTGAAGACTGGCGCTTGAGCCTAGCTATTTAGCACTGTAGTTGGAGGAAATACCAATGCAGAACCCGTAGCTTCCGAGAAGGTAAGCCCAGCTCCCTGGGTTAGTGGGTTGATGTCAGGCCCTGCGAGCCAGCCGTAAAAAAGACTAGCACCGGAAAATCAACAAGAGAAGAATGCGAACCGATAGCAATGGCGACGACCACAGCGACGAAAAGGGACTCGTGATTGGAAGCTCGGTACGTGGAACTGCAGATCTCTCAACCTCATCGGGAGAACCCGCATACTCGCCGATATACTAAAGGACCGCGGCTTCGGAATCGTAGCGCTGCAGGAGGTGTGTTGGACAGGATCTATGGTGCGAACGTTTAGAGGTAATCATACCATCTATGTACAAGAGTTGCGGCAACACACGTGAGCTGGGAACAGCTTTTATAGTGATGGCGACATGCAGAGGCGCGTGATCGGTTGGTCACCGATCGACGAAAGAATGTGCAGGTTGAGGATCAAGGGCCGATTCTTCAACATTAGCATAATAAACGTGCACAGCCCTCACTCCGGAAGCACTGATGATGACAATGACGCATTTTACGCGCAGCTCGAACGCGAGTACGACCGCTGCCCAAACCACGACGTCAAGATCATCATAGGGGATCTAAACGCTCAGGTAGGCCAGAAGGAGGAATTCAGACCGACGATTGGAAAGTTCAGCGCCCACCAGCTGACGAACGAAAATGGCCTACGTCTCATCGATTTCACCGCCTCCAAGAACATGGCCATTCGTAGCACCTTCTTCCAGTACAGCCTCCCGTATCGTTACACCTGGAGATCACCACAACAAACGGAATCGCAAACCGACCACGTTCTGACTGATGGACGACACTACTCCGACATTATCGACGTCAGGACCTATCGTGGCGTTAATATCGACTCTGATCACTACCTCGTCCGTGATGGTTAAACTGTGCCCAAAACTTTCCGTTATTCACAATGTACAGTACCGGCGGCCGTCCCGGTACGATCTAGAGCGACTGAAGCAACCGGATGTCGCCTCAGCATACGCGCAGAATCTCGAGGCAGCGTTGCCGGACGAGGGTGTGCTCGATGTGGCCCCTCTAGAGGACTGCTGGAGTACAGTCAAAGCAGCCATCAACAACGCAGCCGAGAGCACTATCGGGTACGTAGAACGGAGTCGACGAAACGATTGATTCGACGAGGAGTGCAGAGCGGTTCTGGAGGAGAAGGATGCAGCGCGGGCGGTAATGCTGCAGCATGGAACCCGACAGAATGTGGAGCGATACAGACAGAAGCGGAAGCAGCAGACCCGTCTCTTCCAGGAGAAAAAGCGCCGCCTGGAAGAAGCGGAGTGCGAGGAAAAGGAACAGCTGTGCCTTTCACAAGAAACACGTAAGTTCTACCAGAAGCTCAACGCATCCCGCAAAGGCTACGTGCCGCAAGCCGAAATCTGCAAAGATAAGTACAGCCTCCTGACGCACAAACGTGAGGTGATGGAAAGGTGGAAGCAGCACTTCGACGAGCACCTGAATGATGAAGAGAATGTAGGCACGGAGGACCAAGGCAGCGGAGGTAATGACTATGTTGGTGCAGCAGAGGACGGGAACGATCCAACTCCCACGCTGAGGGAAGTTAAGGATGCTATTCACCAGCTCAAAAACAACAAAGTGGCTGGTAAGGACGGTATCGCAGCAGAACTCATCAAGATGGGCCCGGAAAAGTTGGCCACCTATCTGCACCAGTTAGGAGTCAAGATCTGGGAACAGCTACCGGAGGAGTGGAAGGAAGGGATAATCTGTCCCATCCACAAGAAAGGTGACAAGTTAGTGTGTGAGAACTTTCGAGCGATCACCATTTTGAATGCCGCCTACAAAGTGCTATCCCAGATCATCACCTAAAGTAAATGAGTTCGTGGGAAGTTATCAAGCCGGTTTCATCGACGGCCGATCGACAACGGACCAGATCTTCACCGTACGGCAAATCCTCCAGAAATGTCGTGAATACCAGGTCTCAACGCACCACCTGTTCATCGACTTCAAAGCGGCATACGACAGCATCGACCGCACAGAACTATGGAAAATTATGGACGAGAACAGCTTTCCCGGGAAGCTTAACAGACTGATAAGAGCACGATGGACGGTGTGCAGAACAGCGTAAGGATTTCGGGTAAACTATCCAGTTCATTCGAATCTCGACGGGGACTACGACAAGGTGATGGACTTTCCTGCCTACTATTCAACATCGCCCTGGAAGGTGTTATGCGACGAGCCGGGCTCAACAGCCGGGGTACGATCTTCACGAAATCCGGCCAATTTGTCTGTTTTGCGGATGACATGGATATTATTGCTAGAACATTTGGAACGGTGGCAGAACAGTTCACCCGCCTGAAACGTGAAGCAGCAAAGGTCGGACTGGTGGTGAATGCGGCTAAGACAAAGTACATGCTGGTAGGTGGGACTGAGCGAGACAGGACAAGCCTTGGCAGCAATGTTACGATAGACGGGGATACTTTCGAGGTGGTAGAAGAACTCGTCTACCTCTGTTCCTTGCTAACGGCTGACAATAACGCGAGCCGTGAAATACGAAGGCGCATCATCAGTGGAAGTCGTGCCTACTATGGGCTCCAGAAGAAACTGCGGTCAAAAAAGAATCACCCCCGCACCAAATGTACCATGTACAAGTCGTTAATAAGACCGGTGGTTCTCTACGGACACGAGACATGGACGATGCTCGAGGAGGACCTGCAAGCACTTGGAGTTTTCGAGCGATGAACCACGAGCTCGCTGCACTTTACGGCGAACCCAGCATCCAGAAAGTGGCCAAAGCCGGAAGGATGCGGTGGGCAGGGCATGTTGCAAGAATGCCGGACAACAACTTTGCAAAGTTGGGGTTTGCTAACCATCTGGTTGGTACAAGAAGACGTGGAGCGCAGAGAGCACGCCAACGTTGGACGAGCTGCAGTTGTAATCGAGTATTATGGCGGCAAATTGTTGATTCAGTATTATCATGAATTTGATGTTAACTAAATAAATGAAATAGTTCAGTAGAGTAAAGTGAGCATGAGCATGAGCATAGATGACCGTACTATTCGTAGTTGCTACTCCGTGATTGACCAGAACAATCGAAGTTGCACAAGGAACCAACAGACGGAGCTTGGGAGTAGCTTACCGTCCTCAATGTGCATCTTCGAGAATTCCAAACTTTATTAGGTCAATAACGGCGCCGGCCACGTCCTTACGGTCATCGAGGAAGGAAAGGAATGTTATTATGACGTGCGTTGCTTACTAAAGACCGAGATCACCTCTGCGTCTCCACGTCTGTCATGGGAAGGACTTTTTGTTAGTGGGGAGGGGAAAGGGCGCATGATATGAGTTCACTTTGGTAAGTGGAATGATTCATGCAACCCTATTAATATCAAACCACTTATTTTCATTTGGACTAAAACAAAACACATGCCGACATCGAAGATGACGAACCTTTCAGATAGTTTTCGAAGTGCGAAAATTAACGAAAGAGAAAATAAAGTGATTTGAACCAACGTGGCTTTGGAACTTGGGCCGACACTTGACGTGACGAACATTTCAATGTCTGTTGACTAAAATCGCAAAAAATGTTGTTTGTTGCATTTATCGTATCATAAATCGCCCCGTACGAAGATGAGCAGTCAAATAGACGACGACGACGACGACCGAATGAAAACGCGGCCTGTACACTTTGCCTCCAAAAACTCACTCTCGCAAAAATCTAGCAAAGCGAGCGCGCGAAACTTTGCTGCTGCCGAACTACCGCACACTACTGACTGCTTGGCATCCCGTCGTCGGAGCCCCGCAGAGAGAAGGGGAAAGAAAATCGCAAAAATCTAGCAAAGCGAGCGCGCGAAACTTTGCTGCTGCCGAACTACCGCACACTACTGACTGCTTGGCATCACGTCGTCGGAGCCCCGCAGAGGGAAGAGGAAAAAAATCGCAAAAATCTAGCAAAGCGAGCGCGCGAAACTTTGCTGCTGCCGAACTACCGCACACTACTGACTGCTTGGCATCCCGTCGTCGGAGCCCCGCAGAGAGAAGGGGAAAGAAAATCGCAAAAATCTAGCAAAGCGAGCGCGCGAAACTTTGCTGCTGCCGAACTACCGCACACTACTGACTGCTTGGCATCACGTCGTCGGAGCCCCGCAGAGGGAAGAGGAAAAAAATCGCAAAAATCTAGCAAAGCGAGCGCGCGAAACTTTGCTGCTGCCGAACTACCGCACACTACTGACTGCTTGGCATCCCGTCGTCGGAGCCCCGCAGAGAGAAGGGGAAAGAAAATCGCAAAAATCTAGCAAAGCGAGCGCGCGAAACTTTGCTGCTGCCGAACTACCGCACACTACTGACTGCTTGGCATCACGTCGTCGGAGCCCCGCAGAGAGAAGGGGAAAGAAAATCGCAAAAATCTAGCAAAGCGAGCGCGCGAAACTTTGCTGCTGCCGAACTACCGCACACTACTGACTGCTTGGCATCACGTCGTCGGAGCCCCGCAGAGAGAAGGGGAAAGAAAATCGCAAAAATCTAGCAAAGCGAGCGCGCGAAACTTTGCTGCTGCCGAACTACCGCACACTACTGACTGCTTGGCATCCCGTCGTCGGAGCCCCGCAGAGAGAAGGGGAAAGAAAATCGCAAAAATCTAGCAAAGCGAGCGCGCGAAACTTTGCTGCTGCCGAACTACCGCACACTACTGACTGCTTGGCATCACGTCGTCGGAGCCCCGCAGAGAGAAGGGGAAAGAAAATCGCAAAAATCTAGCAAAGCGAGCGCGCGAAACTTTGCTGCTGCCGAACTACCGCACACTACTGACTGCTTGGCATCCCGTCGTCGGAGCCCCGCAGAGAGAAGGGGAAAGAAAATCGCAAAAATCTAGCAAAGCGAGCGCGCGAAACTTTGCTGCTGCCGAACTACCGCACACTACTGACTGCTTGGCATCACGTCGTCGGAGCCCCGCAGAGGGAAGAGGAAAAAAATCGCAAAAATCTAGCAAAGCGAGCGCGCGAAACTTTGCTGCTGCCGAACTACCGCACACTACTGACTGCTTGGCATCCCGTCGTCGGAGCCCCGCAGAGAGAAGGGGAAAGAAAATCGCAAAAATCTAGCAAAGCGAGCGCGCGAAACTTTGCTGCTGCCGAACTACCGCACACTACTGACTGCTTGGCATCACGTCGTCGGAGCCCCGCAGAGGGAAGAGGAAAAAAATCGCAAAAATCTAGCAAAGCGAGCGCGCGAAACTTTGCTGCTGCCGAACTACCGCACACTACTGACTGCTTGGCATCCCGTCGTCGGAGCCCCGCAGAGAGAAGGGGAAAGAAAATCGCAAAAATCTAGCAAAGCGAGCGCGCGAAACTTTGCTGCTGCCGAACTACCGCACACTACTGACTGCTTGGCATCACGTCGTCGGAGCCCCGCAGAGGGAAGAGGAAAAAAATCGCAAAAATCTAGCAAAGCGAGCGCGCGAAACTTTGCTGCTGCCGAACTACCGCACACTACTGACTGCTTGGCATCACGTCGTCGGAGCCCCGCAGAGAGAAGGGGAAAGAAAATCGCAAAAATCTAGCAAAGCGAGCGCGCGAAACTTTGCTGCTGCCGAACTACCGCACACTACTGACTGCTTGGCATCACGTCGTCGGAGCCCCGCAGAGAGAAGGGGAAAGAAAATCGCAAAAATCTAGCAAAGCGAGCGCGCGAAACTTTGCTGCTGCCGAACTACCGCACACTACTGACTGCTTGGCATCACGTCGTCGGAGCCCCGCAGAGGGAAGAGGAAAAAAATCGCAAAAATCTAGCAAAGCGAGCGCGCGAAACTTTGCTGCTGCCGAACTACCGCACACTACTGACTGCTTGGCATCCCGTCGTCGGAGCCCCGCAGAGAGAAGGGGAAAGAAAATCGCAAAAATCTAGCAAAGCGAGCGCGCGAAACTTTGCTGCTGCCGAACTACCGCACACTACTGACTGCTTGGCATCACGTCGTCGGAGCCCCGCAGAGGGAAGAGGAAAAAAATCGCAAAAATCTAGCAAAGCGAGCGCGCGAAACTTTGCTGCTGCCGAACTACCGCACACTACTGACTGCTTGGCATCACGTCGTCGGAGCCCCGCAGAGAGAAGGGGAAAGAAAATCGCAAAAATCTAGCAAAGCGAGCGCGCGAAACTTTGCTGCTGCCGAACTACCGCACACTACTGACTGCTTGGCATCACGTCGTCGGAGCCCCGCAGAGGGAAGAGGAAAAAAATCGCAAAAATCTAGCAAAGCGAGCGCGCGAAACTTTGCTGCTGCCGAACTACCGCACACTACTGACTGCTTGGCATCACGTCGTCGGAGCCCCGCAGAGGGAAGAGGAAAAAAATCGCAAAAATCTAGCAAAGCGAGCGCGCGAAACTTTGCTGCTGCCGAACTACCGCACACTACTGACTGCTTGGCATCACGTCGTCGGAGCCCCGCAGAGAGAAGGGGAAAGAAAATCGCAAAAATCTAGCAAAGCGAGCGCGCGAAACTTTGCTGCTGCCGAACTACCGCACACTACTGACTGCTTGGCATCCCGTCGTCGGAGCCCCGCAGAGAGAAGGGGAAAGAAAATCGCAAAAATCTAGCAAAGCGAGCGCGCGAAACTTTGCTGCTGCCGAACTACCGCACACTACTGACTGCTTGGCATCACGTCGTCGGAGCCCCGCAGAGAGAAGGGGAAAGAAAATCGCAAAAATCTAGCAAAGCGAGCGCGCGAAACTTTGCTGCTGCCGAACTACCGCACACTACTGACTGCTTGGCATCCCGTCGTCGGAGCCCCGCAGAGAGAAGGGGAAAGAAAATCGCAAAAATCTAGCAAAGCGAGCGCGCGAAACTTTGCTGCTGCCGAACTACCGCACACTACTGACTGCTTGGCATCACGTCGTCGGAGCCCCGCAGAGGGAAGAGGAAAAAAATCGCAAAAATCTAGCAAAGCGAGCGCGCGAAACTTTGCTGCTGCCGAACTACCGCACACTACTGACTGCTTGGCATCCCGTCGTCGGAGCCCCGCAGAGAGAAGGGGAAAGAAAATCGCAAAAATCTAGCAAAGCGAGCGCGCGAAACTTTGCTGCTGCCGAACTACCGCACACTACTGACTGCTTGGCATCACGTCGTCGGAGCCCCGCAGAGAGAAGGGGAAAGAAAATCGCAAAAATCTTGCAAAGCGAGCGCGCGAAACTTTGCTGCTGCCGAACTACCGCACACTACTGACTGCTTGGCATCCCGTCGTCGGAGCCCCGCAGAGAGAAGGGGAAAGAAAATCGCAAAAATCTAGCAAAGCGAGCGCGCGAAACTTTGCTGCTGCCGAACTACCGCACACTACTGACTGCTTGGCATCACGTCGTCGGAGCCCCGCAGAGGGAAGAGGAAAAAAATCGCAAAAATCTAGCAAAGCGAGCGCGCGAAACTTTGCTGCTGCCGAACTACCGCACACTACTGACTGCTTGGCATCCCGTCGTCGGAGCCCCGCAGAGAGAAGGGGAAAGAAAATCGCAAAAATCTAGCAAAGCGAGCGCGCGAAACTTTGCTGCTGCCGAACTACCGCACACTACTGACTGCTTGGCATCACGTCGTCGGAGCCCCGCAGAGGGAAGAGGAAAAAAATCGCAAAAATCTAGCAAAGCGAGCGCGCGAAACTTTGCTGCTGCCGAACTACCGCACACTACTGACTGCTTGGCATCCCGTCGTCGGAGCCCCGCAGAGAGAAGGGGAAAGAAAATCGCAAAAATCTAGCAAAGCGAGCGCGCGAAACTTTGCTGCTGCCGAACTACCGCACACTACTGACTGCTTGGCATCACGTCGTCGGAGCCCCGCAGAGGGAAGAGGAAAAAAATCGCAAAAATCTAGCAAAGCGAGCGCGCGAAACTTTGCTGCTGCCGAACTACCGCACACTACTGACTGCTTGGCATCACGTCGTCGGAGCCCCGCAGAGAGAAGGGGAAAGAAAATCGCAAAAATCTAGCAAAGCGAGCGCGCGAAACTTTGCTGCTGCCGAACTACCGCACACTACTGACTGCTTGGCATCACGTCGTCGGAGCCCCGCAGAGGGAAGAGGAAAAAAATCGCAAAAATCTAGCAAAGCGAGCGCGCGAAACTTTGCTGCTGCCGAACTACCGCACACTACTGACTGCTTGGCATCACGTCGTCGGAGCCCCGCAGAGGGAAGAGGAAAAAAATCGCAAAAATCTAGCAAAGCGAGCGCGCGAAACTTTGCTGCTGCCGAACTACCGCACACTACTGACTGCTTGGCATCACGTCGTCGGAGCCCCGCAGAGAGAAGGGGAAAGAAAATCGCAAAAATCTAGCAAAGCGAGCGCGCGAAACTTTGCTGCTGCCGAACTACCGCACACTACTGACTGCTTGGCATCCCGTCGTCGGAGCCCCGCAGAGAGAAGGGGAAAGAAAATCGCAAAAATCTAGCAAAGCGAGCGCGCGAAACTTTGCTGCTGCCGAACTACCGCACACTACTGACTGCTTGGCATCACGTCGTCGGAGCCCCGCAGAGAGAAGGGGAAAGAAAATCGCAAAAATCTAGCAAAGCGAGCGCGCGAAACTTTGCTGCTGCCGAACTACCGCACACTACTGACTGCTTGGCATCACGTCGTCGGAGCCCCGCAGAGGGAAGAGGAAAAAAATCGCAAAAATCTAGCAAAGCGAGCGCGCGAAACTTTGCTGCTGCCGAACTACCGCACACTACTGACTGCTTGGCATCCCGTCGTCGGAGCCCCGCAGAGAGAAGGGGAAAGAAAATCGCAAAAATCTAGCAAAGCGAGCGCGCGAAACTTTGCTGCTGCCGAACTACCGCACACTACTGACTGCTTGGCATCACGTCGTCGGAGCCCCGCAGAGGGAAGAGGAAAAAAATCGCAAAAATCTAGCAAAGCGAGCGCGCGAAACTTTGCTGCTGCCGAACTACCGCACACTACTGACTGCTTGGCATCACGTCGTCGGAGCCCCGCAGAGGGAAGAGGAAAAAAATCGCAAAAATCTAGCAAAGCGAGCGCGCGAAACTTTGCTGCTGCCGAACTACCGCACACTACTGACTGCTTGGCATCACGTCGTCGGAGCCCCGCAGAGGGAAGAGGAAAAAAATCGCAAAAATCTAGCAAAGCGAGCGCGCGAAACTTTGCTGCTGCCGAACTACCGCACACTACTGACTGCTTGGCATCCCGTCGTCGGAGCCCCGCAGAGAGAAGGGGAAAGAAAATCGCAAAAATCTAGCAAAGCGAGCGCGCGAAACTTTGCTGCTGCCGAACTACCGCACACTACTGACTGCTTGGCATCACGTCGTCGGAGCCCCGCAGAGAGAAGGGGAAAGAAAATCGCAAAAATCTAGCAAAGCGAGCGCGCGAAACTTTGCTGCTGCCGAACTACCGCACACTACTGACTGCTTGGCATCCCGTCGTCGGAGCCCCGCAGAGAGAAGGGGAAAGAAAATCGCAAAAATCTAGCAAAGCGAGCGCGCGAAACTTTGCTGCTGCCGAACTACCGCACACTACTGACTGCTTGGCATCACGTCGTCGGAGCCCCGCAGAGGGAAGAGGAAAAAAATCGCAAAAATCTAGCAAAGCGAGCGCGCGAAACTTTGCTGCTGCCGAACTACCGCACACTACTGACTGCTTGGCATCCCGTCGTCGGAGCCCCGCAGAGAGAAGGGGAAAGAAAATCGCAAAAATCTAGCAAAGCGAGCGCGCGAAACTTTGCTGCTGCCGAACTACCGCACACTACTGACTGCTTGGCATCACGTCGTCGGAGCCCCGCAGAGGGAAGAGGAAAAAAATCGCAAAAATCTAGCAAAGCGAGCGCGCGAAACTTTGCTGCTGCCGAACTACCGCACACTACTGACTGCTTGGCATCCCGTCGTCGGAGCCCCGCAGAGAGAAGGGGAAAGAAAATCGCAAAAATCTAGCAAAGCGAGCGCGCGAAACTTTGCTGCTGCCGAACTACCGCACACTACTGACTGCTTGGCATCACGTCGTCGGAGCCCCGCAGAGGGAAGAGGAAAAAAATCGCAAAAATCTAGCAAAGCGAGCGCGCGAAACTTTGCTGCTGCCGAACTACCGCACACTACTGACTGCTTGGCATCACGTCGTCGGAGCCCCGCAGAGAGAAGGGGAAAGAAAATCGCAAAAATCTAGCAAAGCGAGCGCGCGAAACTTTGCTGCTGCCGAACTACCGCACACTACTGACTGCTTGGCATCACGTCGTCGGAGCCCCGCAGAGAGAAGGGGAAAGAAAATCGCAAAAATCTAGCAAAGCGAGCGCGCGAAACTTTGCTGCTGCCGAACTACCGCACACTACTGACTGCTTGGCATCACGTCGTCGGAGCCCCGCAGAGGGAAGAGGAAAAAAATCGCAAAAATCTAGCAAAGCGAGCGCGCGAAACTTTGCTGCTGCCGAACTACCGCACACTACTGACTGCTTGGCATCCCGTCGTCGGAGCCCCGCAGAGAGAAGGGGAAAGAAAATCGCAAAAATCTAGCAAAGCGAGCGCGCGAAACTTTGCTGCTGCCGAACTACCGCACACTACTGACTGCTTGGCATCACGTCGTCGGAGCCCCGCAGAGGGAAGAGGAAAAAAATCGCAAAAATCTAGCAAAGCGAGCGCGCGAAACTTTGCTGCTGCCGAACTACCGCACACTACTGACTGCTTGGCATCACGTCGTCGGAGCCCCGCAGAGAGAAGGGGAAAGAAAATCGCAAAAATCTAGCAAAGCGAGCGCGCGAAACTTTGCTGCTGCCGAACTACCGCACACTACTGACTGCTTGGCATCACGTCGTCGGAGCCCCGCAGAGAGAAGGGGAAAGAAAATCGCAAAAATCTAGCAAAGCGAGCGCGCGAAACTTTGCTGCTGCCGAACTACCGCACACTACTGACTGCTTGGCATCCCGTCGTCGGAGCCCCGCAGAGAGAAGGGGAAAGAAAATCGCAAAAATCTAGCAAAGCGAGCGCGCGAAACTTTGCTGCTGCCGAACTACCGCACACTACTGACTGCTTGGCATCACGTCGTCGGAGCCCCGCAGAGGGAAGAGGAAAAAAATCGCAAAAATCTAGCAAAGCGAGCGCGCGAAACTTTGCTGCTGCCGAACTACCGCACACTACTGACTGCTTGGCATCCCGTCGTCGGAGCCCCGCAGAGAGAAGGGGAAAGAAAATCGCAAAAATCTAGCAAAGCGAGCGCGCGAAACTTTGCTGCTGCCGAACTACCGCACACTACTGACTGCTTGGCATCACGTCGTCGGAGCCCCGTAGAGGGAAGAGGAAAAAAATCGCAAAAATCTTGCAAAGCGAGCGCGCGAAACTTTGCTGCTGCCGAACTACCGCACACTACTGACTGCTTGGCATCACGTCGTCGGAGCCCCGCAGAGGGAAGAGGAAAAAAATCGCAAAAATCTAGCAAAGCGAGCGCGCGAAACTTTGCTGCTGCCGAACTACCGCACACTCTGAAATAGTTCAGTAGAGTAAAGTGGGGCAAAAGTTCGAGTGGGGCAAGAGTTTCTTTTGAAGTTTTTGAGCTCAATACAAATTATTTCTTTCGGGTGTCAAGGTTGTTCGAAGCCTTTTTGAAAAAGAGTCTTTCACTTCAAAAATTATGAAAATTGATCAATAATTCGAAAAGTTACGACAAAATGTTGGTTTTTGATCAAAAAATTGTGATATGCGATGGTCCTTCCAACGCATGGAATGGAATTGTAATGAAATCGATTTCGATATTTTATTTTGGGGCGTAACTAGGTATATCTTGAAGATTCTTTAGCATGTATAACTTTTTGCAAAAAAGATTTGGAAATCATATTTTACACATAGTGGGGCAAAAGTTCGATTTGTGGGGCAAGAAAGAGTTCGAGTCATGTAGCAACTTTAGGTAAAAACCTAAAATTCTGCAAAATGTACATATTAACACTAAAAATGATGGAATTAGTGAGAAAATTCGATTAAAGTTGAAGAAAAAATGTTTCATCCGAATTTGGCGGAAAACTACTTTTTTGTGTAGTAAATTTAACTCTGATTTGGGTAAAATCCAGATCGAACTTTGTAAGTGTATTTCAGGTTCAAGATCAAATATTAATTGGTTTTAGGTATTCAGATTACCAAAGTGTCGAAATAGTGTGCTACGGTTAGTGGAATTCCACAAACACTAGATTCGAACTTTTGCCCCAGTGGTGGGGCAAGAGTTCGAATTAGACACACACATACAAAAAGTGTTGTAACTCAAAACTGAAAAGACATTTGGCGTAACTTTGTTCAGCAAATGTTTAGCTCATGGATGATAGAATCACCACACGGTATTTCTTTATTTTTATCTGCTTCGATTTCTTGAAAAAAGTTGAATTTTCAACTAAGGTCGAACTTTTGCCCCACCTTACTCTATTGGTTAGCTCTTGATGTCCTGAACGACCTTGTCGAAGATGAAATTCTGAAATTCTTCTATGTAGTCTGATTCTCAAGATACGGAAATTCCGAATTTTTAGAGCCCACTTACGCCATCTAGCGGAAAGCCTACAACCAACTAGCAACCTTGCTGAAGACATAATTCTTCTATGTAGTCGGGTTCTCGAGATACAGAGGTTAAAATTTTTTAAGGACTCACTAGCGCCACCTAACGGATAAACCTAGAACCAACAAGTTCACTATCGGATTGCTCTTGGTGTTCTGATCAACCTTGCCGAAGACGAAATTCTTCTATGAAGTCGGATTCTCGAGATACAGAGGTTTTTTTAGGACTCACTAGCGCCACCTAACGGATAAACCTAGAACCAACTAATTCACTATCAGATAGCTCTTGATGTTCTGATCAACCTTGCTGAGAACGAAATTCTTCTATGAAGTCGGATTCTCGAGATACAGAGGTTTAAATTTTTTAGGACTCACTAGCGCCACCTACCGGATAAACCCTGAACCAACAAGTTCACTATCGGATAGCTCTTGGTGTCCTGATGAACCTTGCCGAAGATGAAATTCTTCTATGTAGTCGGATTCTCGAGATACAGAGGTTTAAATTTTTAGGACTCACTAGCGCCGCCTAACGGATAAATCCAGAACCAACTAGTGCACATCTTTCGCCGCAACGCAACCCAAAAAGGTGATCTACCCACGTTACGGGCTCCGTTAAAGATCGAACATTTTTTAAACCTCCTTCAACCATTCATCCATCAGCACGGTTGCCTGATACCTTGGATTGGGGTTACCTGGTATGATGGACTATTACACGGACAAACTCTTCCTACATGAAGTACATGACAGCGGGTAGTGACAGAGGCAGGCCTAGTGGTGTTGGTGCTGAGGTAGTGATAAATGGGGATGTGTTTGAGTTGGTGAAGAATGTGTTTACCTTGGAACACTTATGACATGTGACACGATGACGTTTCTCGTGAAGTGAAAAGGGGTATTGAAGCTGCGAGTAGGGCCTTTAACGGATTGCGTAACCAGCTTAGGTTCCGTAACATACAAACGCAAATGGAATTTGCTCTGTATAAGACGCTAATTCTTCCGGTTGCCCTCTACGGTCACGAAGCGTGGACGTTAAAGGGGGTAAACCGAAAAGCTTTCGGAGCTTTTCAGCGCAAAGTGCTGCGGACAATTCTTGGTGGGAATCAAGACAATGGAGTGTGAGGCAGACGCATGAATCACGAGTTGTACCAAGTGTTCGAAGATGCGAAGATTGTGAAACGTATAAAATACGGCAGATTTTAGTGGACTGGGCACGTAGTTAAAAGCCAACAAGGTAAGTAGGTACAACATACGTGGACGCATTCTATGCGCAGCTTTATAACTATTACATCCACCACCCAGTGTCCCGTTACGCTCTATTTTTTATTTGTCTTGAAAGAAAAAGTTCATTTTTTCATTTTTAAATCATGAATTGAATATTCTAATGAAATCTGATCGTTAGATATATTGGTTGGCATAACATAACCATTTTTGGGAGCAAAAGTTTGACTCTCGCGCAAAATGTAACGCGTGTATTGTGTCAGAGAGGTTACAAATATTGCAGCATAGCAAGTACAGAGAATCGATTTGAAGAGAGGAATTAAGTAAAGAGGAACACGTATCCAAGGAAGTAAATAGAAGCAACGCTTCCCAGGGATGACTCGATTATGTTACAGAAACGCTTGGTTAGAGTCAGTTAAATAAAAGATAGAAGATAGAAGATAGAAGATAGGAAGATAGGAAGACAGGAAGATATGAAGATAGGAAGATAGGAAGATTGCAAGATAGGAAGATAGGAAGATAAGAAGATAGGAAGATAAGAAGATAGGAAGATAGGATGATAGGAAGACAGGGAGATAGGATGATAGGAAGATAGGAAGATAGGAAGATAGGGAGATATGAAGATAGGTAGATAGGAAGGTAGGAAGATGGGAAGATAGGAAGATAGGAAGATAGTAAGATAGGAAGATAGAGAGATACGAAGATAGGAAGATAGGAAGATAGGAAGATAGAAAGATACGAAGATAGGAAGATAGGAAGATAGGAAGATAGGAAGATAGGAGGATAGGAAGATAGGAAGATACGAAGATAGGAAGTATAGTAGGCATTGGTGAATAAGTCTAAAACAACGTAGGCACTGACTTAAGCTAATGACAAGGGCTTATGACTATTACCCAATTAAACGTTGAAAAGAGAACAACTGTGTATCATTGCCTCCTACATCGTCAGAAGTGGGATTACCGCCGAAATGGATCATCAGAGATTTGGACTGGGCCGTGGAACACCCAGATCAGCGGAATTCAATCTAGGGATTGGAGATCACGCAATTCAAAAGGTAGCTTCAAGTCGGTTCATCATACAAAAGTCGGGGAATGGAAAGTTCGCACATTATCCAGAAGCACGTCAAGCCCAAGCGGAAGCCGTTCTCGGGGATGGATTTCTCGCGCAGCATGAACAAGTTTCAAGAATCCGATCATCAGAATATGTAACGAGGACATCTTTTCTAGTCTAGTCTAGTCTACACATACACAGCCATTCATTGAAAGAATCCTGGAAAATGATAGAATCGACTACTTCTATCATTTTTCTTGTCATTATCAATGCTTGCAGCACATCGGAGATGTAATACAAGAATTGAAGCGGCCAGGCCTACTGTGCAGCGTCTTGTTGTGGATAATGCTACAGAACGGGGACATCTCGTACCAACCGCTCAGCATAGTATGTAGTATAAATGTGAAATAAATACGTTGGGAGTGACTTTTGCTAAGAAAGTTAATGTCACCCCGTCGATGCTCCTCTTCCTGGGATGGGACATAGGAATTTCACCCTGATGTCCAGGCTCGAAAGCCTAGGCTTAAGCGCCATTACTCGCTCTCTGAAACGAGAAGAAAATAGAGCGATCCCTTCCCGAAGTACATTTTACTAAATAAACATATGATTTTATGAATACCCCAAAAGGACACAACATACAATTCAAATCAGAACAAACTCACCAAATTCATCGATTGGAGTGCGCCATTCTCAATAACAGGAAGGTATTCCGTTTCCCTCTAATCAACCACACTGATTTTTTTTTAAATGAAACTAAGAAAATGTTGCAGTCACCCACTAACAGCTACATCTTCGGCATATGCAAGGTTCCAGAACGTTTCGCTGCAGAAAATTCTTGCCAGTGTTTTTCTCTATTGATTTGCTTTTAACTCGACCGCGTTCCATTTTTTATTACCAAGTATAAAAATCCATATAAACACAAAACAGAAAAAATACGGCCGCGAAGAAAGAAAATGTTTTTTGACCTATGACGGTACCACTTTGCAGTGTTGATTTGGACAGATCTCACCCAGCAAAAATTAATGACTTTTAATCGTCGGTTTCTTTTTTCACTATACAAAACTGATCACAGCAATCCCGATGTTTTTGAAATCCTGCAGCTCGCTTTTTCATGGTAACAAGTTGGTAAGTCGGTTGCCATGGTAACAGTAGTCGTCTTCTAGTATCTTCCGCTAGCACCAGCATTACAGGAATATTTAGACAATTCTGATCCTTGAATCAATTTGAATAGCCAACTGTAGATCACTATTTCATCACTCTAAATCAACACCTTTTCGGCTAGATTATGTCCCTTCATGCTACACACGCAAACTGCATCGCCCCAAAATTTCAGAACGCATATAGGGTTGAACGCTAATTGTTGAACACTACCCAAATGTTGAACAATTTCTGAATATTTTATTATAAATCTTTCTTAAGTAATTTTCATCCAACGTAAACATATGATGTAGATGCATATACATGTGGGTCACGATATTGCTCTAATTAATTTACAAAATTTTACATATTTTATGTCAAAAAAATTGATTGAAAATTTAGTACCGCTGATGATACGAAAACTACACAATTATTAAGATTAATGTTAAGAAATTGCTGTTACGAAATAAGCTTTGCGGGCAAATCAACCACAAATATCAAAGGCACACCATAGTTACAAGAACTGGAAGGATGTCCTTAACAGTTTAACATTGTTTAAATTCACATTTTCATTGTAATTTAATTTGAAAAAATATTTTTCTTATCACACTATTATTATGCATCCATGATCCAATTGTTGAACACTGGCATAACCTACGATATTAGCATGACTGCTAGGACTTTTTTTTTCACTTTACCTAACCGTGCATTTCATGGGGTTTCAAGGGCGTTCCAGGGATGTTCTAGGGGTGTTCCAGTGGGCTTCAGAAAGATTCCAGTGGTTTTCAATGGGTTTCAAGGGCATTCTAGAGTTGTTCAAGAGGAATTCAGAGTGTTAAGGGGGTCCCAGGAGTATTTCAAGGCGTTCCAGGAGGTTCAGGAGCAACCCACGTGTTTTCAAGGGATTTCAGGGTAGTTCCACGAGTGTTCTTGGGGGTTGAGTGGATCCCATGCGTTTCCAGAAGTATTTCAGGGGCTTTTAAAGGCATACTTTCCGTATGTCGTTTTCGCTTCTAATTAAATCTTTTCAGCCATTTTTGCATCAAGTCATGTTTAAAACAATTTCAGTCCACTAGAGCTCTCTTCAAATGAGTGATTCCTTGTCATTTAAATGAATTGTCACTAGCTCGGACTAGCCCAACACGAAAAACCCGGAAAAAATCCGCCAGAGTGAAAAAAATATCGGATGTCGGGTCAAAGTCGAGTCAAATTTTATCAAATGTTGGACCACTGTTGGACTCACATCGCATAACTGTTGGGTCTATGTTGGGTTTGGTGGTCAAAATTAAAACAGGTGAATGATAGGTTGATGTCGGGTTATACGTCATTAATTACGAACAAAGCTTCAACCGTTCAACAATTGGCGAGAACCGTCCAACATTAGGATGAGCTAGCTTAAGGAAGCGTTCAACATTTGGGTTACAGACTTCCCATACAAATGTTCTATTTTCTCTTAGAAAATGGAACTTAAGGGAAAACAAATTCAATGGGCAGTATAAGGGATGAGTAGATCTAGACGTTCACTGGATATTTTTCAACTAAAGTGGAATTATGCACAGAAAAACGAACGAAAACCAAAATGCCAGTACTAACCGTTCAACAATTGGCGAATTACCCTATCACAATTAACACCCTAGGCAGCATTTTCCATCGCATTGGTTAAACCATGACACTCCCGATCCCAACACATGGAGCGGACGTATTGCACTCTCGGGACGTAACCTGTGTCAATGGTTGGAATTCACCCGAAATTACAAACTCTGCTATTTTCAAAATATGACACACTCGATATAAACAAACAAAACTTTGAACCACTGCTTTCGTCTTTCGAAGAAATTCCGAAATTTTACTATGTTTTATGCACGAAATACGATGCCACTCTATAATCACTCGCGAAGTGCAGTCCGGGTGGCGTAGTCGCAGATTATCAATCGGCCGAATCACAATTAACGGGAGCTCGAAAAATATGCGACGGGGAAAACAAAACACGACCGATCACGGCAACGCCTACTACGATCTCCCGTAACGAGGACATCTTTTCAAGAAACAAATTTTCCAAATCAACAACAACTTTCTAATGAAATTGGTGATGAAGACCACACTTTTGCAAACACAAAATTTTCAAACAAATTACATCAAGATGAGCTGTCAGCAATACTTCCTACGTTTTCTGGTAATTATCATGAAGATGTAAACCATTTTTTGAAGATATTGAACAATACGAAACAAGTTTTACAAGTGAATGAATTCACCATGAAATTGGTTTTAATCAAGCAATTGAAACAAAAGGCACAAACCTGGCTATTTTCAAAAGCGGATTTCATGCTCAAAAGTTATCAAGATTTATGTCAAGAATTACAAGCCGTTTTCGATGTCAGCAACGTATACCAATTAAGAACTCAACTTGCGAAAAGGACCTGGTCAGAACGAGAAAATTTTGAAGAATACTATCAGTCAAAAAGAATATTTGCCCAAAAACTCAACTTACCGGAGGAAGAATTCGTGCAATATCTCGTTGAGGGAATCGAAGATCAAACACTACGCAATCAGGCCCGAATCCGAAATTTCAAAAACGTGAACGACGTGATTCAAGCATTCCGTTTGATTCAATCGGATCCTGTGCCATTTAGGAGAAAGATGTCGCTTTGTTATTCGTGCAGTCAACCCGGACATTTTGCGGCAGAATGCAGATTCATCAACAATCATCTGAAAGATAGAAGCCTCGAAAAGAAAAATGTATCACCACCAACGCAAAAGCTATCCGACAAGACTGTAAACGTTTTAGAGGACGAAGATTCGAAACAAAAGGACGAACAAGTACAATGTGACGGTATAGTAAACTTTAGATTTTTAAACAGTACTACACATTTAAAGGCACTCTTTGACACGGAAAGCCCAATCTCACTGATACGCCGAGGTTTGATCGATTGAAAACGGATTAAAATAATAGATCAATCCAAAACTTACCAGGGTATCGGTGGGAGTAAGCTTAAAGTTTTAGGATTGTTCACCACCAAAATTCTTATACAAAACATTATTTTTAACATTGATTTTCATGTAGCTCCGGATAATGTACTTAACCTCATCGATGCAAAATTAGGAAGATAGGAGGATAGGAAGATAGGAAGATAGGAAGATAGCAAGATAGGAAGATAGGAAGATAGGAGGATAGTAAGATAGGAAGATAGGAAGGTAGGAAGATAGGAAGATAGGAAGATAGGAAGATGGAAGATAGAAGATAGAGAATAAAAGCTAAAACATAGCAGACAGAAAATAGTAAATAATGGATTTGCTTTAACTTCAATTTCAAATCTGGTCAAGTACATATTTTCGAAGAGCACTAAACTTCATAACGTAACATCATACCAACGGTTTTCCCCACTTTCGATCGTCCCGTACTTAGAGATCAACTTGTTTAATCGATTAATTGGCATCGATTGGATCTGTCAAATATGACAAATTGCATCAAACACGCAACACCAGGTTCGTTTATTGGCAGCCCGTTTTCTTGCCTTAGCTTACAGAGCCCGAGCGCAACGCGACGCGCAGTTGCAACACCAAATCTCGAGGGGTCTGTTTTGCGCACATCTAATGCGCCTATGTCATATGAGAGCTCCCCTACTTACATACTGTAAACTGTATGGCCTTCTGGAAGCATCCGTCCTTATGCGTGTGAAATACGAGCCCATAAATGATCCACTCGATCCGATGAAATTTATTCGAAAATTGCACCACTGGCTGGAATGTGCACCGCGCGGTTTCTGTCATAACCGTTTAATTGCGCAAAATCACACAACTGAACAACCGACGACGACCGACGGCGACGTTGTGGACTTGCGGTGGTTTCTGTGAGTTATGCGAGCTGGAATTTGGTCCGGGAGCTAGACGTAAGGAATTTTTCAATTGAGTTGAGAAATACGTCTTTTTGCGTGATTGTCATTGCCATATGGGTTCAATGGGAAAAATGCCAGTTTGAAAGATTGAAGAATTTCAACTGGTGTAGAGTAATTGACCCTCAGGTTCGACTTGAAAATCTGCTCTCTACTCAGTTTTTTTTTTCTTTTTTTTTGTTGTTGAATTTTTTCATTCATTTCAATTCCCAAAAAGAGCTAAGTAAGTGGATGCGGCCATGCTGGGAGTGACGGAATATAGTCCCGGTCGGTCCAGGGACATTTCGTAATGGAAATTTCCTTGACTTTCTTGAGGAAAGAGTATCACGTGCCTGCCACATGATGCATAATAATGACAGAAGTGTGAAGTATGGAAAGTGCTCATCACGTGAGATGTAGGATTCTTCCCATTTAACACGTTACGCCAATGAGCAATAGAGGAGCTAAATTCTTTGTATTATTTCCGATACTTCTTCAAAAAACGAAATGAATCATTCAAAGAAAAGAACGAAATCCCTTCACCTCCATTATGCTACATGAGCAACAAATGAGTCAGTTTATAAAAATGTTAATCAAGATTTAACATTATCTTGTCCGAAATCACAACAAATATAACATAAGTCTGCTGCACATGCTTTGGCGCCCTGTGCACTTCAAACAACCGCGCACAAAATAGCACAACCTCGAACCTCCAAATACTCCAAAGCATAAACATAAAGACCTAACGATACCCTTTTTTATTTAGTTTGTTCCCAGCTGCCGCTCCCGTCCCTCTCGGCGCACTAGTTTTGCTAGTAGTCACTATGAGCTGTTCCAATCCGTTAACACGGCCACCACACCGCCACCAACCGGCAGGCAGGAAAATTTATGGACCATTTATTTACGAGTTTCAACGCGGCACAAGCGAGAAACCTGGTAGAGTGCTGATGCTGGAACGCTCTGGCTGGATCGGGGATCGGACAGGGGAGCTATCCCAGATGGGTGCACTGATTTGGCCAGTTTTCTAAGCCATTATGTTTACCTCTTCTAGGCGTCTAGACTTGTGGGGTGAGCCCACACTTGGACGGCGCACATGGTGGGATAGTTCCATCTTGGAGTATAATTGTAAGGGAGAATGAACACTAGGTAAGCTTTCCAGTCTCAAACATAATGATGATGATTAGTTAGTAAAGTGAATTAGGATTTCGGATATCAAATATGGCCAATAATGTCAAAATGTGCAGGCCAATAATGAAAAACTGATCGGTTCTTATTATCGAATTGTTCCCAGCTAACCAATTTGCACGTATAATGAATTTTATGTATATTCATGTTCTACAGTCAAGTCTCTTACTAAACGAATTCCTATTACACTATAGTTATTTATGTAACGAGTTGCAAAAAGTTGATTTTTTCAGCACGAGTCGTACATTTATCCAACGAAAATCAGATAGGTAGGTTCAAATTGACCGAGTTAAAGCAGAAAAACTACCCTGTAAAAAAGACCTTAGTGTAAACGGACTCCTATTAAACGAACTCCTACTAGACAGGGGTGAGCGTTATAGGAGACTCAGAGCTTATGGGATTTCGGCTTTTTGGGGGTGTGGCCTATTATCTCGGGTGCGTTAAGAGTTAGCGCAATACTTTCTTCGGCAAAGTTTTAGGGCTTGATAAGATCTACCATTTAGAACTTTGGTTCATATGATTAGTTAACAACTTGGCCGCTAGAGGGACCATCAACAGTTTGATGCTAAATTGCAATACAAGAACCATATTAGGTTGTCAAGCAAACGTTACGATATGCGACAGCTCAAGACCCTGATAATTTGGAAGGATAGTGTCTTCAGGAAAGTTGTTGGGTACGTCAATATCTTACTGACGATGAGTTGCGAAGTTCGAAATTCCTCCACTGGGCGGCGCTAGTGAGCAAGTATATTTTCAAAACCTCATATCTCAGAATCCCGATAACTTAGAAAGTTGGTGTCTTCGGCAAAGTTGATCAGTATGACATAAACTTACATAAAAATAAACACTTGTTCCGCAATTCTGCCACTAGGTGGCGTTTACCGGTTTTTTCGTCTTTTTTCGACTTTTTTTTTGGGGTTTTCGGCTTGGCAAAACTAGTGTCGCTCCCCCCGATAACTTAGAAAGTTGGTATCTTTGGAAAAGTTGATCAGAATGACATAAACTTACATAAAAATTAACACTTGTTTTGCAATTCTGCCACTAGGCGTCGCTAGTGAACATGCAAATTTTAGAAATCTCATAGCTCAGAATCCTGATAACTTAGAAAGTTGGTGTATTCGGCAAAGTTGATCAGAATAATATAAACTTACATAAAAATAAACACTTGTTTCGCAATTCTGCCACTAGGCGGTGCTAGTGAACATGCAAATTTTAGAAACCTCATAGCTCAGAATCCTGATAACTTCGAAAGTTGGTGTCTTTGGCAAAGTTGATTAGTATGACATAAACTTACATAAAAATAAACACTTGTTTAAAAATTCTGCCTCTAGGCATTGGAAGAATTTCGAACTTCGCTACTCATCGTCAGTAAGTTATTTGCGTACCCAACAACTTTCCTGAAGACACTATCCTTCCAATATATCAGGGTCTTGAGCTGTCGCATATCGTAACGTTTGCTTGACAACCTGATATGGTTCCTGTAGTACAACTTCCAAGTTGCCAACTAATCATATGAACCAAAGTTCTAAATGGTAGATCTTATCAAGCCCTAAAACTTTGCCGAAGAAAGTATTGCGCTAACTCTTAACACACGCGAGATAATAGGCCACACCCCCAAAAAGCCGAAATCCCATAAGCTCTTAGTCTCCTATTAAGCGGATTCCTATTGCGCCCCCCCCGACCAGTGATCTTATAGGAGTCTCGACTGTACGTACTTTTATGCGCTAAAGTTACATCGCATAAGATGCAGTAAAAGTGCCTTATGCGTATAAAAGTGGAGGCGCTATACGTGCATTGCCGGAAAAATAATGACGCTATATGACTTGAAGCGATATCTTATGCGATGCACGGTATGCACTATTGCGACGTAATATAGCATCTTATGCGTCTTAAAAATATTCGAAATAAAAAAATCTTATCATCTAAGCATCGAACTAATAACCTTTGGATAATCGAGCCGCACTTTGCACTTTACACTTTACACCAAACACTACTTATGAAACACGCTGAATAATTGTCATTAGGATTCTAACTCACCTCAGTGCTTGTTGGAATGCACTTGGTTTCCGTGCGCTATACGTGTTCGACAGGCTATCTGGAGATCAAAATGATGTAGCATGATTTCCCGCACAGTTACCACTACTCTTCTCTTGCTAGTACCACCCATTGTTAAATCGACAATGATTTTTCATAAGGGCCTAACTGACTTTATCGATTTCTCTTCGTCGACTCTCTCTTTCGCTAATAACTTGATCAAAACAAACAAAATCATTATTCTTTTTGTTTCTATAGCAACATGTAGTCGTTTTCTTCGCATTTCAACCATAAAACTTTTGGAAAACTCAATACACATTCTGTGATAACACAAAGAGAGGATCGATGAAGACTCGAAACTGTCAGTTAGGCCCAAATAAAAAATCAGTGTCGAATTATCAGGTCAACAAAACAAAAATGATGACTTTGTTACTTGTTTTCTAACCATAATGATAACTTTTCACTTTCTTGTAGCTTTTTCGCACTCCAACAGAACCTCTTTCATTGTTATCACATCGCAATATACCAACGTTAATGATTCTAGCTTATGTGAGTTTGTATGTACTTTTGAACGAGTTTATTTTCGCTTTTATGCGATTTAGTTTGTACACCAATGTGGGTTAAACTGACATAATTATAAAAGTACCAAGCGAAGTCATATAATCATCGCAGTACGCAATTATGCGAATTCTATTGACACTTTGCGAGTTGTCACCTCCAATGCCTTCTTTTCAGGCACTCCTGTAGCCGTGCCAAAATTTCCACGTCAGAAAAGTTGCACGTATTCCCTCCTTGTCCTTCCTCTTTACCCGCCTTTCTCTAATCCTTCCCCTGGAAATATTTTTTTTCTGCTTCGTCCCAACTGGGACAAAGTATGCTTCTCAGCTTAATTTTCCATGAGCAGCACTTCCATAGTTATTAACTGAGAGCTTCCTCTGCCAATGCCCACTTTGCATGCATATATCGTGTGAAAGGTATGAAAATACTCTATGTCAGAGGAAGTCAAGGAAATTTCCTTGACGAAAGTGCCAGGACCAACCGGGAATCTAACTCGTCACCCTCAACATGGCCATGCTAAATACCCGTACGCTTACCGCATCTACTTGAGGAGTTTCAAGATGGACACTCTCCCTTTTACTTTTTATGCTCCAAGTCCCTTTCTAACCTTATGATCGTGTTGTTCCTTGCTGTGCATGCATCTCTCCTGATGGGGTGAGTAAATATTGCAGCATAATCGATCGAGTTCGCCATGGTCTCGCGCGATAACGAAAAGAATATAATATCATTGGTTTGTCGCGTTTAGTTCATTCCTGTGTGGAATGGGCTTAAAGCTTCTACTCCCTAATGAGGTGAAGACGCGCGACAGCATTTCTTTTAGTACACGTGTTCTCGTATAACATGGCCATGCTAAATACCCGTACGCTTACCGCATCTACTTGAGGAGTTTCAAGATGGACACTCTCCCTTTTACTTTTTATGCTCCAAGTCCCTTTCTAACCTTATGATCGTGTTGTTCCTTGCTGTGCATGCATCTCTCCTGATGGGGTGAGTAAATATTGCAGCATAATCGATCGAGTTCGCCATGGTCTCGCGCGATAACGAAAAGAATATAATATCATTGGTTTGTCGCGTTTAGTTCATTCCTGTGTGGAATGGGCTTAAAGCTTCTACTCCCTAATGAGGTGAAGACGCGCGACAGCATTTCTTTTAGTACACGTGTTCTCGTATAAAAAAGTGGTCGATTTTGCGCGAAAGTTAGTGTTTATTGATCCTTTGTTAGATCACATCACCAACCGTACGTAACTCCCAGACTAACAATGTACCCTACCCTGCTAACAAAAATTCCTTCCCAAGACAATCGTGGAGACACTGAGATTTCCGGTCTCTATAACAACGGTTGTCTTAATAACATTCCTTTCCCTCCTCGATGGCCGTAAGGACGTGGCCGGCGCCGTTATTGACCTTACTAAAGTTGAGAGCTCTCTAACTGTGTATATTGAGAATAGTAAGCTAGTCCCAAGCCCTATGCATTGGTTCCTTGTGCAATTAAGATTGCTCTTGTCAATCTCTGAGTAGCAACTACGAATTGTGCGGCCATCTATGGTCATGCATACTCATGCTCCAAGTCCCTTTCTAACCTTATCTTTCATGGAAAGACTCTAAAACCATCCTGAAGATTCATTGAAACTCTCCTAGATCAAGAAACGCCATTGAAGCCCTCGTACAGGGGGTGGCCAAAATGTTTGGGATAGGCAACTTTTTTTCTCTCACGAACAAGTTCAACATGCTGTAACTTTTCAGAGTGCATGAAAAATTCTCAAATTTTGTCTGTTTGTCAACCTGTGCAAATATGTGCATCATTGGTACAAATTTGGGCGCAATTGGGTAATATTTCGTAAAGCTAGAACGGCTTACGTTAAACATCGTTTTTCAGACAGCTTATTTTTAAACTTTCATATCTCAACAAATTCTCTTTCATACTGAACAAATTGAAATTTTCAACGCTTATCATCAATATATTAATACTTCACAAGTGATTAAAACATAGGTACATTTCAAACCTTTAAAAAAGTTATCGTGAATTGTGACTAGGTCACAAATGCACAATAACTTTCAAAATTCATTTAAAAAAAATCCATTTATGAATCGTTCAAATTAACGACAACTCGTTTTTGGCAATTGATTTTCCTATACCTAAAGCACTGATCGTATGTGGGCGCTGGCCGCCCCTTGATTGGATCCAATTTTCTCCGAGATCGTTCCAGTGAAGTTTAATCGATACCTAATTATTATTTATCTGTAATATTTTCACCTGAATCGCTTCCATTACCATAGGAAGGCAATTATCGGCCACAGTCAGTGCCACACTAACTGGCGATGATGGGACATGAGAGCGCGTTCGATTCACGCTTTGAATCGAATATTACCTACTTTCAGCAAAGATGCTGATGCTGGTTAGTGTCAAGGCGGTGTGGTTGTGCGAGCAAGAACAATCAAGATCGCCGAGATTGGCGTCCTGCTGGGCCAATTTTTAGCATTTCGTCGAGAGTAGGTTTGTTTATGTCCTCTTGGCGGTCTCTAGCGCATAGAGCCAAGTGTTGAGACCTCATGTAGCCACCTATGCATACTTGGTCTGGTCTGGTCTGGACTAGATAGTAGGTAGTCGATCGGTATGTGGTAGAGAAGTATTATCATTAGCTTGCAACCAGCGGGGAGCAATTTGGTACTATGCCTACAGCCGGGTCGAAGATGCAATTCCTTCCAGCTGCATGCACAATGAATCACCTGAAACAGGTCCAAACAAATATACCATAGGGAATTATAATAAGAAACTCATTATGTTGCCATGTTTATTATTTTGCATACATACACTTGATTAAATCCTCGTTTCAGTCGGAGAGGCGTGGCGGCAGCACGTAATGGTAGCCAGCATGTCCAAGAGCACACGCTCGACAACACCATACAGGCTTCATCTAGCGTAAGTATATGTAGTCTCATATGTACCGTGAAACGGGGTAGCTTTTATTGTTCATTAAAAAAATCAAATCGATCAACTTTTACCGGTTCTAGAGATATCATCACCGAAACGGCACTTTTTAAAAACAGTTCACTACAGTTGTTCATGGCTCAAATTATTAATGTAATGGCAGTAGATGGCAAGGTCTAAACTCCAGGGTATTTTGGGCGTCGCCGAATATCTTCACCCTTTCGAGCTGGAGTGGTCATTTTTTATCTGTATTAACGAGATTTTTAGCCCAAGGCTAGTTCAACTCGAGAACCACGCTTTACTTCCCATCCGAAGGGAGAACTCACATTTTTTTGAGAGTTTGTCGGGAGCGGGATTTGATCCCAGGTCCTCGGCGTGATAGTCAAGTGTTCTAACCATCACACCAGGTCCGCTCCACTGGAGGGGACATAGTAACGGTTGTATAAATTCACACATTCAACAAAACAGAATACTGTCCTCAGCAAAGCTGTTGCATATTGAGTCCTTTGTCAGGGAAAAATGGGAATATTTGTATCTGAGACTTCGCTGACAACCTAGAACATCCTGTACACCATAAAGTATGGAGAAACGAAATAAATGCCATGCCAGTTGCACAACTTTACACTCCGTTACTAATACAGTGGTAAGATTCAGTTTAAACGCACTTGATTTTTGAACCGTCAACTTGAATTGAAGGCCAAATGCGTTTGGTTGGTATATATTTTGACAGCCACTCAAGTAATATACAATCTATTTAAGGGCTGCGAAACGATGAGTCGATAAGGAGAGCGTCCAATATAGCTCTGGTCCTCACAAGTTCCTACCTCATGCTTCCACGGATCAAGCGATGACAAAGACCGCCAGCTAAGGGTTGTGTGCGTGCTTAGCTGGTAGTGCAGCCTGGGCACTGTTGTCCTTCTGACTTCAGCTAGTATGAGGAGGTACGACACGAGCGTCTGTTCACCAAGGAGGTGCGGCTCAAACAGCGTCTGTTCTGGCATCCAGCGGCTGAGTAAGAAACGCTGCACCACACCCAGTTAACCACCAAACAGAAAACCAAATCGACCACGTTCTAATCAACGGTAAATTCTTCTCGGATATAACCAATGTTCGCACATACCGCAGTGCGAATATAGATTCGGATCACTACTTAGTCGCTGTATGCATGTGCTCATAACTTTCGACAGTTATCACCACGCGTCGAAGTCGAACGCCGCGGCTCAACATCGAGCAACTTCGTAACGTAGAAGTGGCTCAAGACTACGCGCAGCAGTTAGCAGTGGTCCTACCAACGGAAGAGCAGCTTGGCGCAGCTACACTTGAAGATGGCTGGAGGGACATCCGATCTGCCATAGGTAGTACCTCGGCTACAGAACTAGGCTTCGCGACTCCGAATCACAGAAACGACTGGTACGACGGCGAATGTGAGCAGTTGAAAAACGAGGAGAATGCAGCATGGGCGAGAGTGCTGCAACACCGTAAAGAACACCATGCAGCGAAAAATTCTAGCTGTCGTTGCAAAAACACTGCGTCTTGACGTTGCTTGATCACGAAATACAGCTTCAGGTCGTCAGCATATGAAAGTTTCAAGCATTTGAGCATAGAGTTGACATCATTCATATACAACAGAAATAAGAACGGTCCTAGATGACTGCCTTGGGGAACGCCGGACCATACCGTGAACGGTGAAGAGACGTAGTCACCAATTTTCACAGACATACTGCGACCGGTCAAATAGGATCGAAGCCAGATGAGGAGGTTGTTGTTCATGCCTAGTTTGTCAAATTTGGCCAAAGCGATTTGGTGATTCATTTTATCAAAGGCGGCAGAAAGGTCAGTATAGATGGCGTCAACTTGATGGCCGCTTTGAAACTGGCGTATCAGGTAGGACGTAAAGCACGTCAGGTTGGAGATCGAAACAGGACGAAAGACTTCCGGCCCCTGACCTCCAAGAGATTGAGGAGGAGGTTGGCCGGTTGAAAAACAACAAAGCCGCTGGAGCAGATCAACTAGGGAATGGCGCCACTTGGGCGGTGGCATCTATAATCGTCTGTTTTCCACTATAACTCAGTCAAATTTGAACCAATTGACACAACTTTTTGAATGTGGTGAGATAGGTATAGTATCTACCCGTGTACAACATTTTAAGTGAATTGATTCAAAATTGACTGAGTTATAGTGGAAAACAGACGAATATAGAAGCCACCGCCCAAGTGGCGCGATACCCTACCAAGCGAACTTCTAAAATACGGTGAAGAAGCACTGGTGAGAGCACTACACTGGTTCATTACCAAGATTTGGGAGGAGGAAGTATTACCGGAGGAATGGATGGATGGTATCGTGTGTCCCATCTACAAAAAGGGCGACAAGTTGGATTGCGGGAACTACCGCGCGATCACACTACTGAGCGCTGGCTGCCTACAAGATACTCTCTCAAATTTTATACCGCCGCCTATCACCGATTGCAAGAGAGTTCGGCTGGATTCATGGGTGAACGCGCTACAACGGACCAGATGTTCGCCATCTGCCAGGTGTTGCAGAAATGCCGCGAATACAACGTGCCCACACATCACTTGTTCATCGATTTCAAATCGGCGTATAATACAATCGATCGAGAACAGCTATGGCAGATTATGCACGAATACGGATTCCCGGATAAACTGATACGGTTGATCAAGGCGACGATGGAACGAGTGATGTGCGTAGTTCGAGTATCAGGGACACTCTCGAGTCCCTTCGAATCTCGCAGAGGGTTACGGCAAGGTGATAGTCTTTCATGCTTGCTGTTCAACATTGCTTTAGAAGGTGGAATTAGGAGAGCGGAAATAAACACGAATGGAACGATTTTCACGAAGTCCGTTCAGCTGCTTGGTTTCGCTGATGATATTGATATTATTGCTCGTAAATTTGAGACGATGGCGGAAACGTACAAGCCAAGCGAATCGGATTAGTCATTAATGTGTCCAAGACAAATTACATGATGGCAAAGGGCTCCAGGGAGGATTCATCGCACCCGCCATACCGAATTTATATCGACGGTGATGAAATCGAGGCAGTTGAAGAATTCGAGTACTTGGGCTCACTGGTGACCGCCGACAACGACACCAGCAGAGAAATTCAGAGGCGCATTGTGGCAGGAAATCGTGCTTACTTTGAACTCCGCAGAACTCTACAATCGAATAAAGTTCGCCGTAACACGAAGTTGACTATCTACAAAACGCTGATTAGACCGGTCGTCCTCTATGGGCAACGCGCCCTTGGAGTTTTTCGAACGGAAGGTGTTGCGTACCATCTACGACGGAGTGCAGATGGAAGACGGGACTTGGAGAAGGCGAATGAACCACGAGCTGCATCAGCTGTTTAGAGAACCAACCATTGTCATACCACGAAAATCGGAAGGCTACGGTGGACGGGTCACGTCATCAGGATGTCGGATACTGGAGACAAACAGCCATGGACCGAGTGGAATGGAGGCGGCTACTATGTACAGCACCCCGGCCTTAGCCTGATCGGTAAGGTAAGTAAGTGGTGAGAATTCTCATCAATTCGTTGTATTTTTATTATCTAATTTTTGCATGAAAATTCCTTTGAACGCACTTTTTTCGATTTAACCGCAATTGTTATTGACACATTATTACACAATTATTCATATCAATAAGAATTTCTGTATCATTTCATATATTATTACTTGTTCCATTGGGTTGCATGCTATACTACATTTTTCTCGTGATTTATTGTCCACCATCTATCACTTTGATATTTCATTATTATAATAATGTTCAACCTTGTGAAATTGCTCATCAACAAATAATTCTCATCCAAATTATCTATCATTTGATATTTTAGTTCATGTTACCACATTTACATCAAATTACATTATATTTCATTTTTATTTTGTGTGATTATACCATATATTATATTTCATATTATACCATAAATCATACTTCATCATAATAAGTTACATCACTGACAAAATAACTATATGGAGTTGGGAGGGTGCATCAGGGCATCTTTGAAGTTGTAACTGTACGACGGAGTGGTCGCCAGCCGGAGTGAAGTGAGAAGTAACTGTAACATCCTTGTAGATGGGCTCTTCTATCCCAACAGTTGCAATGGATTTGATGCGCCCTTCTTGTAACAAACCATTCCGTAGTAAGCTTGATAACTAATTAAATTTCACTATTCACCTTGTTGGATCATACTATTCGAAAGGAGATTTTCTAAATCCCGCGGATTTCGCGTAAGCGTCTCTACTTACGGGCCCGCCACACTCCCATTTGACCCTTCATACAGCGGTATTTTAAATTCAGAGTTATAATACAAATAATCCTTACTGTTAAGTGGAACTGCATGCAGGGCAAGACTCACCATGTTAAGGCTATCTACATACGTAGAGCAGTTAAAATATAATATATTATAAAATGTCATTCAACTATTTTGAATTGTATTTCGTCATATTAAATTAAATGATTAACTAGATTACTATATGGAGTTAGGAAAGGACAACAGGGCTCACTGAAGAAACATTTGGTCGATGGAGGGATTGGCAGCCAGAGGAAGGGAAGAAAACACTATAATATTCCTGTAGGTAGATCTGTTGGCTGTCATTTCATATCTATTTTATTTTGCATTCCTAAGTGCGACTACTACTACTACATTACTTAAAGGTCAAGCGCAGTAATACTATTCGTCGGCAAATTATATTTCTTATAATCACCTACCTTTACATTCTAATACACTATATTTTATTTCATTATGCATATTATAGGTCCTTTTAATGCGTTATATTATATTCTACTATATTATTTTATTTTATTAATTATATATCATCTACCTCGATAACATTTTATTATTATAATAATGCTCTACCCTGTCATCTAGGTCATGAAAAGAATCGTCAGTAAAATATAATACCCATTAAGGTTATCTACATTTCAATACAATATATTTCATTATTATTTTTATTGATTGCATAACATTGTTTCATTATCTTGAATTATACTTCATTACTATATTACTATACGAATATATATATAATAAATATATGACTATATAACTATATAACTTTGTAACTATATGACTATATGGGGTCGGGAGGGAGCATCAGGGCATCATTGAAGTTGTAACTGTACGACGGAGTGGATTGCCAGCCGGAGTGTGGTGAGAAGTAACTATAACATCCTTGTAGATGGGTTCTTCTATCCCAACAGTTGCAATGGATATGACGCGCCCTTCTTGTGACAAACCATCCCGTAGAAAGCTTGACAAGTAATGTAAATTTCATTATTCACCTTGTTGGATCATACTGTTGGAAGGAGATTCTCTTAATCCCGCGGATTTCGCGTAAGTGTCTGTACTTACGGGTCCGCCACACCCCCTTTTGGCCCTTCATACAGCGGTGTGCTGAAGTCAGTGTGGTAATGAAATTGATCTTTGCTGTTAAGTGGAACTGCATGTAGAGCAAGACTCAAGCTAGGATGGTGGCTACCTACATACATACATACATCAATAAGAATTTCTGTTAATACTATTATTAGTGATACTCACTGCACTATATTTAGGAAGAATTTTATAAGAAGTATAACGCAATATGTGCGTTTAAACGAATTTGTACCACTGTAATATTCAGATGATTGCCTATCAAATATGTCCGTAAGAAATTCTGTGAAAGTAGAAATGAGTTACTGATCGATTGCAGTTTATATTTATTATGACCGGCTTCAGGATAGATATTCAGCAAGAAGTGTGTTTGTTTTTGCAGCGCAACATTCACGATCGCTCAACAGTCAGTGTTTGCACAAAACATGCGCTTTTACCCACATCCATCCCACCGCGAGAAACTTCCTGACGTTTTCAGTTGCACGATTTCAGGTCGTAATATTCACTTTTATTGATATTTAAAATTACATTTAGGTTCAACAATTTACCGTGAAGAAAGCAAAGTCGTAAAAATCCCTTTCGCCTGCAATCGCCTGACGACCACGCCGCGGTGGACGAACCAGGAGGATCATAATGGTCGGTAATGATAGCTCTCCTTGCATCGCACAGAAGCTTCCAATATTGAGGTGGCGCGTTGCAACTTGCAACCAGAAGCAGTAGTAGATGCGAAAACAGCACCCAAGAGCGACGATCGGTGATGATGACCAGCAGCAGCCAATGCAATCGGTCCAGCTAAAGAATGGCCCATTAAAATCCGTGGCAATGCGCGTGCCTCCGAGTGAGCATTTGAGAATTTCCCTCCGAGCTTGGTCCGGGAGCTGCTGGCTGCAAATCGAATTCATAATTGCCGTTCGGTCCGGTACCTATATCCGCCGTCTCCGTGAAGAGTCAGGTCGGTCAGGCTATCGCCACATGGGCAACACACTGTGCATAGTGGGTATTTTTTATTAAGCTATAAATCATGGATTAAGTGGCTTCTATAAAGTGTAGATTATATTGATATGCCTATAATGATCATCAGGTGCTTAAGGTTCGACGGGTACCGTATATCGGTGGTAAAACGAGCAGTTTCTAGGAGCTACTCTCGTTGCGCTCCTCACCTTCTTGTACCTACCGGATCTGTGGCGAACATCAACTTTGCAGAGTTACTTTTTGACATTCTCGCAACTTTACCTGCCCACCATATCCGCCCATCCAGCTTTTCCTCCTTTGGGATGTTAGTTTGGGGTCAGGATAGTTCACCCGAAGTCCTTATGTAGTTTTGAACACCGTCGTTGCTTTGATCAGTCTAATCAGCTTCCCAAGAAAGCCATTCTCGTCCATGGTTTTCCATAGCTCTGAGCATCGATGAAGCCGGCTTGATTACTTCCCATGAACTCATTTGTTGTAGGTCATGATTTCCCAAACTGTGGGGCGCGATCCCCCAGGGGGGACACCGGCCTTCATCCAGGAGTCCCAAGGGACAGTAAAATATTTTTATGAAAACGGGCAACGAATGAGGGAATGTCTATGGTGGATCGCGTAAAGTACGTCTGCTGCCAAAAGGGGGTCGCGCACCAGAAAGTTTGGGAACCTATGTTGTAGGTGATGAACGATGAAAAATGGAGAGCCCTTTGTTGGCGGCATACAAAATGGTGATCGCTAGGAAGTTCTCCCATCTCAAACTGTTGCCTCTCTTGTGAATGGAGCAGATTACTCCTTCTATCCACTCCCCTGATAGATGTTCGGTTTCCCAGATCCGTAATCAACGTGGCTACTGAAGGTGACGGAGCGCTTCGAAGTGATAGTGCAATCGTCGCTTACTGCTCCGACTTTCGGTTGTTCACAACGACCACCTCAGTTTTGTGGTGAGCCAACTCCAGTTTCCTGGATCTCATTCACTCCTCCACAATCGCGATCGAGTGGGCAGTAGTCAATTCTACTTCTTCAATAGATTCACCGTAGACCTCCAGCGTAATGTCGTCAGCAAAGCCGATGATCTTCATTCCTACCGGAACCACCGGACCCAGGATGGAACGTTGCAGGACACTTAAGGTTATGTGCAAGCACTTCCCACCCACCTCCGTATCATAAACTAGTATATACAGTAGGCCTGTCCAGCTTTTCAAAAATGTTCTCTGATTCTCAAGTCCACCCCCATATTTTGATTGGCATCCTAAAAGAAGTAACTGGTCAAAATTTCAGCCAAATCCATTAAAATTAAGAGGTGCATCAAATCAATTTTGTGTTTTTCGACTATTTTTGAACTTCAAAAAATCATAACTACTCTAAAACATGTCAAAACTTAATTCTTCCGGCAGAAATTGAAAGCTATACTTGTTTGCTACAACTTCTCCGAACAACGTGTGCCAATAAAATTGAAGGAAACATGTGTAATTATCACATTTGTAATCAGAAAAACCTTAAAAAGTTGATTTTTTGATAGATTTTGTTCTGGAAAACCCTAATATACGTAATAAGTTGGATTTTTCAAAACGGCATCATATTCTCCAATGTTTTTTGGTTATTTGCTTCTTTGGCACCAATGCTGTAGGAGTTGAGCAAAAATTACTAAAATTCGTGAAAGCCAAATGTGGCCTAAAAACTAGCTTTTCGGGTGCAATCACGCTTTGGAGCGAAAAAAGTGGCATCGCGTCAGCACTGATATGATAGCCAACACCTGTCATCGCGCTTGTTTGTTATCACCCGTGGTAGGGGGTAGCCAAGGCAAACTACTAGGAAGCAAAGCTACTACGTTCAGTACAATTTCGCGCCACAACGTGATTGCCTCCAAAAAGCTAGTTTTTAGGCCACATTTGACTTTCACGAATTTTAGTAATTTTTGCTCAACTCCTACAGCATTGGTGTCAAAGAAGCAAATAACCAAAAAACATTGGAGAATATGATGCCGTTTTGAAAAATCCAACTTATTAAGTATATTAGGGTGTTCCAGAACGAAATCAATCAAAAAATCAACTTTTTAAGGTTTTTCTGATTACAAATGTGATAATTACACATGTTTCCTTCAATTTTATTGGCACACGTTGTTCGGAGAAGTTGTAGCAGACAAGTATAGCTTTCAATTTCTGCCGAAAGAATTATGTTTTGACATGTTTTAGAGTAGTTATGATTTTTTGAAGTTCAAAAATAGTCGAAAAACACAAAATTGATTTGATGCACCTCTTAATTTCAATGGATTTGGCTGAAATTTTGACCAGTTACTTCTTTTAGGATGTCAATCAAAATATGGGGGTGGACTTGAGAATCAGAGAACATTTTTGAAAAGCTGGACAGACCTAATATACAGCATCCGCTCGATAACTGACTGCTGTTTAACTGGACTGCTTTTTAACTGGGCGCTCGATAACTGGACCAAAGTCCAGTTAAAAAGCAGTTGTCTGTCATAAATAAACGAAATTTAACCTCACATTTTGCAAATCAGTAAACAAAACAAAATATAACAATAGCCTCCGGCTCCGGGAGCTCAGTCCAGTTATCGAGCGGCGCTCGCTAACTGAATTGTCGTCAAAGCCCAGTTATCGAGCGGAAGCTGTACTCGAATGTGGAAGTAACTTCCGAGAATCTTCAACATTTTATTGAGGATGGTCTTTTTGAGCACCTTCCCCACCGTACGATCAAGCATATTGGTCTATATGCCAGCGGGTATCCGGGTGGTTTCCCGCATTCGGCATTAGAACCAGGCTCTGCGGCTTCAAAACCTCTGGGAAAACTCCCTCGTCCAGGCATATCTGCATAGCAGACCAGAACATCTGCAATAGCTAATTTTAAGGCCAGGTTCGGAACTCCGTCCGGGGGCCAGTGTCCAACGGCGTAGCCAGCTTTTCTTTTTTCTTGCTCACTCTCCTAAACAGACGCGTGAAAGAGCGGGATGAAACCAGAGGCCAATGGCCCCTCTCTCCATCCCTCTCTTTCTCGTGTTTGTTTAGGAGAGTTAGCAACAAAAAAGAAAAAGCTGGCTACGCCGTTGCCGTAGCCTAACGGCTGCGGCGGCCACCTGCACATCGCACTGTTGCCACAGTGCCGTGAAGAGCTCTTCCACTTCGGTGATCTCGTCTAGGTTTTTGACCTTCAGAGTCGCCCCCAGAGAGCCCTCACTTCTACTCCCTCACCAAGGACCTCTTCTGCCAGTCCCTTGTAGGTGGCACCCTTGTGATCTTTTTCGCGCTTCAACTCCAGGATCATCTCGCCCGTACGAGTACGTCTAATACTGCGCACGTCGGCCCCCAGACCCTCAAACATGGAGCCGCTTCGCATCGCCTTCAAGACGTTCGAGTCTTAGACTGTTCGGTTTTGATGGCGAGCGCTTCGCCTTTCTCGCACTTAGCAACTATTCTTTTACGCATTGGTTTGACGTCCTGACTTCTTTGATTTGCGGCTTTGTCTTCTTCTTCTTCCACTCGACCTTCGTCGAAGGGGGGTCCTCCTCTTTATTTGCCCTACTTTGTAGTTGCTGAGGGCCTAACAACGGTCGCAGCCCGCTGTTCCCATCCTTCCGTCGGACCAGCCTTTTCAGGGCCACCCATCTCTGCTTTCCGGCATTCCTGCCAACCTTCGGGGTATCTTCCTGGCCTTACGGGGGCCGCCAGACAGCGCCTCATCTGACGGCTTCCTGATCCGCTTCTGCGAGTGCTTATCACGAGCAGTCGCATCCACCACAGCCCTAAAAATGTCTTATAAAAGCACAATATGTACATTGTATTGTTTTTTCGCGAAAAAATCTAATAAAATTATCTCAAAATTTTATGGATAAAATACATAATTAACTACCGTCAAACCTCCATGAGTCGATATTGAAGGGACCATCAACTAATGGAAATATCGAGTAGTGGAATTGAAATCCTTTGGAAAGCTGTTTCAAGGGATCATCATAGTAACATAGAAATTATTTTTCAGTATGGAAAAAATTACCTCCATGAGTCGATATTGAGTCAAGGAACATCGACTCATGGAGGTTCGACTGTATAATCCTTGCTGCCCCGTTTAAGGCTGTTTTACTGTATTCCTAACATATTTAGGGGTACATCGAGGTCGCCATACTCTTGAGGGGGTACATCGACACTGTCTCGAGATTCTGCGCTTATGCTGAGGCGACATACGCTTTCTGCAGTCGTTCTAGGTAACAATTTGGCGGTCGCCAGTACCGTACATTGTTGATTACGGAGTGGTAGTGGTCAGAGTCAATGTTAGCGTCACGATAGGTCTTGACTAGACCTGTGCGCCGCCGCGCCGCGCCGCCGCCGCCGACAGTTTTTGTCCCACGCCGACGCCGACCGAGGTATCGGCGGCGCGCCATACGCCGCTGTTTGTCACGCCGCCGCTTTTCATTTTTCGCGCCGATGATCAGTGCACGAACAAAATTAAGTTGATATAAATAAAGTTGAGATAAAAAAAATCTCACGATCACTATCGTAAGAGATTGATCACAATAATTAATTTCTCAGAACACTCATTCACATCTCTCCAGAAGTTTCTTCAGAGAATCTTCCAGAAGTCTTCAGCGGAACAAGGATTCAGTGATGCCTCCTGGAAATCCACCTCGGATTCCTCCAGAAAAATGTTCAGGGATGTCTCCAGGATGATTTTTTTTTCAGAAGATCTCTCAGGAAGATCTCGACAGGAGTACTTTCAAAAATTATTTCAGTAGAATTCAGGGATGCATACTAGAGATACATCAGAGATTCATCCAGAAGATCCTTTAGGAATGCTCATAGGTGGTCCTTCAGAGATTAGCCTGAGTTTTCCTTCATTAAATCCTTCAGAAGTTGCTTCAGGAGTTTCTCTAGCATCTATTCCAGGAGTTTCCTCAGAGATTTCTCCAGGAGATCCATAAGAAATTCCTGGAATTTGTTCAAGAATCCCTCCTGAAATTACTTTGGGGATTCCACTTGGGATTATTTCGGGATGCCACAAGAAAAAATTGCAGAGATTCTTTCAGGAGTTCTTCAAGGATTGCTCAAGAAGTTCCTTCGGTGATCTCTCCAGGAGTTCGCTCAGGGGTCTCCATAATAGCTCCAGAAGGATTCAGGGATGCCTCCATGTGTTCATAAGGAATTCCTTCAGAAGTTCCCCAAGCTACTTCAACGAGAGTTCGTTCAGGTATTCTTCCAGAAGTCCATTTAAATATTATTTCAGGAGGATTCATAAATGCCACCTGAAGATCCATCAAGAATCCAGCAGCAACACTTCACGATGCACTTACGAAACCTAACCCAAGTGAACCATCAGCTTTAAGTTACATGTTTAGTTTTAATTTTGATGATTGTTGTTTTTCCTCTTTTGTTTTGTAATTTGCTTTTATCTATGTATGTGTTTTTTTTACATCATTAAGACATAGTCAGATGAAGATTGGTATTAAATAAATAAATCCAGTGAGAAGTTTCTTCAGGAATTCCTGCAGGCGGTCTTTAGAAATTAGTCTAGGAGTTCCTGTAGGGATTCCACTATTAGAAATTCCTACAGCAGTTCTTTCTAGGAGTTCCATCAGAGATTCCTCCAGCAGTTTTAGGGATTCTTGGGGTTCTTTCAAATTGTAGATTGAGATTTTTTCAGGAAGACTCACGGATGCTTTCAGGAGTTACATCAGAGATTTCTCCAGAAGCTCATTCAGGTCTTCCTACAGGAGTTCCTTCAGGGAATCTCGTAGGAGTTCCTTCAATAATTCCCTTAGAATTATAATCAGGCATATCTCAAGGATATTTTTGAGGGATCTTTCATGGAGTTTCTACAAGAATTCCTCAAGCATTTCCTTCTGGAATTCTTTAGAGAAAAACTCCTGCAAATCCTTCCCCCTACCCGGAAACATCCTCTGGATTTCGCTTTTGAGGATTCCGCCTAAAAATCCTGTGGATATTCCTACTGGAATTCTTTCGACCATTCCCTTGGAATCCCTGCACAGGGATTTCTCCTGTATTTTCTTCGGGGATTCCTCCTAGACTTCCTTCAGGGGTTCCCCTGGACTTGCTCCGAGGATTCCTCCTGGCCTTTTCCTGGAATTCTTCCAGAGATTCCTCTTGGAATTCTTCCGGAGATTCTTCCTAGATTTTATTTCGGGGTTTCCTCCTAGACTTCCTTCGAGGATTCCTCCTGAAATTCTTTTGGGGATTCCTTCTAATATTCTGTCAAATTTCTTTGGTGGTTTCTCTTAAAATTCTTTCGGAGATTACACCTGGAATGCCTCCAGGGATTTCTTCTGCATTTAATTTACGGATTATTCTTGTATTTCCATCGGGGATTCCTTCTAGAATTCATTCTGCAATGTCTCCTGGAATTCCTTTGGGGATTCCTTTTGGAATTCCTTCGGGTATTCCTCCTAGACATCCTTCATGGATTCTTCCTGAAATTCTTTCGGGGCTTTCTCCTGATATTCTAACGTGGATTTCTTATGAAATTTCTTCGGGGTTTCCTCCTGTAATTTCTTTGATGATTTCTCTTAGAATTCCTTGGGAGATTTTTCCTGTATTTTCTCCAGTGATTCCTCATGGAATTCCTTCAGGAGTCCTTCTGGAATTCCTTTGGGGTTTCCTTCTGGAATTGCTTCAGTGATTTCTCCTAGAATTCCTTCAGGGATTCCTCTGGGACTTCCTGTGGGGATTTCTCTTAAAAATCCTTAGGGTATTCCGCTTGGAAATCCTTCGGAGAATCCTCCCAGAATTCCTTCAGGGGTTTCCCTTGGGATTATTGCAGGGATTTCTCCTTTCATTTCTTCGGGGATTTCTCCAGGAATTGCTTCAGGAATTCTTCCAGGAATATCGTCGGATATTCCTGCTGGACCTCCTTCAGGGAATTCTCCTGGACTTCCTTCGGGGATTCCTCCTGGAATTCCTTTAGGGATTCCTCCTGGAAGTAATTCGAAGATTCCTCTTTAAATTCCTTCGGGGATTTCTCCTGAAATTTGTTAGGGGATTTCTTCTGATATTCCGTCGGGGATTCTTCTTCGATTTTTTTCGGAGATTTCTCCTGGAATTCTTTCGGGGTTTCCTCTAGGAATTCCTGCGGGAACTTGAAATTATATCAGGGGTTTCTTATGGTATTCCTACGAGGATTTCTCCAGGATATTTTTCGATGGCTCCTTCTAGAAGTACTTTGAGGTTTTCTTCTCGAATTCCTTAAAAAAAATCAGGAATTTCTTCGGGGATTCCTTCTGGACTCCCTTCATTAAATCCTCCTGGTATTTTTTTTTCGTGGATTCCTCCTGGAATTCCTTCGGGGTATCCTCCTGGAATTCCTTTGGTGATTCATCTTAGATTTCCTTCGGAGATTCTTCCTTTCATTCTTTCAAACACTTCTCCTGGAATTCCTTCGGAATTTCTTTCTTGGTTTTCTACGGTGATTTCTCCTAGAATTCCTTTGGGAATTTCTCCTGGTATTCGAAGATTCTTCCTAGAGTTCCTTTGAGGATTCCTTCTTTAATTTCTTAGGAGATTCCTCCTCCACTTTCTATGGGGATTCGTCTTGGATTTCCTTCGGAGTTTCCACTTTGAGGAATCCGCTTGTGATTCCTTCGGAGATTCCTCCCGGAATTCCTTCGGAGGTGACCTCTGGGGTTCCTGCAGGGATTTCTCCTGTAATTTCTAGACTTCTTTCACGGATTTCTTCTAAAGTTCATTCGGGGATTCCTCCTTATATTTTGTCAGGGATTACTCCTGGAATTCCTTCGGGGTTTTCTCATGGAATTCCTTTGGTGATTTCTCTTCGATTTTTTCGGAGATTCCTGCTGAAATTATTTTGGAGATTCCTGCTGGAATTCCTTCGGGAGTCCTCCTAGAATTCCTGCAGGATTTCTTCCTGGAATCCCTTCGGAGATTCTTCCTAGAATTCTTTCGAGAATTTCTCCTGGAATTCCTTCGGAGATTCCTCCTAGAGTAATTTCGGGGATTCCTTTTAGAATTCCTTCGGGGGTTTCTTTTGAGGGCCTCTTCCTTCAACAATTCTTCTTAAAACTCCTTTGGAGATTTCTCCTGATATTTGGTCGGGGATTTCTTCTGGATTTCTTTCGGGATTTCATCTTGAAATTCCTATGGTGATTCCTCTTCGAATTCCTTCGGAGATTCCTACAAGAATTCCATCGGAGAATTCTCACGGAATTCCTCCGGAGATGCCGTTCAGAATTCCTCCGAGATATTCGTCTTAGTATTCCTCCGGGGATTCTTCCTAGAATTGCTTTGGAGGTTCCTGCTGGAATACATTTTGGGATTCCTCCTGAAATTCCTTCGAGGATTCCTAATGGAACTCTTTCGGAAATTCCTCCTAGCATTCTCTTAGGAAATTCTGCTGGAATTCCTACAGATTCTTTCTCGATATTTTTCGTTGATTCCTCCTCGAAATCCTTTAGAGATTCCTTTTCGAAATTCTTTAGACATACCCGCTAGAACTCTGTTGAAGATTCCTCCTGGAATTCCTTTGGAAATTCCTGCTTGAATTCATTTGGGAATCCTTCTGGAATTTCTTTCGAAGAATCGTCTCGGATTTCCTTCTAAAATTCCTCGAAAACTCAGGGATTACTTCAGAAGTTCCTGCAGGGATCTCTAAAAGAGATTCTTGGACCGCCAGAGATTCCTGCAGAAGTTTCTTTAGGGTTCCATACAGCAGTTTTTACTGAGATTAGTCCAGAATTTTCTTCTTGAATTTATTTTAGGCTCCTCCTAGGATTCCTTCTGAGATTCCTCCCTGAAATCATTTGGAGATTCCTTATTGTAAATAGTTTAACTATATTATAAAGTTTGATAGCTTCTGAAGATTCTGAAAAAAACAATACAAAAAACTGTAGCAAAATCAATATTTAATTGCCCTTTCCAATTATAAATATTTGTTATCCCTAACCTCGAAACAGCCTCGAGTACTTCGGTTTTCCAAACTAATATAGTGTTAAGGCAATTTAAAATGACTCTTGAGCAAACTTTTAAGGTTAAGAAACTGTTATTCAACTAATTGTTTTTTCAATGGTAATTTGGGTTCTAACCTAAAAGTTTATGTCATTAATGGTCATGAAAAAGCTCAGACTACAAATTCAAAAGCGTAATGACAACTTCTTTGCTTCGCGAATGTTGAAATTATGGTCAAATTTTTGTCACGCCGATTCACGCCGCCGCCGCCGCCGCCGAAAACTGCCACCGGCGTCACGCCGATGACGCCGCCGCCGCCGGTCAAAAATAGCCCTCACGCCGCCGCCGAGCAAAATATAGTCGGCGCACAGGTCTAGTCTTGACGTCTTGACGTTTGTGATAATCTACACTGAACGAAAACCCCATCCCGAAATCGACTGATTTGTCCGACCATCCAGTCTAAATTACCAAAATCGTGTTTTCGAATGACGAATCAGTCATACGGCAATCATCCCAAAAAGCGGATGACGATCATCTTATTCGCGTATGAGTCGACGCACGCTATGTGAATGAATATTAGTTGCAGAGCGAAGGCCACACAGATGCACCGAATTTATTCATCGATAGCGTAACAAGTTTCTTGATCGTGACACCCGGGACATTGACATTTTGCTTCGCATGTCCTATCCTGGACATGCCACATTTTTTGAAAAGGGTGCCCGCAAGGGTACCCTGGCCACTAAGCACAATTTTTTGAAAAAGATAGTGGTGACATTATTGTTATCAATCGCTAAAAAACAAAGTTGCTCGACCATATGGTCGACATTCTATTTTCATATCGCTGTCATCCGGTTTTAAGATGACATCATTCGGTCGGTGGACCATACGGTTTCCGACCGAATGTCGTTAAGGGGCGTGATCGTATCGCCTCTCAGTCGATCTTGGGCGGGGGGTTTCGTTCAGTGTACAGGTGGAACGATAAGGGAATCTGTGTTGGTGCTACGGATGACCATGTTCTTGAAGGCAGTGAATTTGATGAGCCGTAGGCCTTTTTCGTGTGTTCTGGGTGTTCTGTGTGTTGTCTGTTGTCTAGTGTAAGTAATGCGTTCAGTCTGTGCAATCTCTGGCTGAAGACGGTGTGATTTGTCTTTCATAAGAGATTGCTGACCTCAATGAGGTCTGTATTACGCGTCACCCAGCTTTTACCATGTCGTACCTGATTTAAAATACACAGGCACTAATGATTTTAATCTTTATTAGTTTGGGTATACGCATCTGAAACACATTATCGCCTGACTAGACTAGACTACACTACGTCGAACGATTCATTTAAATTCCGCCCGTCGAATCATTTGATGACCAAAACAAAACTACTCTTGCGTACAAATTAAGTACTCTATCAAGACTTCCCTAACACTTTGCTCTAAACTCGGAGGTGACGATAGCAGCAGACGACAGCTGGCAAAAATAGAAAATGACAAAAGGTGTGACTCATACCTATGAGTTGCTAATTGAATTTCTATTCAGTCAGCAGGCGAAAATAAAAGAGTGTCTGTATGGGCCACGCTGGCCCCAGTTCTAATGAGCCATCACACCTGGCTGCTAAAAGCGTCAATTTTGTCATTTTTTGTGGTCAAACGACGGAACCCCATGGCAGCCCATGGAATGCAACCGTAAGAAAGCAGATGAAAGGAGCATATTAGAAGGAGGTTTACAGGGGATAGACAAAATGATCGGGACAGGCAAAATTTTCACTTTCCAAAAAATGTTCAACTAGCTGTAACTTTTCGAAAAATGCATCAATTATTCTCAAATTTTCACTGTAAGTTGATCAACTAGTTGTGTATCAGTGGACAAAATTTGGAAACGATCGGGCTATTTTTCACGAAGTTATAAAAATTCTAGAAAAAGATAAAATTATTCGATAGCCAACTTTGAGCTGTTATATCTCCGGATTCAATGAACCGAATGCAATGAAATTTTGATCATTTATGACTTATATAATGAGCTTTAAAAAACGTTTGACACAACTTTAAATTATTAATAAGAGAAAAAGTTATAGCGATTTTATTTATTTTATGATTTTTTAGTAAATTGGTCTATTTTTAATATGCATCCCAATACTTTTTTCTATTATTTGAAGGCTATGTTGTTACTTTCCTTTAAAACATATTTATACTCAAGACAACTAGAGGGAATTTAAATGAACTATAATTAGCATCTTGAATTTTGAAACGATGTTGAAGTTATAGAAAATTTGATGTTTTATTAGAAAAATAAACTAATCGTTATAATTTTCTTCCGTGTTGAGAATTTTAAGTTGTGTCAAAAATTTTTCAAAGTTCATTATATTAGTCATGAATAGTCAAAATTGCATTCGGTTATTTGAATCCGGAGATATAGCAGCTCAAAGTTGGCTAGTAAACTTAAGTGTTAAGAAGCATTTTTATTCTTATTTCAACGATTCCAGTAGAAAAAAGTATAAAAACCCGATTTAATCCACCTATGGTGAACAGAACCCTTCTTACACTTATTAAAATTATTGTTGTATTATTTGTATTTAACATATTTGTTTTGTGGAATTGACCAAAAGTTCTAGAAAATATAGTGGATTTGGCATCTAGTGGATTGGTTTCCAAAATAGCATCATGAACCATGGATTAAACTACCAGAAATGCCAGACACTTCCTAGAGTCTTATGGAATGTTTAAAAAATAGCTTACATATTCTGGAATTTTGTATCTTTTATTAACTGCTGAAAGATCTTGAATCGATTAACAAATGGGTAAGGAAATCAGCGAGATACACTTTGTCTAAATCAGTCAATTAAATTAGCTCCGAAGTACTTGGTATTCATGGTTATGGTGTAAAAACGACAAAAATGATATATCTATTAAGTTAATCAGTTTTGGCATTAGCTAGTTATTTTGGCTGTCTGGTTCTTCAAAGCTTTCATTTAACATATTGTTAGTTGCCATAAAATTCCTGTGTATTTGTAATTTGTTATTTATAATTTTGTTGAAAACAATAACCTGCTAGAATACTTTGTATGAGGTCAGCATCATTTATTGAAAAATAATTTCCCATAGACTGGTCAAAAACAAATGGAAGATAACAAGTGAATATAATAAAAAAAAGAATTTATTAATACTCTTCGTAAGATATTTCAGTAATCAAATGTCGAATCGAAATAAAAGGGGCCTTATACAAGCATATTGTAGCTTCCATTTGGTGCTTAGAGAACCCAAATCGGTTGACAGACGGCTGAGATATTTATTATGGTACCCTTGGTCAAAAATCTCTCAAAAAGTTAACCTGTATTACTCCCAAGTACTCTTTGAAAGATATCTCGGTAACCAAATGTCCAATCCTAATGAAATTGTATAGGGTTCTACTAGAATGTTGTAGCTTTTATTTGGTGCCAGGATAACCAAAATCGGTTCACAGACGGCTAAGATATTTATTATGATACTTTTCGTCAAAAATCTCAAAAGGTTTAGTTGTATAAATCCGAAGTACTCTTCGAAAGATATCTCTGTAACCAAATGTCCAATCGAAATAAAATTTCTGGGCGATCTACTAGGATGCTGTAGCTTTCATTTGGTGCCAAGAGAACCCAAATCGATTGACAAACGGTCGAAATATTTATTATGATACACTTGGTCAAAAATCTTAAAAAGTTTAAAAGTATGATTCATAAGTACTCTTCGAGAGATATCTCGGTAACCAAACGTCCAATCGAAAAAAAATTCAATAGCGTTCTACTAGGATGTAGTAGCTTTCATTTGCTTCCAAGAGAACTCAAATCGGTTGACAGACGGCTGAGAAACGTGCGTGACTTTTTTTGTAACGCACATACACACACACACACACACACACACACACACACACACATACACACATACACACACACAAACAGACATTTGCTCAGTTCATCGAGCTGAGTTCATTGGTATATGAGACTCGGCCCTCCGGGCCTCGGATCGAAAGTCGGTTTTCCAAGCGGTATTTATACCCTTCTTATGGGTGTAAGAAGGGTAAAAAACGTGGTTTGCCTAAAACAAGAAAAATAAACTAATCGTTATAATTTTCTTCCGTGTTGAGAATTTTAAGTTGTGTCAAAAGTTTTTCAAAGTTCATTATATTAGTCATGAATAGTCAAAATTGCATTCGGTTCTTTGAATCCGGAGATATAACAGCTCAAAGTTGGCTATCGAATAATTTTACCTTTTTCTAAAATCTTTATAACTTCGTGCAGAATAGCCCGATCTTTTCCAAATTTTGTCCGCTGATACACAACTAGTGGATCAACTTACAGTGAAAATTTGAGAATATTTGATGCACGTTTCGAAAAGTCACAACTAGTTGAACATTTTTTGAATAATAAAAATGTTGTTTGTCCCGATCATTTTGTCTATCCCCTGTATTTTATTTGGGTCTAATATTTTCTTAGGTAATTAAAACCATTGTAAATTATGATATGAAAAAAATCTCTATCGCCTTACGCCACTCACAACCGTGAGCCACAGCGATTTCCCAAAAACACTCTCAGCATGTACTTGCGCGGACACAATGGTATACATTCTGCCGTGGGCAAGAGAAATGCGGCATAACTTCCTACCCATTTCCACATATAACTGCAATCTGACGTAGCCGGCATGTTTGATAAGTCAGGTCAATTAAAAATATTCTCATATATACTCATACAGTCACTGCACAATTCTGGGTCACTCTGTCACAATTTTTAGTCAGCCAGTTTATCATGCTATTCAATTGGAGTTGACTCATTATTTTGCGTGACCCATGTTCGTGCTATTACAGAACTTTTTGAAATTCTTATTACGATTTACGATTAGTGAAAAACTTTTAATATATTACCATGGGTACTACCATTACTGCGGTCGCAAAATTCTTTTAAATCAACATGTTGAAAAACAACAACGTTGAAACATAAAAATGTCGATTTTCATAGAATTAAACCACTTCTTCGCGCAAGCCCAGTCTCCGATCGGCGTAATGTGTCAAGTCGTAAAAATAACCTGGCAGACGTGATATAATCCGGTATCCAGCGCGCGCCAGGATCCAACGGATAACGAGCAAATAAATTGAAACTTAGAGCATTATTTTTACTCCACTCTACTACCGCTACCACCGCTACTACCTACTTACTACAGGTAGTCATCCAGTGCAGCAATGGAGATTCTGATCATCACCATCACTTCTACGCTGAGCAGGATAATCAAAGTCATATCACTGCAGTCCGCGACCCGGGCCACAATCATCCCCGTGTGGACGGGCGCGATGCAGCGACCTAATGGGAGCTTATTTCCGCGCGAGTTAACATTCCTCACCTCTGTTGGCAAAAAAGCGCGTAGGTAATAAATTATCGATTTTTATGCACGCGCGTGCCTCAATATATCCATCCAATCATCAAACGGCTAAACTCGTAGTAGACGAGTTTAAGCTTTGGCGCGAATGCGAACTCAAAAGCGCCATTCGCCGGCGGAATAAATAGGATAGAATGGAAACACCGTTATCATATCGACTGCGATCATCGTCGTACGTCTGATATAAATTCGCCAGTTTAAGCGTATTCTTGTTATTTAAAAATAATTGCTATCGCTCCCAGATAGTACACTCAGCGAAGAAAACTTTCTAAATTCATCAAAATGCCTTATGAAATATAGCCATAACTGAAAAGTATGGATACCATAAGAATACCTTTTGAAAATTGATCAAGCTAATTAGGTTAAGCTAACCCAATGTTTCCCAAACTTTTAGAAGCTATCGCCCCCTTAGAGCTTCAAAAAAATATTTTCGCCCCCCTATGTGAGATTTTATTTTTCTATAGTAGAAGGTGGAAACTATGCTTAGCTAAAGCCTTTAAAAGTGCTACTGTGGCAAAGTTAGTAGTGCCATTTAATGTATCCCAATCTGTGCCACTCTCATTTTTATTTAATTGTTTGGTGAATGCGCTGATTTTCCGCGTTTGGAAAAAATATACTGAGTTTTAACCATGCTTACATAAATAATTATATCGTGCTTATGCCTACTACTCAAACCATTGTTGATTGAGCATTAATTTATCAAAATAGAACGGAATGTAAACACCTATGAGCACTCGATATTCCCAACCAGATGTTCACAAGTAGTCAAATAAGACTGGTGGAGAATTTGAAACTAAAGTTGGGAATTTCTCCGAGAAGCTTCTCTGAAATATTTTCAAACACTGCGTCCTACTTCACATAAAAACTGTGTTACGAATTTCATCAGAAAAGTGTTTTGAAACTCGTCTGAATCTTATGCTTACGAGTTAAAAACCAATTTTGTTCATCAATTTGCAAAAAAAAACTCTGTTCTTTTCTTAATTTTGGCAAAATCAATCATGATTAACGAATGTTCGTTATAGGAGTTTAAAATATATATTTTTGGATTTCCAGAATAACAGAACCCTTAAGAAACACGTATAGCAGTCTTTTTTTCTAGCAATTTTTCCAATGAGTCCACATGAAAACTAATAATTCTGTAAAATTAAGTCGATATTCAAGTTTAATAGTGAAAGTATTTTATCGACAATCCTAGACAAAACTTGAACTTTACGCTTGAACGTCTGGGAATTTTTATGATTCAGTTGACATTCTCGACTTGTAGTTCAATGCTATTAATGGTTTCCAATCATTGAAAAATCGCCCCCCTTTCTAGTATTTTCGCCCCCCAATTTTGATTTTTAAAATTTTCGCCCCCCTGGGCCTGATTTTCGCCCCCAAGGGGGCGATTTCGCCCACTTTGGGAATCACTGAGCTAACCTATGACCTAAACCTAACATAAACTAATGAAAAGAGCAGAAAAATCGTAAAATGTTGCAGACCGGAATCGATCCATGAACATCGAGATTACTGAGCTCGTGCCCAACCTACACGGCTATCAACGCTTGAGAATATCGTGTTACTGAATACGTATAAAAGCAAAACTGTGAGTCAATTCTGCGTCATCAAACGACCAATTCATTCTAGTCGTTATGAATTGTTTACAGACCATTTCAAAAGTTAGACTTTATGATAATCTTAGCTTTATTTGGCTGAGTGTACGGGGTAAGTGTTTCAACAGATCCGATCGAATTGTTTGCTTCGCGAATTATATGAAGATCATTGGCAGATCGTTTGAAAGGTGGCACAGAACTCCACGTCCATGGTAAATGCATAAGAAACAAAGTAGGGTATGTGTGCCATCCGTAATCTCATGCTCCCATATTCATCCTATTCAAAAGCAAGCGATTACGGTACCGATTGATTCCGTCCTTTTTGTTTTCATGAGCACCCACTTCTAACAAAAACATACAAAAATATGAAACAAAACAAACAACGCTTCAATCCTCTGTTTTTCGTAGGATGAAAATGGGAGCCACATGCTTAATAAGGGAACCAATACCCTACATACTGATACCGACTGCTGCCCATTTACCCTGTGAGAATCTTTCTCTGTAATGATTATTTAACAACTGTATTCATTATTTGTATACACTTTATTACCGATACTTCAATATTACATACAATGATTCACACTCCAGACAACAATAACAACATCTCCACATATGACAGATACTGAATGTAAACATACACGCTAAACGTAATAGAGTAATACAATAATTTATTATGTGCATACCACAAGGTACCACATCTCGTTTTTTCTCCAGATCCGCAGCAAGGTCACTCCACGTTGTTTTCGCTTATAGTCTCCTTAGTTAATGATCGTCTCGCTTCAGTCTCACATCAGAATTAGTAGTACAGTCATCCATTTGGTCATCCATCTCTGCTCGGCATTTTGGTAAATTATTTGGCTGTTACTTATGGTTGTACCTAAAAAGAAATATTATATTGACCCAAGTATTTTCCCAAATCCCAAAATATTTTTAATACTGACTGTCAAGCTAAATATTACCTTTGCTGATGAATTAATTGAATTGCTTTCCTCTTCTCAAATGTTTTCAATGACAGGTAGCATGTAAACATTGTATACTGCCCACTGAATTTTTTTTTTGACATGTCCTTTCATATAAGAATCTCATACAAAAGGTATGTATATTCAGATTATTATTCAGACATTTTTTTAACTAATATGTCGGAACACTGCACGAATGTTACAGTGAAAAAAATATCAATATCCATTAACTCGTTTTCGATCCAAAGTGTCCAAGTGTCATACAAACACTATTTCATTTTAAGTTTTTTTTTTAGCGAACTTCGCTGGAACTCGTTTCTTGTTCAGAATATATTCAGAAGTTTGGCTTTACAGATTTTGTTTTCTAAATATCGAAGGCATTGTTACTTTTTTTAAAATCAAATCACGATTTCAAAAAACGTTGCTTGTCCAAAGCAATATTTGTAATACTATTTTTAGCTAAATAGTAATTTGAAAACTTGAAAACATCCAGTTTTTTTTTTAATTATATTTCATACATATTATTTACAAAACTCACACTCGCACTAGCTGTATGAAAGTATAGTAGAATATAAATATTCATTCTTTATTTTGTTTTTCATGTTGTAATCCTATTATTATCTCAAATTCTTAATACATACATCATCGTCGCAGTACCAAATCGAAATCACGCATTTAAGCACATGCAAAGTTGCAGTTGTGACGTAAATTTGAACCGGTTGCTGGTGTTGCGCATCATTAATCTACTTAAGAGCACTAATCTAAATCGAGTTGCTATGTAGGTTAAACATCAATTTTTGCACCGCCAGTCACTTCGGCTTCCGACCGAAAACGTAATGATAATAGTCATTTATTATATACAAAGCAATTTTCTCCAGATAACAAAATAAATCGATCATCTTATTGGAGCACTTTTCGACGGTTCACCTATTGTTTGATGGATGATTAACATTTACTAATAACTTTGAATTTGTGTTTAATCTTGAATTTGCCTAAAATAAATTGAAAGTGTATGAATTAGAAGTAGTAGGAAAGAGCGATAATTTGACAGATCTACAGGAAGTAGATGTTTTTCGTGCAGGAAAATTTTCATTGTTACACATACTAACGCATTAGGGTAGTCAGTAGAAGAGTCAGTCAAAATATAGAAGTCGAACGAGAACGAACAAATTTCTGTCGCGTAGGCCAATTGTGGGCCGAAAAATCCGAAGTTCTTGCAGTCCGGTCTTCCACAGTCGCGTCTAGTTCACCGTCGTGGTCGTGGGAGTGAAATTCCCGTTAGTTCGGTCGTGAGTTCGTCGTTGCTCCCAGCCGCTGCATTTGTCGAAAACAAATGGTGCCGAAACCCGGGAGGAAGATCCCAAAGTGAAAGAGTGTAACTTTGAACCCATATTTCCTCGTGTTCCGGAGTGATTCGTTCTATCTGCCGCGCCGTAGCGCAATCATACTGTCGCCGAGCCGCTCCGGATCACCATATCGCTGAGAGGATTACGCTCGAGAAAGTTCCTGTCCAGAAACCGATTGGATCAAATCCTACGATCGACTAGCCGAGTGAGAGGTTAGGAACACCGCGTGGCGTAAGTCAGACAGCATCTGCAGGTGGGTACGTTTCCCTTGTGACGCCGTAGACATGAAAAGAGCAGTTTTACGGAAGAATGTGCTACACCACAAAACACTTTTGCGGCGAAGAGACAACATTGTCGGCTCGGCAAAGTTGATCAAGACTTTCGACGAGCAGTACGAAATCGCACAGGTGAACCAAATTCCTTTAAGAATTGAGCGTCTTGATGAACTATGGCGAACCTTCGAAACCGTACAGGATGAAATTGAGGTTATTGAAGATAGCCAAGAAGAGTTTGCTGAGCTTCGTCAGCAGTTTCACGATATGTATTTCTCGTTAAAAGCTTCGTTGATAGCAAAACTACCTCGCAACGAAGCCCCTCGACCTAACCAAGCTGCACCTGTTGTTCCGGTGCCCCCTCCACATGTGTTGTCCGTTAAACTGCCGGAGCTCAAGATACCGGATTTTGATGGACAGCCAGACCAGTGGATAGAGTTTCGTGACCTGTTTAAGTCGGTCATACATTCCAACGTACAGCTGTCAGCTGTGCAGAAGATACATTACCTTCGAAGTTCTCTAAAGGGCGAAGCATCGCGTCTCATTTCGTCCATCCCGATCACAGCCGACAGCTATCCAATTGCGTGGAAAACAATATGCGATCGCTACGAGAACACGAATTATTTGGTGAAACAGCACATGTCTGCTCTGTTTCGCATTCCTTCAATCAAGAAGGGATCTGCTACGGCATTGGCTGAACTAGCAGACGAATTCAATCGCCATGTCGGGATTTTAGACAAAATCGAAAATCCCGACCAACACTGGAATTCGTTTCTTGTAGAACGGTTGAGTAGTTTGCTAGACGAGAAATCGCTTTTAGAATGGGAAACCCAGTGTAAAGAAGATGAACAAGCTGAGTACACAGGGTTGCTCGAATTCATCCACAAGCGGGCCCGTACTCTTCAGAAATGTGCCGCTTCAAGTATCGCCCCCGCGAGTTCCCATGTTAAAACTGTGAAGAACAAGTCTTTCACTTCTCACGTCGCTTCGGACAATGTGCAAAAATGCCCAAACTGTAAGCAGGCACATCCAGTAACACAGTGTGATGCATTCTCGAAACTAACACCGCAAATTCGATTGGATTTTGCCCGTAAACATCGTCTGTGCATCAACTGCTTGAGAGGTGGCCATATGGCAAAGGATTGCCGTAGTAGCTTGTGCAGGACCTGTGGAAAGAAACACCACAGTCTGCTGCACCTTCTACCGCTGACCTCTGCTTCTTCGATTGTTGAAACACCAGATGAAGGTGAACCACCAGCTACATCTCAAGCATGTACAGTGATCTGCACGACTCCCTCAACGATCACCTCGCGTCCGGTCGTAATTGCACCACCGGTGGTGCACGTGGCTTCGTTACCCCAGGCAGTGCCGTCGGTAGCCAATCGTACTACGTCGGTCGTTCGCGTATGCCCCCCTTCTTCGCCGCCGGTTGTCCCGTCCGACATTCTTGAGCACGTACCACTTCCACATTGCCCTCAACAGCCGGCCACTTCGTTGACAGAGTCAAATAGTACCCGTGACAGTACCGTCTTTTTATCAACAGCCGTTATCAGAGTTAAGGACGTAAATGATGTATATCACTTTGCGAGGGCTTTGCTAGACAGCGGCTCACAGTCAAATTTTATTTCGGAGGCTCTGTGTCAGAAGTTGAACCTTAAGCGCGTTCGTCACAATCTTCCTGTTAGTGGAATTGGGCAAGCTACTGTAAATGTCCGTTACAAAGTACAGATGGCATTTGCTTCACGATTCGGTGGACTCGATCAGCTTCTCGAGTGCTTGGTGTTGCCAAAACTAACTGTTAATCTCCCATGTCGCAGCGTTGATGTATCTCGATGGAATATTCCAAACAATCTACCGTTAGCCGACCCCAGATTCAATATATGCCACGGTATCGACATAATAATTGGAGCGGAATTATTCTATACACTACTCGAAACGCAACGTATAACTTTAGCTGATGAGTTCCCTCTTTTGCAGAAAACAACACTAGGATATATCATATCTGGAAAGGCGACTGCAAATTCCACAGAGTCAGTGGTATGTCACGTTGTCACCGACCAAGAACTGAACTCCCAATTAGAAAGGATGTGGGAAATTGAGGATTTCGATCATGGAAGAGCCCTCTCGCAGGAAGATCAGCAAGTCGAGGCCCATTTCATACGCACCGTCACTCGCGATGAAAGTGGTCGCTATATTCTACGCCTTCCACTGCGAGAGTCCTGTATTCCGCTGCTTGGGGACTCATACAAGGCAGCAGAAACCCGCTTTTCGCTAATGGAGCGCCGTTTCGCCAAGGATCATGAGTTGCACAGCGATTATAGCGAGTTCATGGAGGAATATATCCGGCTGGGGCATATGGAAGAATGCTCTCGCGTCGCGGGCCCGCAGTTCTTTCTACCACACCACGCAGTACGACGACCCGACAGCAGCACCACCAAAATCAGGGTCGTTTTCGATGCCAGTAGCAAGAGCCACAATCAACTGTCGCTAAATGAGGCGCTTTTCACTGGCCCCACCGTACAACCCAGCTTGCTTGCCATCGTACTCAATTTTCGAATTCCCAAATACGCAATCTTAGCCGACATCGAAAAAATGTTCCGGCAGGTGTGGATACATCCTGACGACAGAAGGTTTCTGAGAGTTGTTTGGCGTCCAGATCCCGCATCACCGCTAAAAACATAGGGGCATCTGGGGTAATACGCACTGTCGGGGCAAAACGCACCCCCTTTGTTTTTCAGGGATTATCGGTTTTAGAGCTTTGAAACCTTATCAGTCCAATAGAACGTCTTAATAAATGAGCATCTGGAAAATTTTACATATCTGCGTTACGTAATTAGTGAGAAAAATGAATAAAATTGAAAAGCACGATTCTGATGTAATTTTCCCGATCGTTTGTCGAATGATTTGATGGTGAAAACCGACCAAATATCTAATGCTGTTGTGTTTATTCAGTTCATTGAGGGCAATGCTAAGCATAGGAAAAATAACTTAAACAGTAATCTACGTAAATTATATGTTTTAAACTATTTTATTTTTTGGTATTGATTGGGGCAATATGCACTCCATTGGTTGGGGCATAACGCACCTATAGAAAACAAGCTGTAATAATATCTATGAGTGCTCTGTAAGTAATCGCAAACAAAATTGAGCTATTGTTTGTCTTAAAACCTTATAAAACATGCATTTTGTCTAAGAAGTAAAAAGATTTCTAAACTCGACGGTGCATCTTGCCTCAATGTTGTGGTGCGTCTTGCCCCTTTGTTTGAGTGCATCCTACCCCATTGTTGTAGTGCATTTTACCCCGAGCAAGGGTGCATACTGCCCCGCATAAACATACGAAGCCGTAATGTTAGTCTTTACAAAAAACTTAATTTTCAAGAGCTGAACTGTATTAAGGCTGAAATTTTGTTTGGTTTCTCTTAGAATGGAAGAATATGCAATGAATGCATGCATTAAACCAATAAATTATTGCCTTTTTATATGCATTTGGACGCATCTTCCTTAAGTGGTGCGTATTACCCCAGAATCCCCTACCAATTGAAAACCGTAACATACGGACTAGCTAGTTCCCCGTACCAAGCAGCGCGTGTGCTCAATAAGCTCGCTGAAGATGAAGGTCACAAATACCCACTCGCTGCACCTATCGTAACCAAGTGCTTTTATGTTGACGACGTTCTTGGCGGAGGGGACGATTTGGACGAAACCGCTGAGTCATGCGGTCAGCTTCAAGATCTTCTCGCACAGGGAGGCTTCACGTTGAGGAAATGGTGTACAAATCATCCGAAGGTATTACAGAAAATTCCTTGCGATCTGTGGGGTACCTCTTCACAGACAGAGATTGGGCGCAGCGAAACAACAAAGGCGCTTGGGTTATTGTGGAATCACAGTACCGATCGATTTGGATTTCAAGTACCAGTATTGCACTCAGTGGATGTTTTAACGAAGCGTTTGGTGGTGTCCGAAATGTCACAGCTTTTCGACCCGCTGGGGCTCCTTGGTCCTGTAGTAATCAGCGCCAGGATATTCGTCCAAGGGCTTTGGGCAAAACGATTGACTTGGGACGAATCTCTGCCAGAGGAAGAATCTAGGTGGTGGCATGAGTTCCGCTCGGAACTGGGACAATTGAGCGCTGTTTCGGTGCCGAGATGTGTACGCCCAAGCTGTCACGAAAACTACCAGTTACATTGTTTTTGTGACGCGTCGTCGAAAGCATATGGTTGCTGCGTTTTTGTCGTCGGACCGAATGATCGAGGAGATGTTGAACGAAGGCTTCTTATAGCGAAATCAAGAGTGGCCCCGCTACGAGGATTGTCTATTCCCAGGTTGGAATTGTGTGCTGCAGTGCTCGGCAGTGAATTGGTGCACAACTTACTGGCGACCACAAACTTTTCGTGTCCGGTTACGTTTTGGTCGGATAGCACGGTCGTGCTACAGTGGATACGGTCACCACCTAACGATTGGAAGGTGTTTGTTTCAAACAGGATAGCAGAAGTACAGCGGCTTTCACAAACGTGCCGGTGGATGTACGTCCCTTCTGGAATTAATCCGGCTGATAGAATATCTCGAGGAATTCAGCCAAGCCAAATACACGGAGATCATTTGTGGTGGGACGGTCCAGCGTTCTTATCTCTGCCGGAAGACAACTGGCCGGAATTTCCAAAAGGCGTACCAACTCTTCATGATGTCGAGGGAGAAAAACGTTCTACAACCGTGCTAGCTGCAGTTGAGGTCGACCAGGTCGACGATGCCATTTTCGAGCGGTACTCCGAGCTGGGAAAACTCTTGAAGATCGTAGCACTTTGCCTTCGATTTGGAAGAAACTGTCTGCGTACTAAGGCCGATCGGTCCGTTGGCCACTTGACTCCGTCGGAGGTGGACGAGGCGCTGAAAAGATTGGTAAGAATATCACAATTGAATATTTTCTCTAAGGAAATTCACGTTCTCATGAACAAAACTGCAAACGGTCGAGGTTCAAATGAATTTGACAGTAAATCCCCCCTGAAAAATTTGAATGTGTTTGTTGATGAGCAAGGCTTACTGCGCTTGGATGGCCGATTGAAAAACAAAGCTGGGCCGTTTGATTCCAAATACCCTCTCATATTACCAGCAAAACACCGCTACAGTTTCATGATAGCCCGATCCTTGCATTTGAGGACGGCTCACGCTGGACCTTCACTATTATTAGCCACCATGCGCCAACGATTTTGGCCGTTACGCGGCCGTGACCTTGTACGAAAGATAGTGCGTAGCTGCATTACATGCTTCCGTTGTCGTCCCACCGAATGCAATCAACAGATGGCACCATTGCCTGCAGCTAGGGTGGTACCATCGCGAGTATTTTCAAGAACGGGTTTGGACTACTGCGGGCCATTCAGCGTGCGTCCACTGTATGGAAGGGGGGCAAACGTTAAAATGTACGTCGCGATTTTCGTGTGCTTGGCGGTAAAAGCGGTGCATTTTGAAATCGTGACCGATCTCACGACCGCCGCGTGCATAAATGCGATAAAACGGTTTGTAGCCAGACGCGGGCGGTTAACTGAGCTACATTGCGACAACGCTACAGCATTCGTCGGGGCTGATCGTGAATTGAACGCGTTACGCCGACGATACCTCGAACAGTTCAAGTCGGATGAATGGACAAACTACTGCATCGAAGCGGGAATAAATTTCCGTTTTATACCAGCTCGGTCACCCCACTTTGGGGGATTATGGGAGGCCGGGGTTAAATCGTTCAAGTTCCATTTCCGACTTATTTTTGGAGGAAGGTCTTTCACTTTTGATGAGTTCTCCACCGCTGCAATGCACATCGAGAGCATACTAAACTCCCGGCCTCTCACGCCTCTCACGGACCACCCAGATGACCTTAACGTGTTGACCCCAGGCCATTTTTTGATTGGGGAACCCATGTTCTCGATCCCGGAGCCGGATGTCACTAACACCGAAGTATCCCGACTTTCTCGCCTTCAAGAAATGCGTCGATCAGTGCAACACTTTTGGAACCTGTGGTCGACCGACTACATCAGCCAGCTGCATCAGCGGTCCAAATGGAAGGCGGCCTAACCCAATCTCCAAGTCGGAGCTCTGGTGCTCTTGAAGCAGGACGGTCTCCCACCGTTCATGTGGAACCTCGGGCGAGTGGAAGAGGCGTATCCCGGAAGTGATGGTCTTGTGCGTGTTGTGCTGGTACGCACTGAACGTGGTTCATTCAAGCGAGCCGTCACTCAGGTCCGAGTGCTTCCGATCGAGGATGCAGCAGAAGACGATGGCCAACAGCGTACAACAAGATCAATGGTTGAAACAAACCGTTTCAACGGGGCCCGGGATGTTTGATGGATGATTAACATTTACTAATAACTTTGAATTTGTGTTTAATCTTGAATTTGCCTAAAATAAATTGAAAGTGTATGAATTAGAAGTAGTAGGAAAGAGCGATAATTTGACAGATCTACAGGAAGTAGATGTTTTTCGTGCAGGAAAATTTTCATTGTTACACATACTAACGCATTAGGGTAGTCAGTAGAAGAGTCAGTCAAAATATAGAAGTCGAACGAGAACGAACAAATTTCTGTCGCGTAGGCCAATTGTGGGCCGAAAAATCCGAAGTTCTTGCAGTCCGGTCTTCCACAGTCGCGTCTAGTTCACCGTCGTGGTCGTGGGAGTGAAATTCCCGTTAGTTCGGTCGTGAGTTCGTCGTTGCTCCCAGCCGCTGCATTTGTCGAAAACACCTATATAGGTGTCCACGTTTTTAGGAATCATGTTTCCGATAATTTCGGAATTCTCATGATTTACCATTTACCTTTCAAACTGAATGAGTTTATTTTTACGGTTTGGTCGTTCAATAGGTTTACATTCTACGATGCATATTTCCCCGCATTAACTGGTGATTCGTGCTCAATCAAATTTATTTTAACATTACAAAACCAAAAATTTGTTCCTTTGATGTCGCTCTTTTGGGTTCTGAACTGTAGGATTTATTTTAAAGGTGTACCTTCAAAATATTGCAAAAGCCCCTCAACATGTTATGTTCTCACTCTAGATACCTAATGAAGCTATTTCAGCAAGCCTTTTCTAAATTATTCGCATTCAATGTACCGTCAAAATTTAGAACTTTTTATCTTTAAGTAACTCTGATTTTTTTTAATATCCAATTCAACTAGTTATTTGACTAGCATGATACTTAACAGGTTAGTGGTTAGCAACTGCTCTGAATATGTCGTCTAGCTTCAACGAATGCTTTAACTGTCATTTTGACTTCCTATCTTGCAAACTACCAAGACAGTTTAATTGTTCTCACACATTGATGTTAATTTTCTTGAAGTTACATTTTTAGTCTTGTAAGAGAGAACAAAGCATTAGTTAAATCATGTCTTCATGTTAATTTGGTTGCAAGAGCCAACCCTTTTTACGTCTCGTAGACTTATTATACTTTACTGAGCAATGATAACTTCAATATATATCACCTGAGGTGGGTCCACAACAATCTCAGTATTTGCTCAGTTATATTCGCATTTGGAACATATTTAAATACTATTCGTTCCTGTTTTTCTAGTCACGCTCAGCCTAAAGTTTAGTTTGGTCTTTCGTGTTCTCAGTTGCCACTTAATTGGTGTGAAATTTCATTTTTAATGGTTCAATTCAACTATAAAGCCCAGATTGGAGTTCAAGAGAAATCGCTCAAGAAACTTCTAGAACGATTCCTGGCAGAAACTTTCTACGGTGACTACCATTTGAACTGTCATTTCTTCGCAACTGCGTACTGCGATCGAAGAAAAAACGGTTTCTTGAGCGATTCAGCCAAGGAATTTCCCATGCATCAAGATAGGCCGAGAAATTCCTTCTGATCTGAAAACAGCCCTTAAATCTGTGTTGGCTGGCAACCTGTTTCTTACGAAATTTACGACACTGTTGCGTTTTTAGTACTTTAATTTTTAATAACACAATTCGCCTTATACGGCTCTACAAAGAATCAACTATATCTGTCTTGCAGGTCTTACCGCCTTCAACGGCATTTCCACCTTCAACGGCTTTTTCCGCCTTCAACGAACTCTCCGACGGATCTTTCCGCCATCGACAGTTTTTCGCCTTAGATGGCTTTTCTGCCTATAACATTTTTACTGCTTTCGAAAAGTCTTTCCGCCTTCAACGGCTTTTCTATCTGTGATCCTTTCCGCCTTTTACGGCTATTTCAAGAATGTCGCCTTCATTGGCTTTAGCTTTTATCGCCTTCATTGGCTTCATCGCCTTCACTGGCTTTTAACAGCAACGGCAAAATTTGATTTCAAAATATTGTTTCACCTCTACGCCTTCCTCGGCCATCCGGTCAACAAATCAATACTTCATTCATCATTCAGCATTTAAGTCTAGATTTAGGACAACAACCCCATTCAACGAGTATCAATATAACAATCAACAAAACTTAGATTTACTTTACAGTTATTTATTTCTTTATCTGACAATAGTGATTGTCATCGATTTGAACTAAACAATACCGATCACCATCAAAATCTCTCACAGGTTGATCATTTTGACATTAGTCGAAGGTAGAAATAGATTGTTTGATTCATATTGAACAATTAGTACACAATATTTACCTTTTTGATTCCAATGTTGAAATTCAATCACAAGTCATCACCTGGAGGTCATCACCACTCTGCATGCACTACACACACCACTCATCTCTTTCTTTTCCCAAAGACAACACTTCCCGAACCGAAATTAAACTAATTTCACATGCACTGTTCACCGTTCTCGTCGCCAATGTGAGAATCTTTCTCTGTAATGATTATTTAACAACTGTATTCATTATTTGTATACACTTTATTACCGATACTTCAATATTACATACAATGATTCACACTCCAGACAACAATAACAACATCTCCACATATGACAGATACTGAATGTAAACATACACGCTAAACGTAATAGAGTAATACAATAATTTATTATGTGCATACCACAAGGTACCACATACCCTATTCAGAAAAGTTGCTCCAACTTCCATGACACCAACGAGAGGCATCTTGGAACGATCAAGACCCAACAGTATAAATTAGCCATAAAACTAATTAATATCGTCATACACATGTTTAATAAAGCAATCATCTCGAGAAGGTAGGTATGTAATTATGAGCAACAGAAGTACACATTCCAGTGCTTTCGCAGCAGCATATGTATGCTGTACTGAGCACATAACTAACTACCAGCACTTGCCGCAGGATTGCAGGAACATATATGCAATGGCAAGCTGGTAGCTGAGTGAATATGATTATAACTGGATCATTTATTTCAATTCGAGATCATGTAGGTTTTATCGAACATCATATAGTAATGATACTCGGGTTCGTTACCTACCTTTACTTGTTGGCTACAAAGTAACTTCACGTTGAGCGTATAATAGAGTACGCCTTGGGCCTTGGGCGATGTCTCTCCGGACAAGGCCACATGGACTGTCGTCGACAGCTCCACGAAATCGGTTCGTCTAATTTCATGAAAGCATATCCACTGTTGGAACGTCGCTTCTCAACATCTATGATTCAGTCCGCATCATTGAATCCGAGGAAATGTGCATCTGCTTGCTTGCTGGAGATCTCCGTCCCTTTTAGGTACCGCAATTATGCTTTGCGGCTCTGCAATACGCTTTTCCCGGGTCGCTGCAGAACTGGCTAACTTGATTTACGGCGACACAAATGCGTGCCTTGCGGCAGGAACTGGAGACCTTCTACCAGCTCACGGAACAGGACATTCTGCATCTGCCTTCGTTCTTCAGCGATACTAGAACTCATCTGCTTCGTCAACCTTTGATTGGACTCCACCGTGGTCACTACTGGAATACAGTTTTCACGCCGAAATTTTCTAGCAACTGCTGAACATAGTGTTTCTGCTTCAAGCAAACGTTATCCTTCTGACGCGGTTTTCGGATTCGAAGGACTTTGTTGGCCAATCTGAGATCCTTCTTCACAAACTTCTCTACGAGTTGCTTCTTCGATTCGTTGATCTAATACTGGCTGTTCGCAAATATAAGAAGGTCGTCAACATACACGGCCAGCCACAATCAGGATTGTTCCGTTTTCAATACGGTACTAGACGCACGTGATTTTCGCATGATTTCGGCGCGATACACCAACGTCTTTTTCATCCGCTCTGCCAGTCCGTTTTGTTCCGGATTATGCGGAGCCATTGCGGTGGATTCCTGCTTGCCTTAAGAATCGTCGTATATTACGATTGACATACTCTTTCCCGTTGCCTGTCCTGATTCTGTTGATGCGTTCTGTACCGGCACAGATGCGTTGTTGTACCGTAATCGAAAACCCAGACCTCATTGTCGTTTCCTGACTGCACTACGTTGAACGCTGCGAAAAATGCAGCATGGCCGCATTGTTCCCTGCGGCCATCTCGTTCGTGCTTTTTTTCGCTTGGTTTCTTCTGGCACTGTGTAGTCTGCAATAAATGCGCTACTCTCGTCAGCCTCGCCAGAGTCAGTGGACTACGCTACGATGGATCTGGGTGAGATCTTTCTGATTACATTCTTTGTACATAATTACATATAAATTTTCAACATCCGTTCATCTATTGGAAGCTGCTTCAGTTCTGGGCTCTTTCTAAGTTGATGAATGGATTGTTAAAATAAAAAAGCTTGCAAGGACTTGGCCAGGTGTGTGAAGCTGAGTGGGTCTATGACATTATAGATAGTAGCGACATCAGCAATGTCAATGGATATATCCAACTTTGCAACTTCACCCAAGATTTGTGCAAGTATTCATGCTATGCTTTGGTTTCTTCTGGCACTGTGTATCGTAGTGTCCCGATTACTCGCACCGGAAGTTACACCACCGCTGACTTACCCGCAGATTTTAGTTGTTGGTTCGAACTGCTGTAGATCGACCCATCGCTTGACTTGCAGACCTTGTCGACCTTCACGTCCTGCAAGATATTTTCCTTCACAACGTCCGCCGTAAGCTTCATACCCGGCTTCCAATCTCAGGAATCAGCGGTTTATACTGCTTCGTAGCCCTTTCATCCGTAAACTTCACTGCCAAGTATCGTCTACTTGAAATCCGACCATCAGCTTTCTGATAATTCGTCGTAATCAGCTTGATCACATACTCTTGAGTAGTCTGGTAGATAATTTATTCAGCCTGTTCAGCGGCGCAGTGTCATAACGTCCGAGGCCATAATGTCCCAGGACTTTATGGCGCATTTTTCCGGGGCATAGCGTCCAAACATGCAGATTAGGGTGGCCCACACTTATATGAAAAACAAAAATTTCGAAAAATGCCAAGTCTTACCTCCTCAATCAGTTGTTTTGGACTCCCAGAAGCTACGTTCAAAATTTGAGCAAAATCGGTTGAGCCTAAGGGGGCGCTCAAAACGCTTGAAGTTTGTATGGGAAAACTTGGCCAAATGTATGCAGAAATTTTAATTTTTCGAATTTTGCCGCTAGGTGGCGCTGTAAGCGTTCAATAATCAAACCATTTGGTATTATTGTAGGTGACTATATGCCAAACAAGTTTGTCGAAGACCGCGAAGTGATCCGACAGCTGTGAAAAAAGTTATACCCTAGGCAAAGTGAGGCAAAGTATTGAGATTTCATTATTGATATTATTCCTTTACATGTATTGGAAAAATAACAATAAAGTTTATCCTTACTTTTCGGATTGGATGAGGTCGAGACATTTGGCACTCGCGCACCACAAAACGGAGATGGTGGTGGCAAACAACCGCAAGTCTGAACAGCAGGCAGAGATCACCACAGGTGGATGCACGATCAACTCTAAGCGCTCACTGAAGCAATTGGGGGTCATGATCGACGATAAGCTGAAATTCGGAAGCCACGTAGAATATGCCTGCAAAAGGGCAAGCATGGCGATAATGGCATTGTCAGAGATAATGTCAAACAGCTCGGCAATAGTCTCGAGTAAGCGTAAGCTGCTCGCGGCAGTAGCGGTCTCCATACTACGGTATGGCGCCGCTGCATGGTCGAAGGCGCTAGTGGTTAACCGAAACGTGAAGCGACTTGAGAGTACCCACAGGCAGATGTGCGTTAAGGTGGTGAGCGCATACCGCACGGTCTCAAAGGACGCGGTATGTGTGCTAGCGGGCATGATGACCATAGCTTTAGTGGTGGCAGAGGATGAAGAATGCTTCGAGCGACGCGGCATAAGAGGCGCGAGGTGTATCGCCAGAACCTCGTCTATGCTGAAATGGCAGAGCGAATGGGATTCCTCCAGCAAGGGTAGATGGACACACAGGCTCATACCGAGCGTGTCCAAGTGGACGAGCAGGTCCCATGGCGAGGTGAATTTTCACTTGACTCAATTTCTGTCAAGCCATGGGTGCTTTAGGTGGTATCTGCACAGATTCGGACACGCAGGCTCCCCCGCATGTCCGGAGTGTGCAGACTGCGACGAGACCGCGGAGCATGTGCTCTTTGCATGTCCACGTTTCGTGGAGCAAAGGTCGAGTATGCAGGAGGTATGCGGTAGAGATATCACGCCTGACCACATTGTTGAAAGGATGTGTATGGGGGCGGACAAGTGGGACTCCGTTACTTCCACGGTTTCCCGAATCATACTTGAACTACAGAGTAAATGGCGAGCCGAACAACAGCTAGTTGAGATGGCCCCCCTTCCCCATCCAGGACCTTGAGTTCAACGGGTAGTCTAAGTACTAGCCAGGACCCGAGTCTCCAGGGGAGAGTGAACAACTTAAGGCGGTAGCTGGTGGAACGCTTACTATTAGAGTGTACCCCCTTCTCGAAGTCATCCCTAACGGGCGTACCGCGAAGGTAAGAAAAAGAGAGAATGAGTTTTTAGTGGGTCGATCCCCACATCACCCGAGGAACCACCTCTTGGGTATCTGTTGCAGATTTTCTCATTCTATAAAAAAAAGGTGCATGTTTCGGTACTTCAGGTAAAAGAATGGGATATTCTACTCCAGTGGTTCCCAATCCCCACACTAGTGATATCCGGTTTGTCACGCTGCAGTGATGTGTTTTGGTAATAAAGATTCATATGGTAGGAGCGGACCTGGTGTGATGGTTAGAACACTTGACTATCACGCCGAGGACTCCCGACAAACTTACAAAACAAAAAATGTGAGTTCTTCCTTCGGAAGGTAAGTAAAGCATGGGTCCCGAGATGAACTAGCCAAGGGCTAAAAATCTCGTTAATTGAGATAAAATGAATAAATAAATTCATATGGTACAAAGCCGATTCGACTTCTTGAACCTCTGAGGTAACAAACAAGAACTAAGAATACAGGTATGGAACTAAGAATACAGGTAGGGAGCTGTAGGGCAAGATGACCACCCCAAGCTTGGGAGGCCCCTTGGGAGCATATACTTTCATTAGGATATGGCTATTTAACACTCATCCCCTTTGTTTCATATCTTTTCTAACTTCTTAACACAAAAAAGCATTTTGTTTTGCACTACGAATGCAAAATAAATTCATCTGAAAAATGCTACTTTCGACATTGATTTTTTTCCAAATGGGTCAAGATGACCACCCCATCGGGGCAAGACGATAAATTGCTACTCTTTCCTGGCATTAAACTGTAATCCAACGTCTTGTAATGAACCCCCTTACGACGATTTCCAGCCCTGCGCCAAAATATTCAATGAAACCAATTACCGTTCCACAGCAAATAAATTCAAAATTGCTCTGAGGTATCATCGCCATCGCAGTTAATTTTAACTGCTTCAACTAATATGAAATTAGCCGGGGCCCGTAGCGTAGTGGCTACACGTTTACTTCATAAGGCGATGGTCATGGGTTCGATCCCAGCCCCGGCACTTGCAATTTTTCGTCAGTTGCTCTTCCTTCCGAGAGCGACTGACACCTGACCCTCTTCTGAGCATATGCTCTAACGGACCCGGAAACTTTGATATCGGCTATTCGCGACTACGAAGTTAAAAGAGATTCCAACTCTTTGTCGCACTAATGAAAAACCACGTAACGAACTGTCAGAATGTGCGTAAAAAAAGCAAAAAAAAATATTTCTCTCTCGTTTTTTCTCACGTAAATCTTTACGCACATTCAGTAACTTCGAAGTCGCGAATTGGCAACTCATAATGGATCCCCAATCGGACTGGAAATTGAACAAAAGCCACACAGCAACATCGTGCTCATCATTCTACCATTGACAGGTAGAAAAGTGACAGCAATAAGAATAGAGTACATTTAGGCGCTGTACAAAAGTGTAAGTGCAGTTGCCAATTGGAATGGATCACTAAAATAACTAAAACGGCCGCTATGAAATGAACAGTTAGCGCCACCGTAGCCTTGTGTGTTTGACGTAACTCGACTGCTGTCACTGTGTTACCGTCCATATACGGCGGCGCTTTTGTTTTGAATCAAAAACTTTTGATGCGGTGAGTAGCGGAAAAGTCGGCTTCAATGATCCATTGCTCACGCAGTGCCCTAGTGTACAAAAAAGCTGTAAATTAGGTTAAGTGGTTGAAGAATAAAAGAAAAACTAATATAAAAAGCAATTTTCTGTGGTTCTGCAGTACACTGATGTTTTAAGTTAAAAGAGATTCTAACTCTTTGTCGCACTAATAAAAAACCTCGTAACGAACTGTCAGAATGTGCGTGAAAAAAAAGCAAAAAATATTTCTCTCGTTTTTCTCACGTAAACCTTTACGCACATTCAGCAACTTCGAAGTCGCGAATTGGCAACTCATAATGGATCCCCAATCGGACTGGAAATTGAACAAAAGCCACACAGCAACATCGTGCTCATCATTCTACCATTGACAGGTAGAAAAGTGACAGCAGCGCAAAGGCTACCAGCTCGAATTAGAATTAGTGGAATAAGAATAGAATACATTTAGGCGCTTTTTTACGGTACCATTACCGTCGTAAAAAAAAACTTCAGTGTATCTCTAAACGTCAATAACAGTTTTGAGGCTGCTTTAGATTGGTTTTTGGATGGCGACCTTACCACAGGTGGCCATCTTGCCCCGAATGATTACGATACGTTTATCATTTTTATATGCCATAATTAATTTAAAATGTTGAAATTTTATGGTCGAGGTTTAGCAACAGTCACATATAGACACCATTAAAAATTAAAAACAATTTTTAAAACGATGTTATTTCAATTACTAATCCTTGAAATCAGATGACCTAATACTATAAGAAAACATTGTTTTTGAACACTCAAGCTTCAAACACTATTTTATAGCAGATTTTTTAAACTAATAGTAACTTTTTCGCACATTATAAACATGAAACATTGCTTATAATCACAAGCCATGCAGAAATATTTTTGTGTAGTGAATCAATACTTAAAACACAGAGTGACCATCTTGCCCCATAGCCCCCTACTGGTTGCAATGACTCGCCCGAACAGGAAAAAAAAATTCGTACTAGAGTGTAAAAAAATCGAAGATCCAAAGTAAAGATTGACATTCTCAATTTCTTTATTCGTGTTTGGCCACATTCATTGTCGGCTGAATACCTCTCTTTTTTCTGTCATGAATATTTTCTTGCACAACGTAAAATATCCAATTTCTGTTAACAGACGCACAATTCGACTTAATGAACAAGTAGAGTAGTTAGTATTCTGATTACCAGTTTTGATTAGATTGGAAGTATAATCGGGAGCTACGAAATTGTCAGTGACAGAAAAATGAATAAGTGAAAACATTCATTCACAAAAATGAATTTTATTTCAATCCCTCAGTATAGAATTTTCATAATTCACGTTCACGTCATTGAAAATGAAAATTTTTAACTATGGTTCGTACCTGTCACACGATATACATTTGTAAAATGGACAGAGGTAGTTATGGAAGTGCTCATAGAACACTAAACTGTAAAGCTGGTAGGTATCGTCGGCCAGGCGATTTAAGCAATTACAAATACAGTCACATGAATCCAGCTCATAAATCTGTTTATTTGAAAGGATAAAGGATACAATTTCGGATATTTCCAAGCAAAAGTAAAAGAAAGGCACAAAAGTTTAGTAATAGTAATTCACTTGTATCGGTTTTTATTTGACTTTGTTCACTTTTTTGTATTGACTTTTGGGTGTACATTTTGTGGTTTATTTTTGGTAGTGATTTTGAACATTCGGATTCACTGTGCCGTGCGCGTGTGTGTGTGTACGGTAGTGTAATGTGAGTGTTGCTAATTATGATATATTCCGTATTTTTTGTCCGAATGAAAATTTGTCGATCTTGCAATACCCTACTCTAAAACCGATCAAATTCAAGACTCGACTGTCAAAGAGCGTCAACCAAACGCTCTGAGGAGGAAATGCACCCGGCAAAACTAAATACCTATAACAAGAAGGTTGTAGTAGTTCTAGAGCTAGTTTGAGGTGGTTCTAAGTATTTCACCGAACTGTGGTTTTGACTGTGTGTAATATTTTACTAGTATAGGTAATCTATCGGAAAAGGATACTGATTTGCTACAGTGGGAAAAGTTGTTATCAATCAATAATTAAAATGGTAGCAGGAAAAGAAAAATCCTTGTATATTGGTATCAGATAGAAGGAACTGTCATAATACATTTTCTACGTTGTACAACATATATCTGCTCTTCTCAACAGATGAATCCGATCATCAATACTCTACTCCGTGCTGGTTCCGCTGTAGCTAGTTTCCGTTTGTTTTTTTTCGGATTAAAAATTGTGTTAAAATGTCTTGCTCCAATTACATTTATCTACTTGTATCGCGGTTCTATGTTGCTTTTTTGTCATTTTATTGGTATTTGTACAATCATTGATTAGATATATATATATGTATGTGTGTGAGTTCTTCTTACTGATACACTCACTATAGAAGTTTGTAAGTGCGGTAAGTGCTTACTGATGGGAACTGTCGGGTTCGAACTCAGCAAGGATTCCGTCTTCCCATGCAAGGGGTACTCATCTAACAAATCCAACAACAGTTCATCATAGTCATATAAAATGTATGTAGCAATTGGGTTTATACATTGGTATTCAGTAAATCTGGTAAGGTTTCATCTACACAGGATATGAATCAATAACTTGACTACAACAGCGCGTTTTACCTCAGTTATTCCAAATGGGAAGGAGGATTATTGTCTTTTTACAATGTGCACCAAAAACCGAACCTACGTAAATAGAAGAAATTTACGATGAATTGCATCGTATATGTTTGCAAAATATAGATCATACTACTTAACTAATGTTAATTTAGTAAACAAAATTTTAATCATATTTTTTCAACAGTCTTCTAAAGTTCTTTTATTTTTTTTTTTTTATTTATTATGTAATTCAAATTTCTTTTCAATTTTGTATAGCCTGTGAAAGTCTTCCATCGTCAACTCCCTCGTTTGCAGCTCCCATGAAAAGCTGCTTCCTGGAAATGCTATGAAGTATGAATTGAGGTTGATACATAAAGACTGTTTCAATAATTCATTTCCGTTGAGGCACCGCAAACATGTTCATACTAGAAATATTCCAATTAAGTACCTTAGGCAATAGTTGAAAAAATAGTTACGTATGTATATTTATGCTTTAATAGTGCCAATTCCAGAAGGGGAGTTACTATTTAAGAAAAGTTAAGGAAACTATTCAGCAATAGAAATTATTTTTTCAGCCACAGAAATTCCATCTAATACGTCGCATTCTAGCCTTCCATTTTTCAAAATTTTACCGAACAACCTGGGCGCCTATCTAGCCATAGAAAATATGTATCAAGTATATGAGAAAGATATCTTCCCTCACGTTACATTTTACAAGCTCTTTGAATGTGAACTTCCACAAAAATTCTTACGATAACAAATCTAGCTCTATAGATCAATAAATTAAACATTAGCAAAACAATACTTTTTACAATTTTAACCACCGAACCGAGCAAACCTGATTGGGTAGAATATTTAAATCCGGTAATTTACAAGCTATAGATTTACAGAAGCCAATATTACGTCTCTAATTTACAAGTGTAACAAATAACGAAACGAAAAATTTTACAACAAAAAAGGCAAGAAAGTTAGTGTCTATAAAATAATTCTTTCCAGACTTTTTTTTGACAATCTTACACAATAATCCATCTCTTTTTACATGGTTATTTCTCAAACAACCAAAGTTCGTAAGTTCATTGAATGGCACAACAGAAAAACCAATAGCCTTTGTTTTTCCGGTCCACGATTTCACTATTTTGTGTTGGTTTAGACTTGTAGTTCACGAAAACTCAAGCACCAATTTTTTTTTTGTTCTTGGCAAACGACTGCAATTATGTTGATCGGATGAATTTGGCACTCTCAGTCTTGAAAATCAAACGATTTATTTTATTCTGCCCGACGTTTCGGCCATGGGATGTGGCCTTTTTCAAAGGACAAAAACGATAGACCAATTTTTCCCTTGAAAAAGGCCACATCCCATGGCCGAAACGTCGGGCAGAATAAAATAAATCGTTTGATTTTCAAGACTGAGAGTGCCAAATTCATCCGATCAAGCACCAATATTTCACGAATGCTCTTCACTCACTCGAGAGTGAAAACTTTGTGTCGAAACAAACAAAACAAGAAATTAATTGATGTGTTATTTTTTTTACGAAGACAATCAAAAAAGGATAACATATAAAACACAAAAAATAATGTTGTACGATGCCGTTGATTTGCTACGCAACATTCTAAACACTTCTCAGACTAAACAATGCTTCCACAATATTTACAGTTCACGTTACCCTATATACCAAAAAATCAGTGCCATCACGTGCTTCTTTACGTTGCTTTGCTACTTCTGTTCTATTACATGCTTCTAATTTATAGTTAACGATCACAATCACTATCATTTTCAGTGTTCTTTTTTTCTAAACTACTAACATACCCCCTCTCGAATCTTATGAGTATCGAGTATGTCCGCGCGTTATATGTTTGTGTGTGTGTATGTGTATTAATGTGCCCTCTTTCTAAGCTAGTTCCTATACTTTTTTAGGTAGTCTTATTCCAGTATCTATGTAATAGACGTGTGCTTTTGTTGGTAGGTATCGTATTTCAACACGCCTCCTGACCGCACTGTTTCAAGTGCTGCCAACGTGGTCTGTACTTCCGTGGTCCATTTTACGTGACAAAATCCGACAATCTCACTACTACGTGCAACAATTCACGGTTTGAATACATGTTTTTTTTCTCTTTCTCTATAAAGGGACACAACAATGAAGAACGTTTTTTTTTTTCGCTCGGAAAGATTTCCAGTGTTTGTGAGTGTTTCATGTCTTTTCTGTTTTTTTTTTTGTATCAAAGAGTGCAATTCTTCATTTTTTCTTTCTTTCTTGATTTTGTGTAAGGCATTAGGAGGAAGAGGAAGAGCCATTGTTTCTTATTGTTTGCTTACATGCGGCTGTCTATAGGTTAACCACTAATTGTGCTGCGCTCGCTTGCCGAGCATGTAATTTTTCCACCGTTCGGCAGTTTGGGAGATGATCGGATCCGGATCGATCGTGGCCAGCAGCAGTAGCTGGTTGACGTGTGTCGCGTGGTAGTCCCACCGGGCCAGATTTGGAGCGATTCCTACGGATTAATGATTGGTTAACTTTTTGATAGGGGTGTTCGGATAGCTATGCTCAGGATTGATCGGTTGTTGAGAAACAAAGTAGCTTAATTGTTGTTGTTTCTGGAAAATAGAATTCCAGCAAATGTTATTTTGCTGAATAGGTTTAAGAAAAATATTATAGAACCGGTAATAATATAAAAGAAACTAATCCATTGCAGTAATAAAACAAACCATCAAAATATTTTGATGACTAAAACGAAGCATAGATTCGAACGATATGCGGAAGATTTATGCAACTGCGAATGGTGCGTGGCACAATACTGTGTCAATGTGCGCCATAGAGAAATTTGTCGTAAACTACAATGTCGGGCCGAATGAGGACGTCTGTAATAATATCGCGATCCCAGTACAGCTTTTGCAACTCTTTTCCAAAACCGGATCCGGCTGGTACTTGTAGTAGGGTACAAATTTGTCGACCACATTGTGCTTTAAAGCAAGCTGTTGGTGCACAATCTTGGCAAAACCCCAAAGCTGTATGTCAACAGGGGCACAGCAAACGTGTTGATCGCCTTGATCGCCTTTACCTCGTTGCCGGCTGACAGAAAGCTCCTCAGAACACAGTTGACACCAGGGTTGACAAACGTCCTTCTCGTCACCACTGCGTGAAGATAACAATAAAACAATCTGCGTCCGAAAGAACAACGGTGACGATTAGCCTTTTCGTCGCCGACTGCGGGCGTCACGACGAAGCTCAATCATAAATAGTCACCCACCAACTTTTCCATCGTCCTCTTTGTTCCCTGGAAATAAGCGACGACGGGCCAAGCGAACGCCAACTGGGAATAGCTTTTATTGGCGTTTCGGCACTTACGGTAATGTGAAACCTCACTAGCTCAGTTGGTAAGAGTGCTGGATTGGCAATCTAGAGGTTCGTTGTTAGATTCCAGGTGCAATTATTTTTTTTATTAAAATCTTTTTTTTTGTGTTGCTGGTGACAACATTGACTCCGTCGGCTAGATGCACTTGGACGAAGAGCGAAACAAAGCGAATGAAGATTTTGTTTTCGTCACGACGCAAGCCCTTCACGACGATTCGCTGGCTTGAATGAGTCATCCGATGCGGAACGAGCAACGATGACGATCTAGTTTTCGTTCTCGTCGTCGACTTTTTTGGTCGTACGGCGACGATTTTCAGCCCTGGTTGACACGATGCAAGAACTTATCCTGCAGGTCCTTCTTGGTCGCTGTGTGGCGAATACCTCTCAGTTGCAGGAAGTCGAGGTATTTGTACGCTCCGCCTTCAACCATATTCCGAATCTCCTCCTGTTCGTTGACGCGGAAACAGTTGGCGTCCACTACTTGACCCCGGCAAAGATGGACTGACCGACATTTGTCAATTCCAAACTTCATCCGGATGTCGTTTCTAAATACCGTCACAAACTGCTCTCACACTGATTCCTCAAACAGCTTCAGGTCGTCCATAAAGAAGGTGTGGGTAATTCTTGTACTCCTTTCCCCACTTTCCAGTTGGTAACCATAGTTGCATTGGTTTAGTGCTCTTTTGAGAGGGTTCATAGCAAGGCAGAACCATAGCTGACTAAAGGTATCACCTTGAAATATCCCCCTCCTGATGCTGAGAGTTCTGGACCGTAACACAGCTGTTCCGTCGGTAATTTGTAGGGACGTGCTCCACATTTCCATAGCATGTTTCATCAGCCTAATGACGTTCCCATCTACCTTGTACAACTGCAGTGCCTTAAGTACCATGCTCAGGTTCATCTGCTTTTCGGTGGTTTGACCCACAATGACTGCATCTATGATGATCTGATCTTTGCAGCCTTGCGTGTTCTTGCGACACCCTTTCTGTTCCTCGGTTGTCACGTTATTAGCATCGCAGTAGGCTTGTATCCTCCTCGTTGTTACTGACGACAGCAATTTGTACAGACTCGAGAGATACGTTATTGGTCTGTACTTTGCTGGATCAGCTTTGTTTTGGTCCTTCGGCAGAAGTTAAGTGATACCCCTGGTAATGGACTCTGGTAACTGCGTGGAGTCTTCTTGCACCATCTTGAAGCATTCCGCCATCAGCCCGGGAGTCGTCGTGAGTTTTTACAGCAAAAATTGTGCACGAAATCGGGTCCTGGTGCAGTTCAATTTCTGGTATACCAGGTAGTCTCATGTATATCCTGGGCGGTTACTAGGACCGCGGTCGTGTCTCCAACTCCATTACACTGTCACTCTTCTTCTGCCAGCCACATCCCATAGCAGCTGTTCTGGACAAGGTTCTCCCATAGATTGGCCCAGAACCGCGTGACGTTGCTAATTTCCGGAAGGCCTTATCCATAATCAGACTTGCCGTTACGAATGCAATTGTACAACTCCGTTTCGTTAATGTTGAACATCTCAACTTCTGGTTTTTTCGTTCCGCTTCGAACATTCGCCGTAACGCTGTAATTGTTTCGCAAGAGCACTCAACCGCTGTACATGAGTGTCGAGGATCTCCGTAATGTTGACTTCTGTGAGATCTGCGGGCTTCACAATTTCAGCAACTTAACGAACTACACTCATTGATCCATTTCCCTCTACTGTGATAATTGACCAATCTTGGTCCGCAATGTAGCGATCCGGTTCTCCAAACGTCGCATCCACGCGGATTTTTGTGTGCTGGAGCGTGTGCGACCTTATCACCGTCTCCTTGCGGGCGCGTCCGTAATCAGTGATTACTAATCACAGCGTCTTGACAACAGTCACCTCAGCTGAATACACAGTACGGCCCACAAGTACTGTGGCAAAATATCATGGTTTAGGATGCTTACTGTTAATTGTTAACCAACAGGAATTTCGCTGGTTTGGTATTCGTTACATGGACATGGAGTCTGTCCCACGGAACAGCGTGACTGCTGTGTCCATGTGGAGCGCTAGTTCATCTCGTAGTTGCTGTCGTTGTATATCCGCTGTTGGTCCTGGAGCAGTGGCTTCAGTCGAATCACGGCTCTCACTTGCGTTCGATGCATCCAGCCTAACAGAACTCCTTCTCGATGTATCGCTCGATCTTGTCTTCTTCTCTCCCAATTCCTTCTGCGCAGGGATGGCATGTCACGCAGAAATTGTGCCCATATACGCTCATCTTTCACTGAACTTCTCAGTTTCATTTACCTTACAAAAGAGAAAGAGAAAAAACGCACAATAAAATGTACATAATTTCTCTCACGCAGAGTTTTTGTGCGGGTGATTAGAGTGCTGCGTGAGAGCAATGAGAGCCCGCAAGTCATAATCCCAGTGCGCAATTTCTGCGCGCACGCAGAAAAAACAGAACTCAGTGCACACGCAGTCTGTTCAAAGGGGTCAATGTTGCTTGAGCATTTGGTGAACCGAAAGCATGCCAGTGAGTCCAAAACCCGCTAAGGGGTATCAAATCCTGTGATATCAGAGATAAGCAGACGTCTTAAGTTGGTCAAGGACTTACAGTTGATGGATTTTTCAATTCCAAATTCCACCAACAGGCGGTGCTAGTGCGCTAACAAATTTTGTTTTACATATATATCAGGAAAATTTGCAAAAAATTGCAACTAGCGCCGCCTAGCTACAGAAACTCGAACCAAACGATAATTATTCTGAAAGCCCTTGATCTACCAAACAATTTTGCCGAAGACACCATCTTTCTAAAGAATCAGAATGCTGAGATATGTGAAATGTAAAATTTGTACGCTATCTAGCACCGCCTAGCGGTGAAATCACGAATCACGCGGCCCATATTCTGAAAGCCCTTGACCAGCTGAACAACTTTGCCAAAGAAACCAACTCTCTAAGTAATCCGGATCCTGAGATATATGGGATGGAAATTTTGTCAGTGTTGCATCTGCTTGTCTAAGATATCACATAAATCACAGACAAGTAGATGTGACACTAGCGAAATTTCAATCTCATATATCTCATGATCCTGATTACTTAGAGAGTTGGTGTCTTCGGCAAAGTTGTTTAGCTGGTGAAGGACTAACCGATAATAAGACTTAAGATTCAAAATTCCACCGCTAGGTGGCGCTAGAGAGCAAACAAATTTTAAATTTCGCATATCTCAGCACCCTCATTTTGTAGAAAGATGGTGTCTTCGGCACTATTGTTTGGTAGATCAAGGGCTTTCAGAATAATTACCGTTTGGTTCAAGTTTTTGCAGCTAGGCGGCGCTAGTTGCATTTTTTTGCAAATTTTCCTGATATTTATGGAAAACAAAATGTGTTAGCTCACTAGCGCCGTCTAGCGGTGGAATTTTGAATCTTAAGTCTTATTATCGGTTAGTCCTTGACCAGCCAAACAACTTTGCCGAAGACACCAACTTTCTATGTAATCAGGATCATGAGATATAAATATAAGATTGAAATTTCGTTAGTGTCACATCTATTTGTCTGTTATTTATGTGATATCTTAGACAAGCAAGTACTTCCATACTCCTGTGGTACACACAGTATTGCACTGGAAGCACGACTGAGTGCGCTCTCAACACGAATTTTTGTGTGCACATTTTCTGCGCGCACAAAATGTGCACGCAGAAACTGAAAAAAACATGTTTGTTCTAACATTTGTTTGAGCACTCATTTTGAGGGTGCCGCGATGGATGCCAGAGAGTGAGCGGCTGGTTTGTGTGTGAAAAAGGTTGCGTAGTTCACCCTCGCTCTCGTTGAAAGTCGTGTGTAGAGTGTATGTTTTCTCTTCTCACGTTTCGCACTGAGGAGCATGCCATCTCTGCTTCTGCGCTTCCAGCTTCATGCATTCTACTTCTGCAGCTGTGAGCATATTATAAGATATAATTGCTCGCTGTCGTGTGTACAATTTGTTCAAGTCAAGCTTGTTCGTAAAGCGAGGGAATATCTCGTTGAACATTTCCAGCATCCCTGATCAGCCGGACATGTCCGTCTCCATCCTCGTGCAGACAAAATAGCCGTGTATACGACAATTGCAATATACATATACATCTCTGGTAGTTAGTTCAGAGACAAGTGTACCGTCAATTGCGTTGTTGGCAAGCATACATACTCGAGGCATGATACGCGAGTTTGTCATTACTTATTTTTTACTGAAAATAGCAAACACCGGATTCACAAAATTTCCTGGATAGAAATTCTCCCTGCGGAAGTAAGGTGCTCGGACTAAAGCCACTTGGGCTGTACCTTTTTTATCTTAATGATCAAACCTACAACCGTGAGAGCAATAAACTTCGACAATTCACCATACTTACCCAAAGTAAAGTGCCTCAGGTCATAACTCGTTCCGGACCCGGTATCGAACAGCAGCAGCATTTTCTTCAGCGAAAGCATACCCTGTTCGAACAGCGACGCCGCCTCGTTGGAATGATTTGCCGGAGCAGTCGAGTTCAGATCGTACAACCCCAGCAGCGAGTAGATGAACCCGTTCAACACAAATGAGGGCGGTTTCGTGGGGTACTCCTCGTACCAGGCGTATTTCCCCAGGAAGGTGGCCAGAACGCCACCCTGGTAGGATGGTATCCGAAACAGTTTCAGTCCATCCAGGGCGGCCTTCAGGTACCGCTTGTCACCTTTAGAGTGGTGATACGCCCTCGCTAGTAGCGATATTGCATGCCCTTGGGACATCGCCGAGTACCATCCTCGCGATAGCTCGCCGAAACCCACTCCCAACTTCCGCCGTACCGGAATGGGCCATCCTCCCGTACTTTGATCCTGGTGTCGAATCATCCACTCTGCTGCGTCGTAAAAATGACTGATATGTTCACTGGTCGACAACGTCAGATTGTCGAAACTCCCATTTCCTGGAAAGCGAAATCATAAGTATCACTATGAATGAGTATTAACAAGGACGTGCTATCTTACCTAGAAATGAAATCTCCACCACCTTCAACTCAGTTCGGCGCATCTTCCGCCGTTTCTCCGTGTTGATATACTGCGGGAGACCTTTCTGCAAATCCACAAACAAATCCCGCGTCAGTCTTTTCCAGCTTGAAGTACTATTCACACCGATGCCGTAGTAGATGTTATCGTCCTGGACGCTCATCATCAAGTCCGCCAGTATGTAGATCACATTGTACAGTTTCTGCGTCTCTCGATTCTGCAGCGTAACCATAAAACTAGAATTTGGCCGCAGCAGTAGGTTCACACTAAGCACCAGATCCAGCACGTGATCCATCGGAAGTGCTATGGCGCTATCGAAGTGCTTTCCAGTCGAGAAGTGCACCACCGTCGTATCCTTGTCCTTCAGGTAAGATCGACTCAAAGAACTGTTCTTCGGAACTCTCCACTCGGCCAGTTCCCTTTCTCCATCCTCAACCACCTTTCGCCTCGGTTCCGGTTCTGTCAAATTCTTACTGTAATGCGACAGCCCAAACTGGGCGATCTGCGTTGCGTAGTAATAGCCCTGACTTTCCCACTGGGTCGATATGGGAACCCCCTCGATCGCACTGATACACTTGACCCGATCCCGCATCTCCACGTTGTAATTCTCGAAATACATGAAAATACCCTTTGGATCGTAAACCCCTTTCGGATTGTTCACCTTGCCGTAGCTGTGGGACCAGTCGAAACGCTTGGCGCCATCTACCGTGTTGAGCGATCCGTACACCTCAAAATACTTGTTCAGGAACGAAAACGGCAGATATATTTCGTCCCCTTCGCGCCGACACCCGATCGTATACTCCTGGTTGATGACGCAGTCGATTTCCTCCGTCAGTTCCAGTTGATTGTCTACACGATAGCAGAAAACGTGAAAAATGAACGAATGAGAATACCGTGTTAATGCTTTTCGGCTCCGTTATGTTTTCAAGACGCCTGAGCCAATGATGCGAGCATCTTATTTACATACCACTATCGTATCGGTGGTTCCACTTTGGGACGAAACCGCGGGCAAATGGCAGATCGCCGCCGCAGTTGGTCCACAGAGTGAACGTGATCAGGAATACGGCGAAGCACAGGCATATCAGCAGAAACTTCAGGTTGAGGCGCATCATTACAAGAAAGAATCTTGTCTGGAAGGGGAGTGAGGAGAAAATCATCATCAATTAGTGATAACATACCTAATTAATAACTGAATAGGTAAATGTGAAGCAAAAAAAAAATAAAATGATCATAAACCCATGTGCACACTAAGATTGATTGGAAATAATTTGCTACGACAAAATTTTATGTAAATGAAAGCACAGAGAACAGACATTTAAGCTCGAACAAAAATACGTCGAAATCGTGTGTAAAGGATTTATGTATACCTCAACGCCATCAACGTAGGCTGCCCCACTTATAAAGTCGATTTGATCCCACGATGGCAGTGTTCATCGTTGAAATACACTAGCCCACAAAGCGACACGAGCGCCAAACGATAAAAAACGACGAGCACTGGAAACTAAAATGACAACACAACAATGTAAGTGATGGGACGCTAGCGCCACACAACGGGAGCATAACCACATACTCCGAAATGACCGTTACAAAGTTTTACACAAGGCAGACAGCGAAGATAGACGTCTGTTCTCTGTGATGAAAGGCACGGGTACAACACCGAGAAAAATTTCTACTCAATGACTGAGTGGGCCTTACTCAGAAATCGAAAAATCCTTTGTTTTCTTACTCAGTTTCGGCTAAAAGTGGGACAACCCATTGGCAATGGGTTGTCCCACTTTTAACGGAAACTGAGTAAGAAAACAAAGGATTTTTCGATTTCTGAGTAAGATCAACTCAGCCACTGAGTAGAAATTTTTCCCTGTGAAGCTTTCTGTTAAGTGGTAAAAAGTTTGTATTTGCACCGAATTTCATTGAAAAATTCGATTATTCGTCAACAATGGTTTTAATCTTAATTTGAACCATCGTAATCATAATTTGAACCAATTTTAATTTTAATTTGAACTACTGGCGGCAGCAGCTCGAGCATCTCCCACAACAGCCAATTTCGTGCTGAACAATAGAAAAACATATGGATCTACTAATTCCCATAACTATTTTTCATTAGGCAGTGGAATTTCAACTAAGAATGTTTTAAACTCTTCAGGAACTTGGAAACAAAATTTGGAATTTTTCATCCCCCAAGAGTAAACAAAACAACCACTAGCGCAGTCTGTTGGCCAATACTGGAAGCTCGCCCCCGTTTACTAGTTCAAATTTAGATTACAAATGGTTCAACTTAAGATAACATTCTCCAAGTAAGAATTACTTAAATTTGATAATTTTATGACAAATAATGCGGAATATTATTCGGTTGATTGATTCTACGATAAATAAGCTTTCATTTGACGTGTTCACATATTGCGTGTGATACAATGCATGAGCTGTACGAGTGCACCGAAAATGTGCTTTCTCTGGGGGGAAATGGGTGAAATCACAGTGATTTTTCAATTGCCTGTTTTCCATGACAAAAACGCTATTTTCAATGCTTTTGAAGTCCATGTTATCAGGTTATATTACGGAAAGCTGTTTAACATCTTTTTCGGAACAATATTTGCCTAAAAAGTACGTCGTTTTAATAAATTTCGAAATGGTTCAAATAAAGATTACAATTCGACTAGTTCAAAGTTAGATTTCTTACCCTAGGATATTTTTCATATTTTTACTGAGTTCTCAACAACAGATTTAACTCGGTACGCTCGATTGTCACTTTACGAAATAGCGGCTTACAACAACATCTGTTCCCTATGTCAGTGGCGACAGATCGACATCCAACTATCGGTGAAGAACTCTAAGCACGACTGTGTACAGAGTGCAACGAACGAAAGTTGACTGTACTAGTGCTAGATTCTGGAAGTCGCTTCCAAGAATCTTGCACAAGTAGCCGGGTATTCCAAGATGTAGGAGCGCATCGCATGACTTCCCAACTGGCACTTTTGAACACGTTCCTTACATTAAGGATTACTACTGCTCAGTAGCGAATTTGTAACCGGTCTTTGTAACCGACAAGATAGCGTCTACGGTCGACCTCCCCTTTCCGGAAGCCAAACTGGTTTTTCGAGAGACCATGTCTATGTTCTCGGTGTGGCTCAACAGTCTGTTAAGAATGATCCTCTCAAACACCTTCCCCGTCGTGTCGAGCAAGTGTATTGGTCTACATATCAATGGGTCTTCGGGTGGTTTCACCGCTTTTGACAAAAGGACCCGGCTCTGACGCTTCTCAACTTCTAGGAAGACTTCCTCATCGAGGCATTTCTACATAGCAGATCGGAACATCCAAGGATCCTCTACAATAGGTACGTTTAGGGCCAGGTTCGGAACACCGTCTCGACCTGGCACTATACCTAAGATAAAGGATTTTGCAATTCCGTGCAAGTTGCAGTCACCAGCAGTCCTACGAAAGGAGGCCAAAGACTTAAATAATGACGCGGAAAGAGCCCCTCGATGATCCTACCCAGCATCTCTGGAAACTACTCGGTAGGAGTCATAACACCTCTTGTCTTGGCCATCACGCTTCTGTAGACATTATCCCACGGTTTCACATTGACACTGACAGGCAGGCCCTTTTGCTTGTCTTTATGTCGGTCTTGACTGACTTTGGTAGCCACGAATGCCACCCGTCGCTCATTTCGCTCCTCGTCAGTACGTTCTCGCTGCATCCGTCGCCTAGCCCGAAGGTTCGCAATAACTTGAGTCCATCAGTACGCCGGTGGCCCCTCATCCCAAGAGTGGACTTGCCTAGGCATGGTGTGGTGACATCACATACACGCGAGAGCGCCGTTACCAACTTGTCACCGCTTAGACTGAGTAAGTTCCGCTCACGGCAGAGCGCCTTCCTAAATACCTCGTCGTTTAAGTATCTATGATATCTTCCACCTACGAAGGCTTGACCTAGTCGACTCTGCCTCTGTCCGCTGCCTGCTTTTATTAAAGTCGATACTGTAGCGAACTGCCACGAGGTCGCTATGAGTGTTGGCATCATCGACCTTCAGTTCTAACTACTTAGCCCAGGACTACAAAAAGTAAGGACGATGATTGACTCCGCTCCGCTCCAGCTAAAGGTAATTTTGGTACTAACATTAGCCAGATCGACATTAAGCATAGCCAGTGCTTCTAGCAGGATCTGACTCCGCTGGTTCGTGAATCGGCTTCCCCATTCCAGGGCCCAGGTACCCGCTATTACCACCGGCCTTCGCTCTTTTTTTATCTGTATTAACAAAATTTTTAGCCCTAGGCTAGTTCACCTCGGGTCACACGCTTTACTTCCCTTTCGAAGGAAGAACTCACATTGTGTAAGTTTGTCGGGAATGGGATTCGATCCCAGTTCCTCGGCGTGATAGTCAGATGGTTTAAGCATCACACCAGGTCCGCTCCACTAGTAGGATGTGGGTGGACACCAATTCCTGGACGCCGCCATTTTGGAATCATCCGAGAATCAGTTGTCGTTACCGACGGGTACTCAGATGGATCCGAAATGATAGCGATATCCGTATCCCTCTCAGCAACTGCCTGATACAACAGTTTCTGAGCAGTATCACAGTGGCTCAGATTCGGCTGCGCTACCTGCACTGTGAGTTGTCAGCTGTGGCTCTTTAGAAGGCTGACACCTTGGTCTCCAGTCAGGTGCTTCCCGTTTACGGATTTCCCGGAGCAAATCAAGCACTTGGGAGAGTTTGTGTAGCCTTCACCTCTACATTACCTACGAAGCTTGATTCTGTCAGGGCCTTTCAGTCTCGCGACTTGTGTCTCGGTTCAAGACACTCACTTGAATCAAACCTCTGATGGCTCGTGTACGTCCAGCGGACGTACCGACCAGCCAACCTTGAGTTTCCTTATATTATCGGATTCTCCACCACAGGTAGCTAAACCAAGGCCACCTTCTATGTTCCGCGCATTTTCCGTAGACGAACGGCTATGGTGGCCATCTACACCTTGCACTGTTGCCGCAGTGCAATCTCTACCGTGTTGATGATCTCGTTAAGGTTTTTAACCTTTAGAGACATCGACACCCTCATCAAGCCTCATCTTCCACCAGAAACTTGGAGACAGCACCCTTGCAGGTTTTTTCACGCTTGAGCTCGAGGATCATTACGCCTGTGCGAGTACGTCGACTCCAAGATCTACGAGCTTGGCATCGCTCCTCATTGCCTGTAAGACTTTCGAGCACTTGGACTTGTCAGTCCTGATGACGGATGCGTCACCCTTCTCATTATTTTTCCTCCTGTCCACTTGTTAGGACGCCGTCTCTCTAACCCGCCCAAACCTGTGGTGGCTGAGGACCTACAAATGGTCGCAACTCCTTCCTTCCTTCAATGCGGAATGTACCTCTTCTGCATTCTTCTGATTCTGCAGGCTACCTGCGAAAGCGTAGGCCTCCGACTGGGTAACCGCCTATCTATTCCATCAGTCTCACGGCCTGTGTTCCTACTGCAATTGCCATAAGTCATGGTTCTTGGCCGTTATTATTGGGTTACGAAGACTCAACAAGGCCTGCTTGAGGCCCTTGCTGAAGTTCGACTTCAAACAGGCTTATCCTGTGAGTCGTGTGAGGTGAGACGTCTCACCGTGAGACTCTCACGTGACGTGAAACCGATCGTCTAACCTCACACGACTGATAATGAATACCAGAATTATTCTGGTAGGTGCTTTGCCCTCCTAATACTTATGACACACATGTGATACAAGAATCACTGTACAATTGCGCTTGAAATGAGTGCCATACTGAAAATTCTCTCAGTTCAAGTCAGTCTTGTTAAAATTTTCTTGACACTGCGTACCGTTGTACAGGAATCACACTCGTATCACATGTCTGTCCGGGGTATAAGATGTTAGGTTTTCCCACCACGATGGTGTAGTGTACGTTCAGCGTGCCTGTCTGGGTCATATTGACCCCAACATCTTACTAAGGTTAATACCGTCTAGCATCACGCCCGCCTTCGTTTCTCCCTGACCCTGACTTGGCGAACTTTATCACTCGCCCCCTAATCAGGCAAGTATGCACTTCAAATCGTTGTGAAACGAATCCTTAAAAGTTGACACAAATCAAAACAATTTCGTTTATAATTCACAAGTAATAAACTCGAACCGGCACCAGCAAGCAACCCCGGATCATAAACGCAGCAAAAACAAAATCCGGGTCATAAATCACCATCAACAACCGCCAACACAGCGCAGAACGCATACATCAAAACAATGTTTTTTTCCATTTTTCTCGTCCATCATCGCCACCCGCACCGGCAAAATTTTCCGCCGCAGAATCACTTTGGCTCCGTGGCATTTCCTTCGCTCTCATCGGGAAACACGGGACAGACAGACGAGCACAGAAAATTGGGAAACTGAGTGGTGGGCAGAGATGGAAGGAAACGAGCATGAATAAATCAATGATGTGATGGGGAACGAACGACATGGGCAAAATTGTAGCAAATTTTCTGACACAGCGAGAGGGAAGCCGTTCCACCTGAGAACGAGGATCGAATGTTGATAGGGCATTGAGAAAAAGAGCCACCATTAACAAATGGGATTGCAATCTGTATAAGGTTATACAGTCCGGTCTCCTATAAGACGCTGCCACCCACTTTACGCCCACCGTAATTCCCACGTTTCCTTTCACCAGTTTAGTTCATTTTCGATATGTACTTACCTTACCGATCAGGCTAAGGCCGGGGTGGCCTCTGCTGTACATAGTAGCCGTCTCCATTCCACTCGGTCCATGGCTGTTTGTCTCCAGCTCCGCACTCTGCGTAGGGTCCGCAGATCGTCCCCCTACTTGGTCGACCCACCGAGCTCGCTGCGCACCACGTCTTCTTGTACCGGTAGATGACTTGAGAACCATTTTAGTCGGGTTGCTATCCGACATCCTGATGACGCGACCCGTCCACCGTAACCTTCTGATTTTCGCGGTGTGGACGATGGTTGGTTCTCTCAGCAGCTGATGCAGCTCGTGGTTCATTCGCCTTCTCCAAGTCCCGTCTTCCATCTGCACTACGCCGTAGATGGTACGCAACACCTTGGTTCTCTGCACGTAGAGTCCATGTTTCGTGCCCATAGAGAACTACCGGTCTAATCTGAGCGTTTTACAGATAGTCAACCTCGTGTTACGGCGAACTTTATTCGATCGTAGAGTTCTGCGGAATCCAAGTAAGCACGATTTCCTGCCACAATGCGCCTCTGAATTTCTGGTTGCTGAATTGCTGATGTCGTTGTCGGCGGTCACCAGTGAGCCCAAGTACACGAATTCTTCAACCGCCTCGATTTCATCACCGTCGATAGAAATTCGGGGTGGCGGGCGCGGTGATTCCTCCCTGGAGCCCTTTGCCATCATGTACTTTGTCTTCGACACATTAATGACTAATCTGATTTCTGGCTTCTGGCTTCACACTTTAGTCGGATGTACGTTTCCGCCATCGTCGCAAATTTACGAGCTATAATATCAATATCATCAGCGAAACCAAGCAGCTGAACGGACTTCGTGAAAATCGTTCCACTCGTGTTTATCCCCGCTCTCCTTATTACACCTTCTAACGCAATGTTGAACAGCAAGCACAAAAGACCATCACCTTGCCGCAACCCTCTGCGGGATTCGAAGGGGCCCGAGAGTGTCCCTGATACTCGAACTACGCACATCACTCGATCCCAAGCTCGATCCATCGTCGCCTGGATCAATCGTGTCAGTTTATCCGGGAATCCGTATTCGTGCATAATCTGCCATAGGTGTTCTCGATCGATTGTATCATACGCCGATTTGAAATCGATGAACAAGTGATGTGTGGGCACGTTGTATTCGCGGCATTTCTGCAACACCTGGCGGATGGCGAACATCCGTTGTAGCGCGTTCACCCATAAATCCAGCCTGATATTGCCCCACGAACTCTCTTTGATACGATTCTCTTTGATCCAGGTCTTTTTTCTGCTCGGCCCCAGACGGGAACCTGCCAAAGCCCCAAGCTGCTGGTCTTGAGCCGACGGCTGCTTCCGGGGTGGGCACTCAAGGCCTCTTACGGTGACCTGGATCTCAGGGTCGTTATTTTAAGCTTGGAAAGTTAGCGGACTCACTTCCCACGATTTAGGCTCCAATTGGACAAATAAATTGTAGATGGCGGAAAAGGGATTACGTGATTAAATAAAAAAGTATCTAATTCAGAAAAATTCAATATTTAATTTTAATTCAGGTTTTAATTTAGTCTCAAGTGAAAATATAGGAAATGAGTATAAATAACGAACCAATTCTGCTCGGGTAGGTCCGGCAACGCACGTGGATGGTCGTCGTGCTTCGCGCCGTTCCTCGAAGCTCGATCTTGGACGGATGATCGTCTTCGGTGCTCGCTAGCCGTCGCTGTCGTCGGCGTCGTCGGTGGCGTCGGTGGTCACTGAGGTTCACGGGTAATTCACGCTAGCGTACGTCGACCCAGTCCCACGCGGCACTTCTTCCACACTAGGCACTTGGTTGTGGTCCATGGCACTTTTCACTCCCCGGCGGTAACGTTGTGCGGTAATATACTTGCACGGAAACTTCGAGGCCGTTAAATTTCGTGGTACAGCTCACTGGCACACCGACGTAGATTTCGTCACTGTTCCACGCTTTCCACGCTCGCCATAATGGCGGATGCTATAAAAATATTTGACAGTATCTGTGCCCCAGCTAACGCAACGACTTATTTCATCCATAGCAACCATGAGCCATTTTACGAGACGTTTCGGATCAGCTGATCGCTCATTTCATGAATGAAAATTTGACAGGAGGTTGCGCCCAAGCCCGTGAGTGTTAATATCAATATCAACACTGTTGTCGTTTCGTAAAATAGACTATTGATAAACACATTTTTCAACGCACGCTAGTTTGAGAATACTCATTAAATGGGTCTCAAGTACCCATTTTTTGCATTAGTTCTGGGCTGTCAAATAATGGGTGTTTTTCAAACTTCAGATAATGGGTATTTTTTCCACATGTTGGAGTACAGCCAGACAACTCTACAATGGGTAAATAATACCCATGGATAAGTTTGACAAAAAACGTCGCCATGTTTGAAATCATCTTTGAAATAAATTGTTAAGTGTTAAAGTTATTTGAAAACTCTTTCAATACGTGGCAATCCGCGGCAGCTTGTGCGTAATTATGGTTTTCAAACAAACCGCGCCGTAGGAATTCGGGTGTAAAGTGAAAATGAACGGACCACACCAAAAGCAGGCCGATATATTCCGAGAGCTGGAACCTAGGTAAATTCTCGATCATTTTTGCAGCGTATTCCATCCATCATTCAAAGAACATTTTTCTAAAGCTTATTTTATGAACTTTTAAGGTAGAGTAACGCCAAATGATGAACATCCAAGTGGCCAACCTGAGGACGGACATCGTAGGATATTTCACGCAAAATTGAACTAACAGTGTGCTATGGAACTACCTACCTACCGGCTTCCCGGCCCCGCCGCTGCACGGCAGAAACAACTTTATAGATTATGTATGTAAAGTTTGTATCGAAAAAGATTCGTTCAAATAAAATTCAAAAGCAAATGTAATGGAAACAATGGAAACGGCATTTAATTTAATTTTTATTATGATTTATCTTTATAAAGCTGGCGTGGCTGAAAAAAATCCAAAAATGGGGTATTTTTACCCATTTTCAATTGAAAAATAAATGGGACATTTTTACCCATTTTTTGAAGTTCGAGTCAAATACCCATTAATGGGTAAACGGCGAATACCCATTTAATGGGTTAAGCCACTTTAGTTCGAAATGAGTACTAAAGTACCCATTAATGGGTATTCCCGAACTAGCGTGCGGAAAACAAACCAGGCAAATGACTCGTTATAATAGGCAAACAAAATTATCTCTTTTTAAACATGTATTTTTTTTTTCTAGCCTGAAAACTGAACAAATTAAGGGTTTGGTCAAGAATTTTATGAAATGCAAAATGACGTAGATATCGGTGAGGCGATTTCAACGATGAGGAGGGCCAGCAATGGAAGCCGACGGTGAAGGCTGGCACAAGCACAAACCGACAACGGTGCCCAAGGTTGATAAGCGGTGCCGAAGAGAACCATGGCCAGTCAAGGAGATCGTCGCCGGGGACCAAAACGTAGGCCAGCGAGGACTGCCGCCCAAGGAAGTCGGCGAGGGAGGCCGGCGGTAGGAGGCCGAGAACAGTGGTTACCGTAGAAATTTGATGGTAGCGTGGAGACTTGAGCACGAGAGCGGAAAATTCTATCCGGATTGACAGTCCATGGACAGCAAAGAAGAACAGCGCCGGAGCCAAAATGTAAGCCAATGAGGGCGACCGCCGATGGAGGGCGGCAATGGAAATCCATTAACAGCGGTTGCCGTAGAATTAGAACGTCTATGGCGGTGCGACGGCACAACTCTCCACGCGGAGACGTGTTCACAAGGGCGGAAGACGGGTAGTTCTTCGGAAGAACTGGTGAGCTGAAATCGCAGATTTATTAAGATGGGCAGCTCCAATCCTACGCTATGGACGTCCATCTACTGCGTTTCGGTACTTGGAAAAAACCGTACACACATTTCTTACTCGCTCACTCGATAATTAAGTTCCAAAAGGGTGAGGTTGGGAATATGCGAAAGTATTGTTTCATATCAAACCTCATTATCATCTATTTGATATTTAACCAATGCTTGTTAAGACGTCCCATCATCTCTATCGTATTATTTTCATTTTGTCAATAATCTTTATAAGATAGTGCCTGAAGTCCAAGTTGAAGTAACTTGTCTTTTAAAACCATTAAAAATCGAATTTAATCCAAAATTGCATAAATATTTGAAGAAAAAAAATACATCCATATTCATTTGGTGTAGCATGAATGTAGACTTTGTCTGATGCAATTCCACTAGTAGTTAATCCGAGGAAAGCTTCCCTATCTCCGAGACCCGGTCTACACACACGTGGCTAGCGCCGTGTACTATGAGATGAGACGACTGATACCACTTGTGCGGTCAGGAATTGCTCTGGAAAATCGCCTGCCAGCCTTCCGTTGTTGGTGCGGTGTTCGCAACTTCGGAATTCATCTCACCCGCTGTCGACTAACATTTCAGACCGCCTGTGGATCTCTCGTGTACACCATGTGCTCACCATCGAGGAGACTCGCTAACGCAACTTGGAACATCGCAAAGGACAAGAAGAACTCTCCCGAAAAAAAACACTTCTGAACGAAGGCTGATTAGTGATTATATTTCGACGTGCCGACGGAACTGCCCAGCCCAGCCTTAAACAACACACATAAAGTCGTCCATCCAGCATCCGGATTGCTTAAAGCCATTGTCGACGATGTCTTCCGATCGTCCGTCGGCCCGCGCCGCCGCCACCACTAGACGGGAACTTGAGCTTAATTTGATGATCTACAAAAATACAGCTGAATTTTAGGCATATTCAGAGAACATGGATGATGTCGTCAATAAATCCATATTTGCTTCATCTTACAAAGTCGAATTTGTTTTGTCGAGATTGTTTTTCGATGACAATGAAAAAATGTGTTTGTTACAGGTTGCTATGTTGCTATGGGCGAAATAAGTCGTCGCGTTAGCTGGGGCACAGATATTGTCAAATTGTTTTATAGCATCCGCCATTATGGCGAGCGTGGAAAGCTGGATACTTATCTGGACGAACATTTGAAAAGGGCCTATCTGCTTTTTGTAAACAAACATGTTTCTGTCTCTGCAGGGCCCATCTGCATCCACCCACGCACATCAACACCCTTAACAGATAGCTTGAAGAACACTCTTTCTGATAAGGGTGTTGATGTGCGTGGGTGGATGCAGATGGGCCCTACAGAGACAAAAACATGTTTGTTTACGCAAAGCAGATAGGCCCTTTTCAAATGTTCGTCCAGTTATGTGGTCTACTACGGACTGTTAATACTTTAGAATTTCGTTACCGAATAAGAGAGGGATCCATCCATGCATCGGGTTTTTATTCCAGTCGATGTCCTGGTTCCGGGATCCATGATGGGATGACGTGGCATTCATACTGAGTATGGTTGGTATGAATTGGATAGTCGTTTGCTGAGGATTGCGGACTGAAATTTGACAGCAGCCAGGCTGCTGCCAAACCTCCAAAATGATCAGAGTATGCCTAGATACAAGTTCGGTTTGTAAAGTCACGCTAAAACAAGTAAAATGTTCAATGACACAAAAACTTGTTCATCCTGAACGAAAACGTTTTTCTAACGCTTTCCTGTGTAAAATTAATATGTGCTAGTTTATAAAATATATTTGAAAGCTTGCTTAAAACCAAAGCAAATGATAACATACGTTTTATTATAACTTTCGCTGTAGGCAATTTGGTTAAACTTTGTGTGAAGTAGTTCATGCGTGTGCTTTGAAATTGATTTCCATAGAGATAAGCAACTCAACAACGGGGAGCACTCGAGGAAAACATACGTGTTCAAATTGAATAACCAAAATAGTTGAGTCCGCACAATAGAGTTAATAAACTATAGAGGACGAATGTCGCTGCTGTTCCCTTTGTTCTCGCTCGCAAACATGTCGGGTATCTATCTGTCAAACTGCATACTTTTTCGCTTTGACACTTATAGCCCGGCCTATCTCCGCCAGCAAGAGATGTTTCGCCAGCGACGCCAGCGACATTCTTCCTCTATAGTTTATTACCTCTATTGTCCGCACACCTCGTTTGGTCAGGGGGTATTGGATCGTGTGGATTGTGATTTTTAAATTCAAATTTTTATAGGGTTGTAAAGGGCATCTGACACCAAGGAAAAGGAGTAGGAAAGATGATAGGGATAGACTAAATTTGATTCAAATAATTTTTCAATTCATTTTCTTAAGTTCTATTTTTTTAGACTTTAATTATATTAACACGAATTCATTTCCATTTACTATCTACAAAATATTTACATATTGGAACCTACTTGACAGGTTACATCTTGCAATCGGTGATAGCAGCGGCATAAGATTTGAGAGAGTATCTTGTAGTGTGATCGCGCGGTAGTTCCCGCAATCCAACTTATCGCCCTTTTTGTAGATGGGACACACGATACCTTCCATCCATTCCTCCGGTAATACTTCCTCCTCCCAAATTTTGACCCAGTGTAGTGCTTTCACCAGTGCTCTCCACCGTATTTTGAAAGCTCGCTTGGTAGTTGATCTGCTCCATCGGCTTTATTGGTTTTCAAACGGCCAACCTCCTCCTCAATCTCTTTGAGGTCAGGGGCCGGAAGTCTTTTGTCTTGTGCCGCCATTGAGGTGCTCATCGTAATGCTGTCGCCACCTCTCGACCACCTCACGCTCGCTCGTGAGAATATTCCCGTGATTATCTCGGCACATGTCAGCTTGTGGCACAAAGCCTCTGCGAGAGCGGTTCAGCTTCTCGTAGAACTTTCATGTATCCTTAGCGCGGTACAGCTCTTCCATCGCTTCGCGATCTCGTTCTTCCTGCTGGCGCTTTTTCATCCGGAAGACTGAGTTCTGCCTGTTCCGCGCCTGTCTGTATCGTGCCTCATTCACTCTCGTACGGTGTTGCAGCATTCTCGCCCATGCTGCATTCTTCTCGTTTTTCAACTGTTCACATTCGCCGTTGTACCAGTCGTTTCTGTGATTCGGAGCCTAGTGCTGTAGCCGAGGTACTACCTATGGCGAAACGGCGTTTCTTACTCAGCCGCTGGCGCTGGATGCCAGAACAGACGCTGTTTGAGCCGCACCTCCTTGGTGAACAGACGCTCGGGTCGTACTTCCTCAATCTAGCTAAAGTCAGAAGGACAACAGTGCTCAGACTGCACTACCAGCTAAGCACACAACTATTAGCTGGCGGTCTTTGTTATAGCTTCACCCATGGAAGCATATGAGCCTCATATTATGAGGTAGGATCTTGTGAGGACCAGAGCTACGTTGGACGCTCTCCTTATCGACACACCGTTTTGCAGCCTTTCGGCTGAAGCTTATACCTACAGCACATTTTGATGAAATTTCTGCAGGACATCTTCCTCAGATACCTGCAGAAAAACTCCTTCTGTGATTTCTCCAGGGTTTACTTCAAAGACGCCTTCGAAATTTCCCTCTGACATTTCCCCAGGGAGTCGTCCAGGAATACCGGATAGGATTCATTTCAACGATTCATGCAGAGTTGCTTGGTTGAATTCTTCGAGGAATCCCTGTTTGATTTTTTTTAAGAATTCTTCCTGGGATGCTTCCAGGATTTTTTTCAATTTTACAGTATTGATCTTGCATATGCAATATATGTATACATATATTATCCTCGGCAGATATCTCACAGAATTTCTCCAGGAATGTATTCTGGAATTTTTCTATGGATTCCTTCAAGAGTTCTCTGAGGATTTCCTCGGGGATTCGTCCAATAACATCTCAAGAAATTCCGTTAGGAATTTATCAAGGATTTTTTCTAGATTTTTCACAGGGACTTTTCCGATACTGGTATTAGAAATATTTTGATTGTGATAATGAAAGTGTGTGCTAATAAAAAGTTTTCTCCGCTGTACTTTTTCCGCGATTCCGCTCGTGGCGTGACAGCCGATACTACGTGTTCCGGAGAGTTCAGTAGTTTCGTGTCGTAGAATTAGTCGGGACCGGGAAAAGTCAAAAGTGCCGATACTCGTCGTTGTTCTCGTGTTTTGTCGTGTGCCGCTACCAATTGTCCGGCAGACGCAGATGGGAAATTTAGAATCACGGGGATCATCAAGAATAACTTCGGACCACACAAGCTAAATGGGTGAGAGCTTTCCAATATTCACCATATTCCATTCAATATCATTATTTACACATGCCTATATTTCCAAATCATATTTAACACTTATTTGGAGCGTTTGGTACGGTATGTCCACGCATCCCTCCTCCCTTGCAGATTCTAGAATTGCTTCGACGGAAAACAATCGTTTTAACTCGAGACAATTCGAAGAATCATCTTTGCGGTAAATACAACGCAGTAGGCCTGGCCGCTTTGACGCTTGCACCATATTATTGATATGCTGCAAGCCTCAATATTGACAAGAAAAATAATTGGGTCTAATCTAACCTGATCACTTTCCAGCATGCTTTCTCGTACTGGCTGCGTTTGTATTAGATTAGATTAGATTAGGGACTTTTCCGATACTGGTATTATCACCCCCAGTATCACATGAAATAGAATTCGCTTTCACTGCTGTCTACCTACTGTCTTGTCGCTTGGAGTGTAAAGGCTGTGTTCTAGTAGGCAAGTTATGTCAAGAAAAAGCAGAAGATGTAGTTATACTGTAAAGATGTAAATACCACTCCTGATTCAAATTTGACACTGTGTGACAGTCAGGGCGCAAAATTTTCATAGTCATTGACTGAAAACAGCACGAATTTGAATGATTATGCACTGAATATACAAAACAATCAAATTCATTTTCGCTCTCTCTCTTCACACAGTCAGTCAATTCGTAGTCATTGAATATGAAGGCGATCGAGAAACATCTTCATAATTACCTACGTTTATGTCTGCGATTTCTTCCAAAAACACTCCACAACAATCAAATGGGGAAAGATCTGTGTAAAGCACCGTTAAATGTAATCGAAACGTTAATATTTTATCAGCAATTTAACACTTTGTAAGATGTTTACAAATATTCATTGACTTTCATTCAGTTGACAAACGAGTATCGAGCAGCTGAATATGAATATGCAGGCAAGTGAATGAAAATTGCCGCACGGTGAACTTCAACTCGTCTGCTCGAAAATTTTGCGCCCTGGTGACAGTAGATTCATATTGGCATATTGAACCGTGGACAACGACTCACGGCACATCAACTACTGATCCTAGTAGGCATGGCCAATCTCAGCCACCCGCGTCGTCGTCACTCATAGTAACGTCACAGTGCGAAGTCAGACTGCATTCTGGCAGCTCCCGCTTGCTCGCAACAAATCTAAAGTGCACATTTGGCGATCCTGCCGGATTTAATTTCAAGAGAACCTATTGGTAGTAGATATGGGCAAGCGGGGGCATTCGAAAATAGTACTGATTGTGCCATTGTGTGTGATTTTTTTGCCTTTCTCGTACACTAAGTGTACTGGAAAGGCTATATGTTCACTCCAAAAATGACTTTTTGATAGAAGGCCCGGAGGGTTGAGTCACATATACCAATCAACTCAGCTCGACGAATTGAGGTGATGTCTGTGTGTATGTATGTGTGTGTGTATGTATGTGTGTATGTGTGTATGTGTGTGTACAAAAAACTCACATCACTTTTTGGCAATAAACCTCAACCGATTTTAATGACCGACGGTTCATTCGACGCGGAATCTGGTCCCATTGTTTCCTATTGAAAATGGTTCGGATTGGTCTAGCCGTTCCGGAGTTATGGCCATTTAGGTGTTCTGGACCGGTACCCCTGGAAGAAGCCTGATATGAAAATGCTACAACTCTATGCATGCGACATATAAAACCGCGGCATTTTCCGTAACCTGATGAACGGTATGCAGGAAAATACTCTCAGACGATATTTGAACCAGTAGTGTTCCAGAACCGGTTCCGGGTGCCCCGCCGGAAGTGGCCAAATATAAAAGTGAACCAAATCCTTGCATGCGACACATTAAATAGCGGCTTTTTCGATAACCTGATTAACGGTATGCAGGAAAATAGTCTCAGACCATATCTGAACCGGTAGTATTCCAGAACCGGTTGCGGATGTCCCGCCGGAAGTGGCCAAATATTAAAGTGGAGCAAACCTATGCACGCGACACATCAAATCGCGGCTTTCTCGATAACCTGATAAACGGTTAGCAAGAAAATAGGCTCACACCACATTAGAAACTACAGGTAGTGTTCCGGAACCGGTTCCGAGTGTCGCGCCGGAATTGGCCAAATACAAAAGTGAACCAAACCCATGCATGCGACACACCAAACTGCGGCTTTTCTGATAACCTGATGAACGGTAAGCAGAAAAAGAGTCTTAGACCATATCTGAACCGGTGGTGTTCCGGAACCGATTCCGAGTGTCCCGCCGGAAGTGGCCAAATACATAAGTAAACCAAAGTAACGCATGCAACACATCAAATTGCGGCTTTTTCGAAAACCCGATGAACGATTAGCAAGAAAATAGAACCAGACTACATTAGAAACTACCGGTAGTATTCCGGAATCGGTTCCAGTTGTCCCGCCGGAAGTGGTCAAATGTAAAAGAGAACCAAACCCATGCATGTGACACATCATGTTCGGCGATGAACACAAGAAATTTAGGCAAAGGAACTGGACTGTATATTGGCACTGCATATAGAGAATTGGATTTCGGATTGGGAGGAAATAATCACTAGAGCACTTTCACTTTCACTACTTTATTCTCTACTGCTAACTATTTACACTTCACACTTTGGCTTATTTCACTTCGCGTTGTTCAAGCCACGCGAACGCTTATCGATCACTTTCAAAATTCAAACTGACTCGCTACTGCGAACGGGTCGCGTTTATATATCCAAATTTGGGAACGTCCATAAATTACGTCACGCAAAAATCGACCATTTTCAACCCCCCCTCCCCCCCTATGTCACACTTTTTGTATGGGTCCTCTGAAATTTTTGTATGGGTCGTCACACTTTGCTGAACCCCCTCCCCCCTCAAAGCGTGACGTAATTTATGGACGTTCCCTTTTAATCTTCTGGAAATACGTGGAAATTTCTACGCGCGCGTAGAAACCACGCGACGCGTGTGGAACGACCCATCATCACCACGCTGGCTGCAGGGCGACGAGAATCGATGATGATGATGATGACGGTAGCTACGGCGGCGGCATTCGCTGCTGCACTCACGGTTGGATCTCACCGCACTCACTCTCTCGCTGCTGCTGGGTGTTCCGTCGGCTCGGGTGAGTGCGCGGGCATTGTGATGACGGTTCCGATGCGATGGTTGGTGTTGGTTGCGCATCTGGAAATACGTGGAAATTTCTACGCGCGCGTAGAAACCACGCGACGCGTGTGGAACGACCCATCATCACCACGCTGGCTGCAGGGCGACGAGAATCGATGATGATGATGATGACGGTAGCTACGGCGGCGGCATTCGCTGCTGCACTCACGGTTGGATCTCACCGCACTCACTCTCTCGCTGCTGCTGGGTGTTCCGTCGGCTCGGGTGAGTGCGCGGGCATTGTGATGACGGTTTCGATGCGATGGTTGGTGTTGGTTGCGCATCTGGCGCCGTCCACAAATTACGTAACGCTCTAGGGGGAGGGGGGAGTATCGCCGAGCGTTACACCCCATACAAAAATTTTAGAATTTTCATACAAAATAGCGTTACGGAGGGGGGGGGGGGGTAAAAAATGGCGATTTTAGCGTTACGTAATAAATGGATGCTACCTCTCATCATGCTGCTGCCCTCGTTGGAAGCGCATCTTCGCGAACACATCAAATCGCAGCTTTTTAGGTAATCTGATGAACGGTTAACAAAAAAAATACTCAGACCACATTAGGGAAAACCAGTAGTGTTCCAGAACCGATTCCGGGTGTCCCGCCGGAAGTGGACGAATATGGAAGGAAACCAAACACATGCGTGCGGCTCATTAAATACCGGCTTTTTCGATAACCTGAAGAACGATCAGCAAGAAAATAGTCTCAGATCACATTAAAGACTACCGGTAGTGTTCCAAAACCGGTTCCGGGTGTCCTGCTGGAATTGGTAAAATGTAAAAATGATCCAAACACCTGCATGTGACACATCATTTCGTGGCTTTCTAGGAAATCGAGTGAACAGTTAAAGGAAACTAGTTTCATGCCATATTTGGGACAATTGGTACTGTCCTGGTTCCAGATGTCTCGCCGTAAGTGGTAAAATGTAAAATTGAACCCAACTCATGCATTCGGTGCATCAAATTACGGCCTTTTCGATTACCTGTTGAACGGTTAGTAAGAAAATAGGCACAGACTACATAAGTTACTACCGGTATTGTTTGTGGTTCCGGGTGTCCCGCCGGAAGTGGCCATATACAAAAGTTAACCAAACTAATGCATGCCACACGTCAAATCGCGGCTTTTTTGATAACATGATTACCAGTTATCAAGAAAATAGGCTCAAACCACATTAGAGACTACCAGCAGTATTACAGAACCAACTTTGGGTGCTTTGCCGGAACTACGAAAGTGAGCAAAATCATAGCAAGCGATAGATATGTGTAATTGTTCTCTTCATCATGACAAAACTAAAGTGATCTCAGAACTCATCAAATCACACCATTTCAGATTCCTACTCATCCTTACAGTCAACGTTGTATGGGAAAATTGAAATTTAATCGCAACAACCCTGAACATTTTTTTTCAATCCCCTTTTGTGTCTAAAGTTACTACACAAAATTCTGATGTGACTGGTTGCGCCCTCGTGCTCTGTAATATGGTTGAAATTTTATTGGGATTTAGTTTGGGAAATTTCACTTGCTTCAATTTTTTTTGTTCAATTTGACATGGATCTTGTAATCAGCGATAATAAAATATAGCCTTCAGGCTATATTCAGGTGTACAAAAAAACTTTGTCGACGACCCCAAAGTGATCTGTGGTTGTGAAAAAGGTTATGTCTTAGCTTGTAATTATCGTCTTCATATTGATTGGCCTCCAATGACAGTGAAGGTGGTCAAGCAGTCAACTGAGAGCTCTGATATTTTTAAGCTCTGCCTATGCGTTGAACATAACGTCGGAATATGCGTCATCAATAAGTTTTTCTATTCGATAATGGCTTTGATAAAATTCTTGCTTTTCTCAATAAAGTATTCTCAGGATTCAGGAACACTTCGGCTTACGTCGACATCATGAGTACATATTCGACGAGAAAGGCGCTATCACCACTAGGTGGATTAATCAGGGTTTTTTCTTTTCAAAGTGGAGTACTTGTGCGAAAAATCGAGTGAGTGTGCTTCTCCCGCTTCAACCTCTTGCGGGCGTTCCCAATGGTAGGTTGATTTGTCCGGTCTGGGGACTGCAGGCTGAGGTATGGTGACTTACTGCTTGAAATTTTTTATTACACATTTTAAATCAGCCGAATTTATAATTTGTGTTCCTAACTAATGTAGTGTGCATCGTCCGACAATGCTTTAGGAAGGAAGAGCTTTGCGTTGTTGACCATATTAGTGCATTAGTGCGTGGTTATCCAATGTGGATATATGTAGCTATTTTATAAAAGAAAAAAAAAAACAACGGCCCGCAACCGTTGCGATTAATGCGTGAAAAAAAGGGGCAGTAGGGTAGTGGAGGTATTTTGGACCGGGCAGGTATTTTGGCCCACCTAGGGAGTTTTATGATATTTATCACATAATCTTCACCAAATCTTGGTACTTTTTTATTGGAACACGAAAGGTATTCAACTATGTGATGACCTTTATTTTGGATGTCAGTTAAATATGCTGTTCAGTATCAAAAATAGAGAAAATGTTTTCACTTCCAATGAAACGCACGGAAAAGCACCAAAAACAAAGAAGGTGACAAATTTGTAGTCGGCTTCGAAGAGGTATTAAATTTTACAAATAAATATTTATTTCATGTGTATGTAGTTAGGGCCTTTTAAGAACTCAAAATAAACTGTTTTTAACCTCGGTGGAGCGATAATATTTACTAAAATTGTGGTTTGAGGTATGGCCAAAATATGTTCAACATAATCAGATGTGGACATATTTTGGACCACCTGTCAGATCCATCTCTCCAGTTCCTTCTAAAGGGAGAAAACATTCATGCCAATGTAATGTACCTACTCTGAAAACAGATAAATAGAATGAGTTGAGACCTCCCGTGATCTGGGTTGTTATACGTTTATTTTACAATGAGATTGTTGTGGGTTCGATTTGTTCTAAAAACTTTTCGACAAGTTGAAATTTTCAACCAGCCAAGGGCTGAAAGTCTCTCTAATAAAGACAAATCAATCAATCAATTGAAATGTTCAGGTGTTCAGTCATCCAGTACAGAAAAGTTGTCCTCGGCAGTTAGTTGATGACTGAGACAATGTGTTATATAATGTATGTTTGACAAATTACGTATCATTCAAATTACTTTATTTTTGATGGCCTTTTCACTCATTACAATATGTGTGGAACGCCCATATATTTAGCTAAATCACTAGACTTTCATACTTCCTATGAAGCGTTACGTAATTGATGCATGGTGACTGACGTCATGCAATAGTTAATAAATACACGTTTTGCGTAACATTTTTTTTATGAAACATCATACTACAATGCGTAAAAACTGGCAATTGCAACAAAATTTCATCTTTTTTACCGTTACGTAATTTTTAAACGTTCCCTACCTCAAAAATGAATAGAAAATATGTAAACTTCACGTAGTTTTAACTATGTTTGGATTATTGCTGAGGTGGCTTTCATTTCATTAATCAATTGAAGTTTAATTTGGTGGGCCAAAATATGTGCACTTGGTGGTCCAAAATAAAATCAGGTGGTCCAAAATAGAAGCCCGAGATCCTTCAGGAGTTTTGATATTTCTTGTATTTACTACAACAATTTTGAGTTCTGTTTGACCTTTTTCGACATAAAACATGTTGCTCTACGTAATGCCTACTGAAATTATCCATATTTTGAAGTGGGAACCTTCTTTTTTCGCTGAATTGTTCATCCACTTCCTAAAGGGGTCCAAAATACCTCCCTTACCCTACTTCTGGCGTGATTCAAACAAGGGTCACAGGTTAGGTCGGCGGCGCGGCAATGAATCAATTATAATCAATCAAACACAATGCTAGAAAAGCGCTCTTCTAAAACAGTAATTTATGCAGTGTGTGATTATTTTTTAAGAAATGCTTCAACCGCTTGTGCGAAAATAATGTGTGAGCGTACTTTTTCTCCGGAAGGAAGGAAAACCTCACGGGGGTATGGGGACTGCAAGCTTCATGGGAAAGTTAATGCTTGGGTGTTCCATAAGTGAAGTAACATGTATCGTCTGGCGATAATTTGGATGGAGTTTTTTGCGTTGTTCGCAAGTTTTGGTTATTATGACAAAAAAAGTTGAATAAAACTGCTTTTTTTCCTAGTTCGCAAGCGAACTAGAGGGTAGTGCATATCATTGTAACTATCCAAAAAAAAGCACATAATTTTCGATATTATTTAAAAGACTACTACTCTAACTACTAATATAGTACTATAATACTATAGCTATCAATTCAAAACATTGAACCCATTGCGTTTACAAAAAAAACAAGAAAAAAAAGCATGGCCAACTAGAAGACGATTTTCAAAATAATGTAGCAGAAGCGATGGGAGAGGAGAAGATATTCTACATTACTCGCTGATTTACTCTACGCCAAGTGACTGTGTCAATGTATCATTTAGGGTATTGGTTCTCTTATTAAGCATGTGGCTCTCATTTTCATCTAACGGAAAATAAAGGATTGAAGTTGTTTGTTTTGTTTCTTTTTATTGTAAGAAGTGAGCACGCATGATAACAAAAAGAACGTAATCAATCGGTGCCGTAATTGCTTGTTGTCAATTATGATGAATTTGGGAGCGTGAGATTACATATGGCACTCACACCCTATATGTATCCATGCACGTACAAACCTATTTCCACGGCTATATAGATCAGTCAAAGGACATTCCCGGTTGACTTTCGCGTTTACCGATGCAAGACAAAAGTATAAAAGCTGTAAGAAACTTATGAGATCTTCCAAACGAAAAAATATGATTAACTGATGTAAAATATCAGCTATCGTGAAATATTTTTTTTCTACAAATGCGCAAATGACGCATCTTATGGCTTATCCAGATTATTTCCATGGACTGCACAAACTGTTTTCTGTAAAATAAGCATGGCAAAAAATATGTAAATATTGTAATCTGTTATTTTGAACCTAATAAAGAAAATTGAAATACTTATCAATCGAAACGTGCATGGCCGTGAGACGGCAAGAAGTGCCATTCTACGATGAAATATAAATGAATGTTCACTAGCGTGACCATATTTTCATTGTGTCAGTAAAAAAAATCGTATCGGACACAGTCCTTAGTAAAATTGGTTATGTGCACTTGACACATTTCATTTAACTTCTGTTGACCAAAAAATTCAGCCTACAGCGTGTCCGGATGACCGCACCTTTGTGATTGTCTCTTAGCGACAATAATAAAAGAATAGTTCACAGCGTGTCCGGATGACCGCACCCTTGTGATTGTCTTTTGGCGACAATTAAGAAAAGTCCACAGCGTGTCCGGATGACCGCACCCTAGTCCACAGCGTGTCCGGATGACCGCACCCTAGTCCACAGCGTGTCCAGATGACCGCACGCTAGTCCAAAGCGCGTCCGGATGACCGCACCCTTGTAATTGTCTCATGGCGACAATAACAAAAGAATAGTCCACAGCGTGTCCGGATGACCGCACCCTAGTCCACAGCGCGTCCGGATGACCGCACCCTTGTAATTGTCTCATGGCGACAATAACAAAATAATAGTCCACAGCGCGTCCGGATGACCGCACCCTTGTGATTGTCTCTTGGCGACAATAAAAAAAACGTCGACAGCGTGTCCGCATGACCGCACTCTTGAAATTGTTTCTTGGCGACAGTAAAAAAAAATAATAACAGCGCGTCCTTATGACCACACCTTTGTTATTGCCTCTTGGCGGCAATTTATAAAAAGTCCACAGCGTGTCCGGATGACCGCATCCTTGAATTTGTATCTTGGCAAAAAAAAGAATAGGCCCACAGCGCGTCCGGATGACCGCACCCTTGAAATTGTCTCTTGGAGACAAGATAAAAAAAAGTCTCTTGGTGACTGTAAAAATAAAGTTTAAGACGTCCAGATGCTCGCGCATTAGCACTAACAGGTTTCACTACATCTGGTTGTACACAACTTTGATTAAACAAGATTTTTTTTTTGGAGAAAATTATAGACTCGATACATACATTAGGAAATATACAGAGGAATTGTGACGTTTTTTTTTTTGGTTTCACGGCGTATAAGATACTATCGCGTGTTCTGTTCAACAGACTGAGACCTTTTAAGAAGTCCTTTGTCGGCGAATTCCAGGCTGTTTTTCGTGAGGGTCGATCGACGACAAATCGAGTGTTTAACCTGCGTTTGTTCTTAGATTAGCTTTGGGAATACGCCTCGCAATGTCTACCTCGATTGTGATCTTAGAGGTCTAGCGTTCAAATGAATGGTATTATCATCACAAGATCGCACATCCTTCTCGGCTTTGTGGACGATATTGATCTCATTGATATCAATCGTAGGAAATTAGAGGAAGCTTATGCTATTCTGAAGAGGGAGACAGTGAGGATATGCTTGACGACCAATTTTACCAAAACGAAGTGCATGATGTCGGGTAGAGACAGAGTCAAGCCTGGTAGTGTTAGTACTGAGGGTGATGTGTTTGAAGTTATTGACTAATTTCTTTATCTTGAACACTTGCGACATATGAGAAAGACGTTTCCTGGGAAGCTAAAAGGCGTATTGCAGTTGAGAATAGGATCTTTTACTCCAGTATCACGTGTTGTATCAAGTGTGAAAGGAAGCAAATATTATGAAACGTATGAAAAAAAAGGTAGATTTCAGTGAGCTGAACACGTAGTGCGAATATCTATCACTACAGTAGAACATTGGAGTAGTTATGTAATGTTGCATATTCAAGTTAGAGTCAGCGAGTGCCAAGTTGAAAATTGTGCTCAAATAGTTCACACCTCTTCGTTAGTTCATTATTATTTTTTGAAAAGACTTTGGAACAATAATGCAATCCCATTATTGGCCATGGAAGGTGGCCACTTTCTAAAAAAAAACCCGATTTAATCCACCTATGGTGAACAGAACCCTTCTTACACTTATTAAAACTATTGTTGTATTATTTGTATTTAACAAATTTATTTTGTGTGACTGACCAAAAGTTCTAGAAAATATTGTGGATTTGGCATCTAGTGAATTGGTTCCCAAAATAGTATCAGACCATGGACTTACCAGAAATGCCAGACACCTCCCAGAATCTTATATGGAATGTTAAAAAAATGGCAGCTATATTATCGCTCAATTAAAAATTAGAAATTAGCAATAAACTTGATCAAAATCCCCTAACACTTTGTATGGGTGGAGCAATAAAAATTTCGGTTTTTGTTGAATAACTGGCAATCCTATGAATATTTTTCAATAGTTTTTTGTGCAGATGATAAAAATAAGGAACACCTCTCTGTTATCAAAGTCTTTGATAGTTTTGATATTATTTTTGTGAGATATTGGCTATTGCTAATTTTTGCCGTTTCAGTGCGCGTTAATATTTTAGTCTAAAATAATAGCTTTCATATTCTGGAATATTGTATCTTTTGTTAACTGCCAAATAATCTTGAATCGATTAACAAATGGATAAGAAAATCAGCGAGATTCACTTTGTCTAATATCTCTTAATCAGTCGAATAAATTAGCTCCGAAGTACTTGGTATTCATGGTTATGGTGTATAAAGGACAAAAATTATATATCTACTAAGTTAATCAGTTTTGGCATTAACTAGTTATTTTGGCTGTCCGGTTCTTGCATTTTTCCCACAATATATAAATTCAAAGCTTTCATTTAACATATTGTTAGTTTTCATAAAATTCATGTGTATTTGTAATTTGTTAATTATAATTTTGTTGAAAACAATAACCTGCTAGAATACACTTTGTATGAAATCAGCATAATTTATTGAAAAATAATTTCCCATACACTGGTGAAAAACTAATGCAAGATAACAAGTGAATATAATAATAAAAAAAAGAATTTATTGAAATACTCTTCGTAAGATATCTCAGTAATCAAATGTCGAATTGAAATAAAATTTCAGAGCCTTCTACAAGGATATTGTAGCTTCCATTTGGTGGTTAGAGAACCCAAATCGGTTGACAGATGGCTGAGATATTTATTATGGTACCCTTGGTCCAAAATCTCTCAAAAAGTTAATCTGTATTACTCCCAAGTACTCTTTGAAAGATATCTCGGTAATCAAATGTCCAATCCTAATGAAATTGTATAGGGTTCTACTAAAATGTTGTAGCTTTCATTTGGTGCCAGGATAACCGAAATCGGTTCACAGACGGCTAAGATATTTATTATTATACAATTGTTCAAAAATCTCAAAAAGTTTAGTTGTATAAATCCCAAGTACTCTTCGAAAGATATCTCTGTAACCAAATGTCCAATCGAAATAAAATTTCTGGGCGATCTACTTGGATGCTGTAGCTTTCATTTGGTGCCAAGAGAACTTAAATCGATTGACAAACGGCCGAAATATTTATTATGATGCACTTGGTCAAAAATCTTAAAAAGTTTAGAAATATGACTCATAAGTACTCTTCGAGAGATATCTCGGTAACCAAACGTCCAATCGAAAAAAAATTCAATAGCGTTCTACTAGGATGTAGTAGCTTTCATTTGCTTTCAAGAGAACTCAAATCGGTTGACAGACGGCTGAGAAACGTGCGTGACTTTTTTTTGTAACGCACATACACACACACACACACATACACACATACACACACACACACACACACATACAGACATTTGCTCAGTTCGTGGAGCTGAGTTCATTGGTATATGAGACTCGGCCCTCCGGGCCTCGGATCGAAAGTCGGTTTTTCGAGCGATATTTATACCCTTCTTATGGGTGTAAGAAGGGTAAAAAGGCTTTTCCTACATACATTCCGTGATATTTTTGCTACTGTTTATTAAGCTCAAATATAACAAAGAGATAGTAGCTTTTATGTATTTGATGCAATTGCATTTTTATGTATAACTAACTTGTGTAACCAAATATGATCATAAAAAATCTGTTGACAAACGGCTGAGAAATGTATTATGATACATTTTATCAAAAATCTCTCAAAAGCGTAAATTTCATTACTCCTTAGTACTCGTGGAAAGATATCTCGGAAACAAAATGTCCAAACGGCATAAAATTTAATAGCATACTACTTGGATGCTGTAGCTTTCATTTGATGCTGAGAGAACTCAAATCGATTGACACACGGCTGATTCATTTATTATGAAGCATTTTGTCAAAGACCTCTTAAAAAGTTTAGTTGTATTACTCCAAAGTACTCCCCGAAAGATATCTCGGTTACAAAATGTCCAATCGGAATGAAATTCAAAAGCGTTCTTCTAGGGTGCAGTAGCTTTCGTTTCGAGCCTTAAGAACCCGATTCGGTTGATAGACGGCTGAGAAATTTATGGTGATACACTTTGTCAAAAATATCTAAAATAATTAAGTTGTACTACTCCCTAGCACTCTTTGAAAGATATCTCGGTAACCGAACGTCCAATCAAAATAAAATTCAATAGCGTTCTACTAGGATGTAGTAGCTTTCATTTGCTTCCAAGAGAACTCAAATCGGTCAACAGACGGCTGAGAACCGTGAGTGACATTTTTTTGTAACATACATACACACACATATACACACACACATACACACACACATACACACACACGCACATACAGACATTTGCTCAATTCGTCGAGCTGAGTTGATTGGTATATGTGACTCGGTCCTGCGGGCCTCGGATCGAAAGTCGGTTTTCCAAGCGGTATTTATACCCTTCTTATGGGTGTAAGAAGGGTAAAAAGAGCAATGTTTTGTTTGTGATTTTTTGTTATTCCTGAGAGAAGGGTGGATGTGTGACAGTAGATTCATATTGGCATATGACTCAACGACTCACGGCACATCAACTGATCCTAGTAGGCATGGCCAATCTCAGCCACCCGCGTCGTCGTCACTCATAGTAACGTCACAGTGTGAAGTCAGACTGCATTCTGGCAGCGCCCGCTTGCTCGCAACAAATCTAAAGTGCACAGACATTAAAAACTCTCATGAAACTGCGAAAGTAATCGTATTACGCTAAACTGGGTAGCTCGCTTGGTTCCAGAAGGTGTGTTTAAATCAATCTTATTATTTAAATACCTATCACAAAGGTGAAACCAGAAAAAATACGATATAGCGAAGTATGATTGCATTTTTAAATTGATAAAAGTCAGAGAAAATTCAAATAGTTTACTGTTACTGCTTTCGGTATCGACTTTTTCTTAGGCCATAAAAACTGCATTTGAATGTTTTTATGTACATCTTTCCATTCTAATTGCAAAATAAAATGTAAAAAACTGCAAACAATGTTGGTTAGCTAAATTTGCCAAACGCGGCGAACCAACCAGAATGAAAACATTGCTGAGCAAACTTTATCTACTAATAAATAACAATCTAATTGCTTATATGCTAGCCGAGAACTATGTCTTGTTCATGTAGTTACTTCATCAGCTGAGCTCAAAAATAATTCCTGATATCGGATACAAAGTATAACACATCATTGCCAATGACTCTATCAAACAACAAAAACCGGAAGCCCCTCCTTGTCGTGTGCAAAGGGCGACAAACTTCTGCAGTACAATGTATGTCAATGGTTTCTTCAAAGTATTCCTCCTCCCAAACGCTTTCCTTTGCTAGACATTGTACAATCACGGTTTTCAAGTAGACTCTGCCCAATCAACCGAGGAAAATCATTACTTACTTTGTGATGATGAGCTGGTGCGCTAAACCCGTTCCTCAGCGTGCTGGTGGTCATCGAGAACCGGACTGCTAACCCAAATCACCAAAATCACCTCCTAGCAAATCCCGATTCCGCCGCGGCACTTAACTCCCGCTGAATACATTTTCCACTCCGTCAGCAGATCGATTGGGGCAACCAACCCCACCTTTTCTTCGGCACCTTCCGTTTGTCACTTTCCTAGCGAACCGATACGACGTGTCCACTTACCATCGCCAGAGGCGCGGTGCAAAATCTTGTAAACAAAAGTCGTCCTTGCCCTGCCTGCCTACCATTAGCAGCCGTCCAGCTACCACCCTTCGGTCACTTCCAGACCAATCTTTGTTACTTTCTTCAACGACTATTTTCACCGCACAGATCCAAAATATACTTCCACCGTCACTTCCCGCACCGACAACCGCACGATCCGGAAAATAACAAAACTTTTCCACTAACTTCCGGAATCCTGGCACTGCGTTTTCCTTCTGCTGATGCGGATCGAAACACTTTTTTTTTGCAGCCACTTCCTTGCGCCGTGACGTTTCGAGGATTTTTGTTTTGCTTTTTTCCGTCCGGACCGATGATGGTGATCGATTTCACACCGCAGAAAAGCGATCGTACTCGCTCACTCCAGTATAGACCCCGCACGACGAAAAGAGATGCAAAGGGGCAGCAACCAAAACAAGTGACCAGTACAAATGAAACGGATGCAAGAAATATCGAAACCATCCGAGAGCTGCGAGACGCCGACTTCTGTCACAAATCAAGGGTTGACGTTTCGTAAAAGTTTATGGTGATTTCTTCAGGGGTTTGGTGGAAGTTTTTGTTGAAATTTGATGTGAAAATAAAGTTTGATTGAGTAAAAAGTAGTGCCAAACGTTCCACAACGGTAAGTTTTATAAAATTGTGATGTTAATTCTTGAATTAGACTGTTATTCAAATGATTTTAATGCAAAGTTAAAATATCAACAATAAGAGGGGTAGGAATCGCAAATAGTTTATCGACGCACATGTGAAAATGGCCTATAAGGCTATCTGACGTTTGATCACCTTTCTCTGTTTCGCTCCCGAGGAGGATAGGTTTCCCTATGAAAATCGAGATGAAAATATTAAACAAAAAATTGCTATCCTCTGTGACTGCTTGAGAGAGAAGGGTGATGCACGCTAGATTGCCTTATGTACGAACGAACAGGTTGGTTGAAAATTAATCTTGTTATTGCATCTTGCTTTGCTTTATAGATTACCGTGCAAATGTTCAATCGTCTAAGGGAACGTTCAAAAATTACGTCCAACATTTTGGGGGGAGGGGGGTCTAAGAAAATGTGACAGTACGTGTATTATGTATAGGAAAATAGCGTGACAGAGGGGGGAGGGGGGGTCTGGAAATCCCGAAAAACGATGGACGTAATAAATGAATCTTCCCTACAATATTTGTTCACACGTCAAACACCAAAGAAAGTGTCAAGTAAACAAACCGATTATTCCATGCACCACCCAAAAAGTGTAACCGACGCTTAAAATTTCCTGCAGCGAAACGAACCAATGTATGCTAAAACTGGTGGGAACATATTGTGGTGTGACAAAAAATTTCTGCAGGTGGTCGAATACGGTGCAAAAAAAGCAATAATAATAAGAAAAAAAATACGTTTCTTTACAAAATTATTGAAAAGGAAAACAAAATTTCAGATATTTTACTCTACCAAATTTTGTTATAGAGTAAATCGTCAATGAATTAAATGCTTTGGCTGTTTTCCTACACTGAAAAAACTGACATAGTAACGCTGACCAAATCGAGGGTCAAATCAAAACACTTTTACCACTTGATTTTGGTAGACCATGATTTATTCTTGAAACTACCATGTGCAGGTTTCAATTTACCATGTCGTGTTTTACTCACATTCCATGGTAGCTTTGAACCTCACTTCATGGTTCAGCTTACTATGTGCGTGGTGAACAACATAGTAATTTTAACCATCGTATTAGGGTTTTGATTACTATGCCAGAGGTTGCATGGTTGTGTCGTTGTTTACATTGCAGAAAATTGCAAAAAAAAAAGTAAAATCGATAAAATTTACCCAACTAACATTTTCAGCGCTATAAGCTTCAGTCATTTGCTTTCTGTTGTGTAACCATCGAGTAAAAGCAGTCAACGCTGAATAAAAGGAAAGCTAGTCAAATATATATCATAAGCTAATACACGACTGCAAAACAAGCACCATACAGCTACCAAACTCGGTTTTCAGAAATCCATTGCTTGTCACTGGGGCTGCCTTTACTCCACTCTATTCCAACTCCGGGAGATTTCCCGGAAGATTTGAAAACTTGAACACATCGAATAGGAGTCCCCACTAACAAAACAGCTGCTACTATACAGTACAATTCGTTATACTGACAAATCCCCAAACCAGCAGCGCTTTAAAGGCCGTTATGCGATTTCATTACGGCTAGAAGCTGTATTAAAGAACCTGTTGGTTTACCAACACGGCTTGTCGGATATAAACATTATTGTCAAAACAAACTTTAAGCGGGATATATAGCTACTACACAAATTCTTTACAGCTATCCACGTATGTGCTGTGAAACCCAAATATGCTTTTATTGCACTTCAATTCAATGCCGGAAGATTTGCCAGAAGATGTGCAAATCGAGTAAGAGTCCCAGCCACTACAACAGCTGTTTTTATACAGTACGTTTTGTAATGTTGCCCAAACACAAAACAGCAGCGCTTCGTAGCCGTTTAAAGAACACTCTTTCAGCTAGAAGCTGTGAAGAAGAATCTGTTGGCGCAACCACACAGCTTGTTCAATGTAAACATCATTGCGTTTGACGTTTCACAAGCTTTTGCAGCAAGATGAAGTTGGGTAAGGTTTCTTGTGGCACAATTATGAAGCCTTGTCTGGAGTAAAACAAAACGGGCTATTTTCTATGTTATTTATATATAGCAGTGTGGCAGCGAGGACATCATCGGGACCAGTGGATACGGAGATCGGGAGTTCGATTCCAAGTAGCGGCAAGTACTTTAATTATTCAATTTTAAAAGTGATAATTCCAGTTCCAGTATTGCGTCACGGTATCCATAATCTAATTATATTTAATCGTTTAATTTGGGGATGCCGTATAACTGTTATTTAACAACTGCGAAAAGGCTGAAAAAGCGCCTTCTCAAGATGTTATTCAGTTAGTGGTTACATAGGAGCCGAGAAAAGCGCTATGACTAGGTGGCATAGAAGCTGATCGCACAGCATGTACAAGCTGATTAAGTTCGCCAGATTCATTGGTATAGGGCTTGCATAGAAGCTTCCGTCCATATGTACAACACAGTAACTCAGCATCAAGCCGTATTGAGGACGCTTTGTTGACGTTTACATTCACAATAAATGTTAGTTGGGTATTGCATTGTATAAAGTATAATTACATAATTAATGATACATAAGTATATTCCTATAAGATGAATGTCCTTCGTGGGAGTCAAGCATCCTGTTTGGTCCCTTTCTTGCGAATATTCGTTTTTTCGGAGCGGCATGATTGAAGTTCCTTGGGTCCCGCTATGATGTGACGTCCGGGAAGCTGCTGAACGCGGCTGGGTGTGGTTCCGGACGAAGTTGTTGTGAGAGCATCGGTTCGGTTTGGAGGTTACAGGCGTATCCTGATTAAACAACGGCGAAGGAATTAAAGGAGACGGAATTAGGAAAAAGCTCCGATGTCCTTCTTCGGATGGATTCGTCCGCGGAGGGGGGATTTCTGCTGCAATGTATTCATTTTTGTAGGTGACTCGGGTTGCTCTTTAATCTGGAAGCTCCATCGGTATCAAGTGGCTTTGTAACCTGTAAACTCGCCTGAGAATGATGAAAATATGTTGGATGAGAAAGAATTTTTAGAATACATTCATAACTTACTTTTCCCCTCTTTCTCTGCTCTTTCTTGACATTCTTTCCTTGAAACTTGCCAACTTCCGGAACTTCCCATCGATATTCGCCTTGGAAAAACAGAGGTGGTGAGAATGGTGTCGGATTTTCCTTGGGATTTTCTTCCGGCAGAAGAAAATTGGTTGAATTACTGCGGGTCAAGATAGATTGACATTGTTGGTTTAAAGAATATTAAAAAAAAGTCTGTTAAAAACTTACCACCATTTTTATAAAACAAAAATCAATTCTCCATAACAAATAATATTTTATGAACAAGGAAACGTGGCAAACACTTTATCGCAAAATGGCGATGTTTGCCGAATTTTCTGAAAAAAAAAAGAGCTTATGCATATAGTATAGTTAAACATAAAAATAGTAGTAGGCAAATATGAACATGGTTCAGACAATCACGAATAGCGTAATTAAGATAACCATATTTGATGGTATTTGCTACTATTCGCTTGGCTGTCAAAACATGGTAACTACGAGGAAAACATAGTAGTCACCATTGATAACATGCTCAATGTTACTATTTTTAGGCATGGTAAAATTAAGAATGGATGAATAGTTAGTTTTACTATAATTTTTTTCTCAGTGTACTCTCCGCATCGACCAATGTGGCGCTAGCTTCTATGCGCGAAAAATCGCTAAAAGTAAATCGCAAAAATATTGTATGGCGAATAGCATCTAAAAGCGTATTTCTCGAAGTGGAACACATTAATCGAAAAAATATTTGGTAGCGGTTGTGCACAATGATGACCGGTTGGGTGCCTCCCAAAAATTTTTCGGTAAAAGCTTTTCATTTCGAGAAATTCGAGTTTAGATGCTTTTCGCCATACAAAATAAAATGATTTTACTCCTGCGGACCAGCATTGAACGCACTCCCTGCGGGTAATCTATTATTGCACACCTTAAAAACTCGCCAATTGTTGCACACCTCATAAAATAGCATGGAGTGTGCAACAATTGGGTTCTTTAAGGGTATACAAATTATTTTATAATCAGATTTTCCGCCCAAAAATTAATCGAAATCCAAAATTTCATAATTTTTGGAGTCTGGGAACTATTTTTAAAATGCAATGAAGTTTGTATAGGGATTTTTTTTTTGTTCGGGTCGAACTGTCATTTTATCGAACTTTTATGAACTGTCATTCTATCCACTGAACTGAACTGTTTTGTTAATTTAACCATCAAAACAAAGGTATTGGAATCCAATAAAATCACATTATACTTAGAAAAATGAGCTCTTTCGAGCCTGAAACACATAGCGTCCGTTCCGTCGAGGTTTGCGTTTTTTGACAGTTTTCCCATGGGAAATGTGCCAAACTACTGTCACACACACGCAAACGTATGCATTGTGCGGGGCACTTTAGGCTATAGAAAATAGCAATATTTTATTCACTAAACAACCCAATTGGCTTCTTAAGCGATGTTGAGATATTGCATATTCTGAATCTGCATGCCAAGCTGAGCCGGAATCCAAATTTTCATAAATTTTGGTGCCCGAAAAGCTATTTAAAAATCAGTTTGAAGTTTGTATGGGAGCGATTTGTCGAATCACCTCTTGTCGCATTTCGTATGGGCGGACAGCTGTCAAGTAGTAGTTGCCCAGCTGTCAAAAGGTGATTTCTTAAAATCTCTTTGTAATTGATTTTAGGTATGAAAATAAAGTTCTAGAAATCTGAAAAAATCAGTGGCTTAGAAAAAGGTGCTCCTTCGCCTAAAATCAAAAATTAAATTACATTAATCTAAATTAAAAATCTTAATTAGCGATTTACCCTATTATTTTCCACCATAAAAATAGCATCAAATGGCATACTTCAACAATGAGGAATTTTCAGTTTGAATCCGCTTTTCCTTAAGCGGACCTCCAGAAGGCCGGCTCTAGATCTGGCCAATAAGCATTTCCGGCGTTCGATTTAAATAGATCGCAAGTTTGCTGTGATTCCTATGCAGATTCAACCTATTCAGATCGAACGCCAAATTTTGCATGTTTATTCGTGGCAGGCACGAAGATACTCTATGTCCACGGAAGTCTAAGGAATTCTCATTGCGAAAAGCTCCTTGGTTGTCCAGCACCTTGGTTTTGTTTTCCTGCATATGTTAGCCAAAGCCACACAGCAGTCTATATCCCATAATGTTATCCAGCTTGCGATGTTTACGTCACTTCAATTAATTATTACGTTATATTTCAATACATTTAGTGCAGATATGGATCAGCCTATCGTGAACCCAAGCTTGTGTGATTCAACACCTGATCAACTTGTAGTGAAACAAGAACCAGATGCAGAGAGCGTAGCCAGTGTATCGTATGACGATGCATTCATCGGAGCAGCGCTCTTGGATTCGTTGCGCAACGTACCGGATCCTTTGTGCCAAAGCATGCCTCGTGGCAAAAAGAATCCTATTGTTACGTTAGATTCGATCAAAAAAGAACTTCATCATGAGTGTAAGGCTTGTGGCAAACGTTTTAGAAAAACTGCCGATTACTTTCAACACCAAACAACTCATAGTAATCCTTTGGACTGCGATTTATGCACTGAGCGATTCTACAAGGTTGGTTATGTCGAGTAGATAAATATTTGCCAAATGAACTATCGTTTAAAAATAATTTTATTTTCAGCCATGGGATTTAACAAAACATAAAATGGAAAAGCACAGTGATTCAACTATGCCCAAATGTGAAATTTGCAGCAAAACTTTTATTGAACACTGGAGGCTCTTACGGCATATGCGGACACATTCCGATGAGAAGAAATTCCAATGTGACATCTGCGGTAAGTTTTAAATATTTTACAACTCCTCGTTTTCAATAGTTTCTTATTCCCAGATAAAACATTCTCCGAAAGTGGGAATCTAGCTAAGCATAAAAGAAGAGTTCATTTGAAAGATCGCCCATTTAAATGTGAAGTGTGCGATAAAACGTATCCCCAGAAAAAAGATCTGCAAGGTAATATGTTCTATATTCATTTCTTTTGCTCTCAGTAAACAACTTATTTAACTCGTAGGTCATATGTTGGTTCACACCATGAAACGGTTTTCCTGTTCAATATGCCAAGAGGAGTTTGCTCAAATTGATGAGAAACGTGCCCACATGAAAACAGCACACCCTCAGGAAACAGTTGAGAAATCGTTTACTTGCGTACTTTGTAATGTTGTGTTCAATTCGAAAACAAAGTATGATAGCCATTGTCTTACGCACGGAGAGCGTAATTTCCAGTGTCTACATTGTCCTAAGAAATTCTATACAATTCCTCGTCTACGGAAGCACATACGATCACACCGGATCGAAGAACATTCTAGGTATGAGAAAACTTTAAAATCGTTCATTTTTCATGTTAGTCTAATATTTTTCTTTCTTTTAGATGCGAAATCTGCTTGAAGACCTTCTCCCAAGACTCAAACATGAAACGACACATAGAAGTGATGCATATGCGTGACAATCGCTATTACTGTTTGCATTGTCCTCTGATGTTTGAGTTGCCGGATGAGCTGCGATTGCATCGCGAATCCGCCCATGCGAACGAACTTCCTTTCAAGTGTGCATTCTGTGAAAAAGCCTTCTCGCACCTGCAAAGTCTAGCTAATCATAGCAAATGTCATCGTAATCCCGAGCGGCACTTGAAAGAATTTATAAAACCACTTAAGCGCAAACGGAGGGCACGTAAGGAACTGAATGATTCTGGTTTAATTGTCCATACGAATGAAAGCGAGTGCAACAATGAAGTAGATTCACAGATTAAAAACAGAGGACGTCCTGCGAAAAAAACCAATACTAAAACGCCGAAAGATTTGAGTGAAGATGATGGTAGCTTAGTAAAACCACTAAGAAAGAGAGGTCGTCCCAAAAAACTCGTTAATGATTTGCATGCAGAGAAAGAAATATTGACCGATGAAATGGAAATGAGTGGCGCTTCCAATTTATTAGAAAGGCAAAATGTGTTGGAATCACAAATTCCAGAGGTCAAACAAGAGCAAGACATGATAGATATTGGTCCAGTTGTTATTCAGGAAAATTGAAAAAATGAACTTCGAATTAAACAATATATATCGATTTAAAATATGAAACTTTGAAGCTAAAAATTATGTGTAGGTAATACCGTATTATGTCATAAATTATGTATAAATTTCTGAAATATGTGCTTTATGCTAATTGAATATAGGTTGCACAAATGAAATGAATCACACAATTATTCAGTCGAAATCACATTCAAGATAAAACATAATCAACAACAGTATGCCACAATTCTCGGTTTGTGGCTGCCGCACTCTATATTCGGGTCACGCTCAATGCTCGCCAGGTCACGCTCCCCCTGTCCATCCGTCATCGTTCTTTCTGCACTCCACGCCTTCTTGTGTTAACCAGATCAGTCGCAAACGCCAACTTTTCAGAGTTGTTAACCACTGCTTCTACAACATGCCCTTGCTCACCGTATCTTTCCGGCTTTGGTCACCTTTTGTATGTTGGTTAATCGTTCTCCACCATACACCAATCTCCTACACATCGCCGAAGATCGTCCCTAGCGGGTGTCGCCAAAAAGCTCCGTCGCATTTTCGAACTAGCGAATTCCTCCAATGGCTAGGACCTAGTTTGTATGAGCCATACGAACCTTCCTGAACGATGTTGAAGAGTAGACCTGAGGCATCGTCCATCGTTTCTTTGTATAGTCTGGTTCTCGGTTTGGACAGCTTCCCAGAAAAAAAACCGTTTTCATTTTACGTCCATGTACGATATTGCGCGCAAACCCCAAAATTTTCTTCCCACATTTGGGTTTCCGTGCTGAAGACCCAGCGCCAGATTCGGCGGCAAAGAGATCTAACAGCAATCGCCGGACAGTTGGCAATCCTGATATTTGACGGCGGTCATCTGTTAGCTGTGGGAGTGGATTAATCCACTCTTGTTGTCATGCAAATAGAGCATTTCGCTGCAAATGCATGTGTATTTTGTTATTGTTGACAGATTGTTTGCTGTGTTAGTGTGAAATATACAGGGGGAATGACATATCCTTTTCTAACCGGGAAATCCGCATTTACCTGTACGGTTAGCAACGGATAAAATGCGGATTTTTCCGGTTAGCAAAGGAAGTGTCATTCCCCCTGGGCCATCATGAAATACAGTCGGAACCCGCTCGTTGAGCCACAACCTCCACCCAACCAACGAATTCGATTCGCTAGTTGGGTGAAGTGACAGTAGCACAAGGGGTGTGCGCATTGTTTTTTTTTAAATCATGTTTAGGTTGGAAGCAAAAAGGAAAATGTTTCAATTTGTTTTACATTTAGAGCAAAATTGATACGTTTTGCAAGATAAATATATGGCCAATGCGAGAAATAATTATTTTCACCCATTTTCAGTCGGTGAAGTGAAAATATAGATGTTTATGAAACCACCCGGACCAAAAGCAAGCACAAAACACTTTCAATGATTGACAAAATAAAGATTGCCGATGTTTTGCATTTGTTTCGAAGTAATTGTACATATTTTTTTATTTTTAAGAAATATGAAATAGAATTTCTTCTCGATTATCAGTAAAGTTTAAGTAACCAAAAACTCATTAGCTCGCCCCTCGGAATTACAGATTGGTTGTCATTTTCAGTTTGACATTGAATTATGACATCCAGGTACTTTTTAGTTGGCTGACAGCTCAACTAACGGGGCCCCAACTAAAAAGCCACCCAACTATTAAGCCCCCAACCAGCGAGTCATGACTGTATTCTCACTTTCCAAATACCAAAATGCTCCAATATCTTGTTTGACTTGATCGAATTTTCATCAGTGTCAAACTGATGTTATTTCTTGAGTTCTTTCCTTGTTAAATATTTGACCCTGTGTACTAACGGCGACACCAAAGTCCAAATAAAGTCGTAGCACTCGGGCTCAGACTGGGTACCAATTCTAGTACTGCATTTGGTCCCCGGTACCCAAGTTTGACATTTGACTGTATACCTCATTTTTATTGAACTTGTTCTTTAGTAACCTATGACAACCAACGTAGATATCAACACTGAATGCAACATGTCAAACTCTTGCGTTGTCTCAACTCTCTAAAGACTCTCATGCTAGGTATAATCTGAGCTCTTTACAAGGGACAACTAGTTTGAGCTTCAGAGGATCAGCTCTAGAGGTCCAGCTCCCAATACGGTTTTCGTCCACGAATCATAAATTCAAACGCGTGGGATTACTTTTTCTCATTCATTTATTAACAAACATACCTAGGGTGTGTTCGTGTAGTTTTTTTTTCTAAATTATATTAATGTATATTTTAACTTTTAAAACTAATTCTACACTATTATGTAGAGTGTTTGGCCGGCCGGTAACGCTTGGATCAAGCAAGAACGGGGCCCCGTCCGGACGATGGGGGGGAATAGGAATAGCGACGTTGGAGATAGGAACGGTGACATCGTCAGGCTGGTAAACGGGGCGACGGGGTGGTAAGTCGGTGGGGGTCTCATTGGGTTCGTTACACTTTTTGGCCTGGGAGTTGGAATTGGATTTTCGATTAAGGACACTCCAAGGGACGCTCTCATAATTGACGACGACGAGGACTCGTTACCAAAGTTGCACAACGAAGGCTGATGAAGGATGCTTCCAATTTTCTAACAGTTAAATACTTCCTTTTCCTAAAATAAAATAGGTAAATGTTAAATTGATTGCAGAAAACTATCATTCAAAACGTTACCCACCGGAGATTGATTTTTTCTTGTTTATATTTGTTTGAACAGTAGTTACTCATAGCAACATTAGTGGAGTACTAGATATTCAATTTGCAGAAGCGCGCAAGGTATCATTATACGCAGGTATTATATTTTTTTGGTCTAGTACTTCATGAACCTCGAAATTTCACACCAATGTATGGGAGTTGAACGACTTTATTTGGACTTTGGCGACACGACGAATGCTAAAATAGTTTTCTTCATTGCAATGATCCATTGCATTGCACTCGGCATTGCATGATCCATTGCAAATGACAATAATCAAATATATCAGGCGTTCGATTTGAATAGGTCCTAAGTTTGCTGTGATCCCTATGTAGATTCGACCTATTCAAATAGAACGCCAGATATATTAAATAATCCCGCATAATCACAAACTGTAAATGCAACGTTTCTCATACTGTAGATGACCATTAGCAATTGTCATTTAACCATTTCTCATACTATTGTAGATAACAGTAAGCTAACCATTCCAGGTACATATTTGCCAGTTTGACAAATGGTTATCTGCCAATTTACAGTATGTGGAATAGGCGGTTAAGATTGGTTACCATAAAAAATCGCTCGTTTTCTCGAACAAATTTTTCGCAATACAGTAAAGAATACGGTCAATATATTGTCCAGTTTTTCAGACAATTCACTGTATAGAAAATGGTTAGAGAGCAGTTTAACAATAAATCTGGGAGAAAAACGAACACTGTATGTGTTATTATTGATTTATGGTTTTCCATGGTTTTTTAAGCTTTTGATATATGGGTCTTGCAAAGTCCAAATTAAGTCGTCGAACTCCCATACATTAGTGTGAAATTTCGGGGTTCATGAAGTACTAGATCAAAAAGATATAATACCTTAGTATAATGTTACCTTGTACTCCGCTAATGTTGCTTTGGGTAACAATCTCTTGTTTATACAAATATAAACACGAAAAATTCAGACTCTGGTGGGTAGCGTATTAAATGACCATTTTCTTCCAACATTTAAACATTTATTTTTATTTTATTTTAGGAAACGGAAACGGTTCCTGATTATTCACAGTCGTCAGCCATGCGGTTTTCTGAACGCAAATTGGCCAAGTACGAATGCTTTATAGTTGCCGGCCATTCCAACCGCCTCCGGATTAACTACAGTTGCCGGCCTTTCCGGCCGCTTTCCTATCATCTATGGCCGGTGACCGTCGCTCCTCGATGCATCGATAGCTGTTGTTTCGATTTTTGGCCGCGACCCAGCAATTCTGGTCGATGTACGAATGCGCTATGGTCATTGCCCATACCGATCACTCCTCAATTTTGCTACAGCAACTCTCTGGCCTGACGACCGCGGCCGCATCTCTGAATAACTCACATTTTCTTCTTTCCGCACAATAAATCGTCCATTACGTTAATTAAATACTCCTGGTAATTTAGGAAAACTCCACCAAAAAAATTCCCCCTGTTTTACGCTCTGGGACACGAGAGACACATTATGGTCATGACTATCCACTTCGAAAGCGGCCGTGGCTGTGCTGTGACCAGCCGGATCTTTGGCCGTACTTTTCTAAGTCAAAATGGTCAAAATTTATGTTTCAGTAAAAAAAATAGTATTTTTACTGACCCCCACACCAAAAAGCTTGCGTGGATGGAGCCCTCCCTCTGGTTGTGGACAAAACTAACAAAGAACAACACACAACGGTGTGACAACACACGAATTTGAAATTTGACATTGGATTCAGTGTTGGGCTCGGTTCATTGTCATAGCATACTTAAACAATGTTAATATAAAATGAGGTATTCAGTCAAATGTCAAATTTGGGTACCGGGGACCAAATGAAGTACTAGAGTTGGTACCCAGTCTGAGCCCGAGTGCTACGACTTTATTTGGACTTTGGGTCTTGTGCATTTGAACCGTTAAAAAATAAAAGGGCGGTTGTGCGTTCACCGGATATGTTTTTATTCAACTAATATTTATCATTATATTTGTGGATGAAAAAGATGGTTTACCTTTCTCGCAAGACCTCCTCGCATCATATCGAGCAGCGTAATCTGCATTGAAGGAGAAGCATCTCGGGCCATTTCGAGGGCTGCTGAAATTCCTCCACTCGCGAGGTTACCTATCGTACACCCGGTAGCGGCGATTAAAACTTCCTGCGTTGTGAGCGGATTTCTAATCGCCGTGTATCCTGCTGGTACGTCTGCAGCACATTCTGAGTTCCTCCAGCCGATGTGTGGCATTTTCCTTCGAGGATGTAAGCTGCAACGGAGTAACAGAGTATTTCAATTAGACGATCATCAACAGTTCAAAAACTAACTTACCTTGTGATCCAGGTTTTCGCTCCGGCAAATCCTCTCTGCGCTTTCACGAAGATTCCTAATTTGGAGCTGATTAGGCCGGATTTTGTAGAAATTATTTTACATTAAATTGGTCGTCTGCTGCTGCTCGATAAAAAAGAAGTGCGGTTTGTTGTCAATTATGCCGCTCACTACTACTAATGAGCGCTACAATTTGCCAAACTGTTAAGCAAATGTTGTGCACAGTGAAACACACAGGTGTGAGTGCGTTTCTCAAATATGAAAGCTAACCATATGTTATAAGGTGAGTTTATGTTGCTACAATTTAGAGCGACTTCTATCCCCATATTATTTAACAGTGCATGTATACTATAGAGCTTGCTGACGTTTATTCATCTCTCTCTTTCAAGCTTGCAGGCGGGAGGATTTGTTTTCATCGGGAAACCTTTCCTGATGACAACAAATCCTATTCCGCCTGCATGTTTGAAAGAGAATAAACGTCAACAAGCTCTATGCCATACTGTTACTATTTGATATAGGGTATCGCGCTACTTGGGCGGTGGTTTTCTTCGTCTGTTATTTTCGTCTGTTTTCCACTGTAACTCGGTCAATTTTGAACCGATTGACTTGAAATTTTGTACACGGGTAGATACTATACCTATCTCACCGCATTCCAAGAATTGTGTCAATTGGTTCAAGATTGACTGAGTTATAGTGGAAAACAGACGAATATAGAAGCCACCGCCCAAGTAGCGCGATTCCCTACTTGATTCAAATTAGTATTTATGGTACGAAATTTTCGGATTCATATGTTTCAACCTCGGTTTCAACATGAACTCTCCTATTTGACATAGAGTAACATTACCAGTTAGAAGGAATTTACTGTTTGGAAGGCATAGTGGTTTCTGCTTTTAGTAGTGTAGCGTGTACGTACACGTTGCATTACACGAACACTACCTGAGTTACTGGTTGAAAATAGTAAACAAAAATCAGCTGTTCCCGGCAAAATCAAATGGGCATATTTTCAACCAGTAGATTTGCATTAGTGTTCGTGACGCCGAGCTGCGAAACCACTATGGCCAACTGTATTTTACTATGCGGGAACTCCATAAGTTTTTATCACGTATGTGGCAGCCCTAATCCTACCTAATGCATCTGACAGGAGCCAACATCTATCGTGTATCCACAATGGAATCCTTTGTGGATACACAAATGTTTACATACAACATGTTGGATTCTTAAAGATGGCGTCCTAGCCCCTGGTGGTTTTTATCGTTGCGTGTTTTTTTCTTTCCTACCCCTCAATTATCAGTCAAAACAATCGATACTTTCTTTCGCCTGTCCGAAAACAAGCACCACTCGAAATGAAACGCACTCAGCACTTCTCTCTTTTCGGCTCGCATCGCATGCACGGTGCACATTCCAGTCGAATGAAAGTGTGGAAACAGACGCAAAACCGTTTTGATCCATCATCGAGAAAAGCAAAAGCGTAGGAAAAAAGTGCAACAGAGTTGGAGAAAATTGTGAAAATCGTGCATTTTCCAATACAGCAGAGGAGATGGCCGGTCACGACACAAACGACGAGCGGCCCCGCACTGCCGACGTCGAATTCGATCCGTCGCTTCAGTTCTCGAAGATGTTCCTCTCGGAAGCGGTGCTGCGGGGACTGACGCGAAACAACTTCACCCACCCGTCGCCCATCCAGGCACGTGCCATCCCGCTCGCCAAGCTGGGACTAGGTATGGAATTGGTGTTTTCTGTGCGGGGATCTTGTTTTATTGTTGTTTTTATGTGTTGCAGATTTGTTGGTTCAGGCAAAATCCGGCACCGGCAAAACGCTGGTGTTTGGTGTATTGATTACGGAGAGCCACAATCCCGACGTTATGTTTCCGCAGTCGCTGACGGTGGTTCCGACGCGGGAGATTGCCGTGCAGATCGAGGATGTGCTGAACCGGATCGGTTATTCGGTTCCGAACTTCCGGGCGAAGAGTTTCATCGGCGGGTTGGAAATCAGTCAGGATCGGAAGAATTTGCAGAATTGCTCGGCCGTGGTCGGAACTCCGGGGAGGATTAATCACTTGATCAAGAGCAATGTGCTGAACACAAGTCAGGTCAAAATACTGGTGCTGGATGAGGCGGATTCTTTGATTTCCGGATCGCTCAAACCGGAAGTGGATCAGATTGTCAAAATGTTGCCAACCAAGCGGCAAACGGTGGTCTGCAGTGCGACTTATTACAACAACAGAGATCGCGAGCTGTTGAAGTACTTGAATGATAAATTCATCGGAGTAACGCCGAAAAAGGAGGTTCCGGTGTTGCATGGCATACGGCAGTTTGTCCAGGAACTGCCTGAAGTGAAGGACAACATAAAGGAAATGATGGCTAAAATTGCCGAGCTTAACCGCATATTGAAGAAGGTGCCCTACGGGCAGTGCCTGGTGTTTGCCAATACCCAGACAAAGGCAGACACCTATTGTAGCTACCTGGGTCGTGCCGGGTGGCCTACGCAGGTCATCCGGGGAGGCCAAGAGCAGCGTGTTCGATTGAAGACAGTGGAAAATCTGAAGGAATTCCGTTGCCGCGTACTGACAGCGACGGATGTCATTTCCCGCGGAATTGACGCCGAGAATGTGAATCTGGTAATCAACGTGGACGTTCCAAGAGACAATTCTGTCTATTTGCATCGGATTGGTCGTGCAGGGCGATTCGGGACCCAGGCCATCGCCATCACACTGGTTTCCTCGAGCAAGGAGATGGAGCGCTTCCGGAAGATCCTACAGGACATTGGTGGAAACGATATGTTTGTGTATCGCCTTCCGGAGGAGAAGCTGGAGGAAATTTGGAACTTTGAAGAATACGGGGACAAATATGCGAAACTGTATGCCTCTAAGTTGGAACAGGAAATTCGCGATCAGGGAGCGGATCGATCATTCTTAGAAACCATCGAGGAAGTGGATTCCAAAACGGAACTCGGAGTAAAATCGCGCGAATCGGTTTTGAACGACAGTCTCGAAGATCCGGTCCGGAAGGTTAACTCCGCTGTGGAAGTGGATTCGATCGAGGAATTGTCCAAGGATAATCCACAAGCGGAAGTAACGGATAATGAAGAAGAACAGGAGGAAGTGGTAGAGAGGATTATTCCACTTGATGTCCCTGAAGGTGACGTAGATTACGCCAAAGACGTCGACGACATGTTCCTTGCGGCCATAGGAAAGGTCGACGCCGAAGATGAGCAGAGCGCTAACCAATTAGAGCTGGCCTCTGAAAATAAGCTTCAATTCGGAGATAACGAACTACAAAAGGTGCTGGAGACCGCAGAAAATGGGGAATCCAGTTCCAATGCCGATGACATGATCCTAGCCGCTATGAAGAAGCTGGAGTTGGAGGAATCCATTACCCAGTCCAGCGAATCGCAACTTTCCGACGAAAGTATTCTGTCCAGGGTGGACCAGAAGTTCCTGGATGCCATGAAGCAAGTGGAACTGGACAAGGATCTGGAAAATGGCAACGTCCCTGAAGAGGATGCTCAAAACACCCAGGAAAACAAAGATTCCCTTGATAAAATGTTTCTGGAAGCGATGGATAAACTGGACGTCGACGATGCCACACCTGACCAGCATCCTCTTTCCAACGGAGAAAACGTCGATGAACTCTTTCTCGCTGCCATGGAGAAAGTCGACCGCGAGCCGCCAGAATCCTCGGAAACGTCCGATAAACAATCCTCCTCGGAAACATCGGAACTTAGCTGTTCCACTCCGGAATCTTGCTACACCAGTGACAGTTCCTTCAGCTCCAACGCCACCAAAAAGGTGGAAGTGGGATCTAATTTCACCACCCCGAATTCCCGGGTGCAGGAGATTCGAGGCGCCTTGCCAGACCATCAGGTCAGCTCATCCAGCTCCAACAACTCCTCAGAAATCGATCACAATTCCGATCCCGGAATTCCCACCCAACAGAACTGTCTCCACTTGGAAGTGAACAACGATGCCCTCTTTGCCAAAATTATGGAACAAAAAGAGCTGGAAGCTGGCCAACTACAGCGCCCGTTCCAGTTCTCCATCGACGGGTGCAGCCTAGAAGTGCACGATGACCCGGTCAGCGATAGGGACATCAACTCCCGCAAAGGATCCGTACCGGATGTGGTCCCAAGTGGTATCACTCTGGATCCCTCCCGGCTCCAACACCAACCCTCCGTAGAAGAGGAAGAAGAAGAAGCTGCCACCTTCGATCTGAACTCCAATACCTGCGGTTCCAACCATGGATCCGTATTCGAACCGGAGGAAGCCGTCATTCCTCAAGACAATCGCCCGAAGCGAATCCGGTTCCAGCAGCAAGACGACATCAACTCTCTGGAACTTCACTCCAACTCCGTCGGAGTAATCCCCGGTGGCGCTAGCCAGCAGGGCGATCAACCAGAAGTTGACCCCCTGGCACTTCCACCCATCCTGGACACCGTTTCCGCCACGGAAGAAGCAGACGATGCCAGCTCCTACTCGTCCCAATACGACAGCGAATCTTCTAATTCCTCCTTTTTCGATCAGCGGGTCTGGGAATCGGAAACGCAGAACCTCCCCGATGAGGCACAACCCGAACAGCCACAACCGGAAGCCGCCGAGCCGCCTCGAAAACGCAAAGTTTCCAAACGATCGAAGAACGCTACCAACCGGTACCATCGGTCGCACGCCAACTGGACCACCCAGTACTGGAACCAGATGACGATGATCCGGGACTATGTGCGGTTTGCGGTCTACGCCCGGCACCGCCAGAACCCTTGCGGTAACTGAGCGCGCACTTTTTTTTCTCCGCATTTGCTCTTGCTGACTACTGTTTTACGAACCGTAACACGCGTGCGCACGTAGCCGAGTGGTTTTTGATCTTCTTCGAAATGTGATGTTATTACTATTCTACCCTCTTATTATCAGTTTAGTTTTCAGTTGCTTTTTGAGTTTTTTTTTTCGTTGGCCATGAAGGCTTTCTGTGAATTAGAGAGAAAGAGACAGGTACATTTAAATACAAGTTAAATTATAATACCCAAAACGAGGCTTATGTTTTTGAAAGAAATCGTATCCTTGTTACGAAATCCTTTGTTTATTCACATTTTAAATTAATCAGAAAGCTTAGGTAAAACTATCATATATATTAAAACCCAGCGTTGTCTGTCTGTCTGTCCGTAACGCTCCGCCATTGGAGTCCTCATCGCTATCCCTATTATACCACTCCTTGCCGGGTGCTATTTTAGGATAGCAACCCACCTTCCCACCAGTGGTTTCTATTTTGGGTTTAGGGACTTGCTAAAAGTGGTCCTTACTTTTTATCGGACGTAGTACAAACTGAAACAGATTAAATATGTCCTTATGGCTTTTGATGAATTCTGCATAAAATCACAAAGGCATAAAGGGTCACAGACAAACAGACGCAACACTTCTAACATTTTATCACAGACAAGCAGACGTCTCCGGTCTCCCTCTAGTCATTTATTATCGTTTTATTTATTTAAATTTAAATCAAATATTCTGTAGTTTGCAAATTGTTCGCAGACGGCGCTCACATAATTTTTGCTCCTGTTTGACGTTCGCTCACTACCGGCACCTACTGAGCGTTTTGTGAAACAGCGTGTTTGGCATTGATGATTATGTTTACATGACGATGATTTTAATAACAATTTCTTTCAAGTGATACGTTTGCTATTCAAAAGCATAGTCGCGGAAATATATTCACCCAATCTAAAAGGACTGAGTTTGGCCAATAGAGTGGCCAATTATAAACTAGGTGACAAGAGTGAGCGAATGTAAAACTTGAACAAAAACGCTGCGAGCGCCACAGATGGGCAGTTGGCCAACTATTAAATCGACACTGATTTTTCATTTGGGCCTAACTGACACTTTCGAGTTCTCTTCATCGATCCGCTCTTTGTGTTATCACAGAATGTGTGTTGAGTTTTCCAAAGATTTTTTGGTTGAAATGCGAAGAAGACGACTACATGTTGCTATAGAAAAAAGAATAATGATTTTGTTTGTTTTGATCAAGTTATTAGCGAAAGAGAGAGTCGACGAAGAGAAATCGATCAAGTCAGTTAGGCCCTTATGAAAAATCATTGTCTTAAATTTTTAAATAAACAGTTGAATCGGTGTACGTGGGAATTATTAGTGTGGGTCTGTTTGTTTATGATAGGGTTCTGGAAAACATCTAGTCACGTGACAAAGTGCATCAATATTCACCTCATGTTTTATTGATCCACACGCTAAAACTGCTCAGCACTAAAATGTGTAAGATCTACTCATAAGTGCATAATTTCCAGACCACACAAAAATGAGTGACAGTTACACATTCTCAAAAAACAGCTCGTACACTCGTCTAGATGTGAAATGTTGATTTTTTTTTTGTTTTCCAAGGTCACTAGTAATCCTAGCTAGATTGCTGTACAATTTTTTTTGCGAATTTAACGATTTTGTGGACACTGGAGCTGATTTTGTAAATGTGCAAGGGTTACACATTTTTGGTGTAGTCTGGAAATTATGCACTTTAGTGCTGAGCGGCGTTAGCGTGCACTGCTGTTCATTTTCCATACCACTGCTCAGCTCACTTCACCGCAAAATATAAATAAAAAAAGTGACGTCACACAAACCATCGGAATAGCAACTCAGTGCAAGATTTGAGTGGGTCCCCAAATGTAGAAACCCATCGCTAATCCCATGTCGCGTCCTTATTTTTCATTCCCGTTAGATACCACCGGTGTGAACATGGGTCTCTATTCAGGGCCCGGAAATAGGGATAGGGACCCAGATAGAGACGCCCGTGGCGATGCTCTAAGACCACTTCTAAGTTGTTAAACTTTTTACAAAAGAACTAAAAAGATCCTTCTGGAATGTTCTGGAACATAAAAATCTCCTGAAAGTTATTGAATGTTCCAAAAGTGAGATATGCTTGATTATCACGCACTTTCTTAAATACCAAAAACTTTCTGTAAGTTACTAAACGTTTCAAAAATAGAAAGGAGAAGATCCCTCTGGAATGTTTTATTACACTTTTTCTTTAACACCTTTTCTATGACACTTTAATTTCGAGAACTTTCTGGAAGTTAATAAACATCCAATAGACCTTTTGGGATGTTTTGGAACATCAAATTACATAAAACTGCGAGAACTTTCTGGAGATTACTGAATGTTTAAAAAAACCACAATAATAATCTACGGGTATGTTCTAGATCATCAAAATTCTTAAGATTCTGAGAACTTCCGAGAAGCTACTGGACGTCGCAAAAACAAGTCTAAAGAACAAGCTAAAGAACCTTTTGCAAACTTTTTAAATTTACTGAAAGTGTCTGAAAGTTTGCGAACGTTCCACAAAAAAAAATAAAAATAACTTTCAAGAATGTTCTGAAACAACCCAAATCATAAAATTTTTGAGATATTTTTGGAAGCTACTGAAAGTTAAAAAAAAAACAGAAAAATCCTCTAGAATATTCTGGAACATCAAACTGCTTTAAATACCTGGAACTTTTTTTGAAGCTGCTGAAACGTTAGAAGCAGCAGAAAGAATAAGAAAACAAATCTTCTGGAATTTTCTGGAACGTAGGTATTTTTTAATGCAGAGAATATTCGGGGAGTTGGTGAGCGTTCATGAAAAAATATAAAATGGACCTTCTAAAAAGTCCTGAAACATAAAAGTTTATTAAATTTATAGAACTTTCTGGAAATTAGTAAACCCTAGCCAAGATCACAGGGTTTGACGGTATTAAAGTGAAGGAAGTTAATTGTAATTCTTGTAATGAAAATATCACCTTTAACACTTTAATGCGCCTCCAACGGTTCATTGCGAACCGGCTGCTACAGATGGAGTATAGCTGATTTATCAGAAATGCTCGATAAACAGGAGGAACCTGCTAGGGTTTAGTAGTTTCTATACCCAGAGAACAGTTCCAGTCGGTTGAGGCTTGGAGGGTTTTGAGAGTCGTTGTGAATCATAATGGAAACATTTCTGGCGTTCGATTTGAATAGCTCGTATGTTTGCTGTGATTCCTATGTAGATTCGACCTATTCAAATCGAACGCAAGATTTGTGTTTTGTGACGAATCTTAGAATCTTTTTGGAGTCAGCAGACTTTGAATTGTTGTTTGGGCTTTCCACTATTCGGTTAATTTTAACAATCAATTCAAATATGCAACAATTAGTAGTGCATCGTGTATTCAATTTGCTCATTCATAATTCACGACATTAGATTAACTTGTGATATAATTTTCACTTTCATTATTCTTATATATGATGTTTCGAAAATCTAATGCCTAATAATGTTTTCTTGCAATATCAATTTTAAATAACTAGGAAACGAATAGTGTGAAAGTGCAGAATTTAATAATGCTTGCTTATAGATTCGAAACTAACGGGTGATCAAGACTTAAGACGCATATTTGACGAAATCGACAAAAACTGACTACTTCGACTTTGGCTAACGTAAACTATTTATAACAAATTAGAGATTTTTACGTTTTTCGATTGATTGTATGAAATCTTTTCTATAGTTTGGAGCTGTTTGGACCGATGCTGATAGTGCTAGGGATGTGGACGAAAGACAATTTTCAAAAATAAAAGCAGTACTAAAATGAGGATCAACATAAACGGACATAACGAACACATCGACAATCTAACAGATCATAGACACACCAAAGATTACTGAATTACAGGGCACTACAATTATCTGAACAATAACATGTTTTAAGCCTTGACATGACAAAAAAACGAATACAAAACGGACCATACAACAAAACCAAAACTTTCATACCTTCTACCGTAACCTTCTGAGTCAGTGCGCAGTAGTGGACGACATGCTCCGTACACGGCTGGTGAACTGCTTCTGAAGGATTACGTTCTTTATCCTATCCAAAGGCCTAGTGAACTGTCGTTGTCCGCGCAAACGCTTCGTGCTCCTCCATATAGACGCGATCGCGATGTAGAGCGCAAGTTTCGAACAGCAAACACGTGCTGCATGTAACAACCGAGAGTAAACAGGGGAAGATGTTCTCAACCTGCTTTCGTTAGCTGAAACCGCAACTAAATTAAGTTTTATCATGATATGATCTTCTACAAAGTTGTTCCTTAGGGCATCAACTACCATTATTTCAATTCTGAGCTAAATCGAACTCGCTGAACCGGCGTACTGAGTGAGAGACTGTAGGTCATCCAATCTATCTATATATATAAAAATGCAGTGGCATACGTGGGACCGCGCATAACTCGCGAACGGAACGTCCGATTTGGGTCATCATTGTTTTGTTCTGTTAGTTTTCACCCAAGGAAGGTTTATGAGCCGAAAAACATAGAGAAATATTGAGATTTTTGAATATCGATGATTGATACATTTTGAACGGAGGTTTGGTCTTGGCTAGAAACTTGAAACGTCAAAAAACGCAGTAGGCAAGACAAAGTTTGCCGGGGACAGCTAGTTTCCCATATATTTGGACTGAAAATCCCATACAAACCTTCAACTCAGTTTTAAACCGATTGAGCTGAATCTTTCACAGATTGTTCTTCTCATACAAAGCCACGATTCTAGAGGGTGCCCCGTGGAATTTTTGGACATTTTTGTATTTGGGCCAATCTACTGGATATTACAACACTTTCCGTAATAACACAAAGAGAGTTAGGCCCAAATGAAGAATCAGTGTCGTAATAACCGGTTTAGGCTGGTGATCAACTTTTCCGGGCCCATCTTTATGAGTTCAGCTCCGATACCATCCTTACCAGCTGACTTATTGTTCTTGAGCTGCTGGATAGCTTCCTTAACCCTCGAGCAGTCGCGTTTTTGACTACCTGCAGCGACGCCGCGCTCACGCTGTGTACCACATGCGTGCGTTTTTCATGGTGCGTGTACTCAGTACATACACGACGCGACCGCTCCCGGGTTAACTTCCCTCAACGTGGGTGTTGGCTCGGTGTTGCTCGCTGCTGTACTGACGTAGTAATTTCTCCCGCTGCCTTGATCTTCTATGTCTGCGCTCTCCGCACCATTCAGGTGTTCGTCGTAGTGCTGCTTCCACCTCTCGATCACCTCACGTCGATCAGTGAAGATGCTCCCGTTTATATCCTTGCACATTTCGGCTTTATGCAAATGTAGCAACATAAACCAATAATTATCAATCCACGTCAAATACGCTTAGATTATGTGCTTAAATACTTAGAATCACCACAGGTGATTGGTTAGTGTTACGCAAAAAACGGATTGTGAATTACCACCATAAAGAAAGCTACAACCAAAAGCAAACCACCAAATTATTAATTGATATTAATTTCATAGTTTATATTTAGATTACCTTAAATTGATCACAAACTGAAACATAATCGTCATAGGTATTGTTTTCGCTATTTATTTTGTTTCATGAAATTACAACTCATATTATACGGATCCTATTTCGATACGCGCCCCCATTCACATCGCAGTTATGTCTCTGTCCGCTGCTGTTCACGGTGAATTTTTCGGTGCTCGATATTTTATTGTGTTGTTGAAAATGGTAATTTTGTTTATCCAATAACGCACACCACAAGCAGTAATTTAACAACAAAAGAAAAGGACAGACATCGATATAAGATGAATTACTCTTGGTCGCTTGCGAGCACAAACGTAGGAAGATTTTTTTTTTCACGTGCGTGGAATGCATGCCTGATGGATACTTGAACCGGGAACTTTAGTGCTACGGGTTCAAAAAGAGGTGTTCGTATTGGGTATCTAGATAATTTGATGCGAATTAAGCTATAAGATTCGTCTCAAAACCAGGCTCAGTTTATTCTATGACGCTCAATTACTCTTTTGTTACTTTTTTTTATTGATTAAAAACCAACGAAGACTATTTGGTAAAAGCTTTAATCTAATAAAGGGGACCCAAAGAGACTGCAAAAATCTGTACGTTTGCTTATGCTATAGAATTCAGTAGTTGTATTGTTGTTAAAGTTGTTTCTTTGTAGAGATAGTTACTCAACATGCAGTAAAGGTAAGTGTTGCATTCCTCTCGGTTTATAATGTAGGTTATTTTAGTTTCCTTTCTCCGCCTATCGTCTTAAAATAAATGATTGGAACAAAACATAAACTAACAGAAAAAAATCAGTTGGTCTTTTGTAAATAGCTATACTATCCAATAGGTGCTGGTAGAAAATTAAAATTAATAAAATAAAACAAGTTTATGTATTTTACAACATTCGCATAATCACGTCCTGGTACACTTACACAAACCTCGACTGCAACTTCGCATTTTCAAAATGTTATCATCATCATCATCATTATTATAGGTATTGTTTGTAATGCTAGGAGCACACGATTTCGTAATCTTTTGAATTAGTTAGCTGTTTTTTTTTTATACAAAGTCCATCGCTCTCGTGTGACGTCCTCCTATTTCAGCCTTCAGCAAACTCCAGGTTCTTTTTTCTTCTAGCTCCTCTACACAGTTTGTATGATCCCACCTAATCACCGAGTAGCAAACCTGAGCGGCTCGCACAACTTCAGGGGAGGACTCGCGATCCATCAACAGACACAGAAAGAGTGGAAAATGGCGATGTTCAGTGGTTGTTGTTGTTGTTGTTGTATTGGATTGGCTACACTGTTTAACAGCAACCACTGCTTGACTGACCACCGGGATTGTTTCCACTACCTAGGGATGGATTGGTTGGTGAGTGCTGCTGGCCAATCTTGATGCCGTTTGCCTATAAAAGATAGAAGATGGAGAAGTTTGTTGAACATGTTCTCGTAAATTCTTTAATATTTTATTGCCGAGTTCGTTGGAATTATGTATTTTATATCACGTTTCAATAGCTTCAGATTATCGTCAATAATCTGGTGTCAGCTTGCCAAACTTACCTCATTATTGATGTCGAATACTCCCTCCTGGATTTTTTCGTAGATCTCCTTCGCAGTGTTGATGAAAGCTTCCTCCACATTCGCCGCCGTACGAGCGGAAGTTTCCATGAAGACTAGACCGTGCTCTCGGGCGAATGCTTCACCTTCCTCCTTCTTCACTTCACGGCGAGAATCCAAATCGCTGTTGAAAATATGGTTCCAAAATTAAATATTCTACGTAGAAATCAGAAACAGACGAAATGATCACCTCTTATTGCCAATCAGCATGATCACCATGTTGGAATTCGAGTGCTGCCGGGCGTCCTCCAGCCAGGTCGTCAGGTGGTTGAACGTTTCCCTTCGGGTGATGTCGTACACCAGCAGGGCACCGGCCGCACCCCGGTAGTACGAGCGGGTAATCGAACGGAACGCCTCCTGCCCGGCCGTGTCCCAGATCTGCAGCTTTATCTGCTTGCCATCGATGGTGATCATACGGGCACCGAACTCGACGCCGATCGTCAAATCGTGCACCGGCTGGAACCGTTTGTCCGTGAACTGGAGCAACAGGCATGATTTGCCGACACCTGTGTTTGGAAAAAAGCATAGAAACGTTTAGTTGCATAATTGTGATACTGTGAAAATAAATGTAGGGTGGGGCGGGGCAAGATGGGTCGCGGGGCAAGATGGGTCAGTGCCATTTTCGGGCGCATTACTCATGTTTTGATTATGTTAATAATTTTGTTAGATGACCAGCATGAATATACAAAAGTTTGGGGCATTGATTGAAAAAATATTCACTCTTATTAGAAATAAAAAATAAAATGGTTTTTAGCCATTTTTCTTATGCGATACATTCCATATAATCTCCATATAAACGGTCGCGGGGCAAGATGGGTCACCTTCAATTTTGAACGTATTTTTGGAGCATTCAAAAGTTATTTATTTTTTATTACAAGACTATCTCATAAATGACTTCAATCAAGCGGAATGAATGCTCAAAATTATACCATAAAATTATGATAATTTTTTAGTAAAAACATTGATTTTCAAGTCGCACTAGGACCACTCGAATCGTAAAGTTTTTTATATTCCAAATAAATTTATAAATTGTTTACTAGTTGCTCTAGTTTACTCAGTATGGATATGGAGCATATATGAATGCGGAACAAATCTTATATTTTGACGTTTTCGTTGAGAAAATGTGAATTACTTAAAAGGTGACCTATCTTGCCCCGCACTTTTTTCAAGGCGCAAAATCGATCACTTTTTAAAACTGCTTGTTTAACATCATATTTTGTATTTAATGAACTTTTTATCGACTTATAGCATAGCTAACTAGTGTATTGAAGAGTAGCGGACGAACACAAACCAATACGATTTGTATTTACAAAGTGTTGTCGTAGTAGCAATCGGCTGCGATACATACCTAGTTACAGCACCTAGTGACCCTAGGTAACCAGTTTGTTTGTTACTGTAAAAAACTTATTCCCTAACCAGAACTCCTACAAGCTAGTCGTATTTTTAATAAAGCTCTTGTTACTTGTTCAAGTCTGCCCAAGTTATTCCTGTCCTCAAACCCGAAACTCAACAGGTCATGGGCTCAACACCGAAGGATTTGGCGTTTGGAATTCCACAATTCCGAGGACACGGGGATCAGTACGAGAACTGGAGCTACAGAGTTCGATTATTTCTGGAAGCGGCTGGTGTTTCGGATGTGCTAACTGGAGTAGCCCCGAGTGTAGCTGCCGAAAAAGCGAAGTTTGAGGAGTTGGACCGTAGAGCGAAATCGATGCTGGTGAGCTGTCTGGCTGATGAATGCCTGGAGGTTGTTCGAGAGCGAAAAACGGCAAGAGAAATGTGGACTAGTCTCGAAACGACATTCGCGAAGAAATCAGTGGTCAACCAGACGCTCGTGAGGAAGCAATTGTCAAGATTAAGAATAGAAGACGGATCAGACATGCGAAATCACCTTTTGGAATTCGACGGGCTGGTGCGCAAGCTAAAGACGGCTGGAGCTACGTTGACAGAGGGGGATTTGGTGTCGCAGTTGTTCCTGACGTTGCCCGAATCATACGACCCGTTAGTCACCGCCGGAAAAGGAACTGACACTGGAAATGGTGAAGCAACGACTATTGTCCGAAGAATCCAAGCGGTCCGATCGACAAGGCAGTTTTGGTGAAGACAGTCCCGCGGCCTTCACAGGAAGATTCCAGGAGCTGAAGAAAAAGTTTACTGGAAAATGCCACAAGTGCGGAAGACGTGGACATGTCATGAAGGATTGCTGGAGACGTTCGGAAGAAGATGATGTATATGAAGAAAAGGGAAGTTCAAATGCTGCGGTAAGTTTTGTAGCTGATGCGACCAAAACATGTCTGAAGATGAAGCTTGATTCCGGGTGCAGCGGCCACCTAGTGTGTGACAAGTCGGTCTTCACTAGTATCCGCAAGTTGGCAAGACCGGTGGATATCCAGGTAGCGAAAGATGGACAATGTATGAAAACAAAAATGATTGGAGAAATTACGGGATTGAGAAGCAACAAAGGAATTGAAATAAATTTGAAGAACGTTCTCTACGTGCCAGATCTTCGAGAGAATCTCAGCTCAGTGCGCAAAATGACGAAAGCAGGCACCAACGTTGTATTCAAGAAATCCGAGGCCCTGATGGAGAAAGATGGTGTAGTGCTAGCGACGGGGAAGCTCAAAGGAGGTCTTTATGAGCTGCAGCTGTCAAAAAGCCAAAACAGAGCCTACTATTGTAAATCGGAAAGCTATGTTCAAGGTAAGTTGGTTCGAACAAAGCCGAATGAAGCAGGTGTACGCAAGAAAAACGTGCCTAAAGTTTCTGGAAAGGTTGTAACGAAAGAACCGCCATCGAAGCCAAGAGAACGCGCAAACACTCAACGGAACATACGGTGCAGGACAATGCAGGAAGGATGGCGCACAACTACCAAAATGGCGATGCACACCAAAGTTTTGCGGGAAGGGAATCGTGCTGAAGTCCGGTTGCCGGTTTGTAACAAGGTCTCAAGATTTGAAGACAACTTGGAGAAGACCACGGATGCTCGATTGAGAGGGGGTGTTGTCGTAGTAGCAATCGGCTGCGATACATACCTAGTTACAGCACCTAGTGACCCTAGGTAACCAGTTTGTTTGTTACTGTAAAAAACTTATTCCCTAACCAGAACTCCTACAAGCTAGTCGTATTTTTAATAAAGCTCTTGTTACTTGTTCAAGTCTGCCCAAGTTATTCCTGTCCTCAAACCCGAAACTCAGCACAAAGTTATGGTGATCCATCCTTAGGTGACCCATCTTGCCCCGCCCCACCCTATGTATGTTGACGGATGAGCTTTTTCAGTCTTTATAGATTGTTCGATGAATCAAAAAATCACAGACAATTCTAGTGTAGAGTTCGGTGAAATTTCACAGAATTCTGCGATTTATTCTTAGTTGAATACAATTCATAGAAAATAGGTGTTTCATATGGAACAATCCGTGTATCATCATATCAACACCATCATGATATTTTATTATGATACCTAATATCGATTGATTCTACCGCGGCTATCTCCTTTCTCATAAGACCAAACGAGATTGTTATCTGATGAAATCGTATAAAAAAGCGAAAAAAGGGCAACGTATTCTGTGTGTAAATTATACTATGCACTACAAGTAATGAATGGTGGGCAAATCTCCTTAATAATCGTTGATTAGATTCCAATACTACTACAACGATGCTAGAGGCGTTTGCTCATGAATATTAAATTCGTTTTGGTGGATTGGGTACCTTTCGAAGATTGGATTATTCATATAGAGTATACCCTGTGCTAATTATCCGAATTTTGGGGCTGCTAGGCGCAAAAAAAAGTTACTTCAAGTGAAAATCTTAAATTGTTTTGGTACGACAGTTGATATTCCTACGATACATTGCTACACGCATCAGTTGCATTATTTCAATGTCGAATAATGCAGTCGTCGACAAAGATAACGCATACATTCCTTGAGCATATTTCACGGCACAACGACCTCCAACCGCACTCGGCGCCCTAATAGCTATCAGTATCAAGTGCTATGAGTGAGCAATTACTGCGGAGCGACAAAGAGAAACGCATGCAAGACGCTAGTTCAAGTTCAAGAATCATTTCCAATACAAATACCTAACACTAGTTTAGAGCATTTTTAAACTCGAAAAGCTGATGATCATTTTTTTATTGTTTGCCCTGAGTACGGAAATGTAAAGGAAAATATTACAGTAGAATGATTTTTGTTTTCGAGTCCACTGGTGATTTGAGTTGAATTCTGTTTTTTTAGGCAAAGTCATCCACTTCATATATCTCATTCTTAGTAATCGATAGTCCGATTTGGCTGACATTTTTGCTGTAAATCTTATATTTCAAGTGTACGTCGAGAACGAACTTTTCAATTGTATTATTTAGGCCGATGCAAATATTTAATTTGTTTTATGTCACCCCCCCCCCCCCCTTCAAAAATCCCAAAATATTGAAGGGGCGAAAAAAAAACTATGGCGGCTCATAACTCTATTTTCAATAGAAAAAATGTTTGAAAGCAACTTTTTTTTTAATAGTTGAAAAGTATTTTTTCAATAGTTGGTATAATTTTAAAATTTTCAATAGTCTTTTTTTCGTTTGTTCCTTATTTATTTTTGTCCCTCCCCTCGTACCCGATGAGAGGTCTCGGACATAAAAGAAAAATAATATTTGCATCGGCCTTATCTCCTTGAAATAAATACATTTCTTCAAAAGAGTTTCAAAATTTATCAAAAATTTAAGGAAATTGTCAATTGTCCCATATACTCCCCTGATAACACGACTTTCATCAATATGACACAAAAACTGTGATCAGAGATGATCGACAGATATTATAATCCGCTTTCAATTAATGTTAAAAGATTGAAAATAAATTCACAACAACGCATTTTTTATTTTAATAAATTTTAAATGGATGAACAGTAGAATTTTAACTATTACTCGAAAAGTTTTCTACCTAAAAATGCAAAATTTTCATGAATAAATGAAAAAAAAATGAATAATTCGTAGGTTGCCGTATTGTTAGAATGTTGACATAGTCGACCATTGCCCTGCCCCGGAAGATTAGTTACACCTTTGGCAACTATAGATAAAACATAAAATGTACCCTGTTACCCAAATCGATAGCAAATTCCGATCACAAGATGACGCGGTTTCGTTTATTGTTTAGGGTCCTTCAGTCTTTCTTGGAATTTTGGTTTATTTGGCAATTCGCGAACAGAAACACAGTTTTTAATGTTACGTTCGTATAGCTAGTTTACATACATACAGGGGCCAGGGGCAGTATATGATCAACTGTGCAAATTCAAGCCTCTGATTCACTCAATTACTAGCTCTTGTACAGAACACACTAAATAAGTTTTAATAAAGATTGTTTTAAATATATCAATTTTGGCGACGAGATTTATCGAATCCACCCTGGACTCTCGGAAGAAGCGAAGAATGTCTTCAACGGACAGCCAATCTTTAGGAAGCATGATCATCAATACGTGCAATCAAAATGCCCGACTCATGGGCATGGCTATGATGGAGCGTTTCAACAATCAAGGAACACCAGCCAGGCCGGCGAGTAGTCCCGAGTTCATCATTGAGACTCTAGCGTACAACATCCGTGAATTTTGCTACGACCCCGAGAATGGATTGGTTTTTGACCGATGGTACCAGAAGTATGAGGATCTTTTCCTGAACGATAATGTCAATGTGGATGATTCAGCGAAAGCCCGTCTCCTGCTCAGAAGCCTTAGCGTCAGCGTGCACGACAAGTATGTGAATTTCCTGTTGCTGAAACATTACCGGGATTTTTCGTTTGCGGACACAGTCTCCAAGTTGAAGCAGCTGTTTGGAATGAGAACCAGTTTGTTCAGCAAAAGGTATCAATGTTTCCAATTCACGAAGCGGGCTGAAGAGGACTACGTATCATATGCGGCAACAGTCAACCGGCGGTGTGAAGATTTTGAGTTGTACCGTATCACAGCCGATAAATTCAAGTCTCTCATTTTCATCCGCGGTCTGCGGTCGTCGGAAAAAGCTGATATCCGAACCAGATTACTGCCCAAACTAGAATCCGAAGGAGAAGGTGAGTGCAAGTTGGACACCCTCATCAACGAATGTCAACGGTTGCAGAAATTGAAGCACGACTCCGCTTTGATTGAGCAGAAGCCATCGATTACATCAGCAGTCTGTACAGTCAAAGCAGCAATCGAATCCATCTGTTCAAGCCCAACCGTGGAAGGATAACAAGAAGTCAAGCGTTCCCAGGACTCCATGCTGGCAGTGCAGTGGTATGCACTTCGTCCGTGAATGTCCTTTCAAAAATCATACCTGTAAATCCTGCAAGAAGGTAGGGCACAAGGAAGGCTACTGCAACTGCGTTTCGACGAAACCCAATTTCGAGGGCAAGAAGTTCGAGACTGCAAAACCAGACGAAAGTTCGTGAACGTTGTCATCTGCGGCATGAGGGATCAAACTTCAGTTCGACACAGTATCGAACATCTCCATCATTTCGAAGCAAACCTGGAAGAAGCATGGATCTCCGAAATTGTCACCTACAAAAAACGAAGCTAAAGCGGCATCTGGGAAACCGCTCAACTTGATCGGAGAACTAACCTGTGGAGGCGTTACCAAAGACGGCACCTGCTTTGTGACCAGCTATCTAAGCCTCAATTTGTTTGGTCTCGATTGGATTGAATTATTTGAGCTGTGGCCTAAACCTTTTTCATCAATCTGCAATCAGGTACGTTCACCGCAATCACCGATACAATTTTACAAAGAAGCTGTCCCAAACGTTTTCAAAGAGACGCTCGGACGCTGTAGGAAGACAAAGGTCAAGCTACACTTGAAACCAGAATCACGTCCAGTCTTCATGCCAAAACGTCCAGTCTCTTCCACATCCATAGAGAAGGTTGATGCCGAACTAGATCGTTTGGGACAGTCCGAGATAATCACTCCCGTGGATTTTTCGCAATGGGCCGCACCAATCGTCATCGTGAAGAAGCCGAATGGGAAGATACGAATTTGTGCAGATTATTCGACTGGATTGAATGCAGCTTTACAAGCAAACAACTACCCGTTACCAGTTCCGGACGACATCTGCACCAAGCGGTTGAAAGTTCTTCAGCATCATCGATTTGTCGGACGCATACCTTCAAGTGGAAGTCGACGATGTTTCAAAGAACTCTTGACCATCAACACTCATCGTGTACTCTCTCGTTTCAACAGACTGGCACCAGGTGTGAAGTCAGCCCCTGGAGCTTTTCAGCAGTTGATAAAAGGAATGATAGCAGACCTTTGTAGGGTTCGGATCAGCATGCACTTGCTGGGTTTACATTGAATGTGTAAAGAGTGAAAAGTGGGTAGTCACTGATCAGCGTGTAGAGTGACAGGTGCCGGGAGCGGTAGAGAGAGCGAACGGACTCGGAAACGGTAGTGAAGTGGAAGCAGCACCGGTGATAAACAAGCCAGAGGAAGGATCCGTGGCGAGTGTCCTTCTGGACTAGAACCCTACATCTGGCGACGAGGATGGGATGGACACTCGTTACGGTAAGTGTGATTTTGGATGTTTATTTTCGATCTGGTTCTGTAAAAAAGAAAATGCTCTAGGGTGGAGCACCAGTGACAGGTAGCAGGAATCGTTGAGTGTAGGTGTATTAGTAAACGATCAGTGGAGAAGAAAACGGTGATGTCACAGTGTTTACTCAACGCGCATAGTTTTCAGATTAGTTACAACTAATCGTTGTCGTTTTTCTAGAAACTGGTGTGTCGGTCGGGCATGGCCGATATGATTTATTCGGATCTATGTTTGATCTTGCTTGGGGATTTTTGCATTTATGAGGAATATGATTAGATTATCAGTGGAAAAACAAGTCCGTAGGCCGTGGCGGGTTGCCGGTCTGATGGATTTTCGACCGTGACGGGTGCCGGTCCAGGGAAGATCGTTGCAGGGAGCCGATCAATGAAAAAATGAAGATCTTGGAGGGTTGCCGATTCAGATATTTTCGACCGTGGCGGGTGCCGGTCAAGGAAGATTGTTGCAGGGAGCCAATCAATGGAGAAGTAAAGATCGTGGCGAGTTGCCGATCAAGAGATTTTTGACTGTGGCGGGTGCCGGTCCAAAGAAGATCGTTGCAGGGAGCCGATCAATGAAGGAGTAAAGATCGTGGTGGGATACCGATCTAGAGATTTTCGACCGTAGCGGGTACCGGTCCTAGAAAGATCATTGCAGGGAGCTGATCTATGAAAAAGTAAAGATCGTGGCAGGTTTCTGATCTAGAAAGATTTGCAACCGCGTTGCCGGTTGATGCAGAATCGTGTAAGAAAGCCGGCCAAAGTAAGCGTGTGCTGGCAGAGGCTGGTTTCAGATTGGACAAAGTAGTTGATCGTGATTTTCGAAAGAAGTGGGCAGTAACAGGACATGTATATACTAAGAGTTCATAGCTTGGAGGCAAATGAAAATGGGCCTAGCACGTTCTAGCAAGTACAGTAGACGTTCGATAGCTGCAACATGTTTACATTGCACTTACCGAATCAAATTCGATAACTGCAACAACTGACAGACGTCAAAGAACTGTACGTTGCTGCAGAATGCATCCAATGTGCATTTGGAAAACATCGAACTGCAGCAAAAGTGCATGCGAAAAACATCGCATCGCTGTTGACATTTCATTTTGACGGATAGCGGTGCGATAACTGAAAAATTGTTGCACTTAGCAGACTTGCAGTTAAAAAGCATTGCAGTTAAAGCGTTTGCACCGAGCGAACGTCTACTGTAAAGGGTGCTGGGAACTGGATAATGTTTGCATTATTGCTAATTAAGAAAAAAAATTCCCGTTTTACGGTAGAACAAAAAGCTACCGCAGCTGTCAGACTACTGATTTTCTCTGAGGCATCATTGATTAGCCCAAGCGACGCCTTGGATACGACGCCGATGATTATTGTTTGTTGTTGGTTTTCAGTTGTTTTCAGTGCAATCATGAAATTTTCACCATGCTAGCATACTTTGATTTTACCATATTTTTCAATGATATGATGATTTTCATGGCTGCGGTAGGACTTTGACAGCTGCGGTAGAACTCGGCGGCTACCGCAGAGTGGAAATTTTTCAAAAAATCCGCAATACTTTAGAGTGATTTGAATGATGATTAGTTTTCATTTGTAGTTCCTGGATGCACGATGTTTATCAAAATGCTTGTTTTATGCCTTGTGTATGGCCTAGAAAAACAATTTACCTTTGAAATTTCAATGACGCGTGGGAACCTGGTAAATAATAGATCCCTGGAAGATTATAGTGGAAATGGAATTCTGCTGTTTTCTATCTGGAAGGCCTAATAGAATGAAGGCAAATATCATGCTAATGGCCACTGGGTTCAATTCCCGAATGAATCAGGAATTGTTCAACATAGTATTTTCGTGTATGCCTTACTATATACAAAAGCAAAATGGTCACTGGTCGACAAAGCTCTCAGTTTATAAATCTAGTAGTGCTCAGGGAGCTGAGAGGCTAAGAAGCCGACTTTGTCACAAGCCAAACATTACACTGGGAATTAAAGGAAAAGTGTGTATATAATGGATTAATTACAGCAACAACAACAGAATGAATGTTTTGCATGCGCTGCATTTTGCACAAAGTTACCTTTAGTTGGCATGATATGCTATGCGACCCTGATACGGGAAGCAGGAGGAGTATATTCTTGAATGTTAATATTTGGTGGTTCGTTTGATCTAAAGGTAGATATTTGGAGTTAGAATGAAGGTGTGGAAGTTAATGTAAAACTTCTTAAAGTACCGTAGAGTGAATATGTTTGATGATTTGAAATCTAAAAAATAGTAAATCATTTGTTTGTGATTAAGCGACTCGCTTCAAGTTACAGTTTAAATCATTATGAACTAGCACTAAGAAGAGCTAATGATTAGCGCAAACGAACTGAACCATCAGAAACCGATATCAACAGAAATTCAAGAACGTGAATTGAGGTGAGTCGAACACAACGAAAAGGAGGAGACGAAAGCAGAGGCAGATCCAGATGTTTGTGGCGACGAAGCCTCAATAAGAAAATCAAGGAAGTCGAGAGCAATTTGACCTGGCCTTAAGGCCAAAGCGAGTGACCGCCAAGGATGGAGATCTTTTACGTTGGCCTTAGGTACCCCTTGGGGAACACATGATCCATGAGTGAGCGAGTGAGTGAAGTTCAAAGTGCAGAACTAAATTATATTTTGATGAGCGTTATTAATCAAGAACAGTTAAACCCTTCAGATGATTTTTTTTTGATATTCCATACTCTTGAATTTTCTCAGTACATATTTAGTTTAAATAATTCATTAATACGACAAAGGATTATATTGTAAATATGTCCCATATTAGGGATAAGATGGACACTGACATATTTTATTTACTTATTATTCTGCTTGTCATGTGTGGAAAGAAAAGCTGAAGATATGTCTATGAAGTGGCACTACCGATTCAGGCTAAATGTATTATAAATATTTACTGTCTTTGCCTGAGTTTATTCACAACACGTAAACTGTATGGCACAGGATATAGGTGGGTGATATACATAAGTACAGCTATGTTGAAACGGAAGCGTTTCGTGAACAATTAAAAATATTCTATCTTTGAGGGGTGACTTTAAAGTTAACCAGGGGTAGTATTTCTTTTGGCAGGATGAATTATGAGATTAGTGTTCCTTAAAAATTCTCATTGTTTGTAATTACTGTTGCAGACTTGTTACCTGATTCTACCAGAAAATTGAACAATATTTCTGGAGTTTGCGTTTGCTTGAGCCATTTGAAGTAGTAGTGAACAGTGCTGTTATCGGTAGTGGCCGTCACATGATGATGAATTCACCGTCACAAGACGAATTTTGTATGCCAAAGTATTGTCGCCACCAAACTGGACGTCGCACAACAGAAAAGCGACGCAACCTAACTCGTGACGTTTCCTGAATCATTTCGGAAGTAGTGCGCATCTATCTTCAAATCATTGTGTTTATAGATAAAGCTAATATGTATTCATGATTTAAACGCTTCAAGCAACAACAAAATTAAGTAAAATGTAAAGAGTGTGCCATGTCTACAAATTGTTGTAACCACAGATAACAGACGTTTTTTACTAACACACGAAATGTTTGTGAACACTTTCAATCGTCGTTTCAATCAAAAAAACCTAACTGGCAGTTATTTAGAGATGCACATTCGTATTTATAACACTAGATAGAAAGATATCACAATTCATTTTATAGATGGAAGCTGTGAGCAACGTCTTTGTTTTTTAGTTTTTACACAGGTTTTAAGGTAAATATTATCTATGTTATCTGTGTTGTAACGAATTTATACTGACGCATACTTATAGCAAGAGAGTTACATAGAATTAAAAAAAACAGTTCTGAGCTGTTCTCATTTTATTCGGCTTTTTCAATATGGTGAAAGAACAATATTTGAGACTGATGAGGATTATGTATTATTATTTTTGCGATTGCCTAAAAAAGTCTAAAATGCAAAAGCAAATTGTACAAAGATAATTACAGTTATTTTAAGACATTCCTAATTGTTTTCAAACGATTGGAAATGTTGTAGCTTGTTCATGCAGAGATTTACTCTATAGGACAACTTGGAGATTGTTTTGGGCCAGGATATGACTGGTTATAACAAATAGGTGATAATGATAAATGTTTGCACATTTATGAGATACGTTAATGTATAATGTTTAAAGTTTCTCGACTCAACTAAACTTGATTAAAAGGATTATCTGTATCTACTTCACAGAACTGTATGCTGCCGACCAGTAATTTTAGAATAAGTGGGAATGGGAGTGTATAATGAATAAAGGATATTGCTAGGGATCTAAGATATGTAAGCTAGACGACCATATGACAGGGCATGTCTTCAATAGGATGGAAAAGAACTCGGATAATAAACCTTTAGTTGATTGTTATGTAATAATATTGTGATTGATAGCATGAGAATCCCGAGAGTAGAATAAATACCATATAGTCGAATTCCAGTAAATATGAAATTCAAGAAAATTATGCATAGAAAAGATAAACTTTGTTCAGACGAAAGGTTTTTCAAGCATTTCTTCATTTAAAGAAGGTTGGGGGTGTAGGGTTCGGATCAGCATGCACTTGCTGGGTTTACATTGAATGTGTAAAGAGTGAAAAGTGGGTAGTCACTGATCAGCGTGCAGAGTGACAGGTGCCGGGAGCGGTAGAGAGAGAGAACGGACTCGGAAACGGTAGTGAAGTGGAAGCAGCACCGGTGATAAACAAGCCAGAGGAAGGATCCGTGGCGAGTGTCCTTCTGGACTAGAACCCTACAACCTTGAAGGCGTCGAATCTTTCCTGGGCGATACCATTGTATTCAGCGAAACCGACGAAGAACATCATCAACGTCTTCAAGCACTTTTCAAACGATTGGAGCAGTATGGGTTTCATCTTCGTGAAGAGAAATGTAGTATTCTTCAACGTCAAATCAAAATCTGGGCCATATCGTTGATGAAGATTGTCTACGGCCAAATCCATCGAAGATTGAAGCTATCGTCAAGATGCCTGCGCCAACCAATATCACCAGTCTACGTTCGTTTCTGGGCACTGTGAACTTCTATTCAAAATTTGTGCCGAGAATGCATCAATTTAGACGACCCCTCGATGCGCTTCTGAGAAGGATGTTTCGTTCAACTGGTCTTCGACATGCCAACATGTATTTGAGAAGATTAAAAACATTTTGAAGTCAAATCTACTACTAACGCACTACGATCCCAAACTGGAAATCATCATTGCTGCAGACGCATCAAAATCAGATATTGGTGATTTGATGTTGCATGAAGAAGAAGAAGAATGATGGTGTTTTGAAAAAATCGTATCCCTATAACACGGGGGAAGTTTTTAAATTGCCTCTATAAAATCTAAAACAAAATCTAATTAAAAACGGTTTGATGTACGGTGTTAGACTTTGGACGGACTACATATTGAACGTATAAATTTAAATTTACCATTTTTTTCTTGATAAGGTACTTAATTTGTAGTTAGTTCAAAGTCTAACACCGTATATCAAACCGTTTTTAATTAAATTTTGTTTTAGATTTTATAGAGGCATTTTAAAAACTTCCCCTGTGTTATAGGGATAGCATTTTTTCAAAACACCATCATTCTTCTTCTTCTTGTTAATGCAACATCAAATCACCAATGGGAGCTTGCACAGTGACGTCACTTTTTATCTCCTTCTCTTTCTCTCCTACGGCGTCGACCCATATCCGAGTAAACATTGCCCTCAAAATTTTGAGGGCAATGTTTACTTTTTGTATGAGAATTTGCGAGGTTATGTTTTTGGTGCAAGCCTCTATTGGAGCAGTCGCTATGCATCGATTCCCTGATGGAAACTTGAAGGCAATCGCTCACGCTGAAGCTGATTACAGTCTTGGGCAGGGATGGGAACACTCACTTTCAAAGAGTTACACTCACTTGCTATTTTCTCAGCTCAGAAGCGTGCAATCAAGAAACGATGTATGGACGACTTTTGCATTGTGGTTTTGTCTAAAACTTTGCCGAATAGAGTAGGGGTCGCACACGCACACCAAAGTCGTGACAGAGTTGTAAAAGCGACTCTCCACGAGGTGAGTGTAATTTACATTCACCTCGTGGAGAGTTGCCTTCGCAGCTCCCTCACGACTTCAGTATGCGTGTGCGACTCCTACTCTATTTGGCAAAGTTGTAGACAAAACCACAATGCGAAAGTCGTCCATACATCGTATCTTGATTGCACTCTTCAGAGCTGAGAAAATATCAAGTGAGTGTAACTCTTTGCAAGTGAGTGTTCCCATCCTTGGTCTTGGGGCAAGACACTGTGCAGCAGAGTGCATTTTTCTTCTCAGAGTTGCTCAGAATTTCTCCGGATTTCTCCCGTTTTTGCTAAAGTGTTGCCTGATACAATCGCAAAACCAAAACAATATTGCCCGATAACCTGATTTTCGTGCGGTTTAATGATGTTTTTCGACAAATTTCGTCGATCATTGGTAAAGGAGTAACTCAGAATTTTTCAGAGTTACTCTCGATTGCACAGTGTCTTGCCCCTAGGTTACAGTCAAATAGAAAAGGAAGGCTTAGCACAACGTATCTAAATATCAAGGTAAGAAATTCCTGCAAATGTCAAAAATGAGACTCACCAACACATCTGCGTTAGTTATGAAAAGTTGGTGTTTTTACACTAAAATGTCATTATTTCAGCAAAGTTTGTGAAGTTTTATTAGTTTGGATGTTTCTAAATGCTGAAAAATTATGTTTAGAACCAATTAAAAAAAATGTTACCGATTTTCAAATGGCGATATTTTGGGAGTGCTTAATTTCTTAAGAAAGTTTGCTAAATAGTGATGCGCCCATACAAATCAGCGCAAACTTCATAACTTTTTTTTTTCTTTTTTTCCTTTTCTCACTAATCTGTGAATATAAGCGGGAATCTCTTACCTTGGTATTTAGATACTTTGGGCTTAGCATTGATTTTAGCAGTTGTAATGTTCAAGTTATGAACGTACCCCAAGATGAGTGCATGAGTGTATGCGAATATGAAATGAGCGTAATGCAAGTGAATACGCTATCGAAATAAACAAAGGCAGTTGTTTAGCAACAGCCAACTGGTCATCATGTCTTTTATTTTAGATTCGCGCTTATCTGTTTTGCCATTCTTGCGTCTCCGCGTTTTCACTCGTTGTTACAGCAGATACCAAATTCCACCGCATGATCCTTGGACGAAAATTCAAGCTACAAACCGACCACCAACCTCTGCTGAGGATTTTTGGTTAAAAAAAAGGAATACCTTTGCAGCGAACCGTTAACGATGGGCGTTAACTCTGCTGTGCTACGACTTCGAATTGAATACGTTTCAACAACCCAGTTTGGCTATGCTGATGTGTTATCACGCCTGACCATATGAAACCAGACGAGGATTTCATCAATGCTCCTGTTCAGTTGAAAGAGGATATTCAAGTTCCGTTAGAAGTTAGACGAAGCTGTTGGAGTTTTGTCAATAAACTTCCAAATGGTTCTACAACGTACGTCCAAGTGTCCAGTTTTGCAGCAAGTAATTCGATTCAATCAGGATGTATGACCATCAAGCGCAGTCAACATCGAAGATGAACGAGTTCGGCAATACTATTTGTCCCGTGAAGCACTTACGGTTGTGAAAAGATGTGTCATGATGACGGATCGCCTGGTAATACTAGCAGCTTACGCCACCGCATTCTGAAGGATCTACACACCGAGGTCACTCAAGTATTAAAAGAATGAACGCCATCGCTCGTAGTCACGTTTTCTGGCCGAAAATAGACAACGCAATAGAAGACTTCGTCAAGAAATGCAACAATTGTGCCTCTCATTCGAAGACACCAAGGAAGGTTCCATCCATATTGACTTCGCTGGACCGTTTTTCGACCAATACTATCTGGTTGTCGTCGATTCACATTCCAAATGGCCTGAAGTCAAAATAGTTCGATCTCCAACTGCGTCATGTGTCACCGAATTCCTGAACAAATTGTTTTCCCGGTTCGGAGTTCCAGTTACTGTGGTATCAGACAATGCATCGCAGTTCAAATCGGAGCAGTTTACAGAGTTCTGTAAAGAGAATAGAATCCAGCACCTTCAGACAGCGGCGTTTCAACCATCGCGTAACAATAATAACAATGCCGCAACCTGCATTTGTTGCGACAATCCACCCAATGCGACATAGGTTTATCCCCACTTGAACAAAATAAGATAAAGATCCTAAAGCCCACGCATGTAACGGTAACTTCTTTCATTATACAAAGTAACGATTTGTATTTTATCATGTGCAGTAAGATTTCTGAAAATTCAAAAGACAGTATCAAATCAGTCGGCATATCCTAGGTTATCAAAACTGGTCTTGAGTTTAGATCCTCAAGTCTACGGTATACCTGTAACGGTAAAATGAGTTTCATAAAAGTTTGAACAACCTTAAATGTTTAAAAGGTACCGAACAATGCCTACTAGTCTTTGAACAATATTAGTAAAAATTGTTTATTATGTATCATTATTTAGGGTAGATATGAGAGGTTGTGTACTCTATGAAAGATTGGATGACCTAAATTATCACAAATATATCATGAAGTGACCTTTGAGAGTTAAGAGGTTTATGGATCCTATACACGGAGAAAAAAATAAAGTCATATCAATCATATTACGGTCGCGAACAAGCATATTTGTGCACTGACTTTTATATAAGCCCTTTTTGAGATTGTATTACGCATAATACCATAAATCAAAGCATACCAGAAGCCTAAAATAATTATAATTGTTGAACTGAATGGAGCAAGACATATGCTTGACTCAATCATATTATGCATGCCTCAACAATATTTATTGTTAATGGTTTGACAGCTCATTTATTGTTATGATAGATTCAAGCATGGTCATGTTCAACTTAACCCTTCACTTGAGGGCCAAATTAACTATATCGGATGGTTGCTTTGAGCATGTACAAAAAATCGATAGGTTGAGGTTATGTTGCATTCCTAGAATCATCAAAAGCTTTTCGATTTTAAATAAACATTTCTATAATGGTCGTATTTAAGTGCAATATGTTCAAAATGTAACATATTGCACTGAATACCACCATTACAGGAACGTTCAAGTAGCAAAACAAAAATTGTTTATTTTTATAAATAATGTTTAGGTAATTAGGTCTCTTCAGCCCATCAAAAGAGCTCCCCGGTCACGCCGTCCGTCATAGGGACCTTCTCTTTGTGATATCGTACGACACACCAGCAACTGTCGTCGCATCCGAAGTCCAGCTGGGCATCCAGTCCGGCCTAGAGCTTTTCCAGCAGGTCGTCCAATTTTTCGATTTTCACAACCGCCCAAAGGAAACCGCTCACGAAGAATCCATGTCTGCAGTCCGGGTTGTCCAGATTGGAGTCGATAATGTCCTCCACCAGATCATTGTCAACTTGCCATCTTTCGTCACCTTCTTGAGCTGGGCGCCCAGCGCCAGCGAAAATATCCACTCGCAGCATGTCATCTGTCGACATGTGGCAATCGCAGAATTTCTCCTTTACCAGCGGAACCTGTGTTCCGATTGCGTTGATTCCGGTATCTCTCCGGTTTTGGTGCTACGACTGCTGCATTTGTGGCCATTTCGGTGGCGATCGGTGGGCTGCACCTGGTAAATATTAGAAAGAAAAAAATACATCATTAGTTTTCAAATTCATGCCCATTACCGGTGGCACACTTACCTGAAGTGGTGAATTCCGCACAGAAGAAAAGCACACTTTTTAATTTCCCAGGAAAGCAACTGGATTTTCAATCAAATGAAGACAAGACGACAATATCGCCGTCGTCACTTTCTACCGCCGCTGCCGCTGCCATGATGGATAATGCCTGAGTAGACAGCAGTCTGGAGGCTCGCTCAACGCGGGTTCAAGTAATGACATATTATACTTAATTTAAGCATTTGATGGTTGGTATTCAATGATGTTCATTTAAATGAAACATATGCTTGATGTAGACATCAAATCATTGTGAAACAACCATTTGAAGCAATTATGCCTAGCATGTATTCGAAAGTTGAGTGAACTATGGAAAAGGTTATATTAATCAGAGAACATTTCTGTCCGTGTAGGGTGTCCCTGAAAGTATGGGCACAACTTTGTATAGCGAAAGTACAATCATTTTCTTAACAAACAACATTTTTTATATTTTTGTATTTTTATTCAAGGTATTTTGATTGATACCTGTAAAGAGTTTATACATGAAAAAGGGGTTTTTGAATGCAGAATGTTCAAAATGAAAAAACATCTTTTAAAACTTCTGCACAAACTAATATTTTACGGTTTTGCCAAATATCCAAATTCGAAACATTTTTTTCGATTTTTTTTCACATGATATATTTGAAAACATGTTTCCTCATATGATTGATAGAAATTTTTTATATAAATATGTTTTGCCTGTGCGTACAAGTATTTCAGAATTTTGAGAAAACTGGAAAATTCGCCTTTTCTATTTCTGGATAAGACATGCCCACAGACATTCGAGTTTTTAAACATGTTTTAACGAGAATAAAAATAATTCAATCTACACTTTATAAAGCTGGAGCATTTATTTTACCTATAGTGAAATTAAAATGTTATTTTCTGCATGTTGTGATATATATTTAGAAGCTTGTTTTTAACTATTAGAAAAACGGGGTTTCAAAAATATCGATTTTGGTGTTTAAATTAATTTTTCAGGTTCAAAAGTATATGTTTTGAATTCAAACTAAGGGTTGTATAATAGACACGCATATAGAAATACACGGATATATTTTTTGAAATTTTTATCGAGCTTAATTTCGTGCGTAGAAAACAATTTGTTAAGCGATGTTATTGAAAAATATAGCAAATTGTGCAGAAGCTTTAAAAGGTCTTTTAGGGAATGTTCTACCGCATTCAAACGAAGTGTCGAATTCAAATTTTAATGATTGGCATTTGATGTTAATACATTAAGGCAGGATATGTGTGAAAATAAAGTTTGTTTATGCATCCATTCCCAAATGGCAGAGCTGCAAAGTTGTGCCCATACTTTCTGGGACACCCTATATTTAGTTGTGTAACGTTACTACACTGAAAAAAGGGACATGGTAACGGCGACCAAATCGAGGGTGAAATTAAAACACTTTTACTACTTGATTTTGGTAGACCATGATTAATTTTTGAAACTACCATGTGCAGGGTTCAATTTACCATGTCGCTTTTTATTTACATTTTATGGTAGATTTTAACCTTACTTCGTAGTTCGTTTTACTATGTGCTTGATAAGCAGCATAGTACATTTGACCATGGCGTTACGGTTTTAGTTACCATGTGCGTGGTTGAATGGTAGTGTCGTCCTGTCGTCTTTGTTGTTTACATTCAAATTGAAAAAAAAAATGCAATCGATTATATTTATTGCTTCCCATTAAAATAAATTGATAAAATGTATACATTATTAATGGTTTCTACATAAAAATCTTCCGGGAGCGCCAAGATGTGATGGTTCGACTTAAGTTCCTGGGGATGTCCAACTGCGGGTAAACGACGTCATTCGGGAAATTAAGCTGCTGATCATGGCTGGAAGGATGCTGTGACGGAGGGTTGGTTTGAGGGTTTCTGGCGTGAACTGATTGGTCGGCGGCGACGGAACTTATGGAACAAGGAAAATGACACCGAAGTTCAGCCGCGAATTGCGGATTGGGTGTCATCGGCAAAGCTGAGATTTAATTTTTGGAATGTAATTTTTCGACCTGGACACTTCCTATTTCTCCGGTTCAATGTCAATCAATTAAAAGAAGAGTAAGGAAGTTGGCTCTTGGGTTCGAGTAGTTTTATGTAACCTGTGAATGACAGGAAATGTAATGGAATATGTGGCAGAATTCCTAGAATGAAATCGTTACTTACTTTTCGCTTTCTTCCTCGGCGCCTTCTTATCCCTCTGTTCCTTGGAATCAAATTTCCATCAGCCAACTTCCGGAGCATCTCTTCGATGGCTAGCTGCCTTGGAAGGGAAGTATTTGCACGGATGGTTTTAAAATTCTTCTGGTATGCCTGCTGTAGGTTTTCAATCCGGCAAACCTGTTACCAGGAGAATTAGCGGGAACATCGTTGGCCGAATTACTGTGGGTCCAGATAGATTGACTATCAGCGTTCAAAACAACAGAAATCAATGGAAAAACTCACCAATAAGAAAGCAAGAAAGCTATGTCTTCATCAGAAATTAATTTTTATGAAACCGGTTACGTGGCAAACCATTTATTTTTTTGGAAATGGGCGATAACGAGAAAAACTACGGAAAAAGTAAAACTAAGCATGGAAATAGTACTAGGAAAACATGAACATGGTTCTGACAACCACGAACAGCGGAATCAAGATAACCACGTTTGATGGTATTGATTACTATGCGCTTGATTGTCAAACCATGGTAATTGCAAGGAAAACATAGTAGTCATTACTGATTACATGTTCGTTACGACTATTTTTAGGCATGGTAAAATTAAACATGGTTGAATTATTAACTTTACTATAAATTTTTTCTCAGTGTATCTAAAACTAAATCACCTCGTGTTTCAGTAGTTGTTTTTATCAACTAAGCTCCATAACAGTAAGGATGGTCCATAATTTTTTTTTTTTTGCTAGGTTTCTAGCTGCACTCTGAATAGAGTTGAAACCTCTACACTAGACCCGAAGATAGAAAAGAGTACGTAATCTTTCAGAAGCAGTTTGCCAGCCGTACGCGGAAAATGATATCCATTAAGACACTGTTGCAACTGACTCAGAAAGATACGGTAGAAGATTGGAAAGTTTTCAATTGGTCAGTCAGTCAGGATTTGCCTATGTAGTGTTATGGTCACACGGTTTGTGTTTGTCTCCTTGTTTGATTTTGTGGTATGGTTAAATATGTTTTTCTCCTCGTTAAGTCAGTTGTCGTATGTTGTTCATCGAATCAATCGAACCCTGTATGTTAAAATATTGTCGATCCTGTGTGAAATTGTTTTCTTGATTTCGCTAATCGTTTTCTACTTGTGTTCATCCCTTGTTTCCTTAAATTGTTATCGGTCCAAACTCCACAGAAACATGTAACTGAACTTCTGAACATCTAAGAGATAATCAAAAATACGCCAAGTTGGTCAGTTGATTGCAATAAAATTTTAAAATAATAAAGATTTCATGTCAACTTTCATCCCGCTACAAATACTATTAAAAATATTCAAATTCGTTCAATTGTCCTATAGACGAGTGCACCGATGAACTGAATTCATCGCGGTCCGAGAATTTTGACACTACAGCGGGGTCGCTTCCAATCAGAGGTGAAAGATTTCCAATCAGAATTGAACAATTCTGATTGGGAACGACCCCGCTGTAGTGTCAAAATTCTCGGACCGCGATGAATTCAGTTCATCGGTGCACTCGTCTATCGGTCCTACCTAGATGAACCATGTAATTTTCTCAAGCGTAGCCTGTCAACCTAGTCATACACAAGTAACGATGTTCAGTTAATATGGACTTATCCACCGATGAACCGAATTCATCGCGGTCCGAGAATTTTGACACTAGAGCGGGGTCGTTTCCAATCAGAATTGGACGATTCTAATTGGAACAGACCCCGCTCTAGTGTCAAAATTCTCAGACCGTGATGAATTCGGTTCATCGGTGGATAAGTCCATAAAGTAGTCAGTTTTTGTCCAAAATGTCACGTCGAACGCATTGACGTCAACAATGCGTTTAAGTGTTCGCACGTTAGCTTTGAATCTATCAGCACAATTAAGTGCTGCAAATCTCCTTCCCACTATTGATTCTTCGGTCGATTTTTATTGCTTTATTTAAGGAAAATATGACCAACTAACATTGTAAAAATTCGAAAAAGCGACTATGACATTAATAAATTACTATGTAATAAAAATCAACCGAGAAATGTGGGAAATAGAGCCCAAACAACATTTTGAAGTCAGATGGCTGTGAAAGGTTGCAAAACCTATCACAAATCCTATAATACTTTTATTAGGATTTGTAACGATCATCAAAACCTTCTCAAATCCAACCGACTTGGAACTATTGCTTGGGAATAGACTCTACTGAGCCCCGGCGGTTCCTCCTGTTTATCGAGCATGTCTGATGCATATGATCAGCCATACTCCATCTGCAGCAGCCAGTTCGTGATGAACCGTTGGAGGCGCATTAAAGTGTTAAAAAGGTGATATGTTTCACTAAAGAACACTACATTACAATAATCAAAATGAAACTCCTTCACTTTAATACCGTCAACCCCTGCGAACTTGGCCAGGGCATAACAGTAAGGATGGTCCATAATATACCAAAAATATATAACAACGCTTATTGTTCCTCGAACTACTTTGGTAAATACAGTGAATGTAACACTACTTAACGTACTGACAAAAGCTATTATCACAAGTAACGAGACAACACTACTATCTTTCATTAAGGACGCCGGACTATACAACGCTATCTGAAAACCAGGGACACCTACAGTCAACAAAGCCAGACCACGCCGCTACTCACCTGGACCGATTTGGAATACGATATTGAAAATACGAAACTATTTTCTTAAATCTGTTAGCATATACTCTGTAAACTGTATTATATTACTTAACTCTGTATGACAGGGGGGCCTATCATTAAGAAGCTCTCTCCCTTTTTCTTCAGAGATGAACCAGCCAAGAACTGTGCGGAAAATCTCTTTAATAAAGATAATTAATTAATTAAATTATTATCACAAGTGTAGACCTGAAGCTATGGTCTCCGAGATTGTTTGGTTGATCTGGAATATTTCAAAAAATATCTTGGAATGACTCGAGAAATGCCAGGGGGATTACAGATTACAGTTGGGTGTGTAATGCTAGTCCATTGTGAGAATAACTACTGTTACTGTCAAAAGCTAAACTTTAGGACGGTTTGGACGACCCAAATGTTTATAATAATATATAGTATACTTCAGGTTGGTCCAGTAACCACGTTACTCAGTATATCAGATATGACTGCTGTTACGAGTGTAGACCTGAAGTTCTAAACTCCAAAGTAGTTTGGCTGACCTGGAATATTCCCACATATTCCTATATATCTCTAAATGACATTTGAGATTTCAAGAGCTTCACAAATCCCAGCAGATTATGCAATGCTATTATTTATGAAGAAAACACAAAGTTATTCATGTAGACTTGATGAAGATCGTTAATGTACTATCGATATCGTATGTTATATTTACACGAAAAACTAAAGCTCATGGGCACGCATTAAGGGCAGCATTATTTGTACATATCAACTAACACTCAGCATTTTTGTTTTCTATGCGCACCACCAACCAATGAATGAATGCAAAGTATGAATCACCAGACTGTAAACCCAGCAACGTACGTATGTATTAGTCGTGTCGACTCAACTTAAGCCTGTATGTCGTCCTTTGACTGTACTGGCTGAGCTCAATCATAAAGAATCAAGACTGTTTGTTGTCCCCTAATAGTTGTTCGTGTAAAATGGGTCGTCTTCCGTACCCACATATTTTCCCAAATCCTCCATCGTCATGGTGTGTAGCCCTACTTCTAAAAGCCTAGCACCCTTCCACCATTTCCCTCGAGCCTAGTTTGTGAGCCATACGAGAGAGCCAACGATGACGGAAGATTATCGATTATTTTGCTTCCTCACGCCATAACACTCCCTTGCGTCACCTCCTTCCCCTTGCCCAAGCAATGGGAATGGATGCAAATTTCCTCCCCAGTCTGTAACACGATCCAGCTGAGGCCCATTTCCAGCCACTTCCGGATGTTGCCTACCTGTGTCGCCTATGATGATGTATTTAAACAGGTATGCGTAGGACATTTTCGCTGCCAAGTTTCTTTTCCGCCGCTGCCAACTGCTGGAATCACCTGCTAGAAATCTTTGTTTCTAATTACGTTGCACAATAAGCTCGAGGTTTCTTCCTCCCACTGAATGTGTACACAGACACGAGACTCGGTTGCTAGCTTTCTTATCTCACTTTTTGGATTCTGGATTTTGTCGTCACAAAACGCGCCCGTATTTTTCAATTGCACTGGTTGTTGGGAAGCTACCGACGTTGGTTTTACACGATAAACACTCTCGAAGGGATGAAATTCGCACCACCGTATGTACTTTTCTTTGTTCCGCGCACTACCGAACGAAAAAAATAGGATTAGGATCTGATGTGCCTCTTGTTGGTCAAGTTCTGCGAACAAACAGCAGCTCTTTCGTCACTCGTCGTCAGCGAGAAAAGTGCTATACGGTCCCCAGGGTCGCATCAAGGCGCAAATGTCAAAGGATCGCGGTGACGTTTTAGGAGGTGGAATCATCGCACGGGATGGTGGATTCTGCTGGCACATTTTAATCATACACGCGTAAATAAATTAATGCAAAATTATGTGATTTTACACGCTCAAATCGGTCCACTCAGAAATGTGTAATGATCACCAGGGGACCCGCATGCGGCAAGGTAGGCCTACTGCTCATCTTTTGCGAGTGTGTTAGTGTGACTGGCAACGCGACAAGAAGCCTAGCCGAATCCTGCTTGGAAATGTTTGTTTTGTCGATGGGGGTGGCCCGCGAAATCGCATTGTGTTGTTTGGGAAGGCCCGCTCGATGCATGTTAGGTAGGCGTAGTTTGTTCGAGTTTGACGTGCCTGCACCCTCCCTGATGATCACTAATTTGTGCATATTTTCCAGACCACACTAAATTTGTGCAAAGTGACCTTACTCATTTTTGTGTTGATGCCTCTGAATCGAAACGGTCTGTGTAACTGTCACACATCGAAGCGTTTGCGAGCTGATTTGAAGAATGTGTGAGAGTTACACATTGAGAAAACGCTTCCCTTATTGCTTCAAAAATATGTTAAAGCGATATCAAAATTGATTTTAGAGCTCGCTGCGGAGCTCGCGAATGCCGAAAGTTATCGCTTCCTTGCGGCCTTCCACCAAACCGGATCAGAACCGAATGCAAATTTGCGAAGTTCGCTCCTAATCCGCTTCGCCAGAAAGGTCGTTAACGTTAATCTAGCAGCACATAACACATGAAGACATACTTTTGGGCTAATTGGTTCGTAATTTATCCACAAATAATGATTTTACACAATTAAGCACAAAAAAGTTGTGCCTTTACTGCTGAGAAGCCAAGAAACAGCTCGTCAGCGTTCGACCACAGACGAATTTATACAGACGTAAGAGCACAGACGAATTGTGCTTCGTTTGTGGTTCGACAGCAATGGCCACAATGGCAGTTATTTCAGCGGAGTAAACAAACATTGCCTTCTCCAAGCGTTTGTCAACCGCAGATGGCTTGCACAAAAATGTGTAAGGTGCCTTCAACTCATAGCATGAGCTTGCCTTACACTGCGAACCCAGCTCTACTCTTTAAGGAGTAAAAAATACCCTCTTTCGACAAATATATGAAACTGTCAAAAAAGAGAGTACTTCAAAATTTTCAATAAAGGGTATTTTTTGCTCTTTTGCATGTTTCGAGCACATTCCCATTAATGGGTGAAAATCGTGTTATAATATTTTTCTCGCGCCCAGAAACAAGGAGATATCAAGATGGACACAGTTAAAATGTAAGTTTGCTTTGAAATATTATTTTACCAGCTTTTCAAACGGTTTATTATTAATTAATTATATACTCCTTTGCAGGGATCCCGTCAGATAGTGGATTGAATATCCAAAAGACTGGAGAAAACGAGAAACCTATACTTTCGAGGATTTTTCTGCATGCAAGGCATAAGGGGACCAGATCTCGAACACAGAAGGAAAGTTCCAGACACCTGTTTCAGGATGTTTCAGAGCGAAGCATCTCGTCAAATTACTCTCCAGGTTGGCGAGAAGTATTCCTTCCGGCCATTGCATTCTACCTCGAAGGATTTCATCAGCTCATGTTGCAGCGTCATGGCATCGGGCGGAACTTTACAGTAAAATTACTAGACAAGGGATTTGTTGATTAATAAAATTTTATTTTTTACATAATTGTATGTTCTCGTTGTTTCTTGTTTTTTAATTCTTCAAAATCTAAAAAATTCAAGAGAAGTTTCTACAAAAATGAAAAAAAAGAGTGAAATTTACCCTTTTTTCTATGCGTTTCGATTTGGAAAAAAGGGTAAAATTTATCCGTTGGTTTGACGTACGAGGCCTGTACTCTTTAAAGAGTACAGGCCTTTTACTCTTTTTATGAGTTCACCTAGTTACTCTCAAAGAGAGTACATTTCTACCCTTTAAAGAGTAGTTTGGTTTCTCAGTGTACACATTTTTTTCACACATTCTGCCGGCTTTGCAAGCGATATGACGGAAAGTGTGTAAGGGTTACTCATGCACTGTGCAGAATTATTTAAGCGTGTTAGGTTCTTAATGGGTACACTGAGAAATATTTTAACCCAGGGAATAAGTTTAAAAAACTCAAATTTGGCTAAACAGCTTTTAGTTTTTACTCAGCATTGGGTTGTTTTCCCCCTCGCCCCACGCGAATGTTGTCAAAAACGAAGAGAGAAGCACCGACACATGCGTGCTGCTCCGTGGAAGAAGCCAAATTTGGGTTATCTTGACTAAACCCAAATTTGCGTCAAATAAGGTCTCCGCTGGGTGAAAATAACTTACCACTGGGTGAAATTTTTTGCCGCGATCAAATCAGGCCAAACATTTCAATAGGTCCTATCTGCATTTGAGAGGCTCTCTTTGTTCACTTTCTCTTTCAATTATTGCAATGTAATGGTACACTTTTAAACTATTTTTGCAGTACAAATCAAAAGACGATTGTTTTGACCATCGTTCACTGCAAGGAGACAATCATAATACAAATAAACAGCTGATATATTAACGAAAGAGAGAGAAACCAAAGAGAGCCTCTCTTCTGCAGATTGGACCTTTAGACATGTTTGGCCTGAAATGAGAACTATTTAGTGACCACTATCGCAGTTTGACGCAAATTTGAGTAATTCCACGGAGGTGCGGGATTGCGTCAAAAGAACTTAAATTTGGGTTGATTTGTGTAGAAGTCAGGTAGACTTTCCAACCCCGCGAACAGTCTAGGTTTAGTCTTTGTTATTAACAAGTTCGTCATCTGACCGTCTAGATCTGTGTTGCTTAAACGAACTGTCAGAAAGAAAAATGAAAAAGTGTAACAACGTGCAATGAAAAACGTTTTCAATAAAGTTATTCTAAATTTTCCGTTTTATAAACTGTAAAACTGTTTCGTGCTATCTAAATATCGTCGAAAACTCAGCAGGTTATGGGCCCAGGACCATGGAGGCCGAAAAAGTGATGTACCCGCAGTTTGACGGGAAAAACTTCGCGAGCTGGAAGTTTCGAGTTATGTTGCTGCTGCAGGAGAGGAACTTGTCCGAACATGTGCTGAACGAGCCATTGGCGGCGGAGTTGTCTGATGCGGCATGGAAACTGGAAGACGTGAAGGCTCGGAGTTTGTTGGTCAAATGTCTGGCGGATTCATACTTGGAATATGTTCGGCTACAAACCACTGCGAGTGCGATGTGGAAAGCTCTTTGTGATGTGTTCGAGAAAAAGGGAGCGGTGACAGAGATGTACCTTCGCAAGCGGCTGCTTTCTTTGAAGTTTAAGGATGGTGATTCCATGGAGCGGCATCTTTCAATGTTTGATTCGATTGTCAATGAGCTTCGAGGAGCCGGGGCGGATGTGCGTGATCCGGAAGCGGTAAGTCATCTGTTGTTATCCCTTCCTCAATCCTACGAGAGTGTTGTGACGGCGCTGGAAACTGTCGATCCCGGAAGTCTGACAGTTACGAGGGTCAAAGCGAGGCTAATCAGCGAAGAACTGAAGAGAAGCGAACGAGACTCCAGCTGGAATCAGCAGGACCAGAATCAAGCAGCATTCTTGGGTAAAACTAAGCGGTTCATGGGAAGGTGCTGGAAGTGTAAACAAACAGGCCACAAGGCCAATCAGTGCAACTTTAGTGATGAAGGAGGAAAAGGAGAAAACAGTGGAGCAACGTCCGGCACCCGGAAAGTTTTTCAGCTAAGGCGAAGAGATGCGTCGCCAAAGGACGATCCCGGTGGAGCATTTGCGTTTTGCACTGGTGGAAGTTTGGGAAAAGCTGCGGTTGATCCGAAAGCAAGGAATATACGTTGGATTGTGGATTCAGGCTGTACGGATCATATGGTGAGCGAGGATACCTTCTTCTTGGTGCAGAAAACACTTGAAACTCCCTATCCCGTTTCGCTCGCTGAGGAGAACCAAGCTATCGTTGTCACAAAGGCCGGATTTATTTCCTGTGTAAGCCACGTTGAGGACAAAGAATACCGATGCGACATTTCGGACGTACTTTACGCTCCTGGACTTCGCCACAATTTGCTCTCCGTCAGCCGGTTGGAGAAATCTGGATTTACAGTGATCTTCCGAAATGGCGAAGTAGAGTTTTGGTCCGGAAACATCCTATTTGCCGTCGGGAGCCGCTGCCAAGATTTGTACGAGGTTTCCTTCGAGATGAATGTTGAAGAAATCAATGCAGCTCAAGGACAAGCTGTGGCCAAGAATTTGTTGTGGCATCGACGTTTTGGCCACTTGGGTATGCGAAATGTGTGCGATTTAGCCAAGAGCAAGATGGTAAATGGTATCGATTTCTCCGTTACAGATTCCCTAGGCTTATGCGAAGCATGCATAATGGGCAAGCACTTTCGTTGCCCATTTGGAACTCGAACGACACGAGCAAGTCGCCCGTTGGAAAGAGTACACACTGACGTGTGTGGTCCCATCACACCATCAACGTGGGATGGAAAAAGGTACTTTCTCACATTTATTGATGATTGTACCCATTTTACGATAGCTTTCTTAATCGCTTCTAGGGATGAAGTTCTGCAATGCTTAAAGGAATATAAGGCCATGGTTGAGGCAGGATTCGGACTGAAACTGTCTAGACTGCGATGCGATAATGGGGGGGAGTATGTGTCAAAGGAAATGAGAAATCTGTGTCGGCAAACCGGTGTGATCCTCGAGTACACAATGGCTTATACACCCGAACAGAACGGGATAGCCGAGAGGATGAACAGAACTCTTGTCGAGAAAGCTCGGGCGATGATTTTTGAGAGCGGGTTCGACAAAGAAATGTGGGGAGAAGCTGTAATGTCTGCAGTGTTTGTTACAAACCGCAGCCCTACGGCAGCGCTTCAAGGAAAAGTAACACCTGCTGAAGCCTGGTTTGGCCAGAAGCCTGACGTGTCAGGGTTACGGGTGTTCGGATGTAAGGCGTACTCACATGTTCCCAAACAAAAACGCGGAAAGTTTGATCAGAAAAGCGATGTGCGTATCATGGTTGGATACACAATCAATGGATACCGCTTGTGGGATCCTATCACAAGGACGGTGCACCTATCTCGTGACGTGATTTTCGACGAGAACGTGTTTCCTGCGTCATCGCGTAAAGCAGACAACGGCGATAGTGGATTTGAAATCCGGTCGAAAGCTGACGAAACAATGATGAATACGGAGTTAGTAGCAGATGCGGTGCCCAATGACCCTGGAGCTGATATCGAACAAGCTGATCGCAGTGAGACGTCATCAATTGGCGAATTCCATACACTTGTTGAGGACGAAGAGCAAAATCAGTCGGATGGATGGACGATTCAAGATGAGAGGTCGATGACAGATATTGGCACCGAGGATCTGGATTTGGACGGTGACCCGCTGGATTTGAATCGTCGCAGTGGACGTATTCGACGAGCACCCGTGTGGCTTCAGGATTACGAGACAGAGGCGTCAGCGATGCTGGTTGATACTGGTGACGATGGTGGCCCGTTGTCGTATAAAAACATCAAAGGTCGTGAAGATGAAGAATGCTGGATGAATGCAGTTCAGGAGGAGCTGGATTCGCTGGAAGCAAACGAAACATGGGACGTAGTCGAGCAGCCTCCGGAGGTGAAGATCGTAACATCGAAGTGGATTTTCAAAAAGAAATTGGATAAGGATGGAAATCTGGATCGGTATAAAGCCAGGGTGGTGGCACGTGGATTCATGCAACAGGAGGGTGTGGACTTCCATGAAACCTATGCGCCGGTGGCAAAACTAGCAACAATAAGGTTTCTGTTAGCGGTAGGAATTCAGTTTGATTATCAGTTTTGTCACATGGATGTTATCACTGCATTTCTGCATGGAAACTTGGAGCAGCCGGTGTACATGAAGCCACCTGAGGGAGTGCGTATTGGCGATGGAAAAGTTCTGAAATTGAAAAAGTCGTTGTATGGTCTACGCCAGTCTCCAAAATGCTGGAATAACCGTTTTCATCAATTCGTTACCAGCCTGGGTTTCAAGCGATCCGAAGCAGACTACTGCCTGTATGTTAAAAAGGACCAGAATGGGACGATCTACCTTTTGTTGTACGTAGATGATCTCCTCATCTGTGGGGACAGCGAAACTGCCATTCAGGAGCTAAAGTCGAGGTTACTTGCTGAATTTCGGATGAATGACCTTGGAAACCTGGAGTATTTCATGGGAATGAAGATCAAAGTAGACCGGGAGTTGGGCAGAGTAGCTATTAGCCAGTCTACGTTTGCTGAAAGTATCTTGAGGCGTTTCAATATGCAATCATGTAATCCTGTCGCTACACCAATGGAAGTAGGCACGAAGCTATCTAGACCAGACACATCCGTTGAAGGAATTGCAGAGTATCGGCAACTGATTGGTAGTTTGATGTATTTGATGCTTGGAAGTCGGCCCGATTTGTGCTTTTCGGTGAGCTACTTCAGCCGGTTTCAGGACTGTGCTCAAACTGTTCACTGGAACTATTTAAAGAGAGTATTGCGCTATCTTCGTGGGACAGCGTCGTATGAGTTGGTGTATACTAGGGATGCGAACGCTCAACCGTTGAAAGGCTTCGTGGATTCCGATTGGGCGAATGATGTGGATGACCGTCGTTCAACAAGTGGTTTTCTTTTCGAGGTGTACGGCAACACTGTAAGTTGGACTTCAAGGAAACAAGGATTGGTGGCATTGTCAACAACTGAGGCAGAGTACGTCGCAGCTGCGTCGGCGGTTTCAGAAGCTCTGTGGTTGAAGAAGTTATTTTCTGATATCGAGGTACCGTTGAAACATGCGACACCCATTCTGGAAGACAATCAGGGCTGTTTGTTCATGGCAAAGAATCCCGAAACGAAGCGATCTAAACACGTAGATGTTAAGTATCATATGGTCAGAGATAATGTTTGGAAAAAAGAAGTAGATCTTGTGTATGTGCCTTCGCAAGAACAGGTTGCAGATGTTTTAACAAAACCTTTGAGTCGTAGTCAGTTTGAAAAGCTTTGTCGAATGATGGGCTTGGAAAGAGGAGGAGTGTAGAAGTCAGGTAGACTTTCCAACCCCGCGAACAGTCTAGGTTTAGTCTTTGTTATTAACAAGTTCGTCATCTGACCGTCTAGATCTGTGTTGCTTAAACGAACTGTCAGAAAGAAAAATGAAAAAGTGTAACAACGTGCAATGAAAAACGTTTTCAATAAAGTTATTCTAAATTTTCCGTTTTATAAACTGTAAAACTGTTTCGTGCTATCTAAATATCGTCGAAAACTCAGCAATTTGTAGTTCCGTGTATCCGATTTTTTTCATAATCGGATTCTCCGCCCAAAATTTAGTCGAATTCCAAAATTTCAGATTTTTTTTTGTTTTGTAACTTTATCCACGGAAATTAAAACTGTTTTGTTAATTTAACCATCAAAACAAAGGGATTGGAATCCAATAAAATCACGTTATACTCGGAAAATGAGCTCTTTCGATTAGGCTATACAAAATAGCAAAATTTTATTCACTAAACAACCCAATTCGCTGATTTATTTATCGACTGACTGAATCAGGATTCAGGATTATGTTTAATGGAGAACTCAGTTACGAAATTTGTAGATTTTTTTCTCGGTGCATGCACGCTAAGAAAAAGTTACTCTAAAATGAGCAAAATTCACACAAATCTAATCCAAACTAAACAGCTAAAAAAATGAGTAAATTGCATTTACAGCGCTAGCACTGGGCTAAGTGCTAAAATTAGTTCAAGCTGTATAGTATTCCTGGCATTCTCAAGAATATTATACGGTTTAAATAGGACAGATCGGTGAAGTACTAGATTTGTAGTAATGAGTTGAATTTTAGTATGGTGAGAAGGTCAATTCTCCGTTTCTGCAATGAAATGGTGCAAAAGCGTGGGTATTATGATTCCTTGCCTAACTTGATGCTGTTTGAACAAAACTTCGGGTAACAGTGTTGTTGTTTTCTCCATTTCTTGCAACATAAACAACATAGTTATCCAAAGTTTTGCTTAAACATCATCAAATTAGGTAAGGAATCATAATACCCACGCTTTTTGTACCATTTCATTGCAGAAACAGAGCACTGATCTTCTCACCATATTAAAATTCAGCTCATTACTACAAATCTAGTACTACACCGAAAGTGCCCCATTGATGAGATTTTCGCACTTAGGCCAGCGCTAGAGCTGGAAATGCAATTTACTCATTTTTGTGTTGTCCCACTCTATAGTTCGAAAATGAGTGAATTCTGTTACCGTGTGGATTAAAATATTTTTGTGAAAAGAAAAAAAATCTCCTGAATGTTTTCCTAAATATTTTTAACCGTGCCACAAAACACATCGCATGAACGAAAAACATCGATTCTTATAAGATTTTCACAGTGACATTTTTTACGCAAGTTTGTTTTGCTTTCCCATTTCATTCATCCCGGGATTCGATTCGGGACGGGACGCATCGCCAGCAGTCAACTTTGCAGCCAGGACCAGGAGACGGACTTGCCTCAAAAAGCATCCAGTCTCGATTCAATTAGCCGTGCTCCAGTTCTGTCTTGGTCGTGCATTTTTTTGATTTACTAGCAGAATTAATCTTGCTGAATTGTGTGTCCTTTTAGTTTCAATAGTGCGCGTCTGTAGGTGGTGTCCCGGTCTTTAATATGTTTCCACAACAGTGCGAGCGCTAGTAGCAGCAACAGCAAACATCCACCACAACCGGAAGTGGATGGTTTTAATTTTAAAAATATTGATCTTGCATTTTAAGTGGGCAGTGTTGGCGCCGTCGAGGTTCATGCTTATTACGAATCCAGATAAACCTTGTAATCAATTCTGGACCGGCATTATGATAAGTTTACGCTCTGTTGTGGTGGTTGCTGTTTTGCTATTGTTCCTGGTACGGTTGATTGCTGCTTCCGCCGGGGATCAAAGCCAGTTCTTTCAAAATTGCTTGAGGAACTGTGTGCTGGAAAACTGCACCAAGTGTAAGTACTGTTTTAATGTGTTACAGAATAGTTGCGACAAAATATCATTTTGAGGTGACAGCACAAGCTTATTATTTCTTTTTTCCATTTGCCTGAGAGTCCTAGCTTTAGCACAGCTTGCTTCTAAAACAAGTCCTGTTCGAAGTTCAGTACTGTGAATAATTTCACTTTTTAGCGCTACTATTTTGCTTGCTCTTTTTTCAATCGCATCCTGTTTGGAGTTCTAAGCTAATGGAGAGTAAAATCAGATGATTGATGTCGTATTGTTTTTATCTTTATATTACAGCCGGACTGGCATTCAAACGGCCCGGCAGCCAAAACTCGATCAATAAACTTCTGCTGTGGACATGCTACGACGAGTGCGGCTACGACTGCATGTGGAAAACGACGAGTGCGTTCCTAAAAAGAAATTGGACCACACCGCAGTTCTACGGGAAATGGCCCTTTGTGCGGCTGCTCGGCCTACAGGAACCGGCATCGGTCTTTTTCTCGATGACCAACTTTGGAACGCATTATTCAATGTTGAAGAAATTTCGACGGGAAGTCCGGCCCGACAGTCCGATGTATACGCTGTGGCATGCATTTTCGTATATTTGCCTAAACGCGTGGATCTGGTCAACGGTGTTCCATTCGCGGGATTTTCCCATCACGGAACTGTTTGACTATGCTTTCGCGTATTCGATGGTGCTGGCATCGTTCTACTGTATGGTTATGCGAATGATACATCGGAGGTCTAAATACCTGAAGGCATTGTTCAGCTTATTATGTATCGTGTTCTTCATCAACCACTTCTCTTATTTAAGCGTTGGACGGTTCGATTATGCGTATAACATGAAGGCGAATATTGTGACAGGTAGGTTCCTACACTGTGAGAATCTTCACTTTACAGGTACTCTTCGATATAACGTATAAAAAACTTTTCTCTTTGTTCGTTATATCGAAGCAGAGAAAAAAAAATATTTTTTTATGCTAGTGTTGATGTATTCGACGTCAAATTAACCCCAAACAATGATTTCGGTGAAATTCACAAAACCAATAATGAAAAACATGAGTTTTCACGAAAAAGTAATTTCGTTTTTTGTGCTTCGATATAACGTATATTTTGCTTCGATATAACGTACACTAACTTTTTACACAAATTGCGCTAATTCGAGGTAACAAAGCTAATGCTGCAAGGGGCCGTACACAAATTACGTCACGCTCTTAGGGGGTAGGGGAGGGTTATGAAGAACGTGACGACCCTTGCAAAAAATATTGAGGTCCCATACAAAAAGTGTGACATAGGGAGGAGGGGGGGGGGGGGTTGAAAAAGATCGATTTTAGCGTGACATAATTTGTGTATCACCCCCAACAAAACATTCATTTGAGTAATTTCGTAGTTTATCTAGTTATTCCTAGGAAAAATAAAAAAAAATCAATTTTGCACGTTATATCGAAGCAAAATGTACGTTATATCGAATTCGTTATATCGAGGGTACACTATATCGAAGATTACCTGTATTAACACAGACAAACAGACGTATCACTTGGAACAAAGTATGATTAAAATCATCATCACTAAAGCATAACACAGCGTAACAAAAATTAACTTTTGGTCTGTCTCAAGAGCAAACTTATGTGTCTCCGAAGGCTTTTGGGCCGCTGAATCCGAATCCGGGCTCAGATTTGCTCTAACACGTCACAATTTTGAGCTATACCTCAATTTATAGGGCAAAAAATGCGATTTTGGGCTTTTTTGACTGCAAGCCATTATGCAAGGAAATATTTTTTTAAGCAATCAAAAGGTTAATTGGTCAATTAACATCTAAATTAATGACTCATGCAAAATATTTCATTTTAACAAATCGAATTTGATAGTTTTAAGCGATTTATGTTAGGTACGATATTTCCCATACAAATCACCCTCCAAAAGTTGCATGCAAGTTTTCATACTAACATAAAATGGTTAAATCTTTCAAATTTGTTTAGGTAAAACGAAATATTTTGCATGAGTCGTTAATTTAGATGTTAATTGACCAATTAACCTTTTGATTGCTTAAAAAAATATTTCCAAGCTTAATGGCTTGCAGTCAAAAAAGCCCAAAATCGCATTTTTTGCCCTATAAATTGAGGTATAGCTCAAAATTGTGAGGTGTTAGAGCAAATCTGAGCCCGGATTCGGATTCAGCAGCCCAAAATCCTTCGGAGACACATAAGTTTGCTCTTGAGACAAAAAAATGTTGCGCTGTGTAATCGACCAATGCTACTTACGCTGTTTCGCAAACCCACTGAGTAGATGGCGGTAGTAAGCAAACGTCAAACAGGAACAAAAACGATGCGAGCGCCATGAGCGAGAGATTAGCAAACTACAGAATATTTGAACAGTCCGTTAAAAAAGGAAACGATGGGAAGTTTTTTGTCTGTGATATTAAGTTCATAGCAGTTGTGGTTCTTGGATTGAGGATTGAGTTTCTGACGGACTTGATGGCCTAAAAGCTTATGATGTTTAGGCAGAAGATCTATTTGAGTTTTGCGAGCCTAGATGAGCCATGAGATTTGAGAATTTGAGTATTTACTAACATATTCTTCATCTAACCGCAGGAATGACGGGCGCCGTCGGTTGGATTTTCTGGTGCCTGTTACAGCGCCGAAAGCGCCGCTACGTATGGAAGTGCTTCCTCTTTATCGTACTAGCCACATCCTCGCTGTTGCTCGAGGTTCACGACTTCCCACCGATATTCTGGATACTGGACGCCCACTCCATCTGGCATCTAGTCACGGCACCACTCACCGTACTGTTTTACAGGTTAATCAACCGTTAATTAAGATAGCACAATAATTTTCGCTTATCGTCACCTCTTTCATTCTCACATTCAGCTTCATCATCGATGACTGCAGAAGCCTGCGTCAGGAGTTGTACGGCATTGCGGATGATGACACGCGGAAATTGCTGTAAGACTGAATTTCCGGAAAATGAAACAATGCATCCTATTAGGAAGATAAGTATAACCGATACATACATGAATGACACGAAGTTCTTTTTGGAGTTACTCGTCTGCCACCGAACACGATCGGGATTTCGATTGAGAACGGGACAATAATTATGAGAATTCCAGTCCGCGGCGTTGGAGGAGGACGGCGTTTTCCAGGCGTTTAGAAAATATTATTCCTGAGGGTGTTTTGTGCATCGTACCTAGTTATAATTTAGCGGATATTTTGGTGGAACATAACTCCACTGTTCACAAGCCAATCCATTCTGGTCATACCCTTCCGGTGTATTTTGGAAAGGGTAATAAGTTATATTATAAACACTATTTATAACTATTTAAAGTCATTATTGATGTTAAACATAGATAGGCGTGTATTATAGGGAGGGTAGAATAGACAGTGACTTTTGATGTTGTACGATGTATAGTAGATTTAGGAATTTGCGACGTAAGTTTTACCATTCCTCTTGAACAATGAATTAATTGTATTCAAATTTTGACTCTTTTCTTATCGATTAGAATTGGAAGAACTGCTTTACGCCGACTTGTACTCTCGAGCAAAAGTGTGGGATTACCATTCAACGAGGTAAGATTTTATGTTTATTTGTATGATTTTGGGCCCGATATTTTTATTGAAATAAATAATCTATTGAGGCCTTTTTTTTCAAACATTGCTAGATTTGATTAAATATGTCTATATTAAAGTGTCATTAGACTGTTTGTCGTAATGCCAAATGTTTGTCATTGTAGTCCGACATTCATTCAAGATTGCCTTGATTCACGTTGAATTGGCCTTTTGTCGGGCTTGTTTGGCCAAATATTTGTCATCATAGCAAACAGTCTAATGGCATTTCTATAGCATTGGTACTCAAAATTATTCAAAATGATAAAGGTCATCCCAAATGACTACATTTTTTGTGGACTGCTTGAAAGTAAATATATGTTCTCTAGTTAGCTATTAATATTATTGGGTCTGGCATGGGCGTAGCCAGAGGGGGGCAGGGGGGGGGGGGGGATGTAGTTCCAGAAAAAATATCTCAAGAAATAAACTACGTTAATAACACTAGTTTACAAAATAAAATGAAAGTCGTGAACTTCTGTCAACGACCAAAATTTTTGAAGCACAATTTAGTGCTGATTTCGAAACCGTACTTTAAAAAATTTTGAGTAAAGCAGTTTTTGAGTTTTAGCTCAATATCGAGTTTTACAACTTTTAAAAATATGGAATTTACTAAAATTCAAATATCTTGCGTTTTGTTCAACCAATTTCAAATCTTTTTCCATAAATTAAAAGCTGAATTCAATACCATATGATCATCTGAATGCATGTTTTGCGTCAGATTGGTGAAATTCAAGATATTGGCGAGTTTTAGGGACGACCTCCTTAAATTTTAGCCAAATTTCCAAAAATATGTGAAGAAATGTATTTTTTTCAATAAGAAAAAAACAATCTAAAAATTCTTTCTCAACGTTTATTTGGCATATCATATGTAGGCAAGTTACAGTAAAAAATTCAGCTCAATCGGAGCATTGATTACGAAGAATGAGATGTGTGAAGTGAGCGACTTTGCTTAAAAATAGAACAAAACTCGATTTCAAATCATCAACCTTGTATGAAAAGTCGAAAAAAATTCCGCTCTACTGTAATTTTTTTCCTTCGCGTTTTCGAACTCAGGGCATGATTCTGCACCAAAAATGATCATCAGCTTACCGAGTTCAAAAATGCTGTAAACTAGTGTAATTGACGATAAAAACCTTTTATCCATAGTTATCAAATCTTTTTTCCTTGAAATCCACCAAGTATTTCTCCAAGAGAACCACCAAATAACAAGCTTGAATGGCTTCATTTTGGATGTTTATTCATGAAACACAAAAACATCATGCCAAACTTACCAGATGTGCTGGAACCGGTCCCGGTGAAGAAAAAAAGACTTTGCAGCCAAATGGCAGCTATAGAGTCAGTAGCACATAATTCATGAATTTTCACTTGCATTCAATTCAAACAATTTAGGTATTTCTTCAGGAACTTTTCCAGGGATTCTTTCAAAAATTTCTCAAGGAATTTCTATCTCGTGAATTCTTCCATGGGCAGGGTTCCGATAGTAATTGTTTCAGGGTTTGTTCCAAGAAATGTTACAAGAAATCCTCCCACGATTTCTTCAGACATTTTTACAGATAGTTCTGCAAGGATACATTGACGACTTCCTCCAGAATTGTTTCCATAGCTTCCTTTAAGACTCCATCATGGATTGCTCCAGAGATTTTTCAAGAATTCCTCTAGGGGTTTAACCAGAAATTGCTCCGGGAATTTCTCCTGGAATATCTTAAGTGGTTCCAACAGTGATTTTTCCACAGCTTTTTTTGTGATTTCTTCAGGAATTTCTCCAGAATGCCAACAGAGATCCTTTTTAGGTATTTCGGCAAGATTTTTTCAGAGATTTCTCCATATATTTTTTCCAGAATTCCAGTAGAGATTGCTCCAATAATTCAATTTTAAATAATTCGAAGTATTTCAGTAGGAATATCTTCCAGAAACCCTTTCAGAAAATTTAACCAGAAATCGTTTAAAAATAAATCCAGGAATACCTTAAATCATTGGACAAAACATTCTTTTGGGAGTCCATCCAATGATTCCAACAATAATTCGTCCAGAATTTATTGCAGACATGGATTCTTTAATATATTTTTTCTAGGTATTCCTCACAAGAATTTGTTAAAAAAGCTTTCCTGTGATTCCCAAGGAATTTTTCATAGGATTGCTTCCGGGATTCCTCATGGAATTTCTTCAAGTTTTCCTCCAAGAATTCCTCCAGGGATTCACCCGAGAATTTCTTCTGTATTTCTTTCAGGAACAACTCCAGGGATTATTTTAAAAATTCCTCCAAGGGTTCCCCCAGGAACTCAACTCATTTTAGTATTCCTTCAGGAATTTCTGTAGGAATTCTTTCAAGAACTCCTCCAGGAATTAATCCAGTACTTCATCCAGGGACTGTTTAGAGATTCCCTTAGGAATGCCTCTTGGAATTGCTTCCATGATTCCTCATGGGGTTTCTTTAGGAACTCCTGCAGGGATTTCTTCAGGAACTGCTACAGGGATTCCTCGAGGAGTTCCTCCACGAACTTTTCTTAGGACTCCTTAAGGATTTCTTCAAGAATTCTTCCTGTGATTCCTCCAGGAATTCCTCAAATGATTCCTTCACGAATTTCTTCAGGGATTCCTCAAGGATATATTGCACAGATTCCTCTGGGAATTGCTGCAGGGATTCCTCTAAAAAATCTTCCAGGGATTCCTACAGAAATGTCTCTAGAGAATCCTTTAGAAATTCCTTCAGAAATTCATCCTAGAATTCTTCTCGAGATTCCTCCAGGAGCTTCTCCAGAGATTCCTTCACGAATCCCAACAGGCACTCCTCTAGGATATCCTCCAGGAGTGTTTCCAGGAAATCCTCCGGGGATTCCTCCAAGAATTTCGCCAGGGCTTAACTCGGAAATTCTTGCTGTGATTCTTCCTGGAATATCTTATTTTAAAAATTCCTCCAAAGATATCCCCAAGAACTCTTCTTAGGATTCCTTCTGGAATTCCTCCTTGTATTCTTTAAGGAACTTCTCCAGCAAATAATTCAGTACTTCCTCCAGGAATTCCCCAGGAGTTCTTCCAGGTGTTTCTCCTAGGATTGTTTCAGGAATTCTTCCTGAGATTACTCCAGGAGTTCATGCAGGTATTGCTCCAGGATTTCATCCAGGAATTTCTTCAAGGTCTCCTCGAGGAATTCCTCAAGAAATTACCCCAGGAATGTCTTCAGGAATTCCTCCAGGAAAAGAATCTACCTTTATAAATTCTGTCAGCAATTCATACAGGGATTCCATCAGAAATTTTTCCAGGGTTTTCTCTAGGAATACCTTCTGGAATTTTTCCAGGTTGTGGAGCGGACCTGGTGCGGTGGCTAGAACACAAGACTATCACGCCGAGGACCTGGGATATAATCCCACTCCCAACATACTCACAAAATGTGAGTTCGGAAGGATATTAAGCGTGGGTCCCGAGATGAAATAGCCTAGGGTTAAAAATCTCGTTAAAACAGACAAAAAAATCCAGGGATTTCTCCAGGAATTCTACCAGATTTTGTTGCAGCAATTATTCCAGGAATTCTACCAGGATTTTTCCAGGGATTTCTCCAAGGATTCCCCCAGGGATTCCTTCAGAAATTCCTTCGAGAATTTCTTCAGGAATTTCACAAGGGATTTTTTTTAGAAATTCCTCCAGAAATTCATCCACTAATTGTTTCAAGAATTCCTCTAGCGATTTCTTCAGGAATTCCTTATGGGATTCCTCTTATAATTCCCACAGGAACTCCTCCAGGATTTATCAAGGAATTTCTCCAGGAGTCCCTCCATGAGTTTCTTCAGAAATTGATCCACGAATTTCTCCTGGACATCCCTCAGATATTGTAATCAATTTCTCCAAGAATATTTCAAGGAATTTCTCCAGGAAATCCTCTAGAGATTTCTTTAGAAATTCTTCAGGAAATTCTTAAGGAATACGTTCAGGTTTTTTTCAGAGATTCCTCCAGGCATTTCTCCAGAAATTTCTCCACCGATTTCTTCAAGAATCGCTTCAACGATTCCTCCAGAGATTATTCCACGAATTTCTCACAGGATTTCTCCACGAATTTCTTCAGGGATTCCGCCAGGAAATCCTCCAAAAATTCCTCCAAGAAATCCTCCAGAAATTCCCCCAAGGGTTCTTCCAGGAAATCCTCTACGGATTTCTTCAGAAATTCCTCTAGAAATTGCCCCAGGAATTTCACAACGGATTTTCTCTGAAATAGAGCTTCCTTCAGAAATTCATCCAGTAATTCTTTCAAGAATTTCTCTAGAGATTCCTCCAGGAATTTCTTCAGGGATTCCTCCAGCAACTCCCACAGAAATACTTCTAGGAAATCCTCCAGGCATTCCTCCAGGGTTTTATCCAGGAATTTCTTCAGGAACTCCTCTAGGATATCCTCCAGATTTTTTTTCCAGAAATCGCCCCTGGACATCCTTTTTGTCAGCAATTCTTCAAGGAAATCCTCTAGGGATTTCTTTAGAGATTCTTCAGCAATTGTTCAGGGATGCCTCCAGGCATTCCTCCAAATATTCCTTCAGGAATTACTTCAGGGATTTCTCCATGAATTTCTCCAGTGATTAGGAAGATACAAGCTGCTGCGATGAGCGGGCATCGCTTAGTGTAAAACTTTCGGATTCTCTCTCATCGTTGGCTTCAAACAATTGCGAATAGGTACACGTTATTTTCATCATTATTTAACGTATTTTCGCTTTCAAAACGTAAAATATTATCTAATTTATTTGTATTTATGATGTTGCAGGTAGTGTTTCCATAATAATCAAGAGTTGTGCCCATAACCATACTTCCCGACTGCATCACTTTCGATCGCGTCATTAGCGTCGCCGAGCATCTTTTCTCTTGATTGCGCTCTCGTATTGAACCGGGCAAGAGAATGAATACCTAGCACATTTCGGAAAGCATTTCCGAGCATTTCGCGTCATGATGTGTTATACTCGTCGAGTGGAGCACAAGCTGAGTACCGTGCCATGCCCTAATACCGTGACCTTAAGGATGCTCTTCACTTCAAAGAGCCCTGGAAAAATCAATAATCCAAGTTTCTTGATTTTTCAAACGCTATATTATTGCTTATTGTGTGTATTATGTATAATAAATATGATTAAAGGAATTCCAATTGTTTAATCCATTGTTAAAATCATAATTGTAAAACATAGCATTGTTCCTAATACCGTGTATGTGACCCGCATACATTGGTGGTCCTTTGAATCATCACTATATCAATCATACTAAGTTCATACTTAAAAGAACCTGTGCGGCAAACGTTGCCTAGAGGTTTGTGCAATTCATTCATAAAATAAAAAGTATCAATAATATTTTCATTTTGCAAATTTAAGCCGAAACACGGTATTTGGAACACAAAAGTAACCATGCCCTAATACCGTGTATTGGTACTTTGCACTCACATTCTGTAAATATTTTTAATTGCTTGTTTTTGTAAATATGTGCCAAATTTATCATGCCTAACTTGAGCAGGTTTAATATGCTAATAATTGAACTAGTTACTCAGTTATAAAAATAATACACATAGTAAAATATTTGAGTTTTTTGTCAAACACACGGTATTAGGAGGCTCACGGTATTAGGGCATGGCACGGTATAGACCACTCAGTAAATCGTGATAAAAATCCAAACTCTGGTATCTAGCCTTGATCAAAAATACAGGTCAATCGGATTGAAATTGATTGAATTATAGCAGCATTTGTGGCTTAAATTAGTTCCCTTGCCCAAATGGTCCCAGACCCTATTTGCCTACCGTTTGGTCCAGGTAGGAGTATGGGCAGCGTTCTGCCAACATGGTGGTCAAGTCAAAACTCTTAAGTGAACTAGTCAAGTGTTGTTTAGATATTACAGAACGTAGTGAACGTGATACTTTAACAGGTTGATTAACGATGAGTGATAACATTCAAAGTGCCTGAACTATTGCATTGCGCAAAAACAACTTACAACTTACGTTGAAAAATGCTCGTCTGTTCTACACAAATCAAAGTGGTGCTGGTAGCGGTGGCCAATTTCTGGGAGATTAAGAATTTTTATTTCCTCTTGCAATATTCCAGATTCTTTTTTTTTTTGTTAACATCTTCAAAACATTCGTAAGAAATAAAAGCTGAAATCTTTTGGAAACTACGAACTCTTTCGAGGACTAACCCAGAATTTTCTTTATGATTTCCTTCTACATTTTTTTCAGTCTTCCATGACTAACTATAGAGTTCTTTCAGTTATTGCTCATCCAGTTTGTCTATTCTTATTAGCAATCTTGAAATGTCTTGGATCTCTATTCCTCTAAGAATGAGCCTTCAGTTTAATTGTGCCGAGTACATCCTTGCAGGAATCTATCTAAAGATTGTTTTGTACACCGGGGCAAGTTCAAACGGGTGGGGCAAGATGAAACACGAAGTTTTGAAATAGATTTCAATACAATTTAGAAATTTTTCCTTCGCCAAAAGATTGTTTGAATCAAAAACTATGTGTTATGGCGATCAAACTGTTTATCAGCCCCGGTGTACCTTACTCATATACTAGATATACTTATCTGAGAGCATAACCCTATAGAAATGTCAATTGACGTATTTTCGGAAGGATCCTCGGAAGAATTTTTGAAGGTATTCTCGTAAAAGCCTTGAACCAATCACTGGAGGAAACCCTCGAGTTATTCCTGTGAGAATTTCTGAAGGAAATGCCTATAGAAATTCTTGAAAAGTTTATTGCAGGTATTTCCCGAAAAAACTGAAATAATGGATTTTTTGAAAGAATCCTGGAATTTATTCAAAACTAGCTGTCCCGGCAAACTTTGTCTTGCCGTCTTGCGGTGGTTTGACAACTGTTGAGCTCAAAATGGCACCGCACTCTAGATTGATTTCAATTTGATCATGCTGATTTCCATCCCAGCTCATAAAAAATCAGTACTTTATCAATTTTCCTACTTTTCTAGTTGATTTTCATAACTTTTTGTACATATAAACACAGCCACCACGAATACGAACCGAACCGTGCAAGAGCCATTCCGATCGGTTCATCCGTTATTGAGTTTTGTTGCCTCAAAGGTACTTCAAACTCATTTTTATATTTATAGATGATAGATGAAATGTCTGGAGGAATTCAAGTAAGAATTCCTAGAAGAATTCCTGGAGGATTGAATATTTTTCTTTCATTCATGCATTGATAAAATTATTTGAATGATTCGTCATCTTCGGTGTCGGCATGTGTTAAAACATTAATCATCATAATGAATACGTGTTTTGACTCAAATAAAGGTTGCATGAATCACATTACTTACTAATGTGAATCCAGATCATCTAACTTACACAACCAGAAATTTTTGAAGAAATTAAAAAAAAAATCATCAGGTAATCCTGAATTCTTGGGTACATCCCTGAAAAAGATGATTGAAGGACTTCTGAAATTTCTCAAGGAACTCTTATTCAGGAGTTTGAAGAGAATCTGGGAGGAATTGAAGAAGAAATCACTTGAAGAATTCCTAAAGTAATCCCTGGAGGAATTTCTGGATAATATCTGGGAGGAATCCCCAGAGAAATTTCTGAAGAAATCTCTGAGGAATTCATAGAAGAAATCCTAGATAAATTTCTGAGAAATCTGTGGAGGAATTCTTAGAGAAATCTCTGAAGCAATTCCTGGAAAAATCTCTAGAGAGAATCCTGAAGGAATGCCTGGAGAAAATTCTGAACAATTTCCTGGCGTAATCTCTGTAGAAATCCTGGATGAATTCTTGGAGCAATCCCTAAAAGATTTCCTACATGAGTTCCTGGAAAAATCTCCAGAGGAATTCTGGGAGAAATTTCTGAAAAAATATCTTGAGAAATTCCAGGAGGATTTCCTGGAAAAATCCTTGGAGGAATTTTAAGAGGATTTCCTAGAGGAATCTACGAAGGAATTTCTGGAGGACTCTCTGGTAAAATCCCTGGATAAATTCATGGAGGAACCCCTTAAAAATATTCTGAAGGTGTTCCTGGAGTCATTCCTGAAAAATTTCTGACAAAGTTTCTGAAGGATGTCCAGGATTCCTAAATCAATTCCTGAAGGAGCTCCTGAAAATCCTGGAGGTATTCCTGTGCGATTTGCTGGAGGAATCCCTTAAGGAATTCCTGGAAGAATCTCCACGAATTCTTGAAACAATCATTGGATGAATTTCTGGAGGAACTCTGCGAGAAATTTCTGATAAAATCCCTTGGAATCCTTGAAGGAATCATGGAAGTAATTTATGAAGGAAGCCCTGGAGGAATACTTGGTGAAATTCGAGGAGAAATCCTTAGAAACATCACTGAAGAAGTTCCTGGAGGAATTCTTAGTGGAATTCCTGGTGAAATTTTTTAAGGAATCTCTGCAGGAGTTTCTGAAGAAAATTTGGAAGAATTTCTGGAAGAATCTCTGGAAAAAATCCAAAAGGTATTCCTATAGAAAATCCTGGAAGCAATTCTAAATCCATGAACGAATTGCTGACAGAGTTTATGAAAGAGTTCCTAGATTAATTCCTGGAGGAATTCTTGAAGAAATTCCTGGATAATTTCTGGAGGAATTCCTCGAGGAAACCTTGTTAAAATTCGTGGATGATATCCTGGAGGAATGCTAGGAAGAAGTTGCCCCCCCCCCCCCATAAGTTGGCGCCTATGGTTGCATCGTTGATATTACCGTAGAGCCTCAAAATTATTTAATTCCAAAATGATATGTAATCCAGGTTGTTTGCACCGCACCATGGTTTGTCATCACTACGCGATAAAAACACGTGCTTTGAATTTCACATATGCATAGTGAAAACAATAATATGTGTAACATTCAAACAAACCAATAGTTTTATTTAATCGTAGAGTTTTTTATTCAACTTGAAATTTCATTAAATACATTTGTTATAGAATAAGTACTCGCATGAATGAAATGGGGATAAATTGCTTTCTAGCATGGTTGGTAAACTATTTAAGTGATCTTTATATGCGTTTATAAACTATCAATAAGCCTTACCATCTGTATTTTAATATGTTTGTTTCTTTTAAATCATGGTCATGCATGTTTTTCAATTTCATAATTCGTATGAGACGATTCTGCCTTGAACAATAACGCAAATCTTTTAACGTACAAACTCCTATCACGTGTGTCTTCAGCGCTCAGCGAACCGAAGTATACTGATTTCATCCTACCTATTAATCTAGTAATTCGGTACTCATTTAATGAAGGCCTTGCTACAATACTCGCTACGTACAGCTACATGATTTCTCCTACGATTCGCCTGTATGATGTCTGGTGATTGGTACCTAAAAGTTCCTAATTTTGATCTAAATTCGTTATTCGTTGCTACTATACTAAAATGGTCTAGAAGATGCGAAGTTCTCATCTCAGAAAGTTGGTTCAGCAAATTGAGAACTATGAGATCCATTTCCTACCTTAAAAACTAGAGGTTAAAGTACGTTTTCAGAATATATGTCGAAAATATGTAAGGCATGCGTTTGGTTTTGATGTTTGCTTGATTTGATACCTGATCAAAGATTAGTGGTTAATAGCTCAAAAATTGCACAACGCGGTATTTTATACTGTAAAACACAACTGGTATAATTTTGAGGTAGGAATACTGAGGAAAAATGAAAATAGTAAACGTTATTTGTCGAGAAGGTGAGTACGAAATGTGATACACGATTTGATTATAATTGCATTTTAATAGAAATGCAACACTGTCCTGGGTGACATGTCGGATTTAGGGTTCTCCAAACCAAAGTTTTATGTGGGTGTCCATTTGAAGACATTTTTTAGTCAAAGAGTCAAGACGTTTGAAATAACGATCGCTTAGTATAAAGAAGAATGAACACACTTTCTGGCAAACTTTCAATAATTCAAACGTTATGCGAAACGTTCTACTTTTTAGAACAGCGTACCTATCGCCTATCCCAACCCCAGACCTACTCCGACAGGGTTGAACTAAGTTCTTCGCTTTCTTTCTCTTCACTTTCGGTGTCTAGTGTACCGACGGCCCAAGCAAATACACCCGACAAAAATATGAAGAACCCAGCGGCGTAGAACGAGATGTCCCACTGCTCAGTCAGATCGTACATGAAACCGGCCATCGGTGGTCCGATGAGACTGCCAATACCCTGCACCAGCAAACATAACCCGTAAGCAACGGTGAAATCGTCCAGACTTACCAACCGGACCAGGATGATGGGTGTGAAGGAGAATGTACTGGCAAAGGTAAATCCAAATAGGCCACTAAGTACGGCCATTGTTCCGTAGCTGGTGATTACCAGGGGCATCAGGACGATGGACACGCCGCATACTGTCGGTGGAAAAGGTAAATTTTAGATGATTTTTTCAGTAATTATGTAAAGTGTATATTGTTTTGTTATTCTTAAATTAAATTTAAAGTACCTAAAAAACTCTGGCGATCGATTTGAATAGGTCGTGATTCCTATGCAGATTCGAGCTATTCAAATCGATCACTAGAACTTTCATTTTGTCAACAAGCACATTTGGCAACACTGCCTTGAAAATTACGTAACAACATAATAAATAGGTACCATAAAAATGGTCGTTATGAAATTAAGAGATAGCGCCACCGTTTTCTTGTGTGTTTAACATAATGCTGTCACAATGTTAAAACCTATATACGGTGGCTGCTTTGTTTTGATGCGGCAACTACTACAAAAATTTGCTTCGATGATCAATTGAAACAATGAGTGCATAACAAAACATTTAGTTTTTTTATTCAATTGAATACAATAACTACATTTTTTGTAAAATTGGCAAACATGAAGCTGCGTAGAAGGCTACAAAAACATCAAAACGCTCACAAATGTATTCTCTTATCCTATCTTTTGGTTATTCGGAAATAGTGTCTCAGGATGTTCCGAAGTGCTGATACGCTTCTTGGTATAGTGATTTTCGATAATAAACTAAATTCAACTATTGGACATTATAAATATACTTACAAAACATGCAAATCGCGTACGTCTTGGTCACATTCACCCAGCGTTGATCACCCAACCAACCGAGACCGACCATACCGATGGTATTGGTAATGCCGATGATCGAGATCAGGTTCGCACCATCTTGCTCCGTGAAGTTGTTCATCAGCATATAATCCGGGATGTAGAAGTAAGGAATGATGTACCTATTTGGGAATGAAAAATCAATGTACCGTTGTTTCAATCAACGACGGACCTCGTCCTATGATCTCTACAATCTGGATCTTACCAAATGAACAGCAGTAGCGTTGAAATGGACATCATGGCGAATTTGTACTCGAAGAACAGTGAAAAATCGAACATGGTTTTCAAGGCGTCGATTAAGCTGTCGTACCATTTCTGCGAGGGAAAAATTAATCATTGAGAATGCTTTAGAAGTCTTATAAAAGTAATTTTGATATACGGAGCTGCAACGGTATTAGCGACATTGAAAAGGAGCAAGCAAATTTTGTAAATCTTGAGTATGGATGTAATCGTGTAACGTTAAATGCTCTGAAATTATAAAATAGAAGTTGTTGTTGCTCCCGTTTACTCATTTGTTTCATATTTTTCAAAAAAAAAAATCGTTTGAGTTTGTCCAGAAAAAATGTAATATTTCTACAGTAACCGGAATATTGAGAATAAGTGGAGTGTCCCAGCCCTTATTCATTTGGATCTCAGTGCAATTGGAACCAGCTCAGATCAATCACGGAGTAGCAACCATTGACATGTATAGTCAGATTTGATCGTGATCGTGAATTGTTTTCACAATACAGTATATTGCATTCCACATTTTACATTCCATGTAAACTGTCATGATATTTTGAAAAACAATAGAGTTCTTCAATTATTTGCTTCATGCTTGAAATTTTCATTTGTACAAGGGTGTTTTCAACATTATTTCTTACTAAATTCCAAAAATTATCTTACTTTTTATCACATTCGCTACCTCAATAGCTTGTCTAAGAAATGCCGTCATCAAAACCTGGGAAAAATTCATGAGGCCATTTCCATAGCATTTTGAGGAAATCAACTTTCTTATTTTTTCAAGGTTTTTCTATGCAACGTAAGGACTGCAATACAGTTTCTTAGCGTTTATGAACACATTTCATTAAAACTAAGTTTTTTCTTGCAGGTCATCCTATCCTTCAGATGACAAAGCTCGTCATACTATCAAAGCGAATATAATAAACAGTTGTTGAGGTATTAGGGTAAGAAATCAAACTTTGAACTAGTTAAATTGTAATCTTAATTTGAACCATTTCGAAATTCATTAAAACGACGTACCTTCAAGGCAAATATTGTCCCGGAAAAGATGTTAAACAGCTTTCCGTAATATAAACCTGATAACATGGACTTTAAAAGCATTGAAAAAAGCGTTTTTGTCATGGAAAACAGGCAATTAAAAAATCACTGTGATTTCACCCATTTCCCCCCAGAGAAAGCACATTTTCGGTGCACTCGTGCAGCTCATGCATTGTATCACGCGCAATATGTGAACACGTCAAATGAAGGCTTATTTATCGTAAAATCGACCAACCGTATAATATTCCTCATTATTTGTCATAAAATTATCAAATTTAAGTAATTCTTACTTGGTGAATGTTATCTTAAGTTGAACCATTTGTAATCTAAATTTGAACTAGAAAAAGGGGGCGAGCTTCCAGTGTTGGCCAGCAGACTGCGCTAGTGGTTGTTTTGTTTACTCTTGGGGGATGAAAAATTCCAAATTTAGTTTCCAAGTTCCTGAAGAGTTTAGAACATTCTTAGTTGAATTCCACTGCCTAATGAAAAATAGTTATGGGAATTAGCAGATCCATGTGTTTTTCTATTGTTATTGTTATTGTTCAGTACGAAATTGGCTGTTGTGGGAGATGCTCGAGCTGCTGCCGCCAGTAGTTCAAATTAAGATTAAAATTGGTTCAAATTAAGATTAAAATCCTTGTTGACGAATAATCGAATTTTTCAATGAAATACGGTGCAAATACAAACTTTTTGCCACTTAACAGAAAGCTTATACCCGTGGTTTTCATGTACATAAGATTTTGCCGTAGTAAATTATTTTCATGTGGGAGAAAAAATCACTCAAATTTTGCGCTACTTCGGAAAGCCGCAATTTGGTTCAACTTTTGATTACCTACCCTAGTTTGTTTACGTTTTTTTAGCTAGTGTTGTTCAAAATTTTGCTGCTTTTTTCTTGCAGCCTTTATTTTTAATGATGATTCTTGAATTTTTTTTTCCGGTCAAAATAACTTTGTCTAATAGAAAAACATCTTTCCTTATCGATACAGTAATTCCCATAATGTTTGTTAAAGAAATGTCTCATTTATGAGATTTTTTATATTTCATGACCGTTTTGTGCAACTTTCTTTTTTTAGGTTTTGGTTTACAGATCTCGATTTTCTATCTTTTGCACGAAATGGTAACAAAGTCGGTATTATTTGTATCCTCAGAGTGTATCCTACATGACCTATTAGGAACTTTCCTGCATATCACTCTAAAATTAAAATGACAGTCAATATTTAGTTAAACTAAATATAGTTAGTGCATTTATAATTTCTGAAACAGTCTATACATATAAAAATGAGTTTGTGGAATACTGAGTAAAGAAATACAGGGAATTTTAAATAGCTATCAAAAATCATTATCTTTGTAAAAAAATATATTTTTGTCGGTACATCAACAAATGATTCATGGTGAGTTCTCTCTTTTTGGGTTGTTTTTGAATATTTTATAAATAAATTTTGAACACAACAGATTTAACTATATGAAATTACAAAGGCATTGCATACTTTTAAGCGTTTATCGGTGTATGGAGATTTATGTCCCATTTCACAAAATGGATTCCAATTCGTAAAAACACATTTCGTTAAGAGATTTAAGGCCTGATTTGGAATCTACTATGGATGGATCTACCGACAATAAGAGGCCACTCATTAAAAAAAGGTTGTTTGAAGGGGTTGACAAATGACAAAAATGTCAACTCTTATTTTTTGCCCGAAAAGCTAAATATGTACAAACTCGGTTTTAATGAAAATACGTTTAAGATGGACTTCCATATATGTATATTTAGTTTTGATCTACGTTAGTCTTTTTCTTAACTGATTAAAGGAATCATTGTTATATGATAAACTGTACCATGCCTGTCGCACTATCAAAGTTACCTGCATTATCAAAGATACCCCATTTTACGGTACTTATAGGTTACCCTCTAGCATTCCTTCAAGAATTTTTCTGGTGTTACATCTCGTAGGATTCCGCATGATTGTCAATTAGATTTCGTTACGAATTATTTCTATGGGGACTTCCAAAAAGTGTCTTTTTGGATTTCTTTATCACGTAATCTCATGAATTTCCTCCAGAAATCTTCTGTCTAAGATTTCTTCAAGAATATTTTTGTGATTCCTACCATATTGTACCAATACGCTCGGTTTTTCTTCCTGGTGTAACTTCCCAACTGGGACAAACCCTGCTTCTCAGTTTAGTGTGCTATGAACACTTCCACAGTTATTAACCAGGGAGCGGTCGCATACTGTGCTGAGTACTGAGTACATGCGCCATGAGAAATGCAAAATGCATGCATGCGGTACACAGCGTGAGCGTGGTGTCGCTGAAGGTGGTCCAAGACACAGCTGCTCATGGGTTAACTTAGAACTTGATCTGCCAATGACAATTTTACATGTGTATACCGTGTGGCAAACACAAAGATACTCTATGCCCAAGGAAGTCTAGGAAATATCCTGAAGAAAAGTTCCTGGACCTACCGAAAATCAAACCCGTCACCTTCAGCATGGTCATGCTGAATACCCACGTCTTTACAGCTGTGGTTATAGAGGCACTTACGCTTGGTTATCTCTTGCTTTGGAATATTACGTTGTTTCCAGTTCGAAACCGTTTTAGCGACATTTTTTCTTTTACTTCCGCTGCTTTTGCCTTGCGTTACACAATGTCGGAAGTGGGGCGCTGTATACCTGATATTGTACAATATAGCGTCCTACTATCTACATTGTGTGGTTCACGACCATGTCTAAATAGATTTTTTATACTCCTGAACTGATCCATAGTTACTTATTGCCTGAATCTCACGATTCTGGAGGGGCCCGACCCCCCCTGGCCACCCCCTATTTACGCCAATGGTGTAATCTCTTGGATATCCTTCAGAACTACACCGAGAAAAATTTCTACTCAGTGGCTGAGTTGGTCTTACTCAGAAATCGAAAATTCCTTTGTTTTCTTACTCAGTTTCGGCTAAAAGTGGGACAACCCATTGGCAATGGGTTGTCCCACTTTTAACGGAAACTGAGTAAGAAAACAAAGGATTTTTCGATTTCTGAGTAAGGCCAACTCAGCCACTGAGTAGAAATTTTTCTCTGTGTACATTTAGTTTTTTTTCCAATAAGATTCTTGTGGGATTCCTCAAAGATTGTTTTTGAATTCCTCTAGACAATCGCATATAATTCCGCTTGGTTATGTCTTGGGATTCGATGAGATGTTTATTAGAGTGGGTCATCCGTTATATGGAAAAATGGAAAATTTGATGGCATCCCCGCAGATCAAAGTTTTTTAGGTCCCATCTCAGGAGTCAAATAACTGTACAAAATTTTGGCACGATCGGTTATGTGTACGTTTTGCGCATCGCGTTTGAAGCTAGTTTGGGGTTTTACATGAAATAAACATACTTTTTTTTACATTTCTTTCTTTTCTAAAATCATGTAACCGATAATGTGAAAACATAGCCTGGGGTGTTCTGAAAAATTTAGTCGAAGACCACGAAGTGATCTGATGGCTATTGGAAAAGTTATAGTGTTGGCATTGCTTGCCGAAACAGCATGATTTTGTTGAAACCTATTGTTAGTCCTTTACGTGTTAAAACTTAAACACATGCATGCGGTTTGTTGAATTCAATATTACTTTATTTAAAAGCATCGCATCGCTTTGTGGTCTTCGACAAAGTTTTTCTGAACTTCCTAGTCTATTATTTTACATCATTGGTTAAAAAGTTTCGGACAAACTTTTTTAACTTATGATCAAAATGCAAAAATATATGTTATCCCATACAAAATCCCATACAAATTTTAATTAATATGCGCAAAGTGTGACACAACCAATTGTGCTCAAATTTTGCACAGATACTCAGATCCCGCAATGAAACCAAAAAAGCTTTGACCTGAGGATTCGATTCCAATGACCCACGCTAATGTTTGGATATCTAAAATGTTGCCTAACCCGTGGTATTTCTTCAGGAGTTCGTTCTGTAATTTATACAGATGTTCGTTTCTAAATTCCTCCTGGAGTTTCTACGGGAATTCCTTCAGCAGTTCCACCAGAAATCAGGACTCCTTAACGAATCCATTCTTGCTTTTGCCTTAGAATTCTCGTTGAAATTTCTTCAGAGAATCCATCTGAGATTCCTGTGGACTTCTTTTTGGGATTCCCCCCGAAGTTCTTCTTGGGATTGCTCCCAAGTTTGTCTGGGATTCCTTCAGGAGTTTCTTCTGAAAATTTTCAACGGTTCCTTTTGACATTATTCTAGTAAATACCTACTTCTGGTAGAAGTAGTCGATGAATGACTTGAGTTCCATTGAATGGCATGTGGACACTATTCTAGACGACATTCTTCTAGGAAATCCTTCTGGGAGTCCTGCAATTTCTTTAGAATCATCGCTTCCCAACCTTTGCTTTCGCGACCCCCCCAGTCGGTTGTCACCCCGTTTTTCGTAGAACAATCGCAGCATGCCTGCAAGCAGTTGGGGAGTCGCGAAACGAAGGTTGGGAAACCGTGCTTTAGAAGTTTCTGATGGGATTCCTCGAGGAGTTATTCCTAGGAATTCACCGGAAGTTCATTCTGGAATTTTCAGTTTCTTTCTGGGTATTCTGCATTAGTTTCATTTAAGAATTCTCCGAAAAAGTTTTTTTTAATACTCCAGGAGTTCCATATGACAGTCCTCCAGAAACTCATTTTAGTAATCTCAGTAATCCATCAGAAATTTCTTATGGGATTTCTTTTCGATATGCATGCACTCTTCTTGCCTTAACAAAAAAAAGATGGAAAATGGCTCGATTATCTCGGGTGATTAGACTATTTATCCTTTCTGAGATAAACCAGGTTGAAAATCTCATAAATAAGACACAAAAAAACCTGTTTATCCATAAAAACATGTTTTACAGTGTAGGTCTATTTTCTTGCTCATTCAAAGAGGAATTCTTGGTGGATTTTCTAGAGAAATTCAATAAAGAAACCCTGGGAGAATTGAGAAAGAGTCTTTCCTGGGTGAATTAGTGGAGAAATGTCGGTGCTTCTAGCATGTAAGAACTTATATGTTTAAAGTAAAAGTAAGTCACAGTGACTTCTGTGCAAACAAACCTGCGCTGCAGTGACTCTTCTGTGACATGCGTGTTGCATTGAAGGATCCCTGCAGGACTTATTGTAAGAATTCCTGATGGAATGCCTGAGTAAACTTCTGAAGAAATTGCTGGAGAGTGGAGAGATTCCTGAAACAATCCCTGTAAAATGTTTAGGCAACTTTTTGGAGAAATTCCAAGAAACATTTCTGGAAAAATCCCTACACAATGCCACTGATATGACAGCCACTCATAATCGTTAAGGACAGACTTGTTAGAGTCCCAAAATGGCCGCCACAATGGCCGACTTTGGTACCTACTCACGATTTCGAAGGCACAAATCTCTTCGTAAACAAAACCAGCGCACCTAATCTTCTTATTTTAAGCTTATTACGAGTGAGCAAGAACAGAATATTGAAATGCACTGTTGTGTGAATCTTGCTTCTTGAGATTTGTGCGTTTGAAATTCTGATGCACTGTTGAAGCGGGATTTCAAGACGTTTGTCCTTAAGTTTTGTAGAGATTTTACACACACTGAACGATTATGAGCAACTTTACGATAAAGTTGATGATACCGCGTAATAGGAGTCCCGATCGACTATACTAAGAATCCCTTGATTTTATGATAAATTGACGATGCGATTTTCAAATGCAGTTTTGCCAATTGATAGTTTGATGGAAAATAACTGCATGCAGTAAACTGAACCTATCGAACTAAACTAATCCATAACTAACTGTCAACAAAAGCGAACATGCTTGATCAAACAATGTAATCCAGATTTATTAACGAAAATTGCTGAGTTTTTGTTTCAACGCATATGAAGAACAAAAATTATAACGAACGAAACATTCCGCGTTATTTGAACTGGTGGTGATGCCATGCCCAACTCGCCTGCAAAAGCATCCATTATTGAACGGAAGTCCTAACGTGTAACACTTACTCTTAACAAATACCTGTGTGAAGGAACAATATAGATCTGTTTGAAAAGTACCATCACATGTTAATACGCATATTGGAAAGGCAAATATTTTCTCGAAAACTGTAATGCAACTACCGATGTGAAGTTTTGTGTGATATTATGGTTATGATTTGCTGGCTCTACCCCATTACACTGAACGTTATTACCCTGCCACTTCTATAATTGATACTATGAAGCTTTTATGTTTTTGAAATCCCATTTAAATGGCTATTAGTCGTGCAAAGAAATGTAACGAAATTTTTCATCGATTTATTTTATTACAAATTTTGAAATCTTTCTCAAAGAGGCACACAACCTATTTATCTTATCCAAAACGTTACAACAAACTAAAGGCTCTTGCGGAATTTATTCGGATCCTGGCTTAGGATCTTCAAATGTCCTAACCAAGGAAGCAAGGATGAATCGTCATCGAAATCGAATTCCAAATTTCCGAAATTCAAAGACTGAAAATAATTGTTTTGCTGTCTTTTAAAGTTAGTTTTTTTTTAAATGAAAAGTCGTTTAATGTAGTGGCGTTCGGGGAAATGACCCACTCGGATCAATGGCTTTTGGGGGTACTAGCATTCGAGGTAATGGGGTAGACTCAAATTACTATCGAAATGTAAATTATTATCTGAATATACAAGTGATCTGCTTGAAACTCACCTCGTCCTTCTCCCTCGCAATGGTCGTCATAGAGTTGCGGTAGATGTTCGGACAGGACGAAGCCTTAAGGCGATACCGGGGAGTGTTCAGCAAGGCACCTCGGTAGTGGATGGAGTTCCGGTGGACGCGCATATTCTGCAAGTAGTGCGAGTATCGCAGCGGATGATGCGAAATGTTGGTCCGCCGCAGTCCGCCATTTTTGTGCTTAGGATGAATCTTCTTCTGCTTGGGCACGACCAGAGTAACGGTGGTGTTCACGTTGGGATTGAAGATCTCGTTTTCGTAGACCACGTCCAGTGAGGTTCCGCGGAAGGACCGTTTCTCGTCCTCGGCGGCGTTCTTCATGGCGAGGGTGGTCTCATCCAAGGACCAGGTGCTACCTCCTCCGCGGGATTGCAGTTCTTTTTGGCGCTGGCAACTGAGATATCCTTCGTCTAGAGAGTTAACACTGAGCGTCTGGAGAGAGGCTTTGCGACTGCTGCTTCCGGTATCCCCATAACCAGTGCTGGATATTTTCTCGTACGAGTTAAGCGATTCCGTGCTGGCAAGCTTAGCTAGCATGTTCTTGGTTTCCTCGACAGGGGAAGGTTCTTCTTCTAGGCGGCGGAAAGCCTCCTTCGCGAAGAGGGCTTGCCGTAGGGAACGTCGGCTGCCACCATGTGGCTGTGGTTTGACGAGTTCATGATCGTGCGTGAAGAACGTCGGCAGTGTTAGTTCACTTTGATACTTTTTCGTAATAGTTAGGTCGTCCGGCGGAATGACTTGATTCGCTTCCGTGTTGACGTTGGTCACCAAAGTATCGAGGAGATGTTCCTTGGGGACGCCCGTTTCGAGAAGTTTCTTGATTTCATCCAGGCAGACGCTAGAGTTGGAGAAGGTCGTGATGCTCTGGGAACGACTTTCTAGGCGTTCCTCCTCAATCATCCATTCAGGATCGCGCATCAATGCGCCCATGGCGACTATGTTGAACAGCGTTCCGGCTAGGATTAGGGTGGTCCCACGCCAACCGAAATTTTCTATGAGGTATTGAGTGAAGGGTGCGTAGAGGAAAGTACCAATACCGGTACCGGAAGCACCGATTCCGGTGGCAAAGGTTCGCTTCTTGTCGAACCAGAATGCAATGGAAACAACGACGGTAACGTATTGAACTCCTAAGCCTAATCCGGACAAGATTCCGAACGAGAAATACAGCTGTTCAACCGATTGGCAGTAGGATGAAATGACGAAGCCAAGCGTTGCAACGGTTCCTCCAATCATGGACATTTTCCGGCAGCCATAGCGATCGACAAGGTTAGACATAATGGGACCAACCAGAAGTGGCACGGCGATGAACAGTGACCCAATCCAAGCGGTTTTCGATTTAGACTCCCCAAAGTACGCTAGCAGCTCAGTGTAGATCAACCCGAATGAGAACGATACGCCGTCCATGATGAGCGAAATCACCAACGATGACAATACTACCATCCAGCCCCAGCCACCGTCCGGTATCTTCGGTTTCGGCTTTCTCAGAGGTTCATTGTAGGACGATAGAATCGAGTCAGCTTCCGAGAGTTCAGAGTTGAGACGAGGCTTGCGCCGGTTGGGATCAACGACCGTCAACTGCGACATCGCTCGGCGATCATCGTCGTCGTGATCGTCATCGGAAAGATTGCAGAACGTCACTTCGTTGGCGTTGAGCAGCGTAGTCTTGATCGCCTCCAGTTCCTCTTTGCCGAAGCGAGTGCCATTGTTGTTGCCGTTGTTCTGATTCAGCTGGGTATCCGTATTGTTCCGGAGAATGTGACTCTTGTTGTTGGGGTCAGTGATTTGAATTTCAACGACCATTTTCAGGTGGTATATTTATAAACTTTCAGATTTAAAAGAGAAAAAGGCAGGCAGATAATCGACAGCGAATAATTTGGGTGAAATTTATCACAGATGCCTTGAACTTTCGCTTTCTAAGCGATCCCCAGAGCGGCCGTGTGACTGACCTTCAGGTGTAATTGGCTCACTTTGCAAAGAATATTCAGATCTAATAATAATCACTGTGCGCGGTTTCCGCGGGTATGCCGCCGACCGATTGGAAAAGCTTCCAAATATCAGCAACGATTCCACGTTGGAGGCAATTGGCAAAGCACATCAAGACCTTTTCGTTCACTTTCCGTGCGATCTACGAATCGAGTTCTGCCTATCCGAAACAGATCCTAACGAGTGCTACGACTAAGGACGGACCTGCACGGCAAGTGCGTACGAAGCCCGGATGTACCACAATCCCGACCTCGACTCCGTAAAGCAAGCGTTTCGAAGCGCGTTGTCAACGGGCGCAATCTTCTGTTGCGACTAACGACCACCTAGAAGACGAACGGCGTTGGAGACGGCGATGCTCCTTTGCTTGGTTTATTGCTTTTTCGGTCTTTATAGATATTTACGGTTGTGATTGGCTTTGTTGTTGAACTGCGCAATACACTAACACAGCTGCGCCGGAGACGTTGGGAACCGTTCCTGCTGACGGTAGCTTTTACAGATCGTGATCGACCAGCACACGATAGCACAGCTCCTATCTGGTCTCTACCGTGACGGCTTTTGGGGCGTTACGTATAGTTCTCTGGCGGGTAATGGCACTATTCACTCGTATTAACGTCGATAGTTTGAGCTGCGTAGATCTAAGTCGTGGGTCCTTTGGGGAGTAACGATGACAATGGCTCACTTGACTGGGAAAGTCCTTTTTCCGGATGTAATACATAAGTCTCGCGAACGATTGCTTCAAATCGGTTTGCACTGGTTTTCTTCTCATCAAGCCGGTTACGCGCCGGTTTGGCGAACTTCAACCAACAAGCCTATCTTTAAACGGGTGACGTTGCGTAGTCGTGGTTGCGTGACGCTTTCGCGCGCGCGCTATCTAGGTAGTCAATGGTCCCTTGAACCGTAGGGATTACGGAGTTACTATCACTCCGCAAACACTTTTTTCACACACTTTTCGAAACTTTTCACTAAACGATGTCACGAACTCCAGTCGTGTCAGGCCTTTCTTCCCGGGAGGCCGACCCACATTTTTCCGAAATTACTTCTTCGCTGAACTTGAACTGCACACAACAGGATCTGCTACTATGGCTGGATATCAGAGACTGAGCTCACCAACTTTCTAACACTGCACTGTATCCGGCCTTAAGGCTATCCTCTTCGTATGACTACCGTCGAATGAATAAGCTGCTCAACCGAAGACCAGGTCTCAATATACCGCGCGGTAATGACGTCCGGCGCTCCCCACAATCGTAAGAATTTTATTTAAAAAAACGAAAAGTGCTGGCTTGCGCGCTCAGCTCAGCTGTTTTTCCGATAGAGAGACGCTCGCGTCTGCACTGGTCAAATGCCACCGAAGGAATGATTAACTAGGGTAGGCTAGGTATATATTGGGTGTGTTGACGTCCGTCGAGGAAATACGAGCGCGTGTTTGGGTGTTTGGTCCGCCGCCGTCGCTACCGTTTGCAAATGTTTGGGAGAGTCCGTCTGAAAATAGATTCGCAGAAATGAAAAACACACAAATTAGAGAGTGATATTATTGGGGCGCGAGGAGTGGATAAACAGAATTTCGGCGTCCCTCCCTAGACGATACCATCATCATCGGTATAGCCTCTCTATAAACACCTAATTCTTGTCAATTTTAATTGGCATTACGTATGGGGAAATGACCATCTCAAGGCCAACGCCAGTTGAAGGTCACATGCACAAACAGTTGCAAAACATTATAATTCATCGAACCCAAAATTGTTCGAAGCTGAAACATCATTATATTATCAGCTTCTTTTTGTATTCCCTAATCTAACTATTTATTACCGATAACCGTTCATGTGGCTATAGTAGTCAATCATAATGCAATCAAAAATACATTAATATTGCTATGCAGCACCTGGGAAGTTTCGCTATGGAAGCTGGACTTAAAAAGCTGGAAACGTGTCATTACAACAAGCTACAACCGTAGTGGGAAACTCTACAGACTTTTGAGGCATTGAATATAGTATAAACACCTCAACCACAGATGTATATTATATAGGTTCTTAAACAGAATCGATCACAGAAGTAAATCGAAATATCTTTGATGATGCTGATAACTACCGTGAATGTATCAGAAACAGCTCACTATTGTAAAAAAAGTTGCCAAATCTTTAAATTGCAACTTTAACTGAAGTCTCGTTTCCCAAGTAAAATTGTGATGACCAATTAGTATTGTAGAGGTTATGCGAACCGCCATAAAACCTCATACCTTTTATTTTGGTCTTATGTTAGTTCTTATAACCTGTTCTAATCTACTTGACTAAAAAAACATATAAATTTGTTGAAAACACTGTTTAATGAAAAAAATGTCGAAAAACGTAAACGTTACCCCATTTTACGTTCATTTATTTTCTAAAAAGAGCTACGATTAAAATAGGAGAAAATAGTAAACTACAGAAAAGACACTAACTGAAATGCATCAACAGATGAGGCGTAGTCTTGCAGTAATCAAAGTCGAAGCCAACGATTGGATGTCAGTCACAACAATGATTAAGCAATGTGTTAGATAATGAAGGTCGTCAACCAATCATGAATTGTAGTACAATTCAGATTAGAGAAGTCGTCGTAACAACCACTTGTGTTATCACACACCTCCGCTCGCCATCGCCGCCTGTCGGTGTAGGTAGTGTCGGCAAGAACTTTCACAGCCTCAAATCACCTCTAGGAATGTCGATTACATCGCCGATATTCGCGGTTATTTGCGCGACTCGCATATACGGTTTATTTATGGCTTCATATAGGAGTTTGATTGCCCACTCGCTGCATAATCTACGGCTAGAGTGTGCAACCAAACGCAAACACGGACTGCTCTCATGCGTGATTGGGGATGAATTATTGTAGCCACAAAGAACCGTCCATAACGTTTCGAGATAAGCCGTCCGTATCTTGCGAATTGCGTTTCACTGAACGACACGTGACGTAAGGTTGGTTGGTATGCGTGGAATATTGTAATGAAATGCCACCTGTTAGCTTTGCCAGTACATAATGATTTTTTTTACCAGATGTTCAAGGTGAAACGTGGTAAAACTCATAATTTACATTAATCTTTATAGATATAACGAGGATTATCTCATCGGCGTTATGTTCTCCAACGCCGTAAACTAAATAAGAAATATGGATACCTAGCTGAACCTTATCATCACAGCGGATTATTTATGGTATTATCAGGCGTTATGAACAGATAGAGTTCTGCTATCTAATCTACCCAGTCCTTAGTTTTTGTACCATACGTCTATCTTTCATTTTTCAATATTCACAAAACAAATGACCTAAGGTAATCTCATTTTCTGTTTATGCTGAACATCATGAACAAGTCCATTGGTATGGATTTCAAACATTGAAAAAGTTAGGCTGGGTGAGTTGCCAACCCGGAGCGTCCAGCACAGCTCTGGTCGTTACAAGTTTCTACCTCATGCTTCCACGGCTTAAGCGATGACAACGACCGCCAGCTAAGAGTTGTGTGCTTGGCTGGTAGTGCAGCCTAGGCGGCCTAGGCACCGTTGTCCTTCTAACTTCAGCTAGATTAAGGAGGTACGTCCCGAGCGTCTATTCACCAAGGAGGTGCGGCTCAAACAGCGTCTGTTCTGGCATCCAGCGGCCGAGTATGAAATGCACTTAAGAATAAGCTAAATGTATGACGAAGCCACAGCCCGAATTTTCTAGAGCACAAATCTGTAGAATAAAATGCTGGTTTTCGCTGAAAAGTTGATCGATTGGTTACCCGCTGGTGATGACCAATCGATCAACTTTTCAGAGCAAACCAACCTGTGGTTTTTCAGATTTGTGCTCCTGAAATTCGGGCAGTGGCTTCGTCATATCTTCACCTGGATAAGCAAAATTTGGCGAAATTAAAAGCTACAACTGATTACACTCATGTGCATATTTACTCATATATGAAAATCCTTTTTCTACACAATATGTAAAAAGACAAAAATTTCAATTTTCCTCGATGAAACATTTTCAAATTTTCAGAGTAGATACTGTGATAGTATATCTATCGAATGACGGATGCCATTTTGATGGATATTTTTATTTGTTAATAACGGTTTTTGGCACACCGTGCAGCATCATCAATGTGCACTGTCATACGATGACCTGATGACGAGAAAAAAGCGTCGGCGACATGAACGCGCAGAAAGGGAGGAAATGTACAGACCGGTAATCCGGCGAAACAACCTGCACGTCGTATCGAATGATAACGGCCAGCGATGCGTGAACTTTGCAGCCTCCCGTAGTATGGTAGTCCGAAGCACTTTCTTCCTCCGCAAAGATATCTACAAAGCGACCTCTGGTGATCACCCGACCATCAAACAGAAAACTAAATCAACCACGTTCTCATCGACGGTAAATTCTTCTCGGATATAATCAAAGTCCGCACATACTGCAGGGCGAATATAGCTTCGGATTTCGCTCCAAACTTTCGACGGCTATTACCACGCGTCGAAGTCGAACGGTCGAACGCCGCGGCTCAACAGCGAAACGTAGAAGTGGTCCAAAACTACGCGCAGTAGTTAGCAGTGGCCCTATCAACGGAAAAACAGCTTGTCGCAGCTACACTGAAATAAATTTTGTTGTTGTTTTCACCGAATCCATGGTAAAATTAAGAACTGTACCAACAATTTTCAACCGAATGCAAAATTCTGTTAATTGTACTGAAACATTGTCAATATTACCATGCGTGAAGTACCATTGACTAAAAACATTCTTGATGTTACTATTTTGACATTGTATTTTTGACCATGTTTATCTTAGACACGCAACATTCAAGTCTACATGGTCGAAATTACAATGCCCAAATAGTAGAACCAAGAATGTTTTTAGTCAACAGTAATACACGCATGGTAATATTGACAATGTTTCAGTACAATTAACAGAATTTTGCATTCGGTAGAAAATTGTTGGTACAGTTCTTAATTCTACCATGGATTCGGTGGAAACGACAGCAAAATTTATTTCAGTGTACACTTCAAGATGGCTGGAGGGACATTCGATCCGCCATTGGTAGTGCCTCGGTTGCAGCACTAGGCTTCGTGAGTCCGAATCACAGAAACTACTACTAGTACGACGGCGAATGTGAACAGTTGAAAAAACGAGAAGAATGCAGCATGGGCGAGAATGTTGCACCGCCGTACGTAAGCGTATGAGGCACGTTATAGACATCAGGCGCGGAACAGGCAGAACTCAGTCTTCCGGATGAAGAAGCGCCAGCAAGAAGAACGAGATCGCGAAGCTATGGAAGAGCTGTTGTACAGCACTAGGGACACACGGAAGTTCTACGATAAAATGAACCGCTCGCGCAGAGGCTATGTGCCACAAGCCGACATGTGCCGAGATAATCACGGGAATATTCTGACGAGCGAGCGTGAGGTTGCGGCAGCATTACGATGAGCACCTTAATGGCGACGTTTCAAGCACCGTATCTGACTTGATAACAGATCTAGGAGTACGTGCGTAGGGCGAAAGACCTCCAGCCCCTATCCTCCAAGAGATGGAGAAGGATGTTGGCTGGTTGGAAAACAACAAAGCCGTTGGAGGAGATCAACTACCAAGCGAGCTTCTAAAATACGATGGAGAAGCACTAGTGAGAGCACTACACTGGGTCATTACCAAGATTTGGGAGGGGGAAGTATTACCGGAGGAGTGGATGGAAGGTATCGTGTGTCCCATCTACAAAAAAGGGCGGCAATTTGGATTGCAGGAACTATCGCGCGATCACACTACTGAGCGCTGCCTACAAGATACTCTCTCAAATTTTATGCCGGCGTCTATCACCGATTGCAAGAGAGTTTGTGGGGCAATATCAGGCTGGATTCATGGGTGAACGCGCTACAACGGATCAGATGTTCGTCATCCGCCAGGTGTTGCAGAAATGCCGCGAATACAACGTGCCCACACGCCACTTGTTCATAGATTTTAAATCGGCGTATGATACAATCGATTGGGAACAGCTATGGCAGATTATGTACGAACACGGATTCCCGGATAAACTGATACGATTGATCAAGGCGACGATGGATCGAGTGATGTGCGGTGTAATTAGGAGAGCGGGGATAAACATGAGTGGAACGATTTTCACGAAGTCCGTTCAGCTGTTTGGTTTCGCTGATGATATTGATATTATTGCTCGTAAATTTGAGGCGATGGCGAAAACGTACATCCGACTAAAGAGTGAAGCCAGGCGAATCGGATTAGTCATTGATGTGTCGAAGACAATGTACATGATGGCAAAGGGCTCCAGGGAGGAATCACCGCGCCCACCACCCCGAATTTATATCGACGGTGATGAAATCGAGGCGTGTACTTGGGCTCACTGGTGACCGCCGACAACGACACTAGCAGAGAAATTCAGAGGCGCATTGTGACAGGAAATCGTGCTTTGGACTCCGCAGAACTCTACGATCGAATAAAGTTCGCCGTAACACGAAGTTAACCATCTACAAAACGCTGATTAGACCGGTCGTCGTCTATGGGCACGAAATATGGACCCTACGTGCAGAGGACCAACGCGCTCTTGGAGTTTTCGAACGGAAGGTGTTGCGTGCCATCTACGGCGGAGTGCAGATGGAAGACGGGACTTGAAAAATGCGTATGAACCACGAGCTGCATCAGCTGCTGAGAGAACCAACCATCGTCCACACCGCGAAAATTGGGAGGCTACGGTGGGCGGGTCACGTATCGGATAGCAACCCGTCTAAAATGGTTCTCGAGAGTCATCCAACCGGTACTAGAAGACGTGGTGCGAAGCGAGCTAGGTGGGTCGATCAAGTGGAGAACGATCTGCGGACCCTACGCAGAGTGCGGAACTGGAGACAAACAGCCATGGACCGAGTGGAATGGAGACGGCTACTATGTACAGCAGAGGCCACCCCGGCCTTAGCCTGATCGGATTGGATTGGATTGACGGACACAAAAGAGATTAGAAGATCAACATGAAGTGAATTTCATACAATAGATAAAACTGTCATAAAAAAAACTGTCTGAAAAATTCGGTGCTCTATATCCCTTTCGTTAGAGGTTGTGGTTCATACAGGCCATTTTTGGCTATGATTGTGACATCATCCAATTCAGCGTGTGGTATTCTTCGCAATAATGTATCCCTCGTATATTGAAAATCATCGAGTGAAGAGAACGTTTTGCTGAGTAATCATTTATGTCCTTCAGAAGTGTTTCATTTCCATAAACCCATAAACTGTGGAGCTATGTACATTGAACGTAGGAAAACCCACATTTGCATGACATCATGCGATGTCCCTTCTCGACCACGATGAATTTCACCAGACACCAGACATTACTTCCTGAAACACGCTTGCGCCAAAAAGCAACACACACTTCTATCGCGGCGTTTCACTGAACTATCGGCTACCATGCGAAAATGCACCGTGCCACAGGTTGCAACATCGACCGAGTGCATCCATTCACAAATGGTCAATGTGGGTGTGCCTGCATATCCCCTGCAACAAACAGCCCCATTCAGTTAAATTTCGAGAGTTTTCCGCTGTAGATGATGATGACGGAAGTGCAAAGTGGAAATTTCGAAAGGATTCCGGCCACTGAAAGCATTGATGATGCTGATAACAATAACGGATACGTGCCGCCGGCCGTCAACAGAGGAGTGGTCCGACTATCGATTCTGGCGCTGTTTCTCGCCGGCTTCAGGCGTGATCCGTATCCTTGGAAGAAGGATTATAGCGAAACGGCGGATGGCGAAGTTGGAATCGATTTGCACCCGGATTTGTATCTAGCGCAGATGATGGGTCCGGTGTTGATTTCATTGTTGGTTTCGTGCAACGTCAGTGTTGGCTATGTGAGGGAGCTGTTCAGCATCATCCACCCACCGGTCTGCCTGTGGTACGCACTTGGATGCATCATGGGATACTTACGGGAAGTGCTTCCCGTGTGCAGCTTCATGTTGGAAATGATAAGCGATAGTAAGGTGACGCTATACTATTATCAGATCATGATCTACAGTTCTAGCACCGAGAGAAGTGCGTCGATTCTCCTTGGAACCGTGGCACAGGTCTTGGGAAATGCATTGCTTCAGTGGATCTGCAACGATGCAGGACTGATGTGGCCCAATACGAAGTATTTTGTGGATCTGATAGTTGCAATGGTGCACTATTTCATGTTTTGTCCACGAGAGTCCTGGAGAGTAGCTTTAAAGAACGTGTTTGAAGAAAGTAACCGTTATGCATTCCGCGAATTCATCGGTGTAGCGGTTTTTGCAGTAATTCTGCTTTCTTCGATCAACAGCGTCATCTTACAATGGTGAGTCAGTTTTGTATCACCAAGATATAGTGAGTGATTTGCGAATAAAGGTAATTCTTACTTTTAGGTTATTGAGCGATAACGACATGCCTCCAAAGCCATTTCTTCCGCTGTTCGTCGCATTTGATGGAAACGACTACATCTGGTACACCTTAATCAATATCTGCGTTCCCATTGTTCTAGAAATCAGTATGACGAGGTTCAACCCAGGCAAGCAATGGATTGTTTGCTTCATATGCAGCTTCATCACATCGAGCGTATGTTTCTTCAGTGACAGACGGGAAAGCGCATTCTATCTCACCATGGCGGCAATGGCAATGACCTCGTTCACTTTTGGCAAAGCATTAGCACACTTGACCGAAGTATGCCCAGGAAACAAAATTGTCCTTCTGCCGGGTGCCGCTTTTGTGGCAACCCACATGGCAATGTACGGTTTCAGTGCTTTGTTGAAGTTAATACCGATGGCCTTGAGGGCAAAACGTATAGTACTGATTGCGGTATGTTGCATCAACGGAGCTTTCGCAGTGGCCCTTGCGTTCGCCAATGACTTGCTGGCCACTGATTTATCCCGGATAGGAAGAAGGCGGGTACGACGCATTGTACGAACTATCGATTTGTAGAACAATCGGCATTAGCAAATTTAGGTCAATTGGTTCTAATAAGCATTTGATGTGATAAATGTGAGCCTGAGCAGAAAAATAAATGTTTATTTAGCTTTACTTCCAATCAGACCTTAAACACTTTATTCCTCAAATAGACTTCCTTGTGCATTCAGCCATAAAGTCTTTAGGTTCTTAGAAGGCGGGTTCAATAGGCATTCGAATCTGTAGAGTGTACAGTACATCTGTACTGAATTGCTGTTAATTGACATGATTGATGAGGTGCAATTGCTGTCTTTACAACCACATTTTTTTTTAAATATAATTTATAATTTTACACGGGCACATTATTGTGATATTACTTAATGAAAGATCAACAGTGGACAGGTCATGGCTTCAGTAGAAACCAAAAATCATGGATAAAGAAAAAAACAGAAGTTGCACATCATCAACGACAGTCTGTTATCTTTCGTAATTATGTTATGTACCCAAATTAATCATCTGCTACGTTGATTCTACCAATTCGTCCCATACCTGTGGGCTGTACTCAAACATCAAAATTGTCACGTTTAGCTTCTTCGCCATAAACTCATATATTTCCCTCACAGCACTTGTGGTCCCCACACGCGCGCACCCGAAAACAACCGTAAAATGCCGCAAGATGTCCGGCAACCGCGCAGCACTCAAGCCATATTTTTGCTTATAATATAGCAGCAGTGAACCGCTTCTAGCCTGTTCGCGGCACTCGGCACCGGTTCCGTCGGGGGACCCTTTGAGATTTCACTCATTTCTGAGCGGCGCGGACCGGGCAACTGAACTGAACTTGAATTTCCGATTCGTTTCTTTCACGTAGCGTATGGCGGCGTAGCGTTGCGCCTGCGAGATTGTGAACCGTCGCCGTCGCCGTTAACATCACCGTAAACACCGTATCGCCGAGTCAACACGTTTTGTTCAATGAAGCTTTGTCTCGAATAGTGCACGAATACCTAGTATACATAGGTATTTATCAGCGTTTCTCGAACTTTGTATAGGTCCGACCCACTCTGGTGGGTTGCAGACTAGACAGCAGAAGCTCATAGTTTTCAAACTAGCTGTTAGCCCTTCAACGTCCAACGTATCTGAAGATCATCAACAATTTACAAGGAGTAAACACCGCTTGGAATTTGATGTAAAGTTTTCGTTTAGATCCCTCTAACCTTTGAGTGATCGCGCTGTTGTATTTTGTACAACACGTTGAAAAATTCTCACCTTTTGCACTCAGCATTAGCGTAGTGCTGCCGGTGGCGGCCAACCGTGCGACTGACCGAACGTTAATTTCTCGAAGAAGTCCTTCAGAGATTCGGAAGTTGATTCGGAAATCCTTCCATGTTTTTTTTTTCTGGCATCCTTCTGATATTCCTGGTGTTATTCTTCCAGGAGTTCCTTTTAAGGAAGGAGTTCCTTTTATAGGAGTTCCCGCAGAAGTACTTCCTAGGATTCCTCCAGATTTTTCTCTGCGATCCCATCAAGAGTTTTTTTTTCAGAATTATTCAAAGAGTTCTTTCTGTGACTCGTCCAAGAATGTTTTCAGGAGTTCCTTCTAAGATTCCTGTAGGAGTTTCTTCTGGGATTCCTACAGGAGTTCGTTTTGATATTCCTGCAAAAGCTTCTGCTGGAACTTCGTTCATGGGTTCCTTTAAGAGCTTTTGCTGGATTCTCTTTAGAAACGCCTTTGATTTTTTTTACAGGTTTTCTTACAGCGTTTCCTCTAAAAGATTCTTTCAAATGTTTTTTTAGGAATCCTGCAACAGGTTCCTTTTGTAAATCGTCCAGGAAATCTGTTTAGGAATCCTCTAGGACTTTTTGTTGGGATTCCTCCTGGAAATCTCCCAGGATTTTTTTTTCTATGAATGCTTCAGAAGTTCTTCTGAGAACTCCTTCTGATTCCTTGATTCATAAACTATGTGTTATATCTTCGTTTATCGTGATTGGATAATACCACGTTAACCCGTTGGTTCATCTTACCCCACCCGTTTCAACTAGCCCCGCTATACAAACTATGCCACTTAAATAATTCTAAGAGCCTATTTCATCAGACACTGCACATACATGGTACCCGTAGTCTGACACGTTCACATCAAATGAATCGTTATACGTATCATATCATAAACAGTTCCGATTGAAAAGCCTTCTAATAAAACTCAATGACATTTGCGCATATCGGAGTTATATGCATATAACACAATCGATACATTAGCTGTGCATATAACTTTGGCCGCGTTGAAAAGCAACATTGGCAGATAATGTGGAATACGTTTAGTAAAAATTCACAATTCCTCTAATTGAGCTTCGTGGTCGTGCGGCTAGCGGCGTCGGTCATTTAGGCGTTGTGAGTTCGATTCCCGCACCAGCCTAAGCAGACTTTTTTCAAAATGTGAAGGAGTTGGATATACATTGGCGCACCCAGCCCACATGATAGAAGCAAAATGCAAGACATATAACAGTATAATGGCGATCTGAGAGTCATACCACATGCGTCGCATATAACTCTCACTTCCCATTTTCAACCCAAGTTTAGATTCATTTGATATTCCAATAGTGCAGAAATATAGGACTGACATATAACGATGATCGAGAGAGTTGGCTCAGTATGGCCGGTTTCCATACACGCTAAGACCGCTCAGCACTAAAGTGCATCATTTCCAGACTACACCAAAAATGTGTAACACTTACACATTCACAAAAACAGTTCCTGCGTCCGCAAAATCGTGAAATTCGCAAAAAATGTGTACGGCAATCTAGCTAGGTTTACTAGTGACCTTAGTAAACAAAAAATATCGACATTTCGCATCTAGAAGAGTGTACGAGCTGTTTTTGTGAATGTGTCGATATTACACATTTTTGGAAGTTATGCACTTGAGGCGCCCAGAGTCAAAGGGGTGTAAGTGACCATTTTGTTAATTTTGAACGGAGCATACCAAAAAAATCGTAAGGTTTCCAGCTTTCAGGAACTTTTTTTAAGATTATTTTTACGATGCACAATGGTCGGAAAAAGATAAAGTTCGGCCAAAACTCTTTTTATGTGTTTAATCGAAGTTATAGGTTGTCTAGATATGCTATATAGTATTTTTAGTGTTTAAAAAGGGGTATCCAAAAATTACGTAACTTCAATAATTTCAAAAACGGTATAAATCAGTAAACCCCACATTTTTTGGGTTTTTTTTTTGTTAGAAAATCAATTTGAACTTAATTAAATGATAATCTTTTGATGAAATCCAATCAAGTTTGTTCAAAACGTGTGAAAAATGTGGGAAGATAAATTTTATTTCAGTCAAAAATGGAAAAATAACGTAAAATATATGAAAAAACATGACTTTTTTCAAATAGCTCTAATTCGAAAAACTGCAAATTTCTGCAAAAAGTTTAAACGTTTTCATGCAGCTCTAAGCATGATGTTTAAGATGTACTATTCGAAATTGCGGCGACACGTGACGACACGAACCGTTTTCCAACTTAAAAATTACCAAAATTCCTATGGTACAATATATGAAAATTTGAAAAATTTTGTGACATATTTATTTTGCACCATACGAGCATTCAAACAGTCCAATAACAAGCTTTCTTATGCTGGATAGCATAAAACATATATTCCATTCTCAAAATATTATTATTTTACTTTTTTCGAATAATTCATTTTTCAATTTTATGACTTAGACTACTTTGGCAGTGAAAATGTCATTGGAATGCAAAAGCTGGTATGCTTTTGATTAAGAATCATAAAACTACAATACATTATCTTTGTTTTAAGGTGAAAAAAAAGTTTAAAAATATCAATTTTGTTTTTTGAGAGTTTTGGCCGCCCCTTTGTATGGAGCCCGACTAATGTGCGATGATCAGAAAAATTACAACAAATCGTAGAAAATTGGGTCAATTTTGAAACTCCATACATTTTGTATGGAATGAAAAATTGCTGAAAAACTTCAAACCTCATTTACTCGAAAATGGGTTTTTGTCACTTACACCCCTTAGCTTCTAACCCCCTCACTTATGAGTATAGGTCATTTTAGATGCTGAGGGTTTTTAGCGTGTACAATCCGGCGACCAAAAATATTTTTTGATTTCGTCGTACTATTTATGCGTAAAGTTACTCATATTTGATGTTTCCACTAGAACAATTATTTTCAAGAAACATTTTTTAAAATGGCGTATGGTCCATTATTGTGATTTTTATGACAATGTGTACTCAAGCAACATTTACGATTGACGCTGGGGCTTTCATATTAAAAGCCGAAGTTCAAACATTTTCGACAATAAAAATCAGTTTGAGGTTTGAAACTCTCCAGAAGGATGATTAGTAGTCAATAAATGGCCAAAACTGATAAAAACACAAAAAAAATATAATATGCCCTAAATAAAAAAACGTGCAAATATTTGCAGCTAAACTCTTCATAAGCTGTTAGCAGACTTCAATACCAACTTTTGCCTGGGACAACTTGGGACAAATAAGTGTATGATGTCTACAGTTTTCAATATATTTCACCATTTTTCTAAAAAATAAATTTTTACAAACGGCAGCATCGTTGGAAATCGCGTCGACCAAAACTATGTCTATTTTTCTAGGAGATTTCAACTGTTTTATACCAAAATTTACTATTGATATCATCGATCAAAAGTTTAATAAAACCAGGAAAAGTTATTTGGTAATATTCAATTTTATTCATTGTGAAAAGAGATAAACTAAACTCAATATTTCGTGAAAATTTCCGATAGAAATAACTTTAGAACTTCTAATCAAACGCTAGTAAGTTTCCTAAAAAGCCTTGGGGGAAAAATTCCGAGTCAGACAATTGAAAAGGAAAAAAATGACCCAATCTTAAGATGGATTCCATGGACAATTCTACCGAAATTGTAGAAAATTTCCTGCGGGTGAAATTCCTACAGGAAATCATGGATTTTTTTTTTTGAAAACTGCTGGAAGAATTCCTTAGAAGATCTCCCATCGTGAAATTCTGGAACAACTCCTGGATAGGTTAAAAGAATACATTTTTTTTAATTTTCTTGCGTTCTTGTAGAGTCTAATGGAAGGAATTTGAAAGGATTCCATGGTAAAATCATGAACAGTCTTCTGGATGTACCCTTGGTGAAATTTCAATGAAATCATAAAAACGAATTTCCTGAGGAACATTTCTGGAGCTCGATTTGAATAGGTCGTATGTGCTTTTGTCGATTAAAAATTCGATCAGTTGGATTCGCTTATTATAGCGAAAACCGTTGAAATTGAGCAAAGTTTATACATACAGCAGAATCCTCACAAAACAGCCTTTCTGTTCCATCATTAAAAGTTTGCAAAATATCTGCCATATTGATACAATGACTAAAATAAACTGATCGAATTTTATATCGACAAAAGCACATACGACCTATTCAAATCGAGCTCCAGATTTGGTTGAATTGGTAGGATTTAAGATAAACTACAGCGGAAATGCATAAACAATAAACGGGTTAATTTCTAAAATAATTCCTTGAAGACAAATCGGCATAACAAATATTAAGTGACTTATACAGTTATTTCACAGGCAAACAAACGTAACTCCCTTCAAATCTTTTTCGATTCAAACCATCATCCATCTAGGTGGCGGTACGTCAAACTCCAACAAAAACGATGCGAGCGCCATGGGTGGGCAACTATCAAATTTTCAAACAGACCGTTAAATCGGTGTACGATGGGAATTATCAGAGTGTTACGTCTATTTGTCTGTGGTTATTTCCTAAAAGGCTATTCATGCTTGTAAAAGTTGTAGACAAGAAAATATTTATTGTGCCGAAGAAAATTTCATGAATATTTTACATTTTGTTTTATTTACTAGCTGTGCCGGCTAACGTCGTACTGCCTGCCTACTGTGAACCAGTGATTCTAGAACCGAAATGGCGATACATCTATTGGTTTTCGAGAATTTGAGAAAAAGTTCTATTTTAGAATTTTTGGTGTTGGATACTAAAATAGAAAAAAAATATCTTAAAACCAGTAAAGATATCGCAATTTCGAGGTCAAATTTGACCCTTAGGGTTTTAGAATCACCGATTTAGTCTAGAAACATTTATACGTTTGAAAATTTAATTTGAATTTGAATGTTGGCTCAAAGCATAAATTCAACTAAACCCTTGCGCTAAACATCAACCGAAACCGCTCATTTCTGCACAGCTCATTTATTTCGACCAGTAGATCACATTCCACTTGGGAAATAATACCTCGAATAGATTTTTCAAAATAATTTCCCGATTTCCCGTGTTAATCTATCTGTAAGAACTTTGTAAACACCTTTTGTTCTCACGTATATGGATAGGCTTGCATTAGGTTTCGTGAGACATTTTTGAACAACTCAATTATGAGATCTATCAGCCACACTCATTCATATTCGCATTCATTTCATAGTTCACAGGCCGTGCAAATGGGGCCCATATAGCCGAGGCGGTAAACGCACGGGTATTCAGCATGACCGAGCTGAGGGTGACGGGTTCGATTCCCGGTCGGTCCTGGATCTTTTCGTAAGGGAAATTTCCTTGACTTCCTTGGGCATAGAGTATCTTCGTGCCTGCCACACGATATACACATGCAAAATGGTCATTGGCAGAGGAAGCTCTCAGTTAATAACTGTGGAAGTGCTCATAGAACACTAAACTGAGAAGCAGGCTTTGTCCCAGTGAGGACGTTACGCCAAGAAGAGGAGGAGAGGAGGAGGCCGTGCAAAAGCTTTCTTAGGGCTGCATGCGGATCGCGGGCCGATGTTTGGTGATCACTGATAAAGAATATCTATACAGCACAGATTTGACGGCCCACCTGTATAAATCACCTCTGTGATAGTTGCGGTAATAGCTCATATTATTGAATAGCAAAACGGATAATGTCTATTTAATAGTTATAGTTATATCCATTACTACTATTGCAATATAATGAGACATGGTTGAAAGAAAGTTAGGGCGAACATTTGTTGTAGAATTGAAGTTTTAGAATTGGAAAACTTCTAGAAAATCTTTCAATTTGCTAGTTTTCGTGCCTTAAAAATATTAGAAATGAAGTTACTGATACATATAAGCGTTCAAAAACTTTTAATCGCCCGTTCTATTGAACTAATGTAAACCAGTAATGCAGTCAGTCACACATAAGGACTGTATCGGAAATTAACTATAAACATTCAAAATGCTCTATCTCGACGCACAGTTGGTATTTTCATTCCGGTTCTTCTATGAAATCTTCACAATATAGTTAATTTCAGAACAGCTTGAAGAAATTTGGAAAATGTTAAGTATTATTGAAAATATGGTTCTATTAGTATACCACACAAAATAACAATCTGTACAAACTGCATTTATTTTTAATTTTTTTGACGTTTCAAACATTTGTAGCGAAACAAATTTGTACGGGGAAAAATCTGGAAAATAATGATTATTACTAGCAGTTATGTACACATAACATATCACTCAAAACTGACTTTTGAAATTCTTTTTTTGGATAGAAAAACCTCCAACATTAAGAATATGGTCTATCCCAAAAAAACACCTACTTTTTGGTCGAACTTTGACGCTCTGTTTTAAATATCTTCAGAGGTTATAAAATTCCGTTATCTGGTAAAACTACCTTTTCAATAGATTTAAATACATACCCAATCGAAAAAAATGCAAATTTTCAACTTTATGTATTTTTTATTTGCGTAATCGTTCTTTGAAGACGCATAAAAAAAGTGTTCCTCGAAAAATGGCCTTCTTTCTTTTTTAAGAATTGCCCTAAACTGCGGAGGGAATTTTTCTTGATAAAAACAATTTTCCTATATCATGAGCATTCTGGAAAAGAATATATTTGCGCAAAAATAAGAGAAAAAATTGAATATTTCCCCACAGTTTTCGCAATTTTAAAATTTGAGGAGGTGTCCAAAATTTTAAAAACATATGTGCAATCTTTGAGATAAAAGTCCAAGTTAAATGATTATTTTTTGAAAATCAAAACTGCCATTCTTTATTTAAAAGATTTATATAGTATCTCCAACAAAAAAAATATGTTTATTTCGAACAGATTATTTTTCAGGCAATTGTGAACGTTTATAGTTAATTTCCGATACAGTCCTTATAAATACTATTGTGGGTGTTCCGCACCGCTATCAGGTTGCAAACATTTACAATCTTATGATGTGATAAGCTACTATGGGCTTTTACTATCAAGAGTCTAGACGTCGAGGTACCCTAAAATGGGGTAACTTTGATAGTTTATCAGCAGTTTTTTTTCAACATTGATCTGTGTAACAGTAACGAGTAACTCTAGTTTTATATTTTTAAAACGAACAGCGCAGTTATCCATGGCAACTGGAAGATCGATTAGCTTTTTTTTTGATGATCTTGAATTTGGTCACAAAAATCACATTTTCAATTGATTGCGCTCTGAAAACACATTATAAGTCACACATTCGTGGCGTAGTGGCTACACGTTCACTTCATAAGTGAATGGTCATGGGTTCGATCCCAGCCCGGCACTTGCCATTTTTCGTCAGTTGCTATGGGTTCATTCAAATATTTATTACGTAACGCAACATTTGACAACTTTAGACCCCCTCCCTCTCCCACGTAACAACTTTTGTATGGGAAACTTTGGAATTTTGTATGAAGCGTAACACAGCGCTAGACCCCCTCCCTCTACTCTTAGAGTTACGTAATATTTGAACAAGAAGGAACAACAGCCACACATCAACATCCTCGTGCTCATCATTCTACCATGGGCAAGGTAAAACAGTGACAGCAGCGCAAAGGCACCAGCTCGATATAGTAGAAATAGAATAGAATACATTTAGGCGCTGTACAAAGTGTTAGTGCAGCTGCCAATTGGAATCGCTCACGCAGTGCCCTAGTGGACAAAAAAAGCTGTGAATTAGTGAATTAGGTTAAATGGTTGAAGAATAAAAAATATCACACATTTATCACAGATTCTAATCTTTGGGGTGAAAACATGACAAACAACAAACAATCGGTTAAACAATATAACCGATGATGTTAACCCTCTAATACCCAAATTTTTTATTTTGATCTAAATATCATTTTTCGTCATCTAAAATCGATTTAAGCATGTTTTGGAAGATGATTCTTTTTAATTCTAGATTTTGTAAATTTCGGTTTTTGATTTTTCTAAATTTTATTTTTGAACACCCCCCCACTTTTATATTTTTCTTGGAAGCCTTTTCGGGATGCGCATTATTTGAGACGAAAACATTTTAAGATTTTATGACTATTGTTGAAATATTAATATTTTAATTTTTTTTTCATGGAAAATTTTATTTTTTGTATAGTTTTAAGGAAAATAATTTTAGAGTATATTCGACTCCCTTAACCCTTTGGGGACGGATGGGTCATATGTGCCCAGCCGAGAAAAGCGACCATTACAAATGTGTTCTAGACCAGCGAGGTTGCATCCAGAAAGGTGAAAATTCCGTCTCCAAAGGGTTAAACTATTTTACTATGATAGAGTGATTTGGGAAAAATTTAAAATATGTGATTTGTAACGATTCAATACAAAATAAACAATGACTTCCGAAAGGTGACTAAAACATAAGTTTTTAAATGATTTAAAAAAAAATAAATACGCTTTAAAAGACACCAAAAACCATTTTGAGATATACAGAACAGTCCTAAATGTCAGCCAAAAATATAAAAAATGTTGATTGTCCACGAAACAAAAATTACAAAAATGCTCAAACAATACCCCGTCTAAAGGCGGGATTGGGTATTAGAGGGTTAAAATATAAGCTTGGATGTGCCGAAAAATATAAATTACATACAGACCGTCTGGTGGTGCTTAACATTTAGCATGTAATAAAATCTCAATTTTTGGATACAATTGCCCAGTATAACTTTTTTCACAACTCTCACGTCGGATCACTTTGGCGGTCCATTAATACAGTAGTTGAAGAGCAGATTGATGAAAAATATTAACAAATTATATAACTTAACTGAAAGTTCTACGGCTTCGTGGGACGACGATGCGGTCAAGTGGCTTAATAGTAGAATGAATAAAGGCACCCTTTTATCGAATTGGGAGTCGTGAGTCCGATTCTCACCACCGGAGCACGTGGATTTTTTTCGTAATTTAAATATCAATTTATTCATCAAACACGTGCTTCTGTTGTTCACATAAATTTCAAAGCATTTCCAACATAGTTTTGATCCACGTATGCCTTCTGATTGAGAGACTGATAGAATCAAAATTAGAAGATAAGATATAAGACATTCTCAAAGTGACCAGCATTATCAAAGATACCTCGATTTACGGTAGTCGGTTTTGTAATTAGGCAGTGTCCTCGACAGTACCTCACCATCTCAAATCACGAATTTGCGTACACTACACTTAAGGGGCTGTCCATTAATTACGTAAGGGTTTATTAGGGGAGGGGGGGGGGTCTGAGAAATCTTACGCGACATACAAAATTGTTTGGGTTCTCATACAAAAAATCTTACAAGGGGGGGAGGGGTTGTCAGAAAATCGCAAAAAATCCCTTACGTAATTAATGGACAGCCCCTTACGTACACCATCTCATCTACCGATATTAAAAATTACACTTCCATTGATCGATATTGATTACAGTGCATGACCCAATCTATTATCACCAACAGTAGCAAGTACGTTACGACCGTGTGGTAACGACATATCCGCATGTTCGTCGACACCATTCAATCAACGAGATACAGCCGTTGAATGAATTCTTGAATCTTGATTGATGCCGATAAAAACGAATCAGTTGTTGCCTCCTGAATCAATTGTGCAGAGCTAATGAACACCACGTAATACTTCCTGGAACCTAATGAAAACAATAATTTCCGTCGTCGTTCGAAATAAACATTGAAGATCTTGTAAATTGAAACCATTTGTGTTTATGTACCCGTTGATAGGTATGGGATACTTTCATCGTCAACCACCCAGTTATAATCGATGCGATTCATCAACACCCGAACTTTGCGGTTCAAACTGGAATCAATTGGCACCATCAGCGCACTGCCGGTGGTGTTTGAATCAAACAAACAAGCATACTTTGAAAATCTCCATCCAGCTGCACGTCACTGACATTGAGTAAGCTACTTTTTTAACTAAATAGGCATAAAGGAAAAATGTCCTATGTGAATTAGGATCATAATGGAGAGCTTCCTCTGTTAATGACCATTTTGCATGTGTATTGTGACAGGCATGAAGATACTCTATACCCAAGAAAGTCAAAGAAATCTCCATTACTAAAAGTTCATGGATCGACAGTCAAGCAAAGCTTAGACTCCATGATTTAAACTACACTCTTCGTAATGTTAAAGAAACACGCAACCATGTGCAACAATGGGGCACCAAGAAGTGAAAAATTATGAAAATTCAGTGCCTCCAGATGCACACAACTTCCTTATTGCTTTTAGCTGCACCTTTTGTTTTAGTAGGATATGCAAACGAGTTTCTTGAAGACGAATGTATTTGCGTAAACCTCAGACATAACCAACACGATACCTTTAGTACGTTCCTCCCATTCATTGCAACGCTGCGTGGGATCCAGTGTAAAAATAATTAATATCGAAATGCAACGTATAGGCACCTAGGCACCTTGAAGCGTGCTCAAAAATGTCTCGAGCTCGAGAATAACGAACAACGATGGGGTCGACCGTCGTGAAGCGGGGAAAGCACGGGGATGCTACGGTGATCTGATTTTGTTGCCGCTTATCTTGCGCAAGCAAATCACACTAATACCAACATTCAATCAATACAGCAGCTGGAGAAAGTAAGGAAAAACGCACTTTGGCGAAGAAAGTTTGCAAAAAGAGGCATTGTGTGACTTTTCACAAACAATTATCACTCTCTGTAGGAACTTTACTTAAACATCGACACTCTCAAATTAAAAATTATCAAATAATGCAGTTTTTTCATGATCAACACTTTTATCAGATCTGATGTGATGTGGGCGTTTTGCACCGATATCCCTCGTAAAAAGGTAAACATTCAATTTTCACGACTGTGTTGGTGAATATTTTAGCTGGAGCATAAATTTATGCTCCACGTAAGGAGGCACAATCCAACCTGTCAAACTCCATAGTGAAAAAATAGGTTGCCGTCTCCTTGGGGGAAAGCAAAGAAAACCTTGTGAAAATCCAATTTTCCGGGTCGCATTCACATCACGCCACACCACACTGCGCCTTACTGTATTTGGTGTCGATCGGATACACCAAAATGTGTGTACAAATCGGGAATTTGGCGAAGGTTGTTTTCACAAACGCACGAAATCATTATTTCTCCGAAAAAAAAATCGTGTCATGTCGGTGTGTATTCCGCCACCAAGTTGTTCTCTAATTTTACTTCGGGGGAGCTCTTAGCTTATTGATTAAGGCTGAAGCGAACGACTTTCTGAAGAAAGAACCCGGATGGAAGCGGTTTCCACCGGTCGCGTGGCCGTCACCGGTGGTTATGCAACCCCAGCAGCTGTCCATATAACGAAACTGGATTCGTGCTCGAGTGCTGGCTGGTCTGGGTAGTTCTTCATGTTAAGTAAATCGCTTCAAGCTCGGTATGGAACTTCCTTGGTTTGCGTTAAGGTATGATTTACTTCTGTGGTTCAATAAAAAAGGAAAAAGATTAAAATAATTCTCGGATACTTTTTCAAAACGACGTACAATACAGGCAAATCCTATGTTGATACGTCGTTTTGAATAAGTATCCGAGAATTTAATAAAAAGGAAAAAAAGATTAAAAAGGAAAAAAATTAAAACCGTTGAAGGGTAAATCGTAACCTTTAGTCTATAAACTCTAGAATACTAAAATTTCTTCGGAATCATAAGAATATGGACACTCTAAAACTCCACAGGACATTTCCATAAAAAATTTTATCAATAAACATACTGAAATAAGTTTTGGAACTGCCTTTATAAAATGACCAGGAAATACTTACCTAATGATGTTTTTTTCATAAACTTCAATATCTACCGTAAACCGGAGTACCATTGATCAACATTTTTAATCTTTCTCCAGCGATTATAATATATAATAATATAATTATTGGCATATTCTATCGTGACGTTACAACGCTTCGACGCATTCGTAGTCAGATGTTCCACTCATGAAAACGATTGTAAACCTCAAAATATTTTGTCATATTCAGATTTCTTATAAAATAAAAATGAGTTTGAAGTTCCTTTGAGGCAACAAAAGTCACGAACGGCCGAACCGATCGGGATGACTCTTGCACGGTTCGATTCGTATTCGTGGTGGCTGTGTTTATATGTAATAAAAAGTTACGAAAATCAACTAAAAAGGAGAACAACTGTGAAAGTAATGATTTTTCATGAATCGAGAAGAAATTCAACTGGATCGAAATGAAACCAATCTAGAGTGCTGTGCTAAAATGACCTCCACAGTTGTCAAACCACTTCAACCTGGCAAGACAAAGTTTGCCGGGACAGCTAGTTTCTTATAAAATTTCCGATATACTTGACCTATTCAAAATTAAGTTTTCGTAAGAAAAACTTGTATAAAATGTGTATTTGTCGCCCATTTGGTACCCTTCTTCGGCCTAGTACCATATTGACCTTATTTTGTCCCAAAGACTAAACCGTTCATATGCATTACTTCACACCGCCAGATATTTAGATTTCCCAGCATAAAACTCATCACGCCGTTGAAAATAACATTTCTTCAACAATTTATGCAATGTCATTGATTCAAGTAAAAACGCTTGAAGATGTGCGAGCATTTATTAAACCAAAGGCATACCAGAGGATCTGTATATCACTTATGGGCATCAGCTTCTGTGATGTCAGAGACAAATAGACCTAACTCTGACAAAAAAATCCATCTTATATATTTCAGGGTCTTAATTACTTAGAGAGTGTCTTTGACAAAGTTGTTTGATAAGTCAAAGACTTACAAGCAGGGGTTTTCAGACCTTTGGGTTCGTGGTGCACTTTTTGGAAATAAATCTCTACGCGGTGCACCTGGTCATTTTTGTCTAAAGCAGGGATGAGAAATGTACTGGAAAAAAACGGTTACCGGCTGTACATTTGACATTTTTCCACACGAACATCATAGGCCCAGCCAAACTCAAACTGTTCGAAAAATAAATGTCATAACATTTTTTTTTCCTGCAGCCTTCTTCCTCGAAACGGTTTCCAAGCGCGAGAGCGCCAGTACTCGAGCACAACGACGACAAAAATTTCTGTCTCTCCCGTTTTCGCATTTTTCTGCGTTTCAAACCGCTTCCAGACAAACTTCTTTACATGCATCATAAAGCTAGGAGTGTGCTCTAGCTATTTGTGCAAATCGATTTAAATTAATTATTAAAACAAGTGAGTTATTAGCAATTGAAGATATTTGACATTTTTCGCAATCACCCGCCTCAGCATAACTGCTCATAAATGTTTTCGTGGGGAAGCGAAAACCATCAAGCGTCTGTTTGACTGCCGTCGGCGCGGCGTCTGATGGTATTGGTGCAGCCGTTGTTTTGTTTTTATTTTACTGCCAGTATCGATGAACGGAAAAGAGAAAAAAGTATTTTTGCCATCCCTGGTCTAAAGTGCAATATCGAGTTTGTTAAAAAAGTTGTCATATTTTTGAAAGCGACTCTCAGATGCATGCACTCATTTTTTAAAAAGTTTTTCACACATAGATGTGATAATGACATTACCTTGAATTTTGTTTTTATTACATATCGGAGTTTCGTTTGAGTGACACAGTTGTTCGACATAGAATGTTTTCTTACTGAGGATTTTTTTTTTAATTTTCGTGTGAGGTCCTGAACAGTAGGGCGTCCCTTATTTTGCAAAAAATTAAAATGGGTAAATTTTGTCGTTGGAAAATGATCGTTTTAGAAAAAAATTGAAGTCCGTATCTCAAGGCTAAGCGGTCCCTCATGGGACCTAAAGTTGTGAAAAATTTTAGGACCCTAAGAGGCCAAAAATGTGCTAAGAATTACGATATCTCCACTCGTTTTTAAGTTATTGAGCAAAATAGGGAAAGTTTCCTTCGGGATCTGAAGAAAATATCAATAATGCTGATTTTTCGATAGTTTTTTTTTGTCAATAACTCAGAAACGGGTAGTGATATCGAAATTCTAAAAACATTTTTGGCCCTTTAGGGTCCTAATCGGTTTCATGTTTGTTTTTATCCCATATAATTTTTCAGAACTTTAGGCCCCTTGAGGAAGCACATAGCCGTAAAACACGAATTTTAAATTTTGCACGACCATTTTCCAATAACGACTTTTAAATTATCCAGTTTTTGTAAAACAAGCAATAGCCTACTGAACAGGCTCATTGTGAAATTCTTGCTCCATTAAAAAGTTTTTGGCAGGCTCTTAAAATATCGACGTACCCCTGCTTGGACTCTGTATGATTACTTTCGTTTTTCCACTAATATTTCCCGATTTCAGAAAAAAATCTATGCCAGATCCCCTACAAGACCCTTGGAAGCTTTACTTTCAGAACTTTTGCATATTTCTGGTAAGGTATTTAGTAAATGTCTTCAAGGGTTCTGGCTAAATCACGAGTTCCGAAGAAGATTCATTTGAAACCATCATTTTAATAGAATTCCCGAATAACTGATTGAAATCATTGATAGATTCCTTCTCAAGTCCTATGCAATACCGTCTACCCCCGTTGGTTTGATTCCAAACTAAACACTTTTTACTTAGACACCCGCTCTGCACATCGTTCAAACTAAAAGTGGTTCAAACGCCATTCTGCTCATAAAACGGGGTGAAACGGAACGCCGAAACAAATCAAAACAGCAAAAAATGCTACCAGCAAAGTGTTTTTTGATGCCCACAGGGCTATTAGTTGGTATGCATGGTATGCAGGTGTCGTTCAAACCAACGGGGGTAGGCAGTATCACTATAGTTGGATTACTTCCAAGATTTAAGGACAAACTTCTTAACATCCCGCTTTAATAGTGCATCAAAACTTCAAACGCACAAATCTCAAGAAGCAAGCTTCACACAACAAAGTATTCTATTATTCTATTCTTGCTCACTTGTAATAAGTCTAAAATAAAAAGATCAGGTGCGCTGGTTTTGTTTACAAAGAGATTTGTGCCCTCGAAATCGTGAGTAGGTGCCAAAGTCGGCCATTGTGGCGGCCATGTTGGGATTCTAACAAGTCTGTCCTTAAAGCGAAATTCTTGAAGATACGTATTCCTTGTAGGTTGTTTGATGCTGTGAACATTCATAGCATTGAAAGCAGAATTTTGCTGCTGCGGTGCACTTGTCAAGGCTTCGCGGTGCACCGCGGTGCACGATCTGAAAACCGCTGGTTTAGCTTGTCAAAAATCTTCAGTTATAAGCCGTTTGGTTCAAGTTTCTACCTGACCAGTAATAGTTGAAATTTCGACAGATTTTAGGTCGATTGTTTAAAACAAATATTTCCATGCTTAATAGTATGCAATCAAAAAAGCCAAAAATCGCATATTTTGCCCTATAATTTGAGGTATAACTCACAAATGTAACGTGCTGGAGCAAATCTAAACCCAGATTCGGATTCAGCGATCCAAAATCTGTCAGAGACATACATAAGTTTGCTCTTGGGACAAAAAAAAAGGTTGCGCTGTGATATTCAACATGTTGTAACTTTTTATAAAAGTGTCCAAAAATGTTCAAATTTTGACTGCTAGTTTCTCAACTAGTCAAAACTTGTTGTAAACTTTTTGAAAAGTTGTAATCGTTTGTAAACTATTGTAAACTTTTATTTAGCGTAGCCCAGTGTCAGTATCGCATATCTTATAGCTACACAATTTTCGCAAAGACATCAACACTCTTAGTAATTATATTCCTGAGATACATGAGTTTCAATTTCGGAGGTGTTACGTCTGTTTGTCGGAGATTCTTGTTATGTCGAAAACAAATGTAACACTGACGTAATTTCCATCCCATATATTTCAAGATCCTAATTATTTAGACAGTTGGTGTCCTCGACAAAATTGTTTGGCTGGTGAAGAACTTCAAATTGATGGGCCGTATGATTTCAAATCATTCCACTAGGAGGCGCTAGAGGGCATACACATTTTAAGTTTTATTTATCTCAGGATCGTGATGAATTGGAAAAATTGTTGCTTTATTAACTCTGGGATACCTTCATGGCCTCAGTTTCGTCACCTCGCTGAGTGTGTTCCATCAAAGACAAGCTGAAAGGCGCCTGGGGTCTAATGGACCCCAGGTATCTCTTTTAGGATAAAAGTTGGTTGGTAGATCAAGGACTTTCAGTTTAATAGCCATATGGTTTCAATTTCTGCCATACAGTGGCGGTAGTTGCAAATTTTTAAAAGCATACCATTTTTTTTTGTTTTTATTTAAGAGGTTCTGAGCTTGAGAGTTGGTTCGCCTCCTCATAACATACCAATTTTATTAATTATCCAAAACACATTCAACAAGCCGAAACTTTTTAAAATATGTATCCAAAATTCTCAAATTTTACCTGATAGTTTCTTATCTTGTTATCTGTAATTGCTACAAACTTCGACTTGATTGGTTAGCTCTACACAAAGATGGAGCGCTTTATGCAGAATACATATCTTTTGACTGTTGTTCTATTAGCCATTATATCTTAGGACGTAAAGAATCAATTCAAATGAAATTTTGAACATTTATTGGTCTTTGATTACCATTTGATTTGAATACAATATGTCCAAAGTGAAAAAAGTTCCAGCTTGCAGAGTACTTTTTAAGAAATTCTAATCGCTTGCCTGCTTTTGCAAAATGGAAACTAGCGTCTTCTAGTGGCGAAATCTCGCATCTGATGGTGAATCAACTGCAAGTCCTTTACTTACCAAACAACTTTGCCGAATAAATCGTATTTTTAAGTAATTGGGATCCTGAGATGTATGAACTTTTAAAAAAAAATAAGTTCTCTAGCGCCGCCTGTTGGTGAAACTTTCAAATAGGGTAGGTAATCAAAATTTGAACCAAATTGCGGCTTTCTGAAGCAGTGCAAATTTTAAGTGATTTTTTCTCCCACATGGAAATAATTTACTACGGCAAAATCGTATATACATGAAAGCCACGGGTATAAGCTTTCTGTTAAATGGTAAAAAGTTTTTATTTGTACCGAATTTCATTGAAAAATTCGATTTTTCATCAACAATGATTTTAATCTTAATTTGAACCATCGTAATCATAATTTGAACCAATTTTAATCTTAATTTGAACTACTGGCGGCAGCAGCTCGAGCAACTCACAAAACAGCCAATTCCATGCTAAACAATGAAAAATCACATGAATCTGCTAATTCTCATACCTATTTTTCATTAGGCAGTGGAATCTCAACTCAGAATGTTCGAAATTCTTTAGGAATTTGGAAACTAAATTTGGATTTTTCCATCCCCCAAGAGTAAACAAAGCAACCACTAGCGCAATCTACAGGCCAACACTAGAAGCTCACCCCCGTTTACTAGTTCAAATTTAGATTACAAATGGTTCAACTTAAGATAACATTCTCCAAGTAAGAATCACTTAAATTTGATAATTTTATGAGAAATAATGCGAAAAATTATTCGGTTGGTCGATTCTACGATAAATAAGCTTTCATTTGACGTGTTCACATATTGCGTGTGATTCAATGCATGAGCTGTACGAGTGCACCGAAAATGTGCTTTCTCTTGGGGGAAATGGGTGAAATCACAGTGATTTTTCAATTGCCTGTTTTCCATGACACAAACGCTTTTTTCAATGCTTTTAAAGTCCATGTTATCAGGCTATATTACGGAAAGCTGTTACACATCTTTTTCGGGACAATATTTGCCTGAAAAGTACGTCGTTTTAATGAATTTTGAAATGGTTCAAATTAAGATTACAATTTGACTAGTTCAAAGTTTGATTTCCTACCCTAAACTATCCAAGACACCAACTCTCGAAGTAATCAATACCCTGAGATAAATGAAATGGTAATTTTGTAAGTGTTTCATCTGTTTGCCCCTAATACCATAGAAATTATTGGTTTGAGTGGTATTTGATTACGATTTAAAAATTTCACAATATCGCAGTACAATTACAAATATTTTTTTTGGAATTCGTATAGAGCGTAGATTTTAGCCAAACATCACCTCCCCCGTCCTTCAAGACTCTACGTAGTTTATGAACGGGCCCTAATGGTAGGGGAGACAGAAGAGACTTGATCCCTGGGGAGACTTCCTCTCCTCTTCTTGGCGTAACGTCCTCACTGGGACAAAGCCTGCTTCTCAGCTTAGTGTTCTATGAGCACTTCCACAGTTTTTAACTGAGAGCTTCCTCTGCCAATGACCATTTTGCATGTGTATATCGTGTGGCAGGCACGAAGATACTCTATGCCCAAGGAAGTCAAGGAAATTTCCTTTACGAAAAGATCCTGGACCGACCGGGAATCGAACCCGTCACCCTCAGCATGGTCATGCTGAATACCCGTGCGTTTACCGCCTCGGCTATATGGGCCGGTAAGCTGTAATATAGATATCGGGGTTATCCAAAACGTCCAGAAGTTTCCAACTTTGTCTATTGAATACAGATAACACAGCGCAACATTTTTTTGTCTCAAGAGCAAACTTATGTGTCTCTGACAGATTTTGGGCCGCTGAATCCGAATCTGGGCTCAGATTTGCTCCAACACGTCAGAACTTTGAGCTATACCTCAATTTATACGGCAAAATATGCGATTTTGGGCTTTTTTGACTGCCAGCCATTAAGCATGGAAATATTTTTTTAGGCAATCAAAAGGTAAATTGGTCAATTAACATCTAAATTAACGACTCATGCAAAATATTTCGTTTTATCAAATCGAATTTGATAGTTTTAAGCGATTTATGATAGGTACGATATTTTCCATACAAGTTACCTTCCAAAAGTTGCATGCAAGTTTGCATACTGACATAAAATGCTTAAATCTATCAAATTTGATTTGGTTAAATGAAATATTCTGCATGAGTCGTTAATTTGCATGGTAATTGACCAATTTACCTATTGATAACTTCAAAAAAATATTTCGATGCTTAATGGCTGGCAGTCAAAAAAGCCCAAAATCGCATATTTTGCCCTATAAATTAGAGTATAGCTCAAATTTGTGACGTGCTGGAAAAAAACTGAGCCCGGATTCGGATTCAGCGGTCCAAAATCTGTCAGAGACACATAAGTTTGCTCTTGAGACAGACCAAAAGGTAATTTTTGTTACGCTGTGTAATTGGATTACGATTATCCTCGATGAATATGTTCTCAAATTTTTTTAATATGTGTTTAAATATGTTCAAAGCTGCTACAACTTTAAACAAGTTGTAATCTCATCTCAGCTGGTTTTACAGTACTATTTGCCAAATCAAATCTCGCATGACAAATGACCGCCATCCTCAATTGCCTTGATGATGTATCATCATAGGCAGATGAGGCATCGTTTGCGACAACTATAGCCAGAGCGTTCCCGGCGATTGATACAAAGCACGTGGTTGTGCAAATCTCACGTGCGCGCTTCTCCAGCTGAAATTGATTGCATGTCACTACGTGAACCTATAGGTATGTGGTGCAGCTATATTTTATCTTCCAGACAATATTATCCGAAGGCCACATAGCAGCGTACATCGAACGGGTCGTTGTTATTCATCAGCGACATTATCACATTTGCTTTCATGCATTTGCATTTCAGGTTTTAACTGGTTTCGCTGTGTACTTTGTAGTGCATTGTCTCTAGGTGCGAGGATTACAATAAAAGGCGGCAAAATGATACCACACTTTCTATTTACTGATAATTTCTTTTTTTATGTTTCAGACAATTGTAATGTACAGACTTGTAACCACATTCTATATAGTATATTTGTTGTCTACAAAGGCGCATTTTACACATATTTTTTCTTTCTACACCAAGATAAATCAGAAGGGGAATTCCCTCCATGTGGAGCAGACGTTATTCATTGATATCGGAACTGATTTTGAAGCCTTCTGTTGTATTCGAGTCAGGTGCACCGGCGATGAAAGGCTATAGTTTCCGGAGACATATAAAGGAACCGTACCTATCTTGTGTTTCCACAAACCAAAAGAGGTAACATTTCCAACTTTTCTCGATTCAAATCCTAGTAACGGAAACATATTCGCCAAATGCTAAAATGACTAAGTTTGGAAAACTATGAGCTAGGTGACGGTAGTGAGCAAACATAATACTTGAACAAAACCAATGCGAGCGCCACGGATGGACAGTTTGCCAACTATCAAATTTTTAAATAAACCGTTAATACGGTGTACGATACAAATTATTAGAAAGCTATAGCTATAGACGTATACGTCTGTTTATCTGTGGTGCTTCCATTCTCATACTAGACATTTCGACGGATGTAATCATTGTACTAGTAGGTCACTTTCATGAAACTATTAAAAATTATGCTGGGTGAGTGCGACTGAAAATTTGTTACTTCCGGAAAAATTGGCTTTCTCAGTCTTAGACTATTCAAATATGTAGTGCGAATAGTCGTTTTTAAAATGTTCTATAGTTATAGTATCCCCTTGAAACAGGCCCAATAAAAGAGCCGAAACGTCGGGCAAAGCAAAACTCACCGTTTTGAATAGTCCAAGACTGAGAAAGCAATTTTTTCCGAAATTAAAAAAATATTTTTGCTCATTTTTTTGTGTCTGAAAATGTGCTGATTTAGTGTTTTGGTAAATTGGAGTAGTTTGGCAACCCTTGGAAATAGTCAATTTTGTATAGACAGGCCGGGCCCGTGGCGTAGTGGCTACACGTTCACATCGTAAGTGGATGGGAATGGGTTCGATCTCAGCCCCGGCACTTGCAATTTTTCGTCAGTTGCTCTGAAATGACCGTTACAAAGTTTTACACAAGGCAGAAAGCGAAGATAGACGTCTGTTCTCTGTGATTCTACCATGGACAGGGTAGAAAAGCGACAGCAGCGCAAAGGCAATAAGTTCGGTATAGTAGAATTAGAAAAGACTACATTTAGGCGCTGTACAAAGTGTAAGTGCAGCTGCCAATTGGAATCGGTCACGCAGTGTCCTAGTGGACAAAAAAGATCTGTAAATTAGGTAATTGAAGAATAAAAAAGGGTCAAGGAGGGAAAACCAAGTTTATAGCAGCACCCTAAGGGCCTGGGATCGAACCCTATTCCCAACAAACGCACTCAAAATGTAAGTTCTGCTTCCGAAAGGCAAATAAACGCGTAAGTCAGGATGTAAAAAAGAAAAGGCCAGTAAGACATTAAATAATTATATTTATTTATCGACCCTACAATAAAAAAAATATAATCTTGGTTGTGATTTTTCCGATTTTTGCATCTCGTTATTTCAATCAAAGTGCTCATACACTTCAATATGTGCCTCAATATAACCATTGAAATCACCACCAATTTCAGGAAAGTTAAACTACTCACTCTGAGTGAGCCCAGCTGATTCGTTTGCGTGCCTCACTCCAGTTAACAGCCAATTAACTTAATTGCTTTGGACCGGTCCATCCAGCGCATCAGCCTCCGCCACTACCCACAGGCCTTCAGTTTCGCGATCGGCCGGCAACAAGAAGCGATGAATTGTTCTTTTTTTTTCTTGGATCGTTCATGTCGTTTGTCTTTTTTAGCTTACACTTGTTTTTTTTTTTGCAAACAACGGCGGTATGAATTTCACTGCATCGCAACAAAGAACGTTTAGCCAGGCCTTTGGAGTTCATGTTGAATGTAATATAGGTGAACTGGGGTCATCAGTTAGCCTTGTGGATAAGGTCGTCAATCCGTAGGTAGTCGGATCAGTTCCCGTTCCAGTCGAAAACTTTTCTCGACTTCTCTGAGCATAGTGCATCATTGTACTTGCCTAAAAATTTCCATTGCATGAAAAGGCAAAAATAGCCCTTCAAAATAACAGTTAATAATGTGGAAATGCTCAAAGAACACAAAGTTGAAGAGAGGCAGGTTTAAGTTCCATAATCCATAAAGAAGAAGCAGAAGTAATACAGGCCGACCCTTATTTTGCGAAATCTTGGAATGTTAACAGTTCTTCATTGAAAAATGATCATTTTAACTAGAAAAAATAAAGATCGTGTCAAAATTTGAAGCCTGTTTCTCAAGATAAGTAGTCTCTCAAGGGGTCTAAACTTTCCCAAAATTGGCTTACTTAGCGATTTTGAGATAATTCCGTATTGTGGATCTGTATGCCAAACTGTGCCTAAATCCTTTTTTTTAGATTTTGGTGCCCGGAAACCTATTTAAAATTTAGTTTGAAGTTTGTGTGGAAGTGATTTGTTGAATCATCCCTCCCCGGATTTTGAACTGGGTGGAGCTATCAAGAAATTACCCAGCTGTTAAAAGGTGATATTGAAAAATCTCTATAAAACTGATTTTGAGCTTGATTGATCGCCCGTAGATGCTACTCTAGTATCGCCAGACCAACTAACCTCACCCAAGGAACAGATGAGATATCTGCCGAGGACTAGCAGGCATCTTCAGTGTGTGAGTATTGGTGACCTTCTATTCTTAGGAGACAATGATGACACCAGCCACCTTAGGTTGCAGGTCATTGCACAGTAGTGGGTGAAATCGCAAAAAACACGATCGTTCTGCAAAGTTGTTACATATTATAAGGAGCAACTTTTGATAACTTTTGCTTTTTGGTAATTTTACTTTCAAGTTACATCACGCATAAAAAATATGGTAGAATCAAAAATATTTGAGGTAAAAACAAATTTTCATTTTTTTAGACGAAAGCCTCTATAATAAACACACAAAAAATGATTAGACCACAAAAATACAACTGTTTGAAACAAATCAAACGTCATATTTAAAGCAAATGCAATTAATGTTTGAAACAAACATGCATCTTTTATTCGTTTCTGACAGGTTATGTTAGAAATTAATGCAACAATTTTTGTTTTTTGCGGCAGGTCGGGCCTGCGAAAATATTTATTTTCCCATTAATTTTACAAATTCCTTTCCTTCACTGGGAAAACCCACCTCCCCCGTGGCACTTCCAATGCCAACATCATGCAGATCACATTCGTCCCCAAAAAAAAAAACAGAATTCCGTGAAAACTTTTCGGGAAACTTTACATTTTTTGGCAGTAGAAAATCTTCTTCTATCTTGCAGCTGGAACTTGTGAGCATTGTTTATGTTCTCGACAATGGAACGAGGGGTCCTCGATGGGTATTGAAAAATAATATGTAATTGAGTTTGTATAAAAAAATAAAATTTAAGTTTCAAACATTTTATCAGTTTACCAAATAAACATAAATATCCTTGTTTCAAATGAGCAAAATTTGTCTCCGTAATGAAAAATCTATTATTAGAACAGGTCAAGAAATTTAACTAAAACCATATAAGGTGATACGGGACGCCGTATTATTTTTCCTATCTTCCCTCTCTCTCTCTAACAATATGATACCCGATTTTGAAGATGGTTTTTTCAATTTCTATCTCAAAGAATAGGCTGAAAAACAATCAGCATATGCACTGCAAGTGAAGTGAGCATACACAATGATAACTCTTTGTTGCATAATATGAAGTAAAATCTGAGATTTACTATTTTAGTAGCAACAGAACAATGACGGATATTTCCTCGATCGTCCCGTTCGCCCTTAACCTTTTGGAGCCGATTTTTTTCGCCGCTGTCGACGCAACCTCGCTGGTGTCGAACACGTTTGTTATGCTCGGTTTCATCGCCGGGGTCATATATGACCCCTTCGGCTCCAAAGGGTTAATGGTGTCTTCGACAAAGTTAGTGAGATGTGTTTGGCAGAAGGCTCACACATTGGTGCGTGAATGCCAGGCGTAGGGTGATAGAATTGTATGTTTATTATTCTGAAGATGATACGGCATGGTTTGCTTGATTGCATAACTTGTAGGCGTCATCTGATAGATTTAAACTGTCCAATGAAAGTTTGGAAGAAAGGGAAACAGCTGTTTTCAACCCGTTTCTGATTCTACCGATGGCTATGAACTACCATACATGAGTGTTATATGCAGAGAAGAGGGAGAAAAAAACATAGAAACATACAAAGTAGGTGGAAAGGGACGGTCCATGGATTGAACCAGAACCTTCTGCATAAAAATCAGGAGTGGTAGCAACTAGAACACCAAACCCATCAAATTGATTTTAGGTATGAACCGTAAAAGATATCCAAGAAAGGCTTCTTGGAAAAAAAAAAATGCTTGATGAAATCGTTTTTAGAAGTTTAGTGAAGAAAATCCTGGCAAATCCTTGGTGTTATCGCTACAGGAAATCCTGATGAAAACCTTGGAAGAATACCAAAGGATTAATTGAATTAATTTCAGTAGAATTTCTCCTTACATTATTTTATTTGAATTTCTGAAGTATTTACTGGAGCAATTCCTGAATCCTTAAAAAAAAGCTTATAGGAAGAATTTCTACATTAGTAGCAAAAACACTCAAAGGATCCTCCGGAGGAATTCTTATAGAATTTCTTGGGGGAATTTGTGTAAGAATCTTCAGAAAAAAAAATCATACAAGAGTGGTAATAGAATGATTTCTTGATTCTCGATCATTTTATGAAATTCTAAGAGAACATTTGAATAGATGTTGAACGAATCTTTGGATGAATCGCAAGAGAATTTATTGCATGAATTACTAAAGAAATCTTTGGAAAAATTCCTGAAGGAAGTTTGGGAGCAATTTTTAAAAGCATCTTTGATTAAATCCCCAGAAAAATCCAGGGCTGGTAGCAACAACTGATGGTCGAAATAGTTATTTTAGTGACCAAATTCTCGAAAATAGTGATCAAATAGTTACTTACAGATAGCAAAACAGTGGCTAAATAGTGACTTTTGGCACAAAAATATATTAGTGTGTAAACAATGTAGGACGAATTTGATTGAAACAAAAAACCCTGGGGAATCGCATATGTGCCAATATTGATTCTTTAGCCGGTTCCGATAGAAGCCCTGTAGCCCTTCCATCAATGTTGGATGATTAAGTTTTTAGAAAAAGTTTTGACGAATGTACAGGTTGATAAAGAAATTTTAGCGATGTTATTTGAGGAATTTAAGAAGACAAACAAAAGTTTATCAAACAAGTTCCTGAATAGTTTTCTATGAACATAGTTGCGGGTATTTCCTTTGTACTTGTAGACCGATTAAAAGAGAACATTTTTGAAAGATATTTGCTAAATTTTCTACAGAAAATGCTGTGAAGAAAAAAAAAATAAAAATATTACAATCCTCATACTTTGTGACAGTGCAGCAAATGCGGAATTTCTTATAAAACTTTTGGAAAACTTGTTGGGGAACATAGATAGACAAAGGCTCAAACATTTTTTAATAAATTAGAGAAAGAATTTCTCTAATATAATTTCAAGAATCCTTTTCAAAATAAAAAAAAAATTAGTGGACACAAATAACAGAAATTTATGAGATAGTTTTGATGGAATTCACGATATATTTCTCTATGTCTTCCCCATGGAAAATTTCTGGAGAGTAACAAAAAGAAAACAACGGTTATTTTGAATACCCAACGAAATTGTAATAGAATTCTCAATTTATTTAAAATGTCTCATATTTCAAGAGTTTTTAGTGTAGATTTCATAAGTTGTTAATTTTATTTTGAGATTTAAAATAGCCACTAATGGGCCGTTTACATATTTACTAATTCTACGCGACAGTTCATTTTCGAGCAGTATTGGCGTGAATTTAGCGCAATGTAAACACTTTTTAGCAGACAATAAATTTAGCATGACAGAATCAGAAGCTTCTGAATTCGGTGCTAATGGCCCGTTTACATATTTGCTAATTCAGCGCGATAATTCATTTTCGAGCAGTATTGGCGCCAATTTAGCGCAATATAAACACTTTTTAGCTGACAATAAAATTAGCATGACAAATTCAGAAGCTTCTGAATTCGGTGCTAAAACTAGTGGACAATAATGAGGATATTAAATTGTCCGACACAATTGGCATCATGTAAACGGTCTGCTAGACGAATTGTCAGCTAATTATGCCATCATGCCAATTTTATTGGCAGATAGGGAAGTGTTTACATTTCGATAGTTTGGTACCAACACAGTCGGACAATTTATTGTCCCAGATTTAGCAGCTAAATTTTTAGCGGCAATGTAAACGATACTAGCGTGGAATAAATTGTCCGACAGAAAATTGTCACGCATTATTATCACATATGTAAACGGGCCATAAAACTGGACAATGAACAATGGACAATAATGAGGATATTAGATTGTCCGGCACAATTAGCATCATGTAAACGGTCTGCTATACGAATTGTCAGCTAATTATGCCGTCATGCCAATTTTATTGGCAGATAGGGAAGTGTTTACATTACGATAGTTTGGTACCAACACAGTCGAACAATTTATTGTCCCAGATCTAGGGGTCGTACACAAATTACGTCACGCTTTTAGGGGGGAGGGGGTGGATTTGCAGCACGTGACGACCCTTACAAAAAATATTGAGGTCCCATACGAAAAGTGTGACATAGGGGGGAGGGGGGTTGAAAAAGGTCGATTTAAGCGTGACATAATTTGAGTATCACCCCTTAGCAGCTAATTTTCTAGCAGCAATGTAAACGATACTGGCGTGGAATAAATTGTCCAACAGAATATTGTCACGCATTATTATCACATATGTAAACAAGCCATAAATAGCGACTCGCTATTAATGGCCCGTTTACATATTTGATAATTCTACGCGACAGTTCATTTTCGAGCAGTATTGGCGTCAATTTAGCGCAATGTAAACACTTTTTAGCAGACAATAAAATTAGCATGACAAAATCAGAAGCTTCTAAATTCGGTGCTAAAACTAGTGGACAATAATGAGGATATTAGATTGTCCGTCACAATTAGCATCATGTAAACGGTCTGCTAGACGAATTGTCAGCTAATTATGCCATCATGCCAATTTTATTGGCAGATAGGGAAGTGTTTACATTACGATAGTTTGGTACCAACACAGTCGGACAATTTATTGTCCCAGATTTAGCAGCTAAATTTTTAGCGGCAATGTAAACGATACTAGCGTGGAATAAATTGTCCGACAGAATATTGTCACGCATTATTATCACATATGTAAACGGGCCATAAGCCTGCACTCTCACCGACGTGTACAAAAATGTTCGCACTTTGTTTGAGCTCTAGTGCAAAGATGCGATGGCCCGTTTACATATTTGCTAATTCTACGCGACAGTTCATTTTCGAGCAATATTGGCGACAATTTAGCGCAATGTAAACACTTTTTAGCAGACAATAAAATTAGCATGAAAAAATCCGAAGCTTCTGAATTCGGTGCTAAAACTAGTGGACAATAATGAGAATATTAGATTGTCCGACACAATTAGCATCATGTAAACGGTCTGCTAGGCGAATTGTCAGCTAATTATGCCATCACGCCAGTTTTATTGGCAGATAGGGAAGTTTTTACATTACGATAGTTCGGTACCAACACAGTCGGACAATTTATTGTCCCAGATTTAGCAGCTAAATTTTTAGCGGCAATGTAAACAATACTAGCGTGGAATAAATTGTCCGACAGAATATTGTCACGCATTATTATCACATATGTAAACGGGCCTGCGTTCTTATGAGCTAATGAAAGAGATGACTAGTTTGCTTCAACCACAGCCGCATATACATCAGTTCGAGCTGTTTGAATGAACGGGATACTACCACTGTCAGAGGGTGCGACTGCTTTCTCGTTCTATTTCAAAAAGTTGAATGAATCGCAGGCATATGCCTAACACTGAAAATAAAAACTTTGATATTTTTAAATCTGTATTTTTACAATTTCCCAAATAAGTTGAAAAAAGTGACTTTTTCGTGAAAATAGTGACTTTAGTGACCGGACCTTGAAAAAAGAGACTTTTTAGTGACCAACTCAAAAATAGTGACTAAGTCACTAAAAAGTGACTTGCTACCAGCCCTGAAAATCCCAAAAGTAATCTTCGGTAGAATCCTTGGAGAAATGATCAAATAAATAAATAAGGAATGCAATGATGAAACCTTCGCAGGGGTTTCTAATAAGATCTTTTAAGAAATTCTGAAAGAATCTTTGGATAATTTTCAAAAGATTTTAAAAAGATATCCTTTGAAAAATTTCCGCACGAATTCTTGAAGCAATTTCCGAATTTGGGATAGTAAGATTATTAAGGACACGGTGCCCCTACCAGGCATCCTTAAAGAAATTTTTTGAACGATTTATTGGAGGAAGTTCTGGAGTAAATCTTGACTGAGATGCTTGATGGAAACTTGGAATCATCTTTCAAAAGATTTCTCGAAACAATTTTAAAGAAGTCCTATTAAAAATCGCAATAGAATGTTTTAGGCAAGTTTTAGAAGAGTTCATAGAGGAATGCTAGCAAAAATTCCTAAAGAAATCTTTGGGAAAAGTCCTAGAATTTTAAAGATTATAAATAGATATCATTTTAAAGAATTCTCTGAGAAATTTTAGAAGTATTTTTCGATTGAAGTAATTATTAAATTATTATCCAATGGTTTTTTTTTAACTTTCTTGGAAAAATTCTAGGATGAATCTCTGTAAAATCCAAGAGAAAATCGAAGAAATCGTTGCAGTAATTCTTCAAGGAATGCTTAGAAGAATTTTTAAAGGAAAAACTTCTATAGAAATCTTAAAATGAACGATTAGAAGAGTGATGAATGCTTGAACAAATGCCAAGATAAATCCTTGGAGAAATCTCAGAAAGAGCTATGTGAGAGAATAATTGAGAAATCATTGAAGAATCTTTTAAGAAAAACTTGACTTCCGTGGAAAAATATTAAGAGGAACTCCTGAAAGAATCCACGGAGGAATTATTTAGGAAATTCTAGAAGGGGGATTAGATTATTTTTCTTGTCATTGGGAGACGACGCACCGTGGCAGAAGTTGATTACTTAACACATGGTAATTAGCTAGTTAGATGCGAATATCAAAACGGGACATGCCACAAAAGTTCAGCTTATTGGACATGGAAATTTCTTCTCATTGACTTGAACATAATAAAAATGCCATATAGCCAAAATAGCCGAGGCGGTAAACGCACGGGTATTCAGCACGACCATGCTGAGGGTGACGAGTTCGATTCCCGATCGGTCCAGGATCTTTTCGTAAAGGAAATTTCCTTGACTTCCTTGGGCATAGAGTATCTTCGTGCCTGCCACACGATATACACATGCAAAATGGTCATTGACAGAGGATGCTCTCAGTTAACTGTGGAAGTGCTCATAGACCACTAAGCTGAGAAGCAGGCTTTGTCCCAGTGAGGACGTTACGCCAAGAAGAGAGAGAGAGAGAACTGAAAACATGTTAAAAATAGACCATTTTACATAATCATAAAATAAATTAAATAGCTACAACTTTTTTGCCTTATAAACTAAAAAAAACGATTCTGAGTTTTTGTTGGTATGAAGTAAAATATACGAATCACTTTTTCTCGGCGTGTTCTTTTCTTCAACTGATTCAATGTTGCTTATGCTAACGCTGATCTTAAACGCCGATAAAGTTCTGGTTCTGGTTACAATCTTGTAGTCCAAAACAGATAACATGACGACCATCAGATAGTTTGTTTAGCTCAGCTGGACCTACAGGGGATGGCCAAAATGTTTGGGATAGGCAACTTTTTTTCTCTCACAAAAAAGTTCATCTTGCTATAACTTTTCATAGAGTGCATCAAAAAATCTCAAATTTTGACTGTTTGTCAACCTATTATATGTGCATCTATGGTACAAATTTGGGCTCGATTGATTAATGTTTCACAAAGTTAGAACCGTTTGGGTAAAACACTATTTTTTAGACAACTCATTTTTGAGCTGTCATATCTCAGGAACCAGTGAACCGAATTGAATGAAATTTTGAACGTACACTAACACCATGTAAATACATCACAAACTATTAAAACATTGGTACTTTTTGAACGATGAAAAAAGTAATCATAGATTGACATTTTTTAGATTTTTTTCAATAAAATGTATTTTTTTTAAATCAATGTCAATAAATTTTAGTGTTGATATCCAAAGATTTTCCACTTCTGTTCTCAAGTTAACTCTAATTAGATATATTAGAGCCTATTAAGACTGAAGGAAGAGCACATTTAGTAATTTTTGTGTGGTATTGCAAATTTGACTTATTTTCCTCTATATGGGTAAAATATTCAACCCGGTGTAACTTAATTCGCCGTGAGAAAATATTACATTTTATAACGTCGTATTAAGTATCCGTATATTGTTGATGAACATTGAAAAAATCATTCAATTCGGTACACTGGTTTCTGAGATATGACAGTTCAAAAACTAGTTGTCTCAATAATAGTGTTGTACCCGAACGGTTCTTACTTCGCGAAAAAATATTCAATCGAGCCCAAATTTGTACCATAGATGCACATATAATAGATTGACAAACAGTCAAAATTTGAGATTTTTTGATGCACTCTTTAAAAAGTTTCAGCATGTTGAATTTTTTTGTTGGAGAAAAAAAGTTGCCTATCCCAAACATTTTGGCCATCCCCTGTATCTGCGCGAACTGCATCCGTGCAAATATGTGTCGCAAAAAGCCGGTTGTACCGCTTGTCACGTTCACGATTGGTTAGCTCCAGGCACACCGAATTCTCGCTCGCTTATGACTTATACAAACATGCTGTATATTCTCTGTGAACGATTTAAATGCTTTTTAACGAGTCCACAAGAGCACGAGTTGACGACGATAAAAAATATTGACCGCTAAGCTACATTGGAACTTTCCATTCAACTGTGCTTTTAGTGGATATCGTTTTTTTTCTTGTATATATTTAGGTATGCCTCTTTTCGATGAATGTTTTGTATACACTTTCTGCTCGCGTTGCTATTCGGACTCGCGATGCAACCGGCGATGAGTACCTACACAACGCGCTTCTCAAAAAGTTACTGGAAGTTTCTTTTCTGCTGCATATGTATCATTAAGGGACGAACAAGAAGCAAAGAGATTCCGTTTGTATGAGCAAACCGAGGGAATCAAATGGTCAAGTTCATTCACACTTTCACGACAGATGGTGTTAAAAACTGTGACGTTAAAACCCTATAGAAGCACGTGCTATTCACATAAACAACTTTGAAGCCGCCACCACTGATAAGAAGCTTTGCACACTCAGATTGTCCCACCCTAGCAATATGCCTTTGTTCTTCCTCGACGTAGCAATCGCATGACCTTTCTATCGCCCCATTGCTTTCATTCTGACCTACTGCGATTGATAAAAATCATTAATCAACGGTATAAGGAATGTTTATCGTTTTCTTTCTATACCTCGAATATACTCAGCTATCATACTCTCATCAACATGAAATTGCGAAAAAAAATCGATTTTCTCGACAAGCCTCTAGGATTGATACATTCACAAGAGAGAACACGGTCCAACACTAACTCTCTGTTCTTCGATAAACCCGAATACTTATGCAAAACTGTTTTAAGTACCTTTCAAAAGACGACTTCTGTACAGCTGCACACCTTATCGATTTTACGGCACAATTTTCTCACGTTCGCCAATTCAATGGCTTATAAGTAAAAATATATGGCAAAACAAAGCACCGTCGTCTTCGTAGAAAAAAAAAACTGAGAGAACCGCAGAACTTATACTTCAGCGAAGCGTACGCGCGAAACACACTGTGTATATGGGGGTAGCACCTTATTCACTGGCGATCTGCACGAGACTGACTGAGCCAAGACACATCGTCGCGGCCGAGCGGCTTATGCTCTCAGCTGATGACTGGTTTCGCGATTTCCTGGCTATCACCACCAGCTAGCTTCGCGATGAAAGAGAAATGCTGCTGGTGCGCATACGCGTGACGCGTGAAGTATACCATCCACACACCGGCACGAATCCGGCGGACGATGTTGCATTGCCTGGTGGTTCACACCAAGGAATTGGCATCCCTATCCCACCAATGCAATGTTTTTGTAGCCAGCATAACTGCGGCTCAAGCGTGAGGCTCAAGCTGACAACCTATCTTATAACAGAGCAGCATAGTTTTAATGCTGGGTAAGAAAACAAGAAGACCATAACAGTCCCCTGGTTCACACGCGAATCATGTTGCATGACGAAGCATTGAAAGGCCCGAAATGTGATTGGTTCAACAAAATGTATGATGATACAAGTACAAAACATGTAGGGGATAACATCCTCTCATCATGCATGCTTCATCGCTTTTAGCATATGTAAAGATTACGCATATGTAAAGATTATTGGGGTATCCAATTCCTTCCCTTATAGGCTTATAGTATCGTACGGGCGTGTCTACGACAATCAGGCTCTATGAATAAAACTGAGTAAATACTCTTTGCTCAGAACTCTGTGAAGATTCACAAACATTTGCTGCAAAGAGTAAAAATTACCCAGCTTTAGTCATACGGCCTACTGAGCGATTTCTCTTCGTCGTTTTTTTTCTTCGGATAATTCCGAGAAATACAAGCAGTAGTCCGATGATTTCCGGTGTAGTCCAGTAATCCTACATAGTGATGATAATATCGCTCTCGTTGATCTCACTTATCCGCTCGTCCTGCTTCTAGCGATAGTAAGCTACCGCCGTTTGCTGAAAAACGCCGGATGTTGAAACGCATCGATCGCCGATTCCTACAGTTGTGCATCCTGCAACTTAATCAATTGTATTATAAAATATCATAGCATAGGTTTTTACAGACAACTCGTTACAAAACTCGATATTTTTGATACATGTCATAATGTCCAATTCGTACTGAAAAACCATCCTTTTCATCTCGTCGTTATTTATCTAGTACATGTGCCGTACGTCAAATAAATATTTTTTTTTTGAGAATGAATCATTAACTTGCCTCAAGCGCTTAGCAACAAGAGTGCTTTCGAAAATATAAACACAGCATCGATTTTTTTCCTTCATGGCCATGAATCATTATTAAAGTATCACGACATAGGTCGGAAAGAAGAACGAGGGGATATAGAGTACCAAATAATCGCTTCCGGCGTTCATACTACGCATCGAATTGAATCAGCTGTTTCCGTGCTCGCAACATTGCCTCTCCCAAAACAGTGTGACGTCATATCCCATGCGACAAAACAACATCGTGAGGATACGTCACCGCTGCTATGATGTATACACGCTATCAAACCAATAATGCAGCATATGCATCACGTTTGCGCGACTAACGTTAATCCGGTTTTATCTCTTCACCTACCTAGCCATACTTACAATACATGCAATATAAAGATCCATTTTGCATGAAGCGGATAAGCACTACACTTGTGGTACTTTTTAAGAATATACGTAAAACGGTTTAGAGAGGAAGAAAGAGAGATAGAGAGAGAGAGACTAAAAATAGCTATAACCAGTAAAAGTGCTAAATTTCATGGAAGAAAAACAGACTGGGTCTAATTTTAGATTATTAGCGAACATGTTTCTTTTTTTCTTTTTCAAAAGGTTACTAGCAGGTCGCTGAATAGCGCTATAGGGAACAACATAATTTTTTTGAAGCAGTTTACCAGACGTGCACGAATGAGGTGGCATTCAAGTGACACTGTTGCAAACTGACCCAGATGGTTGCGGTAGAAAGTAGGAAAATTGCTTTTATGCAATTCAGTATAATAACCCATTTTGGTATCATAATGGCCAATTTTTCCGAACTGGTTCATTATGCATGTTAACACACCGCAGAATACGGTCACCAATACGATGGTGACACGGTGTTTTACTGTTCATCAACCGACTATTATTGCCAACTCATGTATGATGAATAGAAAGAGAGGTGAACCAAAACAAATCATGTGTCCGGTTTTGAAGAAGTTTAATCTACTAAAAGCTGTAAATTAATTCAAAAATAGAGTTGTTTCAGTGAATTGTAGGCTTCTGATATATTGTATACGTATACTTATAAGTTAAAACAATGATAAGTCAGGCCAAACATGTCTAAAGGTCCTATCTGCAGAAGAGAGGCTCTCTTTGGTTTCCCTCTCTTTCGTCAATATCTCAGCTGTTTATGTGTATTATGATTGTCTCCTTGCATTGAACGATGGTCAAAACAACCGTCTTTCGATTTGTACTGCAAAAGTAGTTGAAAAGTGTCCAATTACATTGCAATAATTGAAAGAGAAAGTGAACAAAGAGAGCCTCTCAAAAGCAGATAGGACCTATTGAAATGTTTGGCCTGAAGTGTGATAAAAATAATTATCGTTGAACTCTAATAGGAAATAAAATTGTTGATCGTTGCGGGGTAGAATAGGATGATTGGATTCGCTCGCGTGTAAGAGGAATTTGTAAACCACTTATTGTAAGTAGATTGTAGTTGAAATTGTGTTTGATTATTTTCATAACGTAAACCAATAAATTTCAGTTTTAGCTGCCACGAATAAAAACGAGCTGCTCAAAAAATTGGTTCTTTACCCGAACAATGAAACTGGAATGAGTTGCATAATGAAAAATAGTTGTATAATGTTGATAATGCAACTCATTTGGGTTGCATTATGAATATTATGCAACTCAAATGAGTTATATGTATAATGAAAAAATCAATACATAAAATTTTGTATGGAACACGTTGCAAGACTCGATTTTTTCAGCACTCTTCGTTTTTATCCAACTCGGCAAGCCTCGTTGGATAAATGTACGACTCGTGCTGAAAAAAACAACTTTCTGCAACTCGTTACAAAAATAACTATTTCAAGTTATGTCCAAGTAAATTGTTAGGTTCTTTCCAAGCGTTGTGGATTTACTCATTCTTTGCTTTATTACAAAGTGTGGTTTTTAAACATAATTTCTGTTAAGTGTACTTGTGTGTCAATTCCGGACCAACAATTGAAAAGGCCGCAACAACATTGCGTAAACAAACACGTTTCTGTCGACTTAGGGCCTTCTGGGATCCACCCACGCATCTCACCACCATTAACAGAAAGCTTGATGTTTGCGCTTTCTGTTAGTGGTGGTGAGGTGTGTGGGTGGAGTTCAAAAGGCCTCAAGTCGACAGAAACATGTTTGTTTACAAAATGTTGATGAGGCCTTTTCAATTGTTGGTCCGGAATTGTTGTCTTCTTGAAAAGCAGTCATTTCCGTCCAAAATGTCAAGACTCATTGGCATCAACAAAGTGTCTTTTTATTGATCACGCGGTTGCTTCGAGAAATATACTGCCCCCACTCGCATAACAGTCCCATCTTTGCAGGGTTTCCTATTCATATGGCAGTATACTGCTAGTGGTTCTCTTTGGAGATCCTATGAACTTAACATCTGCCTGATGCTGTCCTCTACCATGCAACCAACCTATAGCAAAACTTCAGTGTGTGGCCTCTTTTCTTACAAAATGAGCATTAATATGACGGTTTTTCAAATCATACCTCCGGTCTCCATATCTTCTTTGTTTAAGCTTAGGCGAAAATGAAACACTAAGGGTTCTATTAAACACTTTGACAAATGCCAAATATTTGACCACTTTTGACAGTTAAATTTTGACCAAGGTGTAGGGTAAAGCTAAGTTTCCTGTTGCCAAGTAGAGCGCTCAAGTAAAATTTCACCTTTTTCCGTAAGTAATTTTGGCATTTGTTTAACTGACAGCATTTTAACGAAACGATGCTGTAAGAAGGATGTGAAGAAAAGGGCACCAGGTTGTTTACGATTTGGACTTAGAGAAATTTCGTTCTTTTCCTCAGGAAATGTTATTGAAATTTCGGACTACGATTGGAAGGAATTCTTCTGGGACTCTGGCGGTTACTTTATGGAGTTGTTGAAGAAATACTGGGACAAAGCTTCACGGGAAATTTTATGAAGATTCACGAAGGATTCTTTGTGATGAATCTTCTGGCATTCCGTACGAAGGTTTTTCTCTGGGATTTCGCAGAGAAAATCCTTCCTTCAGCAACTTCTTCCGGGATGGGTGCTATTACACTCTTTGCCCAGACGCCAAATATTTGACCACTTTTGACAGATAAATTTTGGCAGGTTGTTTGGCTCTGTTTGTCCCTATTCGTTTTTCGTGAGTGACAAATATTTTTGTTTGCCAGGTACACCTTGGTCAAAATTTAACTGTCAAAAGTGGTTAAATATTTGGCATTGTTCAAAGAGTGTCATACTAGCTTAACTCACGGAATAATACCACCGACGAACCGACGTGACAGTGGTGTTTCAAAAGTGTCCCCCCTAAATTTAACGGTCGACCAGCGAAGCGAGCGAACGCTTCTGTCAAATCAGCGTAGACGCGAACCTTTTCCTATATCAACACACGGGGGTTTGGGGTCAAGCTATCAAATCATCGCGAACCGTTATAGAGGTGGCGATACTGTTCGGCAATTTTTCATCATGGCGTCGGGGACAACAAATTTGAATTTGTTTGTTCTAGCTGTCACGTCGGTTCGTCGGTGATAATACATCGACATATTATTACGTACGGAAAATTAACAACATGACTGACAGCATTGCATGACAGTGCCATCTGTTGGCAAATCTTTTTGGCTGCAAATTACTAATCAACTGCGAACGCTTAAGTAATTTTGATTGCAAAAGTTTTACGTGACCATTGGGGACTACGAAGGTGATGATTTTGTTTGCGGTTTTCTGTGAGAAAGTGAAGGAGGGAAGATTTTTTGCTTTTTTTTTCACTCATACTCCCATAAGAAACCCCGTAGGAAGAAAGAGTGTTTCCCGGCTCATCAACCTTCGTAGTCCCCAATTACTTGTCCTATCTTTTTACACAGTACTTACCAGGTGGAAACTAGCCATAAGAAATCAAACTTTGAACTAGTTAAATTAATTTAACTTAATTTGAACCATTTCGAAATTCATGAAAACGGCGTACTTTTTAGGCAAATATTGTCCCGAAAAAGATGTTAAACAGCTTTCCGTAATATAACCTGATAACATGGACTTTAAAAGCCTTGAAAAAAGCGTTTTTGTCACGGAAAACCGGCAATTGAAAAATCACTATGATTTCACCCATTTCCCCCCAGAGAAAGCACATTTTCGGTGCACTCGTACAGCTCATGCATTGTATCAAACGCAATATGTGAACACGTCAAATGAAAGCTTATTTATCGTAGAATCGACCATCCGAATAATATTCCGCATTATTTGTCATAAAATTATCAAATTTAAGTAATTCTTACTTGGAGAATGTTATCTTAAGTTGAACCATTTGTAATCTAAATTTGAACTAAAAAACGGGGGCGAGCTTCCAGTGTTGGCCTGCAGACTGCGCTAGTGGTTGTTTTGTTTACTCTTGGGGGATGAAAAATTCCAAATTTAGTTTCCAAGTTCCTGAAGAGTTTAGAACATTCTTAGTTGAAATTCTACTGCCTAATGAAAAATAGTTATGGGCATTAGCAGATCCATGTGTTTTTCTATTGTTCAGCACGAAATTGGCTGTTGTGGGAGATGCTCGAGCTGCTGCCGTTCAAATGAAGATTAAAATTGGTTCAAATTATGATTACGATGGTTCAAATTAAGATTAAAATCATTATTGACAAATAATTGGGTTGTTTAGTGAAAAAAATATTCCTATTTTCTATAGCCTAATCGAAAGAGCTCATTTTACTGAGTAAAACGTGATTTTATTAGATTCCAATACCCTTGTTTTGATGGTAAAATTAACAAAAGAGTTTCAATTTTCGTCGATAGAATGACAGTTCAATCGATAAAATGACAGTTCGACCCGAACAAAAAAAATTCCCCATACAACCTAAAATTCATTTTAAAAATAGTTTAAAGACTCCAAAAATTATGAAAGTTTGAATTTCGATTGATTTTTGGGCGGAGAATCCGATTATGAAATAATCCGGATACCCCTAAAGAACCTAATTGAATTTTTCAATGAAATTCGGTGCAAATACAAACTTTTTACCACTTAACAGAAAGCTTATATCCGTGGCTTTCATGTACATACGATTTTGCCGTAGTAAATTATTTCCATGTGGGAAAAAAATCACTCAAAATTTGCGCTACTTCGGAAAGCCGTAATTTGGTTCAACTTTTGATTACCTACCCTACCTGGCAAACAAAAATATTTGCCACTCTCGAAAAACGAATAGGGACAAACAGAGCCAAACAACCTGCCAAAATTTATCTGTCAAAAGTGATCAAATTAATATTTGGCGTCTGGGCAAAGAGTGTAATGGTGCTGAAAGTGTTGCCACAAATAATGCTTAGTTTGCAAAACCCGGTTATCTGGCTGGTGGGGCATGGGAGCCTAAGCTTCAACCACCTTCAACTGTTAATGCAATCAGAGACTACTCAGACTTAGACGTGGGTGATCCAATATATGAAGGGTTATCCTAAACGCTCTGGAGAATTCCCAAAGCGCATTCTTATAATGCTAGTAAGCCTAAGATGCCACTAACAGGAGGAAAATGACAAGATAATATAACATTATATGGTTTATGTAAAACAATGCAAGATAACAAAAGAGAACCATTCCAAAACCATTTGATTAAATGTATAACCAGTAGTTAAATTACAATTAAAAACAATATAGTTACGGTACATTTTATTGTTTGAAACCATACATGTACCATACAATGTACGGTATATTAAAATCCACGTATCAGTTTTTAGAACAATTCAGTTACAATATAATGTATGGTTTTGCAAAAAAATATATGGTGTCTACATTACATCTTATTGTTTTTGTATTTTTATTTTTACAGTGGTGTCTATTGTAAAAAATATGGTTCTAAATAGTACTGTTACAATACAACGTTCGGTTTTTCTACTCTATTTTTTATTCGGGTTGTGAGACCAGCGGAAGGAATGCAACAACGGTAGGCGTAAACGAATGAGGTTGTCGAACCAGTCGAAGATCCGGTTTCATCCCAGGTAGCGGACGCACTACAGCGACCCCGCAGAGAAAGGGGGACGCCCAAAACATCTCGATGATTTCCAGCTGTAGTTGATTGAGTACGATCCCATCTTTAAAAATGTTCATAGAAATAGACAGACATACGTTGTGATTGACTATCAATAAATGTATTTAGCAATCTTGTAACCGATATTGAGTTTATTATAAAAGTAACGTTCTCCCTGTACATACTTGTTTCATTCTTCAAAACCAATAAGCTAAATAAAAAAAAACTATTTTTACTGTGACTCGTTAAAATCTTATGTTTTAAATGTACGTTATTTTTTTGAATTGTCCATTCGCATGACATAAGAATATATGTAGTTGAACTATACTGCTCGACATCTAATATATAGATAGTATGAAATGACATTATGCTCTTGGTGTCCGTTGGGGGCAGCAATGGCGTTCGTTGCTTTTATTCACCTACTTACCAGAAATCGGCGATCTCAAGATGTGGCAGTGGTCGTGAAACGGCCATCAGCTGCTTGATCTTCCTCACAGTTTCTATCATATTGACATTCCTGCCGCACTGCTCCAAGGACAAGCTCTGCAAGTTGGGATTCAACAGAAAATCCAGCACGTTTTGCACATTGATCTGAAAAGTACAATTATATATGTATGAGTATCAATATTAGCAGTCTAGTCAAAACCCGGAATTTGGTGCGAGCGAACTTAGATGTTTTCCTCCAAATCCATGCTCCGGATCTAATTGCGCGCTGTTTAGCGTACCTGATGATCTACACAGCGCACCACTTCCAAAAGTTAGGTCCGACGCATAGATAGGGAGAAAAATAGAAGTTCGCTCGCACCAAGTTCCGGGTTTTGTGGATTGATAATATGTAGAAGAAAAGTTAAATAAAGACATGTACCATAGGAAAGCCATTTAGGTGGATTTCTGATGCCCAAAGCAATGGCGCCCAACAAAAACCAATCAAATCATTTCGCCCCATAATCAAATCTGCATCATCGAAGCATTCCAAAGAAAGGTATTCCAGTTGGCGGAGGTTTCCGATGTAATGCAAGCCCCTATCAGTAACCGGATCTCGCAAGAATAAGTCTAGATTGAGCTTGAACCGGCGTAAGTTAGGCATTGTGGTGCATATAACCTGCAACAATAATAATTAAGGCTAAAGTACAGTGGAGAGCTTTTGGTGTTTACGATTAAATGAATTTTAATTAAACGAATTTTGCAATGGACTTTGTAAGATTTCTACGTGGACATTTTAGGGTATCCACTGCATCATCTGCAAGTTCTTCAAACATACATGTCCTTCCAAACTATAGCTAACTACTGATGTATCGAAGAGTAACATAATTAACCTACATATATAACAATGAAGAACTTACCCGTAGGCACTCATCATTCAACGCCGCATCTTCGGTGATGTGAAGTTCCGTAATATGAGGAACACTTTCCGCCAAAACGCCGTAGAAGGAAAAGCCGCTGGTGCACCGTTCAATTACCAACTTTTCCAACGACGTAGAGTGAGGCACCGCATGTTGTACTTCGGATCCAACATACCCATACAGTTTCAATTCTTTCAAACCGATCAAGCCCTGCAGCCCGTCCATGGGTATTTGTTGATTTCCAGTAATGGTCAACCACTCGACGGTAGCAGAGCTACAATAGACACCTTGCCGGAAGAACTCATCACTATTGATATTGGCAACGTTCAAATCGACAAGTGATTTGGCGTTTTCGAAGAACCGGCCCGGGTCTGGCATTGTTGTGCAGGGTCTGAAGTCTAGGTAGAGAGATTTTACTTCCGGAAACGCAAGCTGTAAGAAATCTTTCACAAATATGGGATACACGGTACAAGATAAATCCTGTAACTGCGTCGAAAAACTACGAATAATTCGGAAATCCGAAAAACAAGCGTAATAGTTGCATGACAAATATATCTCTGTTATTGCTTTGGCCTTCCGGGCGATTGCGTCAAAGAACTTTCGTCGGGCAGTTCGATCTCCTTTTGAACGGTTGTCATCATACTCGAGACGTTTGAGGTTTGGCATCTCGGAAATTTCCTTCAATCCCTCCTCGGAAATAAACTCCATTCGATCAATGATCCAATCCTCCGATTTTATGTTGTCCCAACTTTCAAAACGGATCACCAAAGACTCCAACAAGCTGGGTCCATCGCTCCGGGGCAAGAAGCCCATCAAACTTTTGTCCATAATCGGCCCAAAGGTCAAACTCATATACTCCACGATCCCTTCATATTGACGGACCACTTGCAGGCACTTGCGCAACAACACGTACGGATCACTTTCATAGCGAACTCGCTTAGCATGCGCATTTTCCAGCTGCCGTGAACTGTCCGTCCAGTCAAAGTCTGACCGCACCAACATGACCCCGTAGATGTCGAGCTGCCCGTAGCTGCGGGTAAAAGTGATGTCCATAAATTTCCGGATGCGTTCCTCGCTAGAGAGATCGATACTCAGAAACAGAAAGTTAACAATCAGCTCATTCCAGCGTTTACAGGTACGGGTTAATTGCTTCTTAGCCTTAACCTTCTGGAAAATCATGAGCAGGATCTGAAGACAAGGAATGGTGAGAAACACGATTACAAACATCCGAGAAGAAGATGCATCTTACCTCGTTCGGAAGATCGTTGATTGTGGTCATCTTTGGGATATGCGTTGATTCAAACTTCGCTTGATTTCACACGGATATTATACCTATTTGACGAGGACTAAAATATTTTTTTCCGATACATTTGATCAATTTCTTTCATTTTCTGCTTGACTCCGGCTCCGACCAAGACGCAGACGCAGAAAGCTGTTTGTTTGTGTTCCGTCCGAACACGCTAAAACGGCTACGCTCAAAAATGAGTGCGGTCTACTCATTTTTTGTATAAGCATCCGGTTTTTTGACATCTATTTTAAATGCACGCGATTTTATGCGTCAACGCACAATGCATCCGGATTGAGTTTGCGGCTTGGTACTAAACTGTACTAAACGCAAGCTCGGCCGCAAAGTCGACCGCATGATTTGACACTTTTCAAATCTTGCGCTTGACTTTGCGGAAAAAGTGTTTGTTTTGATTCATTTTTCAGAGCGAGAATCACCGCGGGCTGAAACTTTCCTCGTTTCCGCACAGTTTTTTTAGCAGCTCCCGATCCGAATTGCGAATGGTAAGTAGGATTATGATGTTTAAAGTGTTAAATCGAATGCTAGCTGTCTGGGGGAATTCTTAAACGCCAGCAAAAAGCTCGATTTTGAACCGAGTGTGGTGTTGTGACACTGCATCCTTGATGTTTGGCATTCCTCCCAGAAATGATTCGGATGATTCGACGATGACATGCACCACTTTCCGGGAGATTTGAGCCTCTTTCGCCTCAACTCTCGGTCACAACAAATCCTTAAATACTATGTGGATTATATCTTGTATTCGTTTATTTCTTTCAATTACAGGTAATTTTGTGAACAACGGAGCCTGCAGTTCATTCCAATGGAGGATACAACGGAAAATAACCCAGAAAATAACGTAAGTACAATTCACATACTACTCGAAGCTGTAAAGGAGCGGGCAACAAGGCCACACTGGCAGAACTAGGTTCGATTTCCGGTGGGTGCATTGGCAGAAAATGGTCACAATTGAATGTGCACCTCTAGGGAAACATCCATTAATACTTCACGCTTTTAGAGGGAAGCGGGTTGATCAAATTTCTCATACAAAAAGTTTGACATAGAGGAGGGGATTTTGGACAGAGGAGTTGTGGACAGTTTTTGCATGACGTCCTCTTGGCCGTAAAATACAATGATTACTTTTTCTTCATCAATCACGTATTTTCGCCTGTATGATATTGAACGCGAGATGGCTGTTGAAACCATTTAAATTGTACTTCTTTTTCTTCTTGGCGTAAAACACTACTAGAACCAAACCTGCTCCTCGGCTTAGCGTTATATAATCACTTTCCCAGTTAAGTCGGGAAAATTTGCTATTTCAGATTAGGGATTATCCTATCGAGTACCGAACTAGGAATCGAATTCACTCACTTTCCGCGGTATGGATGAATAATTGAATGCCTAGCCCTTCGGCAATATAGGCTTATTATTTTATTATGCAATAATAATTTGATTTACCCGAAAAATTCAGCTTTTCAAGCTGAACGTACATCGTCGTTCTTTTATCGAGACTGTCATTGTCCAGCAGGGACCTTGATCAGCCTTCGATAGTTATAGTAGATTGTTCCTCATGGCCCAACACCAATTGTTCCGGAAGGGAATTGTACTGGATCTATTTATCCATTTCTCGTGGAACATTAGTTCCGGACACATAATTATAAACCATTTTCACATATATAGTTATTCATGTAACGAGTTGCAAAAAGTTGATTTTTTCAGCACGAGTCGTATACATTTATCCAACGAGGCTTGCCGAGTTGGATAAATACGAAGAGTGTTGAAAAAACCGAGTTTTGCAACGAGTTCCATACAAAATTTTATGCAATGATTTTTTTCATAATGCAACCCATTTGAGTTGCATAATGTTCATAATGCAACTCAAATGAGTTGCATTATGAACATTATACAACTATTTTTCATTATGCAACTCATTTCAGTTGCATAATGAGCCAGTTCGGAAAAAATGGCCATTATGGTACCAAAATGGATTATATAAAATGTAAATTATGACACTGAATTGCATAAAACATATTAACCCATTTATATTAATTTATTAACAGCTCATTTTGTTTAAAACTATTTTCAAGCATGCAGAGTACGGTCCCGATGACCTCTACTCATGGTAATATTTCGACTCGAGCACTAAATTCAAAAGCTGTTTGTATTAACGTGTATTTTGCCTAGGGCTGAAAATCTCAAAAATAAAAACAAAAAAAAAAACGTGTATTTTAACTTAAATCAGGCAATCATAATACAAATAAATAGCTGAGATATTAACGAAAGAGAGGGAAACCAAAGAGAGCCTCTCTTCTGCAGATAGGACCTTTAGACATGTTTGCCCTGAAATGCTAATTCTACACTTATTTCGATCTTAGCACGCAACGGATTCCTCAAGAAATTCCTAAAGAGATTTCTCCCGAAACTCTTCCAGGAATTTCTCCAGGATTTTTTCAGGAATTCCTCCAGGGATTCATTAATGAATTTCTTCAGAAAATCGTCAAAAAATTCCTCCAGAAATTCCTCTAGGAATGATTTCAGAAATGTTTCAAGGAATTGCTTCAGACATTTCTCCACAAATTTCTTTCTCCAGAAATTCCTCAAATATTTCCTCCAGGAACTTCTCCAGTAATAGTCCAAGAATTGCTCCTAAAATTTCTGCCAGAATTCCTCCAGGAATTGATCCACGGATTCCTCCAGCAAATCCTAGAGGATTTTTTCCCGGAACTCTTCCAGGAATTCCTCGAGAAATTCTTCCAAGGATTACTCCATAGATTGCTCCAGGAAATTATCAAGGAATTTCTTTAAGAATTCCCCCAGCGATTTATCCATGAATTTCTTCAGAAATCCCAGAAATTCCTTCAAAAATTCCTCCAGAAAATCCTCTAAGAATTCCTCCAGGAATTCTTCCAGGGAATTCTTCATGGATTCTTCCAGGAATTTCTCCAGGATTTTTTCCAGGAATTTTCTCAGGAATTTCTTTAGGGATTCATTAATGAATTTCTTTAGAAATTCCTTAATAAATTCTTCAAGTATTCCTTCAGAAAGTCCTCGAGGAGTTTGTTCAAACATTCTTCCAGAAATTTATCCAGGAAGCCTCGTAAATTTCTCCAAAAATTCATCAAAAAATTCCTCCTGAAAAATCTCTAGTAATCTCCAGGAATTCCACCTGAAATTTCTTCTAGGAAAAATCCTCTAGGAATCTCTGTAAGAATTCCTCTAATATTTCCTCCACAAATTGTTCTACTGATTCCTCTAGAAAATCCTAAGGGAATTTCTCCCAGAACTCTTCCAGGAATTCCTCGAGAAATTCCTCCAGAAAATTCTGAAGGAATTTCTTCAGGAAATCCTCCATGGATTTATCCATGAATTTCTTGAAAAATTGCTCCAGAAATTCTTCCAGGAATTTCTCCATAATGTTCTCCTAAAATTCCTTCAGAATTACCTCCAGGAATTCCTCCAGAAATCCTTTAGGATTTTCTGCCAGAATTCCTCCAAAGATTTCTAAAGGAATGTCTTCCGCAACTCTTCCAAGAGTTCCTCCATTGAGTCTTCCAGGAATTTCGCCAGAAATGTATTCAGAAATTCCTCCAGGAAGCCCAGAATATTTCCCTAAAAATATCTCAAAGTATCTCAAAGTATGCTTTGAGAATTCCAAATATTCGTTCAGAAATTCCTTCTGAAATACCTCCAGGAATTTCTACAGAAGTTCTTCCAGAAATTCTGCAGGATTTTCTCCAGGATTTCCTCCTTGGATTTATCCAGAAAATCCTTAAGAAATTTCTCCCGGAGCTCTTCCAGTAATTACTCCAGGAATTCCTCTGAATATTCCTCCAGAAAATCCTCTACTAATTTCTCCACGGATTTCTCCGGAAAATTAAAAAAAAATCTCCCGGAACTCTTCCCAGATTTTGTCCAGGAATCCTCATATATTTATCCAGAAATTCCTCAAATAGTACCTCCAGGAATTCTTTCAGTGAATACTCCAGGAATTCCTACAGATATACCTCTAAAATGTTCTCCAGGAATTCCTCCTGATATTTCTGCTCCTGTAGGAATGTCTGCCAGAATCCCTCGAATATTTCCCTCAGGAATTGCTCCACGGATTCTTCCAACAAATCCTAAAGGAATTTCTCACTGAAATTTTCCAGGAATTCATCCTGAAATTGCTCCAGGAAATTTCTTCAGGAATTCTTCCAGGAATTGTATCGGACATTTCTCGAGAAAGAATTCCAGAAATTCGTCCAGGAAACTCCCAAGGAATTTCTTCAGGATTTTTTACAGGAATTGTTTCAGACAATTCTCGAGAAAGAATTCCAGAAATTCCTCCATGAATTCCTTATGAAAATCCTCTAAGAATTTCAGCTAGAACTCCTCCAGAAATTTCGAAAGAAATGTCTCCCGGAACTCTTTCTCTAAAAATTCCTCTAGAAACTCCGCGAAAAATTCCTACAGGGAATCCTCCACGGATTCCTCCAGGAATTTCTCCTGGATTTATTCCAGGAATTTCTTCGGAAATTCCTTTAGCGATTCATTAATGAATTTCTTCAGAAATTGGTCGAAAAATTTCTCCAGGCTTTCCTTCAGAAATTTCTCGAGGTGTTCTTTCAGAAATTTCTCCAGGAAGGCTCATATTTCTCCAGAAATTTCTCAACTAATTCCTTCAGTAAATACTCCAGGAATTCCTCCAGAGACTCCTCCTAAAATATCTTCTATGAAATATTCTCAAGGAATGTCTGTCAGAATTCCTCCAATATTTTCTCCAGGGATTCCTCCAGGATTCCTGCAGAAAGTCCTAAAGGAATTTCTCCCGGAACTCTTCTAGGAGTTCCTCGAAAAATTCCTCCAGGAACTCCTCCAAGAAATTCTCAAGGGTGTTTTCAGGATTTCCTCCAGGGATTTATCCATGAACTTCTTCATTCTGAAATCCAGGAATTCCTCCAGAAAATTCTCTAGGAATTTCTGCCAAAATTCCTCCAGAGAATTTTAAAGGAATGTTTCCCGGAACTCTTCCAGGAATTCCTTAATGGGTTCTTCCAAGAATTTCGCCAGGAATTTCTTCAGAAATTCCTCCATGAATTCTTCCAGGAAGTTTTCCAGGAATTCCTCCAGGAAACCCAGAATATTTATTCAGAATTTCTCAAAGAATTTCTTCGTGAATTCCTCCAGGAATTGCTCCATTAATTCTTCCAAAAATTCCTTCAGAAATTTCTTCTGAAATACCTCCAGGAATTTCTGCAGGGATTCCTCGAGGATTTTCTCCTCGGATTTCTCCAGAAAATTCTTAAGAAATTTCTCCCGGAGCTCTTCCAAGAATTACTCCAGCAATTCCTCTAAGAATTTCTCCCAAAAATTTCTTCAGGAATTCTTCCAGGGATTGATCAATGATTTTTTCAGATATTCCTCAAAAATCCTCCACGTATTCCTTCAGGAATTTCTCCAGGGGTTTTCCAGGAATTTCTTCGGGAATTCCTTTAGGGATTCTTTAGTGAATTTCTTTAGAAAATCCTCGAAAAATTTCTCCAGAATTCCTTCAGAAATTTCTCCAGGATGAATCATATATTTCACCAGAAATTTCTCAAATAATTCCTCCACAAACCCCTTCAGTAAACGCTCCAGAAATTCATCCAGAGACTTCTCCTGAAATTAATTCTGGAAAAAAAACCTCAACGAATGATGTCTGCCAGAAACCAGAATTCCTCCACGGATTCCTGCAAAAAAAACCTGAAGGAATTTCTCCCGGAACTCTTCCTGGAATTCCTCCATGGATTCCTCCAGGAAATTCACTAGGATTTTTGTCAAGATTTACACCCGGGACAATTTTATTTTGGTAAAAATGCAATATCTTCGTTGTTTTGAAACATTTTATCACAAAATGAGTTTGTGATTATACCCTCGCTGGCGTAGTGTACGGTTTGGGTCAAAATGTCGAAGAAGGGTTAAAGTCAAGGGGCTTCTTTTTGTATTTATTTAATAAATTGTACATGTTTTCGCTCAAATTTAATCGTTTTGCTAATCATCAATAGTTTTGAAGGATCCTTGACATGTAATGTATCACTACCCATAATAGTCTGTCGAGGTTTCCATCCCAAAGCTATTAGTCTACGATACTAAAAAAGCCTCAAAGCACCCCTAGAAAATTCATGGTATACGAATCGGGTTATCTAGGTCATCCAAACTACTCAGGAATTCATTTTCTTAAGACCTACTGGATCTATCATCGTTTGTGTTCTGGGAATCCTCCAGGAATTTCTCCAAGGATTCCTTCAGACATTCCTCCAGGGATTCCTTCAGGAATTCCAGCAGAGATTCCTCCTAATACTCCTCCAGGGAATCCCAAAGGAATTCTTCCAGGGATACCTCCAGGAATTCCTACAGGAATTGCTCCAGTGATTCCTCCAGGAGTTCCTCCAAAGATACCCCCAGGTATTTTCACAGACATTCTTTCAGGGATTCCTCCATAAATTCCTCCATAAATTCCTCCATAAATTCCTTCAAGGATTTTTCCAGAAATTCGTCCAGGGATTTCTTCAGGAATTCTTCCAGAAGTTCCTCCAGAGATACCTCGAGGAATTTCTTCGAGGATTCCTTCAGGAATTTCTTTACGAATTCCTTTAAGAATTTCTTTAGGGATTCCTTTAAGGATTCCTGCAGAGATTCCTCCAAAAATTCCTCCAGGGATTTCACCAGGAATTATTCGAAGGATTCCTTCATGAATTCCTCCAAGAATTCTTCCAGGAACTTCTCCAGAGTACCTTCCAGAAATCCTCCAGGGAATCCCTTTAAAAATTTCCAAGAATCCCTTTAAGAATTTCTCCGGGAATTTCAAGTGATTCCTCCAAGAAATCATCCAGGGATTCCTTCAGGAATTTCTCCAGATATTCCTCCAGTAATTTTTCCAGGGATTCTTCCAGGGATACCGCCAGGAATTCCTCCAGGGATTTCTCCAGGAAATCCTCCAAAGATACCCTCATGATATTGTTCCAGGGATTCCTCCAGTAATTCCTCCAGGGATTCCTCTCGGAATTTCTCCAGGGACTCTTCCAGGAATTCTTCAAGACGTTTTGGCAAAGATTCCTCCAGGAATTCCCCCAGAGATTCATCCAGGAATTTTTCCAAGGATTCCTTCAGAAATACCTTCACAAATTCCTCCAAGATTTCCTCCAGGGATTCCTTCAGAGATTTCACCAAAAATTCTTCCAGGGATACCTCCAGGAATTCTTCCAGGTTCTCCTCCAGGGATTCCTCCAAAGGTACCTGCAGGAATTCTCACAGATATTTTCCAGGGATTCCTCCAGCAATTTCTCCACGGATATCTCTATGAATTCCTCCAGGGATTCCTCCAGGAATTCCTCCAAGGATTCCTTCAGGAATGCTTCCAAGAATGCCATTGGGAAATCCTCCATAGATTCAACCAAGGATTCCTCCAGGAATTCCTCCAGATATTCCTCCAAGAAATCCTCCAGGGTTTCCTCTAGGAATTCCTCCAAAGATTCATTCAAAAATTCCTCAACGGATTCCTCCAAGAATACTTACAGACATTTTTTCAGGGTATCCTCCAAGAATTCGTTCAGGGATTTGTCGAGGAATTCCTTCACGGCTTTCCTCGGGATTTTTTTTCAGATGTTCCTCCAAGGATTCCTTCAGGGTTGCTCTAGCAATTTCTCCAGGAATTTCTCCAAAGAATTCTTTAGGTATTCCTTAACGAATTCCTCCAAGAATTCCTGCAGGAAGTCCTCCAAGAATTTCTTGAAGAATTCCGCCAGAGATTCCTCCAGGAAATCCTCTAGGGATTCTTTCAGGTATTACGGTGAGGATTCCTTCAGGAAATTCACTAAGAAATCCTCCAGGAATTCCTATAGGAACTCCTCCAGAAATTCCTCCAGAGACTCATTCAGGAATACCTCCAGGGATGCCTCCAGAAATTCCTTCAAGGATTACTCCAGCTATTTCTTCTGGAAATCTTTGAAGGAATTTTTGGATGAACCTCTAGAGGAATTCATGGAGCAATTCCTGGAGGAATCTCTGGAGAAACAGCTGTAGAAATCCTTAGACGATTTTTTAGGACTCTGAAAGAATACATAAAGGAATTCCTGGAGGAATTACTCGAGGAATTTCTGATGGAATCCCTGGGGAAATCTTTGAAGGAATTCCTGGATGAATCCTTGAAGGAATTCCTGGAGGAATCCTTGGAGGGATTTTCTGGAGGAATCCTTGAAGGAATTCCTGGGGGGATCCTTTATAGTATTCCTGGAAAAATCCCTGAAGGAATTCCTGGAGGAATGCTTGATGGAATTCTTAGAGGAATCCTTGAAAGAATTCCCTGTGGAATTTTTGAAGAAATTCTTGGAGGAATCCTTGAAGGAATTCCTGGAGGAATCCTTGAAGAAATTCCTGGAAGAATCTTTGGAGGAATTTTCTGGAGAAATCCTTGAAGGAATCCCTGGAGCAGGGATGCCAGATGATTTTTTGGAAAATCTGTATCACTCTTTATAAAAATCTGTATCCCATACAAAATTTGTGAGAAAATCTGCGTGCCATAGAAAAATAAAATGGCCCTTCTAGCTCAAAAATCCTTATCTCATATATGGAACTCCTGGAGGAATCCTTGGAGGAATTTCCTGAGGAATCTTTGAAAGAATTCCTGGAGAAATGCTCGAAGGAATTCCTGAAGGAATCCTGAAGGAATTTCCTGGAGAAATCCTTGAAGAAATTCCTGGAGAAATCCTTGAAGGAATTCCAGGACGATTCTTTGAAGGAATTCCTGGAGGAATGCTCGAAGGAATTCTTGAAGGAATACTCGAAGAAATTCCTGGAGAAATCCTTAAAGAAATTCCTGGAAGTGTGTTTGAAGGAATTCCTGGAGGAGTCCTTGAAAGAATTCCTAGTGGAATACTTGAAGGAATTTCTGGAGGAATTCTTGAAGGAATTCTTGAAGGAATCCTTGAAGGAATTCCTGGAAGAACCCTTGAAGGAATTCCTGGAGGAATCCTTGAAGGAATTCCTGGATGAATGCTCGAAGGAATTCCTGAAGAAATCCTTGAAGAAATTCGTGGAAGAATTCTTGAATGAATTCCTGGAGAAATCCTTGAAGAAATTCCTGGAAGTATATTTGAAGAAATTTCTGGAGGAATCCCTGAAGGAATTCCTGGAGGAGTCCTTGAAGGAATTCCTAGTGCAATCCTTGAAGGAATTCCTGGAGGAATCCCTGAAGGAATCCTTGGAGGAATTCATTGGGGAATCTCTTTAGAAGTTTTAGAGAAGTTCTTGGAGAATTCCTGGAAAATCTCATGAGGGATCTTTGAAGGAATTCGCTGCCTTTCAGATTCTAGATGAAAAACCACGGTATTCGAATCGTCGAAACGAGCCTCTGCACTAAAATCTGTATATGTCCCCTGTGGGCACCTTCCGGAACCGGTTACAGGAGCCCAAGTCCCGGAATGGCCACGAATTAGTCACGATCTGATTCTTGGAACTCATATCTTTCATTTAAGCCTTAGAGAATTGAAATCGGATCAAAAATGCATTTTTGGGAGCGTGTCAAAGTTATTGGCCATTTTTGACCCCTTAATGCCAAATGTGTTACTTTTTCTTAATGCAGAAGGAAGGTTGAAAATTCATCCAAAAAATTTCTCCCACAGCTATGCGTAGGAGGAAATTCTAGAAAATAACTTCAGTAATTACTCTAGGAATTACTCCAAGAATTTCTTTAGGAATTCCTACAAGACTTTCGCTAAGAATACATTAAAGCATCCGTCCAGGCATTCCTTAAAAAAAATCTGCTTATACCGTCTACCCCCGTTGGTTTGAACGACACCTCATGCAAACCAACGGTGTTCATTTTTTAGTTTGAACTTTTAGTAACCCTGTGGGCATTGCAAAACGCACTTCTGGTAACCCTTTTTGCTGTTTTGTTTTGATTCTGCCTTCCGTTTCACCCCGTTCCATGGGCAGAATGACGTTTGAACCACTTTAAGTTTGAACGATGTGCAGATTAGCGGGGGTCAAATTAAAAAGTGTTCAGATTAGATGGGGTCAAACCAACGAGGGTAGACGGTAGTTCCTCCAATAATTCCTCCAGGAATTTCTTAAAAATTCTTCGAAAATTCTTCCAGGAATTTCTCCAAGAATTCTGTCAAAAATTCTTCCAAGATTCCCTCTAGAGATTTTTCTATTCCTTTAGGATTTAGGATTTAGGATTTTATGTCGAGAGCACAGCGAGCAGTAACGGTCAAAATGTAGTCCGAAGAATATTCCCAGAACGATTGAGCTGTGGTTGATCTTCCTTCACTAATTCAGTAGTATCGTATTCAGGAAAACACTGTCACACACACTAATTTATTGTCTTCTGCTTAATTTATTACACTTATACTTAGTTCATTTACTTATTACTAAAAATCTATTGAGTTCACACTATTCAAAGATTTCACAATACTGTAGATATAAGGATGGCGCAGAGATCCACTTCGTGTAATGGCGCCAAGATGGTGCTTCGGTGCAGAAAAATTTAGGATTTTTTCCAGGAAATCCTTCAAAAATTTCTTCCGAAATGCCTACAGGAATCCTCCAGGAATCCCTGCAAGGATTCCTTCAGGAAAACCTCCAGAAATTCCTCCAGGAAGACATCCACCAAGAATTCCTACAACAATCCGTTAAAGAATTCCCTTCCAAGAATTTCTTTAGCAATACCTCCAAGACTTCTTTCAATAATTCCACCAAAAATCTATCTAGGAATTTCTCCAGGAATTCCTTGAAATTTTTTTTTCAAGAATTTCTCCAAGAATTCCTTCAAGAATACTTCCAGGAATTTTTTCAAAAATTTCTTGAACAAATATCTGGAGGAATACCTAGAGTAGTTTCTAAAAGAATTCATGTAGGAATTCCTGGAGTAATTCCTGAAGGAATACCGGAAGTATTTGCTGGAGGATTTTCTGGAACAAAAAAAAATCCTAAAGCAATTTCTGGAGGAATTCCTTGAGTATTTCCTGAAAGAAATCCCTGTAGGAATTCCTGGAGGAATTCCTTGAGGAATGACTGATGGAATTCCTGGAAAAAAAATCTGGAGGATTTCGTGGAGGAATTCATTAGGGAGTTCTGGAGGAATCCTTGGAGGAATCTCTAGAGAATTCCTTCGAGTTGTTACGGGAAAAATTTATGGAAGAAGCTTTGGGGGAATTAGTAGATGAATTCCTGAAGGAGTTTCATGAAGAATACCAAGCGAAAGCCTTGGAAGCATCCCTTGATGAATTTCTTGAGAAGTCCGTGAAGGAATTTTTGAATGAATTTGTGATGCAATTCCTAAAGGAATTTTTGGTTGTATTCGTTGCGGAATTCCTGGAGGAACCCCTATAGGAATACCTGGAGCGATTCCTAGGGGAATCATTAGATAAATTCCTGTAGGATTCCCTGGACATTACCTTCAGGAATCCCTGGAGAAAACTTTGAAGGAATTCAGGAAGGAACCCTGGAGAAATCCTAGGAGGAATTCCAGGTGGAATCCTTGTAGGATTTCCTAGTGGAATTCTGGGATGATTCCCTGCAGTTTCATGAAAGAGATTCCTTGAATTACCCCTAGAGCAATTTCTGGAGGAATCCCTAGAGGAATTTTTGTAAGAATATCTGGAGGATTTCCTGAATTTTCTTGAAGAAATCTCTTGTGGAACTCTTGGAGGATTTCCTAGTAGAATTCCTTGAGGAATCCTTGAAAGAATACCTGAATAAATTCTTGAAGGGATTACTGTAGAAATTCCTGGAGAAATTTCTAATAGCAATTATTAGAGGAACCTCTGGAAGAATCCTTTTAGGAATTCCTAGATAAATTCCAGCCCAAGTAACGTTTTGATGACCAATAAGTTTTAAGAACCGTCATAAAACCTTATACCTTTTATTTTAGTTTTATGATGGTTTTAAAAATCTCTTCTAGACTATTTGACTCAAGATTTGACTTAACAATGTTATTTGGGCAGGAGGATTACTGTAAAAATTCCTGAAAAAATCCCTGAAGCAATGCCTGGAGAAGAAATTCTTGGAAAAATCGTGAAGGAATCCCTGAAAAAATCCTAGCAGAAATCCGTAGAGGGAGTCCTAGAGGAATCCTTTGAAAAATCCCTAGAGGGTTCCCTTGAGTAATTCTTATAGGAATCTGTGAAAAAATGCCTGGAGGAGGCCCTGGAGCAATTTCTGGAGGAACCCTTGGAGAAATTCCAGGAGGAAGTTCCTGGAGGAATTCCCGCAGGAATATCTAGAGGAGTTTCCGGAGGAATCTCTAGAGGATTTTTGGTCAATTGTTTAGAAATATTCCTAGAGGCATTCCTGGAGGAATATTTAAAGGAATTCCTGCAAGAATCCCTGCAAGAATCTCTGGATGAATTTTTAAACTTCCCAATGAAATTCCTGCAGATATTCTAAGAGTAACCCCTTGAGGAATCCTAGGAGGATTTTTTGAGGAATTCTCAGGAAGAATTACTGAAAAAATCGCAGACGGAGTTCCTGGAAAAATCCTGAAGAAATCCTAAGAAGAGTTCGGGGGAAATCCTGGAGGAATCCTAGTAGCAATTTTTCTGAAGGAATTTTTAAAGAAACCCCAGCAAGAATCCCGGAAGCAATCTCAAAGAGGTATGTCTAAAGAAATTCCTTAACAATTTCTGTAGGAATTCCCGGATGAATTCCTGCAAGAATTCCTGAATGACTTCCAGAAGGAAGTCCACTAGGAATCCCAAGAAACCTTGGAGATTTTTTTTAATAATCCCTTGAGTTATTCCTAAAAAAATCTCAGAAAAATTTGCCGAGTGAATCCCTGAAGGAATTCCTGACGGAATCTTTGAATGAATTTTCGAGGGAATCTCTGGAGGAAGTCTTGGAAAAATACCTGAAGAAACCCCTGGAAGAATCCCGGAAGCAATCCCATGAGGAATTTCTTAGGAAATCCAAGGAGAGCTTTCTAAACGAATTCTTGAAAAAAATTCTGTAGGAATTTATATGTGCAGTAATTTCTGAACGAATTATTGAAGGAATCATTGGATGAACTCCTATAGGATTTTCTGTAGAATTCCTGGATGAAATCACCCCGGAAATACTTCGAATAATTCCAGATGTAATTATCGGAACAATCTCTCGCGGAATTCTCGAAGAAATATATGGAAAAATCCCTGAAAAAAAATCTGAAGGAATACCTGCAGAAATACCTAAAAGGATTTAAGGTGAAATTTCTCTTGGGAATCCCTGAAAATAAATTGCTCGAAAAAAGCACTGGAACAATCACTGGAGCATCCTTTGGAAATATTCCAGGCACTAGCGTGCACAGGGGTAGAAACTCTTGGAGGAATTCTCGAAGGAAGTTCTAAAGAAATTACTGGAGGTTTTTGTTTCAGAAATTGCTGAGGAATTTCTGGAGAAATTTCCTGGAGGAATGTCTGAAGGAACTTCTGGAAGAATTGCTAAAGGCATTTCTGGGGGATTTTTGGATGAATTTCTTAACTAATTCTTAGAGGAATTCATGGATGATTTCCTGAAGGAGGAATTCCCGAAGAAATTCATGGAGAAATTCCTGTAGAAATCCCTGGATGGATTCCGGGAAAATTTTCTTGAGGATTTTTTGGAGGAACCCGTGGAGGAATGCCTGGAGGAAATCTTGGAGGAATTCATGAACGAATCCGTGGAGGAGTCCCTTAAGGAATCCCCTAAGGAAACCTGGAAGAATTTGTGGAAGTATCTCTATAGATTGTAACAAGTATTCCGATAGAAACTTTATATCTAGGAATTCCTTCTTAGTTTATGAAATCATCTTCAAATCTAGCATCGACAATTGTCCAGCATTAAAATTCTTTTACAATGACATTTATATATTTAAGTAAATATTAATGATAGGAATTATTTTCCGCATTGCCTTGAAATCATCCGGACCCTTCTCTAGAATCCCAATACCTATTGGCGATGTTATCACCACAGCATGTTGAAACCCCTTCTTGGGAATTCATATTTCGTGTAACACCATGATTCTATTTTGCACTATGATCATATCTTGCACCATCCCCCCCCAAGCAAGATTCCTGCGCACGCTAATGATTCCAGGAGAAATTTCCGGAGGAATGTGCGATGAGATGAAATCCTTAAAGGGAAGGTTTAAGGCCAATTTTGAGTTAAAATTTTCGGTATATAAAAATTCGATAAACACTAACAGAGCCAAACAATAAACCATGATGTATCTTTCAAAAGGGTTAAATATTCGTCATTTAGGCAAATATGTACAACTATTTGTGAAAACCATGCTAATCTTTGCATATGATATATATGCTTGTCTTTACAGGAAGAGGAAATCAGTAGCATTAACGAACGCATAATTGCTTTTGTTAAAGAACACAAAGTTCTTTTTGACAAAACCATGCGAGCTTACAAAAATAACAATACGCGGAACAAACTTTGGGCAGAGCTTGGATCAGAGCTCAACATGGACGGTAAGATTATAAGATTATTGAATCTGTTTGTACACTAATATTTATATTTTATTTTATAGTTAAATCTTTAACAACGCGTTGGAGATCATTAAGGGATCGGTTCGTCAAGGAATTGAAAATTGCAGATCTATGTCATCGATCAGGCGCAGAGGCAATCGACGAAGGCGATAATTGGGAGTTTATGGAGCACATGGCATTCTTAAAAGAACACGTTGCTAAAAGGAAGTAAGTGCTCTTTATTTCATGATTTGATCGACAAACGGTTTCTACATTCAAAATAGATAACATGAACCCATTAACCACAGGCAAAAAAGTGAAATACATAGGGTAATGGCAAAATTTTGGACGCCTGGGAGAGCATTAGTTTGAATTTAAGTCAGAATCAAGCAGATGCAGAGGGTGTTACACATAATGATGTTTGACAAATTGTGGTCAAAATCATCGTTTATGAAAACATAAACCCACAATACCACCGAGTCTGCCAGAGATTTCTCTAGATTTCTTTGCAAAAATGTTTGCTGGCAGACTCTTGTAGATCTTCATTATGCAATTGATTAATTTTGCATATTGAAAAAAATGGCACTTTTAAGTACTCTTAAATATATAACTTAAGGAACGAAGCAAATGCGATCCGTGTAATTTTCTTTATCCCTAAAATTCTAGATTGAGTTTAAATAAGGGCGAAAGTAACATGAGAGAGTTCTCTTCATCGACTCTCTCTTCTGCAAATTAAAGTGACAAGATGCGAATTCAATCGAACTTTTTTACACTTAAACGCTAGATTGCATCGCAACCTAGCGATTTATGACCAAAAAGTTCAACCATACTTGCATCTTGTCACTTTAATTTGAAAAAGAGAGAGTCGATGAAGAGAACTCTCTCATGTTACCTTCGCCCTTATTTAAACTCAATCTAGAAATGTCAAATTATTTAATTCTTGGTTTACTCTTTTTTTATCGTTTTTCTGGGTGATGGTAAAATTTTTGGTGTAGCAATGCTGAGTATAGCATTGATTCTAAAGATACTAGCAAAGACACGAATTGTTCCAATTGAAATTCCAAATTTACTTTTAATGTCATTCCAATCGAGCAGAAGACCTGTCAAACGCACTTTAAAGGCATTGCTCGACAGCATCATGGTCATGATGCTGAAACCGTCATCAGCAACAAAAATCAGCAGATTTCGTGTCTTAGCATATAGTGTCTTCAATCGATTCCATATGCTCCATAAGGACGTTTGGCATAATGCTGTTTGGCATAAATGACACTTGGGATAAAGGATATTTGTCATATATTGTAGATTGCTGAATATATTCGCGCATATCGCTACGGCTATTTGGGCCTGTAATCTCGAAATGAAATAATTTGTATTAGCATTGTTAATTTGCCATTTGATAAAGGGGGCTATAGTGGTTTCGCAGCGTGGTGTCACGAACACTAATGCAAATCTACTGGTTGAAAAAATGCCCATTTGATTTTGCTGGGAACAGCTGATCTTTGTTTACTATTTTCAACCAATAACTTAAGTGGTGTTCGTGTAATGCAGCGTGTACGTACACGCAACACTACTAAAAGCAGAAACCACTATATGCGTGTTTTATATTCAGTGCTGAAAATTTCATTTCGTTATATCTAAATTCAATCACCTCCAGCTCATTTAAGAAGCTGAACCTGAATATCATTGGCATTTTTCAATGGTAGCCGTGACATTTACCTTAAATATTAGAAAATGTTTATATTTCTACAAAAAATAATCGGGAACCTCGTATAAAATGCGGGAAAAATGTAGAAACATTTAATATCTCTGATCATCCTTAACTCAGTTAACTCAAATGCCCTTCAAACATTAACAATGTGCTTTATGATTTTCAGGACTACGGCAAATTACGACGGGCCAAGCACAAGCGAGCACACTGAATTCCACGATATGGTCGAGGAACACCTTGAGCTGGACTCTCAAGGCACACCTTCGCGAACACCAACCTCAAGGAAAAGAAAGGGCGACGAAATCGACGACAAAATGTCGTCACTATTGGACAAGTTCATGGCGAACTCTTCCAATGCCGATGAAAAGCATGCGACATTCGGCAAGTTAGTGGCATGCAAGTTGTCGAAGTTTCCAGATCATATTGCCGATAGAGTCGAAGCCGAAATTTTGAATGTAATCTACAACGCTGCCGAAAATTACAGGACAGAAACAAACAATTTGTGATAAGTTTGACATGTAAGCTAAATTGATTATTTTATCTTTTTAAATAAAAATCGGAGCTTCACCGATTCATTTTAACGACACTTAAGATGCAAGTACCCACGTTCAAATATCTGACCAATCATCAGTAATCACAAATTTTAGGAAACCCTCCCAGAATTCTTCCATGAATTACTCTCGGGATTCCTCCGGGGATTCTCACATGCAATCCTCCATGAATTTTTCCCATGGTTCCTCCAGAGTTTCCTCCTGGAATTCCCTCATGCATTACTCTTAGAAGTTCCTCTAAGAATTCCTCCCGGGATTCCACCCACGATTTTCCCCAGATTTCTTTCAGGAATTCCTGCCGTGATTTCTCCAAGAATTCATCCTGGGATTCCCTCCGGAATAAGTATAAAAATTTCTTCCTGGATTCCTCCCGGAATCTCTCGGGAAGACTCCATGCACTCCTCCTGGGATATTTCCAGGAATTCCTCCCCTCCCAGGACTCATCCAGGATCTTCACGGAATTTCTCCTAGGATTCCTTCCTCTCCTAAGGGGAGAATCCAGGCATACCTTCCGAGATTCCTTCACAAATTTCTCCCGGGTTTTGTTAAGAAATTTCATCCAGGAATTTCTCCCGGGATTTCTGCAGGAATCCAGATTCAGAATGCCAAAGCCAGAAGGATACGTTGGACTTGCATGGTGAAGCCTCGTGGCCGTGCGATTAGCGTCACCGACCGTGATGAACACTTTCCGCAAGAATTTTTCTTCGTGTCCGTTGTCTAGTGTTAAGTTTCGTTCAGTCTGTACAGCCTCAAAATGAAGACGGTGTCCGTGTCTTTTTGTTGCAAGAATGCCGAACAACAACCCTGCAAATATTGTGTTCGCAGGAAATCAGGATGGCACAAGACAATGTGGAGTATAACGGACAAGGTGAGGGTGAGCTGATCAGGTCGAGAATGATTTGGCGAGTATGTGACGTTGGAGAGAAGCAGCACACGAATTATACAGATGAATTGCGATTTTTTGTTTAATTATGTAAATTTTTATTTATCAACCTTTTCTTTAAATACATTAGATGCAGTATGTTCGGATTTTGCTTAAAATTTCATTCCATTCAAACCGGCGCTTAGTGATTAATGCGGTGGGTAAAAACAAACTCGCTCAACAGATTTCGCACTTCGAAAGCTTTTTGGGAGCTATTATTACCCCTGACCATTCCAGAACATCCTTCTAGAGGTTGGCTTTCGTTTCTCCAATCTCCAGGTCTAATTACTTCTCCTTCCGCATTAAAAGTATCGGTAAACGTTTGAGGGCAATAAACATCGTTATCAGATTCCTTTAAGTAATTATGTAAAACAATAGAAGCCAAAACGATCTTTTCGGCGTTTTTTGGCAACATTACCAGTGTCGTCTTCAGTATTCTCCATCGAGCAACCAGAATCCCAAACGCGTTTTCAATAGTTCGGCGAGCACGTGATAGCCGTTTATTGAAGTTTTCCCGGATCGGTGGAAGAAGTTTACCGGGGAAGGGTCTCATTAAGTTAGGTTTAAGCGGGAAAGCTGCATCACCTACTATGTAGTGAGGTATTTCGATATCCGAATTCGGCAAGCACGCTGCAGGTGGGAGATTCAGTGACCCGTCAAACAAACGTTTACCGAACTCCGAACTTGCAAACACCCCTCCATCACTGTTTCCTCCATAGGCTCCTACATCTACTGACAGAAATTTGTAGTCAGCATCGCAGACCGCCATTAAATTGATGCTGTGCTCTCCTTTGTAATTAAAGAATTGTGATCCGGAGTTTGGGGGACATTCAATCTTGACGTGTTTTCCGTCCACAGCCCCACAGCAGTTTGGCAAATCCCACTGCTGGTAGAACTGTGTAGCATTCCTCGACCAATCCTCCGTCGTTAACTCTGGCAGAAATGCGCCCTTCAGTTCGGACCATAGCACGTCACAAACCTCGTGGATGATGCTTCTGGAAGTACTTTCGCCGATTTTGAAGCTCCACGACAAAAACGGGATGTCTGGTCCATGGGCGAGAAAGCTAAAAAAATTTAAGCATGTCAATTTATGGAAAAATGCATAGAAGGGAAATGCTCACATTAATGTGTGGAAAAGGCGGAACTCAGGGCTAAGCGGGGTCCTTAAAGAGCTCTTTTCCAGCTTATGCTGAATCTTTGCCAAAAGAGACCGGAATGCTTCAGGGCTCATCCTTGTGGCTCGAAAAAACTTTTCAGGATTCTGAACCATCGTGTTGAAGTTCGCAACATAAAATCCACATTGCGCTCGGTCCTGCAGAAGCGGATGTACCCACCATCTTCTTGTTGTATCCTTGGATCGTGTACGCTGCCGATATTGTTTGAAAATTCGGTACAAACCGTAAATTGCAACTAAAACCGTGATATCCATTACGGAATAGCTGAAAACTTTGAAACGACAAGAATCCGTTGTTTACACGTTTTACGTATCATTCAACGTATGCAATGTGCGTAGGTTTTCCGTTTTGCGTGCGTTTACATTTTTAGTACCAACCGGATCAACCGGATTGCCAAACGCAAACTTAAACGCAAACGCAACGTACCCATTGTGCTCCGGCCTTAATAGTTATTTATGTAACGAGTTGTAAAAAGTTGATTTTTTCAACACGAGTCGTACATTTATCCAACGAGGCTTGCCGAGTTGGATAAATACGAAGAGTGCTGAAAAATCGAGTTTTGCAACGTGTTCCATACAAAATTTAATGCAATGATTTTTTTCATTATACAACTCATTTGAGTTGCATAATGTTCATAACTCGGTTCATAATGAGTTGAATAATGAAAAATAGTTGCATAATGTTCATAATGCAACTCATTTGGGTTGCATTATGAACATTATTCAATTCAATTCAATTAAATTTATTTTTCTGTAGTTGAAGGAAAACACGTGTGGTTGCAACGGAATGACAAACTAGAATGATTTATTAATCTTAAATAATTCAAGGGTTACTATGACCAACATCCCCCCTTAACCCTGAATTTGAGAAACCCCAAGTGATTTTCTTGCTTCTCGGAGTTTCGGATACGGAACCGGCTTCGTCAGGACATCCGCCAGTTGAACTTCGGATGGAACGTGTTGAAGGGCAATAGATTTCTGCTCCAACTGCTCCTTGACGAAATGATGACGCAGATCGATGTGTTTCGTCCGCGCCGAGTAACCGACTTCTTTTTCGGCTAAACACATTGCACTTTTGTTGTCGCAACGCATTTCAACTGTAGTAGTGAGGCCACTGAGCTCTGCTCGGAATGAGCGCCACCATAGAGCTTCCTGACCCGCGGCTGCGATCGCCATGTACTCTGCTTCCGTCGTGGAGAGAGCAACGGTGGGTTGTCTTCTGCAGCTCCATGCAACTGCACCGCCCGAGTGCTTGAAAACGTAACCTGTCATGGACCGTCTGGTCTCTGGATCGTTTCCCCAGTCTGCATCCGAATACCCGTGGAACGATTCTTCACTTTCGCTACTGTAGACTAACTTCATATCCTTCGTTCCTTTCAGGTACCGCAGAATGCGTTTGGCTGCCGTCCAGTGAGCTTCTCCCGGGTTGCTGTTGAAACTGCTGACTGCATTGACCGCGAATGCTATATCCGGTCTGGTGCGCTGAGCCACGAACTGCAATCCACCGACGAGTTCGCGAAAAGGTACATTCGCCATCCTCTCGACTTCATCGGGCGATTTCGGGCTCATTTCCTTGCTCAGTTTCTGGCTTGCATCGAACGGCGTGGAAACGGGATTGCAGTCATTCATTCCAAACCGTTCGAGCAGTTGCTCGATGTACTTCTCCTGGTCCAATGTGATCCTCCCGTCAGCTTGTGTGACCCGCATTCCGAGGATCTGCTCCGCGTAGCCAAGATCTTTCATCTGGAACCGGATCATTAGCTGCTGTTTCAACGCGTCGACTATTTCATCATCGTTGGCGAATACCAACATATCGTCCACATACACGGCCACGATGAGAATCTTGTCGCCGTCGATTAGGAAATACACGCATGAGTCCATCTTCGATTGCTGCAGACCGATTTCCCTGAGTACATTATCGAGCTTCTTGTTCCATACGCGACTCGCTTGCTTGAGTCCGTAGAGCGCTTTCTTCAAACGACACACCTGGCCGCCGGGGATTGCGAAGCCTTCTGGTTGCTCCACGTAGATCTCCTCATCCGTCAAGTCGCCTTGAAGAAAGGCCGTCACTGCGTCGAGTTGGTGGATCTTCAATCCTAATCTCGCTGCTACTGCCATCAGGTAGCGGACCGTGGAGTACCGGACCACTGGAGAATAGGTTTCTTCATAGTCGACTCCTTTGATTTGCGAGTAGCCCTTCGTCACAAATCGCGCTTTGTACCGCTCGATCGAGCCGTCCGCTTTCGTCTTCAGCTTGAACACCCATTTCGATTTCAGGGCCTTCCGCCCCGCCGGTAGGGCACAGAGCTCCCAGGTCCCATTGTCGCTGTGGGATTTCATCTCTGCCTCCATGGCTTCATGCCACCGGTTGCTGTCGTCACGCTGCATTGCTTCCGCAAACGTTTGCGGCTCATCGAGAAATACCTGAGATGGGGAAATGCTTTGAGGGACGGCACTGAAGCTCAACTGAAAATCATTGTACTTGCCTGGGATACGGCGCTCCCTGCCACTGCGCCTTACCACACATTGGGGGTCCTCTGGTTGTGGAGGGAGCGCAATTTGTGATGGGTCCGACAGCACTTCGCCTCCAGTTTCATTCGCTGGTAATGGTTCTGCTACGGTAGCTTCTCCGCCTTGCTCGGATTCCGGATCGGTGTCCACTGATGCCATCCGAAACTGTAGCATCTCTGGTTCGGGAGCTTCCAGTCGTTCTTCGCTGCTGCCTTCGTTCAGGAACACAACGTCCCGACTCACATACACCTTCCTGGATTTCGGATTGTAGACTCGATAGCCTTTCGTTCCCGCTGCGTATCCGACAAAGATGCCTTGCTCCGATTTCGGATCCCATTTCTTCCTTCTTACCTTCGGTATGTGCGTCATCACTCTCGTACCGAAAACGTGCAGATTGGATAGGTCCGGCTTCTTTCCGCTGAACTTTTCTTCCGGGGTCACTTGAAGACCTTTCGTTGGTGAACGGTTCACGAGGTAGCACGCTGTTCCAACCGCTTCGGCCCAAAACGATTTCTCCAATCCTGCATCAAATAGTAGGCAACGAGCACGTTCCACGAGGGTCCGGTTCATCCGTTCTGCCAGACCATTTTGCTCCGGATTATGCGGCACACTGGTTTCGTGTCGGATTCCACATTGCCGCAAATATCGCTTCATGTCATGATTCACGTACTCCGTCCCGTTGTCACTTCTCAATCGCTTCACTCGCCTACCTGTTTGAGTCTCTGCATACGCTTGAAAATCTTTGAAGCATTCCAGCACTTCCGTCTTCGATCGAATGAAGTAGATGAAGCACTTCCTGCTGCAATCGTCGACGAAGGTAAGGAAGTACTTGCTGCCTCCTACGGAAGTCGTTTCCATGGGACCACACAGATCACTGTGGACGAGATCCAACACCTCTGCTGCTCTGGCCCCTTTGAATTTGAACGGTTGACGTTGATGCTTCCCTTCCAAGCACGGAATGCACGCCGGCATATCGGATTCGTCGAATTGCACACCACAGACCATACTGCGAAGTTGCTTCAAACTGTGTGCATTCAAGTGCCCCATGCGGCGATGCCATAATCCGATGTCCTCCTTGGGCGTCGCGATGCACGATACATTTCTTCCGGTTTGGCGGAGACGATATAGTCCGCCTTGCTGATCACCAACAGCCACAATCCGACCGGTCTGGTCGAAAACTTCACACACGTCCTTGGAAAACACCACCTGATGACCACGACTGCAGATCTTGTGCACGGATAAAAGATTCATCGCCAGTTCCGGAATGCACAGCACTTCCGAAACATCGAGCACTTCGGTTGCATCACCCAAGTCGGCTTTGATTACCACGTTGCCCTTAGCAACGACTGGTGTCTCCATGTTGTTTGCAACTATGACACTATCACTCACCTCTTCTGCTTCTTTCAGATCCGATTTGTCCCGACACATGTGGGACGACGTGCCAGAGTCGAAAATCCATTCATCTGTACTGGCGCGCTGGTGCTGTACCATGAAGGCCGAGTGTCTGTCGAATTTCTTCGGTGCTTGCTGGCTGCCTCTACGCTGTCCCTTTGGCTCCGACTTGCCTTCTCGTTGGCACTCAGATGCGTAATGGCCCGGCTGGTTGCATCGGAAGCATTTCACATGGCTCTTGTCCGGCTTGGATGACTTCGGCTTCGTCCTGGATTGTCCATAGAATGCCCGACCCGACTCGCTTCCAACAGAGTCGTCAGGCCACTTCACGTCCTGGAGAATCTTCGCCCGTATCGTATCGGCTCGCATCTGGATCCCGGACGCTTCCAGGCCCATGATCATGGGCTCATACTGTTTCGGCAAGCCCATCAGCAGAATGCTGGACATCCACCGATCGTTCACCTCGAAGCCAATCTGCGACAGTTTGTGCCTGGTGGACATCAGCTGGTTGACGTAGTCCTCCACCGTAGCACAATCCACTAACTTTACTCCGGTCAGTTGCCGAAGTAGTCCGAATTCCCGGATGTATCCGCTGTCCTGGAAAGCCGCCTGCAGACTGTCCCATGCTTCCTTGGCTGTCGCTGCGTTCTGGACGAGACTGTAGTTCGTCGGGTCGATGCTCAGACAAATTGTTGCGAGCGCCCGCTCCGATAGCTCTTCCGACGGATTTGGTGTCTTGATTGCTGCCCATGTTCCTTCCCGGATCATAACCATCTTGATGGCGAAGGACCAGGAGCTGTAGTTTTCCTGCCCTCGTAACCGCTCTGCCAAAGGCAACGATAGGCTTCCTCCCGCTGGTAGGATTCTTGAATTCGTCGCCACCGGTGCTCCTCCAACCGAATCCGCTTGCTGGCTTCCTGCTCCTGCTGTTCCGGCCGGACCTCCGGCGCCTGGAAGTGCTTCTGAGCTGCTACCGTTCATGCTTCGTGTTGGAGTTCTCTGGAGCGACATCAATTTTCTTCTTGTATAAAAATCTTGAAAGTTTCAGTTCTTCACATCGGCGAAAAAATTTTCTTCAACTGTTTGTCCGTTGCTATGGTGCCACAGGCCCATAACCTGAAGGAAAACACGTGTGGTTGCAACGGAATGACAAACTAGAATGATTTATTAATCTTAAATAATTCAAGGGTTACTATGACCAACAGTAGTCGATAATACTATTTTAAAGAAAGAACTTAACATTAACAATTCAGAGATTTGGATAACCTTACAACTGAGAACAATTCAAATTCAATAATAGAGACGTATGTACAACATTTAGAAATTGCTAGCTACGAGTAGCTTTTTTAGGGAAAACGAGTTTAAGATTGAAAAATCTAGGGTTTTTTCAATCTTAAACTCGTTTTCCCTAAAAAAGCTACTCGTAGCTAGCAATTTCTAAATGTTGTACATACGTCTCTATTATTGAATTTGAATTGTTCTCAGTTGTAAGGTTATCCAAATCTCTGAATTGTTAATGTTAAGTTCTTTCTTTAAAATAGTATTATCGACTACAGAAAAATAAATTTAATTGAATTGAATTGAATAATGTTCATAATGCAACCCAAATGAGTTGCATTATGAACATTATGCAACTATTTTTCATTATTCAACTCATTTCAGTTGCATAATGAACCAGGTCGGAAAAATTGGCCATTATGATACTTAAATGAGTTACATAAAATAGAAATTATGATACTGAATTGCATTAAAAATATTTATTATTTAAATATTGTATTGCGATTTTTTTTTCACTTAGAGCCGATGCACACGAGCGTTAATTGACGCTGCGTGAATTCACGCTGCGTCGCCGCAGCGTTCCTGTGGGGCATGCGTTGACATTGCGTGCCGCACACGGTGCGGCGCGGTTGCGGTGCGGTAGCGTTGCGTTCTCGTGTGCATCCTCCCATTTGATTGTGTGTAACTCAGGACGCACTTGCGTGCACGCTGCGTGGACGCGCCGCCCGTGTGCATCGGCTCTTAGACTTCAGTCGAAGACGGCTAATATAATCCTGGAGCTCGATTTGAATAGGTCGTATGTGCTTTCGTCGATATAAAATTCGATCAGTTGGATTCGCTTATTGAAGCGAAAGCTGTTCGAATTAAACAGAACTTATACATACAGTCGATTCCTTACAAAACAGACTTTCCGTTCAATCACTAAAAGTCCTCGAAAAATAATTAATATTGCTACAGTAACTAAAATAAACTGATCGATTTTTATATCGACAAAAGCACATACGACCTATTTAAATCGAGCTCTAGAATCATTCTTTTTTGATGTTCAGTAGTAGGTCGCTTTTCGTTAATTTCAATTCTGCTATTTGATTCATATTATTTCCTAATTTAGCTGCCAGGTCCGCTCTATCGTTCCCTAACAGTCCGATATGTCCAGGTATCCGGTATCCATTGAATAATTATTGTTTTTTGTAAAGATTTATTTCTGTGATTAATTTCGTTTATTAAGTAGTTTTCGGTAGTCTCTTTCTGTTTTAGTAATTCTGTTGCACTTTTTGAATCAGTTAAATTGACCGGATATGAGCCTCTGCACGAATCTGGCGTACTGCTCACTCCCACAGAAAACTTAAAAACAGTTCGCACAGTAAAAGTCAAATGTGACTTTTACTGTGCGCGCTGTTTTCAAATTTTCTGTGGGAGTGAGCAGGACAGGGCAAATTCGTGCAGAGGCTCATTCTATATTCTGTTCTGGACGTTTCTTGGCCTTGTTGTTTACACAATTTCTGTAAGAGTGAAAGAGAAGGAGAGAATTTCATGCAGTGACCTATACGATGTCAACAACGGACTCACACGGGGGGCCAATCCACGCTAAGAAAATTTTAGAAAGACTCACAATAAGGCGTACACCGGGAGAAATTTTTCAAATAAGCTTAACATGTTTATCTATAATTTTTCATATTTTTTGATAATTTTCAATGCAAACTTGATTATTGAAGCATAGATACATTTATTCTTGTGTCATTAAAACGAAAAGCATGTTGAAAAATCAGAAAACACTGTGAAATATGAATAGGAAATGTGATGGAAAATGTTTGCATCGATTTTTCTCAATGTTTACGTTCTGAGGATAGGTCCTTTTCAAATGTAACGCGAGATTTGAATGAAATTCTAAACTCCAACTGGAATTTTCGAAGCACTGGTGATTCTAAATTCCAACTGGAATTTTCGAAGCATTGGTGACAGAAGGATAGGTAAACAAAAACAATTGATTGATGCACCAAGCGAAAAGAAGAAGAAGTTTTGACATCCAAGCGGGGCCCGGCGCAGCCGGGCCTACTCCAAATCGTCATACACTTATCGTTTTCCACTCATCTGCCAAAATGTCGTTTGTGTCTGTTGGTGTTAGTGAAGTCATTCGTTTAGAAAGTTGTTTTTTTTGCGTTTCTTGTTTACGTCCCGCATTTGGAAAACCAACGGTTTTTTGTTTTGCATTTTTCAGTTATTGAACGAAATGTAGGGCGGGCTGAGCTGGTTCTTGAAGAGTGGCCATGAGTGACCGGAAGAACCATCTTCGATGCCAGCGGAGGTGTTTGGGAAGATGAAATCTTCAGGTGAACGAAGAGATTGCGAAAGGTCAGATACCGGGTTCCCCTGTATAGATTTTCATCTATTCTAAAAGGCACTGAGTACTCGAGGAAAATCTGGATCAATTCAGATCTGGAATCGCTGCCACAAAATATGTCGAATGTCCAAAGTGCACAACAAGTTGAAAAATGTAGCTTTTTACCAGTCTGCATAAAACAAAATTCGTGAATTGCGTATGAAGAACACGTTTGATGCCGGAATCGAAGCAGCTTCGGGTGCGAGAAAAAGCCTACAAGGAAAAATCTCCGCTGTACAATTATGGATCTGCGCGGAAATACCCAACATGCAGTTTAGATTCGTCGGTGGTTTAGATCCGCTCCCGGACCACACACAGGAGGACATTTCCAAAAACGTGACGCCGCTCATTCAGTCAGCCCGAAACGGGTGCAGTGTGTGTATCTTTGCATATGGGTAATTTGGATTTGATTTTCAACGCGGTCAGGATTACAAACATCCTACATAGAAATACGAGGTAGGTACGTGTTTCCGAAAAAGATTTTCCTTATTCCCGTTTTTGCGACCATGAAGTCATTGCTTCCGACAAGTTGAACTTTTGCGACATGCCTCAAATTGAGTTGAAGCCTTGCCTAAGATAACTCTAGAATTTAGTAGCCACTTAATCTGACCTTAATGCAGTCTCATATTGTCGGGCCGCCACCAAACCGGACTTCGCACAATCAAGTCGCGACGCGACCCAACTCGCGACGTTTTTTAATCATGTCAAATGTAGTGCGCATCCTTCCCGTTGTTGTCAGCAACACAGCGCACTAGATGCGAAACAGTTGCGACACTTGTGGACCAAGAAAATGGCAATTTTTGATTGAATGTTGGTCTTGATTCCAACCGGATAGACAATACTATTTGATACATTCTAAGTATGATCCTAAGTGTTAGAACTACACTAGATTCTATGTGATGCAAATGCAAGTCAAATGCATTTTGGGATTATTTTGCGCTTCCTTAGCTCATTCCAAGTTTAGGAGTATACTAGATTCTATGTGATGCAAATGCAAGTCAAATGCATTTTGGGATTATTTTGCGCTTCCTTAGCCAGTGATGGAAAACAGTGAGGAATGCAGCTGAGTAGACACAAACGCAAAGCTATCCTACTCGTGAACAACAAAAGCCAGAATATATTCGCACTTCCTTCACTCGCGAGCTAACGAAGCTGGTCGCACTCGTGATAGATTCGCGAAGCAGCTCTGAACATTTTTCAATTTTGTGAAAAAACGAATTTACGCGGCCGACAGATGAACTTTTCAGGAACAATAAAGCGCAAAGCACTACTATCTGATGGATAATTACTTGTTTTGCTATTACAATCGCACTAAAATGTAATTCCCGCATCTCCACTTGATCTTCGCGAATAAAAATTCATGAGTGTTTTTGTTTTTGTTTTGCTTTATACTCGTGAAGCAAGCGGGTGCGAATAAACTCACACACGGCTTACTCTCGGCACCGTGAGTAAACCGTTTGTTGCTTTTACACTCGCGAGTTGATTCACGATGAGAGTATTTCCATCTCTGGGAGTATACTAGATTCTATGTGATGCAAATGCAAGCCAAATGCATTTTGGGATTATTTTGCGCTTCCTAAGCTCATCCCAAGCTTAGGAGTATACTAGATTCTATGTGATGCAAATGCAAGCCAAATGCATTTTGGGATTATTTTGCGCTTCCTAAGCTCATTCCAAGTTTAGAAGTATACTAGAATTTATGTGATGCAAATGCAATTCAAATGCATTCTGAGATTATTATGCTCTTCCTAAGCTCATTCCAAGTTTAGGAGTATACTAGATTCTATGTGATGCAAATGCAAGTCAAATGCATTTTGGGATTATTTTGCGCTTCCTTAGCTCATTCCAAGTTTAGGAGTATACTAGATTCTATGTGATGCAAATGCAAGCCAAATGCATTTTGGGATTATTGCGCTTCCTAAGCTCATTCCAAGTTTAGGAGTATACTAGATTCAATGTGATGCAAATGCAAGTCAAATGCATTTTGGGATTATTTTGCGCTTCCTTAGCTCATTCCAAGTTTAGGAGTATACTAGATTCTATGTGATGCAAATGCAAGCCAAATGCATTTTGGGATTATTGCGCTTCCTAAGCTCATTCCAAGTTTAGGAGTATACTAGATTCAATGTGATGCAAATGCAAGCCAAATGCATTTTGGGATTATTGCGCTTCCTAAGCTCATTCCAAGTTTAGGAGTATACTAGATTCTATGTGATGCAAATGCAAGTCAAATGCATTTTGGGATTATTTTGCGCTTCCTTAGCTCATTCCAAGTTTAGGAGTATACTAGATTCTATGTGATGCAAATGCAAGCCAAATGCATTTTGGGATTATTTTGCGCTTCCTAAGCTCATTGGTGGGGCTGGCTCACCGACACTTCCGGTCCGCTTTAGTGCTTTATGCATCATTGTGGCCAGGTGTTGCTCTAGTTTTTCCAGCTGTATTGTAAAGCATGATCGGTGATCCTTGGCATTCTTGTGTAAATTAGGGTAGGTACTCGAAATGTTGATCGATCACCGATTATTGCTGGCAGATGCAGTGGAAAGTTTGTCTTAATACGTATCAATCGTCTCTGACAAACGAGAAAAACTGACCTCACTGATTACCTGTCTCTGAGCCAAATTTGGTATAGAGTCTTCAGTCTCCGATTCGCTTCATGTTTGATGGAGGTTTTTAATCCAATGGGTTACATAGCCGCTATCCGAATGAAGAGAGTAATGTTCCGCGTAATATATCACAAATCGAAAGAGGTACGGTACATTACGTGGAGCGGATATACTGAATTGGGTACCTGTTGGTTTTCCGAACCAACAAGTACTGGTACTGCAAGGGTTAATTTCCGTAAATATAACCACCGTTGAATGAAACGCAGAAACTTCACGTCGTAATTCGGTAGGTTATAATTTTCCTGGAGGGTAACAGTAGTTCATACAAAGATACATTATTAGTCTTACGTTTTGCGTACGCAGTTTTGGGGTTTAGCTTAAGTTAAGTAGATTTGTGCATGTCAATGATTGTCTTAGCCTAAGTCACTTACGTTTAGTCCCTTTTCTAGTCGAATTTAGTCGTAGTCTGCAATGTCGGGTTGGCACTGGCTCGGGAAACTAGATTTTAGGTTCATAATTAGCGATTGAAGAAATTCTACTTATAATTCCTTACCGATGCAGTTGATGCATAAATGCAATTCAGGTGTATGGTTATGCTCAACTGATCTGCTGGTGCTTAGGACCTTTAATGTACCTAGTGTATAAGCGGCATAGGTAATTCATAATTTAATTCACTATTTGTATAATATTTAGTTACCTGGTCTAAGGTTTAAACACTGATCGAGAAAATATTCAAATTTTGAAGAAAAACTAATCAATTAATTAGAACTTGGAGTGGATCAATTTTAGCAAACTCACTATCGCTTCTGCTTTGATTCTTTTTCTTCTCTACTCACCGGTTGACAACTGCTGTCATTACCTACCATCCCGGTATGATTTATATGTGTGTGTGGTGCAAGGTCGCTGTATAGAAGGTGCGCGCTGGCGACGAGAGGTTCGCCAACACTCCCCCCGGTACGCCGATCTCCTGGTCGGCTACTGCTTCTCGCGTCTAACATCCAATACAGCTAACTTTACCACTGGTCTTTCGTAGACACCAGCAGCCGTCCTCACCGTCGCTGATCTCACCTCTCCATCTCGGCCGCGACGGGTTGCGATCACTCTCCCTTTCGGCCAGCAGTTACGAGGGAATGTCGAGTCCACAATAATTACTATGTCGTTGACTTTTACCGGTAATGAATCAGAGTTGTACCATTTTGTTCTTCTAGTAATTTCCGGTAGATACTCAGCAATCCATCGTCTCCAAAATTGGTTAGCGATGACCTGAGACGTACGCCAGCACTGACGCACGATGGTACTACTGTCGTCGAGTACGGTGAGTGGTTTAGACCCGTTGGATGTTCCCAGCAAAATATGGTTAGGGGTGAGTGCCGGAGCAGCATTGTCTGCTATCGATACATGTGTGAGAGGTCTTGAATTGAGCGTGTTCTCGATTTCCAGCAATGCATTACGTAAAACTTCATCTGATGGTCGACGTGGCAGATTCAGGGCTTTCAAACTGTTCTTCACACTACGGATAAGCCGTTCCCAGCACCCACCCATATGGGGCGACATTGGCGGGTTAAAACACCAGGCAGTTTGTGAACTGATGAACTCCTGCATAATAGCTTCGAGATCGAGCTCCTCTTCAACGCGGCTCAATTCTCTACTTGTGCCAACAAAATTGGTACCTCGGTCGCAGTATATATAACGAGGTGTACCACGGCGAGCTATCATGTTACGGATGGCCATCACGCAAGAATCTGAGCTAAGAGAGTGTGCTATCTCGATGTGCACTGCTCGTGTTGTCATACATGTGGCCAGCATGCCCCATCGTTTTTCGACCCTGCGACCTACGGCGACCTCCATTGGTCCAAAATAGTCGATTCCAACGTGAGTGAAGGGTCGAGTGTAGGCCGCTAATCTGGCATCAGGCAGATCAGCCATTATTGGAACGCTTGGCTTGGCATAATCGTTCTTGCAGCGTTGACAATTCCTTCTCACCTTGGCACAGGAAACACGTACTCGAGAAATTGAGAATCTTTGGCGTAGCTCATTGACCACAGTTTCCTGGTTGAGATGGTGATACTTGCTGTGGTAGTGGCTGATGATTAGAGTGGTTATGTGGTGGTCACGGGGCAGGATAATGGGATTCTTTGCTTCTTCAGTAATGAATGCACAGGCCGCAATACGGCCACGCATCCGTAATACTCCATTTTCGTCGATAAACGGAGTCGATTTAAAAAGCGAACTGCTTCGTGCGATCTGTCGTCCTTGGATGAGGGTAGCAATCTCTTCGGAGAATTCATCCTGTTGGGCTTCACGTATTAGGCTGTTTTCCGCCGCTCGCATCTCCTTCATGCAAAATGGACCAGTGTTGATAGGCTTATGGTGCAACTTACGTCGACAGTTTGCAGAAAAACGAAATAGGAATCCAGTTACGTTGACAAGACGCTTCCAGCTGGAATAGTCATTCACGCAGATTGCCGGCACCACTGCTGAAATATGCGCAACTGTATGTGGCCGGAGTTCCTCTTGTGTTGAATTATTGATCTCAATCTGCTGTGGCCAGTTGGACTCACTCCTTCCGAGGAATTCGGGGCCATTGAACCATCTGCTGTTGGCACGAAGATCTGGTTTTCCCTGCCATTTCGTGGCATCGTCCGCGACATTCTCCTTCGTGGGCACCCAGCGCCATTCAGTTGCTTCCGTGGAGTCAAGTAGCTCGCTAACACGATGTGCCACAAACTGTGTGAATCGACGGTGGTCTGAGTTGATACAACACAGTACATCTCGAGAATCGGTCCAGAAATAGCGTCGAGTTGCTTTGATAGACAATGAATCGGCGATGGTTTGTGCTAGTCTTACTCCGAGGATTGCGGCCTGCAGCTCAAGTCTTGGAATAGACTGAAATTTTAGAGGAGCGACTCTGGTTTTTGCTGCAACTATAGTACATTCCGTTTCGCCATCGCAGGAAAATCTGATGTACGATACGGCAGCAAACCCGTTCTCACTGGCGTCAACGAACGTATGCAACTCGATTTGGCCATCGACGAAGTTCTTAATATGATAGCATCGTGGTACTTCTACACATTCTAGTTCGGGAAGTACTTGTAACCAGAATTGCCACTTCAAAAACAAGGCATCGTTGATTTCATCATCCCATTGCGCTCCAGACCGCCAAATTTCTTGCAACAAGACTTTTAGGTAGATGAGAAAGTGGGCGACTAAGCCGAGGGGATCGAAAATTGACATTAGGATCCGTAGTACTTCTCGCTTCGTAGGACGCCGTTGTCCTTTTAAGAGCACTTCGTCGTGGCGGGTCCACCCTACTTTGTACGTAAACGAATCCTTCTCAGTGCACCACCAGAGTCCCAAAACCTTCTCCGTCACCAATTCGGCTGAGAGATCTAGATTCTTCGTTTTCACATCATCCTCTCCCAATGACTGCAGAACCGCTGGGGAATTGCTTATCCAATTGCGAATCTCGAATCCGCCCTGGGAATGAACATATCTGACTTGATTTGCCAAAGTGACTGCCTCCTCCTCCGTCTTCACGCTCACCAGCATGTCGTCCACGTAGTGCTTCTTGATTATAACGTCAACCGCCTGAGGATACTTCTCAACGAACCTTTCTGCGTTCAAATTTTTGACGTATTGTGCACTGCTAGGCGAGCAGCACGCTCCGAATGTCATGACACACATTTCGAACACGGCAATTTCTCCAGATTCATCCCTCCAAAAGAACCGCTGGCAGGCTTGATCTTGTTCCCGGATCTGTATCTGGTGGAACATCTCTCGTATATCTCCTGTGAGGCCAATCGGATGTTCGCGAAATTGCAGAAGTATGGAGAAAAGTGAACACAGTTGGTCGGGACCCTTCAACAGAACGGAGTTTAGTGATATCCCGAAGATCGCGGCTGCCGCATCCCATACGATTCTTATTTTTCCCGGCTTGTTCGGGTTTATCACCGGAAACACAGGTAGATACCAGGTACGTGAAACGGATTGATCTTCTTCTTCCTTGCTCAACTGTCGAATGTATCCTTTAGTTGTATAGTCTGTTATCTTTTGGCTCAAGGCTTTAGCGAGTTCCGGATCCTTGACCATACGCTTTTCCAGCAGGCGATATCTATGGAGCGCCATTGGCCGACTATCTGGGAGGCGAATATCATCATATCGCCACAACAATCCTGTCTCGTAGCGTTCGCCGTTGAAAGTAGTTAACGATTTCAGCATTCTACAGCTCCGTTGATCTTCAGAAGACAGTAGAGTTTCGCTCGACTTCACTACTCCCATACTATCGAGAGCGAAGTATTCCTTCATGGCCTGGTGCAGGTCTTCATCGGAATGGTCATCGCGGGATCCAACGTAGAACGAATGGTGAACCATGCTCGGTGCGTTATCACTGTCACTTCCACCGCATACAGTCCAGCCCAGGCGTGTCTTAATAGCTATAGGCTGTTCCAACTTTCCTTCGCGACACTGCAGAACAAGACTGACATGGGCGTGCTTTAGTCCGATCAGGATTCGAGGACGAGCGTCCTCGTATGACTTTATGGGTAAGCCCCGTAAATACGGATACTGATCCATCATCTTCACCGCATCAAGGGATTGACGTGGTAGCTGGAGCCCCTTCACCGTTCTCACTTCATCCAGTTTAAACCGTTTTGCTCCATCGTACTTGCCTGCAATCGATACAGTGATGACGCGGGAATCTTTCTCACACCTCTCGGTGCCGCCAGTCCATCGAAGATGCAGTGGACTTTCAACTCCATCCAATTCAAGTTCATCGGCGAGATCTTTATCCATCAGGGTTAGTTTGGAACCTTCGTCCAAAAAAGCGAACGTTTCGATGCGTCCGCCTTTTCCATGGAGCGTTACTGGGAGATAACGAAAGAGAGAACTACTGGAGCTGGAGCGATGACTGTTGCATTCGTGCCGCATAGAATCTGTCTCTTGCTGATTTTCTCGACGATTGTTGTCCTTCGGATCCACGTCTTTCGCCTTTTGGTTTTCGTTATGGAGTAGCTCATGGTGTTTACGTGTACAGCCATTCTTGCCGCATACTTTAGCTGTACACCGTCCAAAGTGTTTCTCTAGGCAACGACGACACAGATTGAAATCACGTACTACGGCCCATCGAGAATCTCTGGTTAATTCCAGAAACTGTTTGCATTTTCCCAGTGTTTTACAATTGGATTTGCAAACCGGGCATTCAGCGTTGTTGTTTTGTATGCTGTCCATTTCTGGTTGCAGGTCCGCTTCATTCGATTCCAGATGCGCATTCAAGAACCCGCTACTTTTCTTGGTCGGGCGTGACTCGTTCCGGGTGTGCTTGGATTCTTGAATTGTTGGAATGGTTACAGTGCTGGCTGCTTCGGCTAAGGAATAGATCCAGTTTCCGAAAGTTGCTAGGTTAACTCGAGGTAGGGTATAGCGATATCGGGCCCAGTCAAGCTTTATTGAAGGCGGCAACCTGCAGACGAGTTGATGCAGCAACGAAACGTTGTACATATGTTCTTCCAATGCGCAGGCATCTACAATGGCGCAAAAGTTCTGAACTTCCACGGCGAAGTCCATTAACGTTTCCAGTTTGTCCTCTCTTGGCGACGGTAGGGCTGTAATCTTCGCGATGAGCGAGTGGACGATAGCTTCCGGCTGACCAAACCTCATACGCAGAGTATCGATGACACTTTTCACGTTCGATGGGTGCATTAAGCGATTCTTCACCGTGTCATACGCTTTTCCAGTCAAACTTCTTTGTAGTCGAACTGCATTCTCCGCATCGGTAAACCCACACATGGCTGTTGTGTTGGTATACGAGGAGAAAAATATGGGCCATTCTTCCGGGTTTCCTGAAAAGCTCGGCACGTCCTTTGATATAGCTTGTCGAGCAGCTAGCTGCTTTTTGGTGAGCGGGCATGGATCGTCAAAATCTTCTTCAGCTGTTGGTTCTCTTCTAGAAAATGACGGGCGGAGTGGAATTTGCTCGGAAACGAAATGATCTCTCATTGCACTTGTGACTGGAACGGGTTGGCCTCGCGAAGACGCATACATTGCTCCATTGGTCGTTGTACGTTGACGACCGCAAACTTCCACAGCTGCGCTAGCTTGGTCAACGATGCCGCTAGATATCGCTCTTACCGAAAAGGTTCTCCCGTTTGTCAGTTGATCCCGCCGCGAAGAAAATTGATCCTCTCTTGGTACAGCCAGGTGATTCACGCTTGCTAAAGCACTCGGATGTTGCGTAGAATGTCGTTCTGGTTCAAACATATCGGGGTAATTCGGCACGCTCTCCTCCCGGTTGCCGTGCACCCAATCGCGCACTCGGCTTAGGCTGGCACTCGCTCTGGAACTCGCTTTGGAACTCGTCCTACTACTCCTCTCGCTGACTGCCTCTTCCAATAGAGCGTACTTTCTTTCCAGAAATTGTTTAGCTAATCTTTGCTCCTCTTCCAATTTCTGCATTTGAAGTTTCAAAAGTGTTCTTGAAGACCTGCGTGATGACGCAGACGACCCGGCACTTGATACTACACTGATGTTCACTTCTTTGTCACCGGTCTGCTGTCCTTCCTCGCTTCTCTGTATGTTCATATCCTGCATGGCTGTAACATCCTTCCTATTTCCGACGACACTTGTTGCGGAACTTCGCTGATCTTTTGCATTTGGTCCTTTTGACGTCTGTGGCTCTTGTGTATCCGTGCTGTCCTTAGCATCACTTACTGGCTTAACCTGCTTACTGGAAGTGGATCCTGATCGCTGAGCCCATTTTGCTGACACGCACTTTGGACAGCTCCAACTGTGATCCGCTACTTCCTCCGTGACTCCAACGCAGCCAAAGTGATGCCACTTGTCGCAATTGTCACACTGCACCATCTCGTCGCTATCGGGACCCTTGCATGATTTGCAAGTCCGACCAGCCAATGTACGATCCACCACTGATACTTCTTCCGGAACTCCCGTGACCACTATTGAAACATCACCACTATTAACCACTTCATCAGATCTTGTTTTCGAGCTTTTACTCTTTTTCGGCACCTTGACATTCTTCCCGGAACCGTGACCTTCGCGACTCGACATTTTCTATTTGTTAAACGAAAATTATAATTTGTTGGTTTTCCGAACCAACAAGTACTGGTACTGCAAGGGTTAATTTCCGTAAATATAACCACCGTTGAATGAAACGCAGAAACTTCACGTCGTAATTCGGTAGGTTATAATTTTCCTGGAGGGTAACAGTAGTTCATACAAAGATACATTATTAGTCTTACGTTTTGCGTACGCAGTTTTGGGGTTTAGCTTAAGTTAAGTAGATTTGTGCATGTCAATGATTGTCTTAGCCTAAGTCACTTACGTTTAGTCCCTTTTCTAGTCGAATTTAGTCGTAGTCTGCAATGTCGGGTTGGCACTGGCTCGGGAAACTAGATTTTAGGTTCATAATTAGCGATTGAAGAAATTCTACTTATAATTCCTTACCGATGCAGTTGATGCATAAATGCAATTCAGGTGTATGGTTATGCTCAACTGATCTGCTGGTGCTTAGGACCTTTAATGTACCTAGTGTATAAGCGGCATAGGTAATTCATAATTTAATTCACTATTTGTATAATATTTAGTTACCTGGTCTAAGGTTTAAACACTGATCGAGAAAATATTCAAATTTTGAAGAAAAACTAATCAATTAATTAGAACTTGGAGTGGATCAATTTTAGCAAACTCACTATCGCTTCTGCTTTGATTCTTTTTCTTCTCTACTCACCGGTTGACAACTGCTGTCATTACCTACCATCCCGGTATGATTTATATGTGTGTGTGGTGCAAGGTCGCTGTATAGAAGGTGCGCGCTGGCGACGAGAGGTTCGCCAACAGTACCAGACCAAGTCCCTGCTGGGTGGCGCTAAATAGGTGAGCCATAGACAATAGAATCGTCAATGTCGTAGGGCATAGTATGTGACTATTGTCGAAACAACATTATTTTTGGTCATTGTCCAACCAAAATCATAAGCGGCGTCCACTTACACTAAGCGCATAACTATGTTAGGGTCAAGATTAGGATGAAATCATTGGTAAAATATAATAACACTTTTTAGTTTGTGTAGTTAGTTGAACTAGTGTTAACTTTTTATTGGGACATTTTCTGTAGGTTTATTCTAGATAACAATGCATTAGCTGCCCTTTAACTGAATTATTTTATAACAGTAAACAACATTATTCTTTCTTGATAAAAGATGTCTGGACATAGAATTGCCAAACTATACATCTGATCAGATATTTTTCCGGTATTTCATTTAGGGTAGAGAGTTAAACACTTACGGAAGATAGTTTTTCAATTTCAGACAGACATCACATGAACACAGCTACCAATGTACCAAACCTTATCTACTGTTTTCTCATTTTGCCGCTTCCTATCCTCAATTGAACTTATCTGACACTAGTTAGGACTGTCTGTGGAAGATCCGGGTTTCTAATTCTGTGTAGGACTTGTTAAAACGGGATGCCTGATATGTACTGCGGACAAATGGGCTGGAAGTACTGAGCAATCACAATTACTGTCGTACTAATCATATTAAATGCATGCTTTTCTACTTACATACCGAACGTCGCCAACCGGCAAAGAGGACATGACGAAAAAACGCGAGATGGCCCTAACAAAACTAGAAAGGCGATGAAAATGGTCACCGATGCAACGATATGGAAACAAAATAGATGAGAAATTATCGACCAAATCATAATCTATGAACATATCGCTAATGTTCTTTATCATTCTTTCTTTTTCTCGTTTCAGCAACAAAATCGAAACCTCTCTACTATCTCTTCATTTTCTGCCTCTTCCCATCCTATTCCCACATCTTCCTATATCCTCTACCCCATCTATTTAATGTATCTGACACTTGTTGGGACTGGTAACGCCAGCGCCTGCCTGTGGAAGATCCCGGTGTGCTAATTCGGTGTAGGACATGTTAACGGGGGAGGCTTAGTAGGTCCACATCTGCCTACAAGCAGATGGGCTGACAGTTGTCGGCTAGGGTGTGGACTGAGCAATTACAATTACAATTACAATTTTGCGCTTCCTAAGCTCATTCCAAGTTTAGAAGTATACTAGAATTTATGTGATGCAAATGCAAGTCAAATGCATTCTGAGATTATTATGCTCTTCCCCAACTAACAATCACTCATTTAACAGGCACCATTATGACGAATTAATTCAGCATAATGTTGAATAACATTTGAATAATTTTCACCTATAACCTATGTTCGGGTTTTGTTCACACAAATTTGGAGAAGTTGTAAAGCATCATGTTGTGCACCAACTTAATTTTTTGTTGTCCAAAGCGTTTTAAAAATGTACAAGAAAGTTGTTATTCAGCTTTGGCAAAAATGACTGAAAATAAATAAAATGCAAAAATGTTGAACTCCCACGAGAGTAATCATTTGCTCTCATGTTGAGAACACCTATTATGAAATAAGAATTACATATAAAATTACCTAAATCTGAATTAGAACTCGAGACCTGTCGATTGACAGCCGCATGCCTTCCTATCTGCGCCATCCTAGAGATGGTGAGATGCAACACCCGAAGCAAAACATAATCTTCCCATGACTCAATAATGATCACTCCTGAACGTGTGTTCAGCAGTGGTGAATTAGCACAGCACGTGGTAATCAACTGAACAACGCCTTACACTTCAACAGCTGTTCAGCTCAAAACACGTGTTTTCCATTCTGATTTTGCTGTCAGTATTTTTGTCGCACGGTGAGAAAACTTGTATCGAATGCGGCCAAAAACTGTTGGTCCTTTTTGAAGATATTGTTTCCAGACGAACTAATTGCGATATGAATATGTTTTTATTTTTATTATTAAATGTCGATCTTTAAAAATGTATGATAATATGTGGTGCGGAATGGTCGTGGACATGGTGCATTCACAGCATCTGTTCAGGTAATCTACTCATGCTCAGTCGAAGATCCGTTAAGCATTTTTTTTTATTTGTGCTTTTGTCATGGAATCTTGATATTATGTTCAATAAATAGTGCATAAGGATGTTTGGGATACTTGAAATGTGTCGATTTCTGAATGCTGTTTGGTTATCTAGGTGAATTTGGGAACAATATTCAATAAACACGACAGCACTGCAATGTCAAATGTATCGATCCAAGCGTCTCGTACAATCGAACTGCTGCGGAAGATAAAAAATATAACAATCGAGGTACAAGATATCTTGTTACAGACTAATAATAATAAATAAATGCCTCATTTTTACGTTGATTACGTCTCTTGGCACTCAATGGTAAACTACATAATTCTATTCTGTTTTATTTTATGTGATTCGTTTAAAATTTAGGTTCTTTACTAATTTAGTTGTCTAAACAGTTTTAGCCATGATTTATCCCATAATCTGAACAAAGTTCCGAGTCAAACTATGACGGGCTGAAGGCGTTTATTTGACAAGTGAAAAGCACATTGTTCAGGAGCATATGCTAATCGATGCATCAGCTTAATAAGATGCAGACAAATGTTTTGTTAAGCTCCTTTGTTAAAGAATCAATGCTTGTCGAATAAATTTCTTGTTAAACTTTTGAAAAGTGTTTTAATTTATCATTGTTGATACCGATGAGGAAAGTCGAACATTGACTATTTTCTCAATTGAAAAATCATTTAAACAGTAATGTGTAGAGCATAATTTTAGTTCAGCCATCATTACCATTATTAAGCAACAATTCAGCAAGCTTGCTTGTTTGTGACTTGCAATTGTTAGTTGGGTAAGCTCATTCCAAGTTTAGGAGTATACTAGATTCTATGTGATGCAAATGCAAGTCAAATGCATTTTGGGATTATTTTGCGCTTCCTAAGCTCATCCCAAGCTTAGGAGTATACTAGATTCTATTTGATGCAAATGCAAGCCAAATGCATTTTGGGATTATTTTGCGCTTCCTAAGCTCATCCCAAGCTTAGGAGTATACTAGATTCTATGTGATGCAAATGCAAGCCAAATGCATTTTGGGATTATTTTGCGCTTCCTTAGCTCATTCCAAGTTTAGGAGTATACTAGATTCTATGTGATGCAAATGCAAGCCAAATGCATTTTGGGATTATTTTGCGCTTCCTTAGCTCATCCCAAGCTTAGGAGTGTACTAGATTCTATGTGATGCAAATGCAAGTCAAATGCATTTTGGGATTATTTTGCGCTTCCTTAGCTCATTCCAAGTTTAGGAGTATACTAGATTCTATGTGATGCAAATGCAAGCCAAATGCATTTTGGGATTATTTTGCGCTTCCTTAGCTCATCCCAAGCTTAGGAGTGTACTAGATTCTATGTGATGCAAATGCAAGTCAAATGCATTTTGGGATTATTTTGCGCTTCCTTAGCTCATTCCAAGTTTAGGAGTATACTAGATTCTATGTGATGCAAATGCAAGTCAAATGCATTTTGGGATTATTATGATCTTCCTAAGCTCATTCCAAGTTTAGGAGTATACTAGATTCAATGTGATGCAAATGCAAGTCAAATGCATTTTGGGATTATTTTGCGCTTCCTAAGCTCATTCCAAGCTTAGGAGTATACTAGATTCTATGTGATGCAAATGCAAGCCAAATGCATTTTGGGATTATTTTGCGCTTCCTAAGCTCATCCCAAGCTTAGGAGTATACTAGCTTCTATGTGATGCAAATGCAAGATAAATGCATTTTGGGATTATTTTGCGCTTCCTTAGCTCATTCCAAGTTTAGGAGTATACTAGATTCTATGTGATGCAAATGCAAGCCAAATACATTTTGGGATTATTTTGCGCTTCCTTAGCTCATCCCAAGCTTAGGAGTATACTAGATTCTATGTGATGCAAATGCAAGTCAAATGCATTTTGGGATTATTTTGCGCTTCCTTAGCTCATCCCAAGCTTAGGAGTGTACTAGATTCTATGTGATGCAAATGCAAGTCAAATGCATTTTGGGATTATTTTGCGCTTCCTAAGCTCATTCCAAGTTTAGGAGTATACTAGATTCAATGTGATGCAAATGCAAGTCAAATGCATTTTGGGATTATTTTGCGCTTCCTTAGCTCATCCCAAGCTTAGGAGTACACTAGATTCTATGTGATGCAAATGCAAGTCAAATGCATTTTGGGATTATTTTGCGCTTCCTAAGCTCATTCCAAGCTCAGGAATATACTAGCTTCTATGTGTTGCAAATGCAAGATAAATGCATTCTGAAATTATTTTGCGCTTCCTAAGCTCATTCCAAGCTCAGGAATATACTAGCTTCTATGTGATGCAAATGCAAGATAAATGCATTCTGAGATTATTTTGCGCTTCCTAAGCTTATTCCAAGCTCAGGAATATTCTAGCTTCTATGTGAAGCAAATGCAAGATAAATGCATTCTGAGATTATTTTGCGCTTCCTAAGCTCATTCCAAGCTCAGGAATATACTAGCTTCTATGTGAAGCAAATGCAAGCTTAATGCATTCTGAAATTATTTTGCGCTTCCTAAGCTCATTCCAAGCTCAGGAATATACTAGCTTCTATGTGATGCAAATGCAAGCTTAATGCATTCTGAAATTATTTTGCGCTTCCTAAGCTCATTCCAAGCTCAGGAATATACTAGCTTCTATGTGATGCAAATGCAAGATAAATGCATTCTGAAATTATTTTGCGCTTCCTAAGCTCATTCCAAGCTCAGGAATATACTAGCTTCTATGTGATGCAAATGCAAGATAAATGCATTCTGAGATTATTTTGCGCTTCCTAAGCTTATTCCAAGCTGAGGAATATACTAGCTTCTATGTGAAGCAAATGCAAGCTTAATGCATTCTGAAATTATTTTGCGCTTCCTAAGCTCATTCCAAGCTCAGGAATATACTAGCTTCTATGTGATGCAAATGCAAGATAAATGCATTCTGAGATTATTTTGCGCTTCCTAAGCTTATTCCAAGCTCAGGAATATACTAGCTTCTATGTGATGCAAATGCAAGCTTAATGCATTCTGAAATTATTTTGCGCTTCCTAAGCTCATTCCAAGCTCAGGAATATACTAGCTTCTATGTGAAGCTAATGCAAGCTTAATGCATTCACGGATTATTTTGCGCTTCCTAAGCTCATTCCAAGCTCAGGAATATACTAGCTTCTATGTGATGCAAATGCAAGATAAATGCATTCTGAAATTATTTTGCGCTTCCTAAGCTCATTCCAAGCTCAGGAATATACTAGCTTCTATGTGAAGCTAATGCAAGCTTAATGCATTCACGGATTATTTTGCGCTTCCTAAGCTCATTCCAAGCTCAGGAATATACTAGCTTCTATGTGATGCAAATGCAAGCTTAATGCATTCTGAAATTATTTTGCGCTTCCTAAGCTCATTCCAAGCTCAGGAATATACTAGCTTCTATGTGAAGCTAATGCAAGCTTAATGCATTCACGGATTATTTTGCGCTTCCTAAGCTCATTCCAAGCTCAGGAATATTCTAGCTTCTATGTGAAGCAAATGCAAGCTTAATGCATTCTGAAATTATTTTGCGCTTCCTAAGCTCATTCCAAGCTCAGGAATATACTAGCTTCTATGTGAAGCTAATGCAAGCTTAATGCATTCACGGATTATTTTGCGCTTCCTAAGCTCATTCCAAGCTCAGGAATATACTAGCTTCTATGTGATGCAAATGCAAGATAAATGCATTCTGAAATTATTTTGCGCTTCCTAAGCTCATTTCAAGCTCAGGAATATACTAGCTTCTATGTGATGCAAATGCAAGCTTAATGCATTCTGAAATTATTTTGCGCTTCCTAAGCTCATTCCAAGCTCAGGAATATACTAGCTTCTATGTGATGCAAATGCAAGCTTAATGCATTCTGAAATTATTTTGCGCTTCCTAAGCTCATTCCAAGCTCAGGAATATACTAGCTTCTATGTGAAGCTAATGCAAGCTTAATGCATTCACGGATTATTTTGCGCTTCCTAAGCTCATTCCAAGCTCAGGAATATACTAGCTTCTATGTGATGCAAATGCAAGATAAATGCATTCTGAAATTATTTTGCGCTTCCTAAGCTCATTCCAAGCTCAGGAATATACTAGCTTCTATGTGAAGCTAATGCAAGCTTAATGCATTCACGGATTATTTTGCGCTTCCTAAGCTCATTCCAAGCTCAGGAATATACTAGCTTCTATGTGATGCAAATGCAAGCTTAATGCATTCTGAAATTATTTTGCGCTTCTCAAGCTCATTCCAAGCTCAGGAATATACTAGCTTCTATGTGAAGCTAATGCAAGCTTAATGCATTCACGGATTATTTTGCGCTTCCTAAGCTCATTCCAAGCTCAGGAATATTCTAGCTTCTATGTGAAGCAAATGCAAGCTTAATGCATTCTGAAATTATTTTGCGCTTCCTAAGCTCATTCCAAGCTCAGGAATATACTAGCTTCTATGTGATGCAAATGCAAGATAAATGCATTCTGAGATTATTTTGCGCTTCCTAAGCTCATTCCAAGCTCAGGAATATTCTAGCTTCTATGTGAAGCTAATGCAAGATAAATGCATTCTGAGATTATTTTGCGCTTCCTAAGCTCATTCCAAGCTCAGGAATATTCTAGCTTCTATGTGATGCAAATGCAAGCTTAATGCATTCTGAGATTATTTTGCGCTTCCTTAGCTTAGGAATATTCTAGCTTCTATGTGATGCAAATGCAAGCTAATTGCATTCTGAGATTACTTTGCGTTTCCTTAGCTCATTTCAAGCTCAGGAATATTCTAGCTTCTATGTGATGCAAATACAAGCTAAATGGAAGAAGTGGCATAAATGCATTCTCCGGAGGAATCTCCGAAGGAACTCCTGGAGGAATCACCGAAGGAATTCCTGGAGGAATCACCGAAGGAATTCCTGGAGGAATCTCCGAAGGAACTCCTGGAGGAATCACCGAAGGAATTTCTGGAGGGTTCCCCGAAAGAATTTCTGGAGGAATCCCCGAAGGAATTCCTGGAGAAATCCCCGATTGAATTCCTGGAGGAATCTTCGAAGGAATTCCTGTACGAATCTCCGAAGGGATTCTTGCAGTAATCCCTGAAGGAGTTCCAGGAGGAAGCGTCCCAGATGAAACTTCTACAGGAATCCAAGAAGAAATTTCTGGAGGATCACAGAAAAAGGATGAACCAAAGCAGGACTCGTGCAAGAATATCATAAGAAATCCCTTTAAAAACATCTTCAGGAATCCAATAAGCAAAAATCTAGGATTAAAAAAAATCCCGCAAGTCTCTCATTGAATCTAAGAAGGAATTTCTGGAGGCACATAGAAGCTGGGAATGCTGAAGGATTCCCAGAAGGAAGTGTTGGAGAAAAAAAAATCTTGAATGAATCCCTGAAGGAACTCCTGGAACAACATAAGAGAAAATCCGGAAGGAACTTCGGAAGGAAATGTAGAAAGAGCTCCTGCAGGAGCAGGATTTATAAAAGAATCCCATGAAACACTGAGAAACTAAATTTTGAATAACTCTTTAAGGAATTGCTATAGAAATCCCAGAAAGAAATCTCAGCTCCTGGGGAAACCCCAGAAAAAAAAACTGGAAGAATCCCAGAAAGAAGCATTGGAGGAATCATAGAAAAAAATGTAAAGAATTCCCAGCAGGAACTCTTGGGGTTTGCCAGCAAGAGCTCTTGGAGAATTTCCCGTAGTAACCACAAATAAACACTACAGGGGGTGGCCAAAATGTTTGGGATAGGCAACTTTTTTTCTGCACAAAAAAAAATCAACATGCTGTAACTTTTCATAGAGTGCATTAAAAAATCTCAAATTTTGACTGTTTGTCAACCTATTATATGCAGTGTCGCGAAGCATCAGCGTACAAGTCACAAAAAAGCTGATAAACACCAAGCTTGTGTCACCCTGTCTCTGCGGTTTCTGATTCGCTCTCTCTACAGTCGCTAACACCAGGGCCCTGTAGCATAATCGGGCTAATAATATTAGCTACAAGTTACAAGTTACAAGTACTAATATTACAAGTGCGAATAATTTGTGTTGCATAAAGGCTCTATTTTCCACTAATATTATTAGCACTTGTAATATTAGTGACCATGAAAATACAAGTTGTTTTGGTTCATTTACCTGTCAAAATTCATCCGACAGTTCACTATTAATTTGAAATGGCAGTTGATGTTTGTTTATATTCTGCATTTTCCGCGTAACACCCAGAAATAACTTCATTTATTCCGAAGTTTTGCATTCTTTATTCGATAGATGAAGAAAAGCATGAGCTGTTTGGATAATTTTCGGCCGCTCTGACGAAATATTTTTTTACAAAGTATGGCACTGCAAGTACCTAGATTTTTAGTAAAATGTCCCAAAGATTTAATAGTACTGATTGAAAAACAATGTATAAAGATTTAGCATGTATTATGTTTCTTGTTAAAATCCGAAGTGATCTGGGATGCAAAAATTGAGCTTTTACCTACTTTTATATGTCGCAACTCGATTCGAGTTAGTGTATGTATATTTTAGCTCTTGATTAGCTTAATGATGCGCAATACAAGCAATTGATTCAAATTTATTTCGCATCTGCAACTTTACCTGTGCTTATGCAGTGACCATAATATATAACATCATCGAAAACCTCTAATCAAAGATGGGTATTGTAGAAACTTTGGAGAACTTGAGAGACTCAGCAGAAATTATATCTTGGATACATAGTGTTCATCAACCCAATTTTCTCTTCAATGAGTTTCGAATACATACTGTCAAATTTAATCGTCGAAAACTGGAATTAAGGTTGACATGTTAGATAAATAATATCTTTTGAGTTCATCAAAATGGTAAATCGATATATTCAAAACTAAATATGACTTCTGCAATACTTTAAATCTAACTTGTAAATTATTTTACAAGACCTTTGAGATTTGTATTCAAAAGTACAAGTCATAGCTAATATTTTATACTTGTAGTTTGTTTATGCAACATACACTTGTAAATTCTACTAATAATATTAGTCCAACCGACTTGTAGTATTGGACTTGTAACTTGTACTTGTAGTATTTTTATGCAACAGAAAATTATAAGTTACAAGCTACAAGACTAATATTATTAGTAAAATTTTCATTATGCTACAGGCCCCAGGAAATACAGAATCCCATCATAGTCACCCGGTCACCCTTGTTTTGCTACAATCATCCTGACTTGGATACGGCTCATGTGAGTGTCATGACTCTCTCCGTCGCCTCAAGCAGATGCACGCGCAACAGCATGTAAAACTATGCATGTGTATTATCACAAGCACGGTACTACGTCATAAATCCTATTCGTTTTGCATAGCTCAATATAAACGCACACATTGAGCGCACCATGCAGTTCGCCCTGGCTACGGCAAACGTTCTCACTTCGCCCGTTATGCATCGTTGCTCAGAGAGATTGATTTTCTCGCAACCCGCCTGAAGCATACTCAGCAACTGCTATCGCTGCAAAGTTGCGAAGGGTGGAACCCACAACATGTTTGTCATTCCAGGCGTGATATGCTAGCTGGTTCGTATCACCTTGGGAACGGTGACTCCAGAAAGCGGTTCAAGTGATTGTCTCGTGATGGTCGCGATTATTCGCAAGACTGATTATATGTGCATCATTGGTACAAATTTGGGCTTGATTGATTAATGTTTCGCAAAGTTTGAACCGTTCGGGTAAAACACTATTTTTTAGAGAACTCATTTTTGAGCTGTCATATCTACGTACACTAACACTATGTAAATGCTTCACAAACTATTAAAACATGAGTACTTTTCGAACGTTGGAAAAAGTTATCATGGATTGATATTTATTGGATTTTTTTTTCGAAAAAATGAAATTTTTTTACATCAATATCAATAAATTTTAGTGTTGATATCCAAAGATTTTCCACATCTGTTCTCAAGTTATCTCTAATCAGATATATTAGAGACTATTTAGATTGAAGGAAGAACACATTTAGTAATTTTTGTGTGGTATTGTAAATTTGACTTATTTTCCTCTTTATGGGTAAAAATTTCAACCTGGTGTAACTTAACTCGCCGTGAGAAAATATTACATTTTATAACGTCGTATTAAATATCAATATATTGTTGATGAACGTTAAAATCATTCATTTCGGTTTACTGGTTTCCGAGTTTCAAAAATGAGTTGTATTAAAAATAGTGTTTTACCCGAACGGTTCTAACTTTGCGAAACATTAATCAATCCAAATTTTTACCAATGATGCACATATAATAGGTTGACAAACAGTCGAAATTTGAGATTTTTTAATGCACTCTATGAAAAGTTACAGCATGTTGAATTTTTTTGGTGGAGAAAAAAAGTTGCCTATCCCAAACATTTTGGCCATCCCCTGTACCTAATTTTGGAAATAGTTGCTCACCACACTTATTTTGTATGATTACAACAAGTTCCGGCATCTATAATCCAATGGTCCATTCCGGCAACAGCTGACCGCAGCCGCAGAGTTCCTGTGATTGTTCCATAGAGATGTTGGCAGTAGAATCCGGTATCGATTCCGGCAGGAACTTTATCTAAATTCACTCAATATCTTCCAGCCCCAGTAGCCGCTCTATGTTGTTTACATCTCGCACCCCGCACCGAACCCGAACAGCGCGAGAAACGTCACTTTTCCTTATGCGGAATAATTGCTCAGGGTATTTTTCCCAAAAGTAAAATTGACATCTGGCTTGATCGACACAATCATCACCATCCTTGTCACCATCATCAAGTTCGTCGATTTTTCCGTTTCAGCTGAGTACCGCTCAAGAAATTTTGATTTCTTGACCGTTTCTTGGCCTATCTTTTTCCACAGTACTTACCAGGTGAGTACCACCCCTAAGGTAGGGTGACACCAGAGCGTTAATGATTAATCATAAATTTAATCATGATTAATGATTAATGATTAAGATTAATCAAAATCATTAATCATAATCACAAAAAAATCTCATTTAATCATTAATCATTAATCTTAATCACTCTGTTCTTGCAATCTAATCATTAATCAGTAATCATAATCATAAGAAAAAAATATTAATCAATCATTAATCATTCATCACCAAAAATGATTCATCATATAAAATATATGATCCAATTTAAATTGGTTCAAATGCTGTTCTAAATAATATTATTTATGATTCTTTTTTCAAAAATCTCCCGGACAGTTACCTTTTACGTTTGAAACTTCAAAAACATGTTAAACAATAAATATATTTTAATCATTTCTAGTTTTTTGTGATTGATTAATCATGATTAATCATGATTTTTAATCAATGAGCCATTTTTAATCATTAATCATAATCAATAATCACAGATAAAACCAATTTTAATCATTAATCATAATCATTAATCATCCTAAAAATCAAATTAATCATTAATCATAATCAATAATCACCAAAATTAGAACTTTAATCATCAATGATTAATCATGATTAAAATTTTAGTTAATCATGAACGCTCTGGGTGACACCTACTTGAAACGGTGAGGGGGCTAATGGAACGTTTGCCTCCGTCCCTGTAAAACCTGGCAGGCCTCCGGATACGTTCATCATCTGTCCATCAATTTGATGGGTAAAAGGCTCGGATGTAACATTCCTGACTTACGCTGATCTGGCTCTGGACACGAACCCCATGAAGGTACAACCCTCGCTTGGCCTCCCTGTTTCATAGATAACCAAGAGATCATGAAAGCGACTATGTACAACGGATGCTGATATCCAGCGGGAGCTAGCGCTCCTAAATCAGCGAGTGCTCACACCAATCTCGACCAGCAGCACTGCTCAAGAGTCGAGCTTAGTAAAAGTGAGGCGAAACGTGAACGAATTGTACGAGTTTGTCAAAGACAAACACAACGTGCACCTGAAAATCAAGCAGATGGTGACGAGCATCAAGTCTGCCGTTTCAGTTGCTGAACGAGAGCAGAAGGCGCATAAGTTGAGAGCGGAAACAGCGGAGAAGTCTCTGGCGGAAGCTTCGGAACGAGTCACGGCTGAAAACCTGGAGACGCCGAAGAGCCACCGCAATACTCGCTCAGAGAAAAAGGGCAGGGACAAGCCAGGAGAATAGGAAGTCCCGAAGAAACAGAGGAGGAGCGAACATGAGCGCGCCAGCAATCGGAGTGATGATGGATGGCGCACTGTGAAGAGCCAACAGGAGAAGAAGAAGAAGAATAAGCGAAAGGAGAAGAAAGAAAAGAAGAAGGAACAGAAGAAGAACCGCGTCGGTTTCCAAGAGAGGAAAAAGGGCGATGCGTTGATTGTCGAGGCAAACGACAAGACGACGTACGCTGCGCTTCTTCGGAGAGTGAGAGAGGACTCGGAGTTACAGGAGTTAGGAGAAAACGTGGTAAAGACCAGACGCACTCTAAAAGGATGCACTATCCAGGTTGAGCGTAGTTTTATGCCGTTTTTCTTTATTATCCAGTTCCAACCTGGGTTGGAACTGGATCAGATCACAGTTTCAACCCCAACCCGACTTCGGTTTCGCTTGTACTAAAGTTTGTTTGACGTTGTTTGTTTACACATTTTCCGCCAATCCAGTTCCAACCCAGGTTAAAAAAGAAAAACGGCATTAATCAACGAAGGCTCTACGCATAGGCGAAACTACCGGGGGTGCCAGGCACCCCCTAGAATTTTGATGCATTGCTGTGAGATATGGGGCAATGAATGATGAATGGATGAACTCATGAATATTTGTTTGTAGTGCACGGGTCTGTGTCATTTGGCATAAAGTCATTTGGCATAAGGCCGTTTGGCATAAGGTCACTTGGCATAAAGTCATTTGGCATAACGGTCATTTGGCATAATGGACACTTGGCATAATAAAGAAGGGTGCATTTCGGTTATGCCAAATGTCCATTATGCCAAATGACCGTTATGTCAAATGTCTTTATGCCAAGTGACCTTATGCCAAACGACCTTATGCCAAATGACTTTATGCCAAATGTCCCGCTCCCGTAGTGCACCCCCAGGTACAAAACCGTAGTTTCGCCCATGGCTCTACGAGCACCTACCGATGCGATTGAAGAGAGTCTATCATCGATGTCACGTTCAGTAGTCCCGTATTGACGATGAGTACGAATTGGAGAGTATGTGAGGACTATACCCATAGCGATCACCAAGCAATATGATACCGGGTAGGAGAGCGAATACAAGTGGAAGCACGAGAGGATAGAACCCACGAGCGGAAGTGCAAGACAAGCTTTTGACAAGGAGGTGTTTGCAGAAGCGCTCCGGTATTAACGAAACATGCTAAACCTGAGTCCGGACGAACTGGGTTCTGTTCTGGTTCGAGCTTGCGATGCGATTATGCCAAGGAAGGTGCACAGCAAAAAAAGTTGTTGAATATTACATCGAAATCGCTGCAACCAGGTCGTTACATCGATTGATGAATATTACACAGCCCGATGTACTTGGCGGCTGTTGATGTAATAAACAGATCCGGTGTAATTCTTGCGATGTAATTTATTCGATGTACATTTGCACGATGTGAATGAAGCGACGTAAAATGGAAACGATTTTAAAGGCTCTTCTATAGCCGATTAAATTGCATTTTCATCCCTTTTCATTCGGAATTTTGTATAGCTGAAGTAAACACTAAATCTATACTAAATTCAAATCGAAAAAGAATAAAAATATAATTTAATCAGCCATAGAATAGAACAAAGAAGAGAAGGCAATGAACAATCAATAAACACAACAAAAATAAATAAAGCGGTGAACTAATATGTATTGCTTCCTTTATTGTTTTTGTCCCAACTGGGACATGAAAATAGGGTAAATTGCGTATTTTGGCAGTTTTGTTCTCTTCGTCATGGGGGATTTTTGAAAGCTATTGAACTCAGAGTACCTAGGTCTCAAATCCTTCCCAACCAAGCTGAATTATACGACCAAGTTTCAGGTAGTTTGGCTGACAAAATCCCTTCATGACGAATAGAACAAACCTGCCGATAATATCCATCGTCACCCTATCCTAAACCGATCGGAAATTGAACATCGCTTGCATACCGCTTCGACTAAGCGGGCTTTCGTATTCTTCTACATAGAGTGACAAAGGGTATTATCGGCAGGTTTGTTCTCTTCGTCATGAGGGGTTTTTGTGGTCCAAATTGCCTGAAATTTGGGCATATAACTCAGCTTGGTTGGGAAGGATTTGAGGCCAACTTTGAGATCAACAGGTTTCAAAAAACCCCCCATGACGAAGAGAACAAAACGGCCGAAAATACGTAAGTTCCCCTATTTCAGTTTACTTTCATAGTGGTATTATAAACGGATTTTTGTATTTTTAACATTCAACACAGGTCTTCTTCTCACTGTTTAAAAAAGCGATTATCGGCATGCAAACCGCTCATCTTCCGTTCTGATAGTTGGTCACGCAAAGATCTTCGTGGTCGAACTTGAACACGTCCATCACCGGTGATAATAATCGTTCTGGTGGATGCTCGGATCCAATCAAGATGAACGGCACCTTCCACGGCCGATCTGACGCACCTCACCTTCAGGAGCTTTTACTTCACTTCCTCCGCGGTAATACGGTGGACGGTGAAACGACCCTTGGCGTCGTAGATCAAAGAGTGAGTCATGAATCCGACCGGGTAGTTGAAGTCAGTGTAAACCTTGCCATCGATCTAGATGTGACGTTACAGATCTTGGTAACATCGGTGGTGGTCAAGACGTACTTCAGATGCGAAAGAAAATCACAAGCTTGTGTGGGTCCATGGATGAACGCGAGGCAAAATTGGTCTGGTCTGGTCCAACATCTTTTTGAGGCGTTCATACGCTCCAAATGTTTCTCCGGTCCCGAGCCATCTTGACACTTTAGAACGAAAAGGAAACGATTATTCCGACGGCGCCAGGGTTAATGCAACACTGACTCGAAGATGGCTGTGTTGTCACCCTGGAAAAATATAAACATTATTAGTAATCAATTATGTATTAGAATCCTCCAGGAATTCCTGCAGGAGGACTTCGGGAATTCCTGCAGGAGTTCTGCAGAAGTGTCTTGAAAATTCTTGCAAGAGTTCCACGAGAATTCCTCCAGTTATTCGAAGTTTCTCGGGAATTTCTTCAGTAGTTTCTCGGAAACTCCTCCAGCTGTTCCAGTTCCACTAGAATTCTTTCAGGAGCTCCTAGGAAATTCATTCAGAACTTCCTCGGAAATTTCTCAAGGAGTTTCTAGGGATTTCCTCGAAAATTCATCCAAGAGTTCCTCGGAAATTTCTCGGGAGTTACTCTGGGACTTTCTCGAAAATTTATTCAGGAGTTCTTCCAATTCCTCCACGGGCTCTTCAAAAATTCCTTCAGTAGATCCACGGAGGAAATTTCTTCAGGAGTTGTTCTGGAATTCTTCCCGAAGTTCCTCGGGATTTGCTGCATGAGTTCTTAAGGAGTTCTTTGGAAACTCCTGGAGCAATGACCGATGATCTCCTGGAGTAATACAAGAGGAAGTTTTGGATCAATTCCCGTAGAATCCTGGAATAAATCTCGATGATCTCCTGGAGTATTACCAGAGGAACTCCTGGAGCAAATCCCGAGGAACTCTTGCAGCAATTCCGAAGGAAATCCTGGAGCAAATCCCGATAAACTTCTGGAGGGATTCCAGAGGAACTCCTGGAGGAATTCACGAGAATATTCAAGAGGAATTTTCGAGGACATACTAGAGATATTTACAGAGAATTCCTGGATAAATTCCCGGGGACCTCTTAGAGCAAGATATTTCCAAGGATTTCTGGAGCAATTTTCGAGGAATTCCTTGAGCAATTGCCAGGAAACTCCGTGAGGAATTCCCGAAGAACTCCTGGAGGAATTTCCGAGGAACTTCTTATAGAATTGACGAGGAACTACTGGAGGAATTCCAGAGAAACTCTTGGAGGAATTTCAGAGGAACTTGTGGATGAATCTTCAAGGAAATTCTTGATGAACTTCCGGAAAATTTTCCAGAGCTCTTGGAGGAATTCCCAAGGATCATTTGGAGCAATTCTCAATGAACTTCTTGGAAACTCCTGAAAAAATTCTCGACGAACTCCTGGATGAGTTTCGAACGAGCTTCAAGAGGAACTTGCGAGTAAATCCAGGAGGAATCCAGGATATTTGGGAGAAATTTCCGAAAAACTCCTAAAGGAACTCCAGCGAAAGTAATTACCATGGATCTCCTGCAGGAATTCCGGAGAAACTCTCGGAGGAGTTCCCGAGGTAATCCAGGAGGAGTTTCCGAAGAAATCCAGGAGGAATTACCGAAAATCTTCTGGAGCAATTATCGAGGAACTGGAGCAATCGCCAGAAAACTCCTGGAGAAATTCTCGAGGAACTCCTGCAAGAATTCACGAGGAACTTCTGGAGGAATTTCCGAGGAACTTCTGGATAAATCTTCGAGAAAATTCTTGAGTAACTCCCGGAAAAATTTCCAAGTAACTGGTGGAGGAATTCCCGAAGAACATCTGGAGAAATTCCCGAGGTAGTCCTAGATAAGTTTCCAAGAAACCCATGGAAGCTTTTCCGCGGAATTCGTGGAGCAATCTGAGGAGCTCTTGGAGGAATTTCTGAGAAACTCCTGAAGCTATTCCCGAGGAACTTCTGGAGATATTCCTGAGGAAATGCTTGACGAATTTCTGAAGAACTATTGGAGGAATTCAGAGGAACGCCACGAGAAATTCCCGAGGAACTCCTGGAGCAACTTGGAACTCCTGAAAAAATTTCCTATGAATTCTTAAAGGAATTTCCGAGGAACTTCTGGAGAAAAAAATCCCGGAAACTCTTAAATGAAACCTCGAGGAATCCTTGAGAAATTCCTGAGGAACTCCTGGAAAAATTCCCGATGAATTCTTGAGGAAATTCCCGAGGAACTACTGGAGGAATTTAAGAGAAGCTTTTGGAGGAATTTTCGAGGAATTTTTGGAGAAATTCCAGAGGAACTCCTGGAGAAATTCCTGATAAACTCCTGGAGAAATTTCCGAGGAAGTCCTGGAGGAATTCCGGGGAACGCCTGGAGGAGGAACTCTTGGAGGAATATCCGAGGAACCCTTGAAGAAATTCCCAATAAACTCCTAGAGGAATTCCCGAGGAACTCCCGGAGGACTTTCCAAGGAACTCCTGGATCAACTTGGAACTGCTGGAAGAATTTTTGAGGAACTCTTGCAAGAATTCCGCTTGAATTTTTAAAGGAATTCTCGAGGAAGTCCCGGAGAAAAAAATCCCGAAAACTCTTCAATGAATCCTCGAGATAATTCTTGAGAAATTCCTGAGGAACTCCCGGAAAAATTTCCCAGGAACTCCTGGAGGAATTCCCGAGGAACTTCTGGAGGAATTTCCGAGGAACTCCAGGAGGAATTTCTGAGGAACTCCTGGAGCAATTTGAAACTGCTGCAAGAATTTCTGAGCAACTCCTGGATCAATCCTCGAGGAAATTCTTGAGAAACTCCTAGAGAAATTTGCAAGGAACTCCTGGAGGAATTCCAGAGGAATTTCTGGATATATTTCCAAAGATATTTCAGCTGAAATATCCGCTTCTGGCGAACTCCTGAGGAAATTCTCGAGGAACTCCTGCATAAATTCTCGAGGATCTCCTGGAGGATCTCCTCAATGAATTCCCAATGAATTGATAGAGGAATTCCCGATGAACTCCTATAGGAATTCCCGAGGAACTCCTGGAGGAATTCCCGAGGAACTCCTGGAGGAATTCCCGAGGAACTCCTGGAGGAATTCCCGAGGAACTCCTGGAGGAATTCCCGAGGAACTCCTGGAGGAATCCCCGAGGAACTCCTGGAGGAATTCCCGATGAATTCTTGAGGAAATTCCCGAGGAACTTCTGGAGGAATTTCCTAGGAACTACTGGAGGAATTTAAGAGAAACTCTTGGAGAAAATTTTGAAGAATTCCTGGAGGAATTCCCGAGGAACTCCTGGAGAAATTGAGCATGAGCATGAGCATGATTGACCGCCCGCGGTTGCTCCTCTGTTATTGCAAGGACAACTGCATTTACACAAAGAACCAACAGATGATGCTTGGGATTAGCTTTCTCTTCATTGTGTAAATGCTGGAATCCCAATACTTTTCAATAAGCAATACCAGCGCCGGCCGCGTCCGAATGCAGGTCAATTGAGGATAGGGAAGGAAGTGATGACGTGATTCTCGCTTAGGCCAATAACCGAGGAATTCTCTGCGTTACTACGAGAAATCACTAGGAGTTTGGACAGGGGAAATGGAGATGTGTTGAGGATTTTGTCGTGGTAAACGAGTGTAATGTTTTGATTCGCGATTAATAATGCGCTCGCGAAGAAATACCCTTCTAAACCTTGGACGACGAACGCGATCTTTTGTGCCTCAAAACTCACCCTACATAAGTTATTCATTCGCAACTAAGGAGAACACAATGCTAAACACCGACGCATCTGTAGTTTGCGTTTCCGCGCGAGACAATGCTGAACACGATCAATTCACAAGTATTAACAAAATAACACGTGATAAATAAATCAGAAAGATCTTACCGCATGGTTCGCCGTCTATCTTTTACCGACCTTCTCTTTTTCCAGAAATTCATGCAACCTTTATTTGAGTCAACACATTTATTCATTTGGACTAAAATATTACAAATGTCGACACCGAAGATGACGAACCATTCAAATTGTTGTGTTCATGCAAAAAATGAAAGGAAATTATTTATTATCAACTAAATGTGCATTTGGAACTAGCGCCGACACATGACGTGACGAACTTTCCAATATTTGTTAGATAAATACACAAAAAGCAGAGCAGAATTGTATAAATCCTTTAGCATTAATTATTATTATTATTATTGTTATGATAAAATGGAAAGAGCTCACCAATTAACATCCTTCGAAGTGTCCAGTGCGTATGTGCTACAGCATCTTCCACTAACTGGCCTCTTCTCCGAAATCACACTGAACCACTACAACTACACACGGGTACGACGATGTGGACATTCAAATTGACGACGACGCAGCCGGTCCGAATAAAAAAGCGGCTTTTTCACTTTGCCTCAAAAATCACACTAAACCGCCCCGTACGAAGATGAGCACAGCCAAATCTGCGACGACGACGACGCGGCAGCCCCAAATGAAAAAAATGGCCTATTCACTTTGCCTCCAAAATCACGAAGATGAGCACAGTCAAATAGACGACGACGACGGACGATCCGAATGAAAACGCGGCCTGTACACTTTGCCTCCAAAAACTCAAAGCGGCATTTCGACGTTGCCTCTAAAACACACTAAACTGCCCTGTACGAAGATGAGCACTGTGAAATAGTCGACGACGACGACGACGCGCTCGCGGCCGAACCAAATGAAAAAAGCGGCATTTCGGCGTTGCCTCCAAAAACACACTCAATTCCCAAGGAACTCCTGGAGAAATTCCTGATAAACTCCTGGAGAAATTTCCGAGGAAGTCCTGGAGGAACGCCTGGAGGAGAAACTCTTGGAGGAATTTCCGAGGAACTCCTGGAGAAATTCCCGATAAACTCCTGGAAGAATTTCCGAGGAAGTCCTGAAGGAAATCCCGGGGAACTCCTGCGTCAATTCCCGAGGATCTCCTTAATGAATTCCCAATGAACTCATAGAAGAATTTCCGAGGAACTCCTGGAGGAATTCCCGAGGAACTTCTGAAGGAATTCCCGAGGAACTCTTGGAGGAATTCCCAAGGATCTTCTGGAGCAATTTGGAACTGCTGGAAGAATTTCTAAGGAACTCCTAAATTAATCCTCGAGGAAATTCTAGAGAAACTCCCGGAGAAATTTCCAAGCAACGCCAGGAGGAAATCCCGAGGAACGTCTGGAGATATTGCATGAGCATGAGCATAGATGATTGCACAATTCGTAGTTGCTGCTCCGTGATTGACCAGAGCAATCGAAATTGCACAAGGAACCAATGAATAGGGCTTCGGATTAGCTTACTATTCTCAATGAACACAGTTCGAGAGCTCTAGACTTTAGTAAGGTCAATAACGGCGCCGGCCACGTCCTTACGGTCATCAAGGATGGGAAGGAATGTTAGTGAGACAAACGTTGTTTTAAGGACCGCGAATCGCTGCATCTCCACGTTTGTCTCAGGAAGGAATTTTTGTTAGTAGGGTAGGGTACATTGTCAATCTAGGAGTCACCTATGGTTGGTGATGTGATCTGACAACGGATCAATAAACACTAACTTTCGCGTACAACCGTCCACTTTTCTATACGAAAACATATCTAATCAAAGAAATCAGGCCAAACATTTCAATAGGTCCTATCTGCATTTGAGAGGCTCTCTTTGTTCACTCTCTCTTTCAATTATTGCAATGTAATGGTACACTTTTCAACTATTTTTGCAGTACAAATCAAAAGACGATTGTTTTGACCATCGTTCAATGCAAGGAAACAATCATAATACAAATAAACAGCTGAGATATTAATGAAAGAGAGGGAAACCAAAGAGAGCCTCTCTTCTGTAGATAGGACCTTTAGACATGTTTGGCCTGAAATCCTGTCGCGCGTGTCCACTCCATTAGGGAGCAGAAACTTTGAGCCCATTCCACACAGGAATAAACTGAACGCAACAGAGGACATCAATAATCCAAACCATATGCATTCACAGCATGGAACAACACAATACTAAACACTAAACACCCGCACATCTATTGTTTTCGTTTTCGCACTAGACAATTACGAACGCGAACGATTATGTTGCGATACTCACCCCATAGGGCACTGCACTATTTTGATTTTGTAAGGGATTTTGACGTTTCTTGGCCTTGTTGTTTACAAAATTTCTGTAAGAGTGAAAGAGAAGGAGAGAATTTCATGCAGTGCCCTATACAGGAGCGATGCATGCACAGCAAAGAACAACGCGATACTCTCGACCATTTTTCCTCACTTAAATAATCCGAACCACCCCTAATGGAACAAATTTCGGCACTAACATACGCGTCCCATATGCCATAAACTAGCTGTACAGCTTCCGCTCGATAACTGGGCTTTGTCGACAGTCCAGTAAGCGAGCGCCGCTCGATAACTGGACTGAGCTTCCGGAGCCGGAGGCTATTGTTATATTTTGTTTTGTATATCGATTTGTAAAATGTGAGGTTATATTTCGCTTATTTTTGACAGATAACTGCTTTTAAACTGAACTTTGCCCCAGTTATCGAGCGCCCAGTTAAAAAGCAGTCCAGTTAAACAGCAGTCAGTTATCGAGCGGATGCTGTATATGTAATTTCATTTTTAATTTTCATTTTGCAGCAATTGGTGGGGCGATGAGAGCGCAAATCAGTCCAAATCCGATGATAAGGAGGGGTAATGGCTGAATAGTAGGGTGTCCCAAAAAAGAAAAAGTGTCAAAAAGTTAACTTGCTCACCCTTAGAATGATAGATTAGGGTCCTAGCAACAATAGTTCCATACATGAAAACTCAATTAAAAATTATTTAGAGGTTGCACGTATCGATTTTATGAAAAATGGACGATTTTTGGTTTTTTTTTTTACCAAACAAATGCTAATATGAGTTGAAAAATAAAAGAAATAAAAGTCATCAATCTCAGTAAATCATAGATTTGGGTCCCGCAAACAAAGTTTGGAGGGAGTTTAGGTCATCAACGCTGATTTTATATATTTGGCAAAGGTTAAAATATCAAAAAATTGTGATTTTTTCACAAAATTTTTCAAAAATGCTCATTTTATAAGGATTTTAAAAATTTTCCTGCGATTCGCATTTCCCTTATTTTATTGCAAATTTTATGTAGATTATTTCGGCTGAAGACAGTTTTGAACTATCTCTATCATGAGCTGAGATATCGGCATAATAATGATAACACAATCAATGAAAAAATCGTGTTTTCTTACGTTAATCAAATTTGTTCACTAGTATCCATGACTACCATGCAATTAAAACAACACACGACAAATGATTTACATGATAGTACGTGCAGGTGTACATTTTTGAAGAATTTCAGGAATTATTGGGTTGCTTTGATCATTACTGATTGATACTGCATGACAGTAACAATATGTAAAGGTTTTGAGAGTTAATCGTTTTATATCTACATATGCTGAACATAACTTTCACACCCGCTTTGTGGATACGAAAGATTTTTTTCTTCTTAGATTTCATCTGTTGATCAGATAGCAATAGCAAGCCACCGATTCAAAACTTGTAAATTTTGGTTGAAAATTATGTTTCAACAAGTAAGCTGCGAAGCAGAAAGATTTTAACATTGACATTTCTTAGGTTAACACCTCTTGTAGCATATTAGGCCAGTCACTAAGTTATATATACTTTTTTGAATAATAGTGGAATCTTAACATCCTGATAATTTCTGAAAACCAACCCTAGATGCAAATATGTGCGCTAATGGTTTGCTTTTAAAATCAAATTATATAATAGATCTCAATATCGTGTAAAGAATTAGCTTTAGTTAAAATTCATTTTCATTTTCATTTTCATTTTGCAGCATTTGGTGGGGCAATGAGAGCGCAAGTCAGTCCAAAGCCGATGATAAGGAGGGGTAATGGCTGAATAGTCTTTGCTGACCACATAAACGCCATGGGATAGGAAAAGGGTATTTTGGTGTGGGATTAGGGTGTTGGTACAGACTTGACAATATCAATGCTATTCAGATGCAAAATAATTTTAAGGCTCAATAGTGAATCGCATACCTTCCAAAACCAAAAAAACAATAATTCACAAAATACCAAGCAAGTCATAGAAAGAAAAAGCGCCCGATTGTTTATTTTGTCAATGATAACAAACGGAAACTTCTACCCTCTCCGACTCGCCAGTCACCCTGGAAAAAATGTCCCTTCAGTTCTGGAAAATATATTATTCCCAATTAAGCCTTTTATCGAATTGTCCGCGTGGTCTTGTAGTACCCCTGCTAGGTAAGAATCAGTCATTGCCATACATATTAAATGCTAGACATGACCCCATGGATAGCATTTGCATATGTAAAAGCTTTGCTGATGTGACTTTCCTATTAGGCAATTCTCTCATCTCATGTTTGTCTTCAAAACCTTATCAAGCTTAGAAAATTGAAGTTGATAAACAATACATTACAAGGTTCGAATTCCCATAGAATGAGATCATTCATTCGCACTACAACACCATAGGAGATAATACCACATTGGCTGATTACAGTACAAATGTGAAAAATCTCCCTTTTCCCCCTATCCGCAACCCGGGGACGCGCCCTGTTGGATTTCGAAAGCCTCGGAGAATATTACAAACCTTCAATGGCATTCCCATAAACTAACCCACATTGCCCATTCAGGGGTCTGACTGGGCCTATTACCCTCCCTCAGTTTGTAATATTCTCTCCAACTTGGAATTATATTTTCCCGACACATAAATGACTTCGACAAATGTTCGATATAGGGTCTGGGACCATTTGGGCAGGAGCACCTATTTTGGGCACTTGCTGCTGTAACTCAGTCAATTTTGAACCGATTGGCTTGATTTTTGAGACACGATCAGCTAGGCACAGTAGCTAGTCATGTTTCAAAATTCAAGTCAATCGGTTTGAAATTGACTGAGTTATAGCAGCAAGTGCCCAAAATAGGTGCTCCTGCCCAAATGGTCCCAAACCCTACTATGCAGCGTCATGATCAGTATAACTATATCAGATGACTTGAAGATCTGATTCTTACAGAATTGTTTGCCATTGATTATACATTCAGCTATTCCAATCATTGCTGCAAAGGCCATCGACCACATGCCTGAAATCAAAGCTTCCTGGAAGATATAATCCAAGCCCAGGGAATTAGCTTTAGCTTTAGTTAAAATTCGCGAATAAAAAGAAGAAAAAATATCCTAATTTTGTCAACTATAAAACTATATTTCTCTTACAGTTTTTATTAGCTACTAGCTGTCCCGGAAAACTTTGTCTTGCCAAGCTGTGATGGTTTGATAACTGTCATTGTGGCATAGCACTCTAGATTGGTTTCATTTCGATCATGTTGATTTTCTTCCCAGTTCATCAAAAATCAGTACTTTACCAATGTTCTTACTTTCTTAGTTGATTTTCGTATTTTTTATTACTTATAAACACAGCCGCCATGAATACGAATCGAACCATGCAAGAGTCATCCTGATCGGTTCACCCGTTCGTGAGTTTTGTTGCCTCAAAGGAACTTCAAACTCATTTTTATATTATTAGCTATTTTCATTTAAGTTGTTTTCAATATTAGAGTAATAGTTCTGATATAACTAGAAATAACCTATATGTCTGATTAACAAGAGCACCAAAATCTATTTAAAAAAGGTAAACATTGTTGAGCGATCTACACATCATTCAAAATATATCATAGAACACATAGAATTTGATTGTCTCACTTGCGATCACTTATATTATTAAAATTTCGCAGCGTGGCACTTTTTGAGTCTTTCTTTGAACCGATAAGCACGATCAATGTAAAATTATCAAAGTAACCCAATTATTTTTGAAAATATTCAAAAATGTGTACTTGCATAACATAACATGTCAAACACTTGTTATTCGTTTTTTTTCCATGGTAGTCATAGAAACTAATGAACAAAAACAAATAACATAAGAAAATCCGAATTTTTCATTGATTGTGTTATCATTATTATGCCGATATCTCAACTCATGATAGAGATAGCTCAAAACTGTCTTCAGCCGAAATAATCTACACAAAATTTGCTATAAAATAAGGGAATTGCGAATCGCAGGAAAAATTCCAATATCCTTATAAATTGAGCATTTTTGGAAAATTTGGTGAAAAAAATCACGATTTTTTAATATTTTAACCTTTGCCAAATATATAAAATCAGGTTTGATGACCTAAACTCCCTCCAAACTTTATTTGCGGGACCCAGAACTATGATTTACTTTGATTGATGACTTTTATTTCTTTTATTTTTCAACTCATATTAGCATTTTTTTTGGTAAAAATACCAAAAATCTTCCATTTTTCATAAAACCGATGCGTGCAACCTCTAAATATTTTTTGATTGAGTTTTCATGTATGGAACTATTGTTGCTAGGACCCTAATCTATCATTCTAAGGGTGAGCAAGTTAACTTTTTGACACTTTTTCTATTTTGGGACACCCTACTGAATAGTCTTTGCTGACCACATAAACGCCATGGGATAGCAAATAGTTATTTATGCAACAAGTTGCAAAATGATGATTTTTTCAGCACGAGTTGTACATTTATCCAACGAGGCTTGCCGAGTTGGATAAATACGACGAGTGCTGAAAAAATCGAGTTTTGCAACGCGTTGCATACAACATTTTTTGCAATTACGAAAAATACTCGCTCCGGATAATCTATATAGCTACACATACATGAAATCAAGAGGTACCACGTGGGAGCATCCATGCGCACCGGCGCAGTTTTTTGTTCGATCAGGTAGGCTATGGTGTTGAAGGTGCCACACATTTTCAAGCTCCGTCGTCGTCGTCGTCAATCAGCAACATAAGAAGGAGCAAAAGTAGCTTCAGCTGCTGCTTCTGCACCTGATCGACGGTCCGAATCGAATCGTTAATAGTCCTGATTTGGATTCGAGCTGCTAATTGGATGTAGGAGCAACAGGTTTATCTACGGATATCGCGGTAGTGGGCAAAATGTATGTGATGGCAAAAGTGCCGAAAAGTGCTACTTTTCAGCACTCTTAAGAGTGCCGAAAAGTAGTACTTTTCGACACCTTTGCTTTAGTGGAGAAAAGTAGGCCGTTTTATCGTTGCAACCGCGAGTGAAAAGTAGGGTAATAAGCAACGTAATTGCAAAAAGGGTATTTTGGTGTGGGATTAGGGTGTTGGTACAGACTTGACAATATCAATGCTATTCAGATGCAAAATAATTTTAAGGCTCAATAGTGAATCGCATACCTTCCAAAACCAAAAAAAAACAATAATCCACAAAATGCCAAGCAAGTCATAGAAAGAAAAAACGCCCAATTGTTTATTTTGTCAATTATAACAAACGGAAACTTCCACCCTCTCCGACTCGCCAGTCACCCGGAAAAAAATGTTCCTTCAGTTCTGGAAAATATATTATCCCCAATTAAGCCTTTAATCGAATTGTCCGCGTGGTCTTGTAGTACCCCTGCTAGGTAAGAACCAGTCATTGCCATACATATTAAATGCTAGACATGACCCCATGGATAGCATTTGCATATGTAAAAGCTTTGCTAATGTGACTTTCCTATTAGGCAATTCTCTCATCTCATGTTTGTCTTCAAAACCTTGTCAAGCTTAGAAAATTGAAGTTAATAAACAATATTGCGCGCAAACCCCAAAATTTTATTCCCACCTTTGGGTTTCCGCGCCGAAGACCTAGCGCCAGATTCGGCGACAAAGAAAACTGACAGCAGTCGCCGGACAGTTGGCAATCCTGATATTTGACGGCGGCCGCCCGGTAGTCATGGGAGTGGATTGTTGTCACTCAAATAGATCTTTTCGCTGAAAATGCATGTGTATTGAGTTATTGTTGACAGATTTTCTGCAGTGTTAGTGTGAAATTCCGCGATTTTCTGTATCGCGTAAGCCTTCGCTGGAAGAAAACGTCATGTTGTTCAGCGAAGCAAGGAAAATTTTCAGTGAAAAAAGCAATACATTACAAGGTTCGAATTCCCATAGAATGAGATCATTCATTCGCACTACAACACCATAGGAGATAATATCACATTGGCTGATTACAGTACAAATGCGAAAAATCTCCCTTTTCCCCCTATCCGCAACCCGGGGACGCGTCCTTTGGATTTCGAAAGCCTCGGAGAGTATTACAAACCTTCAATGGCATTCCCATACACTAACCCACATTGCCCATTCAGGGGTCTGACTGGGCCTATTACCCTCCCTCAGTTTGTAATATTCTCACCAACTTGGAATTATATTTTCCCGGCACATAGGGTCTGGGACCATTTGGGCAGGAGCACCTATTTTGGGCACTTGCTGCTATAACTCAGTCAATTTCAAACCGATTGATTTGAGTTATTGCACATGGCTAAATACTGTGTTCATCTGATCGTGTTTCAAAAATCAAGTCAATCGGTTCAAAATTGACTGAGTTATAGCAGCAAGTGCCCAAAATAGGTGCTCCTGCCCAAATGGTCCCAGACCCTAAGTGACTTCGACAAATGTTCGATATACTATGCAGCATCATGATCAGTATAACTATATCAGATGACTTGAAGAACTGATTTTTACAGAATTGTTTGCCATTGACTATACATTCAGCTATTTCAATCATTATTGTGGATTTACCGGCTACTTGTATTCTACCGGTTACTTAAAAAGCCGTTTAAATTATGTTTAAGTTACTCTTTTTATAAAACGGCTACTTTGGAGGCCATACTGAAGCGACCGGTAGAATACAAGTAGCCGGTAAATCCACAATACTGCAAAGCATATCGACCACATGCCTGAAATCAAAGCTTTCTGGAAGACATAATCCAAGCCCAGGGATAAACTAGCTGTATATGTAATGTATCCTTACATTTGCACCACCGCAATGTTTTAAAATCGCGACTTCGATGTGGTGCTCCGCGAAGGCACTACCGGCACAAAATGATAAAATGCGAAAAAAAGAACGAACAAACGCGTGTCGACCGGGTAGCTTTACGAAACTCGACGGACGACGCGATGAAACAAAAGAGAATGGAAAAAAAATAAATAAAAAATCGAACCGCCGTCAGCAGCATCGGTCTGCGGTATGTCCGGCATGTCCGAGGCATCCATACGGCCCAACGCACACACGAAACTGATCCCCGAGGAACGTCTGGAGATATTGCCGAAAAACTCCTGAAGATATTTCTGCAGAACTCCTAAAGAAATTATCGAGGAACTTCTGCAGCAATTGGGTTGTTTAGTGAATTTAATATTGCCATTTTCTTTAGCCTAATCGAAAGAGCTCATTTTTCTGAGTATAAGGTGTTTTTATTGCGTTCCGATTCCTTTGTTTTGATGGTTAAATAAACAAAACAGTTTTAATTTTCGTGGTTAGAATGACAGTTCAATCGATAAAGTGACAGTTTCCCCCGAACAAAAAATTTTCCCCATACAAACTTTAAATGCATTTTAAAAATAGTTCCCGGGCACCAAAAATGATGAAATTTTGGATTTCGACTAATTTTCCGACGGAGATTCCGATTATGCAATAATCAGGACACCCCTAAAGAACCCAATTCCCGAGGAACTCCAGGAGGAATTTCCGAGGAACTCCTGGAGCATCTTGGAACTAGTGGAGAATTCCTGGATGAATTCTCCTAGGGTAATTCCCGAGGAACTCCTGGAGGACTTTCCAAGGAACCCCTGGAGCAACTTGGAACTGCTGGAAGAATTTCTGAGGACCGTAATCCGGGGTAACATTGATCAGAAATTTCTATGTTTCTTGAATAATTCTCTTGTTAAAGCAAACGTTACATGTTTTATATTTTTAAAACAAGTACTGGCCCTCTGAGTATGTGTTAAGCTACTCGAAAAAGTATTGTAAAACTTTAGAACATGTTTAAATAAGATATTTAATCAAATTTTTGATTGTATTGATTTGGGGTAACATTGATCATGTCAGTGATCAATGTTCATTTGTGTTGAAAACACACTTACTTACTAAATTCGGGGTCACTGATTTCGAATATGTTGTCCAAATTGTTACAAATTATGTACTTTTTAAGTTATTTTAGGATTAAAATCCTCTAAATCACGAATAACGCCTAAAGGTAGGCAATGGCTTAAGGAATTGATAGCCTACTTTTAATAAATCGTTTATTTTACTGAAAAATAGCATTTTCATAAAAGTTTCGTTTATTAAATCCAACTCTAGGATATCATATTGAAGTAATACAGTGATTTCGAACCTCATATTGTATCTAGTATTTACACCAAGCATGAATGTTTGACAATGCATCTAATTGCGCTACGAAACACAGTTATGGAAAAATCGATTTAATTCAATGTTTATGAAATTCAATTTTCATAAATTGCATGTCATTTAATAGCTAAATGATAGCAGATTACGATATACCATTCCATAGCAGAAACTGATTCAATGTAAAATGCTTGTTTGAACATTTCATGAGGTGGGTCAAGCTGATCAATGTTACCCCGCTGATCAATGATACCCCGGAATACAGGACCTCCTGAAAGAATTCCGCTTAAATTTTTAAAGGAATTCCCGAGGAAGTCCCGGAGAAAAAAAAAATCCCGAGAACTCTTGGATGAATCCTCGAGATTCTTTCTTGAGAAATTCCTTAGGAACTCCCGGAAAAATTTCCAAGGATCTCCTGCAGAAATTCCCTAGGAACTTCTGGAGGAATTGCCGAGGAACTCCAGGAGGAATTTCTGAGGAACTCCTAGAAAAACTGCTGGAAGAATTTCTGAGCAACTCCTGGATCAATCCTCGAGGAAATTCTTGAGGAACTCCTGGAGAAATTTGCAAGGAATTCCAGAGGAATTTCTGGATATATTTCCGAAGAACTCAGATATTCCAGCTTCTAGCGAACTCCTGAAATATACGCTTCTGGCGAACTCCTGAGGAAATTCTCGAGGAACTCCTGCATAAACTCTCGAGGATCTCCTGGAGGATCTCCTCAATGAATTTCCAATGAACTGATAGAGGAATTCCCGAGGAACTCCTGGAGGAATACCCGAGGAATTCTCGGAGGCATTCCCGAGGAACTCCGGTAGGAATTCTCGAGGATCTTCTGGAGCAATTTGGAGCTTCTGGAAGTATTCCTGAGAAACTCCTGGAATAATGATCGAGGAAATTCTTGATGAACTCCTCGAGGAATTCCCGAGACACTTCATGAGATATACCTGAAGAACTCCTGCAGATATTTCTGGGAAACTCCTGGAGAAATTCTCGAGGAACTCCTGCAGAAATTTCCGAGGAACTTCTGAAGATATTTCCGAAGAACTCCTGCAGATGTTTTCGGGAAACTCCTGGAGGGATTTTAAAGGAATTTCTGAATAAATTCCCGAGGAACTTCTGGAGGAATTCACAAGGGAATCCTTGTAGGAATTCCCGAGTAACTAATGAGGGTAAAGTCGAGGAGCTCCTGAGCATATTTCCGGAAAACTGCTGAGGGAATCCCCGTGGAACTTCTGGAGAAATTTCAGAGGAACTCGTGGAGAAAAATTCGTGGGAACTCCTGGATGAATCCTCGAGGATTTTTTTTGAGAAATTCATGAGGATTCCTCGGGGTTTCCAGGGATCCCTTGGAGAAATTTTAAAGGAATTTCTGAATATATTCCCGAGGAACTCATGGAGGAATTCACGAGTAACTAGTGGGAGTATAGCCGAGGAACTCCTGAGCATATTTTCAGGAAACCCGTGAAACTTTCGGAGAAATTCCCGAAAAACTCCTGGAGGAATTATCGATACATATTAGCATAAATAGATAATTGCCAGGAAACCCGTGGAACTCCTGGATGAATTCCCAATGAACTCACAGAGAACTTCCCGAAGAACTCCTAGAGAAAAATTACCGGGAACTCCTGGATAAATCCTCGAGGAAATTCTTGAGAAATTCCTAAAAAACACCCGGAAAAAATCCAAGTGACTCCTGGAGGAATTCCGGAGGATTTTCTGGAGCAACTTGAAACTGCTGGAAGAATTTCTGAGGAACTACTGGGTTGATCCTCGAGAAAACTCTTGAGGAACTCCCGGAGAAATTTTTAAGGAACTCCTGGAGGAATTCCCGAGGAACTTTTGGGGATATTGCCGATGAACTCATGCAAATATTTCTGCAGAACTTCTGAAGAAATTCTCGAGGAACTGCTGCAGCAATTCCCGAGGAACTCCAGGAGGGGTTTCCGAGGAGCTCCTGCAAATATTTCCGGGGAAATCCTGGAGCAATTGTTTAATATCCGGGGAACTCCAGAAGTATTTCCCAAGAAACGCCTGGAGGAATTCACGAAGAACTCCTTGGAGAATTCCCGAGAAACTAGTGGAGGAATACCCGAAAAACTTCTGGAGGAATACCTGGGGAACTTCTGGAGAAATGCCCGGCAAACTCCTAGAGTAATACCCTCCTTTCTCGGTCCTTATGAGGTCGAGAATTGCAAAAACCTTCACCATCAAAATCAGAAATAAATCGGTAACAGTTTCGATCGACCGAGTGAAACCAGCTTACATCATCAAAGATCCTGTTTGCTCCTCTGACAGGATTACAAAAATCACGTGCGGTTCAGGATTCAGTAAGCTTTTTCCAAGGAAGGGGAGTGATGCGGTGCGCTGCAATTTGATATGGCCACACTGCATCTTGACGACGCTGGCCAACGGTGTGACAGAAATTATCCCTCATTCGTGTTCGAACATCAGACATTCGACAACCTTATAGTTTTCTTCCAATAAAACATTTGTCTAAATTTGCATTGCTTTTATTCTACGCACCTTAGCTTCTTATCTTCATGGAAGATATAGTCCAAGCCCAGGGAGGAATCCCAGCAAATTCCCGAAATATTTCCTGGAGCAATCTCTGGACTAATCTCCGAAGCCATTCCTGGCTAAATCTTAGAAAATATTCCGAGGGAGGAATTCCATAAATGGCAGTTCAAATGGCAATCACCGTAGAAAGTTCGTGACCAATTCCCTTCGAACACGAATCAGCGCTTTAAGATGCAATTTCTGGCGTAAATGACATATAAAGTTCTGCTCAACAGATTTCCGAACAAAGAATTTGAGATATTTCGAAAACAATGCTTACAATTTCTTCAACGATTATCCCGTTTGGTCCCGTCCTCTAAGAAATCGGATAGAGCTCCACGAGAGTTTCCCTATTTTTCTGAAAATTTAGCCCGAGTTTTCAGCAAACATTTTTTGCAAAACAGTCTCATATGAATAGGAAACCCAGCAAAGATGATACTGTTATGCGAGTGGGGGCAGTATATTTTCACTTCAGGAGTTTTGTTTGATCCATTCAGGAATTCTTCCATTAACAATTATGCCGAAGCATCATGAAGCAAAAAACAAAACAATGCCGGCTTAATGAGATCCATTCGAGCAACTCAAAAAGAATTGGACGATTGTGGATAACATTGATACAAAACAACTATGTATGCACTTCGATATGTACCTAATATACGAATGATTTACTTCATTTGGAAGCAAGGCATAGCAGGAATATGAGTTTTTTTTTGAATGTCTTACCGTAAGTAGTCCAGGAAAATGGATCCGATCCGGATTGCTTGTTTGCTCTTATATCATTAATGTCAAATTCCATCATCTTGTACACGTCGTCACAGGAACAACCAATGCGAAAACATCCGAACTCCTATGCGGACTGCCCCGTACGAGATGTGATCTAGTTTTTTCGTAAAGAAACGATGGACAACTTTCCTGTCCGCTTGCCTACACCAGGTCCGAAACTCCTTGGAAAAGCATACTCCCTATGTAGAATGGGCACTTGGCACTATCAGACGATTTTTGCCCCAATTTTATCGGTCAATTGGGCAGTCGGTTCTTCCTCCAGCATGACGTCATTGGGGTCTCCTCCAGAGCAGTCTCTTTAGTCATGTTTTCATAGCCCCCATTCATTTACACTGGTGGTTCGAGCTAGACTGTGTCCTCATCACCCTGCGCCGGATACACCACCACCGATTTCCTCTTCCTGCTCTTGCGACCTTCGGGTGTTTCATCTTTCTAGGCATTTTGTCAGCTGCCACGGAGGATTTTCGATGCTCCGATACGTTGGGTATTTTTGCCTGACTTCGTTCGACCGCCGACCGAAGGATCCTCCAGCAGAGAACGGTATTTCACCCTGCTGTGTTATCCGCCCGATGCCAAAACTTTGTTCTTTACGGCTTTCACCAGCTAGATATACCCGTGGATTGCACTCCACCAGCATTCTAGCCAGCTTGACTCGTTGTCGGTGCTTGAACTCGCACTCGTTATCTTTCTGAAAATAGCCAATGATTTAGTTTTCACTCAACTTTATAGAATGTTAAATCCGACTTACCATTTCTTCCTCAGCTTGATGGGTGATATCATCGACTAGGAATCGAACCTTCGGATGATTTGCCGAAATGTGCAATTTGACGGAGAATAAAATACGCTGTTGTTTGACGCTTGCTTCTTGAGATTTGTGCGTTTTAAGTTCTCATGCACTCTTGAAGCGGGATTTCAAGACGTTTGTTCTTAACTAAATACTTTGTATGTAAGGCGCCTCACCTCGAAATCTTCCTGAAACTTCCGGCTCGAATCCGGATCGCCCTTATTCGTGTCCGGGTTGTACATCTAGGCCAGTAACTGTTGGTTTCCTTCTTGGTTGGTTGGTTGACCTTCTTGGTTTCCTGCGTTCTTGGCCACTCCTCACTAGAAATCCTCTACATAATGTAGGATTACTACTCCTCACGTTATCGTTCTCAATTTTTCACCGTAATAATTACTATTCACTATTATTTACCGCGGAACAATCGAAAGAATACAAAAATCTTGCAACCTCTTGCGACCGTTGAAATCGGATTGTTTTGAAAATCGAAGATGCACGTTCTGCTCTCGCACGATCTCATTAACACCAATGAGAGTATATTACAGGTGGGGAAGAAGAAGAGATGGCTATGTATTAGTAAGCAAAGAAAAATGTAAACACAAATAGTGACGTCACTATTTGACACGCGTTCTTATGGGAGCTCGCTTTGCTTGTAGTAGTGACATGTTTTGCACCAAACACGGATCTCACGCACACGAAGTGTCTCTTCCACACCTTCATTAGACTCTCATTGCACTAACACCAACGAAATTGCGTGTAGCAGACACAAATGACAGCTAAACGATAAGTGTATAACAGTTCAGAGTAGGCCAAAATCAGGGGGCCCTCCAAGCGGTGTGCCGTCGATTAGATCCTCGTCGCTGATTGGTCGATGCATGTAAACGGCACACCGCTTGGATGTCAAAATTCTTCTTCTTACCGCTTGGTGCATCAATCAAATTGATGCATGTGCTGATCGACCAGAGGCATTATTTTCTTGTTCTCTGGATTAGTTTTATCGGGTTTTATCAATAATTCAATAACTAATTGAAAAAATAGAACAATTATTGTTCTAGCTACAACATTGATTTCATTCTGCCGCAATTCTGATAATAAACTCCGTCCCAGATGATCGAGATCAAAAACCGCTACACATCGGTAGCCTGCAACCGCACAACGGAAGCCCTGGACTGGGGACAAGATGGGTTGATTTACTATGCCGCCTGTCACTCGATAGCTGTATTCGATCCAAAGGTAAGATAATACCTAATTATCATCGCTTGAATTTCACATTGAAAGGAATCATGAGTTTTTTTCCAATCTTTTCTGTGTTGCAGTTCCACGGATCGGCTAAAATTGTCCGTACTCTGAGTGGCCACAAGGCTCGTGTCAACACGGTGAAAAAGCTCCGCGATGTACCGGTTTCGGCAGAGGGTGCGATCGACCTTATATCCGGTTCGGATGATTCTAGCTGTATACTCTGGAACAGCCTGGATCCGCATAAACCTTGGTGGTGCACGTTGAAGGGGCACACTAAAGGAGTGACACAGGTGGAAGGAGTCTACACGGCGGAGGGTTTGTTGGTAGTGGCAACGGGATCGGCGGATAGTACCATTAAACTGTGGAAGTTTGGTGGCGAGGAGTTCGCTTGCATCCAGACGATAGACCTGAAGAGCGGATACTGTTTCGCATTGAAGTTCTTCCAGCTGCCGGGATGTGAAAGTGTGATGCTTGCCTGCGCGATGGACAATGATCTGATCCATCTGTACGCAAAGGAAGAGGAGCAGTACGTTTTGGTAGAGAAGCTGAGAGGTCATACGGATTGGGTCAGAGGGTTGGATTCCATCCGGGAAGGTGCGGACGTGCTGCTGGCCAGTGCTTCCCAGGACAGTTTCATTCGACTCTGGAGGATTTCCCCACGCGAACAGGTACGAGCTCAAAGATCGTTTGAGGAATTTTCCGCCGATGAGGACATTGTACTGGAGGAGCGGGTGTTCAGCGTTACAGCCGAGGGGCAGCAATTCCATTATGCCCTGGCTTTGGAATCGGTACTTCAGGGTCACGAAGGATGGGTCTATGGGGCGCACTTCATCCGGCAAGAAGACAAGCTGAATCTGCTGTCCAGTTCGATCGATAAGACCCTGACGGTTTGGACCCCTTCGGAGTCCGGGGTGTGGTTTGAAAGCGTTCGCGTGGGCGAGGTAGGAGGTGCTTCGCTGGGATTCTACGGAGGAAAGTTTGCACCGGATGGGAAAGCTTTCATCGGTCATGGATTTCAAGGTAAGTGGCCTCCCTTCATTAAAACAATAGGTAGGTACCTAGTTTTCGATCTAGATTTCACAATTTTTTTCCGTTTCTTGTTCCCATTAGGTAGTCTCCATCTGTGGCAACAGGACGCGGCCAATGGAGGCGTTTGGAAACCCGGCACAATCGTCGGAGGACACTTCGAAGCCGTACGGGACTTGACGTGGGATCCGGAGGGCCGGTTCGTCGTGACAGTGTCGGCTGATCAGACCACTAGGATACATGCCCCGTGGCCTCGGTCCTTGGGAGCAGACGACGAGGCCGTTACGTGGCATGAGCTCGCACGGCCGCAGGTTCACGGTCACGATATGCAGTGTTTGTCTCTGTTGTCGAGGTACCGGTTTGCCAGCGGCGCGGAAGAGAAAATCGTGAGGATATTCCAGGCTCCGGCAAATTTTGTGGACAATCTGCGGCAGCTGTGCGAAATTGAGGACGATCCGGAAGGGGAGCACATTTTGAAAAGTAAGTCTTATGTCTGCATCCCACATCTAAACTGCACTGAACTTATCTTATTAGTCGGTCAGACTAAGGCCTGAGTGGCCTCTGCGCTGTACATAGTCCCGCACTCTGCGTAGGGTCCGCAGATCGTCCTCCACTTGGTCGACCCACCTAGCTCGCTGCGCTCCACGTCTTCTTGTACCGGTCGGATGACTCTCGAGAACCATTTTAGTCGGGTTGCTATCCGACATCCTGATGACGTGACCCGCCCACCGTAGCCTCCCGATTTTCGCGGTATGGACGATGGTTGGTTCTCTCAGCAGCTGATACAGCTCGTGGTTCATTCGCCTTCTCCAAGTCCCGTCTTTAATTTGCACTCCGCCGTAGATGGTACGCAACACCTTCCGTTCGAAAACTCCAAGGGCGTGTTGGTCTTCTGCACGTAGGGTCCATGTTTCGTGCCCATAGAGGACTACCGATCTAATCAGCGTTTTAGTTAATTTCGTGTTACGGCGAACTTTATTCGATCGTAGAGTTCTGCTCGAGTCCAAAGTAAGCTCGATTTCCTGCCACAATGCGTCTCTGAATTTCTCTGCTGGTGTCGTTGTCGGCGGTCACCAGTGCGCCCAAGTACACGAATTCATCAACCGCCTCGATTTCATCACCGTCGGTAGAAATTCGGTGTGGCGTTCGCGGTGATTCTTTCCTGGAGCTTTTTATCATCATGTAATTTGTCTTCGATACATTAATGACTAATCCGATTTGCCTGGCTTCACTTTTTAGTCGGATGTACGTTTCCGCCATCGTCTCAAATTTACGAGCAATAATATCAATATCATCAGCGAAACCAAGCAGCTGAACGGACTTCGTGAAAATCGTCCCACTCGTGTTTATCCCCGCTCTCCTTATTACACCTATTAAGGCAATGTTGAACAGCAAGCACGAAAGACCATCACCTTGCCGTAAACCTCTGCTTCGGAATGTTGGCTTTGCAGTCTTTTGGGGAATCGAAAACACTAGTTTATGATTTTTCCCGACGTTTCGGTCCGTATGGGACCTTTTTCAAGGGTTCAATCGGTCAAGGTTTCCTAGTCAAGATGGCTTTGCTAAACTCAAAAATGTCATGCGGAAGTTTTGGTATAGATTGAGTCCGTTCGGTTTTCAACCGTCGTGATGCGGACAATCTCCTACCTATCGGGCGGTCTAGAATTCGGTCCCTGTTTTTGGAATCTTCTACCATTGACGACCACGCTGATGGGTCTAGCTGGGCGTGGTGCAGCGTTTCTTACTCAGCCGCTGGATGCCAGAAAAGACGCTGTTTGAGCCGCACCTCCTTGGTGAAAAGACGCTCGAGACGTACCTCCTCAATCTAGTTGAAGTCAGAAGGACCCAGGCTACACAATCAGCTAAGCATGCAACTCTTAACTGGCGATCTTTGTCATCGCTTGACCCGTGGAAGCATGAAGTAGGAACTTGTGAGGACCAGAGCTATGTTGGACGCTCTCCTTATCGACTCACCGTTTTGCAGCCTAAATAGTCTTCGTTGGCTGATGATGCGCCTTCGTATTGCGCGGCTTCAGTATTTCCGTTTATCGTAACACTACTGTCTAGGCTTGCCGTATCGTTCGTGTGTAAGAAGGGTTTGTCAAAAGCTGGTATTCCGCACATGTACCTGTACGTACGGGTATTCAGCAATAGCTACATGGTTTCCATTTTCTCGTTACAGCCACACCGAAGGGTGCCTCGGTGCCATCGCTTGGCCTGTCCAATAAAGCTGTCTACAACGTCGAAGCGGAAGGCGCTACTACCAAACACGTGAAGGATATCTATCCGGAGCACTACTTCGTCCCCATTAAACTGGAATCGCCTCCGGCCGAGGAAACCCTCATGCAGAACACCCTCTGGCCCGAGATGCAGAAACTGTACGGCCATGGGTATGAAATCTACGCTCTGGCTTCGACGCGGGACGGACGCTTCCTGGCATCAGCCAGTAGGGCAACTTCGCTGGAGCACGCTCGCATTCTCATCTGGAACACGACCAACTGGAAAATTCTCCAGAAGCTGGAAGCGCACCAGCTTACGGTTACCCAACTGGCCTTTTCGCCGGATAACCGATCTTTGCTGGCCGTTTCCCGCGATCGAACGCTGTCCGTGTTTGAGAATAGATCGCCGGACGTAGAAGGATGTGATTTCCAGCTGGTGACCCATACGGACAAGCACACCAGCGTGCACGGTCGGATCATTTGGTGCTGCGATTGGTCGCACGATTCGGTGCACTTCGCTTCTGGATCGCGCGACGGGAAGGTAGTTCTGTGGGATCGGAAAGATGCGGGGAAGTACGGAGCATGCAGTGTGTTGGAATTGAAGGGAGAGTCCGTGACCGCTGTGGCTTTCGGCACGAGGAAGGTGGAAGACGATCGGTACATGGTGGCCGTTGGACTGGAAAAGGGTACAATACAGTTGTACGGAGTACTACAGCAGGACTGGAAGTTGTTGGCGACCATCGATGAATCGTTAGTTGGCTTTCTTGTTTTGCACTGAGTACTATACATTATTAATTTTTCTCTATTTTTAATTGCAGATGTGGACATCATCTCACTGTGAAGCGATTGGCGTTCAAACCATCTGGTGAGGGTATACAGCTTGCAAGTTGTGGTGACGATAATTTCGTAAGGGTTTACGATATATGTTGATAGCGATCGTTCGCTAGGTACAATCCATGTTCGAACTTTTCCATTCATCCGACAATCCTTGACGGCCTGGTGGTACGTTATGTAGAGCCTATCGAACATTTCGTTTGGTAGATGATCCAAATTTCCTCAAAATGTTGGTGACTAGTTGGGAAACTGTTCCAGGATTCTTTAACATCCATTGTCCAAGCCTGGGACCATGCACAAATTACGTCACGCTTTTAGGGGGGAGTGGGGGTTTTGCATAACGTGACGACCCATACAAAAAAAAATAAGGTCTAATACATAAAGTGTGACATAGGGGGGAGGGGGGTTGAAAATGGTCGATTTTTGCGTGACATAATTTGTGTATCACCCCATAGAAAATTTTCTCGAAAGCTGTGTAAGGATTCATTTTTTTAGTGTTGACAACACTAGCGTCACCTATGCGGCAAGTTGCTACAGTCAGTGGTGAGTACGCATATCTAGATCAGTTTAATATTCACCACCGACAACAGCGTGGTAACTTCGCGATAGCAGCGCCACGATGTTGCCACTTGTGTTCCTTACACAGCTTTGGAACTGGACTTGGATGTCTGTTCTCTGTGTATGAAGTGAATCTGATCTGAATCACTTGAATGTGAAGTAAATAGGAAATGGATCATTTGAATATGACAAGAACCTGAAATGAATCACTTCAATGAATTACTCCAGGATTTACTCCGGAAATTCCTCCAGGGGATCCTCCGGGAAATGCTCCAGGAATTCCTTTGGGAATTTGTCAAGGAGTTTCTCTGAGAATTGCTCCAGGAATTCTACCGGAAATAGCTTCAGCAGGTCCTCCGGAAATTCCTGCAAAAGTTCCTCGAGGAATTACCACTACCCCATTTAATGCTCCAAAAGTTCCTTCGGAAATTACTCCGCGAAATTCTCCATGATATCATTCGAGAATTGCTCCAGGAGTTCTTCTGGAAATTGCTCCAGGAATTCCTCCGGAAAATTTTCAAGGAATTTCTTCAGCAATTTTTCCATTTTTCGGGAATTGCTCCAGTACATTCTTCAAGAATTGATCCGGGAATTGCTTAAAGAGTTCCTCCGGAAATTTCTCCGAGAGTTCTTCCAGGAATTTCTCCAGGAGATCCACCGGGAATTGTTCCAGGATTTCCTTCGGGAATCGCTCTAGAATTTCCTCCGGGTATTTCTCCAAGAGTTTCTCCGGGAATTTTCCCGATAATTGCTCGAATTTCCTCGAGAATCCCTCCAGGAGTTTATTTGGGAATTCCTACAAGTGAAAATATACCAGGAGTTCCTCAGGAAATTACTCCACGAGTTCCTCCGGGAATCATTCCAAGAGTTTCTTCGGGAGTTTCCCGAAAGTTTCTCCAAAAATTTCACTGAGAATTCGAGAATTTTTCAATAAGTTCTTCTGGGAATTGCTATCGTAGTTCTATTTCCGAAGAGTTCACCTGTAAATTCCTCGAAAAGTTGCTCCGGGTATTCCTTCAAAAGTTACTTCGAAAAATACTCGAGAAATTCCTTCGGAAGCTTTTCTGGTAATTCTTCCGAAAATTTCACCTGGAGTTCCGGGGTTTCACCAGGAATTCCTACTCAAACTAAAATTCAGTAACAAATTTTGAAATCGACGTAAAATCAATGCTACACCATTGATTATACGTCGTTTTCAAAATTTGTTACTGAATTCTATGCTTTCCACTGTTTTTTTTCTTGGAGCTCCATTGGGAACTCCTCTAGAAGCTCCTCCGAGAAATTCCAGTAGGAGTTCCACAGATATTTTTTCCAGAAGTTCAACAGGGAGTTTCTCTAAGAGTTCTACCGAGAATTTTCCAGAAGTTACACCAGAGAGTCCTGTTGTAGTTCACCGAAGAATTTTTCCAGAAGTCCCATCGAGAGTTTCTTACGGAGCACAACCGGAAATCCTGTTAGAAGTTCCAACGGGAATTCTTTCGTGATTCATCGAAGTTGCACCGGGTATTCCTGCAGGAGTTCCACTGGGAACATTGCCAGAAACTCCACCGGAATTTTTCAAGGAGCTCAACCGCGAATTTGTCCAAAAGTTTTACAAGGTCTTATTCAGGAGTTACTTCTGGACTTACAGTAGATACTCCTCCCGGAATTCTTTTCCGGTAATTCTTCCACAAGTACCTCTGACATTTTTTTTCGGGGGTTCCTCAAGGGGAATGACACTTCCTTTGTTAACCATAAAAATCCGCATTTATCCGTTGTTAACCGTCGTTAACCGCGTCTAACTGCTGCTCAGTTAGCAGCGGTTAGCGATGGTTAGGAACGGAAAAATGCGAATTTTCAGGTTAGAAAAGGATATGGAGTTCCCCAGAAATTTCTTCTAGGAGTTGCTCCGAAATGTCTCCTGATATTTCTCCGTGAAACCTTTCAGAAGTTTTTGCAGAAGCTGCTCATGAAGCAATAGCAGGAATCATTTTGAGAGTTGCACAGAAAATTTCTCCAGGAGTTACACATGGGATTTCTACTGGATTTTTTCAAGATCTGCCATAGGTTTTCCCGGAGATCCCGATGATTCTTCTAGGAGTCACAACAGGGATTTTTTCTTCTCCTGGGATGTGGGGAAATTCTTGGAAAGCTTTAAAAATCCAATCTTCACGAATATTCTTGAGGGTCTCCCCAAGGGAAAACATGTTCCTGAAAGTCCTGATAAAATTTCCGGAGAAACTTCTGAAGAAATAACCAGAAAAATCTCCAGGTGAAAATCATGAAGGACTTCCCGCACAGCGGCCCGAAGTAATTTGATTGAGAGTTCTGAAACGACTCAAAAAGTTCCACTAGGAATTCTTCTATAATAAGTTCCACTGAGAGGAGTTTCATCGAGAATTTCTCTAGGATTTGCACTGGGAAACCCTCAAGGAGTTCCACCATAGACTAATTTCCACTGGGTTCCACTGGGAATTCCTACAGAAATTCCACTGTGAATATTAGGAGTTTCATCGAGAATTTCTCTAGGATTTGCACTGGGAATTCCTCAAAGAGTTCTACAGGGAATTCCTACAGAAATTCCACTGTGAATTTCTCTACAAGCTTCTTTGAAAATCTATGCGCAAGTTGCTTCGGGAACAAGTTCATAAATGATCCGAAAGCCCTCCTGATTTTTTCTCCGAAGTTACTGCAGAAATTCTTCTAACTCGGTAGGTTTATTCAGAAGGTATTCGGTTTAGTTTAGTTTAGTTTAATTTATTCAAAAGTTTCTTCAGGATTTTTTCGGGAAGTTCCACCGTGAATTCTTTTAGGAATTTCTTCGAGGTTTCTTCCAGACGTTCATTTGAATATAATTCTTCCGAAAGTTTCACTGGAAATTGTGTTAGGAGTTCATGCTGGTTTTCGGAGGTTTCTAGGCAAGAGAACGCGATAAATTTTACGATCAACTGTTTGTTTACTTAGACATATTCGAACTGAACAAAAGACGGTTTGGTTAGTGTCGTATCTGAAAACACTTCACACTCCCGTAACCGTATCAAACACAATTTCTCCTAATTTTCCACTTCCGAACCGAAAACACCATCCCGCACGCAATGTAACATCCGTTCATCACACATTTCTTCAATCATTAATGCAATTAAACATTACTCGATTTACGACATGATTGATCCAAATATTAGATAATTGTTCGATCTGTGTTTTTGAAATGTAACCTAAAATATACAAGCTTCTAGTCCAAATGCATATAATGATAGTTTAGTTTCGCTTCGTTCAGGATTTGTTCAAGCAGTTCAAGAATTTTCTGATTCACAATAGAAAACAATTCCAAACCATTGGATTGAATGTAAAAATTGTTGAGAGTAGCTTCCAGTGGACATAAAAAACACGGACCGAGAGAGGAACAACGGGGTTTACGGATCGAGTAAAACAGCAACCGTGCGATTCCACTGTACACAAACGACTAATTTATTCTGAACGTAAACATAAATATACAATAGGGTACTGCAAGCACCTGATCTAACCTCACTTTGTCTGACAGTTCAGCGAGCTTGTTTACAAGGTGTTAGAATTTTTAACGAGCGGTGAAAATTATATTTACGTTTTCCGTCCCGAAACCATTATGATACGGAAATATCGATTATATTCAACTCTACTAGTACAAAACTAATCGTCTAATAACCGTTTTACTGAAATTGTATCGAAAAACAGTTTTACCGGAACTCCGCCAGAGACTAAGTCCATGTAAACAAGCTCGCTGAACTGTCAGTGCACGGCTTCGTGACGTCATCTTGCAGTATCCTATAGTTCGATGTCACATCAATGATCATGGTATAACAATTTATATATGTTGTCTTGATACGAGGAGAGCTCGATTGTAACATTTATACACTTTCAACACTCCCTCTCAAGTCGACGACCGACGTATCACAGTCTACAGAAAAATCGATAACTTGTGTTTCCAAGTTCAGTTTATCACTTCAAACATTTCAGATCACCGTCTCTAAAACTACTTCTTGCGGTTCAACAGTAATACAAAAAATCTCGAACAACAACAAAAATTACAATACATTCTCAAGTACAACTTTTACTCTTTCACGTTACAAATACAAACTCAACTAATTTCTATCTGTCCAAAACAACTTATCTTCTTTAAACCAAACGGTCACGTCTTCTAAATAAAAATCGTCAAAGCGTTCCTCAAAATCCTCAACTTCACCACCTCCGAGATGCCGTGGTGCCAACAGCTGCTCCCACATTGCTTTTCCTACACTTGCACAGCATATCCAGCCCATAAAGTTTTCCAGTGTATTGTCCTACGGCCATTACACTTCCATCCTTCGTTATTTCCGCTTTGTCACCGACGAATCTTACCTGCAAACCTGATCTCGCTACTCGATTAACGGAGAACAGGTTGCAGCTGAGTCCAGGGAGGTACAGCACATCCTTTGCTACGCACTTCTTGGTCTTGCCTCCGACAACCGCATACAGAAAAATATCTCCACAGTATTCCGCTACAAGTTTCTCTCCATTCGCCACTATCACTTCCACCGGCCGATCCAAACGACGCATTTGACTGAAGTAACGAGAGTCCTTTACCATGTGGTCCGTCGCGCCAGAATCCAGGAACCACTGCATTTTCACTAGTTCTTCTTCTTTCGATGCCAGGAAACAAACATCTGCACGATCAGAATCACTGTCTTCTTCAATCACTATGTCGGGTTTATTATTGCGATTTCTCACCTTTCCATTGTCATTCTGATTGGGAACCACTGGCATACGGCAGTTGGATTGTTTGTGTCCTAGTTTGCCACATCTAAAGCACTTTATCCTGTGCCACACATGCCGACTTGCCATAGCTACATCCTGAATGTCACAATCCGGAACCGACAGATTCTGCCTCTTCATTTCCACATCCAGCAATTGCTTTTTTGACGAATGCCATTGTCACACCAGTGGGCAGTGTCTCGATTGCCGTAACCACCGGGTCAAACGATGGCGGTAGCGTCAATAACAAATGGCAAATCGCGTCGGCATCTTCCACTACCGCACCACTTTCCTTCAACTCGCGAATGAGACCATCAAATTTGAGCAAATGTTCCGACAAACCATCGCCGACTCCCTCTACATACTTTAATGTTAGGAGCTGTTTTCTTATAAACAGTTGCCCGGCAACACCACGACGTTCAAACACAGCCTTCAGTGTGTCCCATACAGTGCTGAAAATTTCATTTCGTCATATCTAAATTCAATCACCTACAGCTCATTTTAGAAGCTGAACCTGAGAATATGGTATATGAAAAACTTGTGCGGCTAGACCAGTTCTGTGAGAAAGTCACGGAAAAACCGCTATTTTTCCAATATTTAAGGTAAATGTCACGGACTACATTTGAAAAATGCCAAATGATATTCACCGTGAATATCATTGGGATTTTTCGAAGGTAGTCCGTGACATTTACCTTTAATATTAAAAAAGTTGCGATTTTTCCGTGACTTTCTTACAGAACCGAGCTAGCCGCACAAGTTTTTCATATACCCTATTCTCAGGTTCAGCTTCTAAAATAAGCTGTAGGTGATTCAATTTAGATGTGACGAAATGATTTTTTCAGCACTGGTCCCATATCCGTTTCGGAGTCGCACAATCTTTCACCAGCTCCAACTGATTATCAGCGATGGCCGAAACAACTATCGCTTTGCACTTTTTCTCTGCAGCTACCCGTGCCACCATCAGCTTTTTCTTCTCCGACTTTATTTCCACGGTATCGGTAGCCACTGCGCGTAGTTCTTCTATCTCGGCAATCTCCCGGCGGACGCAATCAAGTAGATCGTAAGTATCAAGGACGGTTTCGATCCGGAACTTCCAGTTGTGGAAGCCGGAACCGTCGAACGCGGCGATTTTCACTCTCTCGTCCATAGCTGAGCCCAAAACCTGTTGAGAGTAGCTTCCAGTGGACATAAAAAACACGGACCGAGAGAGGAACAACGGGGTTTACGGATCGAGTAAAACAGCAACCGTGCGATTCCACTGTACACAAACGACTAATTTATTCTGAACGTAAACATAAATATACAATAGGGCACTGCATGAAATTCTCTCCTTCTCTTTCACTCTCACAGAAATTTTGTAAACAACAAGGCCACGAAATGTCAAAATCCCATACAAAATCAAAACAGTGCAGTGCCCTATAGTTCGATGTCACATCAATGATCATGGTATAACAATTTATATATGTTGTCTTGATACGAGGAGAGCTCGATTGTAACATTTATACACTTTCAACAAAAATATTATGTTCTGTATCACAATAGAAAATAATTCCAAAACAATTGAATCTAACGTGGAGCCAGTAATAAAGTCACTACTAATACAATGCGTTTACCGTACATTTCACTGTTAAGAACACAATAAAAACATAAGAATCTTCTGTATTACAGTAGAAAACAATTCCCAAACCATTGAATCGAATGTGGGACCAGCAATAAAATCACTACTCAATGGGGCACGTTCGGTGTAGTACTAGATTTGTAGTAATGAGCTGAATTTTAGTATGGTGAGAAGGTCAATCCTCCGTTTCTGCAATCAAATGGTGCAAAAAGCGTGGGTTTTATGATTCCTTGCCTAATTTGATGCTGTTTGAGCAAAACTTTGGATAACTTTGTTGTTTATGCTGCAAGAAATAGAGAAAACAACAACACTGTTGTCCAAAGTTTTGCTCAAACAGCATCAAATTAGGCAAGGAATCATAATACCCACACTTTTTGCACCATTTCATTGCAGAAACGGAGAATTAACCTTCTCACCATACTAAAATTCAGCTCATTACTACAAATCTAGTACTTCACCGATCTGTCCTATACAATACGTTTACCGTGCATTTCACTGTTTAATACAATTTGTAAACATAAGCATTTTCTGTATCACAATAGAAAACAATACTCAAACCATTGACTTCATTGTAAAAACAGTACAAACAGTATGTTGTTGTTCACATTAGAAAACAATTTCAAAACAATAGGAGGCAATCAGTGAAGTACTAGATTGAAAGTAGTGAGCTGGATTTTTGTATGGTGAGATGTTCAATTCTCCATTTATGCAATGAAATGGTGCAAACACTGCTGCTGCTGATAAAATAAAACAAAAAGCCGTTCGTTGGATCACTAATCGGTAATAAATCAATAACTTTTTCCACAAGCATCCAATCGTTTTGCGGTCTTCGAAGGAAAGTTTCATAAATGTTATTTCTACAATAAGCGTTGATCGATTTGAATTAAGGAGACAAAGGGCGACCTCTGGAATTTTTTGTTTGAAGGTGTAACTTTTCCCATAGTAAATCCTATGCAAACTTTGAACCGCTTGCGCTAAATTATAGTTTCACCGATTGCGCCGAAATTTTGTACAGTTCATATGGAACCTAAATGGGATCTAAAAAGTCGACTGGAGCGAGGATTTATTTTTTCTATACAAGCGTGTCCCACACTACTGTCCATAAACCACGTGGTCATTTTTTTGGGACTTTTCAACCCACCCCCCCCCCCCCCCCCCCCCCCGCGTGGTCATTAGTCCATACAAATTTTTTTATTTGTCCATACAAAATGGTCATTGGCCGAACCATCCCCCCCCAATGACCACGTGGTTTATGGACAGCCCCTTATTTGCGTTTTCGCACTCGTGAAAACTAGTGCGATAGTCCAGTGGTGAACTAAATGCGCTATATTTTTTATCCGGGTTGGTTAGATGACAGGCAGTGCAACCAGTTAGAAAGATTATGCTCACAGTTCTTTCGAAAATGGTACTGGATATTAGGCCGTTTGAATAAAGTTGAGTAAATACTCTTTACTAAATCTATGTGAAGCCGTGGAGCAAATCTCTGTGAAACTTCACAGAGATCTGAGTAAAGAGTATTTACTAAGCTTTATTCATATGGCCTATTGTACTGGAATTTTCGTCGAGAAATCTCAGTTTCTCAGGGAATTCTCACAAAGCTCCTCCATGAACTTTAGGAAGTGCATTCGGAAATTCTTCCGATTTTTCTTCCGGGAGATCCTATGTAAAAGGAAGGACGCTTGGAAGAATTCCCTGAACAGCTCCTGTAAGAATTCGCCTTGACGGAGGCTCTCTGAGAGAATTGCGCTGTGCGTGAAATCAATTTTTTTCAACATGGGAAAGGATAGGAGCTGCATTTTCAAATGCTTCTAAAATATTTTAGGGACTTCAGATTGAAAAAAGTGTTAATGTTTTGCAATATACTTTCAATTAGCTACATTATAACTGGTTTTAGAAAAAAGTTTTTAAATCACAATGTTATGTCTATAATATAGCGTATCAAAATCTCATTCGATAACATTAAGAACGTTTTGCTTGAAAAAATTTCTATAAAGAATTAGAAGCATTTGAAAATGCAGCTCCTATCCTTTCCCATGTTAAAAAAATTGTTTTCACGCAAGCGCAATAGGCTCCTAAAGTCCTATCGGGATTCTTGTTTTAAACCATAATATATGGTTCAAGAGTACATATTTACTCATTTTTTGACGTTTTTATTAAACGTAGTTGAAGATATATAATTTTTATTTTTTTAGCCTTTTGTCTCGTCCCTAGCTTATAACACATACTTTGAGTGATTTTTTTTCACCGTGTATGTCAGATAGGAACATTTTTGAAATCCCAGTGCGAAAAATGTCGAGGTCAGTCACACAAGGTTGACCTCAAATGTCAAAGTAGAACTATTTACCATTTTACTTATTTCGAATTTTCTCATTATTCCTTTGTTTTTAAAGTTCGAGTAAAGTACAATTCCGATTTGAATACCATGCTTGATCGTATTATTCAATATAAGCGAGATTTCGTCTTTAATTTTAGGACCCTATTCTCTCAGAGAGCCTCCGTCAAGGCGAATTAAAAAAAAAAAGCTGGTACACTGAAAGGTGGCTTGCAGTAATGACAAGTATAAAAATGTTTTTAAATTTACCATGGCAAAACGATCATCGACCCACCAACGATGAGAGCTTTTATTCATATGTCTTATATGTAAATGTAATATTTAATATAAGACAGTTTTGCGTTTAACACCAGAGTAAACCCAGCACAAAAATAAGTAAATATACTTTCGTGTGCATGCACGGATGTGTGCATCATTCCTAGCGTGGGGCCATCGCCTCCTCGCTCCGCGGCTTCGCACGCAAGCGAGAAAAGGCAAGCCGATCAGTCAGTCATCGTCGGTGAATCGAAATGCAAACTGCTTTTGCCGTTGCTGCTCGTCATCGTCGTCACCGCCGCCTCAAAAATTCTTGCTTCATCAGCTCCGACTGCTGACCAAAATCCAAAAAAAAAAGTCCGTTTCGCGTGGAAGCACGGAAGTGTGGACATTCTTTCCCACAAATCCCGAAGCAGGTAGGTTTCCGACAAGTGCGAAAGTGTCCGGATCCGGTGGTCGCGTCGCGAAATTCCGACAAAATTTTGCTGGCAGCGAAACGAAAAAAAAAAAGATTGTGGTGAATCGTCTTCATCATCGATGTCGTGGGTCGTCCGTCGCGCGGTGGGGTGTTGCTGAAGGAAAGAGCAGGACGTGGCCAGCGGCAAGTGCAGTGCGCCAGAGCGAGAGGGAAGTTGCAAAGTTGACCGTCGTCGTGCAGTGTGTTGGTTAAAAATTTCTGCTGCGGCTGATGATTTTTGTGTGGAGTGTTGTGTGGGGTGGTGAAGGAAAAGAGTGGTGAGAAAGGAGCAAAAAAAAACGGGAGAAAGTGCTACTTTTGGCTGATTTTTGCCCAGTGTGCGAAGAAGAAGCATTAGGAGTTTTCGGATGTAATTTTGCGTGATAATCCTGTAGATTGTGCAGGTTGCTCTGGTTTGGCTGACACAGGATTACTACAAGGGCGGCCTTGCGGAGGATTCCAACTGGAATACAGTGGACAGGACAGCAGTCGTCGCCCAGTTCCGTGTGGAGTAGTGTTGGCCGATTTTTGCTGCCCTCGGTTTCCTGTGTATGTGTTGAGTTGGTAAGAATTTTTTATGCTTTTATCGTCATTGTGGGGGTTTTATTGTTACTGCATTGGCTTCAAACGGAGAGATGATAACAATTACGACAATATTGATTATGTAAGTCAGTTGGACTTGGCTAGAAGTTCCTCCGAAAGGAAAAGTTCAGTTACTGATGGACATTACCGAGGCTGCATTCTTTGCCACTGTCATGTTTTTCTCCCCCGTGATGTTTGCGTTCTGTCAAAATGCGATATTCTCCGGATGTGTTGGTGCAAGACAGGGCGCCCAGTTTTATGACTCCTGGGCTAGATTTTACAATAGTATATTTTTCTTTACCCGATGAATGTACAAGATGGTTTACGTATGATTAATAAATTCAATTACAATTATATATAATACTTATTTTATGAAGTATTGAACAAGATTCGAGCACAGTAAAATATGCATAAAATAGCCCCTGAAGATATTTCTAGAGGAATCCGTGAAGGAATTCCTAGAGCAATACCTGAAAGAATTTTATGAGGAATCCCTGAATTAATTCCCAGAGCAATCCCTGGAGGAATTCCTAGAGGAATTTCTAGAGAGGTCTAGAAGAATATAGAGGAATCTGGAGGAATTCCTAGAGGAACCTGGAGGAACTTCTAGAGGATTACCTGAAGGAATTCCATGAGAAATTAATGGAAGAATATCTGGAGGAATCCTTGGAGGTATTCGTAGAGGAATCCCAAAAGAAATTCTTTGAGGAATTCCTAAAGGAATCTGGAGGAATTCCCGGAAAAATCCCTAGAAGAATTCCCAGAGGTATCCTTGGAGGAGTTCCCAGAGGAATTCTTAGAGGAATTCCCAGAGGAATCCCTGAAGGAATTCCCAGAGGAATCCCTGAAGGAATTCCCAGAGGAATCCCTGGATGAGTTTCCAGAGGAATTCTTACAGCAATCCATGGAGGAACTCCTGAAGGGATATCCAGAGCAATCCCTCGGGAAATTCCTGGAGCATTTCATGGAGGAATCCCTGAAGGAATTCCCAGAGGAATTCCTGGAGGGATTCCTAGAGAAATTTCTGGAGGGATTCCTAGAGAAATTTCTGGAGGAATTCCTGAAGGAATTCTTAGAGAAATCCCTGAAGGAATTCCTAGAGAAATTTCTGAAGGAATTCCTAGAGGAATCTCTGTATGAATTCCTAGAGGAATCCGTGTTTGAATTCTTGGAGGAAACTTTGGAGAAACGAGCAGAAGAATACTAGTAAGAATTCCTAGAGAAATTCTTGGAGGAGATCCTGGAGAAATTCCCGGTGGACTTATTCCAAAAAAATCCTAGAGAAATCCATGAAGGAGTCCCAAGAGAAATAACTGGAGGAATTCCTAATGGTATTTCTAGAGAGGTCTGGAAGAATCTTGAGGAATCTAGAGGAATCCCTGGGGGAACTTCTAGAGGAATACCTGAAGGAATTCCATGAGAAATTATGGAAGAATATCTGGAGGAATCCCTGGAGGAATTCGTAGAGGAATCACAGGAGAAATCCTTTGAGGAATTCCTAGAGGAATCCTTGGAAGAATTCCTAAAGGAATCTCTGGAGGAATTCCCGGAGAAATCCCTAGAAGAATTCCTAGAGGTATCCTTGGAGGAGTTCCCAGAGGAATTCCCAGAGGAATCCCTGGAGGAATTCCCAGAGGAATCCCTGAAGGAATTCCCAGAGGAATCCCTGGAGGAGTTCCCAGAGGAATTCCTACAGCAATCCATGGAGGAATTCCTGAAGGGATATCCCTCGGGAAATTCTTGGAGCAATTCATGGAGGAATCCCTGGAGGAATTCCTGAAGAAATTCGTAGAAGAATTCCTGGAGGAATTCCCAGAGGAATTCCTGGAGGGATTCCTAGAACAATTTCTGCAGGAATTCCTAGAGCAATCCCTGGAGGAATTTCTAGAGGAATCCCTGAAGTAATTCCCAGAGGAATCCCTGAAGGAATTCCTAGAGGAATCTCTGTATGTATTCCTAGAGTAATCCGTGTATGAAGAGGAATGAGTAGAAGAATACTTTTAGAATTCCTAGAGAAATTCTTAGAGGAGATCTTGGAGAAATTCCCAGTGGACTCCTTTTAAAAAAACTTCGTAGAGAAATCCATGGACGAGTCCCAAGAAAAATTACTGGAGGAATTCCTAGAGGAATCCCAGGAGGAATTCCTAGAGGAAACTCTGCAGGAATTAGTAGAAGAATCCCTGGAAGAATTCCTAGAGAAATCCATGGAGGAATACTCAGAGCAATCCCTTGAGAAATTTCTAGATAAATCCTTGGAGTAGTTCCAAGTGAAATCACTAGAGGAATTACCACAAAAATTACTGAAAGAAGTTCCTAGTGGAATTCCTAAAACAGTAGGCATCTGGAAGAATTCCAATTGAAATTTTGGAGGAAATTCTGTTTATGAATTCCTGTAATTACTGGGATAAATTCCTAATGAAATTCATTGAGGACTCCTAGTTGGAATTTTTGAAAATGTTGCCATTAAAATTTTCAGTATATTGTGCAACAATTCCTAGCGAAATTATACTTCTTTGGAGAATTGTTGGAGAAATTATCCTAAGATTCTCCATTCTCAACTTTTGGTAAAAGTAAGGCTGTACTTGACAAAAAAGCATTTGAATAAACTAAATGACGATTCTTTCTCTTTTGTTTTTGTACATCATAGGTTGTTTCTTCTAGGAATGCGACTATTTTTCCTTTCGGTCATCTCATTCGAGCAAATGCCTTTTGAGAATCTGTCATAAGACCGTTTAATTGGACCACTTACTTAGTTAAACATTAGGGGTACTCACTGAACAGATTAAATTGCTGCGTTAGCCATGATTTTCTGATTATTTGAAATGTTTCATGATTTTGCGAGTGAAATAATCAAAGATTGCCTTGGTGATCGCGACTTTTAATCAGTTTAATCAGTTTACGCTGTTAAGTGAATCCCCCTATTAGCTTTAACGTTAACACTTCAGCGAGGTTAATATGACCCATCCGTTCTTCTTCTTATTATTTACGATACATCCCAACGGGGGCTTCTTAGCACAGTGTTCTATGACTGTGGTAGTGAGTGAATTTAAAAATGTTATTAATTAGTTTAAATTGTCACCTATATGGTTTCGCAATATGCGATTTACACAGTGTATTCTGTGTATCCTCGTCTTTGGCGTTTTTCAATCGTTACCTCTCTAGTTTTATTGCTTAATCTTGCCTAATTTGGGTAGTGGCTTCGATTAGGGTAGCTCAGATCAATCTTCAGCTTAAAAGAACAGCAACGATCATTCTTTGCAGACTTGTACTGGTACAGCCCAAGTGGCCTTAGTCCAAGAACCTTACTTTTGTGAGGAAAGTTTCTATCTAGGAAACCCTGTGAAGTGAACCCATGGTTTGCTACTTCCGGTAAAAATGAAATGGCAAACTCGCGTGTCATGCCTCGAGCCTGTGTGCTTATCATCAACGCTATCGTTGCTGCACTCGTCGCTGAATTAACCACCAGAGATGCATGTGCTGTCACAATTGATGCATGCGTTGGAAACCTCAACAGGAAATACGTCTATTGTTCGGTTTATTTACCGCTTACGGATGCTTTCAAACAAGTCATTGCACACTGTACTTCTGATGAGGAAGTTCTGGAATGCTTATTCAGCACACACTTCCCTGGATGTGTGGATATTACATCTTCGGATGAATCTGATGTCTTTTTTTGTAGTTATGGTTGCCTAGCTTCGGCTCGGAGTATTGCAACTATAGAATCGATTGAGTGGATCCTTTCAAATCTTCTGGGGCAGAAGGGGTTTATCCCATTTCTCTTTAAAAAGATTTTATTATTTCAAACATGTTTTGAAAAAAAAAACTTGTTAGCAGTTTTTTACAGAGTATATTTCCAAATCTTGGCGGGATATTACTGTGAAGTTTATTCCGAAAGTGGGTCGTGCGCCGTATGAAGATGCAATGGAACTCTTTCAGTTTGATCTCTTTTCTTCTGAAATGCTTAGAAAGCATTGTGGGTCATCACATCCGTGATGTTCATCTGGCCAACATGCCTCTTCATGTGAACCAACATGCCTTTCCACAACCAACACGCCAAATGCTCAAAAACCGACATATCTTCTCGGCATTGCGTCGAACAGCGATTAGAAAATTGAATAATAGAAAATTGAGAAAATTGAGTGTGGATGCCCCAAGGGGGAGTCTTGTCAGCGCTTTTGTGGAATCTCGTAGCAGATACGTTATTGAGTCAACTCAATCATTGCGGTTTTCCTACTTAGGGGTTTTGCCGATGACTACCTAACAACGTTAGTTGGAATGTGATTCAGCACCCTTTTCAACCTGTTGCAAAGCGCTCTTCAGGTAGTTGAGGGTTGGTGTCACCCAGCATGACCTTTTGGTTCATCCGAGTAAAACATTTATTGTTCTTTTTACGGAAAGGCAAAACCGTAATGGCGTTCGACATTTGTATCTCATTGATTCTGAAATCGATATGGCTGAACAGGTAAATTACGTTGGAGTCATTCTTGATTCCAAGCTTTCCTGGACACCTCACTTTGAGTTCAGAATCAAGAAAGCTTGTATGGCCTTCGGGCAATGCTGGCGTATCTTTGGTACAACTTGGGGTCTAAAACCCAAGTATATCAAATGGATTTACACAACTGTTGTTCGTCCAATATTGGCCTATGGATGACTTGTGTGGTGGCAGAAGAGCGAAGTGAGAACGATCCAATCAAAATTAGGCCATCTCCAAAGGATGTGCTCCCACGACAGCGCTCGAAGTTGTGTTTGACGTTGCCTCACTACACATTCATCTTAAACAAGAAGCACTTTCTTGGTTTTCCGCTTATCGGTACTCGGCTTACTAGAGGAAACTCCTGTGAATCGCAGATCAACACACACCGCGCTGTTTCAACTTTTGGTGGATTGAGACAAAGTTCCTTGCTCCGATTGATCTTACATTTTTACTGTAACTGGCTAACATCTAATATCTATTTAAAAATACCTTGAGATAGAATTTTTTGTTTGATTTTTTTTCTTTCTGAAAAAATATAAATCTTCATTTTTTTCTTTAGAAATTTCGCTCGAGTTTAAGGAGATTGGCCAATATCTTGAATTATAGGTAGAGACAAGGCCGTGCACAAGGGGGGGGGGGTGGTTGGGGGTTAAACCCTCCCCATCACCGACGCTTCTTACACTAGGCGCCCTCCGCCTTTTGCCGAAATTGGGAAAAACCCCTCCCTTGGCGCCACTTCTGTGCACGGGCCTGGGTAGAGACGAGCCAGCCAAGGGCTGAAAGTCTCTTTAATAAAGACAAATCAATATCTTGAATCTCACTAATTTTATGCATAAATTATGTTCAGAGGTTCGAAACATAATGTTTTATTTAAATTTTATTGAAGCACGATCTTGATATCAGTACATAATTATGCATCAAAAATGTTGATCATTGATAGAAGTTCAAGACATTCGTTTTATTTTGTAAACTAGTGTTATTGGTCTGTACTTCGTTCGACGGGAATAAGATCCAAACGCTATCACAAACTGTTGCTTATTAGTTTTTTACAGAAGCTATGAACGCCCAAAGTTCCATTATTCTGGTCATCGTATTCCAATTGCATGGTAGACACGGTAGACATCTAACTTCTTTTTTTCCTCTTCAAGTCCTATTTCCAATAACAGCCGTTCCAACTGGCATTCACCAGTATGGTTCTGAAAAGCCCAAATCGGCGAAACATCAGACATCACAACACTACACCGGGGATAGTGTGGTGGTGACGATCTCTGTCCCTGTCGTAGATTCACACACAAAGGCATCGTCACTTTGACGTACAGGAAACACGAAGCATCCTGTAAGAGCGTATCTTATTATACGCCAGGATACCTAGATTCAGTATAACATTAAACTGTATTGGGAGCATGTTTTGTGCTGCTGTTACAGCAACGCCTTTCCAGCGAGACAAGCAATGCCCCAAGTGCCCCAAGTACAGTGGATATCGAACAATCAATCGAAAAAAACAAACCCAGAGTGCAATGCACGTTACAGTGTTTTTTTTTTGTGTGAAGAGTGGAGAAAAATATCGATGTTTTCGTGCTGCCAGTCCAGGCCCGTGTGAGAAAGCAGCAAATTTTTCGATAATTAGTTTGCTGTGATTCGACTTTGAGGTAGCGAGTTTGCTTTGCTGCTCCAAGACTCACCCATACCGTGGCAATATACGGCGATTTTGCATCAATGTACAATGTACCTCTTCTACATACATTCAATTCCACTGAGCAGAAGAAGAGAGAAAATACCAACAAGCAACCCAACAGACAGACAGATAGCCAGACAAACGACGGATGAGAACCACCACTGGTGGAGCACTGTCTGCATAAAGTCTGTCGGGGATACGAAAGGACGGATTTGACGACGACGATTCTCGTCGATATTTCTGACTTTGCTTGGATGAACAGTGTTTAAATCTATAAAACAGTTTTCATGGCCTAATATGATCAACAAATCTTCGGTAATGCTTAAGCTTAAAAATTACCTTAAGATGTAATACTAACAACAGTATATTAACAATAATAAACAACAAAATGCTTGCTTTTACGGAAAGGTTACAATTATTGCCATGTAACCGTTGTGTGGTTGTAACATCAACACAGTATTTTCCTGTACGTGTATTCATTCAGACTGACTCATAAGCAGATAGACGGAGAGCACCGAGAACACCAGAAGAGCGTGGAACGTTTCATTGATTGACATCATCGGACCCCGTTTTCGGTTATAATGCGAAAGGAAATCCCATTGTTTTTGTTGGTGCTGTCAGCACGGCGTGAAAACATCAAACTTTTAGGTACCCTATAGCTACAGCAGCAGCTACTAGCGAGCCTTGTTATCAACATACACACAATTGATTCCCATCAGTAGTGATCGACGTGAAGTGGGTGGTAAATGTAAACCTGGAACGCGAACGCGTTAGTAAAATATTTATCGACGTAACCGAAAGTTGCGGAAGACGAAAGTCGATTGCGTCCAGGTTCGAGGACGCCAGGAAAGGATGGGAGTGACCCTTGCCTGAAATAAACACCATTAGGTTGATTAATTCGGGGAAAACAAATAGTGTGTGCTTCTGTCTGAATTCTGGTGGGTTGATGTCCTGTGTTCTGAGACCTATGAATGTCGTCTGTGATCGAACGGTTTGAAATAGTGCGGGGAAAATGTTGAAATGTCGAAATCCAGTGGGAAGTAGATCTAGTCGGAACTTGAAGTGACGTAAGAAGTTTCATTCTAATTAGATTTTTATATAAATAGGTACGATTTCTGTAAATCATTTGCATGTATTCCTATTGCTTTCGATTGGATTTCCATATATTTATCCAATCGAAACAAACTCTGGAGCAACATTTGAAAAGGGCCCAAGAAGTCTGAATTTTTTATTCGTACGTGGCTCATCCTTATTTATGTGATCTTTCTGCGAGTGTGTCAAGCTCCTACTTTGGGTCGTCGTGGGTCATCGTGGGTCGCGAGATGAACTAACTTCGGGTTAATAATCTCGTCAATACGTAGGAACCCTCTAGAATAAGCTAATCATAAAAAAACTCCGTGGAGGAATCTCTAAAGAATGCATCGAAGAATTTTTTTAAAGAATCTGAATCAATGTGCTCCAAGATGCTAGACAAACACCTAAATTAATTGTCTGAACAAACCCTCAGTAGACTTCTGGATTGCATCAGCACGTAAATTACTGAATGAACTACTAAAGTAATCTCTAGGAAAGTTTCAGGAGGCCAATGTTGATTTTTGAAGGCATTCTTTCTTGAACTCTGCGGTGATCGAAATGTGAGTTGTGGTGTGAAAAAATGTTATTTGTTGTAAATGTTGATTGATTGATTTATCTTTATTTGAGAGACTTTCAGCCCTTGGCTGGTTCGTCTCTTGTTGTAAATGTTCATTAAATGTGTTTTTGTTAAAATAATTTATTTTCGTGTAATAAATTTTAGTGTCTGAGGATGGCTGAAGAAAACAGTAAGCCGAAACGTCACAACGTTAAACCAATAGTTTTCATTGGCTCACCGAGAAACATCAATAAAACAGATAAATATCAGTTAACGGTGATTAGCACATCCAAATAATGACAAACAGTCTAATGGGTCCTTAAAGGATTTTTTATTGCAGATTTCATAAAGCAATTAACTTCTGATATATCATCAGCATTTCCAGACCATTGTGTTAATAGGTTATAACAACCATTGCGAATTAATGCTTCATCGTTTTACTTCTGTGTGTTAGTATTTACAATGGTTATTCGGCTCTTTACACATGTTGGTTGAGATTTAATATTAGGCTTTCGCAAGATATAACCTACACCAGCGAGCTATTTGTTCGATCTTCAAATATCAAAATGATATGGCTTAGATGTTTAATAAACAACTTTAATTTTTGTCATATCCGGAGTAATTAGCGAATAGGGCGTAACTGACAAAGCAATAACATTGCGAAAACAACAACCGAATTTGGCTGATACAATTTCAATTCCTATTTAGGGGTAATTCAGAGGAACTCAACATGAACAAGCTTAAATGACACAATTTTGACACATTTTCTTGATTTTCTAATAAAACAGTACAAATTTGCTAAATTTTGCACTAAAAATTGCATTTATTTAATAACGCCTGAATTGATATCTTAGAATGCTAATTTCGCCCAATACTATGCGCCTCGAATCGATATCATTTTCAGAATCGCCTTTTACTATTCGCCTTGTTTATGATTTTGACAGAATTTCGCCATTCATTTGCTTTCGCCGTGTTTACGTTTTGATTTCAGTTTCGCCTTCTACTATCGCCGTGTTTACGTGTTGATTTCAGTTTCGCCTTTCACTTTCGTAAACAAAACACCAAACAAAACAAAGGAGTACAAGGCGTAATTCTTGTTCTTGTTCGTTTGGAAGAGAATGGGATTACGCCTTTTACTCAATCAGTGATTTTCAATAGTTAGAAAAGTGATATCAAGGAAACTTTGTGTGCATTTAAAAGACAAATCTAGCTTCTTTTCACTCCTGCAATTACTCAAATTGTGTACATTTGGTTGGTTACGGCTTTTTCGCTAATTATTACGGATATCTTTTCAAAAGTCACTACTTTGCCCCTACCCGGGAAGTTTCCGTTGAACCAATAGACCTATGTTTGTGAATAATTCGTAACTGAATTAACGGAGAGATTTTTTACAATGGCAAAAGATACCTGCAGAAATTCTTAGCTAAAACCAGAGTTGAATGGACCACTAAAATAAGTAAGACGGCCGCTATGGAATGAACAGATAGCGCCACCGTAGCCTTGTGTGTTTAACATAACTCAACTGCTGTCACAATGCTAATGTCCATGTAAAATGGCGCCTCTGTTTGATCAAAATTTAGAATTTGAAAACTCAAATAAATATTATTATAATTGCAGATAGGATAGAAATCTACTTCGTCATATGCGCAAATTCCCATATTATCAGACGATAATAGCAAATTATTGCAGATATCTTTGCTAATGGTTCATCAGATGGAAGCAAAAAGATGTAGACCAGTGGTGTTCATCCTGCGGCCCGCGGGCCGCATGCGGCCCTCCATGCCTTAAGATGCGGCCCGCGGAGTACTTTAAGACGAATCGAAATTTTTGAACGATTATTTGAAATAACTCGTTAAATTTATTAGGAAATCAAACAAAAAAAAAATGCTGATCAATTTTCACAGTGTTGAACACAAATTAAATGATAAATCAAAAAGAACAATCCGTTCTGGTAAGATTCGAAATCGCAACTCCGAAATATTTCGGCATTTCAGCTAAGTCACGAAGCCAGCTTATAGTTATTTATAAGTGGTACGAATCAAATGAAAGTTTGTTAAAAATGTAATCTTAAATCATTTGAAAATTAGTTGCAGTTTTTAAGCGCAGTCAATGCAACGCTGAGCAAATATTTCACATTTCGCCTTTCCGAAGAACATAGAAACATAAAGTACGAAGTTTTTGACAAAATTCTCAACAAATCTCAACTTGGTTGCCAATATTGTTTAATTTTCACTGTTTTTTTTTTTTAATTTCTATTATAAAACTCACACATTTTTCAAAACAAAACTTACGAATCTAATTCGAATTGTCCAAGCAAAATCCCTGAACGAACTTAAAGAAAAAAAATCTCAGGCGTGATTCATAAAGCGTCTCCTGTGCCCTTTTGGAGAAACTCCAGGAAAAATTTTAAGCAATTCTAAGCGAAATATATGGAGAAACTCAAATCATCCTGGAGAAAATAAACCTGAAGAAACTTAATGAGAAAGTTGTGGCGATACTGCATGGAAATTATAGGAGCATCTCCTAGAAAAATGTTCTAGTGCCACTGTAACAGAAATTTCTTGAACAACTTTAGAATAAATTCCTCAAGCAACAAAAAGAGAATTTTCAGGTGTAACTACAAACAAGATTCCAGGACCAACTGCATCAAGACACAAAAGATGCCTGGAAAGCCTGAGGAAAATTTGAACAATAAATTTGAAGCAACTTATGCAGCAAATTTATAAGATAATGTTGAAGAAACTTCCGGAAACAATTGTTAAAAATCTATTTTTTGAAGAAATTTAATGATGAAGTATTTCATCAACTTTAGAAGAGAAGAGAATTTACTAAAATCTTCAAGAATCTCTTGGAAAATTTTTGGAAATATCCGGAAGCTATTCTAGGAGAAATTCTTGGAAACGATTAATGAGGAATTCCTGGAGTAACTTCAGGGCAGTTCCAAAGGCAAATCTAAGAGGAGTTCTTGGAGGTGTTCCAAGAGAATTCTAGAAAATCTAAAAGAAATTTCTCGGAAACCTTCTGGAGCAACTCCACAAGAAATTTCAGGAGAAAATCCAGCAAACCTTTTTGGAGCGATTCAAAAGAAATTCTTGTAAAAGCTGCTTGGCAAGTTCTTGAAGTAGCTTCAAGGCAATTCTAGGGGCAACTTCTTAATTGTTTGTTTGAATTTCAATTTGAAGCTCAAACGTTTTTCTCAACCAAACTTATGAATCTAAATTGAACTCAACGAAGGGCAATAGATTATACAGTTTGACCCTTACACAAGTTCCGAACAGTTCAAATTTTTAATGAATATGCTTTAGAATTGTTCTTTTTGTTGTTTTTGTGCGTCGATGTTTTATGCGGCCCGCAGGTCGATCCCGAATTGCAAATTTGGCCCGCGGTATCCTTAAGCCTGAGCACCACTGATGTAGACTATCCATAACCAGCCCACAGTGGGAAAAATCGACCCAAAAAACGGATCTTTTAACGCCGCTGGTTTCGGTACGTGAAGTTGACCATTTCTGACGTAAAAAAATACGAGAAATCGATTGGTGCTAATTTCATTCACCGCACGGCACGGGAAGTAGTCCATTTTGCCCCATTTTGCCCTTTTTTCATACAAAAAGAGAATTAAAATGTACTTTCAAACAACTAACACGACTGTAGATCATTCAAAATAGCTGCAGGTGTAATTAGAAGTTCATAGGAATCATAAGAATACATGAAAAATCCTCTTAAATGCTTATTTTGCCCTATATGCCCCAACAACTTTCGGATATTCACAATTTTTCCTAATTATGAATGAATTTTTAATGTTACTGACTTAAAGTTGATTTGTTTGGCATAAACAAAAAGCGGTAGATCGTTTATCACCAGAATAATCTTCGGGAGTTGTCCAATTTGCCCCATTTTGCCCTATTTTCATGAAAAAATGAGATTCATAATGTTTTTATGAAAAGCAAAAACGTAACAACTGCTATGGAACGTTAAAATTAGTTTCAGGTGCAATTGGAAGCTAACAGTTATCATGCGTATATATGAAAGATATTTTCCCTATTTTACCCTACATGCCCCTAAAACTGCTGGATAATAACATATTTTGTATGATTATGTAATGTCGCTGGATGCAAAACATGAAGCCCTGGATCATTTTTGATATATACAAATGCCGTTTATCGATTAATACTACAATCATTCTCGGAATGGTATATATATAGCTGTCCATTTTACCCCAATTTGTCCTGATTTTGTCATGTAGTGAATAAATCAATTTGCCCTGATTTTTTGTCAAGTAATGAATAAATTAAATTCCCTTATTAGCATTGGTACAGAAACCAATCTTATCAAAAAGACATATATATGAATGTTTCTATAATTTCAGCTTTTGATGGGGAACTAAGGGCATAATAAGCATTTTATAAAATATGTCAACTATGCGCTAAACTGATTAAATGGGGCGTCTCAAATCAAATTATATATATTTAAGATGCCCCATTTAATCAGTTGTGTGCATATTTAGGCATATGGGCCACAAATTAAGATTAGGGTTAATGCTTATTATACCCTGTATTCCCCACCAAAGTCATATGTTTTAACTGTCCTTTTGATTACATTGGTTCCAGTAACAAAAGTCCATCAGTTTGGACATAAGCAAATGGGGGAAATCAATTCATTCATAACGCGACAACAAATCAGGGCAAATTGGGGTAAAATGGACAGCTATTTGTACCCTCCCGTGAATGATTCTAAACCTTATCGATAAACCATATTTGTATATATCAAAAATAATCTAGGATTTCATGGATTGCAACCAGTGACATTTCAAAATAATAGAAAAAATGTTATCATCCAGCAGTTTTAAGTTTTTGGTAAAATATTCTTCATTTATGCGCATGATAGCTGTTAGCTTCATATTGCAACTAAAAATAATTTCAACGTTCCATTACAGTATCTGTTTCTTATAAATGCATTTTAAATCTCATTTTTCTATGATAATAGGGCAAAATGGGACAAATTGGACAACTACTGAAGAAGATTCTGGTCATAACAGATCTAGCGCTTCTTGTTTATGCAAAAAAAAGAAAATCAAATCAGTAACATTATAAATCCATTCATAATCATGTAAAATTCACAATTTCCAGCAGTTGTTGGGGCATACGGGGCAATATAAGCATTTAAAAGGATTATTCATATATGTTTATGATTTCTATTAATCTCTAATTACACCTGCAGTTATTTTCATTGATCTACAGTCGTGTTAGTTGTTTGAAAGTACATTTTAATTCTCTTTTTGTATGAACAAAGGGCAAAATGGGGCAAAATGGACCACTTCCCGTGCCGCGCGGTGAATGAATTTAGCACCAATCGATTTCTCGTACTTTTTTACGTCAGAAATGGTCAACTTCACGTACCGAAACCAGCGGCGTTAAAAGATCCGTTTTTTGGGTCGATTTTTCCCACTGTGCAGCCCCTAGCACTGGAAATCGAATAATTACGCGAAATTTCACTGCACGAGTTTTTTTCTCTCTTTTTACGTACGACGAACCGCACCAAAGCAGCTAGCCGAAATGTTCTTCATCACCGTTCGATTTTCACTTCGCCAGATTCACTTGTTGAATCAACCTTCAATTCACACTCCACAAAAGCTCTGTGGTAGGTACTTTAAAGTTGGATTTTACCGTTGTACTTTTTTCTTGTCGGTAAAATGTCTGTTTACAATTGTCTTCGTCTAGGGAGGATACAAGCAAATGTGTGACTGTGTGGATTGTTTTGCATAGGAATAAAATAACCTAGAATTTTTTTAAATGTAAGAATGTAAATTCGTGCATTCGTCTCCACCAGATATTTTTTCGAAATTTCTCAAATGTTACTTGGGTTCACGCCTGAAATAATGTTATAGGAACTGACAAAGTTTTACTGCCGCTACTCACATAACAGTCCCATCTTTGCTGGGTTTCCTTTTCATATGGGACTGTTTTGCGAGTGGGGGCAGTTTAGCTCTAGCTAATTTTTGTAATGAGGTATTCAATTTATTGATGAAGCTCATAAGAGAATTTTGTTCTAAACATCTAGAACTTTAAGTTACATCAACTGAGTCTCAAGAAGAGTTTTAGAAAAAGTTCCTATAAATTTCAAGCTGACGACTTAGTGGACCATCAAGTTGACGTATTTTGTTACAGTTTAGCATATTTTTTTTCCAAATCCCTAAAAGAAAATATTGCTGGACATATTTGAACCATAAAAAAATATGGAACTTTCTTCTGTGGGGTTTTAGATGGAATTTTTGTATTTTTTTTTTTTCAAAGAAAAACTCAAGAAATTATTCGAATGAGTGTTATCAGTTATTATACCATTTAATTCGGCCCTCTTTTGCTCATCCTTTGACAAATACGCAATTTTGTCAGGAACTTTTTGGAGAAGGTTTTCCAGCGATTCCAAAATTACTAGGAATAACAAAACACATCTCTTAGAAAATCGAGAAGATATTGAGTAAACCTCGCAAAAGATTATAGGGATCCATTTACGAGGATTCTAAAGATAATATCAGAAGAGATCCTTAATTTTTTTTCGTAAATCTCTAGAGGAATTACTTAGCAATACTCAGTGTACACAGGTCAAGGAGTAAAATTATGTTTGTAAAACTACATACTTACATATGCTGTGAAAACCAATTTTGGAACAATCAGATGATTGCTAGGGTATCGCGCCACTTGGGCGGTGGCTTCTATATTCGTCTGTTTTCCACTATAACTCAGTCAATTTTGAACCAATTGACTTGAAATGTTGTACACGGGTAGATACTATACCTATCTCACCACATTCCAAATGTTGTATCAATTGGTTCAAATTTAACTAAGTTTTAGTGGAAAACAGACGAATATAGAAGCCACCGCCCAAGTGGCGCGATTCTCTATGATCAGGGATAGGAAATATCATGCAATGTAAAAACAATGATAACTTGTTTTCTTTCCACTATCTTCTTTTACGTGATTTTTTGGCTTGGTTCAGCCACTAATCATGGTTTCATGATTCAGGTTGTTGTAATGCAACCTTTGCGTTACGTTTTAGATAATTGTTGTAGAAAAAAGCAAATTAGGTGATGGCACTATGATGAACATGCACTTTGGAGCTATAAACTTATTTCATAAAATATGATTTATATTATTCTGACGAAAAGTTGTGAGCTGGGTCATGAAATACTGAAGAATGTACTCTGGAATCATGAATCTAATTTAAGGACAAACGTATAGGAATCCCAGTTCTACAAGTTGAACCTAAAATGCACAAACCTCAAGACGTAAACTTCTAACAATAGTGTAAATTCTATTTTGTGTTTGTTAATTTATCATTAGCTTGAAATAAGAAGGTTCATTGGATTTGTCCAGGTTTTTATGCCATTTGTGCGTATAAAATCGCGATTACGTGAAAAAGTCAATCGTCATGGGATTTTAACGAGCTTGTCCTCAAGAAAACATAAGCATGGTTCATGTTTTTAGTATTTGCTATTCAGCTTTAATATTTTGTTAACGCGAAATGACACACAGTGTCGTAAAATCGTGAAGCATGCATGTTGTAAGCATGAATATAATTAATGCTTATGTTCGTAATTCATGACTCTAGATATTGCAACAATATATAAACATTATTTGAATCGGGCATTTCTTTTTCAATTTTCGATGGTCACACTAACCAAACCAAGTGAAGGATGACAGATTTATTGGACGTTCCTTAGTATAAAGCACGATGTCAGTACCGGAGCATTGCATGTCCTTTCTTCATCGAGGCACATTGTGTGGACCATGAACTACACCGCACTTTGACAAAGAGGAGCAACACAAGCAACACCCTACAAAACCAATTAATGTCCGAGTCATGTAGTCTGCTGAACTCCTTAGGGGTCCGAATCCCGTGGTCACTAATAGAAGTATTTGTCCATCAGCAGCATAATATCCAACGCAAATTCAGGAGCCTCACGGTCTTCAAGGTTATATCTAAACCAACATGTGAAAATGACGGAATAACCATTGCAGGCCTCAGCTTCTTCCGACTGTCCTAGGCGTATTTCAATTTATTTATGAAAACTTGTTGCGTTATCAGATAGATGAGAGTTTACTGATAAAAGGAGTTACTGATGGAAGATTTCATGAAAGATTGGATATACGCTTAGGGGGTATTATGAAGTTATATGACTTGGAGTCATGTTCCCAGGCATCAGAGTCATGACTTCATGAAATCATAACCTCGTGTCATGATGAAATCACTGAGCGTCGTATGTTATTTCCTTAAGACTTTTTTCGGCCATCTCAAACCCTTCTCTCCCGTCGTAGACTTTTGTTCATTTAAAACTTTCGAAATTTGTATAGAGCGTAGACTTTGGCCAGACCCCTCCCTGCACCATAAGAGGCTACGTAATTTATGGACAGGCCCTAAACGAGAAAACCTTCGGATACCCTTCATGAAAAAGATTTTCACGATAACCATCGTTTAGGTCATGATTGCGTTGATAATAGCATAATAGCAGATTATTAGATAACCATCGTTTAGGTCATGATTTCATGACTTGTAGTGGTATGGTTTATGGTTTCGTTATTTTTTTTTATCGTGCATTCGACAACGAGATTAGCCCATGCATACGTGGGCGCTCGCTTTCTTTTTTTTTTTCGAAATGCGTTTGTGTAACAAGAAAAGCCTTGTCGTATAAATGTATAACTCCTGCTGAAAAAATCTTAATTTTGCAACTTGTGTCATAATTAAATACCTATTTCATGACATTTCCTATCCCTGTCTATGATGTTTGAATATTTAAATCAGTTCAAAGTTTTCTAGCTCGATTTCCTATGGATGTATTTATTTCGTCCTAACAAAAATACATCATTTTTTAACATAATTACATTTAACAAACAAAACAACCCCGCATAAACACCAAATTTCGTGGATCTTAATCTATAATAGGCACGACGATTCTAATTTCCATTACGAAAAGTAGTTGGATCGTCCAGGACTCAAATGTCTTCATGTGGATACGCCCTGTGCATAAAAAAATGATTCCTCGAAGTTTTCAGAAAAAATGTCTTCTATATGTGTTACTACAGTGGAGACAGTTTTTCGGTTCGCGCCATCGTTCGCTATTTATATATAAAACCAACAAAATTTAGAAACACAGTCATCGAATGTTACGAATCACATCGTTCGGACCCACAGCAAAAGTTAACCTTCATCCCGAGTCACTTAAAACGTCCCACGTTCTGAGAAATTCGACCCCTACCAAAAGCTCTTCCATAGCCAAAAACTTCCTAAAGTGTCCGAACCACAGCGATCAAAATTCGATTAACTGGTCGACCCACACAAAAGAGCGCCAAATTTACCCAAACGTATGGGCCTGCTCGGGTTGCCTGCTACATGCATGCATGGGTTCCATCCTAATGATCGGCACGCAAAGCAGACAAGCGACAATAACGACGACGACCGACGAAAACGATACCTTCCAGCCAGCAGAGTCAGCACTAAAGCAGAGAGCGAAAGAGCCGGATAGCCCAAATCGGGGGGGAAATGACACATAATTAAATCAAAACTAGCGGTACTGTCACAGAGAGCTAGAGCCAGAGCAGTTCCGTCCTGTCCTCAACCTTCTTACCAGCGGCGGCGGCGGCGGTGGTTGGTCCGATCGGGTTTACCTTTTGGTCGACCAAGTTCGAGCGTTGTTGGTTGCGTTGAGTCAGCACAGCAGTATCGGAGAACCCGCGCCCAAGAGACCGGGTAGAGTAGACAGACAGACAGGGCCTAGGTATTTGTGTGACCTCTTTTTTACCACTCTTTGGGTCTCTTCATTCGCTTGGTTTGTTGGTTGGTTGGGACCTACCAGTACTTGTCCGCAGCGAATGCTTGAGCCCCACTCGTAGTGTTACCATTTACCAAGTTGCACGCTGTTTGTGGTTTGGTTGCTGCTGCTCTCGCTCTTGAGCGGGCAAAAATTCCTCAGACACACAGTGGTTCAAATATGAAAATATCCTGTCAGAAATCCTTGTCATTGTATTCACAATATCAAATTTCTCATTAATAAAGTCGCTTGAGAATATCTTTCAAGGCCTTACAAACCAAAATTGTTGAAATGCTTCTAGCACAAAAAATATCAGCAAAATAAATTGCTGAATTTCAGCACCATTTTTGCTGAATTTCAGCACAACATTGCTGATCAACTCTCAAAATTACTGAATGGTTTAGCCAGATAAAAAATAATTACTGATACTTAGTAATTCATATTGCTTAATGCAATTGCAATTAGCAAAGTTTGCTGAATAGGGAACGTCCATAAATTACGTCACGCTTTTAGGGGGGAGGGGGGGGGGGGTTCAGCAAAGTGTGACAACACATACAAAAATGTCAGAGGTCTCCTACAAAAAGTGTGACATAGGGGGGAGGGGGGGGGGGGGGGTTGAAAATGGACAATTTTTGCGTGACGTAATTAATGGACGTTCCCATACCAAACCAGCAAAAAGAATTTGCAGTGTAGAAAACTCAAGATCTTCATGCGCAGAGATTGCGACAATATTTTTACTTCTTTGAAAATGTATTGTTGATTTTCGCCGTAAAACACTTCTTATATGTTCAGTCCGGACCTCTGTGCAATAATTTCTTTTGTGCATCGACGACGACGTAGGGAATCCCATTCAATTCGTGCTGAATGAAGCGAACGGGAGGTCTCTTTCTCCGGGTAGGGCTATTGTTTTCCCGGATTTATTGTCAGTGCTGCACCAGGACGGAAACGATACCGGCGGCGTCGTTGCCGTTGTCGTCGCTGCGGTCGTTCGTCACCAGGGCTTCTTCCTAGCCGCCGCCTAACCGCACTATCACCACTTCTTGGTTGGTACTCCAGCTCTTGTTTTGGGAACGAATGCGTGGGGGTTTTTAAAATTTTTTTCTCACCTCACGCGAAAGTTTTTCAACGATGGACAATGATGATGCGAACGATGCGATGCGATGTGTAGTGTGCTCATGAAATGTTGGAATCCGAAATGGAAAGTTGTAAACAACGGGTTGATATCCGCGAAGCACCATCGGTAGCGCGGCTACATATTTACAGCACAGAAACCAGCGCAGACACAACTCATCCATCGTTCATCGTCCCAGTTTTACGCCGCATGGCTTTTCGTGTTTGATCTATCGCTGGAAGCGGTCGGTGTTTGGCGTTATCTCTGTTCGTACAATATGAGCGAGCAGTGATAATAGGAGAGCTGAGGGCTACGCATTGTATGAAAAAAAAAAAATACAATTCTCATATTTTTGGATATAAGTTCCATGTATTTAGTGGTTTAGCAACAAGATATAATTTTAATATTCCTTGACGTTAATTCATGTCCCACATATAATATCCATGAATATTTTTTATTCATACGCAAATAAATACTCCGTGAACCGTTGCAAAAAAAAATGGTTATGCATCATTGAAATAACTAAAACGGTTGGTATGATACGATCATATAGCGCCACCCGGATTTTTTATGTGTTTGACATAACTCTACTGCTGTCACAATGTTAAAGCTCATATACAACAGGTGTCTTCTTTGTTTTGATGTGGCAACTTCCAGAACAAGTTAGCTTTAATGATTCATTAGTTTTAATGACAGTACATACTCCAGAGAAACTAACAAAACACTTTACAATTTGGATTAAATATGCCTTTTTGTAAGGGCAAAGTTATATATAAATAGCTTTTCAGCCAAAAAGTTTGTTTTGTATACATATACCAACGTATCATGCACGAAAGCCCTCCCCCTGGATATTCGATCTTGACGCGATGGGAGGGCTTAACCCATTAGCACTTTGGCGCCAGTTTATTCACCACCACCGGTTGAACTTTGAGCTAGATATATCTGGTTTACGAGTTGAGCGCAAGTGAAGGAATCGGCCGTAAGTGCTAATGGGAACCAAAGGAGTATCCGTTGTGCATATATCACAAGTCAAAGACAAGTTATAATTCAGTTTGCATAGACCTAATCTTTGCATTCTTTGATGTTTCTCAAATTTAATTTAACAATAGTTGTTAAATTTAACGTAACGTAAGAGTGGGTAGGGGAGGTCTCTGCGTTACACTCATCATTCATCACTTGAATTCGTTAGTACACAGGACAGGGGACGCTAAGATAAGTTGACTTACAGCCTTACAGATTAGATTCATTACAATTAGAAAATTATGGACTGATTAGGTCAAGATAAAACTGTTGATTTTAGGAGTTTATATTTGTATTTCTTATTTTTATAGGTTTTGTAGGGATGAATATATAAAAGTTGTCAAATTATCATTATCATTTTTATTTTTGACAAAAATCAGTTGACTGCACTTTTTTGTTTTTTTTTTTTTTATCTTAGACGGTATTATTTCACTGACCAAAAAAGCAGGAATTTAGTTACATGTTTCTTTGGAACTTAGGACGGTTGACAATGTAAAGGGTTACTTTGGACTGATATGATCACAGATATGCAGAAGACGACTAGCGAAATTAAAAACACAATTTGATACATTATAGACTATATTTTGACATATAGGGTTTGACTAATTTCTTTACAACATCGAATGGAAGCTTAAAAAGTGTTATCTAACACTAATATGAGAATTATTTGGGGATGATGCTGATGCTGTCAATGACTAACATCGGTTATTGATACTATTGGTAATCAGCTTGAAATAATATTATAAAATAACTAAGGATATTATCTGATTATTGTTTGGGGAAGCTCTCAGAAAAACTAGTTGCCCATATCGGCTAAAAACGCTAGCTCTGGTAGCTGTTTTCGAATAATTTTCAGAAATATAAAATCTTTAAAAATTAGCTACGACACATTTTTTTTGCATATTTTTAAGAATAGTACTCTGAAGGCGTTATCATAGACAGCCTTTTTTCTCTCAGAATGTTGTCCAGTGACCTCGGAGATTTTCGATTATCGAAATATTGTTCAATTATCAAATCATCTTTGGAGCTTCCATTCGATCAAAATACTAGTGCGATGAGAAAAGTTAAAAACAGTATTTTTAAAAACTACTACGGCCCAATGCTAATTACTACACACTTTGCTCAAGTTGACGACATCGTCTAGTCCATCGTGAGTATTGGTCCTAGTAGAGGGAAAGTTGGGAAAGGGTCCAGGCTTTGCTATTATCTGTCCTGCAGCTCCACCTGGTCAAAAACCAACGTATCATGCACGAAAGTACTTAACATAGGGGATGTCAAGAAATCTCTCTTTATTTAACAGTCTGCCGCGGCAATCGTAATCATGACTTCCTTATCCTTTCTTACTTTGGCCTGCAGCCTGATGTAACATGTGCCATTGTGAGCTAAAACACTTACTTGATTTTTGATGGGCTACAACTCGTAGCGGTGATTCTATGCCGAATGAAGGTTCCGCCTCCACTGACTGGTCTCGGCCCTGGGCCAATCGCTTCCAGTCGCTCTGAACGTTTAAGTCCTTAGATCCTCCTTAACTGCAAAAAGACAACGTGTGCGCGGCCTTCCACGCACCCTACGGGACTTCAGCTGGTTTCGCAGACCGAACTTGCAGTCGCAACCTGTCTTACCACCTCGCGGGTAACATCATTATCGCATGTCACTAGAGTACCAACACTGTACGAACACAATCTGTAAATTTATGACAAACTGAATGTAACAAATTGACCTCTATCGTGTTCGACATAAATTTATGTGTAATCTTAAAACTACACTGCTGATTGATGAGGAAAGTTCTAATTATAGCAACGACATTTCAGAGAATCTTAAAAAATCTCAACACGAGAATCGAACTAAGATCTTTCGAGTGAGAGTCCACGCCTAACCCCTCTAGGCTGTCTCACCAGGCTGAAGTGACGACAATCGAAGACAAACATGTTCCACCATAAACGAACAAACTGTTGTACTGCTTCGGCCTCAGAGAGAGAGAGCCGTTCCCGCAGCGAGGCAGACGAAAAAAACATTCCGATTGGCTGACGACTGAGCGTGACTGTCCTCGTTTACGTTACTGCATGTTAATTTCAAGCGAAGATGTCTCAAAATCTGTAAACAATATGCACGATTGGCTGATTACTGAGCGAACTGCATCATCTCTCGTCAAATGACCACCATCTAGCATCACTTCGCGACCACTACCACGGCCGGACCTATGTTTTTTTTATTCTTCAAGTTGAAGACTTCAACCATTCAACCTAATTAACAGCTCTTTTGTCCACTAGGGTACTGTTTGATCGATTCCAATTGGCGGCTGCACTTACACTTTTTACAGCGCCTAAATGTAATCTATTCTAGCTCTACTATATCGAACTGGTTGCCGTTGCGCTGCTGTCACTTTTCTACCATGTCCATGGATAGAATGATGAGCACGAGGATGTTGGATGTGTGGCTCTTGTTGCTTTTCAAGTTCGATTGGGGGTCCATCATGAGCTGCCGTTAGCCGATATCCAAGTTTCCGGGACCGTTAGAGCATTTGCTCAGATGAAGGTCAGGTGTCAACTCTCGGGGGGAAGAGCAACTGACGAAAAATTGCAAGTGCCGGGGCTGGGATCGATCCCATGACCATCCTCTTATGCAGTGAACGTGTAGCCACTACACTACGGGCCCCGGCTGGACCGATGCTAACCAGTAGCAATATTGTACTTGGTCTTTGTGTTGTTAATCACTAGTCCAATCCTCACAATCCTGGTATTCGCCGGCGAAGGACTTCTCAATCGACCTCAGCATGTGAAACAGAATTCCGGACATGATTTCGGCAAAAATGTTGAACGCTGAATTGAGCGGTGTTATTCCTCAGTAATCCGCACACTCCAGTCGATGCCCTCTCTTGTCAAACGAGACCATCAAACCAACTAGCAGACAGTTCTTCCTCTTCCCAAATCATCAATATAATACAGTGTAAGAGTTGATACAGCTGCTCACTACCGTGCTTGAGAAGCTCGACCGGGAGTTCGTCCTTCCCAGCATCCTTGTTGTTTTTCAGTCCTTCAATGGCTGTCTTGATCTCGTCTAGCGTTGGAGGCTCCACAGCTTGTCCGCCGTCGTCGATTCGAATTTTGTCTGTTGCTCTTCAACCGTTCAACAATACCTCAAAGTGCTCTCTCCACCTGGCAGCCACCATTGTTTGTCTGTCAGCAAGTTTCCATCACAGTCGTTGCACATGACGGGAGAAGGCACTGTTATTCTCCGCACATCATTGTCAGTTTCGAGAAATTCCCGCATATTAATATGTTGTATACTTTTTTGCGCCTCAGTTATCACATTTTACACATGCTCTTTTTTCTTTTTGTAGGTATTTTGCGGGGCACTTCTCCTCGAACTACCCCTTCCTATGTCGTCTTTGAGCACTGAGCAGTGCCTAACACCTCCCGTACTGCCGTACTCATCGCTCCGTGGATATACTCCCACAGAGTGTTGAGATTATCGCTCTCGTTGATTTCACTTAACCGCTCGTCCAGCTTCCGGTGATAGTCAGCTACTGCGCCATCTGCTGAAATCGCTGGATGTTGAAACTCATCGTTCGCTGGTTCCTTGACCTCGACACGGTTGATAATCGAGCTCGAATCCTACTAACTACGAGATAGTGATCTGAGTCGATGTTGGGACCCCTAAAAGTTCTAACATCATTGGCGTCCGAGAACTGTTGACTATCTAGCAGCACGTGGTCGATTTCGTTGCAAACCTCGCCGTTAAGGTGTCTCTAGGTGTGCTTGCGGATAACCTTGCGTGCAAAGTAGGTGTTACTAATGGCCATCCCCCTAGCAGCAGCAGAGTTAACTAATCTCAGGCCGTTGTCGTTAGTGACGGAGTGAAGGCTCTCCGTATCGATGATGATTGGACGGAAAAAGTCGATCTCTTCCGATCTGCGCGTTGGCGTCACCGAATTCGCCTCGAATCCTTAATACGCAGATCGATCCGCTTCTTGATCGGCTTCCACCTCATATCTCGCTTCATCTGTTTCCCGATCACTATGAATCTGACCCCATGTTCTGCCTTATCTCAACCGCTGTGGTTATGATGTTATATTTGGATGATGTGTTAGCGACGGGGTCCGCCGTCCTGAACTCACGTTCACCAGATTTGGGCCATCGCATTTCCTGAACTGGGGGCTGGTAGCAAGTCACTTTTTAGTGATGTAGTCACTTTTTTTGTGGTTGGTCACTAAAGTCACTATTTTCATCTAAAAAGACCATTTTTATTTTTTTTGGGAAATTGTAAAAATTTGGTTTGGAAACCAGTCGTTTCTTTCATTAGCTCATGAGCACGCAAGCAAAAAAAAAGGTTGACTAGTGTTCTTCAATCGCATCTCTGCCCTCGAGCTTGAACAAAGTGTGAAATTTTTTCTACGCGTCGGTGAGAGTACAGGCCCAATAGCGAGTCGCTATTTAGTGACTTGGTTGCTATTTTATGTCCCTAAATAAAATTACAACTTATCCCAGAATGTCCGTAACTGTTATGAAAATTTCACCAAAAACTCTCCAAAAATAGGAATTCTATTACAATTTTATTGGGTTCTCAAAATATTCATTGTTTTATCCTTGTAATCCTTAAGAAATTTTCCAAGAGGTATGTGGAGAAATATTTCAGGAATTTCATCAAAATTCCTGAATTACTTTCGTTATTTGTTTCTATGTATATATTTTTTTAATTTTGAGAGGATTCTTGCAAAAATATTCAAGAAATCATATTTGAGAAATTCTCACTCAAATTTATTCACACATTTTTAAGCATTTGTCTATCCATGTTTTCCAACAAGTTTTCCAAAAGTTCCATAAGAAATTCCGCATTCGATGCACTGTCACAAAGTATGAAGATAATTTTTTTTCTTGGCCGAATTTTCTGTAGAAATTTTAGCAAATATCACTCAAAAATGTTCTCCTTAGGTCGGACTACAAGTACGAAGGAAATACTCGCAATTATGTTCATAGAAACCTATTCAGAAATTGTGGAGCCTCGTAGCCGTGTGGTTAGGGTCACCATGCTTCTAATTGGCTTCTTTAGCGGTGTTGAGATAATTCCATATTCTGAATCTGCATGCGAAACTGAGCCGAAATCCAAATTTTCATGAATTTTGGTGCCCGGGAACCTATTTAAAAATCAATTTGAAGTTTGTATGGGAGCGATTTGTCGAATCACCCCTCGTCGCATTTAGTACTGGGTGGAGCTGTCAAACAGTTACCCAGCTGTCAAAAGGTGATTTCGAAAAATCTCTTTGAAATTGATTTTAGGTACCAAAATAAAGCTCTAAAAATCTGAAAAAAATCCTAGTGGCTCAGAAAAAGGTGCTCTTTCGTATAAAATCAAAAAATCGATACATTTTTCTTAATTTAAAAACCCAATTGCTATATGCTATGAGGTGAGGGTTCGCTTCCCACTCCAGGCGATGAAGTTTCTTTCGAGAATAGTTCTTCTCCGTATTCACTGGTGCATGATCCGTGTGTCCGTTATCTAGTGTTAAGATTCGTTCAGTCTGGACAGTTGTAGTCCGTGTCTTTTTGAAACTATCTAGAATCTTGTACAATAAACTCCTGTGTGTTTTTCTTAATTCAGATAAAATCGCATTATTTTCAACCTGGACATCCGTCAACACTTTTTTTAGAAACTTCATCAAGAATTTTCCCAAAAATTCCATCAATGTTTCCTAAAGGGTTTCTATCGGAACCGACTAAAGAATTATTGTTGGCACATTCATTTACATTTATGCCATGCCCATCTGGTTCTGCACAATATATGCTAGAAATTGTAGTTACATGCAGCATTGTACAACTTTAGGTATGAAACATGATAGTTTTTCTTGAAAATTTAAACTATGCGGTACCCCAGGGTTTTCTGAATTAAATTCGTTCTACAATGTTTACAAGTCACTATTAAGCCACTTTTTTAGATATCTGTAAGTCACTATTTGGTTACTATTTTTGAGAGTTTGGTCACTAAAATAACTATTTCGACCATCATTTCTTGCTACCAACCCAGCTGAGCCACGCACACACCAATTTTGCCACCCTTATTAGTTGATATGAACCACTTTCGATATGAAACGCATTTTGAGCATTAGCATGAGCATGATTGACCGATTAAGCTCAAACTGTCTAAGGCGAGGTAGGGTATTAGTGGGATAATTCACAATATTTATAATTCACAAATATGTTTACAGAAACACAATAACTAATCTTCGAAGGAATGTAATCAGTTTTGTACCTTTTAATTTCGCCCTTTTTTGTTTATCTTTTGACAGAAACGCGTATTTCGACTACCACTCAAATAATCAAGTTTCTTCGTTTAACATACATCTATTTTGGTAACTAATACAGTTTTTGTTAAATTCGAGATAATATCGCCAGACCTACAGAATACGCCTCCAAGTATACAATTGCACAGTATTCCTATGTATAGTTTACCAAATAATCAAAATATATTACCAGCAGAAAACTTGTAATATATTTCGGACACCACCTATTTTGAGCGTTCCAGATTAAGAGATTGGCTGCCTAATGATTTATTGATCATTTCTTTCTGCAATAAGGCTTCCAAATTTCTTACAATTAATATTTCAACGATTTTAATGTGCATATTGTAGTCGAAGTGCAAGTCGTTTTCTTTGCTGCCATTGCATGAATTTGTATATTGTGAGGCAAGCACAATGATAATCAATGCCAAGGGAGTCGAGAAAATTTTCACGACCGGAACGCGAATCGAACCCGCCGTCTCCGGATTGGCGATCCAAAGCCTTAAACACTAGGCTAAAACTGTAGACCCTATAAGGTTGGTTTTTATATACAGGGTGTTAGATTCCTGAGTGCAAACTTTTTGAAGGAAGATAGAGGATCATAAATGCTAAAAAAAAAAAAAAAAATTTTTTAATTCTTCAATCACAACAAACACATTCAATTTTCAACAAGTTTTGTTATGTCATTCATATTTCTTAGTTGTGGCTAAAATTCATTAGGTAGGAAACCGAGCCACTTGGCAGTGGCTTCTATTTTGGGCACTTTCCATTATAACTCGGTCCATTTTGAACCAATTGACACAATTTTTGGAACGCGGTGAGATAGGTTTGGTATCTAGCCGTGTACAAAATTTCAAAATTGTACAATTCAAGACCAACAATTGAAAAGGCCACATCAACATTGCGTAAACAAAAACGTTTCTGTCGACTTAGGGCCTTCTGGGATCCGCCCACGCATTTCACCACCATTAACATAAAACTTGATGTTTGCGCTTTCTGTTAGTGGTGGTGGGGTGTGTGGGTGGAGTTCAAAAGGCCTCAAGTCGATAGAAACATGTTTGTTTACAAAATGTTGTTGTGGCCTTTTCAACTGTTGGTCTTGAATTGTAGTTCAAAACTGACTGAGTTATAGCGTAAAAGTGTGCAAAATAGAAGCACCGCACACGTGGCTCGGTACCCTATTTTGATGAATATCGTTTACTTCGTTTTTTTTCCCAATGGAAGTTAATGTGAACAATATTCTTCTACCACCTTCTCCCCTAACAATCAACTCACGATCCCAGTCAACTCATAAATCTGCTGCTGGCGGCATCCACCGAGAGTGAAACCAAAAATGCCCGATTCCATATTCATAATTTCGCACTACCACGCTGTTGTGCTGCTTTGCTATTGTAAATACGTAGCCTGCAACAGAGAGCAGACTGCTGCTCGCTGGCGATAATTATCAGTTTGCCAGCAACGCGCGCCACGGAGCCGCCCAACAGCAACGCCAACCAGCCGCGGCCACGCTCTGGAGGAGAAAGGTCTTATTATAAAGATTATTACATGAAAGTGAACTCTTCGTCCCCCTGCCTGCCTGTTGCGCTGCTGTTGGTTCGTCATTACACTCTTCTCCTCGTGCTCTGGCTGACTGGCTGGCTTGCTAAGGCTGAGTATCATCTGGTCGCTGCCACCACTTGGCGCTTTTGGTCGGTTTCTGTTTTTGTCCGCTGTTTCGACGATGATAATGCTGATATTTGCTTATGATATGAGCACTGAGCAGCGCGCGGATGTATGGAAGATCGCAGTCCAGTCCAGACGTCTGCCGCACAGCGCACGTGATCGAGAGCGGTTTGAGATGTTTGTGATTTCCGCCCGGGGGTCATCGAAACACTGCCGCACACTGAGCGCAGCTTTCCAATTTGATTAAATATCGATGAGATAATTTTGCTCGATTGCGGCAATGTGGCCATAACGGTCGTTAACACTTGGGTCCCTGTGCGTGGAGTGCCATCATATTTTCTATGATGGGACCACAAACCAGAGCAGCCCTAATCATCACCACTTGGTCAAGTATGTTTTGCATATTTTTTTGATTAGCAGACGGCAATGAAAATTTCCGATGGTGTTCAAATTTGTCGGCCAAACATCGGTAATAAATTGCGGCGAGGGAACCTTGAGCTCCTCATCCAGGTGCAAATTGAGATGTTTATCTATTTTGGAAGTAGCTCAAACTTTTGAATTGTATAGATAGGGCTGCTTTTTTATAATTGTTTTTATGTTCACTCTAACTGAAATTTATAATGGAATGATGAAGAATCCAATGATCAATAATTTAAGCAAAAATCTTGCTACATAACCATGAACGATTCTCCTGGAATACTGCTCAGGATTGAACATGTAGTAACCACAGCCAAAAATATTATATACCTGAAAAAACCGGAAAAACCAAGCATCGCCTGGGAGTTTTCTGTAAACCCGTTGAACCCCAGGTAAAATATAAAAGTTTAAAAAATCGCCAACAGCACATTTCTCAACAGAATTCAACCAAATTTTGCACACAAACTCGCACAACACTATAGTTTTGGAAATATACGGTATCAACATTTACTTGGACTTCTGGACGGAGTAAGGCCGGTGGGTCACTGGGTCAAGTCGGGAAAAACTAAGGCCAAGTACGATTTGCACCCTCATAACTTATTCTTCCTAATGAAGTTTTTCAATGGGAATTTGCACATTCCGTTGCCTAACGATAGTTGATGTTGCTACAGGTTCGAATTTGAGATTTTCCTATAGGTTTCTTTTGAATTCTTGAGATATTCAACATTTCTGAACCATCCAGGTCTTCATTTGCGTTTGTTGTTTTCAAATGAAATTAAACACGAGATATTATTCCCTTATTGACCCCATAGGTCATCGGAGACATCTTTAGAACATGTGTTGCCCTTGTAGTATTATTCATATTTCCTGAATATCTCGATGGATTGTCCGAATCCGTCCTTACAAAACATGAACACTCGAAATAATCACTAAGGATTACTTTCAATTATTTTTATCGCTTTTATTTGCACCAATATTTGAACATCTGTATAATATTTGTTATATCAACGAACAGTAGAAATTTTGGACGATCTGATTGAAGTAATGCCTTGATTACAGAGAACCGTAGATCGACTACAATTAGACCTGTTGTCCGTCTATGGTCCGTACAAGAACAAGAACAACTATCAGTAATCTCGAAGGGTCTACTTATGGAAGAAAATACGTAAAAACTGATATTAAAAGTATAAAAAGTTTTTAGAACAAAGTATTACAAAGTGTCAAATGGAGAAGAGTGCGAATTGAGGTCGTGGTATGATACATGTAAACTAATATCTTGAACTCAATTTTTGAATAAGAGGAATGCAACGTTTTATTGTTTTGACATTTATGCACAGAACAGAAACACTTATTTGATCAATAAAATCGAGATTTGAGTTGCGAAAAGAAATCCACGTGCTCTAGTGGGAATCGAACTCATGCCTCCCGATTCGCTAGACGGGCGAATTATTCCTCCAAGCTACGAAGCCACTTGACCATCTCCGTTCCCTGAAGGCAAAGAACTTGAACAGATCTATACATTCCACTAACTCAAATGGTTTATTCTCTTTCTCAATCCTAATCTCCTTTGGATGGAATAACATGAACGTCTACGCGTCTCTGTCGTGTGCAATGTGCATGAATGTCAGAGCGAGAGAGGAATTATTTTTGAATTGTAGTGAGCATACCGATAAGTCATCGGATAGATAGATAGTTCATCTAATTCCATCCAAAGGAAATTTGGATTGTGAAACAATCAGGAAAATGAAAGGAAGAGAAACGGCTTCTTCAATCTGGTTCTGGTTCTAGCGATGGCGATGAAAATACGTGTATACATGAGCTGTATGTGTAGAGAGGAGAGTAGATTGAAAGATACATAAAATAGGTGCACACACTCAATCCTGAATTGCCTGTTCGATTTTTGACGAAATTAGAACAGCAGTACGTTTTCGGTAGTTGAAGTAATCGATTTTACACCAACTGCCAAAAACAGGTGTAAAAGGTAAACAATCTATTGATACATTCTACGGGCCCCGTATCATCAATACCAATTTTTCAAAGTTGAGTTATGGCATATTTGACATTTTTATCACATTCTTCATTACTTTTGCCATCCAGAAATGTATTCGACATGATATTAGTATGACAATAAATATAAATTGAACGACGATTAAGATTAACAATAAAATCGTGATTTTAAGTCGTTTAGGCACACTTTTCATCTAAACTGTCGTATTTTAAACACCAACACACTGATTTTTCAAAAGTCTTCCATCATTTGTAGATAAATGTATGTAGATTTCTTAGCATAAAAAGATTTTTAATCGGAAGACTTTACAACTTTAAAATATGGCTGATCATAGTATGGGTTTTTGTGGCGTTGTAACGTCACGAAAAATCAACATTTTTAAATTTTATTCAAATACGGAAAACGTTACAAATATGAAATTTTGTATGCTTTTTGTACTCGAAAAGATCTTTCAAATGAGACTTAAAGAAAGAAAGTCGGTTCACGGAAGCCTGAGTTTCACCTGGTTGAAGTTTGCGTTGTAACGTCACGAAAAAAAGTTCTGTGGAAAAGACCAAATCTTTCTGGCTTGCACGGCTTCTGAATTGGACAAACGTAGTTCTATATTCAAAACAGTTTCGTGCTCGTTGTGTATGAGCTGTTTTTCAAGATATCGTTTATAAATTGCGTACCATTGCCCGTCCATAAACTATGTAGACTTTTGAAGGACGGGGGAGATGGTGTTTGGCCAAAATCTACGATGTAATTGTACTGTGATATTATAATTTTTTTAATCGTAATCAAATACCACTCAAACCGAAAATTTTTGTGATATCAGTAGCCAACAGACGAAACACTGACGAAATTACAAAGTTATTAAGTTGGTCAAAGACTTACAGTTGATGGATAGTTGGATTTAAAGTTCCACCAACAGGCGGCGCTAGAGAACTTACAAATTTTAAATTTCATACATCTCAGGATCCCTATTACATAGAAATACGATTTTTTCGGCAAAGTTGTTTGGTAAGTAAAGGACTTGCAGTTGATTAAATGATTGATGAATTAAACGGAAAACAATTTTTCGTAAAGATTTAGGAAAAACATGTAAGTTTAGGTAAACTTTTTATACTAAAAAATCATATAAAATTTGTGAAAAGTACCTACAAATCAAATCTAACTCTTTATCTTTCGATAGAGTCTGAGAACGACTGGATTAAATGAAAGATGACAGAGATATGACCAAAAAACATTTCCATGTTTTTGAGGGCGTGACCCCAAACTTTTGCACGGGAGTGTATTCCTAAGATATAAGAGTTAATAGAACAACAATCAAAAATATGATTCTGCTTAAAGCGCTTCATATTTGTGTAGAGCTAACCAATCAAGTCGAAATTTGTAGAAATTACAGATAAGAAGATGAGGAACTATCAGTCAAAATTTGGGAATTTTTGATACATTTTATAAAAAGTTACGGCTTGTTGAATGTGTTTTGGGTAGTTAATAAAATTGGCATGCTTTTGAAAATTTGCAACTACCACCACTGTGTGGCAGAAATTAATACCATACGGCTATTAAAGTGCAAGTCCTCGATCTACCAAACAACTTTAATGAAGCAACCATCTTTCCAATTAATCACGATCCTGAGATAAGTAAAACCAAACATGTGTATGCCCTCTAGCGCCACCTAGTGGAAGGATTTGAAATCATACGGCCCATCAATTGAAAGTTTTTGACCAGCCAAACAATTTTGTCGAAGACACCAACTGTCTAAATAGTTAGGATTTTGAAATATATGGAGAAGGTGTCATTAACCTTCATGAAGGAGTATTCATACTACTGATAGCAATAATTTGGCCCTCCGAGCCATTTATCACAAAACGGATTTTCATTAGAATAAAGTCCCCCTTGAAGCAGTGCAGATACTGCAATGAAATATTCACAAACTCGGGTAAATTTGGCTGATTATTCTGATTCTAACATGATGTGCATTTTCGTGACGTTACAACGCGAGCAGAACTCTGTTTGAAACTGAACGGGCGTTGTAACGTCACGAAATGTAAAAGTCGATTATCCAAAAACAAATCCGAAATTTAAATGTTTTATTCCATTGAATTGAAGAACAAACCAATAAATTTCAATGGTGGAAAAAAAAATCAGAATATCATAAAAATCCGAGCAGATTTTTGAAGATGTTGGTAGCGCGTTAGAGAGGGTCGGATTCTAGCGCGTTGTAACGTCACGCTACAAATACGCATTTTGAACACGTTTTTCTAATGAAAACTAAATGTTCAATAGGTCAAATATATCAGAAATTTTACAAGCAATCCGAATATGAAATAATATTTTAAGGTTTACGCCCGTTTTCATAAGTTATAGTGGAAAATCTGACTATGAATGCGTCAAAACGTTGTAACGTCACTGTAGAATGTGTCTATTATAGATGTATTCAGCTGCTCTGATTTCGCCAAAAATTTACCGAACACGGTATTCAAAATTAAGTGTGAAGGGATGAGCTAAAGTTTGAACCCACGACCTTCTGCATATGAATCAGAAGCGGTAGCCATTAGACCACCAAGCTCGTCTTTAAATTAACGCCGATTACATGATGAGTATTACTGAAAAACAGTTTTGGGTAACGAGTAGTGTGCTCCTGCTCCAATCTAATTCGTTTATGAATTATTTCAATTTTTAATATTTCAGTCATGATTGCAAGACACAATGTCATTTTTCATGACTCAGTGTTGTGGTTTCATTGCTTTGCGTCATGATGTTGGCAATTATAACTTTTTATAGAATCATATATTATTTACCATAAATACCATCATTCGTGTCATGGTATCATGAATTGCTAAAACTATCATGATTTTATGACTTCATTTTTTAATCCGGCAGATTTTTTCCGTGTGCGACCTGCAGTATCGCTCGCATTGAGCTGGAGTAATTGCTATCTAAAATGGGGAATAACAAGCACAAAATCAATAGAAACTATATGGGATATGAAAGGTTAGTTGTATATTTTTAGGCGCTTTGCAGTGTTTGGATACATAATTGTCTCAAATTACCAAACTGTTCGTAATTCGTATCGCTTAAAAGTTGCAAGCCAAATTTAAACTTCATTTTCGTAAACCTATTAGGTTTGATCAGTGAATCGTTAAAGAAATACAGGTCGGACTCGATTATCCGGAGACTCGATTATCCGGAGACTCGATTATCCGGAATTCGATTATCCGGAATTTTAGACTCGATTATCCGTAGTATTTTTATTGCGATATTTTTTTTTTTATTTCAATGATAAAATTTTACATAATTAAGTATTATAACATTGTGCTGATACGATTTTGAAGGCCCCCGATTCCGTTTTCCTCCGATTTTGTCGGCTTTTTGACCCGATTATGTTAGCCTCTTTTAACGAGAAAATTAAAATGTTTTACACTCAGCATTAACATTTTACATTTCCAGTATTTTACAGTATATTTCAAATTCAGTTGATAATTTTTGGCGTCATATACAAATTACGTAACAAAAGAATCTCGCGTTATATTTGAAAATGGCCAAACGTTATATTTGAAATTGGTCAAACAATGGCCAAATTAGATCTAAGCCGAAAGAGAGATGAGTTTGTGAAATAGGAGTGTTCACGGCGCGGCTTTGGAGTCAGTTTGACTTTCTATTCCGCAGAATCATTACTTGTTCTGTGACTTAGTTGGTTAAAACGCCGGTCTAGCGAATACGGAGTCGTGGGTTTGAATCCCACCAGAACGCGATTTTTTTCACAAATTTCATCTCTCAATTTGTCAACCAGCAACATTTAGTGCCTTCTAATTACAAGTTTTTCCAGTATGTTTCAGACATACCAGCAAATCTGGTAAAATGCCAGTAAAATGGGCAATATGCGTCATTGTGTCCTCAAGCAATCCGTGCTGAAATTCTGCCAGATATTCTCCAAAGAGATTTTACTTGTTGGGATTCCATCAGGATTTTATACTAGAATTCTGCCACGGATTTTTGCAGTTTGCAGTTTGAATAATCCCCGTTTTTTTTTCTAGGAATTATTTATGGGATTCATATGAGGCTTTCTCCAGGTATTTCTCAAAGTTTCCTCCGGAATTTTCTGTTGATATTCCACCAGAAGTCCTTGAGGATTCCTTTGGATATTCATGCAGAAATTTCTCCTACGATTCTTTCAGGAATTCCTCCAGATATTTATCTTCGTTTGTTTCTATAGGATTTCTTGCATTGATTTCTACAGAAATTCCTCCGGATATTCCTCAGAATTTTTTTAGAGAAGTTTTAAATTAGGCCTGTCCACTTTTTTCAAAAACATTCTCTGATTCTCAAGTCCAGTTGTTGAAATTAAGAGGTCCAAAACATGATTGCCCCCGTGAAGCAAGTTTTTAGGACACATTAGGCTTTCACGAATTTTAATAATTTTCGCTCAACTCCTACATCATTGATGCCAAAGAAGCAAATAACCAGCAAAAGCAGTTACTTCTTTTTGGATGCCAATCAAAATATGGGGGTGGACTTGAGAATCAGAGAACATTTTTCAAATTAGACAGGCCTATTCTACCTATATTCCTTCAAAGGTTTGACCAAAATGATTGTTGGGTTGGCATCACTGCTCCCAGTATAGTGTGTATTCTGGACACACAGAAGAGGCTGTTTCTAGATTAGAACACTCTGAAAATTAACGCTTAATTCATCATACAACAGCCCCATTCACTTCACAAGTTTTTTTTCTCGTCCCTCAACATTTTCTCTAATTTACGCAAATCACAACTATGCCATCTTTGAGGAACATCCATTAAGAACGTTACTCTAAAATTGGAAATTTTTATACGGATTTTTCCGTGACGTACTCAATGGATGGTTCCTTACTGTTTATGTTTTGTTTCACGAACCCAGAACCTTTTGATTTAGTTAAAAATTGACAGAAAAGTGCCCCGATCTTATCAACCCAAAACACTATCAGGATCTTACTGAATACAGCATACAAAAGGAATGTCCATATATTACGTGATATTTTGAGAGGGGCGGGGAGATGCAGCAAATTATGATGACCCGTTAAAACTTCAGAAAACTTATATTAAAAGTGTGACTAGGGGAAGCAGCAAAAAAAGTTTTTTTACGTAATTTATGGACGATCCCTTATTCGAATTTCTGGCTACGCCACTGTTTCATGATAATAAAAGAATAATAACATTTATTTTCATACGTTTTTGAATTTTGATTTTATTTTTATATGCGATTCGATTATCCGGAAAATTCGATTATCCGGAGCAGGCTTCCCAAAAGTACCGCATCATGATAGCATTTTGATGGCTGTCACACTCTTATTCCCATGACAGCCTTGTGAATGCATGGTTCATGACAGCCCACAGAATAAAACTCATGCGACGTACAACATCACTGTCGGTAACTGCTCACATCGTCTGCTTTCGCTGTGCTTTCGTTCGCCGATGACAACCTCGGCTCTCACCCAAACCGTCTCTCGTTAGCTGTACACGAAGTGACGAAAATCGCTGCGCTCCGCCCGAGCATTTTACTTCTGTTGAACGTGTCGAGTATCGTGGTATATCCCACGCTTAACATTTTCGACGCATTTAATGTATTATGTATTTTTTCAAATAGAGAATATGTACTTGTAAGTCTTGTTCTAGTAGAGTATTTTGCATAGCATTATTTTTTATTGGCATGTGAAAGGCACTGCCATGTTTTCAATATAAAAGAGAGTTTAATTTCACATCAGTGGTTTATTTAAGACAGATTACAATTTTGAAAAACGCTTGCACAAACTCCTTTCCGCCCCTGGGGCATCTTGTGAAAGGCACATCATGTTTGTAAAAAATATTTATTGAGCACATATTTTGTGAATAACTTTTAGCGTTAAGCCATGTGCTCCCGTGACAGCCTATGACACCCTTTATGCGACAGCCGGCTTGATTAGTCGAAGATTGTCATCGCCATGCGGCCAACAGTATTCACGACGGTTTCCACTCGGCTCGATACGACTCGAGTATGCAACTGTCAGGCAAGCAGCCGAAGCAGCGGCTGTTTCAATACATCTTTCGCTCATGCGTGTGCGTGCTGTTGGCGATACATTTCTCACTGATGGTGTTGCACACGGTAACGAGAGATGGTCTGCACACATAAGAGAGTGTCGATTCAGCCTTGCGCGGGCTGTTGCGAGAAGGCTGTACATTTGGAAAGCCTGATCCGGAGTGAAATAAAAATCGATACTCCGGATAATCGAGTCCGACCTGTATTGCAAAATTATCGAACGTTTTAAATTCTTTAAACAAGAACACAGTAATAAGCAATACCTTATATATATAAAAATGAGTTTGATGTACCTTTGAGGCAACAAAAGTAACGAACGGGTGAACCGATCAGCATGACTCTTGCTCGGGTCAATTCGTATTGATGGTGGCTGTGTTTATATGTAGAAAAAGTTATGAAAGTTAACTAGAAAAGTAAGAAAATTGCTAAAATACTGATTTTCGTGAGCTGGGAAGGAAATCAACACGATCGAAATAAGACCAATCTAGAGTGCGGTGACGTTATGAGCTCAACAGTTGTCAACCCACCACAGCTTGGCAAGACAACGTTTGCCGGGACAGCTAGTACCTTATAAAAACATATATTTGATGAAATGTTTCTAAGATAGAGTTTATACTAATAAGGTTCATCCACGTTTGAATTTTATTTTTTTCTCTGTATTTTCGAGATTTTTAGCCCTTGTCTAGTTCTCATCTCGGGACCCACGCTTTACTTCCCTTCCGAAGGAAGAACTCACATTTTGTGAGTTTGTCGGGAGTGGGATTCGATCCCAGGTCCTCGGCGTAATAGTCACGTGCTTTAACCATCACACCAGGTCCGCTTCCTGAATTTTAAATATCTGATCAGTGAAATAATAGTTATTGTACATTCTAGATTCTGACATTTTCCCCTCGTTATCAAAGCTACTACAAGTATCAAAGTTGACATTCTCAGTGTCAGTTACTGGTTTTCAGTTTAGAAACAAAAAGATTTGAACTGCTCAATTAACATTTTTTGTAGAATAGACTAGAAATGGTTCATAGATTTCATCATAAAACTAAAATAAATGATAAAATGTTTTATGACAGTTTTCTAAACCGCTACAAGACTAATTGGACATCAAAATGTTACTTGGGTGTTCTTATCAATTGTATAAAACAAGAAATCGAGAAGAGCGATGCATAACGTTTCACTGTGTAAAAATGAAACGAGCTCACCTTTCAGAATTTAGATCCTCTTGAAGAGTGTTAAAATTGCTTATATTAAATTCATTAGCCAACAATTCTTTAATGTCATTTACACGAACTCTAAAGTAGTCACACTGGAGTCACACTAAACTGTGCGTCATTCGGCCCCAACCACCGTTGCCGTTCGTTACCATAACCGAGACCTGATAATGCTACCTTTAGCGGTTTAACTAGTATCAAGTCTCATACTCAAGCCCCACTTGCCATGAATAAGGTAGCTGTGCTTTCGTCGGCGTTATCGTAGCTCCGGCGAAGATCATCCATCATCAGCTTTGTAACGTCCGAGTGAAAACTCAACCTAACCAGAAAACAGAGGAGACCTCTCGGGTTAGTGTGGAGCTCGATCCGAAACCTTGTTGGCGATGCAGCGCAATATTCTCACGAATGTCTTCCACTTGAACGGCGAGTTGGTTGATCTGTAGTTCGTTCGGGCGGGCTGCTCGCCACTCGCCGTTCAAGTATTACTGCCCAGCGTTCGTCTTCGGCTGGACTAATGCGGGAAAATTTTAATTGTTTGGTTATCGGATATTTTTTGTTCGTCAAAATGCCTCTCGTCAGCGAGAGCATTCTGTTTTCGTTTTGGCTGGTGTTGTTTTTGCTGGGGGCTGCGCCAGGCGGTAGATATACCGTTAAGACCGCTTGCAGTCAGTCGGTTACCAGTCCAAGCAAGGTGATGACTGGAAAGGCGTGAAGTAATGGCTTTAGTTTTTTTTTGAAGGTTTTCTGGGCTTATCTGTGCTGCTTAGTAAGCAGCAAGCCTTCCAAACAAACCCGTCGAAAGCTTCACGGGAGCAGATGACCAATTTCGAATTAGTCTTGCTTGGGAAACTAGTTCAAAGACCAGTTGAAATGTTGCGAATCGAGGCAGAAGGTTCAAAGCGATATGAGTCAACTTTTCCTACAACATTTTGATAGAGTGTAATTGGATTTGTGATTGTTGAGGTGATTCTCTTCCGACTGGACAGCATCGTATTCCCAAAGGGTGTCACCATATATGTCATGATGTGCACAAATGTGCATACAAAGCATCCATTATTCCGTCTCCGTTCTACACAATATGGACTGGAATTGACCAGAAAACCACAATGCTATTGTTGTCTGTCGTCTGCCTGCATTGCCACCAGCCAGGGTTGCTTCGGGGTTTCTTTGTCAAATTGATTCCATTTCTAATCTTTCGATTGCAGACAAGATTGCGGAATAAAACGAACGGGTGCTCATAGGTGGACATAAGAAGCCACTGAACTTGCTGTTAGACGGAGGTGCAGTGTTCTCTTTCTGCAGAATGGTGCATCCGTTTATGCGATATTTTTAGAGCTTTAAGAGGATATTTTTCTGCTGACTATCACTTCTATCAATATGAGTGCTTCTAGATTCTTTTATTTAAGTGTCGTTGAGTATGATCTCATTCTCTAAAAGCTTCTCCATAAACATGTCAAGAATTCCACCAAAACTCTTTCAATCAGCATTCTGAATCTTGAAAATATTCTTTGATGTACAAACACTTTCAAGACGAGAGACGAACCAGCCAAAGGCTGAAAGTCTCTATAATAAAGACAAATCAACTTTTAAAACTTGCAGTGCGTACACATTCTTACTTATAGAGAAAGAAGATTGCTGTACACAAAGTAATGGAGGAAGGATTTCGGGCCAAGCATTGCATCCAAGATGTACTGTTATCGAACCAGTAGCAACCGTGTTCGTCTAAAATATCTACCCAAGTACAATGTAATTTAAACATATTCCTTCTTTATCTTTTACTTTCAGATTTGAGCGGAACCTTCGTGTATACAGCAAGTTAGCATGCAAAATTATCGGAAGAATACGTAAAACATCATAGCTCGTATATCTTCATTCGCTCTGATTCTACCATTCCACGGATATAGCCACGTTCAAAATCAGCTTATAGAGATAGGTAAGTTCTTATTAAGTATATGGAAAATTGGTATAATATGCATCGTTTGAGAAAAACGACCCGCTTCAGTGTATCCCTGCACACTGTCAAAATCTCGATTTTTATCGGCATGTAATGTACCTTGGATTTTTCTTCGAAGTTGATTAGTAGGGTCTAAGACCATTCGGCGCGGGGGGGGGGGGGGGGGGGGGGGTTGAGGTGGTGCTGTTTTGGGCACTTACTGCTATAACTCAGTCAATTTTGAACCGATTGACTTGAATTTTGTGAAACGATCAGATACAGTATGTAGCCATGTTTAAAAATTCAAGCCAAGCCAATCGGTTCGAAATTGACTGAGTTATAGCAGCAAGTGCCCAAAATAGGTGCCCCTGCCCAAATGGTCCCAGACCCTATCTAGATTCAATTACCTACACCTAGCCGCACTGGTTTATCATATACCATATTTTCAGGTTCAGCTTCTAAAATGAGCTGTAGGTGACTGAATCCAGATATTCGAAATGACATTTTTCAGCACTGGCTGCAATTCAATCAATTTGGAATCAATTGACTTGATTTTTGAGATAAGGTGAGATACGCACAGTATCCTGCCGTGTTGATGTTAATTGGTTTGATGTTGACTGAAAACGTTTTGAAATGTAAAATGATGGATGTTAAAATTCCGATTTAATTGAGTTTTCAATATGAATTTCATCTATTTTCCTCTTTTGAAACCAAGGCATTGTATTCCTTCAATAATTCGTTCAGAAATTACTGCAGACATGGATATCTTCAGATTTTTTTATCCATACACAAATTCTTTCAGGAATTCTATAACAAAGCTCTTCTGAGATTCTTCAAGAAATTCCTCATGGGATTGCTTCCGGGATTCCTGATAGGGTTTCTTCAGAAATTCCTCCATGGATTCACTCGGAAATTCCTTCTATGATTCTTACAGAAACAACTTCAGGGATTACTTTAAAAACTCCTCCAAGAACTCTTGGAATTATTTTAGAAACTCCTCCAGCAATTGATTTAAGACTTTCTCCAGGAACTGCTCATAGATTACTCTAGGAATTCCTCTGTGGTTTTCTTCTGAGATTCCTCCTGGGATATCTTCACGAACTCCTCCAGGGATTCCTTCAGGAACTACTAGAGGGATTCCTCCAAGAGTTCCTCTACGTACTCTCTGAAGGATTCCTTTAGACTTTTCTTCAGGAATTTCAGCGCTTTCTTCAGTACTTTCTCTTCGGATATTTTCAGAAACTTCTGCTGGAATTTCCTCAGGAATTGCTCCTTGGATTTCTTCAGAAATTCTTCCAGGGATCCTCCAGGGATTTCTCCAACGGTTCCTCCAGGGAATCCTCATGGAATTTATGCAGGGATTTCTCATGGAACTTATGCAGGGTTTCCACCAGGAACTCCTCTATAGATTTGTCAAGGAATTGCTCAAGAGATTCTAGGAGTTGCTATAGGCATGTCTTCAGGAATTCCTCCAGGGGTTCCTCTAGGCATTTCTTCAAATATTCCTCTAGGAAATCCTCTAGATATTTATTTGGGAATTTCTTCAGGATCCCTGAAGGAAATTTGTGTAGCGATTTCACCAGGCATTTTTTCAGGCATTTCTCCTGGATATCATTCAGAGGCTTCTCCAAGAATACCTTCGAGAATTCCACCAGGAATTACCCTAGGAATTCCTTCAGAAATTACTACGGCAATTTCTCCAGGAAATCCTCCAGGCCTTTCTTCAGAAATTTACCCTGGAATGCCTCCCAGAGTTTATTCAAGAATTCCTCCAGGGATTCCTGCATGAATTCCTCCTGAGCAACGATTGGAACACTCACTTGCAAAGAGTTACACTCACTTGCTACTTTCTCAACTCATAAGCGTGCAATCAAGAAACGATGTACCCTAATAAAGCTAATTAAAAAAGAAAAAAAAAAGAGACGATGTATGTATGACATTTGCCTTGTGGTTTTGTCTAAAAGTTTGCCGAATAGAGTACAGGTCGCATACGCATACCTAAGTCGTAGAGATGTGAAATTTGAACACTAGCCTTCGCATGACTTCGGTATGCGTATGCGACCCCTACTTAACTCGGCAAACTTCTAGACAATACTACAAGGCAAATGTCCATTCATCTAGATCCTAGATTGCATGGTTCTGAGCTGAGAAAACAGCAAGTGAGTGTAACCCTTTGTAAGTGAGTGTTCCCAACCATGCTTGAGATTTCGCTAGGATTTCCTTCAAGGATTTCTTTTGGAATCCTCTAAGAAATCCTCAGGGGCTTTTTCAGAAATTCCCCTAGGAATTCCTCCCGGAATTTATCCAGGATTTAGTCCAATAGTATTTCAGGTCTCCTTCCAGGTATTTCTTTAGGAATTCCTCCACGAATTGTTCCAAGCATTCCTTCAGAAATTCTTTGAAGAATTTTTTCAGGTATTCGTCCTGGATTTTTTTCCTGGGATTCCTCCAGAAATTCCTCAAAGAATTCCTCTAGAAATTCCTCTGGGAATTCCTCCATTAAATTCTTTAAGAATTTCCACAGAAATTTCTTCAGTGATTTCTCCCAGAATTCGTCTCCAGGAATTTTTCCAGGGATATTTTCCTGGGGTTCCTCCAGTAATTCCTCAAAGAATTCCTCTAGAAATTCCGCTGGAAATTCCTCCAAGAAATTCTCTAAGAATTTCCTCAGAAATTTCTTCAGGGATTTCTCCCAGAATTCATCTAGAGACTCCTCTAGAAATTTATTCAGGCAATCCTCCAGGAATTTTTCCAGGGATAGTTCCACGGAATTTCCCCAAGAATTCCTCCAAGGATTTCTTCAGGAATTCCTCGTGGAATTTATCCAGGGATTTCGCCAGGAATTTGTTCAGAAGTTCTTCTAAATTTCCTCCAGAGATTCCTCCAGGAAATCCATCCATCATGTTCCAAAGATTCACCCTAGATTTTTTCCAGGATTTCCTGAAGATTTACTGAATAACTTGAAGGTTTTCTAGAGGATTCAGAAATTTGTATTGGAATTCTTTTAGATAATTCTAGAGGGATACAGGAATTTTTTCACAATTATCTCCGAGAAATCTTTGTAGATTTCATGCACAGATTTATTCAGGAATCCATCTATGAATTCCTTCAAGAATACCTCCTTCAGCTCCTGCAAAGGAGTTTCTTTAGAAATTCGTCCTGCAATTCTTTCAGAAATATATTCTGTTTTTTTACAGTCAATGTGACTTACTTTAAACAAGTACTTACATACGAGAAGCTTCTTCAGACATTTCTCCAGGAAATCCTCCTGAAATTCACTCAGTGTAGACTCTATCGAAATTCTCCCAGAGTTTCCTCCCAAAATTTCTCTGGAAAATGCACGAAGAATTTCTCTACGAATTCCTCCTTGAATTCCTCCAGATATTAATTTTTGAATACATTCCGGCTATTCGCCCAGGAAATTCTTCAGGTGAATTCCAGAGTTTTTTTTTCAATAATTCCATCATTTGAGGGTTTTCCGGAAATACCTCCGAGAAATTCTTTATGAGAATTTCTCCAGGGATTCCCTACAGAAATTCTTACATGCACATTTAAAAGGTTTCCTACAGTGATAATTCAAGGTTTTACAAGAATATCTTCAGAAAGTCTTCCACGGATCCTTCCGGGAGTACGTCAATTCAAGCCTAACGGAGAAAATCACTGTCCCCATAGCAACTCATACATTGAGCATTTTAGAAACATGAAAAATCCGGGTATTTTTTCACAAATCATCCTCAAAGGTGAGTGATACAAGTAGTCCTTAACAAAATTCAGCATCTCATGCGAAAATCTCTTTTTTGTTTACATATGCTACATACGATGATGTTAGACTTGAATTGACATTTCTATAAGATTATGTGCTGCGATGAGTATTTCAGTATAGAAGTATATAATATTGTCTTTAGGGAAATTTCGGCATGGTTTTTTCTCGGAACAATACAACTGAAGGTTGAGGAATGGAGAACCAGGATATTCCAAGATTGCGGATATTGTGGGTTCTAACACCGTTCCAAATGTTCTAGTAGTAATATCCATGTTATCCGCAAAACACACAAATTGTCCGGATTTCGTTGAAATCGTGCTCCGATTATTGAGACCGGCTCATCGCATAACACCTTTCAGGGTGATGTTTATCAGCAGGCATGATACTTAGTCCATTATGAGATTCGACGAAACAAGAGACAGATCGCCCGAAATTCTTACGCAGATATTTACACCGTCCATCGTTACTTTGATCAGTCTAGTGAGTTTGAACATTGAACATAATCATTGTTAGCGGAGACGGCGATAATTATCGCATAAAGAGCAGATACCATCATTTATTTGGAAATGGCGTTCGATTCATGAGCTGTTAAAGATAATACCAGAACATGATTTTCCGATGAAACTGATAAGGCTGATACTTACAACGCTGGATGATTTGTACTTAGTAAGGTTCGATTTTTTTCATCTCCGCTAAGGCTTTAAACTAGGTTCAACTGTACTGTATTCGAAGAAGGAATTGGGGGCATCCATTAAGTACATCACAAAAATTTGCGAATTTTAAACCCCTCCCCTCCCCCCTTTGTTTGGGTTTTTCACATACCTAATGCATTGCCTGTCACGCTATTCGGACCCCCCTCCTATGAGCGTGACGTACTTTATAGATGCCCGTCTTAGGATATCTGGTAGACGAAGAAAGGACACTATCATCATACAGTCGTATATGTCCTTTGACCTTGTAGATGTAGACTATGTTGATCTCAACGTCATCGATTGTACGACAACAGAGAATGCTTTTACTCTGATATAAGAAACGGCGCGAGGATAGGTTTGATAACATCAGTGAAGTATTTGAAGTTATTGGATTTTTTTTGCCTTTTTGAACACTTGTCAAGAAGCAATGGGGTTTTCCGAGTGTAAGGTAAAAATATAATAACAGCAGGTATTTTAGTGACTATGTTACCAGTTTAGGCTCCGTTACTTGCAAATGCAAAAAGGCTGCAGTGAAAGCGTAGCTATCCACCAAGACCATTCTGGGGTGACGGGTGCGATTCCTGGTTGGTCCGAGAAATGTAAAAAATTGCTTGACTTCTTTGGGCATAGAGTATCTTCGTGCCTGCCACACACACGATATACACATACAGATTGGAGCCCTCAGTTAAAAACAGCGGAAGTGCTAATATGTAGTACACTATACTGAGAAGCATGCTCCCAGCATCATCCCAGTGGAGACGTTACGCTAAGAAGAATACTTGAAAACGCAAACGGAATTCGCTTTTTAATAAAATATTTGAATGATTTAGTGTCCCTTTTACGGATCTGTGAGAATGTTCATTAAACTGTTAATCGAACTTTGTCTCAATGGTAATGTCATGGAAAAGGAGGAGAAGGCGTTTTCACTCTACGAATAATCAAACCAAACAAAACGGTCAACACAATATCTCCAACTAGCGAAAGTCCTGAAAGTAAAAGTCCCAAAATCTTCGCACCTCTCACATGTCATCCAACATACCTACCGCATCCCATGTCCAGTGTTCAAACAAATTAAACCGGCTCCGATCAAAATCTCTTCAGAGCAGAAATCGAGTTGGTGCCAAGCCGTATGCTTTCCCTTGCCAGAGACACATCACCATTACCCTGCGCAGTTCAATGACGTCCGTCCGTGTCCATGCCGTGTCGCGAACAACCCCTCATCATCCTCGTCACTCGCGCGTAGAGGTATTTCCCAAACGGCGCGCGATGATTCAAGGCTACCCATATTTTGCAAAGGAACAAACCGGCACCTTCGGATCGGAGTTGGTAACGCACAAACACATCAGAGAGCCTGCATGTACGCGAACACACATTCAGGTGAATGGGTGCTGCTCCACCAAAGAGTATCGAGGTGCATGTGTGTCTGTAGGTGTCCTCTGATTAGCATGTGGGGCACCGGAATGCCCCCATCAGCAGCAGCAGCAGCAGCAACAGCAGCATCGAAAGCGGGTGATCGCGCGTATGAACTTCAGCAGGCGAACCGGTTCTCCGGCAAAACCTTTCGCACAGAGATTGGTATAAGAGGTCGTTCAACGTCCGCTTTTTTTCCGTGCGCTTCACCTAGTAGATAGGTATGCAAACTAGAGAGGAATCCACTTTCGTTGATGTTTTTGTTTGTTTTCTTTCAACTTGCTTGGAAACTCGGCGGGAGGGCAGTGTGTACACTATACAGGCTTGCGTATCTGTCGGGATGTGGAGCCGATTTTTGCCAAACTGCTTAATCAGACTTCCCCAAGTTTGATCGATTATGGTTCACAAGATTCAATACTTTGGTTGGTCGAAATTATCGTAACTTTGCTTATCGTAGAGATTATATAGTTTTGTACCTGTCACATGGTATAGAAATTGGAACACAGATCAACTGCTACCAAAGTGCTTCTGGAATTACTAAGCCGAGAAGGAATATCGTGTCCGGAACCGAGCATGGTTGTATAGATTTTACAACTTCCGATTTGCATAGACAATTTCGAAGAGAATGCAAATGGAATACCATGTGTCAAAACACTTTATCCGCAGCCTCGTCTCATGGAGTCATGGAGGATGTGACACAAACATTCGATTCCGTCGACCGCATCGGACCGTTAAATCGTCAATCACAAATGCTGTTCTTGCCAGCCAAAACATATCGAATTGTCACACCACCTATCCATCCGTTCCAATGAGTGACAGACAACTATACTAGCTTTTGGAAATCATAAATTCTCGTGTTTCTGTTTGGAGCTCGGTAATTCGAACGTCTGCCCATAATAAAAACACCTCCAATACGAACGCACAGCACTGCACAGCAGATCATCGAACAAACATTTTTGAAATGTGAAACGATGAAAAGTGATACATCGGCGGTGCGGCATCCAGTCACGCAATGATGCGAGAAAACTGTATCGGCACTGTGTGAGCCACACAGCTGTTTTTCAGCTCATTTGTGAGGTTACCTACATTTGTACTCACTCGTCGAACCTTTATTTCCAACCAACATCATATACGCCATGCCAATTGCTTAATTAATCAAGCGTGTGCTCGCCGTGTGTATGTACTTGGTACTTGGTTGCTGCCGTGGCTCACTTCTCAAGAAGAGTGTCGAAGTAACGGCACTAATTACTTCATCTCACGTGGCCCAAGTGCTCTCAACGGAGGAATTTGGGCTGATTTCGAGTACCTACTCCGCATCGCCTTCAGGCTCAATACGACTGCTGCAGTTTGAATTGCAATCGATGCGTGAGGTGGTTCTGTTTCAAAGATTGTGGAAAGCCGCCATCAATGAACAGCGTAGACGTAGACCCATCTTTGATAATTTCAAAACAAGAATCGCCCCCACTCTCCAGCATACACACTATTGTTTATGTAAAATTTTTGAGATTTGTATGGAGCGTAGACTTTTGCCCCATTACACAGCGAAACAAAAATTCATTGGTCTGTCTCAAGAGCAAACTTATGTGTCTCCAAAAGATTTGGACCGCTGAATCCGAATCCGGGCTCAGATTTTCTCCAGCACGTCACAAAATGGTATAGCAATTTATATGTCGAAATATGTGATTTTTTAGTTTAAAATTCCCAAATTTTGCGTGATGTACTAAATGGATGCGCCCTTAGTGGCTTGCAATTAAAAAATCCCAAAATCGCATATAAATTGAGGTATAGAGCAAAATTATGAAGTGCTGGAGCAAATCTGAGCCCGGATTCGGATTCAGCGGCCCAAAATCTGCCAGAGACACATGAGTTTGCTTTTTGAGACAAAAAAAATGTTACGCTGTGTTATGTATAAAATATAATTTTGAAATCTATTTTGCAAAAAGTTATGCATGTCAAAGCACATTTCAAGGCCAACAATTGAATAGGTCACAACAACATTTTGTAAACAAACATGTTTCTATCGATCTATGAGGCCTTTTGAAATCCACCCACACACCTCACCACCACTAACAGAAAGCACAAACATCAAGCTTTCTGTTAATGGTGGTGAGATGCGTGGGTGGATACCAGAAGGCCCTAAGTCGACAGAAACGTGTTTGTTTACGCAATGTTGATGTGGCCTTTTCAATTGTTGGTCTTGATTTATTTGTTCAACATCACATTCAAGAGAAGACATAATCAACAATAGTGCGCCCCAATATTCGGTTTGTGGCTGCCGCTCTCTATCCTCGGTCGCGCCCAATGCTCGCCAGGTCACGCTCCACCTGGTCCGCCCATCGTGCTTTACGCTCCACGCCTTCTATCTTGTGCCAACCGGATCAGTAGCAAACACCGGCTTTGCAGGGTTGTTGTCCGGCATTCTTGCAACATGCCCTGCCCACCGTATCCTTCCGGCTTTGGCCACCTTCTAGATGTTGGGTTTGGGTTCGCCGTAAAGTGCAGCGAGCTCGTGGTTCATCCTTCTCCACCACACGCCGTTCTCCTGCACACCGCCGAAGATCGCCCTTAACACGCGTCGCTCGAAAACTCCTTAGGGCCTGTCCATAAACTACGTAGACTCTTAGGGGGGGACGGGGGGTTCTGGCCAAAGTCTACGCCCCATACAAATTTCGAAAATTTTGTATGAACAAAAGTCTACGAGGGGGGAGGGGGGGGGGTCTGAGATGGCCGTTAAAAAGTCTACGTAGTTTATGGACAGTGCCTTACAGATCCTCCTATAGCAGTGGTGCTCAGGCTGAAGGATACCGCGGGTCAAATTTACAATTCGGGATCGACCGGCGGGCCATATAGAATATCGATGAACAACGATGAAAATCTAAACCGATCAGAACTTGTGTAAGGGTCAAACTTGCTTTATGTACTTTTTATATTTCGTTAAGTGACAAAAATTGACTAATAACTGTGGTTCTACATTATATTTACCAGAACCGTAAGTTTTTTTGAATTTTAAGGAAAACAATACACAATTAAGATTCAAAGGCTTGCTTTAGAAAAATGTTTGAGTTTCAAATTGAAATAAAAACAATTTTGGAGTCGCCCCTAGATTGCCTATGGGCCACTACAGAAATTTCTCACGCAACTTTTATATGAATTTCTTCTGAATCGCTCCAAAAATGCTGGATCTTCTTTTGAGCTTAATTCTGGAATTGGTCCAGAAGTAATTTCTTTAACAGCTTCTCTTGAAATTGCTTATTCAGAAAAATTTCTGGAGTTTCTTCTAGTATTTCTAGAATTCCCTTGGAACGCCTCCAAGAACTTTTCTTGGATTTGCCTTTGGAATTACTCTGAAATTACTACACGAATTTTCCATGAATCTTTTCCAAGTATTGCTTCTAGGATAGCTTCCGGATTTTTCCTGAAGCTTCTCTTTTCCTGGATTTTCCTGGAGTTTCTCGAAGATTTTAGTGAAATATTTCCATAAGTCTCTTCTGGAGTTGCAGCTAAAGAGTGTTATTAAAGTCTTTTAAACATATCTTAAAGTTTTCTATGAACTTCAACATAAACCAGAATGTTTCATAAATATTTCCCTAAGTGCCTTCAGGAATGCTCCTATGTTTCTATTGAAATTCATGCTAAAGATACTCCGGATTTTTTCTGCTTGAGATTCTTTACAATTATTTCTGACAGTTTCTTAAAAATTATCTTTTAAAGTTGCTTCAAGATTAATGTTCAGATTTTCCTCAGGCGTTGCTGCAATTGATCCTAGAATCTTGTTTGTAGTTTTCAGAATATATTCTGTTGCTCCAGGAATTTCTACTATAGTTGTTTGAGATATTTCAGCTACAGTGGCACCTTGGCACAAGAACTATTTTTTTTCGTGACTGGTTTTGTGGCTTAGCTATACGACGCCGGAATATTTCGGAGTCGTGAGTTCTAATCTTACCGAAACGGATTGTTCTTTTTGTATTTTTAACATTTAACACTGTGAAAATTGATCAGCTAAACTTTTTTGTTCGATTTCTTAAGAAACTGAACGAGTTAATCCAAAAAATCGTTCAAAAATTTCTGTACGTCGAAATGTATTTCGCGGGCCGCATCTCAAGGCTTGGAGGGCCGCATGCGGCCCGCGGGCCGCAGGATGAGCACCACTGTCCTATAGCATGGTCCATGTCTCGTGTCCGTAGAGGACCACCGGTCTTATCAGCGTTTTGTACATGATCCGAGTAGACGAATTCCTCCACTACCTCGAAGGCATCCCCGTCTATCGTAACATTACTACCCAGACGGATCCCGTTGGATCCCGTCGTGATCGGTTCCGCCTACCAGCATGTACTTTGTTTTTGTGGCATTCATCACCAGTCCGACCATGCTGCTTCGCGTTTCAGGCGGGTGTACAGCTCTGCCACTGTTCCAAATGTTCTGGCAATAATGTCCATGTCGTCCGCAAAGCACACAAATTGACCGGATTTTGTGAAAATCGTTCCCCGGCTGTTGAGCCCGGCTCTTTGTATCACACCTTCCAGAGCGATGTTGTTGAAGAGTAGGTATGAGAATCCGCCACCTTGTCGCAGTTCCCGGCGAGATTCGAATGAACTGGATAGTTCACCCGAAACCCTTGCACACCGTCCATCGTTGTTTTAATCAGTCTAGTCAGCTTCCCAGGAAAGCCGGTTTCTCCATAGCTCTACGCGGTCGATACTGTCGTATGCCGCTTTGAAGTCGATGAACAGGTGATGACTTGGGACCTGGCATTCACGGCATTTCTGGAGGATTTGCTGTACCGTAAATATCTGGTCCGTTGTCGACCGGCCGTCGATGAAGCCGGCTTGATAACTTCCCACGAACTTATTCGTTTTAGGTGACAGACGACGGAAGATGATCTGGGATAGCATTTTGTAGGCAGCATTCAAAATAGTGATCGCCCTGAAGTTCTCACATTCCAAGTGATCGCCTTTCTTGTGAATGGGGCAGATTACCCCTTCCTTCCACTCCTCCGGTAGCTGTTCGGTTTCCCAGATCCTGACTATCAGCCGATGCAGACATGTGGCCAACTTTTCTAGGTCCATATTGATGAGTTCAGCTGCGATACCATCCTTACCAGCTGCTTTGTTGGTTTTGAGCTGGTGAATGGCATCCTTAACCTCTCTCAGCGTGGAAGTTGGTTCATTTCCGGCCTCCGCTGCACTGGCGTCGTTTCCTCCGTTGCCGTGGCTTCCCGTGCCTACGTTCTATACGCCGTTCAGGTGCTGATCGAAGTGCTGCTTCCACCTTTCGATCACCTCATGCCCGTTCGTCAAGAGGTCTTCGTCTTTATCCCTGCATATTTCGGCTCGCGGCACGAAGCCGTTGCGGGATGCCTTGACCTTCTGGAAGAACTTCCGTGTTTCTTGGAAACGGCACAACAGTTCCATTTCTTCGCACTCCGCTACTTCCAGGCGAGGCTTTTTCTCCCAAAAGAGGCGGGTCTGCTGTTTCCGCTTCTGTTTGTAACGTTCCACCACAGAACAGATGTGTATCTTCGAACAAATGTGAAGATTCGAGGTGGAAGTCTTGAAATTGTCACTTGGAAAACTAGATTGGAATGAATTTCCATGGGAAAATAAAAAATCATCAAAGCGTGCTACGCCGCCTCCCTATGCTCGCTGCAGGTTAAAGCTTGACTTCCACCACCAGGTTCGCTAGTGTTGAGCTAACAAACGGGCAGTGCTTTTCGAGACGAAGATTCACCCCCGTGGTTCCACGTTCTGTCGGGTCCCTTGCTGCAGCATTACCGCCCTCGCTGCGTACTTCTCCTCCTAAACCGTTCTGCACTCTTCGTCGAACCATTCGTTCCGTCGATTCTGTTCCACGTACCCGATGGTGCTCTCGGCTGCGTCGTTGATGGCTGCTTTCACTGTACTCCAGCAGTCCTCAAGAGGGGCCTCATCGAGCTCGCCCTCGTCTGGCAACGCGGCCTCGAGATTCTGCGCGTATGGTGAGGCGACATCCGGTTGCTTCAGTCACTCAAGATTCTCCGTGGCGGTCGCCGGTACCGTGCAGTATTGATGACGGAATGTTTTGGGAGCTGTTTGCCTATCACCAGATAGTGGTCTGAGTCGATGTTGGCGCCACGATAGGTCCTGACGTCGATAATGTCGGAGAAGTGCCGTCCGTCAATCAGAAAGAAAGTGGTCGATTTGAGATTCTGTCTGCTGTGGTGATCTCCAGGTGTAACGATAAAGGAGGCTGTGTTGGAAAAAAGGTGCTACGTATGGCCATATTTTTGGAGGCGGTGAAATCAATGAGTCGTAGGCTGTTTTCGTTCGTCTGCTGGTGGGTGCTGAACTTACCAATCGGCGGTCTGAATTCCTCCTCCTGGCCTACCTGAGCGTTTAAATCTCCTATGATGATCTTGACGTCGTGGCTTGGGTAGCGATCGTACTCGCGTTCGAGCTGCGCGTAGAATGTATCCTTGTCATCATCAGTGCTTCCGGAGTGTGGGCTGTGCACGTTTATTATGCTGAAGTTAAGGAATCGGCCCTTGATCCTCAACCTGCACAACCGATCACGCGCCTCTGCATATCACCCATCACGATGAAAGCTGTTCCCAGCTCGCGTGTGTTGCCGCAGCTCTGGTAGATGGTATGATTACCTCTAAACGTTCGCACCATGGATCCTGTTCAACACACCTCCTGCAGCGCTACGATGCCGAACCCCCGGTTTTTCAGTAGATCGGCGAGTATGCGGTTGCTCCCAATGAAGTTGAGAGATCGGCAGTTCCACGTACCGAGTTTCCAATCGCAAGTCCTTTTTGTTCGCTGGGGTCGTTGCCGTTGGTCTCGGTTCGTATTATTCTGTTGCTGATTCTCCGTTACAATGTTTTTTTACGGCTGGCTCGTAGGGCCTGACACCAACCCCCTACTTTCCGGAGGACCATAGTGCACAGTTGAGCTTAGAGTCCTTCCCTGGCGCTCGGACGGGAATCAGCCGCCCCTAACATGGGGATCAGACGCTGTTGTGAGCCGCTTCTCCTGGAGAACAGACGCTCAGGTTTACCGAAGCAAACCCCCCCCCCCCTTCCCTGTCAGCCTACGACCAAAGTTCCCACCGGGGTTGGTTACCCGATCTTCCCTAAGGTTGCTCATAGTTTCCGGCCGGTACCGCGTGGAGGTAGGGATAGGAGTTGCTGGGCAGAGGCTAGTGGATCACAATGGGATCTGAATAACCTTAACATACCCAGCCTTTACCGTGCCGGTATGTGTACCATACCTTGGCCCAATATGCCAGTCGCCTATGATAATTTTGACCATAACTCGTGAATTACTAGCACTAGAAATGATATTATGATAACTATATAGAAAGATACAAAGTAGGAGGAAAGGGACGGGCCAGGGATTGAACCCAGGACCTTCTGCATACGAATCAGAAGCTTTAGTCACTAGACTTGGAGGTCCGCTGTTCAAAAATTTACGAATAAAAAAATGTAGAAACTTCTGTAAGACCTTCATAAAAATTTAGTTGTTCAGATTCAATAAAAAAGCAATCAAAGAAACCTAAATACATTTCGAGACAATTCTGTTATCCAGCAAAGTCACATGAAAGTCCATTGATTTAAGCTAATTCATTCAACTTAACCGATCCTATAGTCATCAATGCTGCCGCAATATCATTAGCGGGAAAACTGGAGCAGTTTATTTATTTATCGCCAGCAAACCGCCAGCACACACATACGCAAAATTGTGTACAGCAGTCGGACGTATGTTTGGGCGCAAATAACTCAGCGGAAATTTGATTATTTTCTTTGATTGACATAACAAAGCAGCAGTAAAGAAATGAAGCGCAACGGCTCATACGACGACAACGACCATGATGATGGTGAGGCGGCAGCGCTCCTTTTCTCCGGCGGCCGCTGCGCCACACGGCTAAACAAGACGCGCCATCAGTGCCAGTGCAGCAGTTGTGTGTGGGGAAACTGAACTTGGGATGTTGATGACTGTTGGCCACGACCTGACGTCTCTCGTGCGCGTTGTTTCAATAATTCCTCTCTCGATTCGTGTTGTTTTGGTTGCTGCTTGTCTTGTTGTTGTTGTGAAGACGAGCGTATGACGAAGATCGGAGATAGGCTAACCAGCTTTTTGCGATAGACAATTGAAACTTTCAGTTCACAATTTCCAGATTTTGTTTTTGAATAGGGTAAATCGCCAATTGATGCACTCCTCATGAAACAAGCATTGAATGTGCGACAATTGGCGGGTTTTAAGGTGTACAATAATTGGCGATTTACCCTAGTTGCACTATTGAAAAAGCTATTTTAGTGTATGATGGGTCATGTGAGTAGTTAATTTTATTTTATCAACTACCGCACAATGATGAACCATGGAAGAAGAGCGTTAAAGTTCTTAAGTAGAATGTGTGAGTCGGAACGATATGCAGAGTATGTTTTTACTTGTTTGGTATGGTGTAGATGGCAGCAATCACACTATTATTCATAATGTCTCGTTTTTTATACTGTTATATTAACCACATGGCTTGCTCAGCCAAAGCAGAAATCAAGAAATTACGTTCGTTTTTTATCAAAATTTCTGTTTCAATCCATCAAGTTTCTTATTGTTTTAGATTTATTGATTTAGATTGACATTACCCGATGATGTTCGGTAGGCATTAAACCAACCATACTAAACATTGTGATAAGCAATGTACTGTCAGTGTCACATTCTTCAAAAGCTGGTAACTCTATTGCTCATTGCATGGAAAAAGCGGTTGATATAATGCACAACAAGAAACGGGACAGCATGTAAGAATGTATAACTGTGTAACGATCAGGCCATCATCATTATCAACAACATCATCTCCACACAGGCGTAAACCGGATGGCCACGACCACTACTTTTCACCTAGTTCCGCGTGTGTTGTGTGATTCCGAACTCATTAACGGACTAAAATAATTCTCCTAATTTTCATTTCGGCACTGGCATCGGGGGAACCCGGATGAGTGATTGCTGCTGTTAACGCTGACAGAGCAATCGGGTTTTGTTTTGCGATCAATCAATCACCTCCCAAGCCGAATCGAATCAAAATGGTTCGTTTTCATATACTACATATATGACTGTCGGACTTTTGCGACCTCTGGTATCGCGGCTTGATATTCACTGCGTGGTTGTTACGCACAACGCAATGAATGCGTGCACGCAAAAACGCACAACAGGCTGTTATCTAATGACGTAATGAGTACACACGACTGGTAGCGCATGCTATCCAGCTTATGCGTTCATAGAATACGCGTAGCTAGCACGAATCTCAAAAGAGTAGACATTATGCCATATGAATAAAGCTGAGTAAATACTCATTACTCAGATCTTTGTGAAGATTCATAGAGATTTGCTTCACGGCTTCACAAAGATTTTGTAAAGAGTATTTACTCAACTTAATTCATCGAGTCTTTTTTCAGCCAAAACTTAAAAATGAGCATAAACGCAGAAGATCGGACAATCCGTAGTTGCGATTCCGTGATTGACCAATATAATCGGAATTGTACATGGAGCTCGAGTTCCATCTGGAATTCTTGCAAGAATTCAACCTGGGAAAGCTCCAGAAGTTTCACAAGGGATTTTTTAGAAGTCCCACCTGGGGTTTTTCCAGAAGGTTCTCCTGAGATTTCTTCAGAAGTTCGTTCAGTAATTCAGCCTGCGATTTCTTCAGCAGTAGCAGGAGGGATTTTTTCCTCCCCGAGCTCCAACTGGTTTTCCTTCTGAAATTAAACCTGCGATTCCTCCAGGAGTTCTATCTAGAATTTCTCCAGGAGTTCCGCATAAGATTTCTGCAGAAACTTCACCTGAGGATTTCTTACAGTAGTTCCATTTCTAGATTTCTCGAGTCCCAGGGTAAGGAGTTCCAACTGAAATTCTTCCAATAGTTGCAAATAGAACTCCTCCAAATTCCTCCAGGAGTTTAAAAATAAACAGACACGGCTAATTCTACCAGTGAGATTTTTCGCACTTTGAAGGAAGCATGACGTTAGACTTCGGACTAGCATGCAACGTTCAGTGGCACTGCTGAAGACTTTTACTGACAGCTGCGGCGGGAATTGAATATGCACTATGCGACTAAATGCTTGGCAACTAGCCGCACGGTCACCAAGTCACGAGTACCATCTAGAATTTCTCCAGGTGTTCCACATGAGGTTTCTCCAGACACTTCACCTGCTATTCCTTGTAGACTTTGTATTTTCCTGGGAATTCCTTCACTTGAGTATTCACGTAGAATTTCAACAGGAACTCTTAAGCGCTGTCCATAAACTACGTAGACTCATTCATCAACCCCTCTCCCCCTCATAGGCTTCGGCCAGACACCCCCCCCCCCTTAAAAGTCTACGTGGTTTATGGAAAGACCTTTACTGAGATTTGTTCAACAGTACTAGGAAGGCTTCCTTCATGAGCTCTAACTGAAGATCCTTCAAGAGTTCCAGCAGAGATTGTTTCAGAAGTTTCTCTTGAAATTTCTCCAGAGTTTTGCCAAGTAATTTCACCTGAGATTTCCTCTACAGTACTAGGTTGAGTTTCTCAGGAGTTCCACCTCCTCCAAGAGCTCTATCTAATATTACTCCAGTTAAAAGTTCAACCTGAAATTTCTTCAGCAGTATCTCATAGGTTTTTTCTTGGAGTTCCAACTGGATATTCTAAAGAAGCACCATCTTAAATTTCTTCATGAGTTCCACTTGTGATTTTTCTCGAAATTTCACCTGAGATACCTGCAGTAATTCCATTTGGGATTTATCCAGGAGTTTCACCTGTGATGCTTTCAGTACTTCCACCTGAAATTTCTTTGGCAGTATCGCGCACCCAGGCTTCCTCCACGAGTTATATGTAACTGATATTTTTCAAGGAGTGCGGACTGAAATTTCTCCAGGAGTTTTACCTGAGGTTCTCCCTAGAGTTTCTTTTATGATTTTTCTAGCAGCTGGAATGCCTCGAGTAGCACTTAACTTGACCAGGAATTCCACATTGGATTTCTCAGAAGTTTCACCCGGCATTCATTCAGGAGTTTCACTTTTATGAATGCTCCAAGTGTTCCAACAGGAACTCCTCTAAGATTTGCTTCTGTAATTCGTCCAAGATTTCTACTTAAGATTTTTTTTTTTGAGTTTCACCTGAAATTCCTCTAGGCATTGTTGTTGAGTCCCGAAAAAGCACTGGTAGTATCTGATAGTATTCCGTGTTTAAAACAACCACATGATTAATGTAGGTAGTTGTACAACATACGTACGATGACACTCAGGAAATGATCAAGTTGTGACGTTAAGTGGATAGTTTAGTGGATTCGTTAACTCAACCTGCCAACTAGTGAAACAGCCGGGGAGCAAGCCCATAGTTTATCGAAGTTGCTTGAAAACATTGCGCTGCCGTGTACAGCATAGTTGTCCTATATTAATAGGGATTCCCGTGTTTTCTAGGGTTCTGGAGTCCCTTAAGGACAAGGTAGCTGTAGTACAAAGATGACTGTCACAAAGACCGCCTTTCGCTTCACTCGATTTTTCTCAAGCACAAATCTGCAGATACATTAAACAAATTGATCCGAAAATGTTACTCGTCGCTTGCTTACTCGCATTTTAAAACGGAGTAACATTTTCGGGCCAATTCGCTTGCCACATTTTCGTATTTGTGCTCGTGAAAATGCGAGGCAAAAACTCAGTTGTGCGGATCTAGTGACGTTTATCTTAAAAACCATTAAAATGCTCAGGAGCCCACTAAAGCCCTCCTAAAATTTCCTTAAAATCTCATAAAACTCCCCGAAATTCCACGTAATGCTGCTAAAACCTATCTGAAACTTCCTGAGATATGCGAAACACTTCTGAACCCCCATGAGCACCTATAAAAATTCCCTGAAACCCATTGATTTGTTCCTGAAACCCCTCTGAGACCTCCTAAAACCCCTGGAACACCATGAAACGCCTCAGAGATCCCCTGAAACGCCATCGAAAACCCTTGAAGCCCCCTTTATCCTTTATGAAACCCCCTGAAAAAACAAATAGGGTAAATCGCCAATTGTTACACGGTTAAAAACTTGCCAATTGTTGCACACCTCATAAGAAACGCATGGAGTGTGCAATAATAGGCGAGTTTTTAGCCGTGCAACAATTGACGATTTACCCTACATGCAATGATGAACTCGTGCAAGATCACTCATTGTTCATTCAATGCTGCCGCTACCTTCTTCTTCTTCTTCTTGGCGTAACGTCATCACTGGGACAAAGCCTGCTTCTCAGCTCAGTGTTCTATGAGCACTTCCACAGTTATTAACTGAGAGCTTCCTCTGCCAATGATCATTTTGCATGTGTATATCGTGTGGCAGGCACGAAGATACTCTATGCCCAAGGAAGTCAAAGAAATTTCCTTTACGAAAAGATCCTGGACCGACCGGGAAACGAACCCGTCACCCTCAGCATGGTCATGCTGAATACCCGTGCGTTTACCGCCTCGGCTATATGGGCCCTCAGGCTGCCGCTACCTTATATGTTTTTTAATTGGAAAGGTGATAACAAATCTTCATTAATGGATGTTCATTGAGTCAAAGAGAGGCTACTGAATGGCTTTTGATGTGAGTGAAAACATTTTGCCTCTAGGAGTTCCAGCAGGAGTTCCACTTGAAATTTCTTTAGGAGTTTCACCTAGGATTTCTTTTAATCGGTTTTAAGCTCATACCGGAGATAATTGCATGTTGAACCGTAACGTTTTCTGTGTATATCTGTGATACTTGAGTTAAGGTTAGAATAATACATTGAATACATTGCATTGGAACTTACTGTGATAAACTTTGCGGTAATTAACTATTTAATATTTAAGCTATCAGGCTAGTACATATTTCACTAATAGCTGTAAGAAGAAACAATATTTTAGCAACATTTCAATTATTAAGATAGAAATTATAAAATTTACACTTGCATGACTTTGCGCTGAACTGAATTTACATTCTAGAAATTTTACATCTGTCCTCTCCTCACTTTCGTTTGACGTGAGAAATTGTCTGACAATAATTTGGTTGTGGGCCAGTGCTGCCAGCAACAGTAGGAGCGGACCTGGTGTGATGGTTAGAACACGCGACTATCACGCCGAGGACCTGGGATCGAATGCCACTCCCGACAAACTCACAAATTGTGAGTTCTTCCTTCGGAAGGGAAGTAAAGCGTGGGTAAAAAAAAACCTAGGGCTAAAAATATCGTTAATACAGATAAAAAAAAGTAGGAAAATTAGTTAGTATTCCTTCCAATTAGTTAGCATTCCAAAGCATTCCTTCTAGTGCATATTCAAGCGTTCCAATAGTCGCAAATACCTTTTCCCACTTCGAAATAGGAGAGAAGTATTTATGGCGAAGCCGGCAGTAGCGCAGCAATTGAAGCTGTCGGTGAGGTACTCCACTCTCGATATAAACCACGCCGAGACGTACGATGGCTCTCGGTTCATGTAATCCGGCAACGCGGCCTTTTCGAGCTACATAATTCTCCCATAAGTAGGGTAAGCATTTACCTACTAGCTGCTGATCGAAACAAGCTACAAATTATGGAGCTGATGTTTGACCGCATAAATCAGCGCGCAAGTTCTTGTCTCTTCCACCCGAATGCGGAGGCCAAAGCGTGTAAATTTAAACAAAGATAAGAAACCTCCGAAGAGGATTCCGTGGTGGGCACCAGTCGGTGTACGTACATACATTGGTATTGCAAGAGGAAACACTTGAGTCCAAAACATTCCTCATCCATTGATGGTGTCTGTGTTGGTTTCTACTCACTTGACCGGAGTCGGCCTTCGCAACGGGAAGAATTATGTATGCGCGAAATAAAAATATAATGCAACAATGCTGATAAGAGTTCCGAACATTTGTAATAGTGCGACCTAGATTTGCAGAATAAACCGTTGGACCGTTCTGGTAGATTTGAAGGGCAATCAAAATCAATAAGCGCTTTTTCAGGTTTAAGGTAAAACGAATAAACTCCGCATTAAGGTTCTACCTGTTTGGACTGATAGCGATAGTGTCAGATAATCCGTATCATGTTGTTCAAAATTTGGCTTCCCTGGCTACAATGAACACCTAAAGCAATATGTGGCACGTTCTTCTATTTCGGTATTACCCTTTCTATTACGGTAGTACGGTGTCATAGACGAAATCGATACTGCAGATGTTGTTTTATTAATCGTCCAAATCGATGAGCAATTTTGGACCCAATTCCGTGTAATCGAAATAGGAGGAGTGATTCATATGCTATTTACGATTGTGATTTGGTGTAAAAGAAAAAAAATAAATGTTTATGATTGCCTTGTCCCGAAATGACATAAATTGGTAATTGAAGCTGACTCAACAAAGCTGGAATGTTGGTTCCCAGCAATGATTGGATATTGTTCACTGTAGATTGAAAAAAGTGTGGTATCTGTGAATAAATCCGAGGCAACAAATAACATAAGCTAATCCTCAATATTTAGTCCGCAAATCGTCCTCCACTTGATCGACCCACTAGCTCGCTGCACACCACGTCTCCTTATACTGGTCAGAACCATTTTATTCGGGTTGCTATCTGACATTCTGATGACGTGACCCGCCCACCATAGTCTCCCGAATTTCGCGGTGTGGACGATGGTTGGTTGTCTCAGCAGCTGATGCAGTTGGTGGTTCATTCGCTTTCCCCAAGTCCCGTTTTCCATCTGCACTCCGACGTAGATGATACGCAACACCTTCCGTTCGAAAACTCCAAGGCTGCGTTTTTCCTCTGCACGCAGAGTCCATGTTTCGTGCCCATAGAGGACTACCGGTCCTCCGATAGAAATTTGGGGTGGCAGGCGCCTTAATTCATCCCTAGAGCTCTTTGCCTTCAATACATCATTGATTAATCCGATTCGCCTGGCTTCATTTCCGACATCGTCTCAAATTTGCGAGCTACATATAATAGCAATTTCTCGGTGAATTCCGGCTTATAGTCAAAGAAAAGCGTTGACTTTTAATGAATATCATCGGCGAAACCCAATGTTAATCAGCAAGTATGAAATACCATCAGTGACCCTCGACCCTCGAAAGGACTCGAGTGTGTCTCTGTTACGCGAAATACCCGGGTAGAGCTTAATGGCAAAAGAATGGCGAATTTTATCATTAAAACAGAATGTTTGAATGGCAAAATGTGTTATTTGTTTGTTTGAAATAAGAGTTAAAATAACAAAAATAATAACAAAATTTTGGTAGCAGAAAAACTTAAAAATAACTTATTTTGCCATTGTAATAACAAAGTAATGGTAAAGCATGCGGATTAAATTGAAGAACAAAATAAGTTATTATTGAGATGCTGATAACGAAATAAGACCCAAATTAACTGTTATCGGTGAATAACAAAATATGACATTCTTGAGTTATTGATAACAGAATAAGAACAAATTTAGCTGTTTATGTGGCGATCAAAATAATGGTAGGTTTAGTTGTTCAAATTCAATTTTAAAATAATGGTAGATTCATTTATTTTTTCAAAGTAGCAGAAAAAAGGTAAAATGAGCTATTTCTATTAATTGTTTGAGCTCTAAATTAACATAAATTGATGTGCATCAAATAGAATCCATTGCGAATCAAACACACAGCTGAGAATTCGGATTTATTTACTTTTGCGAGATACGTCGAATTTAAAAGTTATGCTTGAAATATGCAATATAATAGTTAATGGTATATTAAGAGTAAAATATGTTATGGTGCCTAATGTTTATAAACAATTTCTCACAATATCAAAATAATGGCAAATTCAGCCAGGAATGTAAATTATGTTATTGTTTTGATATTTTATACAATTCATTATAAAAGGTGCTAAATTGCAAGTTTTACCATGATAATAATTTTTGTCATTGATGTGTTATTTAGCATTATTCATGAATAACATATCAATGACAAGATTTGCTATGATTGTATATTTTGCTATTGATTTGCCATTTTAAGTTTTTTATAATAACAGAAGAATGGCAAAACGAGATATGATGGCAAAACCAGTTATTATTTTGCCCTTTGTTTGCCATTAGCCTCTACCCGGGTACGCACATCACTCGATCCATCGTCGCCTTGATCAATCGTATCAGTTTATCCGGGAATCCGTATTCGTGCATAACCTGCCATAGTTGGTCTCGATCGATTGTATCATACGCCGATTCAATATCGATGAACAGGTGATGTGTGGGCACGTTGTATTCGTGGTATTTCTGTAACACCTCCAGGATGTCAAACTAGTGATTTCGTTGAAACTGAGCTGCAACTCTATGCTTTTTTGAGCTTAAAGGTAACTCAACTGACACGGTGAAATTTGTGTGTACTATGCAACTTATTTGAACTAAGTTAGAGTCGCATTTTGGAACATGTGGCAGATTCTGAACATAATCTTAAGTAGAAATTTAATCAACATTTCCTCCACATCCCCGCTGATCGTACGGACCTGTCCAGGTGTCAAACAAAGAGATCTTTCAATAAAAAGTACACACTTCGAAAAAATCTTGTAATTTTGTGTCATATAAGTGCGACATATAAAAGCAACACATTTGACGCAAAATTGTGTGCGATCTTATTTTTACAGGAAACGGAAAATGTTTGACTCATGTAATTTTACCGCAACAGCTCAGCGCGTCGGCTGCTTGTATACATAATTGAGAACTGTGCTATTTATAGCACCGAATATTGAAACACAAAAATAAAAAAAAGTCCCATTCGGGAATCGAACTTCGATCCTCAGAGTGTCAGTTTTCGATCTTGCTCTCTCGGCTGACTCACCACGTTGAAGAAATGGCAGTCGAAGATGAACAACATCTACCATAAACGAACTTGCCAGTTCGGCTGTCGTCACTGCTGGCGTGTATGTATGTACTGAGACAGCCGTCATTGCAGCCAAGCAGACAAAGGCGCCTTCTGATTGACTGAGCGTGGCTGTTTTCGTTTACCACTGCATCGGCTGATGGCAACGGATTGTCGTTTCCATGTTTGTGGCTCAACTCGGTGTTAAATTTATGAGCGGTTTTCATGCTGTTTCACCTTCGTAATAAACAAATTTCCAATGCAGTGTGCAGTCTTCATCTGATTTTGTAAGGTGCTGTTTGACAGTTCAACATCAGTAATCATTATGTTTCTGTAACATACCGCGTAAATTTACAGCATAGAGAACTAAATTATCAGTTCTGTGATTTAAAATTTTGACTGGAAGAACTCAAACAATATAAACTTAATACGTACGTAACAAAAAGTGTAAAAATGTGGCACATTTATGTTTATGTCAAAGCTTTTTCAGGCAGTTCGATCAATTGTGTCACTATTAAAATTGAGATTTTTTTAGTGTGTATGTCAACTTCCAGACTATTTTTCTGGCGCATTAAACGTCTCACTTGCCAGCCACCCCAGGATGTGTATATGGTCGGCTATGCTATTCTAACTGTTTTTGAATACATTACCTCTTAAAAAGCCATGCATCGTATTTTTTCTTTCCAAAACTTCCTACAACTACCATTTTACTGATTTAAAATACTGATTAAGTACAGTACATATGTACGATATGATTATCGAAAGAGTCTACAGCTTTGATTGAAGATATAATTTCAGAAGGCAGTTACGTCCCTTTGAAATATTGGTGCCGATATGTATAAAGCTTTCATAAATGTTAATTAACTTAAAATACACACTCTCTAACAGTGAAATCGACAATTCTCCTCTAAATCCTAAAATTGATTACTGAATCGATTGAAAGAGTCGATTTCTTCCTGAATGTGATTCACTCCAAAACTGAATCAGTTCTCCCCTTTCTAATTTGTGAAGTCCTCTAAATCCCAGAAATGGTCTGAAACGCTTCTAAACCCTCTTGAATTAAACCGAAGTTCCCCTAAGAGCCTGCGATTGCCTCTTACGATCACTCTGAAACGCCTGGAAATTTCCTGAAAAGATCAAAAAACACCTCTGCAACAAACACGCCCTGAAACGTGGATCTCCTGTGGATCCCCTCTGATTGTAAAGATCATCTGAAGCTTCCTGAAACTCCCTAAAACCATCACTGATACGCTTCAAAAGTCCTTAAAACCATTTTAAACCCCCTTTAAATCTTTCCTGAAAACCACTGAGCCCTCAAAAACCTCTTTATAACCTTCTAAACCATCTGAACCGCCTTTGAACTATTTCTGAAACCTCTTATCAGTGTTTGGACGAAAAAGTGATCAGTGAACCACTCGGCAGTTTTTCTTCCCTTCTGTTGGTTCTGTTTCAATTACCAAGCGGTGTATGTTCTCTCGTCGAGTCGCATGGTTCACGAAGGAACACAAAGAAGATACTCCGATATAAACAAGCTGCGGCGATGAGCGGGCATCGCTAAGTGTAACACTTACCGATGATCTCTCATCGTTGGCTGGGGGCAACTGTGAATAATCGTTATTTTCATTAGTATTTAATGCGTTTTCGCTTTAAAAACGTGAACTACTATTTAATTTAACTGTATTCCCGACGTTGCAGGTTGTGTAGTCACAATAAAAAAAATAATTATGGCAATAAAATATTCTTACCGAATGCATCGCTTTCATTAGCGTCATCGAGCATCTTCTCTCTTGATTGCGCTCTCGTATCGAACCGGACAAGAGAATGATCAGCATTTCGAGGAGCGTTTCCGAGCATGTTGGTTCACGAAATGTTACAATCGCGAATGTATCACTTGCTGAGCATGGACCATTCAGTGGTTCGCGATAAAAATCCACACACTGCCTCTTATGCTACCTTAAAATTCATTTAACCCTTTGTAGCCGGAAATTTTCCAAGCGTTATTAAAGATTTTTTTTAAAAATATTTCTGTGTTTTTGGTGCTCAACAGCAGCATAAAACGGGAAGAATATGATGCAGAATATTTTTTTCTGGATGTCCTAAGTCATTTGAACTGTTCTTGTGTTCAGATCCTGAAGTCTACGTATCAAGTAGTAACTTCTTTCATTATACAAAGCTCCGATTTGTATTCTATCATGTCAAGTAAGTCTTCTGAAAGTTCAATAGATAGTTTCAGATCAGTGGAAATATCCTAGGCCAACGAAACTATTCTTGTAGATCCTAAAGTCTACAGGTATTACAGTAACTTCTTTCATCATACAATGCTACGATTTGTATTCTATCATACCTAATAAGTCTTCTGAAAGTTCAATACACAGTATCAGATCTATTGGGATATCCTAGGTCATCCAAACCGTTCTTGAGATTACATCTTTAAGTCTCCATGTGCAACGGTGTAATCTATCCTGTTCAGTAAGTCTCCTGAAAGCAGTCTTGCGAATAATCGCGACCATCACGAGACAATCACTTGAACCGCTTTCTGGAGTCACCGTTCCCAAGGTGATACGAACCAGCTAGCATGTCACGCCTGGAATGATAAACATGTTGTGGGTTCCACCCTTCGCAGCTTTGCAGCGATAGCAGGGTGGCCACCGAACCGGGAAAAACGGGAAAACCGGGAAAAAGACGGGAATTCGAAACGACCGGGAAAAAAGCGGGAAAAAGCCGGGAATTTGAGATGATTACCGGGAAAATTGTTGTTGAGAGTAACTTGTTGTGAGTGTAGAATTAGCATCTAAGTTAAAATACACAAAAATAAAAACAAAAAAAAGTAACTTGTTGAGCATATTTGAATGTTAACACCTCAACGATAATCTGCAAAACCAAATCAAACTTAAATAAAGGTATGTTCCGTTTTGGTCAACACGATCAACGATTTCCAGTTGACAAAAACAGAATAATTTTCTGCGACAAAATAATTTGTAACATTTAAAGCATACGTTTCCTTCCGAAAGGCATTTTTTACAGATTCCTACAGAAATTTCTCCTGGGATACTTCTACGAAATCCCAAGAAATTCGCCTGTGCAGACACTTGGAATTTCCCCAGAGTAGTACTTGGAATTCTCCAAGACGTTCCTTCTGGAATTCCTCTAGGTTTTTGTACCGCTTGACTATATCTTGAAATTCGATGCGATTTTTGCGAGGAAAAAGTTTCTTATTTGTGGAATTTTTTCAAAAGTTTTTTTTTCTCGGATTAGCTCGTGTCCTTCCTCAATTAGATATGTTTTTTTCCAGGGATTCTTTCCAAAATTTCATCAGGAATCTGAATTCATTAGGAAATTCATTCTTGGTTTTAACCAAGACAATAGTTTATTCAAGATTCCTTTCTAACGATTTCCTCGATGAATCAATTTTCCTTTCGCAATTCTTACAGGAGTTGCTCCAATTTTCAAAATTTCGTACAAAAATTCTTCCAAGTTTGTTTTTTTTTTGAAATTCCGACAGAGAAATCTTCGAATATAAAATTCTTTTTCTTGGGCATTTTCCAGGTGCTTGCTTTAGGAAACCGCTAGGATTTGCTTATGAGCGTACACCAGAAGTTACTTTGGGGAACCTTTCAGAAGTTCCCTCGCAAATCATTCAGAAGTTTCTCCTGGGAGCCCTTCTGGGAGGGATTCCTTACAAAAACTTGTCGGTAGCTATTTCTGGAAATACTCTAAAACCTGAAAAACAAACTACTGCTGGAGTTTTTTTTTCGAGAAAATCTTCCAAGGGTTCCTTGAGAAACCTTCTAGACATATGGGATTACTTTCGAAGCTTGGGAATCCTTCAGAAGTTCCTGGAGAAATCCCTAGATCAAATTTATGATACCAGACCAAACTTCTATTCCCTAATTGCCAACAGACTTAAATCCTAAATTCCCTGAACCTCTAAAGTATTTCCTGGGGAAACTCCCAGAATAAAACCATTAAGCCTCGCTTTTCGTGTTCAGCATTAGCGTGGTGTTGGCGGTGGTGGCCAACCGCGCGAGTTACGGATGGTTGAGGAATCTGGAGGAATCCACAAAAGATACACAAGGTGGCATCCTTAACACGAAATACTGAAGGAATTCAAGATAGTATTTTTGGAGTAATCGAAAAGATGAAATCTTGGACAAAACTCTGTAAGAATCTCCCGATGAAAGTTCTTGGGGGAATACTCAGTTGGACATCCTGGAGGAATCTCCGGAAACAACACCAACTAAGTTGTGTTAGGGCACCTACGCTAATGATTATAAAAAAGTCCGACCTTGGCTGATTTTATTTTACCTATTATAGATCTATCATAGTTAGCTAACTCTTTCACACTTGTTAACTTTTTTCTAAAGTACAAGAAAATAAGTAAAATGATGTGTGAGGGAAAGCTTGAATTGTGCACTATTTAGAGCTGAATGAAAATGTATTGTAAGTAATTGTCGCATACGTATGTCTTTTATGCCATCATTGCTGGTTACTTCCATTTTTTCCTTAAATGCATTGCGTCAAGCAAGAATAATGTTAAACTAGTAAGTGCATTTTACATGGTTCTTATCATCCATATGAAACGAAAATTGGGCGTTACCTACTAAAAAATGTGGACTTTCAAAACCGGGAAAAGTTCAGTAATCGTACCGGGAAAACCGGGAAAAAGACGGGAATTTCAAAACTGAAATTTAGTGGCCACCCTGCGATAGCAGTGGCTGAGTATGCTTCAGGCGGGTTGCGAGAGAATCAATCTCTCTGAGCAACGATGCATAACGGGCGAAGTGAAAGCGTTTGCCGTATCCAGGGCGATCTGCGTGGTGCGCTCAATGTGTGCGTATAAACTGAGCTATGCAAAACGAATAGGATTTATGACGTAGTACCGTGCTTGTGATAATACACATGCATAGTTTTACATGCTGTTGCGCGTGCATCTGCTTGAGGCGACGGAGAGAGTCATGACACTCACATGAGCCGTATCCAAGTCAGGATGATTGTAGCAAAACAAGGGTGACCGGGTGACTATGATGGGATTCTGTCTTTTCTGGTGTTAGCGACTGTAGAGAGAGCGAATCAGAAACCGCAAAGACAGGGTGATACAAGTTTGGTGTTTATCAGCTTTTTTGTGACTTGTACGCTGATGCTTCGCGACACTGCCTGAAAGTTTAATGGACATCATGAAATCAGCTAGGGTCATCTAAACTATTATGACGTTTAAAATCTAGCATGTACAGCAATTAAAGTTTCTGGTTTGGCTGAATAGAGTTATATTTTATAATATATTGTACTTATCTGGAGTTCACAGAATACGTTCAGAGACTATGACATAGCTTCGGGACATTAAGAATCGTACAGACTGTCCTGCAATATATTACATGGAGACTAGAGCAGTAATAATTTCTTTTTTTGCTGTTTTGAGTTGCACAACATTGCCAACGGTAAGATTGTATCTTATCCGTTTGTTTAGCGTTTTTTAACAATTATAATAAAACTGAATCAACAATACTTCACTACAACACTCGGTTTGTGGCTGCAGTCCTTATTATCGGTTGTGTACCACATTTGCATTGAGATTTGTGCTCGAGATGTAGCTTCGTCATATCTCCACCTTAGCTGCAAGTTCTTAGCTGTAGGGAAGTTTAATAATCCTGAAATATTTCAAAAGTATTATGGATTGGCTCTGGGTTTCACAGAAGTTCACGGATCTGGGTGGGTTAGACTAGGTTACGTGACACTTTATAGCACAAATAATAACTACAACGAATGCAGATTTAAAAAAATGAGTTTCATAAAAGTTTGACCAACCTTAGATGTTTCAAAGGTACAGAACAATGCCTTCTAGTCTTTGAAGAATATTAGTAAATATGGTTCATCAATCAGTGTAGTAGGGTAGCATTGCAAGTGTAGATTCAAAGTTGCGTAGTCCATGATAGAATGGATGTCCTAAATTATTACAAAACTATCATGAAGTGACCCTTGAGAGTTAGGAGGCACTTTTTTTCCTTCACTCACGCGAGTGGAGATCTATCACACCATCCATGATATTATCCGGATAATGCAGCCTGTGGCATTTTCCTTCCACCCATAGGCGTTTGAAAAGGATCACACTCCGATTCCTTTGCGTGATATAAGTATGGTCTTTTTAACTAACTCCACTGGATAACTGACACTGAGGAAAGTTACAAGTGGTAGTCGAAATACGCGTATCTGTCAAAGGATAAGCAATTAGGGCGGAATTGAAAGGTACAGTGGCGGAATTAAAAGGTGGCATCTCGTAGCCTCACTTTTTACCCGTTCAATGACCCTAAAACTTGCAATTGCGGAGGACTCAAGATCAGAAACAAATTGCAAATGGACGGAAACAGCTATTATCGTCATTTTCTACAAATTACAAGCCAGTTTGTTGAGAAAATTCAAGAATTTACATTCGTTGAATAGGTAGATTTGAGGTTAGGGAATCGCCCACTGTACAAAACTGATTACAGTGTCCTGGGCTGAAAATCTCGTTAATAAAGATAATAAAAATAAACTGATTACAGTCATTCGAAGAGGGTATTCTGCTTAGAGGGTTCGAAAAGTCGGTACAAGATAACTCTCACTCACAAATCGTTTGCTCTCGCAGGAGAAAATGTTTGCTCAATTTGCACCAACCCACATTTTCACCCGTGTGACGTCTGAGCGGTGCCGTGTTATCTAGATGGCCTTGGATACAAGTAGATTCTATGTAAACACGGTATCGCTAAACATCTCGTGCATCGGTGGAGACCATTATGAAGAACTAAAGCCTTACATGTGCCGAAAAACTTTGTCGAAGACCGCAAAGTCATTCGAAGTTTCTGAGAAAAGATATTACCTGTAAGCCATCTGGTGGAGCCTCTCATTTAACATGTAAAGGAATAACAATAGCAATAAAATCTCATTGACGGACATGTGTTGTCTAGGCTATTGCTTTTTTAACAGGTGTATGATCACGTTGTGGTCTTTGACAAAGTTTTTCGGTGTATCCTAGGCTATATTTCTGTACAATCGATTACGTATTTTAGAAAAAAAAAAAATAGTGCTCCTCACGAGAAAAGTGCAAAAAACGATGTTTTCACATATAAACTCCCATACAAACTTCAAACGAGTTTAGCACCGCCCAAATATTAAATGATTGAGCTGTAAATTTGACCAGAGCATCGTGGCGTTATATAGAACGAAATAACAATGGGGCCTATCGAACTTTTTGACATCTGTTTTTTTTTTTCATACAAGCTAGAGCCACCCTAATCTCTAGTAATGATGGAACTGATGCTCCTCCGTGGTGAGCAGTTGCCAATATACACGGAACCGCCAAACTACCCAAAATTGAGTTCTTTTGACGCAATCCCATAGTTCCGCCCAATAAGCCAAATTTGAGTAAATCGATTAAACTCACACTAGGTAAATTGCCTTTACCTCCAGCAAAAAAATATACTTAAGAGTAGGTAAATTCAACCCAAGACCCCCCCCTCATTCAACCCAAATTTTAGTATACCTGCATTTACTCAAAATTGGCTTATTGAGCTCAAGGACCCCCATTGGGTAGATGCATCTCTGTTTGTTTTTGACAACATCGGTGGGTAAAAGAGGGAAAACAACCTAATTTTGGGTAATTAGTTTATTCGATATACTCAGCTTTGAGTAAAATCGACCCAAAAATTAGGTAGTTTGATTTCTCCGTGTAGACCACCTCATGTCGAAAATCTCTGCATCAACATGTCTAAAGGGTCTAACTCGTTTTGTAAACAAACACTGTTTCTGTCGCTGTAGGGTCTATCTCGATCCACCCACGCATCTGGGGGCCGTTATCAGAAAGATCTATCTTCGCTCTTTCTGATAACGGCCCCCAGATGCGTGGGTGGATCGAGATAGACCCTACAGCGACAGAAACAATGTTTGTTTACAAAACGAGTTAGACCCTTTAGACATGTTAATGCCGCTATGTCTTTCGCTCTTTAGGAAAGCTAGAAATCAACAGGACCAAACAGCTGTCAAATTTAACAGGTGCTGGTCCTTTCGTTTTCTAATTTTCAATAGGAGAGAAGAGAGAAATTTCTGCGTGACGTCACCGTGCATTGGAATGTGTATTGATTGATTCACCAACCCGGGCAGAAGAAAATAACAAAAGAAGATCAAATTTTGCCATTGAAAATGAATAGCTGAATAACTGATTCAGTTATTGTACGTTTCAAAATATGTTGTCTTTGGTTTGATCTTATAATAACAGAATTAGTTAAGGAGAAACTTCAGAGAATATAAATATGGCTGCCACAATGGCCGACTTGGACCCCTATTCACGTTTTCAAGAGCACCAATCTTAACAATTCGTAAACAAATGCGCTCGATTTGAAAAAGCTGCCCCTTTTTGCAAGTGAGCAAAGCCAGGATAAACAAGTGTGGCGTCGTTCGTCAGATTTGTGCCTCTAAAGTTTGTATGCAAGATTGCAAAGGGATTTCTTGATGTTTCACCTTAATATTGAGTTATTTTCCGGTACAAAGTGAGTTATTAATTTTTGTTCTTTTAGCTTTTATTCCCAACAAACCAATAACAAGTTTTGCCATTTATCTATTAATTTTTAATAGTAATATTTTATCTTGTCATGTTCTCTGACAAAATACATGAAATCCAAATAACTCTTCAATAATAAGTTCAGAAGAACTTATTTCGTCAAGATGACATATTTTTCCAGTACACTAAGGTCTTTCTTTACACGGTTTTTTACACGTTTTTTTACACGGCTTTTTTACACGGTTTTTTTTACACGGATTCGCGAATTAACACGGGTTTTTCAACTTTCTCGCGCTAAGTGTCTAGAAGGGAACTCTTACTAAAAGGTAGAAATGGGAAAGGGCTGCAAGGGGGGGGGGGGGCTAATATATGGGGGGCTAGGAGGGGTTAAATGGGGGTTTTCCTAAAGGTGATTTCTGGAGTATGGTTCTGTTACGAACATCTTAAAAGATGTTCTAGGTAACCCAAGAACTTAGGTTATCCAAGGACTTTCGCGAGTAAGCGCCTTAAGATCTACAAGCGTAATCGATTGATTGTAGTCACATTACTGATATGGTGCAACATCCTACAGGTCCTTAGAGCATAGTCCTGTAGAGACGTACTTTTCCAAGATATTCTAGGACCTCCAACAACTTCAGAGAGTACAGGCCTGAAAATCTACGAGCGTAATCAATTAATTGTTGCTATATTATTGATGCGGTGTAACATCCTACAGAGTCATGGAGCATGGTTCTGTAGAAAATTACTTCCTAAATATGCTCTAGGTTATCCAAGAATTTCCGCGAATAAAGAATTCAAGATCTACAAGCGTAATGAATGGATTGTAGTTGCATTACTGATACGGTGTGACATTAGGGCAGTTCAGACTTTAGACATGTCAAAAAATCGAAACTCCCATATGTTCATTACAATCCTCGGTGCAAAACTAGAGTCCTGTAATATTTTTAGCCATTTCGATAGTGATTTAATGGTGGCCCAAAAGCAAAATAGGTTTATATGGGAATTACTATGAAGAATTTTCGAAAAAGGTTCTCCGTGCTGTAGAGCATTACCACATATATAAAGTCATAGGGTTAAAGCCGAATTGAATTCCTCAGACTTCAGTGATGAATGTTGCCGAAGACCGGAACTTATTTCGACAATCGGGTAAAAAGTTATTAAACAAATTCTCACTCGCATGCGCGTCTTTGTACTCGATGTCCTGCAAGGTATGCAAGAAGGTAAAACACATACTATGATTGCGTGTCAAGCGTGTCGATCGAGCTGCGGTCTTCTGTTCAATCATACATGTATGAATATTGATTAATAACTTCTGTCTCGTAAGTCGAAACGAGTTGCATTCTTCGGAAACATTCATCATTGAGGTCTGAAGAATTCAATTTGACTTTGACCCTATGACTTCATCCATGTGGTAATGCTCTACAGCGCGAAGAACCTATTTCGAAAATTCTCCATAGTAATTCCCATATAAACATATTTTGCTTTTGGGCCACCATTAAATCACCACCTAAACGGCTGAAAATTTTACAGGACTCTAGTTTTACACCAAGGATTGTAATGAACATATGGGAGCTATGAATTTTTAACATGTTCAAAGTCTGAACTGCCCTAGTGTGACATCCTACAGGTCCATGGAGCATAGTTCTGAAGAGATGTTATTTTCAAGGATTTTCTAGGGCATTCAAGAACTTCCGCGAGCAGTGGTCTTAATATCTACAAGCGTAATCGATGGATTGTAGTTACATTACTGAAGTTCTTGGAGATGTAAATTTGAGGTCATGTTTGAAAATTTTCATTTACAGAACAATGCTCCACAGGCCTATAGGATGTTGAACAGTATCAGTAATGTAACAACAATCAATCGATTATGCTCGTAGATATTGAAGCCTTTACTCGCGAAAGTTCCTGGGTGTTCTGGAACATCTTTCTCTACACCACCTTGCTCCGCGGATATGTACGGTGTTGACAGTCTCCTTGATCCTTCGTTTCGTCCGTCTCAACAGTCCTTGACACCCCAAAATGTTCTCTGCGACCTTCCTTGGAAACAGTATGCACTCTGCTCTCCATAACCCATCCCTTGTCCCCTTCCCCACTAACCCTTAGATTCAACCCTTATTACTACCCCCTCCCTTTCCTTATTAACTCTTCAAAACAAACCTCGGATACCTGAAGGTGAGGACATTTCAAATATTTTCAGATTTCCCTCAGTTTTTTTTTACACGGATTCCCGAATTAACACGGTTTTTTTTACACGGTTTCGCAAATTAACACGGTTTTTTCCACGGTTTCGCGAATTAACACGGTTTTTTACACTTTTTTTATACACGGGACGTATCCCCCGTGTAAAAAAAGACCATAGTGTATTCAGTTAGGGTCTGGGAACATTTGGGCAGGCGTACCTATTTTGGGCACTTGCTGCTATAACTCAGTCAATTGAAAACTTATTGGGCTACCCAAATGGCCCCAGACCCTATTTATTATTATTCAAAAATATCTCAGAAATAACAAATTTTGCAATGATAACATTTTTGTTCTTAGCGAGGTGTTATTCATAAAAAATCATAAGAATGGTAAAATGAGATATAAGCTCCGTCAGAAGACCTCATTCGCGTCATATGTCTTTTTGTTGCGCTCTGCGGGTGCTCTATACTGCCCCACTCGCATATCAGTCCTATTTAACTTTTCATCACTTTTGAGTTAACGTTATGAATAATCATTTTTAACGTACTTTTAAAATCAATAATTAAATTTGCGTATTTTTATGTGAATGTGCGAAAAAACATACCAAATCATGAGCATCCCATATTGAAAGTACCCGCATAATAGTCCCATCACGAATTTATACTACGAAATCAACCTGCAAGCAGATAGCTATTGCATGCAATTTGTAGTTTTTATTAAAAGAATTTCTTGATCGGGTGACCTTTACTTACATGCCTGATAACGATTGACATTCGATCGGAAATGAACCGGTTCACGCTACGCGAATCAATCAGCTCAGCGCCAGCAAACGCGTTACGTCACACATTCTAGTGTGATCAGACGTTTTCTCGCTTCGCCGGAAAGACCCGACCCGTGCACATTTGATTCCGTGTACAAATCTGTCCGTCACAGTCCATCCATCTCTCTATTGAAACCTGTTGAACCATCATCATTCATATCATCGATGTTACCTTACCGGCTCGGGGCGGTCAATATCATCATCATCATCATCATCGCCATCGTGAATGGAGAGAATAATACAATTCAATTCTATCAATAAAACGCAAACTGATAACTAACGTCCGCGTTGTCGGCTATTTCTCCGTATTGTGTCTGTGTGTCTGTCTCCGCCGTTGTGGGTATAAAACGCACCTCAAACAATGAATTATTCATCCCTCAGCTGGTTGAAATTGTTATCTTTCAATCCCCCGTAGGGAGGTAGATAGAAACGTTGACGTCGCTTGGTTAGCGGCCGGGAGCGACGAATTCCCGCATACCCATCTAAGTGCTCTAGTTGCCGTGCGCCGGCTACGGTTATTCTATCTAGATGGTCCTTGATTTTGATACGATTCGACTGAAACAGTAATTAAAATCCGATCAATAATCGTTTTGTCATTCACCGGTATTTGTGAAGAGGTTTTTCAGATATGCGATATTTATCTCTGATTCGAGTGTTTAGTTAACTTAAGTGTTATGGTTTAGGATCGCAAATTTAGTCGGCAGATTCGATTATCTGAGCCTCCTAGGGAACCAGAATTTGGAAAAGATTTTTGCTTGTTGATCTGTAATACGAATTAACTACTAAAATTTGAAAGGATTGATGTGCAATCTTGATAAATCTAAAATCTTTTGTCTGTGATAAGTTCAAATTTCCTTCTTAGACTTGGTTCCAATTTTATTACTAACATTAATGCTTATAAACCTCCAATTATACAGAGAAAGCCGCCCATGAAACTATTAAAGAAAACACTTCGAGCTGGCGTTCTATAGAGTGCCTGCAATATTCTGTCTAGTAAGAGCGCTAGCAAAGCTTCACTACATAACTACATGAGATAACGACTTAATTGCGCTCAATGGTATCGGTCAGCAAGCATAATGCCTTCGCGATGGCATCTCCTCCTGCCTGTATGTAGTGTTGCCAGTAATTCGCAAACCAGTGCAGTGATTGTCTCTCAGTTTAGCCCACTTAATCTTTAGTAGCAGCATCTGAGAGCCAGCTAGCCTGCCGGATGCTGGACATTCGAACACACAATACTAATCTACCGCTTTTTTTCTCTCTCTCGCTTTCTTTCAGCAGCCCCTGTTAAAGGGGTACAAAGTGCAATCGATTCACAATGGGGAAGCTACTGTCCAAAATCTTCGGCAACAAGGAGATGAGAATATTGATGCTCGGTCTGGATGCTGCCGGCAAAACTAGTAAGTTGCTCACAATCATTCCTCGAGTAAGTCAACTTCTAACAACGATTGTCCCGTTTTCCTTTTCAGCTATTCTATATAAGTTAAAATTAGGTCAATCGGTAACGACAATTCCAACAGTCGGCTTCAACGTCGAAACCGTAACGTATAAGAATGTCAAATTCAACGTGTGGGACGTGGGTGGACAGGATAAAATTAGACCATTGTGGAGGCACTATTACACAGGTACGATAGCGGAGCACATAAAGAAACTGATTGATTGACAGTATTGTGTCCTGCCGGAGGACATTGCCTTCGGTGCATAAAAATAAATACTAAATGCTTCTGTTGCTTCTTTTAGGCACACAAGGGCTCATATTCGTAGTGGATTGTGCAGACCGGGATCGAATAGACGAAGCACGGCAAGAACTGCACAGGATAATCAACGACCGAGAGATGCGAGATGCCATCATACTGATATTTGCCAACAAGCAGGATCTACCAGAAGGTTAGTTTCGCGGGGGAGCTATTGAAGCTAAGCTATTATTTTTATTTCTTGAGTAGGGTTTTGGTTCCCTTATTAAGCGTATGGGTCCTATTTTCATCCTACGAAAAACAATGGATTGAAGCGCTGTTTGTTTTGTTTCTTATTTTATGTTTTTTTTTTTGTTAGAAGAGAACACGCACGAAAGCAAAAAGAACGGAATCAAACGATGCCGTAATCGCTTGTTTTCGAATAAGATGAATTTGGGAGCGTAAGATTACTTATCTCAAAGGACATAAGCTTTTCTACTTTTGTATGAGCACAACGAACGGAACATTCAGAAAACTCGTCCAGTATTTAGAGGTAAGGATGAGGGGTTGTGATAAATGTGACAGCACGTGTGTTAGGATGCAAATTTTTGATAAAAAAATAGATTGTTTCAAAACCCTGAGGGGAAAACAATGTATTAAAATAATTTCTCTAAAAAAAACTCGAAATTCTGGCTAAAATGCATATTTTTGTAGACAAAAAACAGAGAAATATTGAACAGACATTACATTCAATCGATTGTTCTGTTAGTTACACATTCCTAGTATGGTATAAAATGGAAATGGAAAAAAATATTTATTTACACGTAAACCCCCGCCTCCTCTTTTCTCTCTTCTCTTTTAAATAATATCCTAAAATACGTAGCTTTTTTGTATTCTATATGCATATGCCACTTCACGGTCACCATATAGTAAAAGCAGTTTGGTTTCTTGTTCTTGTTGGGGAATTATATACTGATACATTCGAGTGATTGTTAACCTTTCAGGACGCGCGTCCTTTCGAGCCTGAAAATTCATACGACGAGCGAGTTTTTTTTGGTGGTGTTGAACTTTTTACAACGGTGCGTGTCTTGAAGGGTTAATAACTGACCTTATTCTTTTTGACAGTTAAGCTATCTTACTCTAATGTTGACGCACGCGGCCCTAACAGACTCGACTCTGCATTAAGGTAGCGTCCGTCAATAACGTAACGCTTGGCCCCACTCCCGCCTCCCGTTTGAGCGTTACGTAATTTGTGGACGAAGCCTTATTGATATGCCGATTTGCATGGTTCTCACGCGAAGTTAGAAACGACGTGGACATATGTAGGGTGGGGCGGGGCAAGATGGGTCACCTAAGGATGGATCACCATAAGTTTGTAAATACAAATCGAATTAGTTTGTATTCGTCTGCTTCTCTTAAATACACTAGTTAGCTATGCTATAGCCCATATAGCCGAGGCGGTAAACGCACGGGTATTCAGCATGACCATGCTGAGGGTGACGGGTTCGATTCCCGGTCGGTCCAGGATCTTTTCGTAAAGGAAATTTCCTTGACTTCCTTGGGCATAGAGTATCTTCGTGCCTGCCACACGATATACGCATGCAAAATGGTCATTGGCAGAGGAAGCTCTCAGTTAATAACTGTGGAAGTGCTCATAGAACACTAAGCTGAGAAGCAGGCTTTGTCCCAATGAGGACGTTACGCCAAGAAGAGAGAGAGAGAGCTATGCTAAAAGTCGATAAAAAGTTCATTAAATACAAAATATGATGTTAAACAAGCAGTTTTAAAAAGTGATCGATTTTGCGCCGTGAAAAAAGGTCGGGGCAAGATGGGTAATCTTTTAAGTAATTCACATTTTCTCAACGAAAAACGTCAAAATATAAGATTTGTTCCGCATTCATTTATGCTCCATTACTGATTAAAAAAGAGCTACTAAACATTTTATAAATTTATTTGGAATATAAAAAACTTTACGATTTGAGTGGTCCTATAAGGCGACTTGAAAATCGATGTTTTCACTAAAAAATAATCATAATTTTTTGTTATAATTTCGAGCGTTAATTCCGCTTGATTGATGTCATTTATGAGATAGTCTTGTAATAAAAAATAAATAACTTTTGAATGCTCCAAAAATACGTTCAAAATTGAAGGTGACCCATCTTGCCGCGGCCGTTTATATGGAGATTATATGGAATGTATCGCATAAGAAAAATGGCTAAAAACCATTTTTTTTTATTTCCAATAAGAGTGAATAATTTTTCAATCAATACCCCAAACTTTTGTATATTCATGCTGGTCATCTCACAAAATTATTAACATAATCAAAACATGAGTAATGCGCCCGAAAATGGCACTGACCCATCTTGCCCCGCCCCACACTATGTATTGCATTTCAAGCTACATGCGCGTTTTAACCAGATTCATGCTCGTGCTTGCCGTGGACTCGACGGTACATGAGGCGTGGTTCGATGGCTCTATTCCGAACGGCCTAGTCTGCTGTCTCGGGGTAAAGACTGATGCTGCGACGCATGTTGCAGTGTGAACGGGTTGTTCCAAATTGGATGGAACAGAGAGCTTCTCCTGATCAGGCTCTGGGTACTTCTCAGCTGCCACTGTCACAGTCTCGGAGCTAGTCTTCACGTAACGTAGCTGCTTGAAACTGGTCTTCTTGGAATGCTCCTTCCGAGAGGATTCGTGATTTATTTATTTATTTATTTATTTATTATTGAGAATTTCATCCGACAGTGATGTCTTAATGAATAAAAATATACAACTAATTGAACATAACACGTGTTAGAATAGCCTTAAACCTCTTAGTCGTAATATTAAAATCAAACAAGTGTACTACTTCGTTGAAGCACTCCATCATTGATCACACCGGCTCTTGGGATGCATAATCACGGCGTCTGAAAGGCAATCGGAGGAATTCGGGGCGACGAAGAGCATATCCAGGAACGTTGAAGTTGATCATCTGAAGCAAGTTGGGCGCGTCAATCTCCGCCGATAGAAGTTTTGCTACGAACGTAGCCTTAGCCCGTTTTCTTCTCTGCTTCAAAGTTTCCAGTCCTATCAATTCACAGCGGCTCCCATACGGTGGCAGATATAAAGGGTCATTCCACGGCAAGTTCCGTAACGCGAACCTGATGAACCGCTTTTGAACGGATTCTATCCGGGAGGCGACAGTGCTGTGATATGGATCCCATACAATCGAAGAGGTTTCGAGAATAGGTCGAACGAGACTAACATACAACGATTTGAGCGTATACGGGTCTCTAAACTCTTTGCACAGTTTGCTCACAAACCCTAATTGACGGCGTGCTCTGTCGATAACTTCTTCATGGTGATTCCTGAATGATAGAGCCGAATCTAGCGTCACGCCAAGATCACGAATTGATTCGGTTCTGTTTAACAATTCCCCGTCAATGGTGTAATCAAACGGCACATGACTCATTTTGCGGTGGAAACTAACGACAAAACATTTGGGGATGCTTAGTTGCATCTTATTAGCACTGCACCACGCTGCAAACTTATCAAGCACAGTCTGGAGTTTGCGACAATCATCAATACTATTTACTAGGATGAACAGCTTCAGATCATCAGCATATGCTAAGCAAAATCCGTCTCCAAGGTGTAGGATAGCGTCGTTTATGAACAAAGAAAAAAGAAGCGGGCCCAGATTGCTTCCTTGGGGTACACCCGAACTATTTACAAACCAACGCGAGATAGACGAACCAATTTTCACTGCTAGTTTCCTACCGCAAAGGTATGAACGCAGCCATTCCACTAAATTGGAAGAAAATCCAAGCTTTCCTAGTTTTTTCAGCAGTATATCATGGTCAACCTTGTCGAATGCAGCCTTCAGATCGGTGTAAACAGCATCTATGTTGCGCAGGCAAAAAGATGTGAATTCGCACAAGTTTGTCGAGACGCTTCTTCCTGGGAAAAAACCATGCTGACTCATAGAGATGTAATTCTTCGTCCGGCTAAACAGGTGTTCCGACACAATTATCTCAAACAACTTTGAACACGCGCAGAGCGATGTAATACCACGATAACACCGTACATCGTTTTTGCTGTCCTTTTTATGCACCGGAAACATAAACGATGCTTTCCAACGCGTAGGAAAAGTTGAAGCTCTTAATGAAAAATTGAACAGATAAGCGAGAGGCTCCAGCAGTTGCTGACTGCATTTCTTCAGGATACATGCGGCGATTCCGTCAGGTCGAGGCTGATAAGACGACTTCAGCTTTTTTACTGCTTTTCGCAAGGATTCAGGTGACACAACGAACGTAGTAACATCTACGCAATCAGCTGGCGTCAATTCCAATGCAGCATCAGCACTTCCGCGATTATTGGCAAACACGGAACTGAAGAAAGAGGCGAACAGTTCACATTTTTCGGGCAGGCTATTGGCACGTTGGTGGTCCAGATACATTGACGACGGTAAACCTGACTCTTTGCGTTTGGATCTCACGAAGTTCCAGAAGCTTTTGGGATTTTGCTTTAGATTACGTTCTGTATAGGCGGCGTGTTGTCGATATAGTCTACAGTTCAGACTACGGTAACGATGGCTGGCGTCAGGTGTTCACTCAGTCCACTGAAATCTGCTTTTCTGAAGTCTAATGCATTGAAATCGAAGCCGTCCTCGAATGCATCCATCGTTGGACCACAGTTTTCGACGCAAAACAGAAAAGGTTTGTGATTGGGATCGATTGAATCGAGAGGATCGTCAACTTCTTCAATAGTGGAAACATTCACCAACTCTTCACTGACAAATAGTAGATCCAAGACGTTGCCGTACTGATTCTTCAAGTCATTTAGTTGCCACATATTGTTTGAGCTCATTCCGTCAAGCAATGTTACGTTGGACTGTGTTAGAGATGAACAGGCGACGTCCACGGAACATGTGTGATCCACGTGTCGTATCTAGCGAATTCCTGGACGATTGTAGTCACCAAATACTGCCGCTGCATCATGTTTGGAAGATGACATCACGGATTCCATGCAGGATATATGGCGGTCAATAAGTTGTGCATCGGATGCTTTATCCGGAGGAATATACACCGCTCCAATTGCAAGATTGCATCTATTCGTTCTCAAGGACACCCACACATGTTCAAATCCAACTTCATCGACTGGAATCAGGTTGGACGGGATGGTGCACTTCACCGCGATGAGTGTACCGCCAGAACGTGTTTTGGTACTTGTCAGCGGCGTTCGGTCCCCGCGATAAACCATGTAGTCATTGTTGAACAGCATGCACGACGGAATCACTTCATCTAGCCAGGTCACAGTCAGCACAATCACATCGTATAGTGAAGCAGTGACAGCCGTGTAGAAATCCTCAATTTTCGTTCGCAGTCCTCGAACATTCTGGTAATAAATCGAGACACCAATGCTCTGTTCGTCGGAGTTGTTGATCATTTGCGGCACTGGCTCGATAGTAGGCGCAATATCGATATCGTCATCACCATCTTGCGAAGCTTGTCCTAGGGTAACTGGTGCAGTCGTTAATGAGCTAGAAGCAATGCACGGATCAGGGACCGCTGATTGATTACAGGAGTTAAACTTGCCTTCAATTTCTAGTTGGAAGACCCTTCCACCACTCCCACACGCAGGGCCGGGACGACTGCAGAACGCTGGCTGGTATAGCTCGACTGCGGTGGGGGGCTTCAGAGCTTCCATGAAGCCGACATCAGTGCGTCCCAGGGTTGATTTCATTAGCGGTGACGGTGGAACAGATACAAGTTGGCTGGAAGCGATGAACGGATCAGAAGACATCGAGAACGTTACTTTATCGTACTTGCCTGGAACATTCATTTGGAAACCCCTAACACCACTCCCACACGCAGGATCGGGACGACTGCAGAACGCTGGCTCGACTGCGGTGGGGGGCTTCAGGGCTTCCATAGGGCTAACATCGATGCGTCCCAGTAGCAGCGGAGGCGATATTATGCGATTTTCTTCCTTCGAGATACGGTGAATCACACAGGAGTCTGGCTGATGTCCATTTGATTGGGTAGCGAGCGGCGGAAGTTTTTTGGTTGTTTCATAAACTCCCTAAACGTCAGTCCATCCAACCAAGTTGACGCCAATAAAGCTTGTTCTTTCAGCAACGGATCGAGGCCGATTTTGAATGAAACAAACGACATGTTCGAAACATCCTTCCCTTTTGGAACCAGGCGAATCACGTCGCACGGCGAAGAGAGATCTAAACAACGAGCCACAATCTTCTGCACATCATCGGGTGAGATGAGTGGTTGGAAACCCGATAAATATAGCCAGAATTTTGGCGGTGTCGGTGTGGGCATGATAGAACCGATTGATAAATCGCTGAGATCAATGGTTCTCGTACCACGATCGGTATTTAGAGCAGTAGAATCATATTGCTCAGCTTCCACCCGAGGACGTTTTACTCCGACTTTCGGCCACTTCCGAAGCGAAGGTGTAATCGATTGATTCACCCGATTTCCACTGAGTTGAGCTGACGACAACACATCAACCTTCTTAGTTAATTTACCAACGGCATCAGCAAGCAGCTGCACTTGAGATGATAAATTATCCGGCGTATCACCCGCGTGAGCGGAGGGCTGGGCATCCAGTTTATCTTGCAGGTAGCATTTAATACTCCGACCGTTCAGTTCAACCCGGCAGTCGTTGCAAAAAAAAAAACACCGCTTTGCCCTGCGAGAGAATGTCTCGATTGGCACGGTGATTGAATCCACAGCACTGCTGGCTAATGTGGAAAAAAGCATCACAAAAGCCGCACCGCACGGGCTCAATATCGTTCACCTCCAGTTTGCATTCTTTGCATTGTTTCTTCTCCATCTCCACACTGAACGAAAATCCCCGTCATAAATTGAATGAAAAGTGCCTCATCTGAGCCCCATGCCTAAAATCATCTTATTTGTGGAAGGCCGTCATTCAATTCCAGATCTGACAGAATCAAAACAAGCGATATGGAAATCATTCAATGTTGTCATTATAATCATCATTTTTAGTATATAAGTTCAGTCTGTACGATGTATGTCGAAGACGATGATATAAATAAATAAATTCAACTCAGAATCAAAACAAACCCAGGCAAGGATGATTGTCATTCAATATCTATCCAGTTTCGCGGTTCAAATGTAAATGAAAGTAATTATAAAATCTAATGCTGTTCCTATAGGTTCCATTCTCTTCAGTTTTGGTTCAATTATTCTTCAAATACCCTAGAAAAACTAATATTACAATCATTGCATCTAGTTTTAGCGAAACTGACAAGAACGAATGAACAACTGTTTCATTCAATGAAGTAAATTTCTCATACTAGTAGCAATGATTGTGATATTTTTTGTCTAGGGTATTTGAAGAAGAGTTTAATCTCATTGAATAGAATAACACCTCTATGAACAGCATTATGACATTTGCACAGAGACATTTGTTTTTCGAACATATTTGAAAATAATAATAGATCAATTTTTTTTTCTTAGCACTATAGGTACACTTTATTGAACATTTCCCACAAAATCCATACTATATAATACCTTAGAACTAGGATGACCACTACCTTTTTATTCATCTTACATCCAATCAAGCCGCAAAAGTTCCTCCAGTAATTAGAGGCTATTCACTGTGACCACTTCGACCGCCACACATGTTTGTTTTGTTTCACTATCTTGAACTGGTGCGCCTACAGTAAAATGAAAAGCCAAACTAAAATAGGATGATTTTCGTAATGGGGATGTGATGAAATATATTCAGCTTATTTTCAAGTTATGCTCATATGCGAGCTCCTGCACATTCTGTCATTTCAAATTTATCGGGACAACATGCAGAATATAATAATATTCTAATAAAAATCCGCCAAAATTTCGCAGAAAATCATTCCATTCAGTTTCAGAAATGATTGAGTATGTCACACGATTGAATGAGAAATCATACTTTGAGCGGTGAGGATTTTCATTCTGTGTATTGAATGATTTTCGGTATGAGACACAGAGGAAAACAATTTCAGATGGTTTTGTGATGATAATCAATCACAACAAATCCTAAGTAAAAACTCATTTATAAATCGTGTCAAATCTAATTTTTAGCAGGATGATTTTCTTTCAAGAGGGCGCAAAAAACTCATTTTGCTGTAAAATCATTCAAAATTTCGATTCTGAGGATCTGTACCGCATTGAATGAGAAATCATTCTCTGTACGGCGGGGGTTTTCGTTCAGTGCATGACTGCTAGTATATCGGGAAATATAGCAAATTTATTTCCGACTTTTTTGCTTCTTTGAGACCGATAAGAGTTTATCTTGGGCACTTGAAGAATTAACTTTTCGCAATACAACGGACGCGACAAACGTTACGAATTTTAGACTAATTACACGACGAAAACCATCAAAAATAGTAGACGACCAATATGTGCGTGATTGTTAACGAATCGTACACTATACAGTGATGGCCAACGGGTATCGTTGCATGGACGATTGAATGCGATTCCAATTTTGGCTGATTGGAGCGCTTCTTTTGAGTGGGATCCGAGCGGTGTCGACGATCTACACTTCGTAGTAGTACTAACTTGTCAGGCTTCACGGTGTGACTTGGTGCGCCAGAGAGCTCTTCTCAAGCGGACTCCGACTGGCGATGGTTCGTTCTGGATGCTGAACAGCTTGCTGTCTGATCGTACTCCCTGAATCGCTGAATCCCTGAATCGCTGGCTGGTTGGACCACCTGGACTCGGACCAGTACTACTCGGCTGCTGCACACAGGACCAGCTGAACCGTCGGCTCAGACATTGCCAGGATGGAAGCCCGCTTCCAATCCGCGCTTTGTTGATCTGCATTACATGGTAGACGACATTTCGCTGTGTGACGCGGTTTCCTCGTACAAGGTACCGTCAAACGGGGTGACTTGCAACGGCGGGGTGACTTGCAACACTTGATGTCTTCTGTCTGTGTATATCAACAAAACATAAAAATCGGACGTTTACATAGGTACCAAAACTCAGTTGAACTATGAAGTGCACATAGGGTAGGTAATCAAACTTTGAACCATATTGCGGCTTTCTGAAGCAGTGCAAATTTTAAGTGATTTTTTCTCCCACATGGAAATAATTTACTACGGCAAAATCGTATGTACATGAAAGCCACGGGTATAAGCTTTCTGTTAAATGGTAAAAAGTTTGTATTTGCACCGAATTTCATTGAAATATTCGATTTTTCATCAACAATGATTTTAATCTTAATTTGAACCATCGTAATCATAATTTGAACCAATTTTAATCTTAATTTGAACTACTGGCGGCAGCAGCTCGAGCAACTCACAAAACAGCCAATTCCATGCTAAACAATTAAAAATCACATGAATCTGCTAATTCGCATACCTATTTTTCATTAGGCAGTGGAATCTCACCTCAGAATGTTCGAAATTCTTTAGGAATTTGGAAATTAAATTTGGAATTTTTCATCCCCCAAGAGTAAACAAAGCAACCACTAGCGCAATCTACAGGCCAACACTAGAAGCTCACCCCCGTTTACTAGTTCAAATTTAGATTACAAATGGTTCAACTTAAGATAACATTCTCCAAGTAAGAATCACTTAAATTTGATAATTTTATGACAAATAATGCGGAATATTATTCGGTTGGTCGATTCTACGATAAATAAGCTTTCATTTGACGTATTCACTTATTGCGTGTGATGCAATGCATGAGCTGTACGGGTGCACCGAAAATGGGCTTTCTCGGGGGGGAAATAGGTGAAATCACAGTGATTTTTCAATTGCCTGTTTTCCATGACAAAAACGCTTTTTTCACTGCTTTTAAAGTCCATGTTATCAGGTTATATTACGGAAAGCTGTTTAACATCTTTTTCGGGACAATATTTGCCTAAAAAGTACGTCGTTTTAATGAATTTCGAAATGGTTCAAATTAAGATTACAATTTGACTAGTTCAAAGTTTGATTTCTTACCCTACTATCTGAGTAGTAGCCATGATTTTTACTTTTATGAAAATAGTTCCAACAAAATATTCATAAATTTAACATTAGTCTGAAAAAGTAACAAAAATGTGAGCCACGAATCGTTACCTGCAAAAGAATGAAAACAAAATTTTCCAAAAATAATATTCTATATGCGGATTCTATGCATAATGAGCCATATGAATTTCCATTTTACTTTATAAAAATATTACAATATCTTTGTTATATTCATATGTTTTGAAATATTGTACCTAGACTGGGTGACTTGCAACACTCATTTTCTTAACAATTCAAAGTCCAGAAAAACGAAATATTGTTGTTTAATGAATAATTCACCAGCAAAAGTCTGAAGGATCATCATATGAACTGAAAAATACATTGAAACTTATGTTAAATTAACAATTTGTAACTTGGTGTTTTTGAGCCCAATATTTCCATATAAAAATTCACAATTCAATTTCCTATGTAAAAACAAATGTAAAAATAAGTATGTCAACCCAAACGATATCACAATAGTAGCAATAATACTTATCAATAATGCTTTAAACTAAAAATTAATATCTGCGTGTTTGAAAAGGGATTTACATTGGGTGTTGCAAGTCACCCCGCACCGCACGACGTCTTGTATCAAAAACGACCTTATTTGGCTTTTTCAACATGACAAAATTAATCAATCTATAACTTGTTCACTCTATTTTATAGAGGGGCCGGCCATTAAAACTATCACAAATAGTTTGAATTTTAAAATTGAGTTTAATCAACATTTTTTGTTAGTTGAAGCTGAAAAGTGTTGCAGGTCACCCCGTTTGACGGTACATCAAGTTCCTTGTGAACATTGTTCGGTTGATCGTTGTATGTCTCAGAGATGGCAGGCTTCTCTAGACTAGTCGTAGAGGTCCTCTGCGATGAGTTTTAAGGGATGCCGATTATGGAGGCTTCCAAAAACTCGGCAATCATTCAGCTACAGCTTGACGGGTAACTGTGTAGGTGTCACAGTGTGATTTATTAGCGCCACACTACTGGTCCAATTCAAGTGCTCTTCCTGAGTGGACTCCATATTGTTGACGGTCGTCGCAACGTGATGTAACGGTTTTACGTTGAATTGGCCAGAGATCCTTCTCCTGAGCAGGCTCTGTCTGCTGCCTGCTTTGGAAGCTTTCCAAAACAAAGCGCTCACTCTGGCTGAGTTGGTACTTACCAGCCAAGCTCGCGGATAGCTGTTCTATTCTTAGCCGCGCTTCGATGTGTAGCCGGTCGAAGTCCATCTGCAGCTTTTCCTGCTTCTCGAATCCCAATGCTGGGATTCGGTCCAAGACCTCCTAGTGAAGCTTGGTGCTCTCTTGATAGTACAGGGGATGGCCAAAATGTTTGGTATAGGCAACTTTTTTTTCTCACAAAAAAATCAACATGCTATAACTTTTCATAGAGTGCATCAAAAAATCTCAAATTTTGACTGTTTGTCAACCTATTATATGTGCATCATTGGTACAAATTTGAGCTCGATTGATTAATCTTTCGCAAAGTTAGAACCGTTCGGATAGAACACTATTTTTTGGAGAACTCATTTTTGAGCTGTCCTATCTCGGAAACCAGTGAACCGAATTGAATGAAATTTTGAACGTACACTACAGGGATGGGAACACTCACTTGCAGAGAGTTACACTCACTTGATGTTTTCTCAGCTCAGAAGCATGCAATCAAGAAATGGTGTATGGACGACTTTTGCCTTGTGGTTTTGTCTAAAAGTTTGCCGAACAGAGTAGGGGTCGCACACGCATATCAAAGTCGTGACAGAGCTGTGAAAGCGACTCTCCACGAGGTGAGTGTAGGGTAGGACGGGGCAAGATGGCCACCCGGGGCAAGATGAGCACCCCTCCGTTTTACTACTTTTATGATGAATTTTGCCCAAGCAACTTCATAATCCGTTAGAATAATGTTCATCCTGTTTGTAAACCTGATAAAAGGTACTTCATAATGAACGAATTAAACAATATTGTCAAATAAGTCGATAGCATGGAATTTTAGCATTTTCTTATAAGAAATCATCAGAATAAAATAAGGTTTTTATGTCAGAATCAAATTTTTACCATAATTCTAGTTATCAGCCAACATCACTAGCTTACTGCAAAGCATTTTAATTTACATTAGAAAATATTTTCTAAAAACAAACATTAAAATTTATTCAATTTTAGTTATTTACCTATAGTGGGGCAAGATGAGCACCCCTGATGGTAATATAGAAAATATTTTGAAATTATTGTAATCCACTCAATAGTGCCGAACATAGGTTTCCGTAACCTCTACAACTATTTGGTTGAGTAAATTTCTAAAAATAAGCAACCTATAATCGTTTATTGTTTTTCGGGTCATTTTGTATAAAGTATTACAAAACCGCATTTTTTTTTTTCAATAATCGAAAAAAAAATGATAATTTTAGAACGTGATACCATAGCTATACACAAGGTTCACTATATCAATCAGTGTATGACCAATTTATTGTTAAAATATTGGGATTTTAATGAAGTGCTCTTCTTGCCCCGTAGGGGTGCTCGTCTTGCCCCGTAGCATGTTCGAACTGACCATAAAACATCTTTTTTGTTTAGTCAAATAAATCATTCTTATTGTGAATTTTTAACCCTCCCATGTTTATGGGTGATAGAAAACAAGATATAGAAGAGAACTACTGAGAGGTACTTTGAAAAATTGTGTTAACTTTAAATAAACTCAACGTGATCCTTAGGGTGCTCATCTTGCCCCGCCCTACCCTAATTTACATTCACCTCGTGGAGAGTTGCCTTCGCAGCTCCTTCACGACTTCGGTATGCGTGTGCGACCCCTACTCTATTCGGCAAACTTGTAGACAAAACCACATGGCAAAAGTCGTCCACACATCATTTCTCGATTGCACGCTTCTGAGCTGAGAAAACATCAAGTGAGTGTAACTCTCTGCAAGTGAGCGTTCCCATCCTTGGTACACTAACACTATACAATTGTTTCACAAACTATAAAAATATAGATACTTTTTCAACGTTGAAAAATGTTATCATAAATTGACACTTTTTGGATTTTTCTCGAAAAAAATGTATTGTTTTACGTCAATGTCAATAAATTTTAGTGTTGATGTCCAAAGATTTTCCACTTCTATTCTCAAGTTATCTTTAATCAGGTATATTAGAGCCTGTTTAGATTAAAGGAAGAACACATTAAGTAATTTTTGCGTGATATTGTAAATTTGACTTATTTTCCTCTATATGGGTAAAAATTTCAACCCGGTATAACTTAATTCGCCTTGAGAAAATATTACATTTTATAATTTTGTATCAAGTATCAATATATTTTTGATAAACGTTACAAAATTCATTCAATTCGGTTCACTGATTTCCGAGATATGACAGCTCAAAAATGAGTTGTCTGTGTTTTACCCGAACGGTTCTAACATATAATAGGTTGTACTCTATGAAAAGTTACAGCATGTTGAATTTTTTTGTGGGAGAAAAAAAGTTGCCTATCCCAAACATTTTGGCCACCCCCTGTATATGCCTAACTTCTTCTCGTACAACCTTATCTCGTCTTATCTTCGACCAGTCGTGGTTTGCCGGAGATGAATGAGCAGATGTGTCTTATGCATGCCGGGCTCCTCAAATTCCGGTGTGCGTTGTCTCATCTCGAATGCTTCACCCGCTTCGAGTACAGGTCACTTCGACGGTTGGTGGTTGATGGACAAATCCTCTTTTCGGTGTTCACACAAGAACTCACCGATCTATTTTGACCGGCGGAAATCCTCGGCTGGCTGCGTTGTTGACCAGGGGAACGATTTGTTAGGGCCGAAAGCCTCACTGATCGGCGGGAGCACTCCTCGCAGTCTCGATGACTCGATGAATTCCCGGATAGAACATTCTAGAACCTTAACTGTCATTCTGGTTGCACTGCTCGAACGAAGTCACTCACGGTCACTTACTTGCAGCATGCATGCGTTCATCCAGGTTTCAGGTATCATTAGGTTGGCTCCAGAGGCACGTTCTCCTCCATTTGGGAAATTTGTGCCATCGCCATGAACATGAGCCTATTCATCATTTACCTGAGAGAGAAGGAAAGGAAAAAGGACAGGGAAAATGACAAGTAAAGGAATAGGATCATCATACACGCATAAGCGTACCACAACGGGTTCACACAGCGTCCAGAAAAGCGTACTGTGATAATGCATAAAGGGTAAAGAGAGCGTATAGATCATTACCACAGTCATTCAAGAACAACAGAACATCCTGAAGATTCAGGTTTCTGAGGTCAGTTTCGCTTAATAAGTGTTTACCGAGTATTCGGAAACGCAGTTGCACAAAAACTGGACAGTTACGTATCAAATGATACGAAGTTCCAATCGGTTTAACAGCTATGTATCACATACAAACGAATCAGCTTGCTGAATATTCGCCATGTGATAACTGAGTCGGCAGTGGCCAGGCAATGCTTTGACCAGCATACTGCAATTCTGCTTGGACAGATTTGTTAGATACCTCATCACCCCTCGAGATGGCTCAGTACAAAACAATTTTGTTTGACGACATGACTCCAAACTATTTCAATATTATTTGTGCTGAGTGGCAGTCCAGGTGTCAATCTGAAGCTTTACCCAACACTTCTATATCGGAATAGCTGGCACAGGGCCAATGAAGTCATGTGATGCTCCAGTGCGAGTCAACTCATCAGCCATTGTATTTCCAGCGATGGAAGAATGGCCAGGTACCCATACAAGGTGAGCAGCGTTTGCTGAATTCAGCTCCTCGATTTGAGTTCGACAAGCGATAACTAGTTTTGATCTAGGGTTAGTCGAAGCAAGTGATTTAATTGCAGGTTGGCTATCTGAATAGAAGCATATTACTTTTCCTACTATGTGCTGCTGAAGTGCTGAATGCACTCCGCACATAAGAACAAAGATTTCAGCCTGAAAAACGGTACAGTTTCTACCAAGTGAGTATAACTGATGTAGCCTTAGCTCACGAGAGTGGACACCAGCACCTTCTCGACCTTCGAGAAGGGAGGCACCAGTGTAACATACGATGCCGTCTGAACTACTTCTCTCCATATATCCACATGTCCACCGGGGGAAGGGAATTTCGTGGAAAATGTCCTGTATGGAAAATTAGAACCAATTGTAAGATCACTTGGAGCAAGGACAACTTTGTCCCAATCCACTAAAAGTGAAAACAACGAGGTGTGTGTTGATCTGCGGTTCACAGGAGTTTACTCTAGTAAACGTAAAGGCAAGAAAGGCAAGAAAGTGCTTCTTATTTAAGATGAATGTGTAGTGGGGCAACGTCAAAGAGAACTTCGAGCGCTGCCGAGGAAGTTAAAGAGAACGCTCCAGACATCGCCATTGAGCACATCCTTTGAAGATGGCCTAATTTTGATTGGACCGTTCTCACTTCGCCCTTTTGCCACCACACAAGACATCCATAGGCCAATATTGGGCGAAAAACAGTTGTGTGAATCCATTTGATATACTTGGGTTTCAGACCCCAAGTTGTATCAAAGGTTCACCGGCATTGAAGGCCATACAAGCTTTCTTGATTCTGAACTCAACATGAAGTACTTTACCTGTTGATTTTGATTTCAGAATCAAAGAGACGTAAAGGTCGAACACCATTAAGGTTTCGCTTTTCCGTGAAAAGAACAATAGATGTTTTACTCGGATTTACCGAAAGGCCATATTGGCGACACCAACCCTCAACTACCTGAAGAGCGTTTTGCATCAGGTCGAAAAGGATGGTGATGCACATACCGACTAACAATGTTAGGTAGTCGTCGGCAAAACCATAAGTAGGAAAACTGCTAATATTGACTTGCCTCTGTAGCGTATCTGCTACGAGATTACACAAAAGTGGTGACAAAAATCCCTCTTGAGGGCATCCACAAACACTCAAATTCCTAACCGCCGCTTGACGCAATGTCGAGAAGAAATGTCGGTTTTTGAGCATTTGGTGAATCCTACCTAGTGGAAATCATTTGAGATATTCCATGACTCCGTGCGGCTTCCAATATGGCATCCATAGGCACGTTGTAAAAGGCACCGTCGATATCTAAGAAAACACCCAAACAAGATTGCTTTTGTGCGGATGCCTTCTCGATATCGTGAACAACTTTGTGTAAAATAGTCACAGTGGACTTTCCAGATTGGTAGGCATGTTGGTTCACATGAAGAGGCACATTGGCCAGATGAACATCACGGATGTGATGATCGACAATGCGTTCAGAAGAAAAGTGGGCCCATATAGCCGAGGCGGTAAACGCACGGGTATTCAGCATGACCAAGCTGAGGGTGACGGGTTCGATTCCCGGTCGGTCCAGGATCTTTTCGTAAAGGAAATTTCCTTGACTTCCTTGGGCATAGAGTATCTTCGTGCCTGCCACACGATATACACATGCAAAATGGTCATTGGCAGAGGAAGCTCTCAGCTAATAACTGTGGAAGTGCTCATAGAACACTAAGCTGAGAAGCAGGCTTTGTCCCAGGAGGACGTTACGCCAAGAAGAGGAGAGGAGGAAGAAAAGAGGTCAAACTGATAGGTCTGAAACGCTTTGCTTCTTCATACGACGCACGACCCACTTTCGGAATTAACTTCACAGTAATATCCCGCCAGGATTTGGGAATATACCCTGTAGCAAAACTGCAAACAAGTAGTTGTTTCAAAACATGTTTGAAATGATCAAATCCCTTCTGAAGCAGAATAGGATAAATCCCATCTGTCCCAGGAAATTTGAAAGGAGCAAAGCTATTAAGTGCCCATTCAATCGATTCTAAAGTTATGATACTCCGAGCCGAAGCTAAAGAATCATAACTACAAGAAAAGACATCAGGTTCATCCGAAGATGTAATATCCACACATCCGGGGAAGTGTGTACTGAATAAACATTCCAAAACTTCCTCATCAGAGGAAGTGAAATCACCATTTGGCAAACGAAGTTCGTTCACTTGAAAATGCTTAGATTTTGCAAGGATTTTGTTCATCCTACTGGCTTCACTCAGACTGGAAACATTTGTGCAACGGTTTTTCCAGCCGGATCGTTCAGCAGACCGAAGAGCTTTCTGGTAGGCTTTGCGAGCCGACCTGAAAGCCTCCGATCCAGCAGAACGTCGTCTGTTCCAACACCTTCTACATTGTTTCCTGAGCTTCGCCAGATCAGAGTTCCACCAAGGGGTTCCTCTTGTGGTCTTCACAGATCGCAGAGGGCTAGCTTCTTCAAAAGATTCCATGATGAAGGCCGTTGTAGTATCAACGGCATCATCTGAATCACTTGGAGTGTCAATGGATGGCGAGTATCCATGAAATTTGACTGCAATCAAATCGGTAAAGGGATCCCAGTTGGTTGACCGGGGGTTCCTGAAACGCACAGTGTGCGAAGTAACATTCACATGTTCAAACAAGATGTAGCGATGGTCAGATAAAGATTCTTCATCTGATACATGCCAATTGGTCAGCTCGTGACTTATTCTGCTAGAGCAAAGCGTGATGTATAGCACTTCGTCTCTAGCGGATACCATGAAGGTTGGGCGCTTGCATATGTTAAGTAATCCAAGATCTGTGCTACTTAAGTATTACATCAAACTGGAGCCTCTCAAATTGATGTCTGAGCTGCCCCAGATTATATGGTGAGCATTAGCATCACTACCAACAATAAGCGGAAGGCCTTTTGAAGTGCAGTATGCAATGACTTGCTTGAAAGCATCCGTAGGGGATGGTTCATTATGCGGTAAATTCATCGAATAATAAACGTATTTCCTGTTGAGGTTTCCAACAATTACATCGAATGTGATAGCACATACATCTCTAGTAGTTAGTTCAGAGATGAGTGTAGCAACGATTGCGTTGTTGACAAGCACACATGCTCGAGGCATGACACGTGAGTTTGCCATTTCTTTTTTTTCCTGAATGTAGCAAACATCGGATTCACAAGGTTTCCTAGATAGAAATTTCCCTTACGAAAGTAAGGTTCTTGGACTAACGCCACTTGGGCTGTACCATTTTGCTTAAGATCAGAGATCACAGTTGATATTCGGGCTTCCAGAGTTCCTCACATAGCCTACATCCGAGTAGTGCCTTCTTATACATTCTCGCCAATCTTTCTTCCCATTTCAGCAATGAAACCTCACGAGATCCAGGAGAAGCTCGGCCTGACGCGGATACGCGATCGCAACTGGTACGTGCAACCGTCGTGTGCGACGACCGGCGATGGCCTGTACGAAGGCCTAACGTGGCTCACATCGAACCACAAGTTATGAGAGTAATTGTTGCGGCAACAACAACCAGCAGTAGCAGCAGCAGCAATCCAGCAGCAGTAGCAGTAGCAACAACAGCAAGAACAAATCCCCCTAAAGTCAGCGAATACTGTGAGCGCTCTCGCGTGGACGGCCTCTTCAGGACGATCATCGTAATTATCACCATCATCACCACACCGCCGCTAATCAGTTGGAGTTGAAGAGCCTCATCACGCGCGCAGTAGACGAAGATGAATGTGTGGGTTCAAGTGCGGGGATGGATGAGTGTGCGATGTTGATTCAGAGGGAGTGAGCGAGTGAGAATTCGCAGCGTGATGTTGTGTGATGTTGCCAATCCTTATTATTCCTAGAATGTTACTTGAAGCGCACTCCGGCGCGTTCCCTCCAAGATATGAAACAAACAGCAAACAAAAAACTTGAAACAAGCAACAAAACAACTCTACTACCTAACTGCTATTATTACTATTATACACTAATTGCTATGATTACCTACTACTACTATCACTACTGTCTCGGGTATCGCTATTTCCGTTTATCCTTATATTGTTTCGGTTTTTACACACTCCGCGCGCGTATTAACAGAAATATACCGAATATTTTACCCTTTCTCTCGGAATGTTGGAGAAAGGCATTAAGAACGACGGGTGTCATCTTTATTGTTGAAGATGCATAATGTTACGTGAGAAAAAAAAACATGGAAGGATAAGTCCCTCGTTGCGCATTGTTACTAACCGAAATTATTCCACTCTCTCGACTTCTTTTGGCATAATGCTTTTTTGGCATAAATACTCTTAGACGTAGGAACACTGTAGCTTCTTCTTTTCATGTTAATTGTTCTTCTTCGTGTTATGCCACACAGCATTATGTCTTACGAGCCTGAAAGCACGTAATGGGATACGACGTTGTTCCGAATATAGATAAACGCCAAGAGGAATTCCTCCAAGAACAAGGGGATAGTGTGTTCAAACTGGCGAAAGTTAGTCCTAAATTCATACCCCACACTAAAAAAATCCATAGCAAAAAGAGCGAAAGTAGTCGAACAAACTCTAGGAGGGCCGTATTTTATTTGTATATATGATCGAGGGATAAACTAAGCTGATTGAATTGCAACACAAAGCTTGAAGATTGAAAATAACACGAAAATGAAATAAAAGTGAAAATATTAAAATATTTTGTAAGCAATTGTATGAGATAATGTGGCGAAACAAGGGGTAAAAGACGAGCGAATTTCCAATGATCAGCCACCAAACAAGCACTAGTAGAAAACGAAAAAGATACAAGACAAAATGGAGAAACAGCGTCGCGCATCATCCGTATTCCAGAGAAGTTTACATATATTGTACATATTATAGATGGCAAACAGACATAGCAGAACACACATAAATCAATATTTAAACAAAAATTATGAAGGAAACCGAAAACAGCAAACACAAATAGGGAATTACTGATAACAGCAAATAACTATGCAATCATCACCACAGACTAGAAGATATTAAACTCTCTGCGGCGAAGTTCGGAAAGCTTTCGCAACAGTGTGTGTCGTTTTCCGAGCAGATTGTTCACTGATGATTGTGTATTTTTTCAACTACAAAAAAGTTTAGTTGTGGAAGAAATACACATTCATCAGCAAAATGGCACACGCAAATTTCCCATCTATTCCGCTCCATCTAGAAACAGTTACACTGAATAACGCAATTACACTAGTGTTATCGAAACCCCAAATGCAAATTCATAAAACAAAAGAAATTGTTGTAAAATTCAACCGCAGGAATTACGTACGTGCGTGATAATCGTTCGTTTGCGCTATTTGCTTGCATGCTTGTATGAGTGAGTGCGCGCGTGTGATTGTATTTGTGTTTCGTCGATAGGCATCATGTTGTTTTTCCCAAGTGTAAGCTTTGTGAAACGATCAACCCCGCTCCCCACAAACACCACCACCACCACCACGAGTACGTTTTATCGCGCCCCCTCCGTCTTTGATTATTATTTATATAGGTACGTTGACGACGATCGATCGCGAACCGTTGCGCCTCATGTTTAAACTAGTTAGGACACCTTATTTTCCTGCGTTCTTGTCATCGTACAGATTTATTTTTATTTGTTTAGATTAGAGCTATTTTGTGAGATGAAAAGGAAACGAAAGGGGGGAAATACATAGGAACTAATCATTTTCCCTGCTGCGATCATCATCAATTGTGTACTAGTTGTTTATAATTATTTCATCAGAAAAAAAGTACGTGTGACGTGGAAGAAAGCAGTGAAGGTAAAAGATGACGAAAGACGTTTGACTCACAAAACAGTTATGTTGAGGGATGAAGAGAAAGAAAAAAGAAATATAAAAACGATTAAAAGCATAGGGAAATTCAGAAGCAGGAGAGAATACGCTAAATGAAATATAAATGCTAAGATGATAAAAGGAAAACATGAGAAACGAAAAACACATGAAAACAACACAGTAACAGAAAATATTATTAGAAATGTATTTTAGCATTTATAGCGAACAAGAAAAACAACTGAAAAACAGATTCAATAAAACTAGAAATCTACATCTCAAAAACATGTGGCAGTTTTTTTAATCCAAAAACATCATTCTACAATTCTACATGGAGAGAACGGTATGTCCACACACGAGTATTTCTCTTTACCACATCAAATCATGCAGCGTCTCCATCGAACGTTCGTACCAGTTTCACCGTTCGAGCCGAGACAAAAACCGGACGGTGTAGAGGTCTCCAGCTGTATATTTCAGGTGACAGCACCATATATCGATTATGTTCGCGTGCTTAAGTTTCATTAGAAATACCGTGGATACACTGTTATGGATAAACTTCTCAGTGCTCAGTGTTATTCCAATGCTAACTTGAGATGTTGTGTTGGTATCAGTCTACCACGAGTTTTTTTTCAACTTCTTTATGAACTTGCTCGGAGGTTTATTTCAAAATACGACAAATGTATCATCATACAAGAATTCTCTAGAACAGTGGTGATCAAAGTGCGGCCCTTGAAGCTCACAAATGCGGCCTGCAGAGTACTTTGGAAAAAAAAAGTTGATGACGAAATATTATTTTAATGCTCATAAGTCTCATAATTTTTCATGATTTGTATGTAAGTCTCATAATTTTCATGATTTCATGATTTGAAAAATAATAATCTGCCAGGCTCCTATTAATCTCTAAAGTAGATAACTTTATTTTCATCATTTTTTTTTTAATAGGTGGCCTAATCGAGATTTTATTACAACCATTTTTATGAATGATGTCCGAATGAATGACTGAATTATTTTTACTATTAGTGGGGAGTTATATGTTCAAACAAATACTTTGATAAATTTTGTTTGTAATACTAGATTAGCACTGAAGTTTGAAATATTAGTTTCTTCTGTAGTTCGATGCTGAATTTAGAAAATGTTTGGTAGATATCAGTCAAGTAGCGTTTTGTTAATTCATATGAATCAAATTCAATTCTCGATGTTCAACACGTGTTTTTGGTCAAACTTAGATCTTTGAGGTTAAATTCGATACTAAAACCTGCAAGAAATGCTTGTCAATTTTTTAAACATCTATGATTTTACTATTCTAAAACTGCTTTGGAAAATCCGCGTTTTACAAAAACCGCGTATAATAATCAGGACCACATCTAACGTGACTTGACTTTTTTTACGACGGTTTTTGAAATAACGTTGGTTTTTTTTTAAAATAACGTGTTTTTACGCGGTTTTTTTAGGCGGGACCATTACCGTCGTAAAAAAAAACTTCAGTGTATACCAAATGACATTATGCCAAATGGGGTAGAGCCATTATACCATCGAAAAGAGGTGCGACTATATATACACGCGAGTTGGCTACAGCTTTTATCGTGGTGGGCGGGCGATATGCAGATCAGCGTGATCGGTTGGTGGTCGATCGACGAGAGATTGATTTTGATAATTTGAGGGTCAGGGGCCGATTTTCCAACTTCAGCATAATCAACGTCAGGGATGCCAGATGATTTTTTGAAAAATCTATATCATTATTTTCGAAAATCTGAATCCAAACAATACAAACATTAGGAGAAAAATCTGTATCCCATACAAAAATGAAATAGCTCTTCTAGCTCAAAAATCTGTATTTCATATAAAACGAAATCTGTACGGATGCTCAAAAATCTGTATAATACAGATAAATCTGTATATATGGCATCCCTGATCAACGTACACGGTCCACACTCCGGTAGCACTGATGATGACAACGTCATTCTACGCGCAGCGTTTATGCGAGTACGGCCGATGCTCCTTCCAACACATCTTTCCACGGACGGAATCGCAAATCGACCACGGCACCTCCCCGAACATTGTCTACAACTTATCGTGGCACTAACATCGACTCTGACCTACTACCTGATGATGGTCAAACTGTGCCCATAACTCTCCGTCATTAAGGACAGACTTGTTAGAATCCCAATATGGCCGCCACAATGGCCGACTTTGGCTCCTACTCACGATTTTGAGGGCACAAATCTCTTCGTAAACAAAACCAGCGCACCTGAGCTTCTTATTCTAAGTTTATTACAAGTGAGCAAGAACAGAATAATAAAATGCATTGTTGTTTGAAGCTTGCTCTTGAGATTAGTGCGTCTGAAGTTTTGATGCACTCTTGAACCGGGATTTCAAGACGTTTGTCCTTAATGTACGGTGCCGGCGGCCGAGTGTACCGAGTGACAGAAGCAACGTTGCCAACGAGGGCGAGCTTGATGTGCTCCCTCTAGAGGACTGCTGGAGTATAGTAAAAGCAACCCAATCAACGACGCAGCCGTGAGCACCATCGAGCCGGCTTAGAATAGCACCTGTTCCGGGGGTAAAAGTCCACCAAACAGTTAACCCCAATCCAAGTTGTCAGGCGACCCGTGCTGAGGGATGAATGGTTGAGGGGGTTTAAAAGATGCTCGATCTTAAACGGAGCTCGTAGCGTGGGTAGATCACCCTTTTGGGTTGCGACGAAATATCTACCAAGCTGAACCCTAGTCCTTACTGCTTCCAACTATGGAACAGCATATCTTAGTAATTAAAGGAAAAACTTTGGACCTTTTTACATTTCACACTTTGTTAAAAGTGAAAGGTCTCGGTTTGTTTGTGGCCGAGAATGATCTCGAAACAAGGAAAACTGGATTAGTAGGTATTCCACGAACCAGATTTACGAGGAAAGATGCATTCAACGCCTTCAAATGAGTTTTTAGGCAAATATGCCCTTCTACAAAGTTGTCCCTAATAATAAGGCCCTCTTTAAAATGTGCATGAAAGCTTATTCAGAAAAATACCTCTAGATCGGTTAATTTTAAAGCTACATAAAAAGTGTCTTCAGCAAACTTGCTCAAAGTTGATAGACCTACAACTTTCTCGAAGAATGTATCTTCTAAAAAAGTTTGGTTTTCAATTTCTTTGAAAATATGAACCACCCTAATTTTCATGCACATTGGAAGGAGTGCCTTATTATTAGGGACAACTTTGTAGAAGGGCATATTTGCCTAAAAACTCATTTGAAGGCGTTGAATGCATCTTTCCTCATAAATCTGGTTCGTGGACCACGTCATTCCGTTCAAAAGATATTGACGATTTTCTAGAAAAAATAGGCACTTTTCAAGTATTTTTCACTTGAGTTACAAAAATGACACCTCTCTATTTCGTTGATATATTTTATAACAACATTTCTTCTTTTGAATGCGGGCAAAAGATATTTTTATGTTTGCCCCAACCCGTCATAGCACCTTTTCACAAAAACTATGATTTTTTTTAGAAAATGCCAGTAACTTTTGAACCAAAAGAGATAACGACAATCTCAGCGCACGAAACGACGCGTCTTCAGATGCTCTACAATTGTTTCTTGGGCGACTTTGATGAAAAATCGAAACTGAAAAAGTTAACGTCAGCAAACCGGTTTTTCTTGAACCACCCTAAGCTTAATCAGAAAAATACCTCTAGATCGGTTAATTTTAAAGCTACATTAAAAGTGTCTTCGGCAAACTTGCTCAGAATTGATAGATCTACAACTTTCCCGAAGAATGTATAGTTATTCTTGCAAATAAAAAAGTTTGCTTACCGATTTCTGAAAATATGGACCACCCTATTAGGGTGGTTCAAGAAAAACCGGTTTTCTGGCGTTAACTTTTTCAGTTTCGATTTTTCATGAAAGTCGCCCAAGAAACACTTGTAGAGCTTTGAAGACGCGTCGTTTCGTGCGCTGAGATGATCGTTATCTCTTTTGGTTCAATAGTTACAGGCGTTTTTCTTAGAAAATCATAGTTTTTTAAAAAGGTGTTATGACGGGTTGGGGCAAATATAAAAAATATCTTTTGCCCGCATTCGAAAGAAGAAATGTTGTTATAAAACATATAAAAAAATTAGAGTAACTCAAGTGAAAAATACTTGAAAAGTGCCTAATTTTTTCTAGAAAATCATCAATATCTATTGAACGGAATGACGTAGCAACATTCTCAGCGCACAAAAATGTGCGTTTTTTAAAGCTCTAAAAATGGTTATTAGACAACTTTGATGAGAAATTTGAAACAAAAAAGATACAGCGTTTAAACTGTTTTGACCAAATTTGGAGCATTTTCCCATAGTTTTCATAGGGTGACGCTAGAACAAAACGTTTTATTGCTTTATCTTTTTTGTTTCAAGTTTCTCGTCAAAGTCGCCTAAGAACCACTTTTAGAGCTTCCGAAAACGCGCATTTTCGTGCGCTGAGAATGTTGCTACGTTATTCCGTTCAAAAGATATTGATGATTTTCTAGAAAAAATAGGCTTTTTTCAAGTATGTTTTACTTGAGTTACAAAAATAACACCACTCTAATTTTTTGATATGTTTTATAACAACATTTCTTCATTTAAATGCGGGCAAAAGATATTTTTTTTTTGTTTGCCCCAACCCGTCATAACACCTTTTTAAAAACCTATGATTTTTTAAGAAAAACACCTGTAACTAATGAACCAAAAAAGATAACGACCATCTCAGCGCACGAAACGACGCGTCTTCAAATGCTCAACAAGTGTTTCTTGGGTGACTTTGATGAAAAATCGAAACTGAAAAAGTTAACGCCAGAAAACCGGTTTTTCTTGAACCACCCTAAGCTTTTTCAGAAAAATACCTCTAGATCGGTCAATTTTAAAGCTACATAAAAAGTGTCTTCAGCAAACTTGCTAAAATTTGATAGATCTACAACTTTCCCGAAGAATGTATATAGTTATTCTTGCAAATAAAAAAGTTTGGTTTTCAATTTCTTTGAAAATATGGACCACCCTAATTTTCATGCACTTTGGAAGGAGTGCCTTATTATTAGGAACAACTTTGTAGAAGACCATATTTGCCTAAAAACTCATTTGAAGGCGCTGAATGCATCTTTCTTCGTAAATCTGGTTCGTGGACCACTGTGCATTATAGGGTTCCGATGCATGGTCAATATCGGTATCATTTCTTGACTTTTTCGTTAAGGGATCCGATTTTGACTGGAAATGGAGCGTGCTAAAGCGGAACATTTCAATCAGAATCCTTCCTTGCAATTAAGTTGAAATGACTACTGCATAACAAAACCGAATGCGTTATTACTACTCAATAGTGATGAAGTAACACGACATGCACTATACAAAGGACACGGGATATTCCACAATAGATCAAATATTGGTCGCAGTGGTTGTGATCCGAACAGAGAGAAAAATGCCCTGAGTTCGAAAACGCGATGAAAAAAAAAATTACAGTAGAAGGGTATTTTTTCGACTTTCCATACAATGTTAATGATTTCAAATCGATTTTTGTTCTATTTTTAAGCAAAGTGCCAAAGTCGCTCACTTCATTCATCTCATTCTCCGTAATCAATGCTACGATTGAGCTGATTTTTTTACGGCTACATATGATATATCAAATAAACGTTTAGGAAGAATTTTTAAATTGTTTTTTTTTTTCTTACTGAAAAAAAAAACATTTCTCCATATAGGGTATGTGTGCCATCAGTAATCTCATGCTCCCATTTTCATCCTATTCGAAAACAAGCGGTTACGGCACCGATTGACTCCGTTCTTTTTGTTTACATGGGTGCTCACTTCTAATGAAAAATACAAAAATAAGAAACAATCCTTTGCGCTTCAATCCTTTGTTATTCGTGTGATGAAAATGGTAGCCACATGCTTAATAAGGTAACCAATGCCCTTTTTTTGAAAATTTTGCTAAAAATTAAGGAGATTGTCCCTTAAACTTGCTAATATCTAGATTTTCATCAATTTTACGTAAAACCTACATTCAGAAGATCGAAAGGTATTATATTCAGCTTTAAATTTAGGGAAAAATATATAAAATTTGTTGAACAAAACGCAAGATATTTGAAATTTAAGTTCCATATTTAAAAAAATGTAAAACTCAATATTAGCGTTAGCGTTAGCGTAGTTACGGTATACTTCGTAGATTGGATACTAACAACATTCATGTACCTTTTGCTAATCTTGCTCGGATTGCTTTTCGGAACAAGGCCGGGGAGTTAGCTTTGCTCCAATCTTATGAAAGATTATCCAAAAGCAAAAATGTCATAATTCCCGACCACGCCCATCTTTACCGTAACTTGGGATAGGGGAAGGAAATGTTGATGTAGCACTTATTTAAGAGGCCTCCGACTCAGTTGTGCTCATTCTGCGAATGGAGTGACGTGAGAAAAGTCGGAGTCGTATATCGAGGTGAGAAATCTCGACTCGAATGAGGTGACTCTCCATTTGATTTACACGGCGAGTCACTTCATTCGAGAGTGGATTCCTCATCTCGATATACGACTCCGACTTTTCTCACGTCACTCCATTCGCAGAATGAGCACAAGTGACACTCCCATAAGTACTACGGAGTGGGTGGTTGGGAGGTGTATTATGTAGGTCAAGGATTCGCTTGAAAAGCTGGCGAAGGACCCACGGCATTGATTAATATAATCTTTTGAAAGCCGGCAATCAAAAGAGATTTTTTTCTATTTATTGTTTAAATAGGCTCAGTGCACCAGTTATGGCAATAGTACCTCAAATTCGCCATAGTTGATTTTCAACCTTTAAAGATACAAATCAACAAGAAAAAAAATCGTGAACAACAGATCACGATCACAAAAGATGATTGCAATCATTGAAACTTCACAATTTGCTCAAATTATGGTAGAAATAAATAATTTTCCTTAACTTTTCGGCCTCCTTGCATCCTATTTCGCCATAGTGTACCAGTTATGGCAACTCCCATAAGGAATGCATGTAAATAGTGCGAAGTGGAACCCAAATTAACAAATGTGTCCATAACTGGTACAGGGTTCCTATCATAGGCACACGCCGTAATAAATACTAAAAGTAGTTTTGGCTCCGTTTCTATATTTTTCTTGTAAAGTATGAAAACTAATCAATCATTTGACTTATTGTTTACATTCGTCGGTCTTCTTCTTATTATTGTAGAAATAGTTTTTCTTAGGTAGTGCGATAACTGGTACAGGCACCCTAATTATGTTTCTGCTCAGTGAGAGGCCCAAGCAGAATCGATCCCTCCAGGGTCATCGGAACATTACAATAAATGTTTGAGACGCGTGAAAAAAAAAAAGAAAAAAAAGTTGGCGATCCGAGAAAAGAAAACCTCAATTTACATAAAAATAACGCGAAAACAACGAAAAAAAACATCTCAATTTATTAAAAAAAAAATCACGTAAAACGAGTTGAACGAAAATAAAATCAAAAGATATTTTTTCTATTTATTGTATAAATAACAATGTTTCAGCTCAGTGCGAGGCACAAGCAGAACCGATCCCTCCAGGGTCAGCGGAACTTTGCAATGAATGTTTAAAACGCGAGAAAAAAATGGCGACTCGAGAAATAACAAAAGAAAAGAAAAAAACATAAACTAAAAATCACGTTAAACAACAACAAAAAATATCTCAATTTATTAAACAAAAAACATACGCGATCTTATAAAAATAAAACAAGTATAAAAAAATAGGCGATCCGAAAAAAAATCTTTTTCTAAAAAAAACACATTTACACCCGCGACATTACAACACTCGGCTCGAAGAAAAACGTCGCGGACAACGTGGTCTACCCGCCAGCAAATGATATGGCGATCTTGACCCTTCAAAAAATAAAAAGGATATTTCGTCGTCTCGACCGCAGGGTTGCCCACTTGTACATCTGAAATAGGAAATAGTATTAAATGGTGATAGGCTCACAACAGTTACATAATTTTCGGTAATAAATCTCTCTAGATATAGACAAAAATTACCTGAATCCTCCTGAAACAAATGGTTTATAACCATGAAAAATATAATACACAAAAGTAGACCAAATTGTGATCTTGGAATTTTCCTGCATTTAAATTAACAAAGCTAAACAATTACAAGATCAAAATTTGTTATGGTAGATCTTACGCCGTAACGCACTATTATAAAGTGATCTACCCACGTCACGGGGCTTAAAAAAATGTAAAACTCAATATTGAGCTAAAACTCAAAAACTGTTCTACTTAAAAATTTTTGAAGTTTGGTTTCGAAATCAGCACTGAATTGTGCTTAAATTTTTTTTCTTGTTGACAGAAGTTCGCGACTTTCGTTTTATTTTGTAAACTAGTGTAATTTTCCAACTGTATAAAAATAACTTAAAATATTTTTTACTGATTACTATCATTAGCTTTATTTACCCGTAACGTGGGTAGATCACCTTATAATGGTGCGTTACGGCGTAAGATCTACCATAACCCATTTTGATTTCGTAATTTTCCAGCTTGGTTGATTTAAATGCAGGAAAATTATAAGATCAAAATTTGGTTTACTTTTCTGTGTTTTGTTTTATTTTTGTATGTTTTTTTTCACTACTAATATACCATTTATTTCAGTGATATTTACTTGATTATAACTTCAAATTTAATAAAATAACGATTTGTTTCACCGCTGTTTAGGTAAATAAAGTTGTAATTGTAATGTAGGTCAATTTGAAATTATATGTATCATAATAATAATTTTTATTGTTTCAGGTAAAATCAGCTAAGTAAATACATATATTTTAATTACATGCACTTGGGATATTGGGAGGGGTAGCCTAAGGAAGCTAAATGAACTGGTTTCTGGACAAATGTTCGTGGGGTGGCCAGACTTTGTCACGAGATAACAATCATCGTGTTGTCTTCCGAAGGTTGCCAGTAAATTTAGCTTACCCTGCTAAAACAAACCATCAGGTAGATCATTCCCTTCTGGCATGACTCTGCAGCCATAGGTAATCCGCTGATGGTGGGTACACAATCATCATCATCATCATTATCATTACTATCATTAGCTTTATTAGTGACTAATTGATTCGACTGTTTATTACGAGTTTTTTAATAATTAAAAGTTACTACTTTACATTATTAAAGAACTATTAAAAAACAGTCGAATCAATTAGTCACTAATAAAACTAATGTTCACTTGTTGTACGAACTATATGGGCTTGATTTCTATTGTAAAAAGTGACAATTAAACAATAGAAATACACTAGAACTGCAATGGCGCTGAAGTCACTTTTCTTATTTAAATTATTAAATAACATTAAATGTTATAACTGTCTATTTTTAAGTGTCTATCTTGTAGAGCATATTTTGTTTTGGTACACAACATTTATTTGACACTTCTAGTACCGCTACTGACGCTGTAAGGGCGTGGCAAACTAGATGTTAGTCACACGAACAGTCGCGACATTGGATTTCTGTGGCTAATTATTCTAATAATTAAACCGATCATATGTTAATAATATTTACCATGTATGAATTATATCTTTTTATCCGGGATCTTCTTCTCTTCTTCTTCTTCTTCTTGGCGTAACGTTCTCACTGGGACAAAGCCTGCTTTTCAGCTTAGTGTTCAATGAGCACTTCCACAGTTTTTAATTGAGAGCTTCCTCTGCCAATGACCATTTTGCATGTGTATATCGTGTGGCAGGCACAAAGATACTCTATGCCCAAGGAAGTCAAGTCAAGTTATCCGGGATCTCTATTTTTTAATATGCTTGTGTATAAATGTCTCAGCTCTTAAGGCTGATACAAAATATATTTTGACTTTTTGTCTCCCCCCCCCCCTTCAAAAAATGTTAGCTGGATTTTGCATAATGAGGGGGCAGATGACAAAATATTTATGATGATTAACCTGGGCTTGTTAGGGGAATATCTGTAAATAAAAAGAAAATCGGGTTAAGTACGGTTCCTTTATTGAGAGCTTCCTCTGCCAATGACCATTTTGCATGTGTATATCGTGTGGCAGGCACAAAGATACTCTATGCCCAAGGAAGTCAAGTCAAGTTATCCGGGATCTCTATTTTTTAATATGCTTGTGTATAAATGTCTCAGCTCTTAAGGCTGATACAAAATATATTTTGACTTTTTGTCTCCCCCCCCCCTTCAAAAAATGTTAGCTGGATTTTGCATAATGAGGGGGCAGATGACAAAATATTTATGATGATTAACCTGGGCTTGTTAGGGGAATATCTGTAAATAAAAAGAAAATCGGGTTAAGTACGGTTCCTTTGAATTCGAGTCAAGTACAAGACACTGAAGACGACCTTACAGTTGAGGTCGAAATACGTACCTGTCAAAGGATGCAAATTCTTAGTGGAATTCAAAGGAACCGTACTTAACCCGATTTTCTTTTTATTTAAAATATTTATCAAAATTTCGGGGTTTGGTGAAACTTCTTTAACAAATCCGATGAATTTTAAATATTTTTCAGATTAAATGCTTTATTAATTCTAAAGACAAGGTGTAAATAGTTGTCCGGTCTCAGCGAGAGTAACTCATATAATGAGTTTGTCGATAGTGGGATTCGACCCCAGGTCCTCGGTGTGACAGTCACGTGCTTTAACCACCTCACCCGGTCCGCTCCACTGGGCTAATGTGACCCATCCGTCTCAAAAGAATGAATCAAAACTCAGGGTGGCCACCGAACCGGGAAAAACGGGAAAACCGGAAATAAAACGGGAATTCGGAACGAGCGGGAAAAATGCGGGAAAAGTCGGGAATTTTGAATGATTACCGGGAAAATTGTTGTTTAGAGTAACTTGATGTGCATATTTGAATGTTTACAACTCATCGAAAATCTGCAAAATAAAAGCCAAACCAAAATACTCCTGGGATACTTCTACGAAATCCCAAGGAATACGCCTGTGCAATCACTTGGAATTTCCTTAAAACAGAACTTGGGATTCTTCAAGAAGTTTCTTCTAGAATTCCTCAAGGTTTTTGTACCGCTTGATTATCTCTTGGAATTCGATAAGATTTTTTCGAGGAAAAAATTTCTAACATCTGAGATTTTTTCAAAAGTTTATTTTTGGATTAACCCGTGTCCTTTCTTAAATTCATTCTAGTTTTTTTTAATAGATAAGAATATCATAACCACTAAACTGGGTTTTAATCAATACAACCTATTGCAATTTATTCAAGAGTTCCATTTAAGATTCATCAAGATTTTCCTTCCGCAATTGTAACACGAGTTGCTCCAATCTTCGAAATTTCCTACGGGAATTCTTCCCAGATTATTTTTTTTGAAATCCCTCCAGAAAATTTTTCCTTTTCTTCCTGGAGCTTCCTCTGGGGTTTCCATAGAATTTTCTTCTGGAATTCCTCCGAAAGCTTTTTTTAGAAATCAATCGGGAGTTCTTTCTGGGATTCTTTACAGAGTTTCTTCTGGTATTTCTCCAGGATATCATTCTGTTACTCATCCATCTCCACGAGTTCTTTGCACGATTTCTGCAAGAGTGCCTTCTGAAACTTTGATTTTTAAAACTTCCAAGAGGTTTTGCTGAATTTTATCTTTATTTTATATTTGCTTTTGGAATTTCTCCAGTGTTTCTTACTGCGTGTCCGTTTGTTCAAAGAAACCTCCAGGAGTTGCTTATGAAAGTTGCTTTTGGAGTTGCTCCAGGAGTTGCTTTTGGGCATCCTTCAGAAGCCTCCTCTGCAAATCACCCAGGAGTTCCTTCTGGATGATCTCCGAAAATTTCTTACAAAAACTTTACGATAGCTATTTCTGGAAATACTCCAGAATCCTGAAAATCAAACTACTGCGGGAGTTTTGTAATCGAGAACTCTTCCAAGAGTTCCCTGGTAAATCTTCTAGACATGTGGGAGATTCTTTTGGGAATCCTTCAGGAGTTCCAGGAGAAATCCCTAGATCGAATTCATGATCCCAGACCAAAAGTTCTATTCCCTAATTGCCAACAGACTGACTAAAATCCTAAATTCCCTAAAGGAACCTCTTCCAGAATAAATCCATCACCCTCGAGCGATCGCGCTGTTGTGTTTTGTACAACACGTTGAAAAAATCTCGCTTTTTGTGTTCAGTATTAGCGTGGTGCTGGCGGTGGTGGCCAACCGCGCTAGTTATGGACGGTTAAGGAATCTAGAGGAATCCACAAAAGATATACAAGGTGGAATCGCTAACAGAAGTTACTGAAGAAATCCAAGATAATATTTTTGGAGTAATCGAAAGATGAAATCTCGGACAAAACTTTGTAAGAATTTCCAGATGTAAGTTTTCGGGGGAATATTCAGTTGGAAATCAGGAATCCCCGGAAACAACACCAATGAAGCTGCGTTGCGAAGGTGCCGACCTACGCTAATGAATAAAACTAAAAAATAAATGTTTCGATTATCCTCCATGTCTCGAATAATCGAGTGCGACCTTTGCTGATTTTATATGCACATCTTACCTATTATAGATCTGTCATAGTTAGCCACCACATCTTTTTTTTTAGTACAAGAAAATAAGTAAAGTAATGAGTGAGGGAAAGCTTGAATTATGCACTATATGAAGCTGAATAAAAAAATATGTTGTAAGTAATTGTGTAGCATACGCCTTTTATGTCATCATTGGTAGTTACTTCCATTTTTTCCATAGATGTATTACGTCAAAAATAATATTAAACTATAAATATCTAGTACATAGTATTCACAGGATAGCAAGTGCATTTTAACATGGTACTTATCATCCATATGATACGAAAATTGGGCGTTACCAACTAAAAAATGTGCATTTTAAAAACCGGGAAAATTTCAGAAATCGTACCGGGAAAAAGACGGGAATTTCAAAACTGATATTTAGTGGCCACCATGAACTTAACTAGATTCAAATAAAAATGTTTTTAATTATATCACCGAAAATGAAAGATTACGCAACTACTTTTCTTTCGTATTGTAATTTAATTGTTGTACTTTACTACTAGTCTTTATTGTTCGAGTGGTAGGTACAGAATGAATAGTGTTCACAGGTATCGGTACTTATATAGTGTCAAGTTGTTAGGTTGATTGGTGGTTGCTACGGTTGTCAAGCTATGAGCGATGATTGCTTGGACAACAACTGATCGATGGTTGGCTACTATGTTAGTCTCCAACATTCCTCCCTTCTTATTTCCAGAATACTAGGAAAGGTTCCAGTCTAGATGGCATCTGGATCATTCGCCTGGGCCGACTCGTAGAGGCTTCCTCATCAGGTTGTGAATGCTGAATTGATTCCGGCAGGCTTACTTCGATTTCTGGTAGTGCTTCGTCATCATCAGTGGCATCCACGGTGGCATCAATGGAAACTTCTTGGTCTGGTGCTGGTTCTGGAGGAGCAACGGTAGTGACTTCATTTTGTTGGAAATTATCCTGCAGTCCAAACTCGTCCACGAATATGTTGAGGGAAGATTTCTCCGTTGGTTCCTTTGTTGGTTGTCGGTCGTCAAAGCGAAGCTTGATTTGGTTGGCATGTGAACGGATCAACTTCCGTCGGCCATGCCATTCGTCCAATAGAACGTTGAAGTTTACTTGCCCAATGACTTCAATAATGACTCCGGGAGCCCATTTCCATTTTGAATTGGATTGGTAGACCTTGGCATAAACTGCATCACCAGCTTGTAGATTCCTAGGCAGTGTACGCAGAATATGGCACCGCAAGCGAAAAATAGGCAACAAAGAAGGCACGGCAACAACGCTTTGTTTTTTTCGTTAGCAGATAATGACAAAATCGCTCCCGAGTTTGTTCACAACAAAAACGGTAGGAATATTTGTCTCGTTGTATTCACATCGTGATTTTCGCATTGTTTTACAACTGAAACTCGACTCTGAGGATGGCAAGAGTCTTAATTCGTCCAAATGCTCATGAATTCGATGATGTGAGTCGGTAATTTCAGCAGAAAAGCCGAAATATCGGCACACGCACGGCAAGTGATATTTGTTTTATTGCTCTCATCGCATGACATGCGTTTGTTGCGGAGCGCCTTTGTTACCGACATGCACCGCTTAGGACAAAGCGTTTGTTTTTCGGCGTGATCCGTTTTTCGTACCCTGTTCCTAGGTACTACGCCATGTTTCCGGTTGAACTGGTCATTTTGTCGTTGATTGATGATTGGGGTCATCGGCTGTCGTGGTTGGAGTAGACTCAGGACTGTCCGCATGTTCCTTCCGATCATCAGCTGAGATGGAGTTTTTCCATTCAGGGTACGACTTGGGGTTGTTGTGTAGGCTTGAAGGAAGATTTGCAGTGATTCGGAGATCTTTTCCCCCTCGTTAATCTTGAGCAACGCCGTCTTCAAGGTTTCTACAAAGCGTTCCGCCTGGCCGTTCGACTGCGGATGATACGGAGAGATTCTCAAATGTTGGATTCCGTTCTTTTTGCAGAATTCCGCGAACTGCGCCGATGTAAATTGTGTGCCGTTGTCGGATACGATGGTGATTGGAACTCCAAAGCGAGCAAACACTTCGTCCAGGAAATTGATGACTGCTGCTGTGGTCGGTGAGCGTACAATGCTGATTTCCGGCCACTTGGAAAAGGCGTCGATTACCACTGGAAAATGCAGGCCGTTGACTGGACCAGCAAAATCTATGTGGATGCGTTCCCAAGGAGATTGTGCGAGCGGCCATGATTGAAGAGGAACTTTCAGAAGTGTCTTCGAATGAGTAGCGCATTTGTCGCACTGCTTGACGTAATCGGAAATGCTGTCGTCGATCTTGGGCCAGTAGACGTGACTTCTAGCGAGAGCTTTCATCCTTTCCATCCCTGGATGTCCTCTATGGAGCTGCTTCAGAATCCGTTTTCGCAATGTTTCAGGAATCACCAATCGGTTTCCAAGCATAACACATCCCTTTACCAATTCCAGGGCGTCCTGATGGGTGTGGAACGGTCGAACATCGGGGTTTGTAATGTCCTTGATGTGAGTAGGCCATCCATTTTCGATGTACTTGACAACTTGCTGGAGAACGGAGCATTTCGTTGTAGTGCTACGTACCATGTCAAACGTCACAGGAAGTAATCCGACTGCTTCTTGAAGAGGTACTTCAATGTCATCTTCCAGTTGGATTGAAGCGATGATGAAATCTTCCTCCGGTCTTGAATGGCCGCTGATGAGACGGGAAAGAACATCGGCATTTCCGAACTGGGTGGTGGATACATACTGGATGTCGAAATCGATACACAGAAGCGTCAGTGCCCAGCGTTGTAAGCGATTGGCGGTGTGGATTGGAATCCCCTTTTTCGATCCAAATATCCTCAAGAGCGGCTGATGATCCATTTGTAGCGTAAGCTTGCGTCCAAGTAGCATCCGGTGGAACTTCGTTACAGCGAATACCAGGGCTAGACCTTCCTTTTCCACCTGTCCGTAACGTTTTTCAGCATCGGTGAGGGAACGGGATGCATGTGCCACCGCTTTGAGAGCGCCGTTGGGAAACTTGTGCATGATGCAGGCTCCAATTCCTGACTGGGATGCGTCTGCTGCTACGATGATGTCCAGAGTCGGGTCGTAATGCGTTAGGAGAAGATCTGACTGGAGCACTTCTTTGAACTTCTGGAAAGACTTCTGGCAGTCGTTGTTCCAAACGAACTTGGCATCCTTCTTGAGAAGCGCGTCGAGTGGTCTTCGTAGCTGGTGCATTTCTGATACGAACTTGCCATAGAAATTCACCGCACCAAGGAACGATCGTAGACTGGAAATGTCACTGGGAGCAGGCATCTTGACAAGGGCTTCGATTTTGGCAGGATCCGGTCGTAGTCCAGATTCGTCAACGATGTGTGCAAGATACTTGATTTGAAGCTGTAGCAGGTTGCACTTTTCTTCACGGAGGATGAAGCCATACTCTTGCAGTCGTTGAAAAAGAGCGGTGAGGATTTCACGATGCTCCTTCTCGGTTTTGCTGAATACCATCAGGTCATCCAGGAACGATTCGACACCTTGAGGATCTGCGATCATCGTGTTCATCAGCTGCTGGAATGCTCCTGGAGCCGACTTTACCCCAGGTGCTAGCCGGTTGAAACGAAATAGTCCACGGTGTGTGTTGATGGTCAGCAAGTTTTTCGAGTCGTCATCCACTTCTACTTGCAGATAGGCATCACTAAGGTCGATTATGCTGAAATACTTGCATCCGTTTAGCTTGCTAAAGATGTCGTCGGGAACTGGCAGCGGGTAGTTGTTCGACTCCAGGGCGGCGTTCAGACCGGTTGAATAATCGGCACAGATCCGAATCTTTCCTCCTGGTTTCTTGACCACTACGATTGGTGCAGCCCACTGGGAAAAGTCAACCGGGGTGATGATACCCAGTTGTTGAAGACGGTCCAGTTCTGCATCGACTTTCTCCACGGATGTGAATGGTACAGGCCGTTTCGGTTTGTAGACTGGCATAGCTTCGGGTTTCAGGAACAGGCGTACCTTGGTTTTTGTGCAGTGTCCTAAACCTTGCCGGAAAACGTCTGGGAATCTTGCCTTGTAGTGCTGGATTGCGTTGGGTTGATCGGCGTGAACTTGATTGCAGATCGCCGACAATGGCTTGTCCCATAGTCCAAACAAGTCGATCCATTCCAGGCCAAACAGGTTGAGATTGTTGCTGGCCACGTAAAGTTTTCCTGGTTTGGTGACACCTCCAAGTGTGATTGCGCTTTGAAGTTCACCAAGAAGCTGAAGAGGCTTGCCAGACGCTGTTGTTGCTGCTCTTATTGTGGGAAGTAGTTGAGGGGATCCAAGACATTTGTTCCAGATTTTCCGAGAGATGATGGTGATGTCCGAAGCCGTGTCAAACTGCAGCGTCACTTCAGATCCATCGATATTCACGGTTAGGAACTTCCGCCGGGACTCACTACTAACCTGGCTGATCGCGAAAACACCGTTGACCTTCGACTTCTTCTTCTTGGTAGGTGTCTTCGCTGAGTAACAGCCGCAGTAGCCCTCTTTATGTCCGGTTTGCTTGCAGTCCTTACAAACGTGGTTGGAGAACGAACAATCGCGAACGAAGTGCATGCCGCCGCACTGCCAACAGGGTGTCTTCGGGGTGCTTGATTTGCCACTAGGTTTGGTTTTCGGCCCAGATGGGTTCGATTGAGGCTTCTTCTGTTTGACTGCGCAGACGGAGCTGATCGAAGTATGCTTCTGTTGAGCGAAGTCCGCAAATGAAAACCAAGCTCTTGAACTGGTCTGGAGTTAGCTTGTTCAGTTCAAAATCTTCACAGGCCTTGTTAACTTTTCCCGCGTAAGTCACATAATCGTCCGCATCGTTCTTCGTCAGTTTGCTGAAGAGCGAAATCCGGATGCTGAACAATTCCTTGAGTTTCTTGACAGTTTCCTCGAAGGTGAACTCACGGGGATGTTTCGGAAGCACGAAATTGACGTAACGGTCGAAAACGTTGACACTGAGGCTTCTCAGGAGTAAACGTACCTTCGCTGCATCGTCCAATTTCGCACCGTCTTTCAGGAAGAGATCCTCGTACTTGCGATACCACCAGTCGAAAACTTGGCCATTGTCCGGGTCGTAGGAGAACTCGTGGATGTTCGATGCCAGAGATTCAATAATGAATTCCGGGTTGCTTGAAGATCGGCCGGATCCGGAGCCTTCTTGAATGCCGAATTGCTCCAGCAAGACCATCAACCGCGCGTTTTGCTCTGCCATCTGCTGGTTCTGCCGGACAATTTGCTGCATCAGAGTTTCGCTGTCTCCGCCAGGTGGTGCCATGGTTCTTCCTCTTGAGCGTTGAATTCTTGATTACCTCGTCGCCAACTGTTGTACTTTACTACTAGTCTTTATTGTTCGAGTGGTAGGTACAGAATGAATAGTGTTCACAGGTATCGGTACTTATATAGTGTCAAGTTGTTAGGTTGATTGGTGGTTGCTACGGTTGTCAAGCTATGAGCGATGATTGCTTGGACAACAACTGATCGATGGTTGGCTACTATGTTAGTCTCCAACATTAATATTCAAAAATGTTCTGTAAAAATTACTACCATGTAATCAATAATGCTTCAGAACTACTTCTCGATGTTCAACCTATTATCAAATTTCAGAGCTCATATTATTGATCACCCTAAAAATTTTGCAGCTAGATTTTGGATTTTGAAGGAAAATATGAAAAATATTTATCAGAAAGCGCGTCTTGAATTTTTTTTTAACAAATCCAATGAGTTTTTGATGTTTTTCAGATTAAATGCTTCATTATTTTATCTCCCCTCCTCGACTAGTCAGAGTGGTGGGTCAACAAGTGAAATGAAATTTTTTAACAACCTTGTTGCATAAACGGATTTTCGAAACTATCTGCTTTGCTACTGCTTTCGAATTGATTTATGAACTAACAACCATATCCACGAAGCACTACAACGTTATTACAAAGCTTCATGATGCAAGGATAAAGAAGAGAGGGGTGCAACGGTAAACAGATAGTAAAAGAAATGAAACATTGACCATGTCCTTCGAAACTGCATCCAGGCGAATAAATAAGAAACACCCAAGCTCAAGATTCCCAGCTGCTGATAGTGGGCGGCAGGTACTTCTTTGATGGGTTGTGTCCCAGAAATAATGCAAGATTCTCTAATGTGAGAGTTTAGCGAGATTTTGCGGTGTGCATGGTGGCAGCAACAGCTGAAGCCGGAGACTTTATCGCGTTGGAGAAACTCTTCTGTGTTGTGTCTTCAGTACAATAGGGAGCATCCGTGAAATATGTCACATGAAAAAATGGGGATTATGAATCTCTTTCCTCATCTGCCTAATACATTGGCTGGTACACATTTGAGAAGCCCCTTTTACACCTGAAAGCGTGACGCACTCAACGGAATGCCCCCTACATAAGGTACGTGTGATTCTCTGGTGTTGCTCTTGGCAGTCTGGAACACTGCGGTGTGCTGCTGGTATTTCACTGTCGCTTCGGTCGGACGAGCACGGTCCCCAGAAACGAGACACCACCGCCAGCCACCGAGTGGTTGCACCAACGGAAATGGAATTCAAATACTCGTTACCGACGACGGTAAAATGTCTGCCGGCTATTGGCGGCGAAGTTGAAGAAGATGACTGATGTGGTTCGTATTCAGTTGAAGAAATTGGTTACAGAAACTGAGTTGATTATATTTTTAGAAGCTTAAAGTTTTAAAAATCTTAAAGAGTTCCAAATTTTGAGTCCAAGCTAGTCATTTTGATTTGCAGTGATTGTATTTTAATTTTACATAATTCAGTAACAAAGCAACAAATTTTCCTCTGATCTGCAAGAGTTGTGAATCAGAACTTGAAAAGAGTTAGATTCGTGTTGATCAAAATAGGGACACCGCACTGCATATCACCCTCAACTCAACACCTGTCCGTGTGTACATTCTTCAGCTAAAACAAATATGTAGAAAACGGATAAAACTTTCAATGGAAATATTTCATTCAAAGCAGCACATTGTGAGCGCGACATAAAATGCCTCACCTATAGCTGTCACATCCCATCCTACCCCATCTTCCACCACCCACACAACTCGAGATCACATTTATTGCTCAGAGACTGCATTCGAGACTTTCGCTTCATTGAAGTGAAAATGTCAAACCGAATGCGATTCCCACCCCACACCGTTCTTGTCTCATCGCTTCATGAGGGAGCCAGCCTGCTGAACTGAAAGGTAGGTAAATTCACTCTCATGACTTTCGTCCTCTTTTCCGCCAGGACACCATCATCAGTCCAACTCATCATCGCCACCGCCGGTTCTACGGAATCCGACTAGTGAGGTAGACTGATATTGAATCAAATTCGAATACTTAATTATATTCTTTTCGGTACGGAGCGCAAAAAAAAATTAAATGTTTCCAATTTCCATACAAGACTCAACTTTAGCTTTCAAGAACTCTTATGTTTCCCAACAAAACTACAATTGTTGTTTCTCATTTGGAAGAACTACTCTTGAACTTATGATTTATATCTTTGACTACCTTGATAAATTGGAAATAGAAAATATGCGACAGATAAAACTTTTTCAAGTTTTATTACGGATTTTGTCCACTTGTTGTTAAACTTGTTATAGTAAATCTCACATGCAAAATAAATAAAAGTTTATTTGCACACATGCAAGTTTACATAATGGGTCAATTAATAAAACATTTTACATTACATAAAGCAAACACTAAACAGATAAAAAGAAACCCAGATTAATCCACCTAGGCGATAGTGCCTTTGGTGGAAATGGTGTGGTTTGGTGAGATTACTTTGGTTACGATTCTATTCTCTTGCATATGAGGACTTTGACTATTTCTTCACTTTTAATCTTACCCAACGTTTACCAAGCTATCAAAAAAGGCACGATTTGATTTATCGTTTGTAAACATTGGGTTTGTTCACTTTCATAATTCCACTATTTGATGTGCCGCATGCATAAGTTTGGTTCAATTTAACCTTTGACCATTTCCGGCGGATACCTGGAACCGATTCTATGACACTACTGGTTGTCCCAAATATTGTTTGTGGCTATTTCCTTATCAACTGGTTATCAGGTTGCCTAAAAAGCCGCGAATCGATGTGTTCCATGGGGAGCATCCATTAAGTATGTCACGCTGAAATACTGAATTTTCGAAGCTCCCCTTCCCCTCTTCGTACCGGTTTTTCCTATGGATTATTGCACGAATACTGGCCTGCTTACTCTCACACAAAATTTGACGTTTAAGCGGGGCCAGCACAAATTTGTGCAGTGAACCATACTTAATACATTGCTTGTTACTTTTTAACAACCCCCTCTCCCCCTAGGATCGTGACGTACTTAATGGATGGCCTCAAGCATGATTTTGGTTTACTTCTATATTTTACCATTTCCAGCGGGGCACTCGTTCTTCAACACTACCGGTTCTCCCAAGTGTGCGTCTGAGACTTTTTGCTGACAAACTGTTAATTAGGTTATTGAAAAAGCCGTGATTTGTATTTTCACCACTTTCGTATTTTACCACTTATGCCGAGACACCCAAAATTAGTTCCCGGTCAGGACCTCTTGTTCTTCTTCTTCTTCTTCTTATTTATGCATCTTCGTTCCCACTGGAACTTGGCCGGCCTCTCTTCAACTTGTTCTTTGAAGCACGTTCACAGTTATTAATTGCTGGGTTTTCTTTACCTGCCATTGCATGAATTAGTATATTGTGAGGCTAGTACAATGATACACTATACCCAGGGAGCAGAGTTGATGTACACGTGCTATAGTCACATGTACGGGAGCCACATTGCAAGCAAGCTCCCAGGAGCACAGTACATTTAGAGACTGAAAGTTGTGCGTCTCAATTTTCTCAAGATGTGTCTCATGAACTTCGTCTCATGCGCTGATTAAATTTGAAAATTTCACAACAAAAACTTCCTAAACGGACGAGAATTGACCTTAACATTTGGATTGAGAGTCCCTAGTTGTATGTCATAGACCAACCAGACACTTGTGTTGTGTACGGAAAAAGTTGTTGAGGTTCTTCGTTACCAAGAAGTTGTTTTTCACCTTAGATACCAACAGCTCACGCAGCACATGAGACGAGCTCCCCAGGAGCTATTTGCCTAGCTCGCACCCACCAGATTTTCGTGAGCCTCCTAACAGCGCAACACACTGCGATTTTGAAGAGCTGGGAGACAATTTGGTAGGAGGGTTGCTGTCACATTTATGTATACATGAGCAATGGGAAACTCTGCCAGGAAGTCGAGAAAATTTGCTCGACCGGAATCGAACCCGCCGTCTCCGGATTGGCGATCCATAGCCTTAACCACTAGACTAACTGGAGACCTCGGACAGGACCTGTTGCCCCAAATTTGGTCTGAGACTATTTTCTTGCTAACTGTTCATCAGGTTATCAAAAAAGCCGCTGTTTGATGTGTCGCATGCATGAGTTTGGTTCACTTCCGGTGGGACATCCGGAACCGGTTCCGGAACACTACCGGTTCAGATATGGTCGGAGAGTAGTTCCCTGCTAACCTTTCATTAGGTTATCGAAAAAGCCGCGTTCTGATGTGTCGTATGCGGTCTGTGGTAATGTGGTCTGAGCCAACTTCTTTAACCCTCAAAGGGATACCTTCATGGCCTCAGTTTCGTCACCTCGCTGAGTATGTTCCATCAAAGACGAGCTCTGAATGGCGCCTGGGGTCCAATGGACCCCAGGTATCCCTTTTAGGGTTAATCACCGGCCATCAGGTTATTGGAAAAGCCGCGATTTGATGTGTCGCATGCATGGGTTTGTTTCACTTTTATATTTTATCCTCGGGACCCCCCGGAACCAGTTCCGGACACTACCGGTTCAGATATGGTCTGATACTGTTTTCCTGCTAACCGTTCATCAGGTTATCGGAAATGCCGCGGTTTGATGTGTCGCATGCATGGGTTTGGTTCTCTTGTATATTTGACCACTTCCGGCGGGACATCCGGAGCCGGTTCCTTAACACTACCGGTTCAGATATGGTCTGATACTTGGTCTGATACTATTTCCCTGCTAACCGTTCATCAGGATACCGAAAATGCCGCTGTTTGATGTGTCACATGAATGAGTTATGTTCAATTTTATATTTGGCCACTTCCGGCAGGACTCCCAGAACCGGTTCCGGAACAATACCGGTTCAGATATGGTCTGAGACTATTTTCCTGCTTACCGTTCATCAAGTTTTCGAAAATGCCGCGGTTTGATGTGTCGCATGCATGGGTTTGTAGCGTTTTCATATCTGGCCCCTTCCTGGGGTACTGATCCGGAACACCTAAATGGCCATAACTCCGGAACGGCTGTACCGATCCGAACCATTTTCAATAGGAAATAATGGGACTATATGCCGCGTCGAATGAACCATCGGTCATTAAAATCGGTTAAGGTTTACTGCAAAAAAGTGATGTGGGTTTTTTGTACACACACAAACACACATACGCACACACGCACACACATACACACACATACATACACACACATACACACACACACACACACACACACACACACACACACACACACACACACACACACACACACACACACACACACACACACACACACACACACACACACACACACACACACACACACACAGACATCACCTCAATTCGTCGAGCTGAGTTGATTGGTATATGTGACTCGATCCTCCGGACCTTCTATCAAAAAGTCATTTTTGGAGTGAACATATAGCCTTTCCAGTACACTTAGTGTACGAGAAAGGCAAAAATATATAACTTAATCATTTTATGCAATTCAGTATCATAGTTTCTACCCAAGTAACAATTTTAATTTTATCAAAGTTTTTTAGCGATTCAAAAATCCTAAACATAAAACCATTGATGCCGACTTGAAAATGCTCTCGAGTTCTTGTATGCCTCAATAAGCCCACGTTCTGGCTAGTTGGCCCAGTCTTATTAGGGTCAACAGGACTTCGTATGCAAGCCGGCTAAGGATTTCGGGTTGTATCATAGTTTTATCTATCTTCTAAATAAAACCATCTTCTGACTTGTCAAATAGTTATTTTGATTATATTTCACTCTCAATGTTCGATCGTAAGAATAAATTATGCTTGGTTGTTTATCCAGCCATCAATTGGAAAGATGCAGATACGGAATTCAGATTTGTTTTCCTATTTTATACGTGTCAGGAGACATGCCACGGAAAATCTGTGGTGAATGTGACTGTGATAATGACAAAAACTAAGTGCGCCACACAAACTATGCATAATTTGGAAGTTAAATGCATTTAATTTTCTCGGCGAAATTGGGTGCAAAAAAGGTTTTTTCAACACAGCGGAGTTTAAAAGACATTACGTAATTTTTCTGACAAAATAAAATGACGGAAACGTGTTGAATGGTTTAATTTGATCTTAAGCTGTACGTGAAATCATAAAATTGAGTAATAATTTATCCGTATTTACATGAATTATCCCGGCTAGGCGACATATTTTTCTGATAAAACTCTGTGTTCCTGATGATTCCTCCAATAGGGCTAACCCTCCTGAGGTAGTCATAACTGAGCTCATGATAGAACTAGCGGTTTTATCACAGCATGTTTTTGGTTTATGTTACGGCCACGAAATCTTTTGTTGGTTTTATGCATTGCCTCACAGTTTTGTGTATTTGTTTACAAAAAAAATCTCTCCGACAACAACCGCAAATGCAAGTTTTATTGAAATGGTATATAATAAGTGGTAAAACCAATTCATGTCCACTTGCAAGTCTTTAATTGAAGATGTTTATAGCAGAAGTTATATGATAGTTTTATGGAACGCCAAAGGCTCAAAGTAAAAAACTACCACATAAAACTAATTTAGAACAATTAGCTTTCTGACATGCTCGTATAAAACCAGGATAAAACATGAATAAACCTTCAAGGCATGCTGATTGTTACTTGGGATATTTTATATTACTCATTTCAGTATCATAATGACCTATTTTTCCGTGCCGGTTCATTATGCAACTAAAATGAGTTGCATAATGAAAAAATTACATAATGTTCATAATGCAACCCGTTTGAGTTGCATTATGAACATAGTAGGGCCTTGTATCATTTGGGCAGGTGTACCTATTTTGGACACTTGCTGCTATAACTAAGTCAATTTCAAACCGATTTATTTGAGTTTTTGTATAGAGCATAGGTTCCCAAACTTTCAGATGCGTGACCCCCTTTTGCCTGGAGACGTACTTTTCGCGACCCCCCATAGAAATTCCCTCATTTGCTGTCTGTTACAGTAGCATATTCGACTGTCCCTCGCGACCCCCTAGATCAGTGGTGCTCATCCTGCGGCCCGCGAGCCGCATGCGGCCCTCCAAGCCTTAAGATGTGGCCCGCGGAGTACTTTAAGACGAATCGAAATTTTTGAACGACTATTTGAAATAACTCGTTAAATTTATTAAGAAATCAAACCAAAAAAAAAAATGGCTGATCAATTTTCACAGTGTTTAACGCGAATTAAATGATAAATAAACCAAAAGAACAATCCGGTCTGGTAAGATTTGAAATCGAAACTCCGAAATATTTCGGCATTTCAGCTAAGTCTCGAAGCCAGCTTATAGTTATTTATAAGTGGTACGAATCAAAAGATAGTTCGTTAAAAATGTAATCTTGAATCATTTAAAAATCGGTTGCATTTTCAAAGCGCAGTCAAATGCGCTGAGCAAATATTTCACATTTCGCCTTCCGAAGAACATAAAAACACAAAGCACGAAGTTTTTGACAAAATTCTCAACAAATCTCAACTTGGCTGCCAATATTGTTTAATTTTCACTGTTTATTTAAATTTCTATTATAAGACTCACACATTTTACGAAACAAAACTTACGAATCAAATTTGAATTGTCCAAGTGAAATTCCTAAACGAACTTAATGAAAAAAATCTCAGGCGAGATTCATAAAGCGTCTCCTGTGTCCTTTTGGGGAACTTTTGGATTGATTTTTGGAGAATCTCCAGGAAACATTATTGGAGAAAAGTTTTAAGGAACTCCTAGCGAAATATATGGAGAAACTCAAATCATCCTGGAGAAAATAAACCTGAAGAAACTCAATGAGAAAGTTGTGGCGATACTGCATGGAAATAATAGGAGCATCTCCTAGAAAAACGTTCTGGTGCCACCGTCTTCAACCAGAGATTGCACAGACTGAGCAATCTCTAACATTAGGCGATGGACATCACACGAAACGCCCAATGATCCAGTGGGGAATATTTCGCTTGACGAAATTTTTGCACCGACTGGAGCGGGAATCAAACGCACACTCCAACAAACATCAAGCTCAATTAGAAACAATGATTAAAACTTGGAGTTATCTATTTTGTGCCTCTTTGAGAAAGACTTTAAAATGAAGCCACTCAAATAGTTTTCTTACTGTATTTTTTTTGTTGAAAAATAATAAATAATAACTTGTTTGTATTTTATATAGAGCTATAAAATAATTGTTATTCATAAAGTTATTATTTATATTTAAGGCAATGTTTACGAAGAAAAAATAAAACATTATAAAAAAAAATTTTAAATTAACTTTTCCGTTTATTTTAGAAATATATATAAAAAAATTTTTTTTCGGATGTCCACGTGGACATAATGGGAGGAGGGGTAGGTGTCAATGAAAAGTCCACGCTTGTCCACGGGGAGGGGGTAAAAAATCATGAATTTTCTATCCACGTGGTATATGGATGGATATTTACTTGTTCTCATATTTGCGTTTGTTTGTTCACGTTTGTCGGAATGGTTTTTTTTCGCGTGTATAGTGTCTGTAGGGACCAGGGGGTCATAGCCCCGGGCACCCACATTTTTGGGGGGGGGGGGGGGGTCAACTTATCGAATAAAAATGTGAAAGCAAGTGAAAATATAAGTAGCGGAAGAAGAATTTCTTGATTTGGTTTTACCATAAGAGCTTCTGCCTACTGGCAAGACGTTTATGATAGCAGCATGTAGTTCTAAATTGGACATACCGGAGCTAGTTGTTTAGCTACCGTAATTTGGGGGGTAGTTGATCAGCGAGGTGAAGTTGATCATAACGGGATCCACGTCCTTCAACCGCTGAGGACGCTGCAATTATGTTTCAATGGAAGAAGATTTGACGTAAATTAATTGTGTGAATATATATGAATTATGAACAAATAGAGATTTGAATTATGAAAAGAAATCCACGTACTCCGATGAGACTCGAACTCACGACTCCCAATTCGCTAGACAAGCGCTTCTATTTCTTCAAGCTATGGAGTCACTCGACTATCTCCGTCGCCAGTAGGCCTGGAACTGAACTCGATTCGCACATGGTTATCTTCTTTTCACAATCCAAACCTCCTTCGGTGAGATAACCATGTGCGACTGAAGAATCGTGTTCAATTCTAGACCTACTGGCGACGGAGATAGTCGAGTGACTCCGTAGCTTGAAGGAATAGAAGCGCCGTCTAGCGAATTGGGAGTCGTGAGTTCGAGTCTCATCGGAGTACGTGGATTTCTTTTCATAATTCAAATCTCAATTTGTTCATCGAGCACACACAGATCGAAAAAAGAGTGTAAATTTCTGTTACATATAATGCACATGTTTGGAGCGTGGGATATCACAGAAGTTTACATGACATATGATGTAAAACTCATGAAATATCATGTAAACTTCTATTATACGTCATGTAATTCAGCATGACTCTGAGTGTTTACATGACATGTAACTCAAATTTACATGAAATATCATGTAAACCATCATACACTTAAGTTTACATGACCAATATGAACTTTACATGACGTGTAAATCTCATTATTTTTATCTGTGCATGTTCTGTTGTGCACATGGATGTCGTAACAGTGTAATTTCCCACATGGCTTGGTCAGCCAAAGCAAAATCAAGAAATTGACATTCATCAAATTTAGTTTGTTCACAATTTTCCAATCTTAGAATGTTATGTTATTGGCAGAGCCTGATTTAGGGGAGGGGGCAGGGGGGCAGGGCCCCGGGCCCCCACATTTTAGGGCCTCCACAAAATCTCACTTTCCGGAAAATAATGTGAAGCAAGAAAAAAGAAGTAGTACAAGAAACTTTTCTCGATTGATTTTTTGTCGTAAGAGCTTCACATTGCTGTCTTCTTGAAAGATGACTCTTTTGAGAGAGGCTGTTACTATTTGGCCAGATATTTATAAATTTTCATATTTTTTCTCAAAAACTTATTAACATTTATTTTTATTTGGGCAATTACTTAAGATAACTTACCGGAAATCATAAAGAAAACCTTCAACTGAATTCTACAGGAACTACAAAACTCTATAAATTAAGAACTGAAAAAGTTCCTGCTGAATTTGTTGTTTTTTTTTGTATAAAGGTTTTGAAAAGATTTTAAAGCTTTTTTCAACACAGTTCTTGGAAGAACCAAAGGATTTTTTTTATTTAGAAAAATTTTTGAGCTTATGAGTTTGATTTTACTTTGACTTACTTAAATCGGAGAACACTAAAAGTGTTGAAACATTTTTTTAGAGCAAATCTAGCATGAATTTTATCTTTCTTAACAATTCAGAACATTTAGTAGTAATTTTCACTTTAATTGCTAAAAATTAAACTGTCGAGCACACGACACTGAAGTAAGTCGCAGACGAAATAGGCCTATATATGTCCGAAGATAAACAAATTAGTGGAATTAAAAGGAATTTGCTGGTCCTTTTTTAGTTTTTGGAAAGTGTTTTTTGAAATTTAACTAGTGGTTAGAGATGAATTCAAAGCAGATTATTTTAAAGAGTTTCAGTCCAAATTTCCTGTGTTGGGAGATTTTATAACTGGAATAAGGTGAAGTGCTGATAAAATCAATGTATTGCTGAAGAAATTGTCCGAGTTTTCTGCTAAAGGTTTTCAAGATAGAGAATTCTATTGGAAATGATGTCAGAAATTCTGATGGAAACTTAGCAAGGATTCCCGTTAAAATTTCCATGATTTCAGAGTTTTGTGGAAAATTCTTTTGGGAGGTTGCCAGAACCTTCCCTAGTAGTCGCTTTAGAACAAGCTTTTGTTAAGGGTTCGTTTTTTATGGGATTGAACATGAACTTCTCTAAATATTGTGACAAGGTTTCCCTAGAAAATATCTATCGATTTCACAGAAACGACAGCATTGTGGTATAAAGTTAACTTAAAACTTCTCGAACGAATCGGTTTTAAATTCTTTTTGCAGTTTCTATATCTATATGAACTATGGAATGAATTTCTACTAAATCTGAGATGCCGTGAGTACAATCGCGAAACCCGTTTTTTACTTTATATCATTGTTATTCTTAGATAATTGTTTTCACGTTAAAATTTCAAATCTGTTATGAATAAATTTAGTGGATATCAACATTTTTACAGCTGTGTTTATTGTTCTAGCACAGACAAACAGGCGTATAACTTGGAACAAAATGCGGTAAAAATCATCGTCACGAAACATAATCGCCCAATGCTAATTATGCTGTGCTTCGCAAACTCACTGAGTAGATGGCGGTAGTGAGCAAACGTCAAATAGGAGCGTAAACGATGCGAGTGCCTTGGGCGACCGCTTTGCGAACTAAAGAAAATTTGAATTATCCGTTGAAAAGGGAAACGATGGGAAGTGAGTAGAGTGAGACGTCTGTTTGTCTGTGGTTCTAGATTTAAGTTCTTCCACAACGGCATGAAAACCTTCATTATAACATTTTTGTAATAATGATTAATATTTTTAAGATTTTTTTCATGTATATGGCAAAAATATACCCTTTATATAAAGGGCCCCCACAACACTGTGGCCTTGGGCCCCCACATTTGTAAATCCGGCCCTGGTTTTTGGTTGATCAACTTCACCCCGGATTGAATCACATATAAAAATAATGAGATTTAGACGTCATTTGTCATGTTGTCATGAGATTTAGACTTCATTTTTGTCATGTAAACTTTGTGTTATAATGGTTTACATGATATATCATGTACATTTGTGTTAAATGTCATGTAAACACTTAGAGTCATGTAGAATTACATGACATAAAATGGAAGTTTATATGATATTTTATGACATTTACATTATATGTCATGTGAACTCCTGTGATATTCCACGCTTCAAACATGTGCATCATACATATGTCACAGAATTTTACACTTTTTTTCGATCTGTGATGTTTTCAAATTTGGCCGTAAAACACAAAAAGGTCCGAAACACCATTTATCATTATCTTATATAATCTAAATCATATAAAAAACACTTTTATTGGCGTTTCGGACATATTTGTGTTTTACAATTTGTTTGAAGCTTAAGGTTCACTTGGCATCATACAACGTGGTAATATATCTGCACAAATGTTGTACTAATTCACACAAAACAGTAAACTTTGAACGCTATTTAAGAAAAAAATCATCAAATATCATGCTGGTGAAAAAAATTTCGTGAAAGCTTATATATTTCTTAGGTGATTGTCGCTTAAAAAACTTGCCCGAACTTGCTCGACTGCAAGAACGTCCTATATACATTTTGCGTGATTTCCAGGAACTTCTTTGATATGTGTTTAATTTTAGTATTTTTCATTATAACTCGAAAACGGACATTAAATTTGTTTACAAACGTAATTTAATGAAGAAACTCCGTGAGTGTAGAATTAACATTGAAGGCGAAATTGGAAGCATTTCCTCACTTTTTGGTTTTTGATTTTTTATTAAATAACGAAGCAATATTTTCAAAATCGGTTTTCGTGCACATGTAGAGTATAGATCAGGGTATCTCCTGATTTTTTTTTCGTGGTGGAAAATGTTTTTCGTTTTTGCAAAAACCATTTTTGAACAAAATTTCACAAAAAAATGGTTTCCGCAAAAATGGAAAACATTTTCCATCTCAAAAAAATCAGAAGATACCTTGATCCATACTCTACATGTGCACGAAACCCGATTTTGAAAATATTGCTTCGTTATTAAATACAAAATCAAAAACCAAAAAAAAGAAAAAATGCTTCCAGTTTCGCCTTAAGTTAAAATACACATTAATAAAAACAAAAAAAAAGAAGGAATTCGATTTTAGGTAGAATAAATTCCTCGAGCAACAAAAAGAGAATTTTCAGGAGTAACTACAAACAAGATTCCAGGAACCAACTGCATCAAGACACAAAAGATGCCTAGAACGCCTGAGGAAAATTTGAGCAATAAATTTGAAGCAACTTTAGAAAATAATGTTGAAGAATCTTCCGGAAACAATCGTTAAAAATCTAATTTTTGAAGAAATTTAATGATGAAGTATTTCATCAACTTTAGAAGAGACTTATGGAAAGAATTGACTAAAATCTTCAAGAAACTCCTGGAAAAATCCGGAAGCCATTCTAGGAGAAATTCTTGGAAAAGATTTATGAGGAATTCCTGAAGTAACTTCAGGGAAGTTCCAAAGGCAAATCTAAGAGGAGTTCTTGGAGGTGTTCCAAGAGAATTCTAGAAAAACTAAAAGAAACTTCAAGAAATTTCTCGAAAACCTTCTGGAGTAACTCTACAAGAAATTTCAGGAGAAAATCCAGCAAACCTTTTTGGAGCGATTCAAAAGAATTTCTTGTAAAAGCTGCTTCACAAGTTCTTGAAGTGGCTTCAAGGCAATTCTAGGGGCAACTTCTAAATTGTTTGTTTGAATTTCAATTTGAAGCTCAAACGTTTTTCGCAACCAAACTTATGAATCTAAATTGCACTCCACGAAGGGCAATAGATTATAAAGTTTGACCCTTACACAAGTTCTGAACAGGTCAGTTTTTTAATAAATATGCTTTAGAATTGATCTTTTTGTGCATGATGTTCTATGCGGCCCGCAGGTCGATCCCGAATTGCAAATTTGGCCCTCGGTATCCTCCAGTCTGAGCACCACTGCCCTAGATGAAGGCGTGCGACCCCTCTGGGGGGTCGCGACCCACAGTTTGGGAATCCATAATATAGAGTAAGATACTGTACGTGCACAAATGTACTGTATGGCACAAATGTCCCAAATAGAGGATAACGTGCCTCTGGAGCCGGCCTTCTGATATACAAAAATTACAGTTCAACCTTTTCTTCACCTGGACATTACGACGTTATTTCCTCCAATTCAGGCAGTACAGTGACGCGTAGGATAGCTGGCAGTCATTTGCCGAACCGGAGACGGTGGTGCATCCCGCGTGGTTCGCTCGAATCTCGTTTATCTTGAATTCTACTAACTGAAGCCTTTAGTATAGAGCGCATACAGTAGGTAAGTCGGCCGCCCTGCAGCTATTATCAATGCTGCAGCCCTCTCGACCATGATATGGCGTTTGCAAAGACCAGGACAACAGAGTGTCCTTTCTGCGAGCGAGCGAGCTGCGCGCCGGCTGAAATATGCAAAAGTATTTTTTAATTGGAACACATTGTTGTCACATGGTGGAGATAGACGGAGATATGCTTCTGACTGACGGACGGAGGACGGATCGATGAGTGGGACAGGTGAAGGCTATGTCTTCTGGGTCCAGAGCACTTGACCATCAACATGAGGAAGATATTTGCAATTAAAGCAGTTGGTTCGTTCGAAACGTACATACTCCAAATCTTTCCGTAAATTGGAGCATACGAAGAATGGTATGGAGAATATTTCTAACATTTCCGTTATTCTAACCATTGCTGTTGCTGGTGTGTTGAAAAAGTTAAATCTTAGACAATTTTCTGAGAACATTCTGAGAACGTTGGAATTCATAATATTCATAATATAAATGCGATTGGTAAAATCCCATCAAGATGCGGATCTGGCGAAGCTGGAATCAATGTAGAAAGAGTTGGAACAGACGACGTTTGGCTGGTTCAGAGGTTTTCAGGTCGGCTTGCAAGGCCTACAGGAAAGCTCTCCGGTCTGCTTAATGATTTGACTGGAAAATCCTTTGTACAAAGGTTTCTAGAATCAATCGGTTAAACAAAATCCTTGCGAAACCTAAGGATTTCTGAGTGAACGAACCTCTGATGAGCAAGTTTTGGAATGCTTATTTCGCACATACTTCTTGGAGCAAATCAATGAATTCCAAGAAACTCTCAACCTGGTGTTCATTGATTACGACCGTCTCAATCACAAAAACATGTGGGAAGCCCTCAGGCGCAAGGGTGTCCCTGAGAAAATCATCGGCCTCATTGAAGCACAGTACAGAGCATTTTCGTGCAGAGCACTGCACAACGGTGTCTTGCTGGAGTGAGACAAAGGTTGCGGAAAGGTGCGATTGATCGTGAACCAAATCGTGGGATACTGTGGCAGCCCATTACCATGGAGCACCTAAATGACTTCGAATTGGCTGATGACGTTGTTTTCCTAGCTTAACGGCGCTCTGATATGCAAAACAAGCTCAACGATTGCCGATTGCTCTTCGGCGGAAAGTCTTACCATCAACGTTAACAAGACCAAATCGTTGGATGCATACACGGTTCATTCTTCCAGCTTCACGATAACTGGGCAAGCTGTGGTGAATGTTGAAAGTTTCCAATATCTTGGTAGCCAAATGGCAGCCGATGGTGGCTCCAAAATCGATATAGGTGCACGGATCAAGAAGGAGAAGGCAGCTTTTACGAGTTTATGAAATGTATAGAAAAACAATCAGATTAGTCGACGCACCACAATCCGAATTTTTAATTCGAGCGTGAAATCTGTGCTGCTATACGCCAGTGTAACCTGGTGTGTATCAGCGGAAAACATTCAACGGCTGCAGGTCTTTATCAATAGATGCCTACGGTATATAATTCGTGCATGGTGGCCTCACAATTGGATTTCCAACGTGGGGCTCCATCGTCGATGTAATCAAAAGCCGATAGCGACAGAAATTCGGGAGCGAAAGTGGAGGTGGACATCGCAACAGAGGCTCATGGCGGCGCAGCCTCAACAACGAAATCAAGCAAGTCGACAGAAATTTGACCTGGCCACTGGTCAAGGCGATGGCAGGCAAGCGCCCAGGATGGAGATCTTTCAATTCGGCCCTCTGCACCACCGTGGGTGCCCAGGACTGAAAGTAAGTAAGTGGTATCCAATCGTTTTGCGGTCTTCCGAGGAAAGTTGCATGGATGAATTTCCTACAAGGAGCGTTGATCGATTTGAATTAAGGAAACAAGGGGCGACCTCTGGGAATTTATCTCTGGAAGTGTAACATTTCCCATAGTAAATCCTATGTAAACTTTGAACCGCTTGCGCTAAATTATAGTTTCACCGGTTGCGCTGAAATGTTGTACAGTTCATATAGGACCTAAATGGAATCCAAAAAGTCGACTAGAGCGAACATTTATTTTTTTCATACAAGCGTGTCCCATGCTAGTGAGAATTCCTGGAGGAATTCTTGGTGGGAATTCTTGGAGGAATCCTTGCTCGGAATTCTTGGAAGAATCCCCAGTGAGAATTCATAAAGGAATCTTCGGAGGAGCCACCGTAGGAATTCATGTGAGATACCTTAAAAAAAAAATGCTGGAGAAGTACCCGAAGGAATTCCTGGAGAAGTCTCCGGAAGGATTTCTGTAGCAATCCCTGAAGGAATTCCAGGAAATTCCTGGTGGAATATCCGGTAAAATACATGGAGGAATCACAGGAAAAATCCCTGAAGGAACTTCTGGAGAAATCCTTGGAGGAATTTTTGAAGAAATCCCCGGAGAAATTCCTGTGAGAATTCCAGTAAACAAATTGCTGGAGGAATACCCGGAGGAACTCCGGGAACATCGGAGGAATTTCTGGTGAAATTCCTAGAGGAAGCTAAGGAGGGATTCCCTGTGGAGTTTCTGGAGGTATCCCCGAAAGATTTCTTGGAAGAAACTCTAGAGAAATTCTGTCAGTAAAAGAACTACATCCGGCATGGATCCCTGAGCCTTTGACCAAGCCAAAAGACTCACTCTTTCTTTGGATTGAGGTTCGAACGTGATAAGGTGTGTGCACGAGTGCACCGTAAGCAGATTCATTAATACCGGCTTGACCCTATAAAAGAGTTCCTCGAAGTGCTACGGGTAGACCATCATGATCCCGAAACTCCGCAAACTATGTAATAAGTGACCATGGTAGTTGCCCTTGCTGGGAAGAAGTGAAAGTGATATTTCTCCGCGACTCTGGGAAAGTGAACTTAATTTCCACGAGGGTGTGTTCAAGCCTGGATTGTGGCTAGTCCCAGAGTTCTGAGTGGACCAGCCATCGGTAGACCGTGCCCAAAACTCGGGGTATAGAACTCGGAAAAAACGTTTCGATCTATCCGTCATGAGCAGTGCTGAAAATTTCATTTCGACATATCTAAATTCAATCACCTATAGCTCATTTTGGAAGCTGAACCTGAGAATATGGTATATGAAAAACTTGTGCGGCTAGACCAGTTCTGCAAGAAAGTCACGGAAAACCCGCTATTTTTTGAATATTTAAAGTAAATGCCACGGGCTACCTTTGAAAAATGCCAAATGATATTCACCGTGAATATCATTTACATTTTTCGATGGTAGTCCGTGACATTTACCTTAAATATTCAAAAAATATCGGTTTCCGTGACTTTCTTGCAGAACTGGTCTAGCCGCACAAGTTTTTCATATACCATATTCTCAGATTCAGCTTCCAAAATGAGCTAAAGGTGATTGAATTTAGATATGACGAAATTTATTTTTCAGCACTGGTCATGAGTGACCAATAAGAACCCAAGACGAACGCCTGTCCGAAACCAGGTAAGTCTTTGCTCTATTTTCCTATTAAGGCTAAATGTTTACTTTCAAATCCTGAGTGGAATTCCTGGAGAAATTCCCGAATAAATTCCAGGAGAAGACCCTGGAGGAATTCCCGGAGAAATATCTGGAGGAATCCAAGTTGGGAATTCTTGGAGAAATTTCTGGTGGGAGCTCCTAGATGAATTCTTGGCGGAATCATACTGCCGTGAATCGCAAGTCAGTCCCATCTGCATTTTGGGCAAAATTGAGTTAATGGCAGTTTTTGATCTTTCTTCGGATGATCTTTCAGCTGCATGAATAAAAATATATAGTTTGTTCAGTAAAAACGAAAAACAACATCAAGTCAGATTGTCCCATAATGAAAAGTAATCGCAAGTCAGTCCCATTATCAGCTTGTGTACCCTGCAGTACAAAACCGAACACTGTTTTATTTAGTTTTATATTTTTCTCAGTAACGTTTTCACATTTGAAACAGTTTGTGAAAGTTTCATGATGATCACAGAAGTTTTCAAATCATGACGATTTTTTAAAGTTTCACAAGGTTCCACATAGAAGTCGAATTTGAAAACTTCAGAGTCCATTTTCTCAATGCCTACTTTTTACATATGGGACTGACTTGCGATTCACGGCAGCATAGGTGAAGAAATTCCTGGAGAAATCCGCAGTGGGAATTCATAAAGGAATCCTAGGAGGAATTCCTGGAGAAAGCCATGGTGGGAATTCCTGGAAGAATCCTTTGTGGGGATTTCTAAAGAAATCAACAGTAGGAATTCTTGGAGGAATCCCCGGTGAGTATTCCTGGACGAATCTCTACTGAACGAATTCCCAGAGAGGTCTTCTAGAGAAATCCCTAGAATAAACTGCTAGTACAGTCTTCCTCATTGTATGTGTTCTACATTTCCTTCCCAGAAACTTCCATCTGTTTCTTTCGGGGAATTTTCTCCAGTAGTTACTTCCAAAAAAAAGATAAACTGAAAAAGGGCATTACAGGTGGCTACGAGGGGCCTCCGGGGCGCATAAAGGTATCTTAGCAAGTTGCAAGGAGGTCCAGAGAGTTTCACGGGGGTTCCAGGGGTTACTAGGAGAACTCTGAGGGTCTGAGGAGGTCTGAGGGGCGTTTAAGAGGGTCTCGAGAGTCTCAGAGGTGTTTCAGCCATTCTGAGGGGGGTTACAGGGGGCTTTAGGGGCGTTTTAGGCGGTCCCAGGTGGGGCACCTGAAGGTCTCAGGAGGTTTCATGTTGTCTCAGGAGATTTTTGGGGGTTCCAGAGGGTCTCATGGACGCTAAATCTTGAAAGAATCTTTGGAGAAAAACCAGGTGCATTCGTGGGAGGGATTTCTTAAGAACTCCTTGGCAAACCTCTGCAAGAATTCTGAATCTATTCTGAATCAATCTACGTAGTTTATGGACGGAACCCTTATTCTGCAATATCTGAAACACCTCGGCATTACCGGTATACCGAATGTAAGGCTTCTTAGTGAAGGTACCCAAAACGGGTGTTTTGACTGAAGGTGATAATTGGCAGGGCACTGAAGGTACTGAGCATCGAACTCAATGTTCTGTGCATTTTGATCCTAAATTAATAAAGATACAAGAGAAGATTGACACAACTCACCAACGGCAGCAGGTAGGATTCCATGTCATTCGATTCTGTGTGAATCATATTCTCACGCTTCGTGTCATCCTGGGGCTTGACAGTGAATTCTAATAATCTCTTCAACTGGTATTCATCGATCAAGAACAAGCTTTCGTTCGATCCGAATTCAAGACATTTGCCTAAGGCAACAAACACCATGCGGTTCCATCGAAAAATAATATACTTCCAGCATGCCGCGTTATCGCATCGATAACAGCTTGCTTTCCGTAGCTATTAGTAATGCTCTCCATTTCATTACTCGAACAATATCTAAGAGTTTTGAATATTTAACCCATCGTATCAAGCAGGCATGCAAACCGCTCCAGCCAGTCAAGCTGCAGCTCGACATACGTAGGTAATCGTTCCATGCTCGCGCCATGCATCGGAATTTGCTCCCTCAGCTGTTTACATTTCTTCGATTCTCATCGTGGATACGCGCCCAGCTGTGTATCCTTTTCGGTAAAATCCTCACTCGGTAAAACATGCTACCACGAGAACCATGAGAAGCTCGCTCCACAACCAGGAGAAGAGCACAACCATCATTTTTGCCGGCATGTAAGGACCACGGCTTCGGTGGCTGGCTACCATGGCTGCTACCGGACCAGTACGAAACCGAGAGAGAGCCAGCACAGCACCATCCGATATTCGACGTCCTCCTTACCAAGCAGACTCCGTCGTCGGTCGGTCGGTCGGTCGTTTGGCATCCGTCAGTTTGGTTCCGACCGCCGTTCGTTTCGCTTGCAAATAGCTCATCTCGTCTGGTTGGTTGAGCTTGCCGGAAGGTGAAGGTAAAGAAGCAGAAAGGATGCCAAGGAGTTTCAGTAGTGGCTGGCTAGTGGGTTCACAGCTGATGCTCATTCTGTGAGCGTTGGGGTGGAAGTGGGTGTGCGTGATCCAAACTAAAATAATCATTGTGCTGCGAAAGGAAAAGTTTTGGGATTTCGTGCTTTTCGGTGAGGGGTGGTGAAGTGTGCTGCGAGATCCTGATCGGCCGGCCGGTATGTGTGGGCCTTCTTGGAAGCAGTGAGATAGTGGAACAGCGGTGACGGCGCTATCAAAGTTGTTTCGAACAGCTGAGAGGGCTCTGATTGTGATTTTTTTTATGACTGGCTCCGTTTTCGACTCTTTGATTGGGTTGTTTGGTTTTGTTGTTGTGGTATGTTTTTGTTTCGGTTATGGACTTTGGTTTGTATTTTTTTTATAAGGCAATATTAACTACGGTGAGTGGGTGAAGATTCCTGATATAAACTCAAGGTTTGTGCAAGATTTAATTTTTGTTCTTGAATATTTATTCTTCAACCAAATGAGCTGAATGAATGTGTCTGGAGCATATTAAAACGATCAAATCTGACTATACATGTCAATGGTTGCTCCTCCGTGATTGATCTGAGCTGGTACCAATTGCACTGAGATCCAAATGAATAAGGGCTGGGACACTGCACTTATTCTCGATGTGCAATTTAAGCAGCTCATACATTTTTGACGAATAACGGCGCCGGCCACGTCCTTATAGTCAGTTGGGAAGGGAAAGGAATGTTAGAGTGTGCTGGTTGTTGCTACTAAAGACCGAGAACACCTCTGCATCCCCACAACCAGCACGGACTGGGGTATTTGTTAGATGGAAAGGATGGGAGATCTGGGAGTCACCGTTGGGTCGGTGATGCGATCCATGGATAGGGGATATTTATAGTGTCCGTAAAGTGATAGATTGTGTGATGAATATGAAGGTGAAGCGGCACAGTTCGCTTTGGATGCATAACTTGTAGGCGTTATATACACTGTGCTGTGGAAGTTAGAAGGAAGGGAAACGAATTTTTGCAATTGGGTTTTTAAATTTAGAAAAATTCATCGATTTTTTATTTTTGAACGAAAGAGCACCTTTTTCTGAGCCACTATGATTTTTTTCAGATTTTTAGAACTTTATTTTCATACCTAAAATCAATTTCAAAGATATTTTTTGAAATCACCTTTTGACAGCTGGGCAACTGCTTGACAGCTCCGCCCAGTACAAAATGCGACGAGGGGTGATTCAACAAATCGCTCCCGTACAAACTTCAAATTGATTTTTAAATAGGTTCCCGGGCACCAAAATTCATGAAAATTTGGATTTCGGCTCAGTTTGACATGCAGATTTAGAATATCGAAATATCTCAACACCGTTAAAGAAGCCAATTCGTTTCTGGTTCTAGCGATGGCTATGAACATGTGAATATACATAAGTTGTATATGTAGAGAAGAGAGAGACAAAGTGGATAGAAAGATACAAAGTAGGATGAAAGGGACGGGCCAGGTATTGAACCCATGACCTTCTGCATACGAATCAGAAGCGGTAGCCACTAGACCACCAAGCCCGTCTTGAATGTGTCTGGAGCATGTTAAATTGAAGAAGTGCTGAACTGAAATTTGAATTATCTTTATAATTATATAAGAACGTGTGTTGCTAAAAGGTTGGTTTTCGCCTTCCGCATATTGAGTACGTTCTTTTGTATGTATAAATTTATTGTGTTTTAGCTGTTTTGATTATCGGCAACGCAGTCTTTTTAATTGTAAAACGAGTTTTGTTATTTAACCCAACGTTTCGGCGGTTAAATAATAAAACTGTTTTACAATTAATAAGACTGCGTTGCCGATAATCAAAACAGCTATAATAATACAGTCGAACTCTCATCCAACTGTGGTTGAGAAAATAAAGAACCAACTCTAGATCAACTGAATATCTTGTACAAATATATATATATATTAAAATACCTGAGATTATACCTGAGGTATAGTACACTTTTCATGGAAAATTTTCAAGTTAAATTTCAAATTGCATTCTACACATAAACCTGTACGGAAAACATACGGTATTCAAAAATAAAAACAATGAGTAATACTTACTTGATACTTGATGTGCTATAACTCGTAGCGGTGAGGCTAGCATTCGCCTTCACTGGTCTCGGAACCCTCTGGATCAATTGCTTCCAGTCGCCCAGAACGTTTAGGGTCTTTAGGTTCTCCTCAACTGGTTTTAGCTTGTCGTTCCACCGGCATACGAGCTACGTGCCCAGCCCACCATAGCCTGCCGTGTTTTATTCGCTCTTTATTTTATTGGTACAATTCGTATTTCACGTGATGCCATCAGATGCCGTCCTCCAGTTTGCCGCCGAGTATTGTTCGCAGCATTGTGCGTTCGAAGACTTCGAAAACTTTTTGGCTTCTTTCAACGTCCATGATTCATGAACGGAAGAAAAAGACCCGATTCGCAGTCGCAATATGTCTTCTCACCTCGCGGGTTCGTCACTGGAGCGCCAAGGTAAACAAATTAAACTTTTTTCCACCTAGCACCATTTCGTCACCCTTACTTTGGCCGGACCGACGTTGACCACCAGCAATCATGTACTTGGTATTTGTGGTGTTAATCATAAGTCCAATCCACGCATTCTCCCTCTTAAACGCTACTTCCACAGCCGACCATCAGACCATCAGAATGATATCGATATCGGCCGTAAAGCCCAGCAGCATTTGCGAACGCGTGACAGCTGTCCCGGTCCTTTGCACACAGGTCTTCTTATCGCTCCTTTCAGTGCTGCTGAACAGTAAGTTCAAATGAGCATCGGTCTACTTCAGTCCATCTAAGATTACAAATAATGACAGAATTTTATTCGCAACCCGTACACTTAGTTTCGAAGCACTGAAGCATCGCATGAATCAGTCTAATCAGCTTCGCCAGAAAACCATGTTCGATTATGGGGCTCTGCAAGCTGCGGTTGCTAAGATAATTTTTTCTAAGTCTTTGACACTTCGTGGGCTCGTACAACGTTGTTTGCGATTCGGATTTTTCCAAAATTTCATCAGTTTTCGGACCTAAAAGATTTTAGCTAGCTATTCATGGGTGGTTTGATTTAATTCAAAATATGGGGTTTGCGAGGATGGGGAAATGTGCTGATTTATGACTTGTTGACGGCACTGTGGTGACACCCCTCCAAGAGGTCCAGCTGGGAATCCACAGGGATTCCTCCAAAAAATCCTTCGCGGTTTCTCCACGACTCTTCCAGGAGTTTTATGTGGGATTCCCAGGGAGTTTTTGATAATTCTCTGGGGTTTTTCCAGGAGTTTACCTAACCGTCTGGGATTCTTTTAAAAAGCTCTTGCCAGATTTCCTCCAAGAAGTACTCCTGAGATTCTTCCAGAGATTTTTTTCAGGGATTACTTATGAAATAACTTCTTAAATTACTTCAGGAATTCCGAGATTCCTTCATCCTCCGGGATTTTCATCCCATATCCCCCAGAAAGTTTCATTTCGTATGTGTTCAGTAGTTTCTTGGCTTCCAGAAGGTATTCCCGGGGATTCCAGAAATTATTCCCGGGATTTATTCCAGGATTCCTCCAGGAGTTCTCCCGGAGATTGCTTCAGGAAATCGATCTAAGATCCTTCAGAAACATCTTTCGAAATTCTGTCAGGAAATCCTTCCAGGAATTCTATGCAAGATTCCTCCTGAAGTTTCCTCTAGGATTTCTTCATTAATTCTTCATGAGATCCTTTCAGAAATTCTACAAGAACTTCTTTCAGTACTCCTCCAAAAAATTCTTCGGGATTCTTTCAGGAACTACGCCTGGGATTGCTTCAAGAATTCCGTCCAGGATTGCTACGGTTATTCCACCAGGAACTTCTTCCGAGATTCCTCCGTGAACCTCTTCAGGGATTCCTCCAGGAACTACTACCAGGATTTTTTCGAGAACTCCTTCCGGGATTCCTTCCGGAGCTGATGGAGCTTACTCCAGGTTTTTTTTTCTAGGATTCTGTCAAGAATTGCTTCTAGAATTTCTGAAGGAACTCCCTCGTGGATTTCTTCGAAAACTTCTTCCGGGATTCCTTTTGGAACTCTTTCTGGGATCCCTCTTAGAACTTATTCCAGGAAGTTCTTCCGGAATTCTTTCAGAAACTGCTTCCTGGTATTCTCCAGGAACTTTTTCCAGGGTTCATCTAGGAACTCTTTTCGGGTTTCCTCCAAGAGCTCCGTTTACAATTCCTGCAGATCCTTCTGGAATTCCTCTGGAAGTTAATTCTTGAATTCCTTCAAATGTTTCTAATGGAAATCCTTCAGGAGAGTATTTTGAGAAATTCTTCCTGCAGTTTTTGTTTATATAATTCCTCATGAAGTTCTTCTGGGATTTTTTTGAGGAAATACTCCTGCAAGTTTCATCTGGTATTCCTCAGAAGCTATTAGGATGGGATTCCTGGAGGATTCCCGGAACTCCATGAGAAGTCCCGGAAGGAAACTCAGAAGGAATCCTGATAGAAGTTCTTGATATGGAATCTGTTAGAAATCTCAGAAGAAACTCCTAGAATGACTCCAGAAAAAAAAATCTTCATAAGGAACCCCATAAAAATCTCTGATATAGCTTCCTGAGGAATCACGGAAAGAAATCTTAGAGGGATCCTAGAAAAAAAATGTGGAGAAATCGAAGGTGCAGAGGGCCAAATTGAAAGATGTCCACCCTGGACGATTGCCTGCCATCGCCTTAACCTGTGCCAGGTCATATTTTTGTCGACTTGCTTTTTTCGTTGTTGGGGCTGCCTTAGTCTAGCTTAGCGTTACGAGCCATACAAAATATTTTTGGTTTACATACAAAAAGCGTTACATGGGGGAGGGGGGAGTCTGAAATCGCTAATTTTAGCGTTACGTAATTTGTGTACCATGCCTATATCCCTAAAAATAAGTCGACGAATGATTTCTGTAGAAAACTTCACTAGGAATCAGACCTCTCAAGACAGCAAATCGATGCGACGTTCGTGAAAAAAGTTATTAGGCCTCACCCGATCGATGAAATAACGAGATTTTATTATTTATTGTTATTCCTTACATGCTAAACAGCGTTTGCATGCCATTCGGGTTTCAGTCAATAACTTTTTTCACATGCCTCAGATCGCTTTGCGGTCTTCAAAGGGTTGGTTCCTCGTAAAATTTTCAACAGAAATCATTCATCGATTTATTTTTAGGGGTTAAGGGGCAACCTGTGGCGATTTTTCTTTGAAAAAGTGATTTTCCCCATACTTAATCGTATGAAAACTTAAAATGGCTGGCGCTAAAATATAGTTTCTCCGATCTATCTGAAATTTTGCACAGTTGATATGGGACCAAAATGGAACTCAAAAAGTGTACAGGAGTAAAATGTCTTTTTGTGTCCCACGCTAGTATACATCCTTGCCTCACTTCAGAAACCCCGATGGGATCGGACAAGACATCGCTGTGCAGTACTCTGCCCGAAAATGCCCTGTACTATGCTTCAATGAGGCCGATGATTTTCTCAGGGATATCCTTGCACCTGAGGGCTTCCCACATGTTTCTGTGGTTGAGAAGGTCGAAAGCTTTTTTGTAATCAATGAACACAAGGTAGAGAGGCTCTTGGAATTCATTGATTAGTTCCAGGATGATACGAAGCGTGACAATATGGTCTACATACAGAATCGTCCGGCACGGAATCCTGCTTGCTGCCGTCAGAGAGTTGCGTCAATCTTCTCCTTTATCCCGTTAAGGATCATTTCAAGGAGATCTTCGAGAACGATACACAGTAACATGATGCTCCGCCAATTATCGCATACAATCAGGTCACCGTTTCTGAGTACCTTTACTAAGACGCCTTGCATCCAGTCGGCCGGAAATGTCGCGGTTTCCCATCCAGAAAAAAAAATCCAGGAACTACTAGAATAATCTTAGAAGGTATTCCTCAATCTAACCAGGAAACAATTTCTGGAAGAACCCCGTTAGTACTTCCTGCAGGAATCTTGGTAAAAATTTTTGAAGAAATCTCGGACCTCTTTAGGAATCTCAGAAAAACTCCTGGAAGAACATCAGAGGGAACTTCTGAAGAAATCTCATCAATCCCTGGGAAGCCTTTTAGAAACTCCTGGAGGACTTCTGGAACAAATTTGTGAATAAATCGCTTAAGATTCCTGGGGTTCCTGTGGAATCCCAAAAGGACATCCTGGAGAAATATCACCGTGCTGTCATTAAGTAAAAAAATCAGTACATTTTCCCACGCTCGCGAACCCCATATTTTGAATTGAATCAATCCACTCATGGCTGGCAAAATTCTTCCGGGAGTCGGGAAAAACAAGGCCACGAAACGTCAAAGACTTAGAAAATTTTATCTTCTTCACGGCTTGTGAAGCTAAATAGACTGATTTATGCGACGCTTCACGGATCAAAACCATGATGAATAGATATTAGTCATAAATTATCAAAATTTCATTGCATTCGGTTCATTGAATCCGGAGATATAATAGCTCAAATTTGGCTATCGGATAAATATACCTTTTTCTAGAATCTTTATACCTTCGTGTAGAATGGCCCGATCTTTTCCTAATTTGAACCACTGATACACAACTAGTTGGTGAACTTGCAGTAAAAATTTGAGAATATTTGATGCCCTTTTCAAAAAGTTACAGTGAGTGAAACATTTTTTGAAAAGTGATAATTTTACCTATCCCAGTTATTTTGAGTATCCCCTGTACTAAGGTCTTTTTTTACACGGGTAGTTTTTCTGCTTTAACTCGGTCAATTTTGAGCCAATTCACATGAAAATTTGTACACAGGTAGACACGATTAGTACTACCGGTGTACGGAAAATCAGATAGGTAATTGTGTAAGACACACTCAAATCGTAGTATCCGTTAAAGGGTGAATAAACCTTTTTGCATAATTTTCACAAATTTTCATAATTCATTTTATAAAATCTCAAGAAAAGACCTTATTTTCAGTTGCAAAATAATCAATAATCATAAATGGATCATTGAAGCAAAGGCGCCACCGTATATGTGCTTTAACATTGTAACAGCAGTCGAGTCATATCAAACATACATGGCAACGGTGGCGCTATCTGATCATTTCATAGCGGCCGTTTTAGTTATTTTAATGATCCATTTATATGAAGGAACACTTATCAAATTAAATAGATTTTTTTTTTCAAGAAAAACAAAAATGTACACTTCTAAACTTGAAAACTAATGAACCAATATTTCAACATTGGAAAAAAAGTGTTGTGAAAATTTGCATAAGGACTGTTCATTGAAGAAAGTGGACATCTGTTTACCAATAGTTTAGAGTTAAAACTAAACAAAAAATTGTGAATTTTTGCTCAGTGTGTAAAAACATTGTTCACTTCGGCAACACACTCAAAGAAAACGGAAAAAGTAAGAAATTTCGAGCGATAGGTCGTATTAGCTTTGCGACTAGCAGATTAATTCTGCACAAATCTGCCATGTGTAGCATAGATGTCCCATGTTATATGGGAATCCCTATTAACATGGGACAACTATGCTACACACGGCAGAAATGGTGTTCCAAAAAGTTGTCGTTTCGAGAATTGGCTTACTAATACACTTCCGGGACCGCAATTTTTTAACGCTAAGCAGGGGACAGTTGTGCCGGATGATGTAGGGTACATCAGAACTGAAAAATTTGGGAAAAAGTTTTTAGTGTGGCAAGCCAATTGTTCATGTGGCTTAAAGAGTTCTTCGTATTTCACAACGGGAACAATCAACGATGAAAATAACAGAAAGGAATGCATCAAAAAACGACTTCTACTTATCTACCGAAAACATACGGATCCTCTTTTGTTTTAGGTGGATCTGGCATCCGCTTATTACGCTTCTTCTACACTAGAGATGCTCAATACGGAAAAAGTCGATTTTGTCGAAAAATGGCAAAATCCACAAAGCTTCTCTGAACAGCGTCCTATGGAAAGATACTGGACAATAATAAAGCGGCATCTTAAGAAAGATGGAAGAGAAGCAAGCTTTGTTGATTGGTTCAGAAAAATTTGGCCTGCGGCACAACGAAAAGTTACGGAGAAAGTTGTGCAGAATCTAATGGGAGGTGTCAAGAGGAAAGACCGAGCGTTCTTCCGAAAAGCGAAGTAAATATTCAAACTCACGTGAATTGGGCCACATGTATGTTGATTGTCATTTATAAAAAATGAAATTATGAATTTGTTCGAAAATACACATTTTCTATTGAAAAACAGGTGTCCACTTACTTTAATGAACAGTCCTTACATGAGTTGTTGAGGTCGGGGAAGGTTGTTACAATGGTTTGAGATTCTTCCTTGCTCTGAAGAGGGAGACTTCCATACAAGTGAAACAGGGTTGGGCTGAGTTAGAAATTCAACAAGATCGCAAAAAAACGGTTTAGAGTGCGGTGCTTCAACAAGCTCACCAATTGGCAAATATGAAGTGGCAATTCAATGTTTTCCAAGCCATGCACATACATGCCATACATGTTCACAAAAGTAGTGTATTTTGGTGTTGGTCAATGTTGCTAATTGACAAATTGAGAGATACATTTGTAAAAAAAATTGCGTTCTGGTAGGATTTGAACGCACGACTCCGTATTCGCTAGACCTGCGCTTTGACCAACTTAGCCACAGAACAAGTAACGATTCTGAATAATAGAATGCCCAACTGGCTCCAAGCCCACATAATGAACACTTCCTTTTTCACAAATTCACCCTTTTCGGCTTAGATGCCAACCAACAACAAACTTGCGTTTGTAAGCTCACTAACTACAAATGAAAGCGAATTGTTTTTAAGAAGTCGAGACTTACTCTCGCAGTTCGCATTAGCCAAAAAGCAGTCTGTTTGCTGGTGTCTAATTGAGTATGCGCCGAGAGCTCGGCACGGTCGTACGCTTGACGACCATGTGCGCCGATGCAAGGCAAGCTACCCTTTACTGACATTTACCAGATTTGCTAGTATGTCTGAAACATACTGGAAAAACTTGTAATAAGAATGCACAGAATGTTGCCAATTGATAAATTCATTTGCTTCTTACAATATTTTTTTTCAATCCAATATTTTTGGCAAAAGAAGACACTGAACTTTCTGATTTTTGATGCACTGTGCAACAGAGTGGATGGTTCAAGATGAGGAACTGATCCATCTCCCCAGTTCTCGTCACCTACTGGCGAAAAACACCATCAACCTCCCCTCTCGATGCAACAACACACTATTTATTTTCCGAGAGCTTTTCATCTCTTGGGCACGATTCGCCCTTCTCGTAGCAGCACCATCACTGAGCTGTCATACTACCACAACCGCCCGAGAAAGAACAGAGAGTGCGGCTTGTACCTACTCTTCCAACTAGACACATTTCGAGCGGCACGTTTTCTTTCATCACCGGGATGCAACTAAGCAAATAAGGCTTCCCGGCTGTCCCGGCTGGTTGGCAGGACACAAAAAGAACGATGAGTTCACTTTTCTGCATGGCACACACTCACACTCGTGTCCTGAAGTCTTCTGCGCTAGAGCAGACCTGGACCTGCAGCTTCGTTTGCCCGGTGTTCTTCGTGAGGACGTTCTTTGGCGACGACGACGACGATGACGGCCAGAGAAAATCCCTTCCCTCATTAGCACCTTTTCTGGTGTTGACAGGGACATGATAGACGAATGACAGCTCCACCACGAACATTTCGACCTTCATTTTTCCCCCGTCGTACGTATGTATATGACAAATCCCATTTTGGAACTCATAAGTTATGAAAGTGAAAATCGGGTTGAAGGCACGGGATGAACTCTGGCTGTTTTGGGTCATGGAACTTTAAAATAAATGATGCATTGAGATTCTCATTTTTCCTGGCTTCCTGGTTCTACATTTTCACCGGAACTTGGTTTGTCTCTGGTCAAGCCTTGGTATTTTATTCCACCGGGATAAATCTGGAAAATCTCAGGAAATGCAACTTTTCGCATAGGGATTTCATGTTCATATTAATATGGATTTGTAGCTTTTTATATTTATTATCATATAGACTGTTTCAGAAATTATAAATACACTAACGATTGACTGCCATTTCAATTTGAGCACAATATCCAAAAAAGTTTCCTCTAGCTCTTATAGTAAACATGCTAACGAAGCAAATAATACCAATTTTGTTGATGTTTCTGGTAAAAGTAAAAAAATAGGGCTCTGTAAACTAGATGAATGAAATTTGAAGTTGCACAAAGTGGTCAAAAAATGTAGCATATTAGAAAAGAAAAAAATCTAACAGATAAAATATTTAATTCCCAAACACAATAAAAATTGCCATATCGATAATAAAAGATATTTCTCGATTGGTAAGAGTAATTTATACTGGAATATTTGATCAAGAACCACCATTATGGGCCTTCTCAATACATTTTTTTTTGTTTCAAATTTCTCAACAACACCAGTAGCAACAAACGTTAAGCAAACGAATGTCTTAATTACTGTTTACTGCATTCGTTTTTATGGTATGACAAGATTTGCCATCTGAAGAATCGAATGAGCTGAAAAAATAAGTTTGTTTAGAGTAAATGCGTTCAGGAAAACTAAGAAACTGTGTAGTAGTTCTTATGTTCCGTAGAAAACCTTAAAAAATAAGAAACTTGAGCTCCGAAAAAAAAAAATGTTTTGGAAATGTCTTTATCGATTTTTACGAAATTTTGATCAAGGCGTTCCTTAGACAACTTGTTGAGAAAGCAAATGTGATAAAAAATTAGATATTTTTTGGTATTTAGTGATACATAATGTTGAATTCATTAAAAAACACCTTTGTGCAAATGCAAATTTGAAAAATTAAGTTATTTGTTAGAGAACTCGAATGTTCTTTAAAATATCAAGACAATTGAAAGGAAATATGAAAATATGGAGTATGCTATACTCTGCAAGAAGTTGATAAAAATCATTAGATCAGTTCATTTAATTTAATAAACAAAGTGTATTTATAATTTCTGAAACAGTCTATATTAAGCAAATTAGGACTAATTAGTTAAAAATCGTAATCAAAAAATCAACTCGAACAATATTGATTTTCTAATCTTAAGGAAATTAACAGACATGTCATTCTCGATAAAATTTATTACACAATCCCTGGAGTCATTTTTAGCAAATTTTCAAAGATAATATTTAACCATATCTTTGGAATTTCCTACACAGTTCCTATCAAAACTTTAATTTTGAAAAATCGTTGGAACTCAGTTTTTTTTTTTATTTTTTAGAAATTGTTGAAGTAGTCTCTGGATATTGTATTGGTTTCCGAATTTCCTGAAGATATGTGTGTTGATTTGATTGATTTGTCTTTATTAGAGAGACTTTCACGATATGTGTGTGCAAATACGGGAAGGAACTTTTGACCTTTTTTTTACCGAAGCCCATGAAGGCGTTCTCTGTTAACCTGATAACATGATTTTCTGTTAAATTGCTGTGATAATGTGTGATCTATTTAGAAATGCAAAAAAAAAAAGTATATAGTTGAATTCTTAATTGAATTCTTGGTGGAATGTCTATCATTCTTAACAGAAATTCCTTATCCGCCCAGAAACCAATTTATAGCGTTAGCGTTAGCATTAGTGTAGTAACTGTATATTGCTCAGATTGCTTTTCGGAACAAGGCTGGGGAGTTAACCTTGCTGCATTCTTAAGTAAGAATACAAGAAACATTATTCTCGGCCGCGCCCATCTTTACCGTAACTTGGGATAGAGGAAAGATATGTTGATGTAGCACTTACTAGGAAGGCCTCCGACTCAGTGACATCCTAATAATTACTACGGAGTGAGTGATTGAGATATGTATTAGGTCAATGAATCGTCTGAAAAACTGGCAATGGACCATGGCATATGCTGCTTACTTGGTTGACATTTAATCTTTTTTTTTTTATCTGTATTAACGAGATTTTAGCCCTGTGCTAGTTCATCTCGGGACCCACGCTTTACTTCCCTTCCGAAGGAAGAACCCACATTTTGTGAGTTTGTCGGGAGTGGGATTCGATCCCAGGTCCTCAGCGTGATAGTCAAGTGTTCTAACCATCGCACCAGGTCCGCTCCACTTTAATCTTTTAAACGTTGGCAATCAAAAGAGAAGTCTATCTTTTCCTCTCAGAAAGATGAAAAATAAAAATTCGAGATAAACTAGTTAGAAACATTTGACCATGCATGGCTACTTGAACAATTGTAAGACTCAAAATCAGCTTTCTGCAGAAAAATAATAAAAAAATAAAGGGTAAGGTTTTTGTATAATTGAAATTATATGACATCTAACATAAATCTGCGATGAATATTACTCTCAGTATACTTTTATCTGAAAGTCTTTCCAATATCCCCAAACAGCTTTCGAGGTATGTTAGGGTTTTTTTAAGAAGAAAAGTACACGATTTTTTTTCATACCCGTTTTTAGAAGTTAGATGAGGAAAAATGGTTATGTGTTGATGCAAAAGCAAATGATTCACACAAACTGCAGCGCATGATCAAAATCTCATTAAAATCGAAAAATATCGAGTCAAAAATGGCAAATTTTGTCGTATTTTGGGCTGGAAATGCCCAGGATTCCCACCGGGTTTCATCTGGTAATTTCTGCCAAGAACCCTGTAGGGATTCATCCAAGGATTCACCTGCAATTACTGCCGGTATTCCACCCAGGATTTTTCCTGGGATCCTTTCAAGTATTCTTCCAAGGATTCCTCAAGGCATTTTCCCGGGATTCTTTCAGCGGTTCATCCCGGTATTTCAAATGATATTCCTTTGGAGATTTATTCAGCGATTTCTCTGTTGATTCATCACGGGATTCATTTACACATTTCTCCCGGGGTTTCCTTACAAATTTTTCCATCAAGGAATCCTCCAAGGATTGCTCGTGGAATTCCTTCAGACATGCGTCCCGGGATGTCATCGTTTTTCCTGAGATTGCTTCAGCATTTTCCACGAGATGCATTTTAGGTTTCTTTCTGGGATTCCTCTTTTTTTTATTTTTTATTAATGTGTATTTTAACTTAAATGCTAATTCTACACTAGGGATGCCTCGATTATTCCTTCCCTTCCCTTCTGAATTCTTCCAGGATTCTGTTAAGGATTCCTTCAGGGCTTTTTTCTTCTTGAACATCCGTTAGAGATTCCTCTCGATATTCTTTCATTGCATTCTCCCGGGACTTCTTCTGACATTTCATGAGGGATTCCTCCGGGGTTTCTTCATTGAATATTTGCGGTATTCCTTAAAGGACCCAAGTAGCTTACTTGTTCTGCATTAGTTTATGTAACTATTACATGACCAAATTAGGTCATATCAGAGTTATATAAGCTTTTGTAGAACATGTGTGCTACTAGGGGATTTCTTCCGTGGTTCATTCCGAGTTCTTTTACAGATTATTCGCGGGATTCCTTCGGTGATTCCTTCCGGGATATCTCCCGGGATGTCATCATTGATTTCTCGCGTGATTCCTTTGAGATTTATTTCGAGGCTACTTCCGGAATTCTATTAGATATTGCTTGCAAGATTAATTTAGGGGCTCCATGATGATTCTTCCTGGATATCTTCAGGGATTTCTTCCTAGATTCCTTCATTGACTTCTTCCGGGATTGTTTTTAGACATTCCTTCTGGGTTTCCGATATGGGCTCTTTCAGGAGCTTCTCTCTGAAATGCTTCATTGATTCCTACCGAGTTTGCTATAGCGATTCCTGTTGATATTTTGTCAGGAAATTCTCCCGGTATTCCTTCAGGGATATTTTCCAGTATCAGGTGATTCTCTCGGGATGCATTGATTCCTCCCAGGATTTTTCCTGGAATTCCTTTCCGGGATTCTTTCACGAATTTTTCCCGAGTTTTCATTAGCGATTCCTCCTGGAAATTCTCCCGGGCTTTCTTCAGGCGGATTTCTTCAAGAAATCTGTGTTTTTTTCCATTCAGTGATCATTAGGAGTTCTTTTAAAGATATTTTCAGGGATTCCTTTAGGTATTTCTGCTGAGTTTTTTTTTTGGAAATTCCTTTATTGATTTCTTCTGGGACTTTTCCCAGCATTCTTTTGGATATTCTTCTCAAGATTCATTTCAGGGGTTCTTTGGATATTCCTACTGGATTATTTCAGTTTTTTCGTCTTTATTAAAGAGATTTTCAGCCCTAGGCTGGTTCATCTCTGGATTATTTCAGTGAATTCTTTTGAAATTTATCACGTTGATTCTTCCCGTTTTTTTAGGAATTTATCCCAGTGTTTCTTCGGGAATACGAGATTCTTTTTGTGATTCCTGCAGAGATCTTTTCAGATATTTATCCCGGGACTCATTTAGAGATTTATCTTGAGATTTCTTCAGAGACTTCTTCCGGCATTTCTTCTTAATTTTTATTGATTTTTTCCCGGGAACCCTTCTGTTATTTCTCCCGGTCTTCCTTTATGGATTTCTAGAGGACTTCCTCCCAGGATTCTTCATTGAGTTATCCGTGGACTCCTTAATTGAGTTCTTCCGGAATTCCTTTAGGGATTTCTCGTGGCATTGCTGCCAGCATTCGTTCAAGTATTCCTCCCTAAATTCATTTTGAGATTCCTTCGGGAATTTCTCCGGCATTGTTTAAGAGAATTCTTCAAAGATTTCTCCTACGATTCCTTAATTAATTCTTTCTAGATTTTCTTTAGCCAGGATTTTTCAGGGATTCTTCATAAAATTCTATGAAGGAATCCTTCTATGATTTTTAAAATTATTTATCCAGTCATCCTTTCGGGATTACTCTATGCAATTCTTTCGGCATTCTTAGATTTTTTAAGGCTTTCTTCTGGGATTCTTTCAGGGGTGTTCTTAGGATTCTCCCAGGGACTCTTCTTATGATTTCAACCGAGATTCCTGCTGAACTCTTTCAGGGTTTCAGGATTTCTTTTCGGGAATTGTTCCGGGATTGCTTCCGTGGTTCCTTCCGATATTTCTTCTAAGATTTCTTCCGGGGTTTTCCCCGAGACTTAATACTTTCAGATGCGAGGATTACTCTGTGTTTTAAGAGGGGACTCTTCGACAATAATGTAACGAGCCATGCATTGAGTATCGAAAAGTATACCACAAGAGGCCCGAGAATGTTAAAATTAAAAAAAAATACAACGTCATGTATGTATTTTCCTTACAAAAAATCATGGGCCGACCGGGAATCAAACCTAGACACTCTCAGTATGATGTTACTAAATAAAAAGGTGTAAATCAGAGGTTCCCAAACTTTTTGCTATCGCGGCGCCTTTTGTAAATTTTGAAAATATCAGGGCACACCAACATCTTTTAACAGAGAATTTTCATTGTTTTAGAACAACTCTCAATTCATAAATTTAAATGCAAAATTGTGAATAATTTTCAGTATCATGTTTCCTCAAAATCAAAATAAATTTCAGTTTCTAGCGTCAACATAGCTTTTTTTTCAATTAAGGATTCATAATATTTCAGATTTCAAATATCATATTCATTGCACAAGGTAAACAAGTATGACAAAAACTTCTAAACTAAAGCAAGCGACTGATTTCTAATTGAATTATGCTGGAATTTCAAAACTTTCAAAAATTGTTAGTTAAGAATGTAGTGTGAAAGTTTTCAACAAGCTTATAAACAAAAATAAAATGTTCAGGTCCAGGCTGATGATTGATCATTATGTCTTGAGCAAATCTTGAGAGCCGATCTTTCACATGAATATTTAATGACTATTTTTGAACGACCATTGACAATTATCATTAAGGAGTGTCTTTAGTGCACAACATTTATAAAAAAAATCTGAATTTGAGAATTTCGAAACGGGTCTAAATGAGATCGAAAATTTCCCATCGTTTTCCCTTTAGATCTAAAAACATCAACAATTTTGAGATGTGACCTACTTGTACGAATCCGTCAATTTGCAAAAGTATTCTGTGAAAGTGACGTTAGTGAAAAATGACGTCCGGAAAGCAGGTGCGACATAATGACTTGGGGAGTCAAGGAAATTTTAATGGAAAGAACTTCAATAAGATTTTTAAAATTTTAATTACAAGCTATTGGTAGAATCGAAAACTCAACTAATGTATTGGAAATTCAATATTCCGTTTTAGAATCTTAACAAAAATTCCTCAAAACTCCTAAAAATTCAAAAATTTGGTAAAAGTCAAAATGTTTCAAGAGGATAGCAGAAATTCTAAACAATATTCGAAGGTTGTGGTGAATTTTGGAAAAATTTCGTGAAACAACACTTTATAGTTCCATCAAACAAAAAAGATGCTACTGTCAATATATTGTTTTTTTTTTGCTTTGGCTCAAGAGCCTGCGGCGCACCAACGAGAAGTTCACGGTGTACCAGGGCGCCGCGGCACACAGTTTGAGAAGCACTGGTGTAAATAAAATCAAACAAAGTAAAGAACAATAAGGCACAATTTTGAGATAGATAGACGTTTCTGTAGTTAGCCATAATGTAGCTGACAGTCATTTTTATTTTATTCTGGAATAGTTATCGTTTTTTCACTCGTTTATAGTTAACTCGATTTCTCGACCGGAACGGGAATCGAACCCGCCATCTCCGGATTAGCGATCCATAGCCTTAATCACTAGGCTAGCTGGAGACCCAAATGCTCCATCTAATTAAAATATTCTATCACCATTAGAAACCGCCAAAACTTATCTTGCTAGGAAAAAAATCGAACATAGTCGTAACAAGGAAGAAGACGAATGATGAATATCGAACACTTAAATGCACCCCAATTATTACTACAAAATTGACGTTTCCTTAAATAAAGTTGAACGGAAATTTGAGAATCCCTTTACGAGATTTCATGAAAACTGTTTCAGGGATGTTTGATGGAAATCTATCAAAAGCTCTCTCAGAAATTCTGTCAGGGATTCCTAGGGACTCTTTCGGGCATTTATTTAGAGTTTTTGAGGCATTCCTCCAGAAATTTCTCCGACGGACTCTTTCAAGAATCCTAGGAAACTTCTGCTAGAATTTATTGGAAAATTCTTGCAGACATTATTTTAAGAGTTTATCTAGGTTTCTCAAGGTTTTCCACTGTAATTTCTCCAAAGACTTTATTTAGAGATTCCTGATGATTTTTTGCAGTGAATCGTTAAGAAAGCTCCAGATATTCTCATGGGAATTCTTCTAAGAATTCATTTGGAAGTTTTCTCGAGGCACTTTTTTGTGAATCCTTTCAAAGATTCATGGCAAAAATCTCCAAAGATTTATTTCCTTGGATGCTTCTCACCAGTTACTTTGTAGAATTTTTAAAAAGCAAGCGGGTTTCCATCAGGGATTTCCGTTACTTAGGGATTCTTTGGCAAAACTTCTGCAAAGACTTCTGAAGAACTTCTCAAGGGAGTCGTTTGAGAATTCTTCTAGAATTTTGTTTTCAGAAATTCATCTGACGGTTCCTTTATCAAATTCCAGATTTTCTCCTGGAATTCGTTAAGAAATCATCTCTGGGATTCGTTGCAGAATTCCTTGAATGATTCATTGGATTTTTAGCGATTCTTTGAATAATTTTTCAAGTAATTTGTAGGATTCTTCTTAAGATTTGTTCAGAAATTCATCCGAGAGTTCTTTTGTGAACCTCTCCAGGTATTCCACTGTAATTTTTAAAGGATTTTTTGCAGAAGTTTCACATCAATTACTTGTTTATTTTTCTATTGATTCGTAGGGGAATACCTTCAGAGGTTTCCTTAGGAAGTCATCCAGGCATTTTTTTCGGTTTGCAGATTTTGAAAATCATTATAAAATACCTCAGGGATTCTTTGGGGAATTCATGCAGATACTTTATTACGGAATTCACCCAATGGTTCCATCAGGTTTTCCTTAGCATATTCTTCAACTACTCAGGTATTTTAGGAGATATTTCGGCGAATTTCTCCATATAGCCTAAGGAATTGGCCAAAGGGATTTTTTTTTAGAAATTCCTCCATGAGTATTCATAGTTCATAAGTATTGAATCGAAAACTTCTCCATTAATTTTATCGAATGTTTCTGTAGGGATCGCTTAGGGAACTTCTCCTGGAATACCTTAGTGAATTTATTGAAGTATCCGTTGGGAGATACCACCAAAAAATTCTTGAAAAATTCTACCAGGCAGCCTTTGAGAAATTCCTCCAATAGAAAGTGGCGGAAAATGAAATAATCAATTAAATTTCTGTGTGAACTTAAGTCTTGGACGACGAACAAAGAATTTCCCTTAAAGGCTAAACTGTTAAAAATTCGTCATGCAACCTTGTTTATAACGTTTGATTGCGTATCTAGTGCATGAAGGTTACACTTGCGAAAAATAATTGAATAAACAACTTTCTGATCCACTGTGCACTCAATCCTGTCGGTTGCCACTTTCGGTTTGCTGTTGCCGGCTTTTGACGATGCTCATCCACGCTGGTTGTTGTTGTTGTTGGTTCGAACGCGAACGTCCTGAGTGGGTGGTTGGTTGGCCGCCTAGCTAGAACATCCCCGGCGCCCCCCGTCCGGGTCGGTCGCCGAATGTGAATAATGGGTGAGGAACGAGAATCGGAGAAGAATGAGTAAATGCTTAGAGCCAAGTGAGCTGGGAAAAAATATGAATACAGAGAGTCATACGGGAGAAGAAGGATGCTGAATGTTGAATGCTGGTGCCACGGCTGCTGGAGGTGAAAGCATTGTCGTCGTAATCATTATAATGGATATTGTTCCTCCTGAGCCTGCTGCTGGTTGGTGCCGCTTTCGAGAACCGAGAAACGAGTGAACCGTTCTAGGACTAACAAGGAGGCTTTTGCCTGGTTTTGTGTAACTAGAAGAGACACAGTTAGAGGGTGGCTTCTTGCTGTTGTAAGTGGATGGCGGAACGACGACGATGATGGAACACGACCAGATCAAATCATGCGATGGAATGTGAATCCGAAGACCCGCGTGTTATTATCGCAAGCCCTACGGATGCCTTATTGATTGTTCGAACGGTAAGTAAGAGTGGGGAAAGGATATTATGTGCGTAATATGCTTTGTTGAGGGAGGGGGACTATTGTTTGTGTTTGCGACATATTTTAATCGGAATATGTATCGGTTTATGATTTCTGCGTAGAGACAGAGCTGTTTGTTTTTATGACAAGAACTTTTTTATGATTATTGTGTTCACATTTTCCAAGCCTTTGTACATAACAGATGTCAACAATAACTGGGAACAGCTAGAGGAACAGTTTCATGGACCTATTCATGTTTAGAAGATTTATTTTTCTCTGGAATCAACAGAGCTGTAAGGGAAATAACTATCTACTGTTCTTGTCATCTTGTTCCACGAAACAACATTATACTTGTACGTTGATGTTAGGGACATGCATACTTTTTTATTCAATCTGTAGATATACAGGGTCTTGTATTATTTGGACTGGTGTACCTATTTTTGGAAACTTGCCACGATAACTAAGTCAATTTAATACCTAATAGGGTCTTGTACCATTTGGGCAGGTGTACCTATTTTGGGCACTTGCCCTAATAACTAAGTAAATTTCAAACCGATTGATTTGAAATTTTGTATCGAGTTTGGCACGTACAGTATCTAACTCTGTACAAAAATTCAAATCAATCGGTTTGAAATTGACTTAGTTATAGCGGCAAGTGCCCAAAATAGGTACACCTGCCCAAATGGTACAATACCCTAATTTAATTTTTGGCATACTGTGAGATACGTAAAGTATCGAACTCTATTCAAAAATAAAATTAATTGGTGCAAAATGGACTACAGTCCGGATTCGCTGGTTGGGTCATGACTGCGCTTCGATTAGCGAATCGTGTTCGTTCGTTGGGGCAACTGACAACTGATCCAAATGCTTTAGACACACGCAACTCACGAAAAATACGTCATGAAACACTCGAATACTTACACAATCGTTCTGTATATACAGGAGTTGCGATGCGACGGGGGTCAGACGTCAAACTCGTTTTGACATCGATTTTGACATTGACAGTGCTTTTTAGTTGGGTTTCGCCCCAACTAGTGAACATTCAACCATCCAGACAACCCATCCAACGAGCCCTCAACGAACGAATCGGCACTGTATCTAAGCTAGAGCGCTAAGTGCCCAAATAGGTGCACCTGCCCAAATGGTACAAGACCCACTCTCATTTGAATACTTTAAAAGATAGCTTAGTTTCCATACTTTACAGGAATAATATAGAAACGGAGCCAAAACTTCTTTTAGTATTTATTACAGTGTGTGCCAATCATAGCAGCCCTGTACCAATTATGGTTACATTTTTTAACTTCGGTTTCTTTTTGCACTAACCGGTACACTATGGCGAAAAAGGGTGCAAGGAAGCCAAAATTTAAGGGAAAATTATTTATTTCTACCATAATTTGAGCAAAATGTAAAGTTTAACCATCCTTAGTCCCAAAAAAAGTTACAAATAAGACCCTGGGGTCAGGTATCAGGTATCAGAAGGCCGGCTCCAGAGGCACGTTATTCTCCATTTGAGACATTTGTGCCATCGCCATACATATAAGCCTATTTCTTCATTTACCTGAGGGAGCATGGTACAAGGGATGGGAATTAGGAAAGGGAAAGGGAAAGGTGATGAAATAGGAAGGAATACCCTAGAAGAGGGAATGAACGTATAAGCGCAACGAGAGCTCATAGCCCATACCACAACGGGTTTAATCAGTGCCCTGAAAAGGACACTTTTAAACGCATAAACGTAAAGAGAGCCTATAGCTCATTGGAGGTAGCTTGTGACGTCATGCGACTTTCAATATGACATTGAAAGGCACGTCATCGAAAGCATCCTCAATATTCAAGAAATTACCGCAAAACCTACGTTTGAGCGAGTTCTTTCTTGAAAACATATACAACTTTGTGTAAAAGAGTCACTGTGGACATCCCAAATTGGGAGGCATGTGAGTTCACATGAATAGCCATGTCAGCCAGACGAACATCACAGATGTGATAATCGACAATTCGGTTCAAGCATTTCAGAAAAAAAAACGAGGTAACCAGGAACTCATTTCTTCTTTATACAACGCACGCACCCTTTCGTGATAAAACTATGGAGTAATTTCACGCCATGAAAATACCCCATAGAAAACTACAAGAGTTCAAAACATGTTTAAAATACTCAAATCCCTCTGGAGAAAAATAGGACAAAACACCATTTGTTCCTGGAAATTTGAAGTAAGCAGAGCGTTTTAGTGCCCACTAAGTCAATTATATAGCTATAGTTCTCTGGCGGAAGCTAGAAATTCGTAACTATACAAAAGACTGGTTTATCCGAAGATATTTTGAACTTGAACAGATCAGAGTTCCATTCAGGAATACCTCTAGCGGTCCGGAGAAGACAAGCTTCTTTCAAAGCAATAGTTATGGTATACCACAATGGAGGGCGTTGTAGGTACAAAACCACAATGAAACTCTTTTCGAGTAGCAATGGAAGCGAGTTATCTATAAAATGTGGTCGTAACCAATTAGTACAGCTTCCCTGTAGTTTATTGAGCAGGGACTAGGGCTTCCAATCCCGGGATGGATTTCCCGGGAAATGGAATTTCCCGGGATTCCCGAATCCCGGGATCCAAATTTTTGTATCCCGGGTTTCCCGAATTTCCCGGGATTTTTTCTGTTGTCTTTTTTGTCAAGTGTTAAATGAAATGACCCATTTCAAATTGCGAGTCAATGATTAATTAACCCAGCTTCTTGATATACGCTCGCCAAATCACACTTGATGTTATTCATGTTGATGTTATTTTATGATTTAAGCTTAACGGAAAACTTCCGCAGATATTGCGGGTTTTTAGAAAAAAATCCACTCTGCGGTAGCCACCGAATCCTACCTTGGCTTTCGCGACCCCTCAGTCTGTTGTCACCCCGCTTTTCATAGAACAATCGCAGCGTACCTGCAAGCAGTTGGGGGGTCGCGAAACAAAGGTTGGGAACCTGTGCTTTAAAGTATGGAGTGCATCCTATAGTGCCAACTGATCCTTCAACGCTTGCATGTAAGACGCAATACATTCATTCAGAGTCGTATGGGGTCATCCATAAACCACGTGGTCTTCGAGGAATGGTGGTGGGGACCGGGGGCTTAGAGCAAAGACCACGGTATGGTGTTCTTTGTAATGCAGGGTAATTAGACGATTAGATAATAGCACATATGGAGCTATTATTGGGCTTCAATGGGTTTTGATCCTTATAGCTTTTTACTTTTACTTCGGAATCCATCGCCGAAGCTTTTTTTCGTATTTTCTTTGGCAGTTCTCGTAAGTTATAGTTATTTTTGTATCGTGTATTACGAACTTCTTACTTGTGTTATTGTTTAGCAAAACACGTTCATGTATATCAAATCAAAATTTCAATATTTAATGCTGGTTGAAATCGCACTTAAAATACATTGACGGTAAAATATGAACCTTCTTATCGTGAAATTTGCTGAATTGTGCGTATTCTTCAAAAGGAAATGGAAAGATATGATACCTGATTAACGATTTTCTTTAAAAAAAATACATTATTCACCTAAAAATAAAATTTGCTTATTTCCCGGGATCCCGGGAAATCCCGGGAAACGGAAATATTTTTTCCCGTTTCCCGGGAAGCTGAATCCCGGGAAAATTGGAAGCCCTAGCAGGGACGCCTAAATACACAAATTTAGCGAAGGAACACTAAAAAGTGCAAAGAAGGTCAAATGGAGACTCCTCATCTGACACATGCCAATCAGTCAACTACCCGAACGTAGGTCCCCTTGGACCATTCACACTGGCGAATCTGTAGACAGTAGATCTGCCGTGAATCGCAAGTCAGTCCCATATGTAAAAAGTAGGCATTGAGAAAATGGCCTCTGAAGTTTTCAAATTCGATTTCTATACGAAACTCTAAAAAATCGCTATGAATTGAAAACTTCTGCGATCATCATGAAACTTTCACATACAGTATGCGGCAGGAAAAAATGCGAAAGTGTTTTTCAACTTCAAACCTCGTTTTCGTCCATTTGACGTTAACCAATCTATGTTTCAACGTTCCATGATCTCTAATAGACTAGTTTTCTGAAAAGTTAATTAAAAATTTTCCCATTTTGGTCACTAACCTTTACAGGATGGCGCCTGAAGCTGAAGACTATCAGAATTTTCAAACCGCAGAAAAGTACACAGGTCGCTAAATTTCGTATCTGTTAAAACAAAATGTTTAATTTTCTCTACAACATCATCAAATATATGTACTTATTTCATCTAGTATGTGAAACTACATGGCTCTGGATCAATATGGACTGGTTGTTCATCGAATTCAAGCTAATTTTGTTACTGTTATAGTCATTTTGTTTAATGACCATTGGGCGCGCAGTTTATTGATACCCGCTTATTAGGCTTACATTATCACATGTTAAACATCAAATATGTTCATTTTTATTTTTCAATGCTAGAATATAGACATTGACTGATACACTGTCATGGAAAAATAGTCATATATATCCCATATTTAGCGTGTAATAGTGCCTTGAACTTTTCGCATTTTTTCCTGCCGCACCCTGTATTGTTTCAAACGTTAAAACATAACAGTGAAAAATGTAAAACTAGCTAAAATAGTGTTAGGTCTTGTACTGGAGGGCACACAAGTTCGTAATGGGACTGACTTGCGATTACATTTCATTATGGGACAATCTGACTTGGTGTTGTTTTTCAATTTTACTGAACAAACTATATATTTTTATGCACGCAGCTGAAAGATCATCCGAAGAAAGCTCGAAAACGGTCATTAACTCATTTTTGCCCAAAATGCAGATGGGACTGACTTGCGATTCATGGCAGAGATGTAGCTCTGCAAGCCACCAAGTAGCAGATTAGCCGACGACCGTGCGATGAATACGATCGTACGAGATCCCAAAATGATCTAACGAACCGATGCTGGAGATGGTCCATTTCTATCGCTCACCACCACATATCCGATAGGGTAGTTAGGTAGATGTTGATCACTTGAAAGATGAAGAAGAGCTCCTGCCTTTTTGCCATATACATAGTGCAGTTGTACGCGGCTTCGCGATAGTGGACTGTATTGTTCAAATTTCCAGGGTTGTACTGCGGAAGGTTCAGGTGCTTCCAATCAGTTTAAATGGAATTTAATCTCTTCAGGAAATTTTCATACATTCCTATGAAATTCCTTCAGGTAGCCCTTGATGAATTACTTCAATATTTTGTTATGCAATTTCATAAAATATTTCTTGTAATATCTGTGGAATAATATCTCAAAGAATTCCTGAAAGAATTTCTTAAGGAATACCAGGAGATATTTCTAAAAAAAAATGAAATTCCGAAAAGAAACCTTCTAGACATTTCTACTGTAACCTCTGACGAAGTTTTCCAAGGAATCTCGGAAGAAAAATTTCCGAGGAAATCGCTAAAAATTTCCAAATTTCAAAAAATATTCATTGAAGGTTTTTTGAGGCAATCTGTTACTGATTTTCTTGAAAAATCCTTAAACTACTGTAGGAGTCTTTAGTAATATTTCTGAAGTATTTCCTGAGTAAGTTTTAGATGGAATCCATGGAGGAATTTCTAAAAGAATTTCTTGGAGGAATCCTTGGAGGAATACTTAAATAAATTAGCTATCTCGTCCTTGCAGAAATTTCTGGAGTCCTTAAATGAATGGGGGTGTTAAGAGTTTGAAAATGGACATTTTTTGCGTGAACTAATTCCTGGAGGAATTTCTTAAGCATGGATGGTTATCTAGAAAATTCCCAAGAAAATTCTCAAATTACCATAGAAATCTTCCGAGAGATATGCCAAGAATATGTACGAGAATGTGTTTGTGAACTTCATAAACCGATAAGGTTTACAAAAGAGACTCGTTTAGTACTTAAAAAAGAGTAGGTGAGGATCTTCAGAGTATTGCAGTAAGAGATCAATAAAAGAAATCATGAAAAATATTACAAAAGATTCACAAAAAGAACTCCAAAAATACGCCTAATAGATATGCACAAGAAAAAATAAATAAAACTGTTTAAAAACTACCACAATTGTTGCTATCAGGTTTAAACAGATGGTTTGTAAAGTGCTGGCTAGATAAAATCTTTGTCGTTTCATCGGCGTTGGACGTTTTGTTCAGCGACGTGGACAAATTTTACCACGTTTAGAACAGACGCTCAGGTTTGCAGAAGCAAACCCCCCTTTTCTGTCACCCTATGAACGTTTCAACCGGGATTGTTTAGGAATTGCTGGGCAGAGGCTAGTGATCTCAATGGACTTGTGGAGCCTCTACCGTGCCATGACCCAGATGCTCCTTCTGAAATTCCCCCCGGAGTTTCTCCGGGGTTTTCTACGGTAGTGGGAATTCTTCCAAGATTTTGAAATTCTTCCAGAAATTCCTCCAGGAGTTGATTCTGTGGTTCCCCCATAAATTCATCCTATCATTTTACTGAAAATTGATTCTTTTAGAAGTTACTTCTGGAATTTTGCAAAGAATTATTGCAGGAATTCCGTATGAGATTCCTCCAGAATTTCTACATGAGTTTTTTTTTCGGAATATCTACAGAAGTTTGTTCAGCGATTTCTGCAGTATTTTTTTTTTTGAGGTTCCTGCAGGAATTGCCGCAGGAATTCATCCATGACTTCGTTCTTGAATTCCCACAAGAGCTTCTTCAGGGTTTTTACTGGTTTTGCTCCAAGAGTTCCTTCTGGGAATCCTCTACGACATCGTTCCAGGAATCCTCCCTCCTTCTGAGAATCTGGGAGTTGCTTCTGGAAGTCCGTCTCAAGTTCTTTCTGGGTGCCTTCTGCAAATCCTCCAGGAGTTGTTTATTTCCAGAATTTATTTTCATCTGTGAATCCTCGAGGAGTTCCTTCTGGGAATTTAATGGAGCTTCTGGAGGATTCCCTGAAGACTTTTTCAGAAAGAATCCATATAGGAATACACAGAAGGCTTTCGTGTAGGTATTCTCAGAAGAAATTCGTGAAGAATCTCCAGATGGAAACAAAGAAACAAATACTTTCATCATCCGAGGTTTTTTGAAGTTCCTTGATATTTACACCCGATTTGTACCTCCATTATACCTACTGAATCTAATCAGTCTTAACAATGCTGGTAGGGTAATTGATCTGATCATGGAGGGGTTAAGTACTGGGTTCATATGTAAATCACAATTGTATCGCCCCAAGCAAACTTTTTACATGGATTGAATTGAAAATAATAAAATCCATCCTTAATCTACGGGAAAATAACGAAATATTGCCACTTTGATGTTGTTATGAGCATTTTATTCATTTTTATCTGAAAGAACATTGTGTACCAATGTTGCGGTATTTGTTTCTAATGTTGCGGTATTTGTTCGTATTGTTGTGGTATCCCATTGAAATCATATGAGATACCGCAACAATAGGAACACAGCAGCAAACACATTGAGGAAAATATTTTTTTAAATAAGTTTTTAGGCAAAACTTGAGCAAACAAATGGTGCAATCTCATAATTTAAGCACCATACATCTATTAAAAATACATTTTGGTAACATTTCAGTCGAAAAAGTGCTCAATTGCCATTACCGCAACATTAGGTACTACCACAACAACGGGAACAATTACCCTACATCAACTTTACGACGGCTTCACAACCATGCGTCTCCATAATTTGAAGCATTGACAAACGAATGTTCATTTGGCGGTTTCTAGTGATTCGCATGCAGGAAGTTACCACCATAAACCCATTAGCGACGGGCGACAACATGTGCGAAACAATGATAAATGAGAGCCAATTTCCGGGCTGATGAGTGCCGACACGATCCACAAAAAAATGATTCATTAATTAGCGGACACGCATGACATTTTGTGTGACATCTTCGTTTGGCGGTTGGTGCTGAAAACTCGCCCCTGATGATGAAAATGTGTGTTTGTGTGGCTGAATCACTAGTTGATTGACACGTTAAAAATTCAAGTGGTATTTATTTACCGCTTCCTGTGGTTTTTGCACTGGGCCCGGTCGTCAGTGGTTGCGGTGACGGGTTTGACAAGTTTGTGGGATGAATCCTAGGACGAATCTGTAAAACTTCACGGAAACACCTGTGTTGATGGTTTCTTCGAATACATTGGAAAAGAGTGTTTTTCAAAATACACTTGAAACTGAAACTCGGGTAAATTAAGAAGGTAAACGCTTATTAAGAACTTTCTCCGAGTGCTGATTCTCATTTGGTCTTTATTGCTTCTTTTACAGTTTGTGCACCTTCACGAGCACGATGCGGTACTATTCACCGCTAAGGATAATGGGAATTATTTCTAAGTTCTATTATCTCACTGCTTGCAGCACGGAGCTCAAACGAGAGAAAAAACCCGCTGAGCCCGTAATATCACTTTAAAAATCCAATAATCATAAATATGACTTGGAAAATCTCATCGCCTTGCCATGGTGCTGTATGCTGTGCATGTTTGCGTGAAGGTATGGGGAGGCACTTCACACTGATGATGATGATTCTCAAACAGTTGGCCAATGTTGTTGTGGGGGTGGTGGTGCTGGTGAGGATGGAAGTCGTCAACAGATGCATGCACAAGACATCGCGTTGTTCCCGTTCGTGGGTGGGTTGGACTCGTGGTCTGCGCGGGAAAAAAATCTTGCGCGGAAAAGCCACATGCGAGAAAAGTAAGAAAGTGTGGAATCGTGTCTGCGGCAACGAACGCGACGAACGAGAACGGGTATACAATAGGGAGTTTGAGTCGACGAGGCTTGCAACTTCAGCAGAATTGTGAAGAGGTTCCTCGTGCTACAAAAGGGACGACAAAGGACGATGACTGAGAGTTGAGGAGGTCTTTCTCCTTGTTGTACCGAAAGGGTATTGTTTCTATGCCAAAAATAGAACATTGGAAGCAAGGTCAAAACGAGAAAAAGTTTTGTCACCTTGAAATTTTTAATAGCTTTGTTTATGTAAGCTAACACAAAAATGGTTTGGTAAATAGTAACTAGTGAGCATTCGAGAGGAATAGATGAAAAACAAACTAATTGATCATGTTTAACGAACGATCCCTTTCAAATAAAATATCATGCAATTACGACAATTAAAAAAAAAATCATGAAGGTTGGAGGAAGGTCAGAATATATGTTTTTGATGGCAGAATAGTGTTATTCTGGCGTGAATCGCAAGTTAGTCCCATCTGCATTTTGGGCAAAAATGAGTTAATGACCGTTTTCGATCTTTCTTCGGATGATCTTTCAGCTGCGTGAAAAAAAAAATATAATTTGTTCAGTGATATTGAAAAAAAGTCAGATTACCCCATAATGAAATGTAATCGGAAGTCAGTCCTGTGAAGAAGAAGAAACTGTGTACCCTCCAGTACAAAACCTAACACTGTTTTAGCCAATTATATATTTTTCGCTGTTTTGTTTTCACGTTTGAAACAATGTATGAAAGTTTGAAAATGATCGCAGAAGTTTTTCAATTCATGGCGATTTTTTGAAGTTTTACATAGAAATAGAATCAGAGCCCATTCTCTCAATGCCTACTTTTTACATATGGGACTAACTTGCGATTCGCGGCAGAATTGTGATATGAAAATTTATAAATATCAACTTGTAAAACTCGCAACGGTGGGAAACTTTGAATATCAATTACACATCTATTTAGTAGCCAACTATATATGGATATCACTCCTTATCAGGCAGCAAGGGTGTAGCCAGCTTTTCGGCCAGGGGGGGGGCGAGCACCCTTACACTGAAAACCACTTTGCAGTAACAAGGAGTTCAAATACTTCATCATTTAAAAAAAAAAGTGAAGTATGAAATATGGGTGATTAACAGGATTAACAGGAATGGTTCAATAGAAGAATCATATATGATTATAATCCTGAGGAATTCCTCAAGATATTGCTTCAAGAATTTCTTAGCAAATGCCATCATAAATTTGAATTTATGCAGCAGTTTCTCCAGAAATTTCTTTAATATTTTTTCAGGTTATTGTAATGTAGATATTCCAGCAGAAATTACCTTCGGAAAACTTGCAGTAATTCCGTTGGGAACCTTCAGAAATTTCTTCAATAATTCCTCCAGAAGTTTTATTACGAATTTCACCGTGCATTCTTTTGAGAATTTCCCCAGTAATTCTTTACAAATATCATTCTTCATTCCACCAGAAATCCGTTTGAGAAGCTCCAGAATTTCTCCGGGAATTCTTTCAAAAATTCCAATTAAACTAAGATTCCTTTCCTTGAGGAATACCCTAAGAAATTTTTGGAGAAATTTCAACGAAAAATGGTTTAATGAATTCCTTCGGAATTACCGGAAAAAATTCTTTGAAAATTTCTAAAGGAATTTCTTCGGAAATTCCTGGAGGAATATCTTTGGAAGTTGCTAGAGGAATGCATTCGGAAATTTTCAAAGGAATCAATTAAAAAATAATTTCAGGAATTTATTTCGAAAATCCTTGAGGAATTTCTTTGAAATTGATTTAGAATATTCCTTGAGGAACTCCTTCGGAGTTTTCGTAAGGAATTCTTCCGAAAAATCCTTGAGGAATACCTTTAAAAATCCTTGGAGGAATTCATCCGGAAATTTGAGAGAGAATTCCTTCCCAAATTCCTGAAGAAATTCTTTCGAAAATATTGAAAAAAAAAACCACTAAAAGTCTCATGAGATATCCCTTCTGAAATTCCACAAGGAATTTCTTTAAAAATCTTTCTAAATTTCCTTTTAAAAAATATTTCGGAAATTCCTGAAGAAATGCTTTATGGGATTTTTTATTTCCTAGAAGAACTCATTCGGAAATTCTTTGAAGAATTCCTTTAAAAAAGCCTTGATAAGGAAAATTCGGAAATTGTTAAAGGAGTTCGTTTGGAAATTTTTTTGACATATGTCTGAAATATCTTATGGAATACCTTCGGAAATTTCGTGAGAAATTGTTTGATAAGTTCGTTGAGGATTTTTTTCGGTTTTTTTTTATAAATCTTTAAGAAATTCCTCAAGGAATTCCAGCGAAAGATCCTTGAGAAGTTTCTTCGGAAATTCCTCAAGAAATTCCTTCAAAAATGTATTGCGGATCTCCTACGAAAACTTGAGAAACTTCATCAAACATTCCTTCAGAAACACACTTGGGGATTATGTGAGAAAATCATAAGGAAATTTTTTGAGGACAACCGTCAAAAATTTTTGGAGGAATTCATTCGGAAATTTTTGGAGGAATTTCATAGCAAATCCATAAGAAATTTCTTTAGAAATTCCGGGAGGGTTTCTTTGGAAATCCAGGAGAAAATCCTTTGAAAATTCTTTTGAAAATTCCTGGAGGAATTCCTACGGAAATTCCTGGACAAACTCCTCCGGAAACTCATGGAGGAATTCTTCGGGAAGATCCTGGAGGAATTTCCTCGGAAATTCTTGGAGGAATTCCTTCGAGAATTCGTGGAGGATTTCCTTCGGGAATTCCTGGAGGAATTTCTTCGAATGAATTCTTTCGGAAAATTTCTGGAGCAATTCCTTCGGAAATTCATGGAGGAACTCCTTCGGAAAATGCTTTAGGATTTCCTTCGCAAAATTCCTGGAGGAATTCCATCGAAAATTCATGGAGGAATTCCTTCGGACATTCAAGGAGGATTTCCTTCGGAAATTCCAGGAGGACATCCTTTAAAAAATCCAAGAGGAATTCCTTTGAAAATGCCTAGAAGAATTTGTTCGGAAATACTTGGAGGTATTCCTCCGGAAATTCCTCGAGGAATTTCTTCGGAAATTCGTAGAGGAATTCAGTCGGAAAATTTCTGGAGGAATTCCTTCGGAAATTCATGAAGGCATTCCTTCGGAAAATCTTTTAGAAATTCTTTGGCAAAATTCCTGGAGGAATTTGTTTGGAAATTCATGAAGGATTTCCTTCGAAATTTCATGGAGGGATTTTTTCGGACATTCATGAAGGAATTCCTTCGGAAATTCCAGGAGGAAATCCTTTGAAAATTCCAAGAGGAATCCCCTTGAAAATTCCTGGAAGAATTCCTTCGGAAATTCCTCCGGAAATTCCTCCGGAAATTCCTAGAGTAATTCCTCCAGAAATTTGTGGAGGAATTTTTCCGAAATTTCCTGGAGGAATTTCTCCGGAAGTTCTTGGAGGATTTCCCTCGGAAATTCCTGGAGAATTGCCACGGAAATTCCCGGAGAAATTCTCTCGAAAATACATGGAGGAATGTATTCGGAAAATCCTGAAGGAATTCCTTCGCAAAATTCCTGGTGGAATTACATCGGAAATTCATAGAGAAATTCCTTTGGAAATCTCCAATGGAATTTCTCCAAGAATTTCCGACAGAATTTCTCCTGGAATTTCTGAAGGAATTCTTCCTGGAATTTCAAAAAAAAAATCCTTCAGGAATTTCCAAAAGAGTTTCTCCAGGAATTTCCGAAGGAATTTCCAAAGGAATTTCTCCAGGAATTTCCAATGGAATTCCTCTGGGAATTTTTGAAGAAATTCCTCCAAGAATTTCCGAAGGAATCTCTCCAGGAATTTCCGAAATAATTGCTCAACGAATTTCAGAAGGAATGCATCCAAGAGATTCCGGAGGGATTTCTCCAGGAATTTCCGAAGAAATTCCCCTAATAATTTCCGAAAGAATTCCAGCAGGAATTTCCAAATGAATTCCTGCATGAATCTTCAAACGAATTCGTCCAGCAATTTCCGAAGGAATTCCTTCCGGAATTTCCGAAAGAATTCCTCCAAGAATTCCTAAAGGAATTCCTCCTGGAATTCCAAAGGAATTCGTCCAGCAATTTCCGAAGGAATTCCTACTAAAATTTCTGAAAGAATTCCTCCAGGAATTTTCGATAGAGTTCCTGCTGGAATTTCCGAAGGAATTCCTCGAGGAATTCCGCTAGGAATTTCCGAAGGAATTCCTGCAAGAACTTCAAAAAAAAAAAAAAAATAAATCCAAAAAGTATTTCCGAAAAAAATCCTCCACGATTTTCCGAAGGAATTCCTCCAGGACTTTCCGAAGGAATTCCTCCAGGAATTTTCAATGACAACCGTCCAGCAATTTCCGAAGGAATTCCAAAAGCATTCCTCCAGGAAGTTTGGAATTATTTTTTGGAATTTCGTAAGGAATTCACCTAAGGGTTTCCTCACGAATTTCTCTATGGATTTACGAAAGAATTCCTCCAGAAATCTCCAAAGGTATTCATCCAAGATTTTCCCAAGGAACTGCCCAAGGAATTTCCGAAGGAATTGCTCCAGGAATTTCCGAAGGAATCCTTCAGGAATTTCCGAAGGAATTTCCGAAGGAATTCCTAAAGGAATTTCCGATGGAATTTGCGAAGGGATTCCTCCAGAAATTTTGGATGGAATTCTTTCAGGAATTTCCAAAGGAATTCCTCCAGGTATTTCCGAAGGAATACCCTCAGGAATTTTCGAAGATATTCCTCCAAGAATTTCAGAAGGAATTCCTGCATACATTAAAACAAATACGAGGATGCAGGAGAATTTTATTTTTACTAGTCAAAAACAGCTCTGATCATCTAAGTTTTTCGGTTGAGTTAGAATATAGTTGCTCGGTCAGGGGGGTGCCACGGACCCCCCCCCCCCTGCCCCCTTGCTCCTCCTGCCTACGCCCTTGTCAGGCAGTACGCTTTGAAATACTTTCCTGTTAAAAAATCTCTAAACAATCTCTGAAGTTGGTAACACTACACTATAATAAAATCTGTACAATGAAGGTAAAACGGTTTTGATTGAACAATTGTTATGTTTTGTCAGATTTATGAGACATTTTTTTTGATTGGTATGATTTGTATAACATAACATATTTTTTACACTGAAACTTATATTTTCGTTAAACCTCAAAAATATGTTTCGTAAAACCAGTTTTCGTAAATTGAAAGCAATTTGTGTATATTGTTCGGTCAATTCGTACTGCCATGCTGAAAGAGTACAAATGGAGCTTTATCATGTACGAAATCGTGAATCCGACAGACGGTGAACTTGCTCATTTGTAGATTTTGCCCCAGAAATGCCTTCAGGAACTCCTCCATGAATCCATCCACGGATTCCTCCAGAAATTCTTCTAGGGATTGCTAAAGGAATTCCTCCAGGAATTTCTCTCAGAATTCCTTCAGAAATTCTTCCCGAATAGTTTCCAGGGATTCGTCCTGGAATTCCTTCATGGGTTCCTTCAGAAATTCCTCCAAGGGATTTTTTCAGTGCTTCCTCCAGGGTTTCTGCTATGGATTCCTTTAGGAATGCCTCCAGGGATTCCTTCAGAAATACCTTCAGGGATTCCTCCAGATATCTGTTCCAGGAATTCCTCCAGGAACTCCCCCAGAAATTCCTTCAGGAATTCCTCCTGCAATCCATACAAACATTCTTGAACGGATTCTTCCAGGAATTATTTCACGGATTCTTTCAGGGAATCCTCCTATAATCCATCCAGGGATTCATCCTGGAATTCCTTCATGGATTCCTTCAGGAACTCTGACCGAGATTCCATCAGGGATTTCTCCAAGAATTTTTCAGAGCTTTCTCTAGAAATTCTTCCAAGGATTCCTTTAGGAACACCTCCAGGCATTCCATCAGTAATTCCTTCTAGAATTTTTCCTGGAATGCCTTCTCGAATTCCACCAAAGTAACCCCCAGGCATTCTTTCAGTGATTCCTTCAGGAATGAATTCAAGGATTCATCCTGAAATTCTTCCTTGGAATTCCTCCAGGGATTTCTCCAGAGATTTCTCGCAGAAATTCCTCCAGGAATTCCTCCAGAGATTCGTCAATGATTTCCTCCAGGAATTCATCCAGAAATTCCTCCAAATGTCCCTTCAGAAATTTGTTCAGACTTTCTTCCAGAAGCTTCTCCAGGAATTTCTACACGGAAACCTCCAGGTTTTTTCCCAAGGATTACTTCAGGTATGTCTTCAGAGATTTCTAATGAAATTCTTTCAGAGATTCCGTCAGGGATTGCTCCAGAAATTCCTGTAAGAGTTTCTCTCGGAATTCCTCCAGAGTTTTCCAAAGAGTTTCCTTTGTGGATTTCCCCAGGAACTCCTCCAGGGATTCGTCAATAAACTCAACCTAATACTCCTCTAGAAGTTCCACCAAGAATTCCTTGAAATATTCCTCCAGAAATTCCTCCAGAAATTCCTCCAAGAATTCCTCCAGAAATTCCTCCAGTAATTCTTCCAGGAATTCCTCTACGGGTCCTTCAGGAAATCCTTCAAGAATTCCTTTAGGAATGTCTCCAGAAGTTCCTCCTGAAATTCCTCCAGGGATTTATTCTGGAATTCCTCCACGGAAGCCTCGAGGAATTCCGCCACGTGGTTAAGTGATTCTCAAAATGGTCCACGGAATGCTATTTTGATGCATGATTTACAAAATTTTAATTGTGGCGTAAAAGATGCCTGTATTATACAATGACAACCAAGAAGGAGCATAGAATTTTGAAAAGGAGGCCGGCCATATGCGTGTACATGCTCCCATTTACCCTCGAGTGATCGCGCTGTTGTATTTTGCACAACACGTTGAAAAATTCTCGCCCTTTGTATTCGGCATTAGCGTGGGGCTGGCGGTGGTGGCCAATCTCGCGTGTTACGGAAGGGGCGAGCGACTCTAGTTTTGCCAAGCTGGAAAACTCCAAAAAAGCAAAAAAAAGTCGAAAAAACTCGGTAGAACGTGCGGGTGCGGGTTTTAGCGACTTTTTTTGGGCTTTTTCAGCTTTTTTGAGGTTTTTTGGCTTGGCAAACTAGCAAAATAGTAAAAACTGACCACGTGTACAGTGTGCGAGTATCGCATCCACTTCTGCATTCTATTTATCAGCATATGCGATCATGTGCGCCATGTTACCCCAAATGAGCATTTGCATGAATTTTGAGTTTATTTAACGTCAATTGATGGGTTGTTGACGCCTGCTGTTATCGAATTTTGTTTACTTAGTGAAATGAAAGCATGTTGCAGTTATCGAACGTCTAAGATATAGGATCCCTAGGTAACACTGATATGGAACATGGTATTCAAAGATGGTGCATGATGTCATTATGATGTATAAGAGTCGACATGATGCTATTTTCATGTTTGAAATTTTAAATAATAATCATGATGCAATAGATGCGTTGATCATATAATGAACGCCACGATTGCGCTTGAAAAGCTTTGGTAGTACATGAAATTTAACGATGGTGCATGATTTCGCAGACACATAATTAATTCAAAGATGGAGCCTACATGATTATGTGAACATCATGGTGGCGCATGGAATGCAAAGAAGCTGCAGGATGTCAGTATGGTGCATTAGTTGCGCCATGATTACTCAACATAACATGTTTCATATTTAGGATCACGAATTGCAACAATGATGCAGAAAACTCAATGTGGCGTGGAAGTCAACATGGTCTTGGCACATGGAATGCTCTTTTGTATGCGAAATGCCAAAATGGTGCATGGAATTCAAATAGGAACCACATCTTAGTGGTGCATGAGATGCCTAGATGATATAGGTGAATGCCAAAATGGTGCATGGAAAGAAGGCGCATGATGCTAGTGTGCTAGTGTGCGATATTCAGTGATATCAACATGTTGCATGATTAGGTGCACGAATTGCAAAATTGGTGCATAGAATACAAAAAAAATGTATTTAATGTGATGCCCACACCATTATGGTGTATAATAATGGTGCATGGAAAGCTTCGATGGTGCATGATATCAGTATGATGCATTAGAGACCTAATAGATTGAAACACAGTACATGAGATCAGTATATTGCGTGGATGCCTAGATGATTCTGTGGACATCATGATGGTGCAAGGAAAGCTTTGAAGAAGGTGCATGATGTTAGTGTGCTATATTAGTCGAAACCGTTATTTAGTGATTCTTTACATTTTGTAAGGCTAGGTGCAGGAATTGCAAAAAATGGTGCATGGGATTCAATGTGGCGCCGAAATCACCATAGTTAACGTTCATGAAATACAGTTTTGAAATACGAAATACCAAAATGGTGCATGTTATTCATATGTGGTGCTGAGAAATGTGATACTAACATAACTAATTGGTTTAAAGATGGTCCGTGAGATCAGCGTCTATGCCTAGATGATTAAGTGAACAATATGGTTGAGCATGGAATACTTAGAAATTGCATGCCTCAATATGGTGCATTAGTTGCCACCACGATTCAGCGATTCTCAGCATTGCATGGTTAGATGCAAGGTGCAATAATTGCAAAAATGGTGCATAGCATTTAATGTGGTACGAAAGTCAACATGGATCACGTAGGGTAAACGCTCCCTTAGTGGAGGTAGTACCAATAGTGGTGGTAGTGGCAATTTAGCACTATTTCGACCAACAAGCTCGCAAATTACATTTTTAATAGATACATCATCAGAAGGTCGGCTCCAGAGGCACGTTCTCCTCCATTGGGAAATTTGCGCCATACCATATTTAATAATATTAATTCCGTTTTGTGTTTAAGAATTGTCGAAAAACCTATGTTAAACAATTATTTTCCTTATTTTTTTGCTCCTTTGCACCTATAGTGGTGGTAGTGTTCCTATAGAGGTGGGTCCCATAAGAATTCAATGGGATGCGCCAATATAGAAACCAATGTTAAATTTTACCACCACAATAGGAACTGTACCTATAGTTGGTGCAAGTGAATTATAAGAAAAAAACTGAAATAAACGATGGTTTTTACATTTTCCCTAGCATGTTCAACCCTTAACCTCCCGGGACGATACTTTCTGACTTCAAATGGCTCGTTCTCCGAAACTTGGGCACCAAATTGCATTCGGTTTGAAGCATCATCAAGGGTTCAAGAATGTATCTTAACAATAATTTGGCGGGGATCCTCCTATGACCCTCCCCCCTTTTCTGCGGGGTGGATCTAAGTATGGCTTCTTCTTCTTCTTTATGGCTCTACGTCCCAACTGGGACTTGGCCTGCCTCGCTTCAACTCAGTGTTCTTTTGAGCACTTCCACAGTTATTAATTGAAGGGGTTTCTTTGCCTGCAATTGCATGAATTTGTATATTGTGAGGCAAATACAATGATACGCTATGCCCAAGGAGTCGAGAAATTTTTCCCGACCGGAACAGGCGTCGAACCCTCCGTCTCCAGATTGGCGATCCATAGCTTTAACCACTAGGCTAACTGGAGACCCTAAGTGTGGCATGATCCATAATATTACCATATCATCATAGTTTCGACTGTAAAACAGCATGTTATTGTCGTTGTTAGTGACAGATCATTCTATACATGTAATTTCGGACCTGACTAGGTCAACCGGTCATCTGGTGGCCACGGATCAGGTTCTGGGGACCTTGGAATCTCCGGTAGACATGGCCATTTTTAGATTCCAAATATATCCCATCATGCGACACTCAAAACTCCGTAGAATGCCGCGCGTAATCCAGTAAAACAAAGAAAAATGATTTTGATCGATTCTGGTCACCCGGTGACCTCAGAACAGGTTCTGGGGACCTTGGAATCTCCGGTAGAAATTATAGACAGTAGAGTAAACATAGATCCGTGTTGATGAATCCATTGTATCCAAACGAACTGTCAAAATCTGTATCCAAACGAGCATGACGTCACGATTTGGACAACATCAATGGAGCGCATGACGTCATATTCAACTGTCGAACTCTTGAAAATTACTACTTACACGCTTGAAACATTTTAGTCAGCGGTGTCCGCGGATCTATGTTTACTCTACTATCTATAGTAGAAATGACCGTTTTTCGATTCTAAAAGAATTCCATCTGGATAAATTTCTGGAGGAATTTATGAGGAATTTCTGAAGATGTTCATGGATGAATGCCTGGCGGAATTTCTCGAAGAATTCCAGGAGGATTTCCTGGAAGATTTCGGTAGATATTTTTAAGGGTTTTCTTGAGTATTCCGTAGAGGTAATCTTGGAGGAATTTTGGCAGAAACTTCTATAGGATTTTCTGGAGGAATTCCTGGAAGTATTTCTAGAAGAATTTCTGAAGGATTTTTTGGAGAAATTCCTTAAACAATTTCTGGAAGAATTACTGGAGAAATTTCTGGATGAATTCTTTGATGAATTTCTGGAGAAATATTTGAGGTTTCCTGGAGGAACTCCTTGAGGAATTTCTGAAAGAATTCCTGAAAAAATTCCTGTAGGTTTTTTTAACGAATTTTAGAAAAAAATCATGGATGAATCAATGGAGGAATTCCCGACGAAATTCCTAGAAGAATCCACGAAGTAATCCCTGTTGGAAACCCTCGAGGGATTCCTGGTAGAGTTCCGGGAGAAATTCCTCTAGGATTTTTTGAGAAACTCTCTCTTCTTGGCGTAACGTCCTCGCTGGGACAAAGCCTGCTTCTCAGCTTAGTGTTCTATGAGCACTTCCACAGTTATTAACTGAGAGCTTCCTCTGCCAATGACCATTTTGCATGTGTATATCGTGTGGCAGGCACGAAGATACTCTATGCCCAAGGAAGTCAAGGAAATTTTCTTTACGAAAAGATCCTGGACCGACCGGGAATCGAACCCGTCACCCTCAGCATGGTCATGCTGAATACCCGTGCGTTTACCGCCTCAGCTATATGAGCCCTTTTGAGAAACCCGTGGAAGAATTCCTGGAGGAATCCCTAGAGGATATTTTGGAGGCATTCAGGCAGACATTTCTAGAGGATTTTCCGGTGGAATCCTTGAAGAAATTCATGGAGCAATCCCTGGAGGTATTTCTGAAGGAGTTCCTGAAGCAACATTTGGAGGAATTCCTGGAGGAAATTCTGATTCTTTGATGAATTTCTGGAGAAATGTCTGGAAGAACTTCTCGAAGAATTTTTGAAGGAATTCCTGGAGGAAAATCTGGAAGATGTTTTGAGCAATTTCTGGAGACATTCATGGGAATGTAGGAATTTCTCGAAAAATTTCCTGAATGAGTTTCGGGAGAAAAGTCTTTAGGGTTTTCTGGAGGAATCCGTGAAGGAATTCCTGGAGGAATCCCTAGAGGTAATCTGAGAAGAATTCTGGCAGAAATTCCTAGAGGATTTTCTGGGGAAATACCTGGAAGAATCCCTGGAGAAATTCCTGGAGGAATTACGGGAGGAACTACGGGAGGAACTACGGGAGGAATTCCTGGAGGAATTTATGCAGGAATTTCGGAGAAATTAATGGATGAATCCCTGAAAGAATTTCTCGAGGAATTCCTGGAAGAGTTCCGGGAGAAGCTCCTTAAGAATTTTCTGGGGGAATCCGTGGAGGGGTGGAAATCTTAGAGGAGTTCTGGCAGAAATTTCTAGAAAATTTTCAGGATGAATCCCTGGGGGAATTCCTGGAGGTAATTCTGGTGGAATTTCTGAAGGAATTTCTCTTGTAGCCCTTCGAGGAATTCCTTCACGAATTTCTGGAAGAATTTTGGAGGAATTACTGGAGGTATTCACTCATATTTTTGAGATTAGTGCAACGTAAGAACTATATCACAATCACACGACACGACGCGGAAACAGGACATAACACTTTTTGTTCTTACAAATAACGAAAAAAGGATATAAATTTACCTTTTTTTAACGACCGGTTTCGGGTTTGTTGTCACCCATCATTGGACATCGTCCTGATGATGGGTGACAACAAACCCGAAACCGGTCGTTAAAAAAGGTAAATTTATATCCTTTTTTCGTTATTTGTAAGAACAAAAAGTGTTATGTCCTGTTTCCGCGTCGTGTCGTGTGATTGTACTGGAGGTATTCCTGGAGAAATTCCTAGAGGTATTTCCTGGTAATTCTGGTGGAATTCCAGAAGGAATTTCTCCAGCAGCCCTTTGAGGAATTCCTTCAGGAATTTCTGGAAGAATTTTGGAGGAATTACTGGAGGTATTCCTGGAGAAATTCCTTGAGGTATACCTCCAAAAAATCCTCTAAAATTTTCTGCCATAATTCCTCCACAAAGCCTCTGAAAGAATTTTTGAAGGGGTTTTTGGAGAGTCCCGAAGGAATTACTTTACGATTTTTTTTTAGAAAAATTTCTGAAGGAATCCCTGGAGGAGTTCCTGATGGGATTTCTGCAGGAATTTCTGAAGAAACTTTTGGAAGAGTTTATGGAGGAATTCCTTGATAAATTTCTGAAGGAGGTTTTGGAGGAATAACTGGAGGTATTTCTGGAGAAATCTCTCGAGGAGTTCCTGAAGGATTTTTGGGAAAAGTTCCAGGAGATATTCCTTCAGGAATTCCTCCAAAATTACATGAGCATGAGCATGAGCATGAGCATTGGTGACCGTACACTTCGTAGTTGCTAATCCGTGATTGACCTGAGCTAGCGAAATTGCACAGAGAACCAATTGGTTGGGGCTTGGGATTTGCCACTATCCTCAATGTACACTTTTCGAGAGCTCAAACTTTTTTGGGTCAATAACGGCGCTGGCCACGTCCTTACGGTCTACCGGTGAAGGGAAGGAATGTTAGTTCGACAACTGTTGCTACTAGAGGTTGTATGTACTACTGGACCCTCCACAGTTGTCACGGGAAGGAGTTCTGTTAGTAGGGAGGGATTGATAGTTACATAAATCAGGGATACACTTTGGTAAGTGATGCGATCCATGCAACAGTACAGTATACACACAAATTGTCACCTCACAATTTGGAAGAATGGTGAGACCATGAAAATTTATGGAATGAAAAATATTTTGCGTCACCTCGCAATTTAGAGGACTGGTGAACCAATATGCTACTTGCCATGAAATCGGTATATTGAAACAAAATATTGTGCCGACACTGACAGTGACGGACCGCACAAACTTAGGCAAAATACTGACGCATAACTATGGATCAAATCAGTGTGGCCAGCACCGTAAGGTGCCGAACTGTACAAAAATGTAGGAGATTTTTTTAAACACAAATTTAATTGAAAAATTTGGCCGACATTTGAAGTGACGAACTTTGCAGCTGTTGTTGAGTAAATATCTGAAAGATGATTTTAAACTAACAGATAAATTTACTGCATTTTTCAAAAAAAAAAAAGAAACAAGAGCTCGTTCACCGATCATCAATCAATCATTCGAGCACCCGTCGACCTATCGCTAAAACGATACAATCGTGCGACACTATTTCTCGACACTCGCGTGTACAACAAAGAACATCACAATACTGAACACTAAACACCCGCGCATCTATTGTTTTGATTTTCACTCGAGACAATAGCGAACGCGATCGATTAAGCTGAGATACCCACCCCTTACAGGAGCGATGCATCCACAACAAAGAACAACACAATACTGAAAACTAAACACCCGCGCATCTATTGTTTTGATTTTCACTCGAGACTATAGCGAACGCGATCGATTATGCTGCCATACTCACCCCTTACAGGAGCGATGCATGCACAGCAAAGAACAACACATTTCTGAACATCAAACACCCGCGCATCTACTGTTTTGATTTTCACTCGAGACCATAGCGAACGCGATCGATTATGTTGAGATACTCCCTCACCCCTTACCACAGCAAAGAACAACACAATCCCTTCAGGAATTCCTCCAAAATTACCTCCAGGAACTCCTCCAGGGATTCATCCTGAATTTTTTTTATATAAGTTTTTTAGCTACTTTTATCGGTGTTGCAGTCTAAGGGGAATCAAAACGACTGTTTTGTATTTGTCCCGACGTGTACACTCTGGTTCGAGTTTTCTTCATAGGAAAGATTCGAAACAAAGTTGAAACGTTGGACAAAGCTTAAACAGTCGGTTTGATTCCCCAAGACTGCAGCGCCGAGGAAAATAGATAAAATATTTCATATCAGTCGAACTCTCGTCTCTATCATTAGCTACTAGAGAAGTGTTGCCAGTTATTTATGGTGATCGATTTATGTAAAACTTCGCGAAACATCGAATGGCAATGAATATTACGAAACGATTTTCATCGCAATTTTGAAGTGTATTGATATTATAAATTACAGTTTTGCAGAGTTCATTACAAAATCGATAATTGACCACACGGATTGGTATACCGAAGACTTTACCTTTAATTAATCTCCTAAAATATTTTTTTGTGTAGTCCAAAATCGCTTTACAGGCTTTTGATGCTGAAAATTGAATGTGCATTACAAATTAAGGATAATGTGGTGCAAAAAGAGCATTCACATCCCATACAAGAAAACCGATTGCATCCCTTCTAGGTGAATTCATAACAATTTTCACCGTCTAGAAATTAACGGGAAGTAAAACGAAACTTAAAAACAAGGGGTGGATAAAATCGAGAGATTCTCGGATGTGGCAAATGTGGTTGTTTGTAAATGTCTGTAACGTGGCGGCGGCGGCGGCCCGGATTTCTACTGTACGATACTTGGGACTGAGACTGACTGTCACACCGCCGATACGATGCAGACTGACTGACTGCGCTTACTTGTGCTGCAAGATCATGTGGGTTTGTGCAGGCTCTTTGTAGATACATACACGGTCGTCTGCTCTGTGGTGGGGCTGTTCTTGAGATGTGAAGATTTTTTTTATGCTTTTGAGAATGTTCTTGCCGCAGAAGGCTTGTTTCGGAATAAAAGGGAAAAACGTGGGATGAATTGACATCACGTTTATGCTAAGTATATGCGGTTATGTAAGATGATGTGGAGTTACTTGTAGTCTTGGTTGAACGACAAACATTATTTATCTGTTGGATTTGTTGAATTTATTTTCAGAAAACTATCCATTTCATTGAATGGTTTGGTTTTTCCTCTACAATTACTACTATACTTAACAAGTAGAAAAACTGGAGCTGCTTGAAGACTCTTAGAGCACAACTATTAAGAAAAAAGTCCTTGATGAATTTGTATTTCTTATAGTAATTTATAAATTTATTACACAATTTGTTAACTAGTGTAAGTGGTAAATTATATATTACACAGAATTCTTCAAGATAAAAATAAATAAAGTAATAATAATAAAAAACAGAGAATTTTATTAATAATTTCTTCAAGACACTAGTCACGGTGTGTCTGTTAGAAGAAATTTATTACAAAAAAATAGGCATCGCTAATTTTTACGTTACGTGAAAGTTGACGCTTCTAGCTTTCATTCAAGCCCAACATCGAAATATTCCACCGGGGAAACTTTTTCATACAAAATTTGGGTATGTTTGTTAAGTAGAAATAGGGATTAATTTGGAACCGTTTATTTTGTATGGAAAAAAACAGTATTCTGAAAAAGTTGTTCGAGATCCCTCGGTGGATTTTTTTGAGGGCCCGTGCAAATGAAAGCTGAAAGCCTCTATTTTTGAATTGCGAAAAATTTGACGATGCCTATTTTTTTGTTATAAACCTTTCCCATACACACGCCGTGTAGTAGACTGAAGATCTACCTGAAAATCATAATAAATACTTTAAAAATTGTACTAGACTTTCAGGGGAAATTTCTCGCAATGTCTCTACGGGCTATTACGGTAAAACGTTACCCAAACTTCCTTTTTTGACCTAAAATGATATGATACTTCTCGAAGAAGTTCTTCGTTTAAATTCCAGAAACAGTACATAGTCCATTGTACATCTATTACCCATTCCAGTTTAAATGACCCGTAAGGAATAATTCCAAAACAGACCGAACTGCTCCATTCCAGTCCCTTCCACTAAATAAATAAAACAATATATACGAGATTCAAGATCCAAGCCGACATCCATTTGGCATGTCTCGTTCTTTCTCACTTATCCCGAGCAGATGAATAAGTCGAGACCAACGACACAGAAAGACCCCCACACCCCAGTAATAGCCAAACTTATCCTTTTTCCCGCCGACTGGTAGCCGATACAACCGCCCAACTTTGGGACGGAACTTACTCAAGCTAGAAGAGGAATCAACTCTCTACCCAGCTAGCCAGTCAGTCAGTGCACAGTATGTCCCGCCATGAATAATTCATTAGTCCGAGTCTGTCGAATTAAATATTCACATATACACTTGCTGTTGTCGCCTTCATCGGCCCTCCGCCTTCTTTTGCTGCCGGGTGCCATCCCGGAAGTTCGGAGATTTTATTTTACTCGTCCTTTCCTTCAGGGGTTGCCAATTTAGAAATAGATTGTGATATATTTTTTTTCTTGTTTATATGAAATTTTCGCATATTTGGGAACCTGGGAGACCGATTTACTTAAACATACAGATTATTTGGAATCCAACAGCTTTTCTACTTATTGTAAATCATGATATGGGAGAATACCTGGCAAATGTTTAAGAAATGAATTTTAGTGAAGTCTTCAAATTAATTATTAGAGGAGTATCTGAATGAAAACAGGGTGGAAGTTCTGCAGAAATTCCTGGACACATTGGTAGTAGCACCCTAGAGAAACTGGAAGAGAAATTGTTTATGATATATTTTGAGACATTTGTGGAGGTATTTTGAGAGCACTAAAGTTCCTCAAAGGTCAAAGAATTTTAAAAGTTGTTTTGGAAAAATTTTCCGAAAGTGTCTCTGCAAATTCTTCAGAAATTCCCTCAGGATATTTTCGGAAACTCACTTTCATAAGTAGGTCCGGGAATTCATTTGAAGGACCTCTCAGAATCTTTTCAGATATTTGTCCAGAAGTTTTCCGCGAGTTCATCTTGAAGTTTCTCCAGGAATTCTTGTGAGATTTTTTTTCCAGAAGTTTATCCAGATTTTTTTTTTCAATACTTTACAGAGCTTCATTGGTAAGGGGATTCTTCATAGGCGAAACTACCGGGGGTGCCGGGGTTGCCAGGCACCCCCTACAATTTTAATGCATTGCCGTGAGTTGTGGGGCGATGAATGATGAATGGATGAACTAATGAATATTTGCTTGTGGTGCACCCCCTGGCAAAAATCTGTAGTTTCGCCCATGGGATTCTTCCACAAATTTTGGGAAGAAATTCTTCTAAAATATCCTCCAAGAATTCTCTCACTAGTTTAAAAGTCATATGAGTTTATATGAGCCTCTTCATAGCATGTCTAAGGAAAATTTTATTTTTTTTCTGGAGAAAGCCGTTGATTCACTTGTTGGAAATTCATAGAATCATTTCTTGAGGAGCTGCTTAATCAATTTTCGATGAAACAACTGTAAGTAAATAACTTATGAAATGTAGCCTGCCTAGAAGCATTCCAATAAAAACTTCAGGTGGGATTTCCGGAATTATCACTGCATCAATTTCAGGTTAGATTCCAGGAGAAAGATATTTCTGTGAACATCTTGAAGGAAATGTTGGAGGCATATCTGGAGCATTTAAAATGACCTTTCCAAGAGGACACATCTGATAAGCGATCTTAGATTTCAAAAGTAGTAAAATATGGGAGAAAGCTGTGAAGAATGAAGGCGAATCTTGGTTGGGAAGAAAACTTGTGATCTTGGGAGAGGGAGATTTCAAAAAATAATAGAAATATGACAATTTCAGAAACAAAATGGATTTAGTAATTGATGATTAGATGGTAATTTTAGGAGTTAATGCATATTTTTGAGAGACGCTGGGAATTGTAGATGAAAGTTGTGGATTCCAGTAGAAAACTGGAGATTTTCGGTGGCAACTGAAATTACGGAAGCCAGCTGATAGATTCGAAACAAAGAGAGATTGCCTTTACATAAAGGCACCCCGCAAGCTTCAAAAGCAAGATAGTGGTTACGGTTGGTAGGGAATAGTAGGGATACTTTCGGGAAGGCTGAAAAAAACTTAGAGTTTTAGAAGGAAATTGGTGGATACGTAAGGGAGATGGTATTTTGAGAGTATCAAAGTTCCTCATGGAATTCTTAAAGTTGTTTCGGAAAAAAAAACTTCTCACAAGTGTTTCTGGAAATTCTTCAAAATCCCTTCAGGCCTTTTTTCTGAAGTTCTACGAAATTTCTACCATAAGTTTAGCCGAGAAAGCTTTCACAAGTAAGCCTGGCATTTATTTAAAGGACTACCGGGGATTCTTCCAGATATTTGACCAGAAGCTCTCCGTGAGTTCATGTTGTCTGTTCAACATGATTTTCTTTGAGTTTTTTTTTCCAGAAGCTCCATCGAGAACTTTTCTATCATTTTACAGAAACTTATTCTTAAGGGGATTCTTCCACAAATTTTCTTCTAAAATTTCCTCCAAAAATTCTCTCAGATTTTCAGAATTCCAGAAATTTTCACAGATCCAGTTGGATAACGTGTTTCGGGAATTCCACAGTTTTTTTTTCCTGAAATTTCTTTGTGAATTCCTCTAGAAGTTCCTTTACGAATTCCTCCAACTGTTCCTCTGTTGTTAGAGAAATGCTTCAGGAAGTGTCTCCAGTGTCAGTCCTTCGAAATATGGAACTCGAACATAATTTTCCGAGGGAGTTCTTCCAGAAGTTCCAGAAAAACTTTGAGTTTTTTTCTCAGAAGCTCCCCGGAGAACTTTTCCTATATATTTCTGCAAGAATTCTTTCAGAAATTATTCTCCGGCAATTATTTTAAATGTTCATAGGTGATTCTTCCAGATGTTTTTTTCGACAATTATTGTAGAAATTCTGCCGATAATTACTTTGAAAGTTCTTCAGTAAGTTTCCCGAAAAAATTTCAAAAGCAGGTCCGGGAACACCTTTACAGTTTCCTCCGGAAATTCAGTCGGATTATTTTTTTCAAGAATTCTTTCAAAAACTCGTACGAGAAACCATCCGTCCGAAACTTTCAAGGAATCATAGGAATTATTTTAGATACTCTTCAAGATTTCCAAAAAAATCATCTGGGATTTTTCGGAAATTCCTCCCACCCAGCATTTTTTTTTAAAGTTTCTAGGAAATATTCTCTCAGGAGTTGCTTTTGGAACTCTTTCAGGAATTGCTCTGGAATGTTTTACGAAAGTGCATCCGGAAATGCTTTTAATAGTTCTTTCGGGAACTCTCTTACAAGTTTCCTAGAAAGAATAATTCTTTCTGAAGTGCTTTCATGATTTTTTCCAATTTTTTTTCCAAAATTATTTTAGAATTTTGTTTGGAAAATCTAGTAGTTTCTCTGAAAAATTAATGTTAATAAAATGTTGTTTTTTTTTTATTTTTTTAGAATGGGTTTACAAGTATGGGTTCCCATGGGACCATCACTCGAAGGTGCCCGAAAATCGGACGACGATACGTTGGAGACCATCATCTATGAAACGGAAGCTTTAGTGAATTGCCGACCATTTACGAATATCCCACTAGAATCAGCTGTCCAAGAGGCGCTAACTCCTAACCACTTCCCCTTGGGAAGTCCTACAGGTGTCGAAATTCTTCCAACGGAATCCGTATACAGTGCGGCTACCCTGAAGCAGTTGTAAACTTGCCCAATATACTTCGGGTGGATTTTGGAAGAGATGGATAAAAGAATACATCCTTCAGTTCATTTTTTCCAGAAGTTTCTCTAGATGTTCCTTCGAGAATTTCTTCAAAAGATGCCCGGAGGAATTCGTCTGGAAATTTCACGCCTAAGGTTGTTCTGAAAAAATTCGCAGCAGTTCTTCTGGGAATTCTTCAAAGCGAAATTTCCAGAAGTTCGTGGGGAAATTCTTCAGGAAATTTATTAGGAAATTCTTCCAGGAGTTTTGGAAACTCTGCAAAGCATTGCTCTGGAATTGTTTAGAGAAGTTTGCCGAAAAGTCATCCGAGATTTTTTTTAATATTTTTTAGAGATTGTTCTTCCAAAATTTCTTACGGGACGACCTCCGGGATTTATTTTTGAAATTCACTAGGAAATTTTTCCACCAGTTCCTCGTGAAATTCTTCCAAAATTAGTTCTGAAAATTCTTTCAGCAGTTCTTCTGGCGATACTTCAACCATTTTTTCGAGAATTCTTACAGGGTTTGCTGTGCGATATCTTTTAAGGAATTCATCTGAAATTTCCTCCAGAATTTTTTTTTCCAAAATTATTTCAGTTTTTCGTTTGGTCATTCCCCTGGAAAAAAAAAATTAACAAAGCAGCAAAGCAAAGCAAAGATAACCGTACACATCGTAGTTGCTACTCCGTGATTGACCAGAACAATCGAAGTTGCACAGAGAGCCAATGAATGTGAAAGCTTGGGACTAGCTAACCATTCTCAATGTGCACAATTCGAGAGTTCAGCTATTTAAAGTCAATAACGGCGCTGGCCACGTCCTTACGGTCATCAGGAAAGGGAAGGAATGTTAGTTCGACAACCGTTGCTACTAGAAACCGTGGAATCCACAGCATCCCCACAGTTGTCACGGGAAGGAATGGTGGTTAGTAGGGTAGGGTAAGGTGTGGATCTAGGAGCCACATCTGTTAGGTGATATGATCCACTAGTTATATGGAAATACACGTCGTGGTCTTCATCACGATTATGATTTATTTGATCACGATGACCACTGATCCCGGATTTCGTGCTCGCGTTTCCATCGCCCTACCGTGGAAACCGACTGATCTACGATTATTGTAGCGCGATTCTGATCCCGGATTTTTCACTCACACTTCCATCGCCCTACCGAGAAAACCGACTGACCAACGAATATTGTAGCGCGATTCTGATCCCGGACTTTTCACTCGCACTTCCATCGCCCTATCGAGAAAACCGACTGACCCTCCCCTGGAAAAAAAAATTAACGATGATAAACTTTTTCCGGATTTTTATCGGATATGTTTAAGATAGTTCTTTTAGATGATCCTTCAGCTTTTTTTCCAGAAGTTCATCTAAATGTTCCATTGAGAATTTTTTTCCATAAGTTTCCTTGGGACTTCTTCTAGAAATTTCTCGCCTTAGGTTGTTTTGAAAATTTTCTCAGCAGTTCTTCTGGAAATTCTGCTTCTGGTATCTTCCAGCAGTTGCTCTGGGATGTTTTCTTGAAGGTTTTTCTCTTCAGAATTGCCTTCGTGACGTTGAAAAAGTTCTTTCAAGACTTCATTTAGAAGTTCCTGGTGAAGAAATTTATTAGTAAATTGTTCCAGGAAGTTTGGAAACTCTGGAATTCCTTCAAAGCGTAACTCTTGATTTTTTCTACAAGTTTTCCGAAAATTCATTCGGGAATTCTTTGATATATTTTCAGAGATTTTTTCATACGAGACTTTCTCCAATTCGGGACTGCCTATGGGATTTATCTCTGAAATTCACTAGGAAATTCTTCCACCAGTTCCTCGTGAATTTCTTTCAAAATTAGTACTGAGAATGATTTCAGTAGTTCTTCTGGAAATAATTCAAGCATTTTGTGGTGAATTCTTACAGGATTAACTGTGCGATATTAGGTTTTTTTTCCAGAATTTCTTCCCGAAATTATTTCAGAATTACTGAATTTATGTAATTTTTGGAAATTCCTCTGGAAAATTAGAAATAATGGTTTTGAAAATTCAGATACCTAGTTAAGAAGATCCTTCAGTTTTTTACAGATGTCCTTTAAGGTGTTTCATCGGGAGTTTCTTTTCTAAAGTATCACTTGGACTTCTTCTAGAAATTTCTCGTAAAATTCTGCTCAAGGTAGTTCTGAAAATTTCTCAACAGCCTTCAGGGATGGGACCATTCATTTGCAAAGAGTTACATTTACTTGCTACTACCTCAGTTCAGAAGCATGCTATCACGCATACCGAAGTCGTGTGCGAGCTGTGAAGGTAACTCTCCACGCCATGAATGTAAATTGCTGCCTTCTGTAGCCTTCAATATTGATGCTACGCTAGTACATTGTTCTACAAAGTTTCAGGTAAAATAAAAATGAGAAAGAGCTCCATACATTAATTTTTGCTACGATGTTTCTGAAACGAAATAACAGCAAGTGAATGTGAGTGATTGCAAATGAATGATCCCATCTCTGACAGCCCTTATGGGAATTCTCCAAAACGCTGCTCTGGTTATTATTCCAGAAATTTCTGTGGGATATTTTCTTCAAGTTTATTTAGAATATCCTTTAAAGATGTTCCAGAAGATCACTAGGATTTTTTGTTTTAGAAAATTTATTAGAAAATTCTTCCAGTTCTGGAATTTCAGGAATATCTTTGCGTTATTCGGGATTTTTTTTTTAAACTAGCCCGAGAGTACAACCAGATGTTTTCAGATTTTTTTTTCTCCAAAATTTCCCATGGGGATTCCTCTGGTTCTGGAATTTGATTGATTGATTTGTCTTTATCAAAGAGACTTTCAGCCCTTGCGGGAATTCCTCCCAAGTTCTTTCGAGAATTCTTTCAGACATTCTTCAAAGTTTTTTTTTTTAGATTTTCTTATGGGAACTCTTTTATAAGTTCCTCTAAGAGTTCTCTTAGACGTTTCTTTAAAAGTTCCAGAAGTTTCTCCAGGAATAATCCTAGATATATCTTTGGTTATTATATAAAAGTTCCTCCGGGAGTTAAAAAAGCAGGAGTTCCCTCTGGAGCTTTTTCGGGAGTTTCAGAGCGTTGTTTCGGTGGTGTTCTTCTGGGATATCTTTCAGAAGTTTCTCCATGAATTCTTTCTGAAGTTTCTCTAGCAGTTCTTCCAGAAACTGATACAGGAATTCTTCCAGAAAATTTACCAGATATTTCTTTAGTAATTCCTATAAATGTACCTCCCGGGAGCTTCTAATCTTCTATAAGTTTTTTCAGACACTTCTCCAGGAATTCCAACATACATTTCTCCTAGACATACTTTGGATTTTTTTCTGAAGCATCCACTCGAATTTTGTGTCAAAGTTTTTAAGGGTTTCACCAATAATTTATCCAGTGGCTCCGTTAGGAATTCCTCCGGGGGTTTCTTAAACGCTATTTTATAAATATCTTCAAGGGTTCCTCCAGGATTTCATACAATCCCTTCTGAAATTTCCAAAATCATGCTTCCACTTAAATTCTACAGACAATTTTGTCAATGAATTTTCCAGAAAGTAATCCCCCTTACTTTTTTGATAATATTTCTCCTAGAGCTCCTCCAAAATTCCTATCATTTGAAGAGAGGTTTGAAGGTTTGTTGGAGAAATTCGAGTTTCATCTGTTGCAAAATATATTCTTGGAGCGATTTTAATGAATTTCTGGCATTACATTTTACAATTTCTGGATTTTTTTTTACATAATATCCGAAAAAGGGCCACTCGGAAAATCACCGAATCCTGAAAGGTATTCTGAAAAATCCATTGGAGAACGTGGACAAATTATATTTACAGATTCATGAAATAAACGCTGGATATAGTTTCGAACATTTCTTGTATTGATTCGTGAAAACACTCTTGGGGAATACATTAGAATACTTTTTGAAGAACAAAACCGTATATTTTTTTAGAGAAATAAATACGAATTGGTGTTTTGAATTTCCACGTTTGTACGTTTGATAAACGTACAAAATTTCAGTTGTTTGAAGTTTATTCAGTCGCTTTTTTTAAATAAAGCGGGAAAATGGTTGAAATGCTCCCTTGAAAAAGGCAACACCGAATAGCCGAAACGTCGGGTAAAATAAACAAGTAACGTCAAATAAATTGTATGACTGAGATAGCCGCAATTTAAAGTCAATATCAAGTTCCAGTCGCAACTATCATCGAAAGTTTTTTTTTTAATTTTGAAGAAATTGTAAATGGTTTTCAAAAAGTATTTGCCACTGACTCTTTTGAAGCTTTAAAAGTGGGAAGCTGCCGGCAACTCCTAAGAAAGTTTTGAAGGCATTATTGCAGAAATGCATTTGTTTTCCATGTGATGGCCCCATCCCACCCATAGCATTGAAATCCACAGCTGGAGAACCTCTGTCCCTAGTAAAGCAAATCAACTCCTTTCCGCAAAGCCTACCATGCAACGCGCAGATGGGCACCCGTTTTAAACACTTCTTGGGAAGTTTTGTATCCTTCCAGACTCCCTGGTTGTTGCCTGGGAAATGCCAACCAGCCCAGCCGCACTTAGTGAAGGGACAACGGATAACATCTGTTATCGCTTGTTTGTTCCTCGGAAGGGAAGCAGACCGGGAAATGAGCTTTTCCTACCGGCTTCGTCATCAGCCGCCTCCCATTTTCCGATTGGGGGGATTGGTTGGACGTCAGACACACAATCCATCGTGGGAATCAAATTTGTTGGGTTGAGAAGTTGACATGGGTTTTACCGTTCTTGATTGGATTTTTAACATGTGTATTGATTTTGGGGCTGGATGCCCGGGTGGGCAGAGATTGGCCGACGGTTTTCTTTGTGCGCTTGATGCGGAGAGTGGCAGATCATGAAATTACCATATCTTTCCATTAGAATCCAATAAAAGAGCTAGTGGAGAGCAATCCTGGCAGATGTTTCCCGACCAGACCATACCAGACCAGAAGCGCACTCTCACTCGTGCATTTCGGATGTCCTGGGGCCTGACGCACCCCCCCGCTTGCGAGTCAGCCGCGTAGTTGCCGGCTAAGAATAGGACTACTAACCCCAATTCAAGGTGTCAAGCGACCCGTGCCGAGGAATGAGTGATCGAGGGGGTGAAAAAGATGCTCGATCTTTAACGGAGCCTGTGGGGCACCTGGGCACCCCCCACAGTAAGCTGTCCCTTACCGCGTTAATGCAGAGCTCTGGCGTGGTGGACATTATTTCTCGTGCGACTCGTGGGAATCAAATATGAGTAAACAAAATTCTAAAACAAGTGCAACAGGTAGTAGTGGTGCGATCAACCCCTTCGCAAGAAGCGGGTTGATGCGGTCTCCAACAAGGAGAAGCGAGGAGTCAGGTGCTGGAAGCTGCTTACGCAGCTCAAGCGTGGGAGCTCCTGTCCACTCCACGGCAAGCCAGCCGGCGGAGGTTATGGACGGAGCGTGGTTGCTGAGGGCCATCAGCCAAGTAGCAGGAAAAGGACGGTCCGCATTGGAGGTAGCTGAGCAGCAGCTTGGCAAAATTATTGACTTCGCGACAACTAAGTCGAATATAAGTAAGGACCTGAAAACGGCCTTGCTTCGGCTTAGAGCGTCAGTCGATGAGGCCAAGCAGGAGCACGCGGTCGCGGTGCTGGCTGTGGCAGCGGCGGAACCCGCAAAGGAGAAAGCGTCTAAGTTTACGCAAACGGAGGCCTTCTCTTTCGCGGGTAGTCCGAAGAGTGTGGAAGCGAATGCTCGTGACAAACGTGACAAGCATTCGCAGAAGCGGGCGAGGCAGCCGTCAGGTGAGGAGCTGTCTGGCGGTGCCCGCAAGGCCAGGCGCATAATAACCCCGAAAGCCGGTGGTTATGCCGGTAAGTCGGACCCCAGCCAGGGTTCCCGGAAAACTGGGAAGGGTGGGCCTGAAAAGGCCGGCCCGTCCCGGATTGATGGGAACAAGGGGTTGCGACCAATGGTGGGCCCTCAGCAGCCACAGAGTAGGGCGGTCCAAGGAGAAGACCCTCCTTGGACAAAGGTAGAGCGGAAGAAGAAGAAGAAGGTGAATCCGCAGGTAGAAGTGAAGGACGCCAAGCCAAGGCGTAGGAAGGCAGGTGCCAGGCGCGAAAAAGGTGACGCTATCGTCATCAAGACCGAACAGTCGAAATACTCGGACGTCTTGAAGGCGATGAGGTGCGACGCCAAGCTCGAGGGTCTTGGAGCCGACGTACGCAGTATCAGACGTACTCGTACGGGTGAAATGATCCTGGAGCTTAAGCGCCAGAAGGATCACAAGGGCGCCGCCTACAAGAGGCTGGCAGAAGAGGTCCTTGGAGATGGAGTGGAGGTGAGGGCTCTTACGCATGAGGCGACTCTGAAGGTCAAAGACCTAGACGAGATCACCGAAGCGGAAGAGCTCGTCACGGCACTGCGGCAACAGTGCGATGTTCAGGTGGCCGCCACAGCCGTCAGGCTGCGGAAGGGGCCAGCAGGGACACAGATAGCTCTGGTTCAGCTACCTGTGGCGGATGTTAAAAAATCCGTTAAAGTAGGGAGTATTAAGGTGGGCTGGTGTGTTTGTCACCTGACATTCCACGAGCCACCTGAGGTTTGCTTCAGGTGTCTGGAACCAGGACACAAGTCGTGGGACTGCAAAGGCCCCGACAGGCGCAAACTGTGTAGGCGATGCGGCGCTGAAGGTCATAAGGCCCAAAGCTGCACGAGTCCGCCCATCTGCATGATCTGTACCGGGAAAACCTCGAAAAACAGACATGCGATGGGTGGTCCAGGGTGCCCGGCCTTTAAGAAAGCCGCAGTGAGCAACAAATCACAGTGCAGGTAACGCAGCTGAACCTGAACCACTGTGATGCGGCTCAGCAACTGCTTTGTCAGGCGGTTTCTGAGTGGGAGACGGATATCGCCATCATTTCGGACCCATACCGAGTACCCGCCGGCAACGGCAACTGGGCCTCGGATGGGACCAGGAAAATGGCGGCGATATGGACGACGGGTAAATACCCCGTGCAGGAGTTGGTGTCTACTACCTATGAGGGCTTCGTGGTCGCCAAAGTAAACGGGGTCTTCTTCTGTAGCTGTTATGCGCCTCCGCGGTGGCCGATCGAGCGGTTCACGCAAATGCTGGACCGCTTAACGACCGTGCTAACAGGGCGAAGGCCGGTGGTAATAGCGGGTGACTTTAATGCCTGGGCTGTGGAATGGGGAAGCCGTTTCACGAACCAGCGGGGTCAGATCCTGCTAGAAACACTGGCCATCTTAGATGTCGACTTGGCTAACGTCGGTACCAAGAGTACCTATAGTCGAAATGGAGCGGAGTCAATTATTGACGTGACCTTTTGTAGTCCTGGCCTAACAAGTAGTTCGAACTGGAGAGTAGATGATGGCTACACTCACAGCGACCACCTGGCGGTTCGCTACAGTATCGACTACAACAACAGCAGACAGCGGATAGAAGAAGAGGCGGCTAGGCCAAGGCCAAGCCCTCGTAGGTGGAAGACATCATACTTCGACGAAGAGGTATTTAGGGAAGCGCTCCGCCGTGAGCGAAACTTACTCGGTTTAGACGGCGATGAGCTGGTAGCGGTGCTCTCACGTGCGTGTGATGCGACCATGCCTAGGAGAGTCCACCCTAGAAATGGGAGGCCACCGGCTTACTGGTGGACCGACGCGATTGCGGACCTGCGCCGCGCCTGTCTACGGGCTAGGCGGCGGATGCAGCGAGCACGATCAGAGGAAGAGCGAAACGAACGGCGGGTGGTGTTCGCCGCTGCAAAAGCCGCGCTCAAGACCGAGATAAGAGCAAGCAAGAAGGCCTGCTTTGAGGGTCTCTGTCAGAGTGCCAATACGACCCCGTGGGGTGATGCCTACAGGATCGTTATGGCCAAGACGAGAGGTGTGATGGCTCCTACAGAGCAATCTCCAGAGATGTTGGAGGGGATCATTGGAGGACTTTTTCCGCGTCATGATCCTAGTCCTTGGCCTCCTTTCGTAGGACAGCCGGGGACTGGGGCTGGCGATGAGGAAAGGGTCACCGATGTGGAACTTGCGGGGATAGCTAAGTCCCTTAGCGTAGGTAAGGCCCCAGGTCCGGACGGAGTTCCGAACCTGGCCTTAAAAGTAGCTATTGCAGAAGCTCCCGAGATGTTCAGGTCTGCTATGCAGAAATGCCTGGACGAGGGAGTTTTCCCAGAAGCTTGGAAGAGGCAGAGCCTGGTACTATTGCCAAAGGCGGGGAAACCACCCGGAGACCCGTCGGCATATAGACCAATATGCTTGATTGACACGGCGGGGAAGGTGCTCGAAAAGATCATCCTCAATAGAATGTTGAAGTTCACTGAGGGCGTAAATGGTCTCTCGAGCAACCAGTATGGCTTCCGGAAGGGGAGGTCCACCGTAGACGCTATCTTGTCGGTTACAAAAACCGCCGAGAAAGCACTCGAGCCTAAGAGGAGGGGAATTCGCTTTTGCGGGGTAGTGACTCTGGATGTAAGGAATGCATTTAATAGCGCCAGTTGGGCTGCTATTGCTGATGCGCTCTTGCGTCTGGGGATACCGGAGTACTTGTACAAGATTCTCGGAAGCTACTTCCAGAATCGCGTACTAGTATACGACACGGAGGTGGGTCGGAAGTGCTTTCACATAACCTCAGGAGTCCCGCAAGGTTCCATCCTGGGTCCGGTGTTATGGAATGTCATGTACGACGAGGTGTTGAGGTTAGAGTACCCAGTGGGAGTGGTGATTGTCGGATTTGCCGACGATATTACGCTCGAAGTCTACGGTGAAACGATCGAGGAGGTGAAGTTGACTACCGACCACTCGATCAAGGTTGTGGAGGCGTGGATGCGGTCCAGAAAACTGGAGCTGGCTCACCACAAGACGGAGGTGACGGTTGTTAACAACATGCAGTCGGCGCAGCAGACGGAGATCAGTGTAGGAGAGTGCACTATCCTGTCGAAGCGCTCTGTCAAGCACTTGGGCGTGATGATCGACGATAAGCTTACCTTCGGTAGCCACGTCGATTATGCCTGTAAAAGAGCCTCCACAGCTATTGCGGCACTGTCCCGGATGATGTCCAATAGCTCAGCGGTGTACGCCAGTAAGCGCAAGCTTCTGGCTAGTGTTGCTACGTCCATACTTAGGTATGGCGGCCCGGCGTGGGGTACCGCGCTAAGTACTGAATGCTACCGACGGAAGCTGGAAAGTACTTACAGGCTTATGTGTCTGAGGGTTGCAAGCGCGTACCGTACCGTGTCACACGACGCTCTCTGTGTCATTACTGGTATGGTGCCCATCAGCATTCTTATCAGTGAGGATATGGAGTGCTTCGAAATGCGCGGCACAAGAGGCATACGCAAAACTGTCAGGATGGCCTCTATGGTCAAATGGCAGCGCGCGTGGGACAGTTCCACCAAAGGAAGGTGGACCCATAGGTTGATACCGAGGGTAGATAGTTGGATTAATAGGCGCCATGGGGAAGTTTCATTCCACCTGACACAGGTCCTTACAGGTCATGGTTGCTTCCGACAGTATCTACACCGTTTCGGGCATGCGGATTCTCCCGAATGCCCAGTGTGCAATGGTTTAGAGGAAACGGCGGAACACGTTTTGTTCGTGTGCCCGCGTTTTCGCACAATGCGTGACCGCATGCTTGCCACATGCGGGGAGGACACAACTCCGGACAACTTGGTCCAGAGAATGTGTAGGGATGAGATTAGCTGGAATGCCGTTTCAACGGCTATCACCCATATCGTCTGGGAGCTACAAAGGAGGTGGCGCGTGGACTCGGAGAATGGCTAGTCCAGATGCAGTACAAGAGGTGGTCCAGGGGTTCGAAGTCGGCTTCGTAGGTCATACCGGTGCCCTGCGGTCGAGATCGACCCTTACAGCGATTAAGTGGCCGCGGAGAGGAAGTCCCGGTAGCGGTGCTGTCGTGGCGTCAGTCTACTGGGTTGGATCTGAGCCCGCGGTTGGAAAGGGGTCCCCGGCAAGGGTCGGGGTAGGTGAGACCCTGCTGTCTGCAACCTACGGATGCAGCTGATAAGGCCTGAAGGGTAGTGATACCCTTGCCTTCAGCAGGTCAGATCGGGTTGCATGTGGGCATCAGTTCTTGATGTCCGCTCAGCAGTAGGGCGCGGGCGGGGTTGACCCTGCCCGCCTTCCGAGGACAAAGGGAGTGGCGAGGACCACTCGGGAAACTGGCTAAGCGCCAGCATGCTATCGTGATGGACTCTCCAGTGCGAGTCATCGATGTTCGTTGCTGCTAGGCTACGGCAGCTAACCTTGAGGGTGCGATATGCACTAGCCCCTCTCTGAAGCAATACCTTCTTGGTGGTTCCGGAGAGACGTAGGGTTTGGCGACCATAGGAATGTGTTTTAGTGGGTCGAGGAGAGAGTAGTCCTGGCTTCTACCGGCATTGTAGAAGACGGCCTCATCCCCACACTACCCTAACCTTCCTGTTAGGGTGTCTGATGAGCAGATTTATCCCCCTATGGTTTAGAAGGAAAAAAAAAAAAAAAAAAAATAGGAGATGTCGCAACCACACTAGGAGCACGTGTGGCGTTTAACTAGGGTATTATGGGAGCATTTGTTTGTCGGTTTGGTTGGATCCCGCTGCTACCGACAGATTACATGCACATAATTTATGGCGCGCTTTATTAGAGCGCAATTGAGGTCGAAATTGAAAGCCTATCAGGATCAGTGGAGCTTCCCGTACACACAAAAGCACAAGTACTTGAGGTTGATGATGAGGTGCGGGGTAATAAATTCAATTTCCGAAATTGAACATTTTATTCCGATTCTGTGTTTTACGACAGCTGCTACTCCTTGTAAGACTATGGCTGTTGCTGTAACTAGTGCATTTTTTTAATTAGACAGCGAAATAAAAACCAACTCACCAGCGTAACAAAAATTAACTTTTGGTTTGTCTCAAGAGCAAACTTATGTGTCTCTGACAGATTTTGAGCCGCTGAATCCGAATATGGGCTCAAATTTGCTCCAGCACGTCACAATTTTGAGCTATACCTCAATTTATAGGGCAAAATATGCGATTTTGGGCTTTTTTGACTGTCAGCTATAAAGCATGGAAGTGTAATTTTAAGCATTCAAAAGGTAAATTGGTCAATTAACATCTAAATTAACGACTCTTGCAAAATATTTCGTTTTACCAAATCGAATTTGATAGTTTTAAGCGATTTATTTTAGATACGATATTTCCCATATAAGTCACCCTCCAAAAGTTGCATGCAAGTTTACATGAGGTATTCAGAAGCCCTGCATAAGAGGTAAAACATCTAAAATAATAACTGGTGTGTATTCTGTGCATAACACACGAATAATGACATCAGGTATGACAATACCTAAATAATAATCGGCGATTTTTCCATACAAATAGTGATTTTTCCATAATTGAATAATACCTCAAGCAGTCCTCAATACCAAACCAATAACTCGTTGAGGTATTTTATCAATACATCCGATTCTTTTTTTGCACGGGTCTGGTTTTTGCTATAACTCAGTCAATTTTCAACCGTTTCTCATGAAATTTTGTACACTGATAGTACTAATCGTGCCTACTTGTGTACCCGTGCAAAAAAAGAGTCGGATGTACTTACAAAATATCAAAATAAATTATTTGCAATACTTGGGTAACAGATCAATACCTTGTCTTGATATGATAGCTCATTTTGGTATGCTGCATTTATGTGTTAGTTATTCGTTCCTGGTCCTGCTCGGGCTTCTCAGAACCCATCTCCGTCGCTCCTCGTAGACTTTCGTCCATACAAAAAATTGGAAATTTGTATGCAGCCAGACATCCCGTCCCCTAAAAAAGCCACCGCGATTTATGGACAGCCCCTATTTTCTTGTTTCCCATTGAGCATTATCACCTATAAACAGTGTACCAGGCTAATAGTCAATCACTATTTGTTAAAGGTACACACCATCCATATTGGGCTCTCTGAAAGCTATCTCTGTATCTGTGGTGTAGCTTACCAAGATATGGGGCATGTCGTGTAGGGATGCGCTTAGCATCTCAAAGTACATCACAGATTTTTGTCTTAGGAAACATTGACTTTTCGGCTTTCAATGATTGTTTGCGTTGTGTTATTTTAAGTGATAAAAAAACAGGTAACTCTGCAGTCACGCAGCTGAAAAAGTATACTCACCACGAGTAATACGTTTTCATACAAATATGTGCTTTAGTGACTGTGTTTTATCACTTTGAAATTTCGAGCGAGATTCCAATGATGCTGATGACAGGCTAAGCGTCCTTGAGGCCAGATCTGGAATTTTCTGAATCCAAGGAAAACAACAAAAACCCGTTGGAATAGTGTTGACAGTTCTTGATTTTGAGAACATGAATTTCATTTAAAAAAAAAAACTCATTTGTCATCTCCCTTTCGTTTGTCTGCTTCTTGTAGTTGTATAGCGAGCTCCTTTCATTTTGGTTTCGTTACAGATAAGAATAATCAGTTCCATAATTGTTTTTAGTATAAGTTAGCACATAATTCAGTTGAAGACCCCTGAACCTTTCCCTTCTTGTGCGGAGAATTAGCTATAGTTGAAATTCACAAAGGAAAAGAAACTAAAAATCCTTTGTTTCCAATTTTAAATGTTTGCTGTTTCTAACCTCCAAACAGCCGTGTGTACTTCGTTCTCTTAAAAAAAAGACAATTACACCGTCTTCACTGAACATTACAAACATTTGACAACGGACAACACATATTACACCCAGTGGCCCAGTGGAGAATTTTCCGTTTGACGAAAAGTTTTCCCCGACTGGAGCATGAATCGAACCCACACTCCGAGGCTTACGAGACACCTAAACGACTGATGTCGCTAACCGCTCGGCCACGAAGCCCGAACTGACATAGTATTAAAGCAGCGAAAATTTTAAAAATGTTAACAATGTTAAAACAAAAATGTACAAATTACGGCTCCATAAGGCTCATGTGGCGCCAGAGCCTCCCAAATCAACCAATAAGTAAAAAAAACCTCTTCGTGATTTTAGTTCATTGTGCGGGAGAACTTTATCCCAAAGATTATGCTGCATTTTCTCACAGCGATTCTCCTCGAAGTACCCCGGCACACTTCCAAGAAATTTTTCTGTGATTCCTACTGACATTTCTGTAAGAATTTATTCTGGGATACTCTAAGGAAATCTTATGACTATTTAAACTTATCTCTTAGGAAGATCTTTTAGGATTACCGAAGGAATTGCTTAAAGCATATGGGTTTCGTATTACATCTACTATGATTTCACAGGTTATCTTTTAAAATGTGGATAGAAGTATTTTTGTGAGGACACCTCAATTTTTTTGGGATTTTTTCTCGTAATCTCATGCATTCCTTTGGGATTACTTCAAAAGTACTTCGAAGATTTCATTGGGGTTTATGAAATTTAACTAGGTAATCTAGTTGTTTTTATTTAATTTTCATGTAGTTTCTACAGCATTTCCATCGAACACTTTTCTGTGATCCTCTTTTGAATTTCCCTTCTTCTTCTTTATGGCTCTACGTCCCAACTGGGACTTGGCCTGCCTCGCATCAACTTAGTGTTCTTTGAGCACTTCCACAGTTATTAATTCAAGGGCTTCCTTTGCCTGTCATTGCATGAATCTGTACGTTGTGGGACAAGCACAATGATACACTATGCCCAGGGAGTCCAGAAAATTTTCCCGACCGGAACGGGAATTGAATCCGCCGTCTCCGAATTGGCGATCCATAGCCTTAACCACTAGGCTAACTGGTGACCCAAGCAATTCCATCTTAAAAAAACAGACACGGACACCGTCTTCAGCCAGAGGCTGTACAGACTGAAAGAAACTTAACACTACCCAGGTAACCAATAAGCAGTTAAAGTGGCATTTATTTAGCATTATATGCGCCTTTATAGCAGGATATTTAGTGCCAATCTGCCGTATATGCGCCATTAGTGCTCCTTAAATGCAGGTTTTGGCCCGATATACGGCTGATTAAATGCTTAACCTTCCTGTCCTTCAGATTGTCAAAAATAAAAACAAAAATTTTTCACTGCTCATTTTCCCCGCTTCATACCTATTCTCCTCCCTTTCTCTTCTCATTTTTTTTCTCTCGCAACTTTTGATACTTGGGCACGTTATGGAAGGTTGTTAGTTTTTTTTTGCTAATTTCTCCGAAATCGGGATTCGAACCCTCGATCTTCAGGTTGATGATGTAACAGAACCGCGCTACAGTATAAGCTATAGATGGTCAGATAATGTGCGTTGATTTTTTGATCTATATGAAGCTCAACACCAGCAGTTGTTTCGTTTAACCCCGTGCTCGGGCATGTGCTGATAACTAACATACATCCTGGGAAACGCATCAGGGGAGATTTATTTGCAAAAGGCCTCTTTACTTTCATTTTTTACCTTCGTTTGTTACCTATGACTAAAGAGATACCCGAAAGATGCCGGTTCTACAGCCATGCCACATTAGAACGTTGTTGTCGTGTTGTTGTTTAGTACTTTTCGCATCATTCGTCTCTCCTAGCAGTTCTGTGGCATTAAAGTAGCAGTTCACATGCTTATTATCCAAAATATATCGAGCATTTCAAAAGCTACGCAACAGCTGTCAGATGTTAAACAGCAGTTAGATTGCTTATTTAGGGCAGCTTAGCAGTCGAACTGCTATTATATAGCAGTAAGCAGGTGGAATGCAGTTTTGAAACTGAAATACTGCTTATTTAAATGCTTATTGGTTACCTGGGTAGACAATGGACACACAGATCATGCACCAGTGGATACGGAGAAGAAACTATCCTCATGAAAAGTTTCATCGCTCGGAGCGGGAATCGAACCCTCACCCCATAGCATGATGCGATTAGAAGCTTGGTGACCCTAACCGCACGGCTACGAAGCTCCATTAAAAAACTATTCTATTGTATTCCTCCAGAAGTAATTTTAGGGTTATTCCGCTAGCTTTCCTTTCCAGGAATCTCTGCAGAAGATCAACCAGGAGTTCCTCTGGCGATTCTTCGGGATTTTCTCTGAAATTTTCAATAGAAGTTTCACCTAGAATTCCCCTATCAGTTCTTTTTGAATGATTGATACTTTTCCAGAAATCGCCACACGTACATTTTTTTTTAATTCCTCCAAGAACCTCTACGGCGATTTTTTCAGGTATTTTAACAGGAAACAGAATTCGTACAAGAAATCCTTTCCAAATGCCTTCTTCACCTTGCTAATATTTCCAAAATTCATTTGGTAATTTCTGTGTGTTTTTCTTCCAAGTTTCAATGTGAATTCCTCAGAAATCAGGTCCACAGAAATTATTTATGGGATTCCTTCCAAAGTTTATTTTTCGGCAGAACAGAGAACGGTACAAGGAAGCGAGAACAGCCAAGAACAGAATACCGCGGAAAAAAGGAGTATAGGAAGAATATCGTTACTGAAGCTAATAAAAGAGCGATTCCACAAACAAGTGGGAAATTTTTCCAGTTTTTATTTTTTGTATTTTTTGATTTGCATGGAACCTTGCATACAAGTTTTTGGGGAACAAAAACGCCGTTTTGCATACTTGGTTCGCCATTTTGAATCTAGCCTTACTTATGAGAAGGGCCTATGAAAAATGCACATGATATCTTGAAAAAATTGTATCTCGAAAACGGTTTGTCCGATCGGTTTGGTGTCTTCGGCAAAGTTTTAGACAATTGTTGGTGCTATATGGAGAAAATATGCACGGTAAAAAAATATGTTTGGTTTTTGTGATTTGAACTAAAATATAGTTTTTCCCTCAAAAGTGACATGTCAATATTTTTTTATTATCCTTATGTTATAGCTGACTGAAAATGCTACCTAGTGCACAGTGGATTGTTCTGGAGAAAAATAGGTTACAATGAAAAAAAAAATGTTTAAAAAAATTACGGTTTTCAAAAAAAGCTATTAAGTAAAGTCAAAAAAGTTTGTCGCCCTAATTTTATGAAAGTACATCAAATTTGCAAGAAAAAAGTACTTCGGTAACATTTTTCTAAGATGCACCGTTTAGAAGATATTACTAATTTTATATTGATTTTTTTGATAACTTAATAAGTTTTAGCCCTTTTCGAATGTACTCCGTGTTTCTCCAGTTTCAAAAGTATTTTTTCGGAAAGATTGGAACATTTTGAGTTAAAATGACACTGACAGCTTAAAGATTTGAGTGAAATTCTCTGCCTTAAAAGTATTTTGAAAAACAAGTTACAAAATCCCACTATCAGGAACAATGATTTCTTCCAGTGGTTTTTGGTGTATTGTGTTGAAAATGTGCATTCAACTCTTGCATATCGCAAGCTCCTCAATTAGCAAGATTCAAAAGAGCAAATAAGGCTTATTTTTCAGGGGTGGTATTTGTGCGCAATAAAAAATAACATTATACTTTGTACATCAGTTTATTTTTATTCCAGTATTTTTATCAAATTATTGTTTACACAACTTTCTTAACAATATCGAATATTTTGGCATCATTGTCAGGGCAGTTTGAATAAAGCTTTGCCTTTATTATATTTTCTGATAGAGGAAGAAATGAGTGGAATTTTTGAGTTCCTTGAATTGTTTTTGCATTATTATATTGATTATTTAGCTGCAAAGACATATTTTCGTATTCTTCTGTAGTAGAATAACAAAATGACAACTTTGTAAGTTCTTCTTCTTTTCGTTTGTTTGCCCAATTAAACAACTCTCTTGCAGTCTTTATCGGGTGTTCGCGTTCTTTGGCTAAACTTGCTCTGGTAGCCATGCGTTTTATCGTACCTCCCATAGCATCGCATGGACCTTTTCCGTGCGATGTTGCGAAGAAATGCCATTCAGCGTCAATACCATACTTTGACTTAAACTTACAAAGGCTAGAAAAGTTTTTTCGGTTTTTATACTGTGAAGCAGCACCATCTGACATAAAATAAGTTTTTTTCATGTTTTTATTTTGATCAATTTGTAAAAAGTTCATCATTTTATCAATAAACAAATTAACAGCGACTGAATCATGTCTTAGTTCTTCTGAAATTATAATGAAGCTAAAATGTTTAATTTGCCTATTTTCAGTATAATATATTACGAAAGGATGGATTGTGGCCTGTTGCACGTTCCAATGGTGTGATTGAACTTCATCCTGCAAAACGAAGCTGTAATTTTCAGAAATGTCACAAATAGCCAAAAATTCACCATCTTGCAAGTTTTGTTTTGTAGTTTTCAAAAAATTGGATTGTTCGGTTTTTACAAAATCATGCGGAATCAAACTTTCTAATTTTGAGCTGAAAAATGTAACAAAGTCATCGGTTTTCTTTACAATAGTTTCTAAATCACATCTGTCAGTGGTAACCCATTGTTCGAATGAAAGCTTTTCAACAAAGTTTTCTTCCAGTTGTTTCAATAAACTGTCTTCTAAAACTGAGGTATCTGGGCAGTTTTTACATCTTCGTAGATGGCAATGAGTTGTCTTATTTTCGCAAAGTAATCTATTCGTTAATGTTTTTAGATCATTCAAGACATTGTATTTTTTTAAGCTATGTAGAATTAAATTGACATTTTCATGCGTAGTGCAAACGCAAACATTATGTGTTCCTGTGATAGTCAATAGTTTACATTGCCTTGGCCGGAGGCTTGCAAATGATGAAAACCCTATTTTTACATTGACGTACACTTCATTAAAGCGATTAAAAGCTTCTCTTAATGTCATCATTAACAATCTTTTCTGAACAGCTAATCTCTTATTTCCTGTCTTTACGCTAACAAAATCTCTTTGGCCTGGCATTGCACGGCTTATATCATCGTCCTCAAAAAAATTCAAAACCAGTTCTTTTGTTTCATTACGCAAAGCTTTTCCAGAGCTTGAACCTTGAGATGAATCTAATACATTATTTTTTTCCTTTCTTGCATCTGATGCCATATTTCTACTAGTTTTAAATTCGTCTACAATTTTTTGTACTGACCATGATTTTGGTAACAATGATAAAATTGATAGTTTTTCTTGCCTTGTGGCTGAATTTAAAAATTTAATTTTCATATTTTCTATGACTTCATTAAACTCGTTTGCTTTTTCTGTTTTAGCGTCTAATTTTAAAAGATTTCTTCGTACACCTTCGACGATTTCAGCGCACTTTTTTTCAGGATAGTGAACATTTTTAACCTTACCTAAATCTATAGGCGAAACACGAATAGCTGCTATTCCTCGGTTGAATATTTCGACGTCTACAGGCATCGTGAAGTCTTCATTTGATTGAATTGTGCTTAGCGTTGACGCTGATGGTATCGTGACCAAACTTTCATAGCTTTGCGAATTAGGTACAACAGGTATGATCTGAACAGCTGGCATCCTTGAGCCACCGGCTACGCTTTGTTCTTCGTTTTGGGTGAGGTGAGCTCTTGAATCAATATGTAGACGGCAAGACGAACAAATACGAAAATCCTTGGTGTTCAGTGTGGATACCTTGGAAAATCCAATTGACTTTAGTTTTTGGATGATACCATCCGTGAGATATCGCAGCTCTTTCGAACACTGAATGTCTTTGAATGGACGAATACATCGGATTTTACTCACAACACTGGATCTAGTTCAAAAACACTGGATTATTAGCTGAAATTACTATGAAATCACTATGCTTCTAGCAACCTTTCTGCATTTACTGTTTGGTTTTCCCTAGTAGATACTGGATGAATTCAGAACCGAGTCAGACATTATTATACAGCTCACGGGTATAAATCATAGAATGCTGGGTAAAGACTGCTGGAAGATAGGTAGAGTTGAACGCTCAGGTATCGTCAGGTACGAGTTTGGAGAGTTGGAGCGAGGTAGATTTGCTGGCGTAGGTATATTGTTATTGAAGAAGATTGTAAATTGTATATACCTGGAATGAATAAAGAGTGCGGCGGTTGTTGATTGAGGTATCAGTCGGCAGCCGTCTAGTTTGATGGAAGGTGACTAATATTATACTAATATTATACCAATTTTAATCAAAATTGGCTGAAATCTTGCGAAAAGCTGGAATTATACTAATGTCATCGTGTCAGACTACGCTGATTTGATCCACTTTTTTGTTTATTGATCTTTGTTCTGCCGTTTGTGTTGTGTGTAAGAGGTAGCGGTCGCGTTCGAATGAAATAAAGCAAGCTGACACCCGACCGCGACAACGAAACGAAGGCAGTGAAAAGTGTCGAATGTTTACAAGCCTGGGCCAGCGTGGCCATGGTGGACTAGTTCCAACAAAGGCCATGTTTACAATCACCAACTGTACGTAGTACAGCTAACTGGTATCTAATTACCTGTATCTAATACTTATTAGCACGTTTTCAGCAGAAGGCAATAAAAACCACTGGAAGAAATCATTGTTCTTGATCGTGGGATTTTGTAACTTGTTTCAAAATACTTTTAAGGCAGAGAATTTCACTCAAATCTTTAAGCTGTCAGTGTCATTTTAACTCAAAATTTTCCAATCTTTCCGAAAAAATACTTTTGAAACTGGAGAAACACGGAGTACATCCGAAAAGGGCTAAAACTTATTAAGTTATCAAAAAAATCAATATTAAATTAGTAATATCTTCTAAACGGTGCATCTTAGAAAAATGTTACCGAAGTACTTTTTTCTTGCAAATTTGATGTACTTTCATAAAATTAGAGCGACAAACTTTTTTGACTTTACTTAAAAGCTTTTTTTGAAAACCGTAATTTTTTTAAACATTTTTTTTTCATTGTAACCTATTTTTCTCCAGAACAATCCACTGTGCACTAGGTAGCATTTTCAGTCAGCTATAACATAAGGATAATAAAAAAAATATTGACATGTCACTTTTGAGGGAAAAACTATATTTTAGTTCAAATCACAAAAACCAAACATATTTTTTTACCGTGCATATTTTCTCCATATAGCACCAACAATTGTCTAAAACTTCGCCGAAGACACCAAACCGATCGGACAATTCGTTTTCGAGATACAATTTTTTCAAGATATCATGTGCATTTTTCATAGGCCCTTCTCATAAGTAAGGCTAGATTCAAAATGGCGAACCAAGTATGCAAAACGGCGTTTTTGTTCCCCAAAGACTTGTATGCAAGGTTTCATCCAAATAAAGATATATGAAAATTACTCGTTGCTGAAATGATATGGAACCGCTCAAAAGTAAAAAAACAGAAGAACAAAATGATATGCGGAATCTTTATGAACTACACCGAAGAGAAGAAGAGAAAGAAGAAGAATAAGAATGAGAAGAAGAAGGAGAAGGAGAAGAAGAAGAAGAAGAAGAAGAAGAAGAAAAAGAAGAAGAAGAAGAAATCATTACCAACCGACGGCTAGTATGATATCCGATGGCAATCTTAATCGTAACACAACGTCAGCTTGTGCAGCCCGTAATACTTCCAGGTACATATCTCTCAAATCAGCTAAAAGTAAGGGACTGCTGATCGGAAAATTGCCAAATCAATATTCATGGAACATCATCCCGAGCTTCCCCGTTTCTGTTGTCAAAGGATTTTGCAGCTTGTGTCTAGTGAAGATTTCCTGTTCAGATTCTCCTGCTCAAGGATCTATTTGATTTATTTAAAAATGAAACAATACATTTCTCCAACCATACACATGCTAGGGTTCCTGGAAAACCCATTAGTTACAGTTCCCACCACACGTAGTTCGCATATTTCTAGGAAATTTGAAAGCTCGGTCAGCAGTCAGCAGGCGGGGTACGAAATTACGGTGAAATCCTTTCTACTTCCAATCTGGGGCTGCAATTTTTCATTTCAGCCCGGTTGCGGCAGTTTCATTCCTGACATGGTAAAATTCAATAACTACCAGCAGCAGCAGCAGTAAGTTGCTTTTCCCTGTACAGGCCATTGCTTTATGATTTTTGGAATATGGAAAGTAGTACAGTGGAAAACGGGCGGCTGGCGTTGGTGGTTCCTTACTCTTGGCACACTGGGGCCCATCAGGCAACTGGCCTCATAAATCTGCCTCCCCCCGCAGTTGCTCCGGTTGCTATTTCGTGTCGTAAAACGCCGGACGGTTCTCCTTTCAATGTAGGTTTCCACTCTTTAAGGAGCTTTTGCGGTTGGTAGTTACTTACTTCGTTCCTAACAATTGTTGGAAAAAGAGTAGTTGGGTGTGACTTTATAGTTTTCGGTATGCTTCGGACGGCTTTAATTATAGTTGTTTTAGTTTCATTGCAGGATTTTTTCTAGTAGGGTTCAGGCTACTTATTGGCGAGTGTTAGTTCCTTCTGCGTGGTTCTCCGCACTATGAAATATTTAGGAATATTTCTAAGCGAAATATAGCTCACTATACTTTCCGGTCTTCTGACATTTTTTGCAGAAGTTTCTGTGTTCAATTCCTGGCCACTTTATATTTTTCTATCAGCTTTCTCCATGGCTTATTAATATGCTCATCGTCAAAGCTAAATCAAGAAATGGGGTACGCAGATTCCTGTTAGTCCCAAGTTACCTGATTTATTCATTGCGTAAATGTGGCTGATCTGGAGATACTAAAGTAGCATCTACGGATGATTAATCGAAATAAAGATCAATCACTATAACATTGCATAAGGATCAGACGTACAAAAATGGATTTTTCATGGCAAAGTTATAGAGCGATTAGTGTCATGCAATATTTCGATTTTTACTAAGCATTTCATATTAACAACCCTTTGCAAAAAGTTTTTGTCATCAAAATAATAACGCAACACCCGCTTCAGACCCACCAAAAAAAAAACTGCAATTAATTTACCTGTCGCTCGAAAGAACCCGGTCAGTAGCTGGTGAACAAAAACTTTTTAATTGCAATCCCGAAAACCCTAATTATCAAAAAAGGGGACGCAACGCAAAGTCGCTCGTGTTGCTGCTAAATACAACTTTTGGGGACTGTGCAGAGTGGAATCCACTTGGTAACAATTTCCTAATTGAATTGACGATGAGTACCCCCAGTTTGGTGCGGAGAGACTGATGGATACGGACAAATGAACCGATTAATAGAATGGATTTAAAGTTTGGCCACGCCGGTCGCATTTAATCGGTGGGACTGGATTTTCAAAAGTTACTTTGGGAGGCAGATTGCAGACTAAGAAACCTGGTTCAAAAGGTTCCAAGCTAAAGATAGCCTATTTTATCAAACCATAGAATGAACAGTTAATTATTAGGTCGACAAGTTGAAATATGAATTGAAGAAAAAACACGTTCTGATGGGATTCGAACCAGTGAACTCATATTTTTTAGGCCGGTGTATTAACGGACTTAACTATACACCAGCTGCGAAGCAGACTTTGTGGAGACGCCTTGGAGCAGATGATGCTAAATTAACAATACTCTGGAACCTCTAAAAACTGTGTTGAGCATAAGGCATCGAATCTACATGTGTTTGAATAAAATTGATGCTTTCAACGCCTCATGTAACTATGTACTGTCGAGTGGTGTGTTCAATATTTGTTTTAGAATCTCCAATATCTCCATTGACTGTAGATCATTGGGTCTATAAGCGTAATCAGTCTGGATAGTCTTGGATCCCTTTTGAAACAGCCCGAAACTTTTATGAAACGCTTTTAAACACATTTGAAATCCCCCTAAAGCTCATGTGAGAACAGTGATCCAAAATGTAATTTAACCCGCTCAAAATCGCATGTAGCATTCCTGAGACTCGCCGCAATCCCTAAATACGCCTCTGAAACCCGCTGAACAACCTCTGAACTGCCTCAGATTCTCTAAAATGCACATGAGAGCATTCGAAACCTCCAAAAACGCTTCTGTACACTGAAAATATATTTTGTTTCATTGTACGAAGTCGTTCGTCCAGTTTACAAAAGTCACTCGTTGTTTTCCGCAACGAATATATTTTTTTTGCTATTTCTCATCGTAATAGGCTGTTTTACCTCACGCAAATCTGCCAAGAAAAGGCCTACTTTCCCACATCAAATTAGCAGTGCTGTAATGGTTCATTACAGCACTGATTTGGGTTGCGTAATGAACCATTACAGCACTGTTTTCAGTTTTAATCAACTTCTTGATGCTTTCTGGACGCAGTTCTGAGAACATATTGAAACTGCACAGCATACACAACTGCATAACCTGCTATGATCAGACTTTCTTAAACATGGCTATGGATATCAATGAGCAGTTTCATGAATACGTTTTGTTAAAACTATCTTCAAGTGGTAATTTATGAAATTGCAAAAAACGTTGTACGCAACTCGGTGCAAAGCTCGATTTTTACAGCACTCATCGCAATTATCCAACTCGGCAAGCCTCGTGCTGCAAACATCTTCATTCTGCACTTTGTTGCGTAAACTACTAGTAATGTGTCTGAAATAGTTCCGTAAAAAATCATTCCGACACAAAATACTTCTCCTTTTTTTAAACGGATCGACAGAAATCATGCCAAAAAATAGCACACGTATATCAACTTGGTTTTTCAAGGTTCTGAACACGTATCTTCCGATTGATACCTACCAGCAAGCTTGCTATTTGATGAAAACATTCGCGAAATGAAGCGATTTGCTTTCGACAACGAATACGATTTCGACCTTCCTCGCTTTATACAATCAACCTCCTATACGAATAGCACACAAACAGACTCGACGCTGATCAGCATTGTTGGCTGTTCCTTTTCGCCGTTGAGCCGTTGCGTTCCAGACAAGCCTTTCTTTTCATCGCTTTCGATGCTTTTCGATAGCTTATCGCGAAACTTTATTGGTATAGTATCGGTACATGCGAATGTTGTTTCTGTGTGCGTGTCGAGCGTTCGTGCCGTAGCTTCTAAAACCAATCCATTCGGTGCGGTTCGACTGTTCGGGCAAGCGTGTGGCGGCACTGTCAGATGTGTGCAAAATCGTTTGTGAGCTACATCATGTTCGTATAGCCACCCTTTGCTTCTGATCATCGCTGATCAGTGCAAAGTTCAATCGCACGCGATTAAAATACAGTTGATAAGTCATTTGAGCACTCATGAGGTGACAATTTGCATCATTGCCTACCAGTGTTAGACACCCATCTGTGGGCGCTTGTTATGACTGTTCGGAAACAACCAGAACGCTTTCCACCCTGACTCAATTTACAAATAACTTTTATGCAATTCTGTATCATAATTTATATTTTATTCAACTCATTTCGGTATCATAATGAGCATTTTTTCCGAACTGGTTTATTATGCAACTAAAATAAGTTGCAAACTGAAAAATAATTGTATAATGTTCATAATGCAACTCATTTGAGTTGCATTATGATTATTATGCAACTCAAATGAGGTGCATTATGAAAAAATCATTGCTTTTTGCAATTTCTCATCGTAATAGGCTGTTTTACCTCACGCAAATCTGACAGGAAAAGGCCTACTTTCCCACACCAAATAAACAGTGCTGTAATGGTTCATTACAGCACTGATTTGCGTTGCGTAATGAACCATTACAGCACTGTTTTCAGTTTTGATCAACTTCTTGATGCTTTCTGGTCGCAGTTTTGGAAAATTGTGACAACTTCACAGTAAAATCTGCTATGATCAGATTTTCTTAAACAAGTCTATGAACATCAGTGTGCAGCTTGATGGAAAAGTTTTGTTAAAAACTATCCTCAAGCGGTAATTTATGAAATTGCAAAAAAACGTTGTACGCAACTCGGTGCAGAACTCGATTTTTACAGCACTCGTTGTACGACTCGTGCTGTAATAATCTTCATTCTGCACCTTGTTGCGCAAACTACTAGTATGGAACTCGTTGCAAAAATCGAATTTTTCAGCACTCTTCGTATTTATCCAACTCGACAAGCCTCGTTGGATAAATGTAAGACTCGTGCTGAAAAAAAAAACAACTTTTTGCTACTCGTTACATAAATAACTATTACTTCCAACTGAAAGCATGCTTTTTTCGCTTCTCGTATACGCATCGTCATATGCCGATGAAAATAGGTTGCTTTGTTTTCTCTGCGATCCAATCAATCATCAGTGATGACTGCAAAGCTTTGTTGCATTTTTCAAATCGATTTTTTAAGTGTTATTATGAAAAACGTTTGACATTTGTATATTTTTTTTAATTCTTCAAAACTGAAGCTATAATCTACGAATGAGCAAGTTCACTGTCTGTCGGATTCGTGATTTCGTACATGTTCGCCGCAACAGCCCCAGTGTATTGAGCACCTCTATTGTCATGCAGTTAGCCCTTGCCGATCTCAATCAGTTCGCACGATAATGATCAAATTCCAGCCCCGATGACGTTATTGGATAGGCTGTACTTCCATAATTCTGTAAAGTGACGTAAGCGCCATTCAAAATTTCGATTTTGGTATATTATCTGGTGTAAAAATAACAATGTAGTATGCCTGCTGTATAAGAATGCAAGATCTACTCGTAATCTATCATCTATGGAATGAAACTTAGAGGATGCTCTTGCTCAATCATGCTTATGCATAATAACCGAAAAATGGGTCAAACTATCAATGTGAATTTGGTGTACATATTTTCTAGAATGGTGAAAGGTAAATTACTAAATTATTCTTAAGTTGAAGTTGAAGACTTAAACCACAGAGAACAGACGTCCAAGCTCATGTAGTGCTATTGTGTAAAGCATTGCAACGGTTGTTTTGAAATAACTGGGAATGTGGCCATTACGCGGCGCTGTCAAATTTCGAATCGGGGTACAAATTTGCCGTTGTTTTACCTTTTGGCGCTAGTGTCACCAAGTGTGCACCCTAGTATAGTTCCACCTAAAGATTGTGTTGGTTTTACTTGGAAAACAATAATTGAATTCTTGTTAAATTTGTTCCTTATCAAAAATAATGAAACTAATTATCAAAAGGTTGCTCAAATTTTGTTGCTGGGTTAGTGAAATAATCATACACATCTTGTTGTTTAAGCAAATACAGCTCAGAATCTGAGTAGGAGAATTTTAAGGTGCGCTAGTGAAATATTTCTTCAGAAAGCGCCATCATGGTGTCGAAACAAGTTTTTGAGTGGGTTAGTCACCGTCGATGTCGCTACTGAGCTTGTTTTTTCTTTACACAAGATTTTCAAGCAATTTTGTTCGAGCATGTTCGTCTGTTCTCTGTGCTTAAACGTAGTGCGGAGACAGAATTGTGAGTTGCTCGATGAGTTTGTTATAAACATAGCCCTATACGCAAAATCTGTCTTCTAGCTTTAAACTGATCATACAAAAAACTGAGTTTCGATCACTGCTGGAATAACACCCAAGACATGTACCGCAACAGTACATGATACAACTTCATGTGTACTGTTTCAGCATGGTGGTACGGGTGGACCGTACATTAGACGCAAATAGCTTTTAACTGGTTGTACAAATCATTTTCGTTGAGGTGTTTCGAAACAAATTTTTTTTAGTGTAACGCCTCCGAAATTCACTGGAAATCTCCTGAATCTTTCTGAGATGCCATCAAAAACCTCATGACCCTAGAAGCCCCGTGTAATGCACCAAATACCACCCACGGTAAATCCTCTGAAACTGTCTGAAATGCTCCCTAAAAACCCTGAAACGCCCTCGGACCACCTGTAACGCACCTAAGACACTCCTAAACCCCGAAAACCCCCGATAATGCCTCTGAAGCTCGATGAAAATCTTCTGAATCATCCTTAAATGCCACTGAAAACTCTCTGAAACCTCATTGGGCCCCCTGTTACGCATCAAGGTTCCCCAAAGCTCCTGTTAGATCTCTGCAACCCGCTGAATATTCTCTGGAAAACCTGAAATGCCCTCGAACTCCATGTTACGCATTCCCAATAACATTCCTGTAAAACCGGAACCCCCTCAAATCCTCCGAAACTTCCTGAAATGCCACAGAAAACCCCCTGAAACCCTCTCGGACCCTCTGTAACGTACCCTCTGAAACCCCTAAAAAGCCCCTGCAACGCCTTCTAAACCCATTAAACATCTTCTGAAACTTTCTGGAATGCCTTCGAAAACCTCCAGAAAGCTCCTCGGACCCCCTGTTAACCACCTGAGACCCTCTGGAATCTCCCCTTTAAGTCCTTTGAAATCCCAAAACGCTGCAGCACCTAACATGGCTAACCCTGAGAAATCGTTTAAACCCTTATTGTTTCAAATTGCTGAAAGACTCTTCTTTTCAGTTACCTTTGCAAGAGAACAAACGTTTTCTGTTCATGTGATTAAGCAGTGCTGAAAATGTATTTTTTACTAATCTAGACTGAACCGCCCACAGCTCATTCCAATTCCTGCAGTTAGACTAGTCCTACAAGAAAGTCAATGAAAAACGGCTCTAATGAATAACAATTGGTATTTTTAGATTCGGTCGATGTCATTGAAAATTTTAGAATAAAAGTATTTCAACAATAGCGATAAAATCCCAAAATGTTTTAGCCTTAAAAAATAGGTATCACATATAGCCTTCCAGGAAAATATAAAAGTGTAAGAATGTCCAAAAGAAATAGAAAAAAACCCAGATTAATCCACCTAGTGGTGATAGTGCCTTTCTCGTCGAATATGTACTCATAAACTTTTCTTCGACGTTAGCCAAAATGTTCCTGAATCCTGAAAACACTTTACACTAGCAACAATTTTAACAAAGCCATCATCGATTTTCGAAACTTATTGATGATACATATTCCGATGTTATGTTCAACAACAAAACAAAGCAGAAAAAGATCAGACCTCTCAGTTGACTGCTTGACCATCTTAACCCTAGTCGTGTATTGGGGTCATTGTGACCCCATTCCATCCACTACGGCAGCGGGGTGAGCGTCAGCTAGTGCTTGAAGAAGGTTAACGTTATTTACAATCACAGATCACTTTGTGATCTTCGCCAATGTTTATTTCTGCACACTTTAGGCTATATTTTATAATCATTGGTAACACGATTCATGTAAAATTTGACCTTCCTACGAGGAAAATGCAGAAAATGTAGATTTTCCATTCAAATTTCAATCGCAATGAGAAGAGTGAGGGCTCAACCAGCCGCACCCAAATTGTGAGCAGTAATTTTAGAAGCATAAGGAGATTGGAGATTGAAAAACTGTATAAGGTTGATGCGATTAAATTATATCTTTATATAAAACGTTGATCCATCCTACTATACATTTACACCGCAGGAATCTGAAATGGTGTGATTTGAAGAGATCGCTTTGATCACGATTTCGTTCTCTCGCATATATCAAGACTTTGATCATTTCTTCATTTATAATCTTACCCAACGTTTACATGCTATCAAAAAAGTCACAATTTCATTTATTGCTTTGACATTTATTTTGTTAACCTTTATAATTCCGCTATTTGATGTGCAGCTTGCATGGGTTTGGTTAAATTTTACGTTTGATTACTTCCGGCGGGACACCTGGAACTGATTCCGGTTGTCTCAAATATGGTCTTAGACTATGTTTTTGTCAACTGTTCATCACGTGACCTGAAAAGCCGGAAAAAGATGTGATTTGAGGGTATTTTCTTGCTAATTGTTCGGCAATTTTTTGAAAATGCCGCTATTTTATGTATCGCATGCATGGTTTTGGTTCACTTCTATCAAATCACACCCGCAACCGATTCCGAACTACTGTGGCCTGAGACTATTTTCTTGTTGACCGTTCATCAGATTATCAAAAAACGCCGCTATGGTTTAGGTCCTTTCTATATTTACCACTTCCGACGCGTTACTCGTCTTGTCACCAGTTCTGGAACGCTACCGGTTCTCCCAAATATGGTCTGAGATTATTTGTTGGTTAACCGTTTATCTTGTTACTGGATAAGTCATCGATATGTCGCATGTATTGGTTCTCTTTCACATTTGATCATTTCTGGCGGGACACCCGTAATCATTTCCGTAACACACTGATAGGACTTGCGTCTATTTTCTTGCAACTGTTCATCATGTTACCTAAAAAGCCGTGATTTGAGGCATCGCATGCATGGGTTTGGTGTCACTTCCGGCCCGGAACCGGTTGCGAAACACTACCGATAGTCTCTTAAATAGTCTAAGCCTATTTGCTTGCTAAAGTTTATTAGGTTATCAAAAAAGCCATGGGTTTGGTTTAATTTTATATTGAGCCGCTTTCGGAGGGAACAAGTTTCGGCACTACTGACAGTCAATAATGTGGTCTTAGCCTACTTCCTCAATAACCGGTCATCAAGTTGTCGAAAAAGCCGTGATTTGATTTGCCGCATGCAAGAGTTTCGTCAACTTTTATATACGGCCACTTCCGGCGGAACACCCGGAACCGGTTCTGAAACACTACCGGTTCATATAAGGTCTGAAACTGTTTTCTTGCTAACTGCTCATCAGGTTATCGAAAATGCCGTAGTTTGATGTGCCGCATGCATGGGTTTGGATCACTTTTATATATGACCACTTCCAGCGGGACATCCGGAACCGGTTCCGATACACTGCCGGTTCAGATATGTTCTGAGTCTTTTTTTATGCCAACCTTTCATTGGGTTATCAAAAAAGTCGCGCTTTGATATATCGCATGCATGGATTTGGTTCAATTTTATATTTGGCCACTTCCGGTGGGACTCCCGGAACCGGTTCCGAAACACTACCGGTTCAGATATGGTCTGAGACTGTTTTCTTGCTGACTGTTCATTAGGTTATCCAAAATACCGCAGTTTGATGTGTCGCATGTATGTGTTTGTTATATTTTTATGTATGGCCCCTTCCAAGGGTACTAGTCCGGAACACGTAAATGGCCATAACTCCGGAACGGCTGGACCGATCCGAACCATTTTCAATAGGAAACAATGGGACCAGATTCCGCTTCGAATGAACCGTCGGTCATTAAAATCGGTTGAGGTTTACTGCCAAAAAGTGATGTGAGTTTATTTGTACACACACATACACACACACACACACACACACACACATACACACACACATACACACACACACAGACATCACCTCAATTCGTCGAGCTGAGTTGATTGGTATATGTGTCTTGACCCTCCGAGCCTTCTATCAAAAAGTCGTTTTTGGAGTGAACACATAGCCTTTCCAGTACACTTAGTGTACGAGAAAGGCAAAAATCAAAAACCAAAATTCACAAAATCGTTAAAAATGTTCTAATTGATTTTAGACGACGAAAAATTATTTTAGATCCTGGAGAAACCCCAAGAGAAAGCCCCGAGAAGTCCTGGTAGAATTTCCAAAGGAATCCCAGCATGAATTCTTAAAGAAATTAGGGGAAATTTTGTAATAATGCTTAGGAAACAGACCTGAATAAATTTCTAAATGTAACACAACTTAAGATCTTCTTGCAAAATCCCCGGAAAAAAATCCTGTAGAAATATCCTGAGGAATTTCTAGAGGAGCACCAGCAGAAATTTCTTGAAGCTTTCTAGTAGAAATTCCTGGAGGAATCTTCAGAGGAGGAAACAACGATGTCTTCAGTTATTTCTTCAGAAATTACTCAAACAATTTATTCAGGAATTTCTCAGGGAATTTCTCCGGGATTCTCCCATAGATTCCCCCATAGATTTCCCTATACGGCTTCTTCTATGGGCTTCCCGAAGGTTTCTCTTGGGATTCCTTCAGGATTTCCTAGTGGTAAGGAGCATCTTTTGGTACTGCATCAGGAATTGTTCTTATGATTTTTTTCCGGAATTTCTGAAGAGATTCAAGGTCAACATTTTATGGCTTTATCGGCCATTTTCTACTCAGAATGTAAGGGAGTAGTCATGAAGGCCATGTATTGAACGACTACATCGAATGCGTGAAACTTCTGCCGTAGGACCTGAAATTTTAACAGATCGGCATGGTTGAATTCCACAAAAGCTACTGATGGATAGAACCAGGATTGAAAACATGTAGAGATTTTTTAATAATTTTGTTCTGGAAATTCTTCAGGAATCCATGCTAGAATTTCTCAAGTCATTTCAGCAGGGATTCCTCTAGGAGTTGTTCATGATACCCACCCAGATCTTTTTTTTTTAGGAATTCCTCCGTGAATTTCTCAAGGAATTTCATCTGGAATCCTAAAATGGATTTCTCCAGAGATTTCAAAAAGAATTTCTCCAATGATTATTTTTGGAATTCCTCCATGATTTTTCAGGAATTTTCCTCTTGAGATGCCAATAGGGATTTTCTTCAGAAATTATTCAAGGGATTTTTCCGAAAATTCCTCTGGAGTTTTTCAAAGAAATTCCTACTGGGTCTTGACTAGTAATTTCTCAGTTCTTCAGGAAATTCTCCACGGAATACTCCATGAATTTTCTTATATTTTCACCAAGGAATCCACCAGTGATTCCTCTTGGGATGAACATCTCCAGGGATTCATTTAGAAATTATGCAAACTGTTGTGATACGCGTGATTTCCCGTTACTGCCGCAGACCACAAAATTCTGCAATTTCGCTTTTAGCTGGGGATGTCGTGTCATGAAGATTCATACCGCCGTTTATCCAATCTCATTCTTCTCCGGGAGCTCTCACTCACTGCTATCACTGCTTATGAGTAAATATTTTATGGAAAAAAAGTGTCCCGATTTAGTCTGGTATCAGATTTTGGAGTAATCGAGTTCTCACTGACTGTATTCCTGAGAATATATCAAGCCGAACTTTACCAAACACCGTATGTAACATACAGTGTATCAAACAATTGTCCGTACAGCATTTTTTTTTGTCAAAATAACTTTTCATTCAAATGTTTATAACTTTTTTATACGTCAATCAAAAACGCTGAAATTTTGACCAATCATGAATCATAATTTAATGCTCCATTGGTGAAATTTGGAGTGAGATCGAATAAGTTTTCTGAAAGTTTTAGAACTTTGAGTAAAACTTATAAGATTTTTGAACACATTTTTAAAACATTATATCTCTTTTTTAACACATTTATTGGAACTATATTTAACTAGACGCATACACAATGTACATTTAGGCACAGTTTACAACAAAATCTAACGCTTCCACTGAAAAATCGTGGTTGGCATCTAAAACAAAATTTACAAAGTTGATAAATAACACTAGTTTACAAAATAAAACGAAAGTCGTGAACTTCTGTCAACGACCAAAATTTTTGAAGTACAATTTAGTGCTGATTTCGAAACCGTGCTTCAAAAAATTTTAAGTAGAGCAGTTTTTGAGTTTTAGCTCAATATCGAGTTTTACAATTTTTTAAAACATAGAGTTTACTTAAATTCAAATAACTTGCGTTTTGCTCAACCAATTTCAAATCTTTTTCCATAAATTAAAAGCAGAATACAATGCCATTCGATCATCTGAATGCAGATTTTGCGCCAGATTGGTGAAATTCAAGATATTGGCGAGTTTTTGGGACGATCTCCTTAAATTTTAGCAAAATTTCCAAAAATAAATGAAGAGATGTATTTTTTTCAATAAGAAAAAAAAACAATCTAAAAATTCTTTCTCAACGTTTATTTGACATATCATATGTAGGCGAGCTACAGTAAAAAAATCAGCTCAATCGGAGCATTGATTACGGAGAATGAGATGTGTGAAGTGAGCGACGTTGCTTAAAAATAGAACAAAAATCGATTTCAAATCATCAACCTTGTATGGAAAGTCGAAAAAAATTTCGCTCTACTGTAATTTTTTTCCTTCGCGTTTTCGAAGTCAGGGCATGATTCTACACCAAAAGTGATCATCAACTTAACGAGTTCAAAAATGCTGTAAACTAGTGTAACTTTAGTGCCTGCGATTTCCGTCTTCTGGAAACGTTTTCTAGCTGTGGTCCGAAGATCGTTGAACGTTATCCTCCTATCTAGGGTTGTTTCCAACCGTGGTTGAAGATATCTCCATAAGGCAGTCGTTCGACGACAACCGGTGAATTTATGCTGTATATACTCTTCGATGTTGGGGTACTGCTGACACATTGGGCTGTCTGCACGGTTCTGCCGAAACAGGAGTGCAGCATGTGGATTTTTTTCCGTTCACCAGCAGGTAATACAATGATTGTTCCTTTGATGTTAGTCCTTTGCTTCTGATGTTCTTCCAAACTCTTGTCCAGTTATTTCCAGGATTCTCTTCAACTACCTTTGGAACCTTTAGTTTCTCACGGTTGTAGTTGTGAAGAGCTGCAGTTGTGGGATTTTCTCGGATATTCCTAGGGACGTAGGCAATATTCTTCAGGCATGGGTACAGGGCTGGAATCTCAATATGTACTCGATGAAACTTTTGGATTTTTTTAGTGTTACAGCTTAAACCTAAGGCTCTCATATGCAGCTGCGTTTGAGGTTTAATATTCACTACAAAAAATATGAAAAATTTGCTTGTGTAGTTGACGATATTTAAAAAATTACCATATTTTGCACATATAATCTGTCAAACGTTCTCCACCAATAAAAGTGCATTAAATGAACGAAAAATGCATAGGACCTACTCTTCATATGTAGTTTAGTAGGTCCTGTATAAAAATATTACATTAAGAGAGTTTAAAAACGCTGAAAACACTTGGCACTTTTATTGATCAAAATATGATACATTTCCAAATAATACTCTGATCATATACAGATTTTTCATATTTTTTGTAGTGAATATAAAACCTCAAACGAAGCTGCATATACAAGCCTTAGGTATAAGGTGTAGGTAACACAAAAAATATTGAAAAAGTTTCATCGAGTACATATCGAGATATTATGTTTTAAAAATGTGTTCAAAAATCTTATAAGTTTTACTAAAAGTTCTATAACTTTCAGAAAATTTATTCGATCTCGGTCAAAATTTTACCAATGGAGCATCAATATATACGGTTCAAGATTGGTCAAAATTTCAGCGTTTTTGATTGACGTATAAAAGAGTTATAAACATTTGAATGAAAAATAATATTAATCAAATAATTGCTGTACGGACAATTGTTTGATACACTGTATGAAAACAAAAAAGAGATTTTCACATAAGGCGCTGAATTTCGTTAAGGACTACTTGTATTACTCACCTTTGGAGATGATTTGTGAAAAAATCCCCGGATTTTTCACGGTTCTGAAATGTTCAATGTATGAGTTGCTATGGAAACAGGGAACTTCCCCTTCGATTTTCTTCGTTCGTGGATTTTGTTACATACAAGTTAGGCTTGATATGTTGAACTAACTGAACTCAGACCTTGATGGACAACACTCACAATTTCCTCTTCTTCATGGCGTAACGTCTAAACTAGAACAAAACCTGCTTCTCAGAGTTCTATAAGCTCTTTCGCAGTTATCAACTGAGAGTTTGACCATTTTGCATGAGCATATCGTGCGGCAGTACGAAGAGACTCTGTCTGTACACAAGAAAGTCCTGCAAATTTTCTTTATGAAAAGTCCCTGGAACGACCGGAAATTGAACCCGTCATCCTCACTATAGTCAGATGTATGGTCCCTTATAAACACAGTTACATATTTGATCGCAAAACCAAAACAAATTCTTCAATCATCGCAAAAACCTTTCACCTCGATAACCCACGTCAAGTATCTAGTGAAAAAATTCTCCTAACGAATAAAACAAAGTTGCTCATTTTTCCGCTTGTCTAACCCGCCGGTACCTAATAACTCAACCCGACGGACCGGCCAGCCGGGGTTTGTCCCGTGCTGGCGCTTTCTATCGTCGTCATCGAATCGATTGGATTGGAGACCAGAATCGGTGTTTTTCTTGTTTATGTTCGGAATTCGGTGTTATTTTGGCGGTGCTGTGCAAACTTCGCCCCGGTCCGAAATGGGCTGGAAAATTAATTAAACATTTGGGATCGAACGTTGGACAGTAGGGTGGTGCGTGTTTTTATAAAAAATGAATGCATGTGCATCTTTCGCATTAAAAAATAGTTTTCATTTTCCAAAAATTGTTCAACTAGCCGTAACTTTTCAAAAAGTGCATCGAATATTTTTAATAGAGGGAAATTAAATGAACTTTAATTTGCATCTTGAATTTTGAAACGATGTCGAAGTTTTGGATAATTTGGTGTTTTATTAGAAAAAATATGTAATCGTTATAATTTTCTTCCGTGTTAAGAATTTTAAGTTGTGTCAAGTCAACGGTTTTTCATAGCTCATTATATAAGTCATAAATGGTCAAAATTTCATTGCATTCGGAGATATAGCAGCTCAAAGTTGGCTATAGGATAATTTTACCTTTTACAAGAATCTTTATAACTTCGTGGAAAATGGCCCGATCTTTTCTAAATTTGACCCCCAATACACAACTACTTGAGTAAGAATTTGAGAATATTCGATGCACTTTTCGAAAAGTTAGTTGAACATATTTTGAAAAGTGAAAATTTTGCATGCCCCGATCATTTTGTCTATCCCCTGTCGATAATTACAATAATTATTTTTTGCAGACTAAGTTTTCCCGTAAGTTTCTCGAAGCATTACACGCATAAGTGTTTTTGAACATTTCGAGATATAAAAGCTGCACCCTAACACGGAATGAGCTTCCTAAAAAGTGATCCTTTGAAATAGGCTTCTGTGGTGGTGGGGCATCGTTCACCTGGAATCGAGTGGGATTATCCGTTTCGTGGAAATAGGATCTCATCGATAAAGCTTGATGGATTTTGCCTATGATTTTTTTTTTCGTGCCAGTTCGGTTTCACTCAGAAGATGTTAGAATGAATGGACATTATTTTCGTCGTCATTGCGAGATGTCATTGTGGACGATACCGACAGGGTACTTCACAGAGCGAGAGAAAGAGAGGTGTTTAATTAGCGAGATTTGGTGTTATCCCAAATTTAATTAAAATGGCTAGGCGCAAGATTATCTCGCAGCAAAACAATTTGCGAAAATGAATTGAATTTAAAATTAGATTGGAAGAGCGTGTGAATCGGCATGACAAAAACGGTTCTGGTGGACGGTGTTTATTTGGAGGAATTGTACTGCTTTCGATGTCCAACCAAACAATTGCCGTTCGTGGTGTAAGATAAAAATTAAATTAGGATATTCGATTATGAGTTGAAGGAAGTGCGGGCAGTGTCTTTGCATGCGAAGTATACAGGGGATAGACAAAATGATCGGGACAGGCAAAATTTTCACTTTTCAAAAAATGTCCATTTAGCTGTTACTTTTTGAAAAGTGCATCAAATGTTCTCAAATTTTCACTGTAAGTGTCACAACTTTCACCATATATTCTCCAGGTGTCAACGTTCAACATTGAGTTAACGATAGTTCCCAGGCAACCAATTTGCACGTATAATGAAGTTTATATTCATGTTATACGTACTTTTATGCGGTAAAGTTACATCGCATAAGATGCAGTAAAAGTGCCTTATGCGTACAAAAGTGGAGGCGCTATACGTTCATTGATGGGAATATAATAATGCTATATGACTTGAAGCGATATCTTATGCGATGTACGGTATGCACTATTGCGACGTAATATAGCACCTTATGTGATTTAAAAATATTCGAAATAAAAAAATCTTGTCACCTAAGTATCGAACTAATAACCTTCGGATTATTGAGACGCGCTTCACACTTAGCACCAAACACCACTTATGAAACACACTGATTAAATGTCATGATATTCTAACTCACCTCAGTGCTCGTTGGAATGCACTTGGTTTCCGTGCGCTGTACGTGTTCGGCAAGCTCTTTGGAAATCAAAATGACATTGCATGATTTCCCGCACAGTTACCACTTATCTCCTCTCTTGCTAGCACCACCCCTTGTTAATTATAAGGTCAACAAAACAAAAATGATGTCTTTAGAACTTGTTTTGTATCCATAATGATAGCTTTTCACTTTTTTTAGCTTTTTGGCACTCCAACAGCACCTCTTTCATTGTTATCACATATCACATCGCAATATGCCAACGTTAACGATTCTAGCTTATGCGAGTTTGTATGTACATTTGAACGAGTTTATTTTCACATTTATGCGATTTAGTTTGTACACCAATGCGAGTTAAAATGACATAATTAAAAAAGCACCAAGCGAAGTCGTATAATCATCGCAGTTCGCAATTATGCGAATTCAATTGACACTTTGCGAGTTCACTCGAACGCTTTTGCGAATAAGCAAAGTTCGCAGCAACAAAACATCGGAATATCGTCTACTACGATGTAGTCATGCATTATGAAAGTTAATTTGCACTCTTATATGATTTTACCAGATACATCGCAGTAAGTTCAAAAAATAACATAATATGCGATGAAAATTGTCCCTCAGCCGTACATATATGCGATAGTGACTAAAATAGTATTTTATACGATGTACAGCGTGCATCCTTATGCGATTCCTGGTTGTCTGGGTTGTGTTTTGTACCTGCAACCGCTGAGTGTTCTCTACTGATACACACTAGGTTATGCAGATGCTCCACATCCGAGCTGAATAACCGGATTTGAGTGTGTGGACTAATCTGATTGGTTTTCCACTTGTCCTCAATTTCCTTGTCTTCTTGTGCTACCATAAGATATATTAGACTACCAAGATATAAGAAGCCTTCAACATTTTCGTCTGTTATACCAAGCTACCGTAAAACTGGATCAGCTGAGTCAGCTGAGCTGACTATATTTACATCCAATTACATCGGATGCTTGTCGGGGTAAATGACGTGAACTTGCACGAATTTTACAAAGTGTCCAAAAAAGTTACTACACGTGATCCTTGATGTTCGAGAATTCTCTGAGGTCCCTCAAAAGCTTCAATTTTCATTCCGGTAATCATCCACCTCTTGCGTGTGATGTAATCAATTTAGCCCGTCGGTCGCTGCAAGACATCCATCACAAATGTGCATCCGTTTCCGTTGTTGACCATCGCCTCGTAGGAAGGTATCCCTGGCACTGTTGGTGTTGTTAGGGGGAACAATCACTTTGACATGAATCTTATCACGTACGACCCACTCGCACTTCTCCTACGTTTCGGGCCAATTGCAGCTAACGACACAAACAGGCCATCGCATCGTCGTCAGTGCCATCTCTCCATGGCGTGGAATGGAACGAAAATCCTCCAACAAAAGATCATAAATCGCACCACGCACGGCCACGGACGGATGCGGATGCGGGGGTCCATCCACGTCTTTTGTCTCTGTCGATATCCAGCTGAACGAAAATGGACATGGCATCGTCGTCGGTGGTGATGGTGCTTGGGATGCATGGTGTGCAATGTGCGTGCCATCAATTAGAACACTACCTACTGGAATGGTCACTTCTAGTACGGCGGCCGGCGGCCTGGCCATAGATAGAGCGCATCAAGTGCGGTCCAGCATTCGTATGGTCTCAGTGTTTGAGAGGTTGGTACATTCCTATGGGTAGTCGCGAGTTCGAAAATCAGAATAGTTTGCAAAACGTGCAAGCGATTAGGCTCACTTTCACAATGACGGGCAGTATGTATGCGTGACGAGTAGCGGGACGGATAGAAGCGGTATAAGGGTATCCTAAATTTGAAGATTAGAGGGGCTATCGTCGTTCCACAATGGTCTATGAGGTATTTACCATGACACCTTGTTGGCTGCTTGCTTAATAACTTTACTACAGCGTCGAGAGCCGAGGGCTGCAAAATTTTGAGTCGATAAGGAGAGTGTCCAACATAACTCTGTTCCTCACAAGTTCCTACCTCATGCTTCCACGTGTCAAGCGATGATAAAGACCGCCAGCTAAGAGTTGTGTGCTGTGCTGGAAGTGCAGCTTGGGCACAGTTGTCCTCCTGACTTGAGCTAAATTGAGGAGGTACGACCCGAGCTTATGTTCACCAAGAAGGTGCGGCTCAAACAGCGTCTGTTCTGGCATCCCAGCGGCTGAGTAAGAAACTGCAGCCCGCCCAGTTAGATCCAAGGTGGTAGCCCCATCAGCGTGGTCGTCCCAGTGTTGGTTGGGACGTTAAACAGAAGTGGCACGATGGCCCTCCGGCGAGACAGGAGTGTTGGCGAAGGCCCAATAAGCCACCCGTAAAAATCCCCATTGCGAATAACATATGTGAGAGAAAATACAACTCGATACAATCGGCAAAGACCGACAAAATAAGGACTACGATTGGAAACTTGGAACATGGAATTGCAAGTCACTCGGTTTCGCAGGATGTGACAGGATAATCTACGTCGAACTACATCCCCGCAACTTCGACATCGTGGCGTTGCAGGAACTTTGTTGGACTGGACAGAAAGTGTGGAAAAGCAGGCATCGAGCGGCTACCTTCTACCAAAGCTGTAGCACCACCAATGAACTGGGAACAGGATTTATAGTGTTGGGCAAGATGCGACAACGTGTGATCGGGTGGCAGCCGATCAACGCAAGGATGTGCATGTTGAGAGTTAAGGGCCGTTTCTTCAACTACAGCATCATCAACGTCTACTGCCCACACAAAGGGAAACCTGATGACGAAAAAAAGCGTTCTACGCGCAGTTAGAGCAAACATACGATGGTTGCTCGCCACGTTACGTGAAAATCGTTGTCGGCGACATGAACGCGCAGGTAGGAAGGGAGGAAATGTACAGATAGGTAATCGGACACGAAACAGCCTGCAAGCCGTATCGAATGATAACGGCCAGCGATGCGTAAACTTTGCGGCCTTCCGTGGTATGGTAGTCCGAAGCACTTTCTTCCCCCGCAAAGATATCCACAAAGCCACCTGGAGATCACCCGACCATCAAACAGAAAACCAAATCGACCACGTTCTAATCGACGGTAAATTCTTCTCGGATATAACCAATGGCCGCACATACCGCAGTGCGAATATAGATTCGTATCACTACTTAGTCGCTGTATGCATGCGCGCAAAACTTTCGACGGTTATTACCACGTGTCGAAGTCGAACACTGCCGCTAAACATCAAGCAGCCGAGATGATCACTCATCAGTGCCGGCATCAGTGCCGATATGATCACGGGAAGCGTGAGGTGGTCTACAGGTGGCGACAGCATTACGATGAGCACCTCAATGGCGACGTTGCAAGCACCGAAGGTGGCGTGGTAACAGATCTAGGAGTTCGTGCGCAGGACGAAAGATTTCCAGCCCCTAACCTCCAGGAGAAGGTAAGCCGGTTGAAAAACAACAAAGCCACTGACTGGAGTAGATCAACTACCTTGAAGCGAGTTACTGGGTGAACGCGCTACAACGGACCAGATGTTCGCCATCCGCCAGGTGTTGCAGAAATGCCGCGAATACAACGTGCCCACACATCACTTGTTCATCGATTTCAAATCGGCGTATGATACAATCGATCGAGAACAGCTATGGCAGATTATGCACGAATACGGATTCCCGGATAAACTGATACGGTTGATCAAGGCGACGATGGATCGAGTGATGTGCGTAGTTCGAGTATCAGGGACACTCTCGAGTCCCTTCGAATCTCGCAGAGGGTTACGGCAAGGTGATGGTCTTTCGTGCTTGCTGTTCAACATTGCTTTAGAGGGTGTAATTAGGAGACCGGGGATAAACACGTGTAGAACGATTTTCACGAAGTCCGTTCAGCTGCTTGGTTTCGCTGATGATATTGATATTATTGCTCGTAAATTTGAGATGATGGCGGAAACGTACATCCGACTAAAGAGTGATGCCAGGCGAATCGGATTAGTCATTAATGTGTCAAAGACAAAGTACATGATAGCAGAGGGCTGCAGGGAGGAATCACCGCGCCCGCCACCCAGAATTTATATTCGACGGTGATGAAATCGAGGCGGTTGATTCGTGTACTTGGACTCACTGATGACCGCCGACAACAACACCAGCAGAGAAATTCAGAGGCGCATTGTGGCAGGAAATCATGCTTACTTTGGACTCCGCAGAACTCTACGATCGAATAAAGTTCGCCGTAACACGAAGTTAACTATCTACAAAACGCTGATTAGACCGGTCGTCCTCTATAGGCACGAAACGTGGACCCTACGTGCAGAGGATCAACGCGCCCTTGCAGTTATCGAACGGAAGGTGTTGTGTAGTGTACCATCTACGGCGGAGTGCAGATAGAAGACGGGACTTGAAGAAGGCGAATGAACAACGAGCTGCATCAGCTGCTGAGAGAACCAACCATCGTTCATACCGCGAAAATCGGGAGGCTACGGTGGGCGGGTCACGTCATCAGGATGTCGGATAGCAACCCGACTAAAATGGTTCTCGAAAATCATCCGACCGGTACAAGCAGACGTGGTGCGCAGCGAGCTAGATGAGTCGACCAAGTGGAGGACGATCTGCGGAAGAAGAAGAACACCAGGTGGAATTTTTGGAGGATTCCCTGAAACAATTCCTGGAAAAATCTTTAGAGGAATTTCCGTAGGAGTCTTCGAAAAAAATCCCTTCAAGATTTCCAGGATAAATTTCTGTAGGAATTCCTAGTGGAATTCTTGGAAGAATTCTGGAAGCAATTACTTGAGGAATCTCTGGAGGAAGTCCTGAAGGAGTACATTGATTTAGGAAACCCTGGAAGATTTTGTTAAGGAATCTCTGAAACAATTATTGGAGGAAGTCTTCGAGGGATCCCTGGAAGATATACTAGAGGAATGCCTGTAGGAATTACTAAAGGAATCTCCAGAGGAACTCCTGGAGAAATTCCTAGAGGAATTTCTGGCGGAATTTCTAGAGGAATCTCTAGATGAATTCCTGGACGAATTTTCAGAGAAATCCCCGGAAAAATCCTAGAGGAATCAACAGTCCCTGGAGGAAGTACTGAATTAATTCCTGAAGGAGTTCCTTAACCTTCCTTTTGCATCACGTTGGGAACAGATCGCTGGCGTAGTGTGCGGTTTGGGTCAAAAATGACCCCAATGCCAAAGGAGGGTTATAGAATACAAGGAGGCATTGCTGAAGGCATCCTAAGAAGAGTTCCTGGAGGAATAAAAAAAAAGTTGTTTCAGAAAGAAACACAGAAGAAACTCCTGAGTTATGTCCTGCAGAAATTCTTGGAGGAATCCATGGAAGAATCCCTGGAGGATATCCTAGAGGAATGCCTGTAGGAATTAACTGAGAAATCTCTAGAAATACTCCTGGAGGAGTCTCTAGAAGAATTCCTGGAGGAATATCTGGAGGATTATCTAGAGGCATTTCTGAAGGAATTCCTGGAGCAATCTCAGAAGAAACTCGTGGAGGAATCCCTTGAGAAATTCCTGGAGGAATCCCAGGACTTATTCCAGAGGAAATTGCAGATGGAATCCTTGGAAAAATCCTGAAGGAATTCTAAAAAGAGTTCGTGGAAGAACTCTTTGAGAAATTCCTGTAGCAGTTCCTGAAAAATCCCGGAAACAGTTTCTAGAGGCACTCCTAAGGAAATCCTTAAACAGTCCCTGGAGGAAGAACTGGATTAAATTCTGGAGATTTTGATGGAATAACGACCGTTTGGATGGTAATTAGCAATTACAGGCGCGTTTTCGGTCATCGGGTTACTTATAAAACAACGGTTTTAATTATAGCCGATGTTTCGAGCGTTTATTCACTCATTTTCAGGGCAAACTACAATTTACATACAAAGTTTGAGTAGTCAAGTCATTTGTTACATAAAGCATAATCCCTCACATTAAAGGTTGTTTTTAGGTCAAGTGGGTTTGAACATGGACAATTTGAACGGTTGACAATATTACACTGAAATTATAATCACACATATAAATTTCGGACCTAATGACTTGATTCATTTTTAATTAACAAAACTTTGAACGGAGCACAAACTTACACAGCTTTCACCAAGGCACATCTAAACAGGTTTGAATCAAAATGTCTGTGAGTGGAGACGTCAAAACGAAACGATGGAACAGAAAAGACATTAGGGGGATTCACTTAACAGCGTAAACTGATTGAACTGATTAAACGTCGCTATCACCAAGGCAATCTTTGATTATTTCATTCGCAAAATCATGAAACATTTCAAATAAGCAGGAAATCATGGCTTACGCAGCAATTTAATCTGTTCAGTGAGTACCCCTATTAACAGAAACAGAGCATCACAGCGTGCTTTGACGATGTTCTGCTATCTCTCTCCGTGCGTGATTGAGTGCAGAAGACCCGAGTAAACAACACTCAGATTGCTTGTGTCGGTTCTATAGTTAACCGTTTTGTTGTCACAAAAAATGTGACACATTTCAAGGATCTGAAGTGCGTTCAAACGATTGTCCTGGTCAAGAATTTTTGTTCCAGGTAAATCGAATTGGTGCTCGCACTCAATCACGTGGACCATCAGCGCCGTCTTTTTGAATTCTCCCTCCCTCTCCGTCGCTCTATTCGGGTCGGAAGATTTCAAATCTGTGTATCGCTTCATGAGAGACCGATGCCCAGAGAGACGGTTTTTCAACTGCTGCGTCGTCAGCCCAATGTATGCACAGTCGCAGTCGGAGCAAGGAATGCGATAAATAACATTTCTTTTCTCCAGCTGCGGCGTTGCATCTTTAAGCTTCGAAAACAACAGTCTGTTGGTTTTGACGCATTTGAAGCCCAATTGAACATTGGGAAAATTTCTGCTTATAACTTTTGCGAGAGCCGGTGTGAGCATTTCTACATGGTGGAGAGACCGATATACTTTAGGTTCGGGATTTGTATTGCTGTTGTTCTCTTCTGTGTTGGTGTTCTTGTATATATCGATATACCGATATATCAGGTTTATCAACCGATTTATCAATGAACTTGGATAGTTGTTGTTAAGCAATTAATCCCAAACCAATTCCGTCTTCTCATTTTCTGATCTGCGCCTCGACAACTTGAACACTCTCCCAATAAAGCCTGTGGCCGTGTTCAGTTTCTGTGTGAGAGGGTGAAATGAAAAATAATTTAAAATGCGTCCCGATGCCACAGGTTTTTTGTACCAATCGGTAACGATTTTCTGCTGCGCTGTGCGTATAAGGCCGTTCGCAATGCTGTTTTATTTTGTATGGCGAGTTTTAAAAATTTTAAAATTCGCAATACAAAATAAAACAGCATTGCGAACGGTCTAAGCAACATGTACAGGTACGGCAGCTGATTATTATTTTCCATCTCACACGTAAATTGAATATGTGAGTTAAACCCATTTCATTTATTTAGTTCACATCAAATTCATGATAATACTGAATCAACAATTTGCCGCCATAATACTCGATTTGCAGCTGCAGCTCTCCAACGTCGGTCACGCCCAACACTCGCTAGATCACGCTCCACCTGGTCCGCCCATCGTGCTCTCTGCGCTCCACGCCTTCTTGTACCAACCGGATGGTTAGCAAACACCAACTTTGCAGGGTTGTTGTCCGGCATTCTTGCAACATGCCCTGCCCACCGTATCCTTCCAGCTTTGGCCACTTTCTGGATACTGTGTTCGCCGTAAAGTGCAGCGAGCTCGTGGTTCATCCTTCTCCGCCACACACCGTTCTCCTGCACACCGCCGAAGATCGTCCTTAGCACCCGTCGCTCGAAAACTCCGAGTGCTTGCAGGTCCTCCTCGGGCATCGTCCATGTCTCGTGTCCGTAGGGAACCACCGGTCTTATTAACGTCTTGTACATGGTACATTTGGTGCGGAGGTGAATCTTTTTTGACCGCAGTTTCTTCTGGAGCCCATAGTAGGCACGACTTCCACTGATGATGCGCCTTCGTATTTCACGGCTCACGTTATTGTCAGCCGTTAGCAAGGAACCGAGGTAGACGAATTCTTCTACCATTTCGAAAGTATCCCCGTCTATCGTAACATTGCTACCAAGGCTTGTCCTGTCTCGCTCAGTCCCACCTACCAGCATGTACTTTGTCTTAGCCGCTTTCACCATCAGTCCGACCTTTGCTGCTTCACGTTTCAGGCGGGTGTACTGTTCTGCCACCGTTCCAAATGTTCTGGCAATAATATCCATGTCATCCGCAAAACAGACAAATTGGCTGGATTTCTTGAAGATCGTACCCCGGCTGTTGAACCCGGCTCGTCGCATAACACCTTCCAGGGCGATGTTGAATAGTAGGCAGGAAAGTCCATCACCTTGTCGTAGTCCCCGTCGAGATTCAAATGAACTGGATAATTCACCCGAAATCCTTACGCTGTTCTGCGCACCGTCAGTCGTTGCTCTTATCAGTCTGGTAAGCTTCCCGGGAAAGCTGTTCTCATCCATGATTTTCCATAGCTCTGTGCGGTCGATACTGTCGTATGCCGCTTTGAAGTCGATGAACAGGTGATGCGTAGGGACCTGGTATTCACGGCATTTCTGGAGGATTTGCCGTACGGTGAAGATCTGGTCCGTTGTCGACCGTCCGTCGATGAAACCGGCTTGATAACTTCCCACGAACTCATTTACTTTAGGTGAAAGACGACGGAAGATGATCTGGGATAGCACTTTGTAGGCGGCATTCAAAACGGTGATCGCTCGAAAGTTCTCACACATTAATTTGTCGCCTTTCTTGTGGATGGGACAGATTATCCCTTCCTTCCACTCCTCCGGTAGCTGTTCAGTTTCCCAGATCTTGACTACTAACTGGTGCAGACAGGTGGCCAACTTTTCCGGGCCCATCTTGATGAGTTCTGCTGCGATACCGTCCTTACCAGCCGCTTTGTTGTTTTTGAGCTGGTGGATGGCATCCTTAACTTCCCTCAGCGTGGGAGTTGGTTCGTTCCCGTCCTCTGCTGCACCAACATAGTCATTTCCTCCGCTGCCTTGGTCCTCCGTGCCTACATTCTCTTCGCCATTCAGGTGCTCGTCGAAGTGCTACTTCCATCTTTCGATCACCTCACGTTTGTCCGTCAGGAGGCTCCCTTCCTTATCCCTGCATATTTCGGCTTGCGGCACGTAGCCTTTGCGGGATGCGTTGAGCTTCTGGTAGAACTTGCGTGTTTCCTGTGAACGGCACAGCAGTTCCATTTCCTTGCACTCCACTTCTTCCAGGCGGCGCTTTTTCTCCCGGAAGAGACGGGTCTGCTGCTTCTGCTTCTGTCTGTATCGCTCCACATTCTGTCGGGTTCCATGCTGCAGCATTACCGCCCGCGCTGCATCCTTCTCCTCCAGAACCGCTCTGCACTCCTCGTCGAACCAATCGTTTCGTCGACTCCGTTCTGCGTACCCGATAGTGCTCTCGGCTGCGTTGTTGATGGCTGCTTTCACTGTACTCCAGCAGTCCTCTAGAGGGGCCACATCGAGCACACCCTCGTCCGGCAACGCTGCCTCGAGATTCTGCGCGTATGCGGTGGCGACATCCGGTTGCTTCAGCCGCTCTAGATCGTACCGGGGCGGCCGCCGGTAATGTACATTGTTAATAACGGAGAGTTTTGGGCGCAGTTTAACCATCACCAGGTAGTGATCGGAGTCGATATTAGCGCCACGATAGGTCCTGACGTCGATAATGTCGGAGATGTGCCGTCCATCAATCAGAACGTGGTCGATTTGCGATTCCGTTTGTTGTGGTGATCTCCAGGTGTAACGATACGGGAGGCTGTGCTGGAAGAAGGTGCTACGAATGGCCATGTTCTTGGAGGCGGCGAAATCGATGAGGCGTAGGCCATTTTCGTTCGTCAGTTGGTGGGCGCTGAACTTTCCAATCGTCGGTCTGAATTCCTCCTCCTGGCCTACCTGAGCGTTTAGATCCCCTATGATGATCTTGACGTCGTGGTTTGGGCAGCGGTCGTACTCGCGTTCGAGCTGCGCGTAAAATGCGTCTTTGTCATCATCAGTGCTTCCGGAGTGAGGGCTGTGCACGTTTATTATGCTAATGTTGAAGAATCGGCCCTTGATCCTCAACCTGCACATTCTTTCGTCGATCGGCCACCAACCGATCACGCGCTTCTGCATGTCGCCCATCACTATAAAAGCTGTTCCCAGCTCACGTGTGTTGCCGCAACTCTGGTAGATGGTATGATTACCTCTAAACGTTCGCACCATAGATCCTGTCCAACACACCTCCTGCAGCGCTACGATTCCGAACCCGCGGTCCTTCAGTATATCGGCGAGTATGCGGGTGCTCCCGATAAAGTTGAGAGATCTGCAGTTCCACGTACCGAGCTTCCAATCGCAAGTCCCTTTTCGTCGCTGTGGTCGTCGCCATTGGTATCGGTTCGCATTCTTCTCTTGTTGATTTTCCGGTGCTAGTCTATTTCTACCGTCAAAAGTCGGGAACGGCAATGGGCAATCCGTTGTCACCGGCTCTTGCGGATTTAGTGATGGAAACATTACTAGATCATATGCTTGGGGGGATCGACATTCCCATTCCATTTTTAAAGAAGTACGTCGACGATTTGGTCACCGCTCTCCCAATCGACAAGATTGAATATGTGAGAAATGCACTCAACGGGTTCAACTCACATATTCAATTTACGTGTGAGATAGAAAATAATAATCAGCTGCCGTACCTGGACATGTTGCTTAGACCGTTCGCAATGCTGTATTATTTTGTATTGCGAGTTTTAAAATTTTTAAAACTCGCCATACAAAATAAAACAGCATTGCGAACGGCCTTATACGCACAGCGCAGCAGAAAATCGTTACCGATTGGTACAAAAAACCTGTGGCATCGGGACGCATTTTAAATTATTTTTCATTTCACCCTCTCACACAGAAACTGAACACGGCCACAGGCTTTATTGGGAGAGTGTTCAAGTTGTCGAGGCGCAGATCAGAAAATGAGAAGACGGAATTGGTTTGGGATTAATTGCTTAACAACAACTATCCAAGTTCATTGATAAATCGGTTGATAAACCTGATATATCGGTATATCGATATATACAAGAACACCAACACAGAAGAGAACAACAGCAATACAAATCCCGAACCTAAAGTATATCGGTCTCTCCACCATGTAGAAATGCTCACACCGGCTCTCGCAAAAGTTATAAGCAGAAATTTTCCCAATGTTCAATTGGGCTTCAAATGCGTCAAAACCAACAGACTGTTGTTTTCGAAGCTTAAAGATGCAACGCCGCAGCTGGAGAAAAGAAATGTTATTTATCGCATTCCTTGCTCCGACTGCGACTGTGCATACATTGGGCTGACGACGCAGCAGTTGAAAAACCGTCTCTCTGGGCATCGGTCTCTCATGAAGCGATACACAGATTTGAAATCTTCCGACCCGAATAGAGCGACGGAGAGGGAGGGAGAATTCAAAAAGACGGCGCTGATGGTCCACGTGATTGAGTGCGAGCACCAATTCGATTTACCTGGAACAAAAATTCTTGACCAGGACAATCGTTTGAACGCACTTCAGATCCTTGAAATGTGTCACATTTTTTGTGACAACAAAACGGTTAACTATAGAACCGACACAAGCAATCTGAGTGTTGTTTACTCGGGTCTTCTGCACTCAATCACGCACGGAGAGAGATAGCAGAACATCGTCAAAGCACGCTGTGATGCTCTGTTTCTGTTAATGTCTTTTCTGTTCCATCGTTTCGTTTTGACGTCTCCACTCACAGACATTTTGATTCAAACCTGTTTAGATGTGCCTTGGTGAAAGCTGTGTAAGTTTGTGCTCCGTTCAAAGTTTTGTTAATTAAAAATGAATCAAGTCATTAGGTCCGAAATTTATATGTGTGATTATAATTTCAGTGTAATATTGTCAACCGTTCAAATTGTCCATGTTCAAACCCACTTGACCTAAAAACAACCTTTAATGTGAGTAATTTTATGTTTTATGTAACAAATGACTTGACTACTCAAACTTTGTATGTAAATTGTAGTTTGCCCTGAAGATGAGTGAATAAACGCTCGAAACGTCGGCTATAATTAAACCGTTGTTTTATAAGTAACCCGATGACCGAAAACGCGCCTGTAATTGCCAATTAAATTCTGGAGGAATTCCTGAAAGAATTCCAAGAGGAACTTCTGAAAAAATTCTACAATGTGTTCTTGGGGGAATCCTTGGTGGAATTATTAAAATAGACCCTAGAGTTGTTCCTAAAAGAAACACAGAAGAAATTCCCGGGAATTCCTGAAGAAAATCCCATGAGGAATTTCGGAAGCAACCCGGAAGCGTTCTTAACAAATTCATGGGAGAGTTTCTGTTGGAAAAAAATACGAAGGAATCCATTTTTGGACGAATTATTGTTGTAATCTTTGTATGGACTCCCAAAAGGATGTATTGTACAATGTTTTAAAGAACTCCTGGATTTATTTTTTAGTCAATCTCTGGTAAAATTTCCTGTGAGGGTTTCTGAAAAGATATTCCTACTGAAATAATTCGGATTATTCCAGATTGAATTATTGGAGGAATCTCTAGTGGAGTTCTTGAAGGAATATATGGACTAATCTCTGAAGGAACACTTGCAAACACCTGAAAGAATTTCTGTTGACGTTCCCTTGGGAATCCCTGGAGAAATTCCTGGAGGAACCCTCGAAAAAAGTACTGGAACAATCACTGGAGGAACCTCTATAGATATCCCAGGAGAAATTCCCGGAGAAATGTCTAGTGAAACCCATAGAGGAATTCCTAAAAAAAATATCTGGAGCAATCCATGACGGAACCACTGAAGGAAGCTATGGCAAATTCCAGGAGGAATTCGTCGATGCATCCTTGCAGAAGTATATACGAAAATTTCTGAAGAAATCATAGGAGGAATTCTAGAAGCATTTCTTGTAACAAAGCCCGAAACAATCAGTATCGGAACCTTGCAAGATGCCCATGGGAGAATTCACGAAGGAGAAACTCCTGAAGAAGTCCCTTGTGGAATTTCTGAAAGAATCCCTGAAGAAATTCCTTCATAAATTCATGAAGGGATTTCTAAAGGTGTTCTTGAGAGGATTCGTAAAGATATCTCAGGTTTTTTGCTCTTAGAATGTCGTTTGTTTGAATTGAATACTAGAGAAAATTCATGAAGCAGTAGCCCATAACCGCACTCTATAGCAGCATATGGTTCTACAAAGTCCTTCTTTTTCCCTATAGCAACCGTTTCCGGAATATCTGGAAAATTTGGCATGCTGTTTTTGTATTCCATAAATAAACATAACAAAATTTAACCGTTCAACCAAGCATGTTATATGATAAAATTCTATTTTAAACTTGAAGTGGTTCTCTTGAAGAAATATTTGGCGTATTTCCTGTAGTTATCGAGTAAAAGATGTTTGATAATTGTGGATAAAAACCTTAATTATTAGAATAGTTTATTTTTTGAGATTTTTTTTTGTACTCTGAGTTATTGTTTTTTTAGTTGGCTCGATTTAGAAGAATAAATCTGGCGGCCAGTGGGGGGGGGGGGGGCACGGCCCCCCTGTCCCCCTCTGGCTACGCCCATGCTTAACACCAAACCTCACCCGTTGAGTTATTTTACAAAATATGAGGTATATCTACAAAATAAGTTATTTTCAATACCTGGGTAATCGACCAATACCTTGTCTTGGTATGATACCTGACTTTAGTATGCTGCAGTTATGTTTCGGTTATTCGTTCCTGCTTGGGCGGGCTAAGTAACAGGTGGTTTCCCATATTTGGGCAGTACAAGCAATCTTTGTCGTTTCCATCTCTCCGGAAAATTATCTTTGTCCAGGCACATTTGCCTAGCCATTCTGAACATATGTATCAGGGTAAGCCTCGATGCCATACCATCTGAAACCGGTGCCTTGTTTACCTTGAGTTCTTGAGTTCACTGGGGCAGCCTGGCTTTGGCTGATTTGACCGTTTTGTTTCTTGGCGTAGTAGAAGTGTTTCCAAGATCCTATGCAGAATTTAGGGGAACCACCCCGAGATTGCCGACAAGCCTTCCGTCTTGATCATGATTACCCTGTAGACTACACCCTAGAGATCCATGTTGGCAGAAAACACCGAAGCACGTCTTTTTATGAGCCTTAATCGCTTTGTTCAGTGTCAGTTCAATCCAGAAATACCCTTTCTGGACCATTGTCTAATGGATGGAAACTGCCGAATTAATTCCTGCATGAACTTTTGAGCATGATCGTTCATAATTTACCACTGATCTAATTCGGCTGTGCTTGAGCAACGCTCATCAAACGTTCCGCAATGCAATGCAATGTTCGTCAGTCATGCATGGACTGAGATTCGCACGGATTTGCAGATAATTCTAAGCACACATTCCACACACTACCACATGGCGACCATTGTTCTTGGCACATCATTAGTCGCAAACGACGGTCCACACAGTGGCACCCCCGTGAGTGGCGTGTTTCAAACGATCCAAATGACCCCAATATTGATTCTTTTCCTTTCCATTCTGGAGCCGCAACGTTACACCCAATCCTTTTCTCCGTAGCACGTGGAACGGACGTTGATGGCGCAATCCGTACGAATTTTCCCTCCATCATCGTAATCAACTTTCCAGCCAAACTGAAAATCCCTCGTAGGAGGTGGTCGTCGCCGCAACTGCTGGCTGCTGGCTGTGTTGTTGCGATAGGCCGCCTGGAGATGGGATTTTGTGTGATTCGGGATTTGAATTTCCGGGAAGGTCACTTCACAATCCATCGAGCCGCACCAGACAGAGAGGTATCTAGTCTTCGCATCACACCACACTGCGCCGTACGAAATGGGCAGCGGAAAATGCTTATTAGGAGCCCCGTCAGATTTCACACATCTGAGTGGGTGGAAGATGGGTGGTCCAAGTTGGTTGGAAGGATGGGAAACCCGTTTTTGCTCGTTGTTGGCCAGATATGGTTGAGGTTTGCTTTACTGGTTGGCACGTTTCGGTTCGTCCATAGAGTGTAGGATTATAAATTGAGCAATCAGGAAAATGCGACCATTTGCGAAAACTATCTAAATGTTTCGTAGCTTGCAAAATTCGGTTCGTGAGATACACTATTTTCTGTGAGTTCGCTTTTCATCTGGATTATGTTCATACGCAAGTTTATATGTTCAAATATATTTGTTTGAATGTGCGTACTTTCTCTTAACTCCAAGAGAGTCAGTTACACTCAAACCTCTATCAACTGCTACAACTTTTGATGTACAATCGTGCAGTTTTTGAATTCGTGTTCCAACAATTTTAAGAAAAATAGTTTAGGAGTCATAGCTGCGAAAATCTTGTTTTACACAAGTAAAAATGAGAATCCTCCGAAGATCTACTAATTTCGGCAGTCTTAGGGAATTAAAGCGAAAAATTTGGATTTTTCCTAACGTTTCAACTTGTATTTGAGTCTTCTTCATGGGTTATCGATAGTGTACATATTTTTGATTCCATCTAATGAGGAATTGGCATAGCTAAGTTGGAATATCTGTAATGATAGATTATTTTTCGTCTGATGTGGCGGGAATTAGCGCATATGATGAAGTAAATTTCTACCCTAACAGAAAAGTGGAATGTAGGTAGCCGATCGAGAGGCGGGACGAGTGACCGCAGTCAAATGGAGTTTAAATTACCCACTAGCGAGGTCAACATTTCCAGGAATACTGAACTAATGATCTGCTAGCACTGCATTGGCAATTTCCATGTAGAAATGAATCCATTGGCGGCTGCCTCAGTACCAAGAACTGTAGTTTCATCGTGATCGTTCGATCTTTCATCTCTATGGTAGCAGTAATGGCACTTCTTATCTTCTATATGGATGGTCCGATGCCCGCAATATTGGCAGCTAGTGATTCTTCGCCACCGGTTTGAAATGAAATTCGACATCAATGTCGAGCTCGTGCAGCTTAAGTCAATAAGCAATAAAAGTCAACCGATATTAACATAGACTGTAATACCTATAACCCTAGCTTACGTTGATTTATCAGTCACTGAGTGACCTTACCTGATCCGGCTACCTGCTGCACTAACGTCGATTAGAGTCAGCATAATCTAAAATACAGTATTTTCCCACCTCCCAGCAGGGAAACGATACCTATTTGTCTTATACCAAGCGAGATACCTACCAACTGCTCGGGAAACAATCTCACGTTCACCATTCAACCAGGATTGATTCAGCCCCACGTGCGTGTGTTTGTTCAATGCTAGAAGTACAATCTGCAACCCAACAACGTCCGCAAGTTTACCCCCTCTCCGGATGCCACCGCACCGGTGTTTGTGAATTCTGCACAACTTCATTGTAAATCAGTATTTTTCCCAGTGATGTGTTAATCGCTTCTCTACAATGGCTATTCCATCCTCTGCTAACCCACAATGTTCACTTTAGCAGAGAGTAATCGAGAACTGCGGGTGGTGAATGGCAACTTCAACAATAACGCAGCAAAGTTTTATCGAAATTGCTCAGCAGCAAGCACACACGTCCTGGACGCTGCGCTGGTGTGCTATCCAACAAACTGGGTGTTCTTTTTCATTGAATGTAACACACAAATGTCCAACTGTGGTTTGATGGTAAAAAGTCAAAAACAATAGATCGACTGCGCAAACCGTCGAAGTTTGCAACAGAACGTCGAACAATAAAGGGTCGATACATTGAATCCGAAAGACAAAAGGTCGAAAGACGAATGGTCGAAAATGGAAATGGTCGAAACCTCAATTTTAAACAAACATAAAATTCATTTGACTTTTCGTCCTAACACTCATAACACTGGTGAATGTGCAGCTTTGTACGGAAGTGGATGCAATGCGGGAATAACATATCCACTACACACCGTCCGTTACCCGTAATGCACGGGTAACCCCTCTTTCAAGTCTCCTCATCATCATCGCCCGTAAAAGTTTGCCTCAGTCAGTCTGCTTGTAGCGATCGAACGGGTAAACTTCACATCCTTTCCAATTGTGGGCCAACCTTTCCTGCCTATTCACTTATCAAAAACACACTTTTTCCGAGACTCCCGCCGCAGTTGGTTCTGCAGAACCAAGCGTCGAGTTGAAGCTACTGAATGGTACTGCGGTAAATGGCACATTCGGCCACCATCACATAGCATTTGACCTTAGCATAAGGTTACCAGATGTTCCGGAACTGTTGCGCGGGTAGGCGTAATATAATAAATTGACAATACGATAATACTTACGGTATCTGTTCGGCAGAATCAGTTCACTGGATGTGACAATTATCAGAGTACTGCCACAGAGAACAGACGAACATGCTCGAACAAAATTGCTTGAAAATCTTGTGTAAAGAAAAAACAAGCTCAGTAGCGACATCGACGGTGACTAACCCACTCAAAAACTTGTTTCGACACCATGATGGCGCTTTCTGAAGAAATATTTCACTAGCGCACCTTAAAATTCTCCTACTCAGATTCTGAGCTGTATTTGCTTAAACAACAAGATGTGTATGATTATTTCACTAACCCAGCAACAAAATTTGAGCAACCTTTTGATAATTAGTTTCATTATTTTTGATAAGGAACAAATTTAACAAGAATTCAATTATTGTTTTCCAAGTAAAACCAACACAATCTTTAGGTGGAACTATACTAGGGTGCACACTTGGTGACACTAGCGCCAAAAGGTAAAACAACGGCAAATTTGTACCCCGATTCGAAATTTGACAGCGCCGCGTAATGGCCACATTCCCAGTTATTTCAAAACAACCGTTGCAATGCTTTACACAATAGCACTACATGAGCTTGGACGTCTGTTCTCTGTGGTACTGCTATATCAAGTGACTATTTCATTCAACTTCCGCGACTAAGTTCTTGATTGTACCATCCTTCTGCGCTTAACTGTAACAGCTAAGTATTATATGTGTGACGGGTAGCAAATAAGCGTAGCTTTTTAAGACTTTTTGGGCCCCTATGAAGTTGATCAGAACCTTACTTTCGTAAGGGAAAATTCACGTGTCATGTCTCGAGCAAGTGTGCTTGTCAACAACACAATCGTCTTTGTAACCGACAAGATCGCGTCTACCATCTATACCATCGAAGTGCCTTAACAGTCTGTTGGGATCTAGGTTGGGATGATCTTTTCGAGCACCTTTTCCGCCGATGGATCTCCGGCTGGTTTCCCCGCCTTTGGCAATAGTACCAGGCGCTGTTGCTTCCAAACCTCTGGTAAAACTCCCTTGTCCAGGCATTTCTGCATAGCAGACCAGAATATCCTGAGACCCACTGCAGCAATAGCTAGTTTTAAGGCCAGGTATGGAACTCCGTCTAGACCTGGGCCTTACCAACGCTAAGCCATATACCAATCACCACAAGTTCTTCATTGATGACGTTCTCCTAATCGCTAGCCTTAGTAGTCTTACAATAGAAGACCAACGACTTAGTCATGACGCGGAAAGATCCCAACGATGATCATCTCCAGAATTTCTGGAGACTGCTCTGTAAGAGTCATTACACCTGTAGGAACTTGCACCTGATTAAGGTGTTTTGACGATCTAGCTTTGACAATGTTTCATAGTGCTTACCGTACTTTCTGCAGTAACAGATGCATTAGAAATTCCGTTCTACTGTATAACGGCTAGTTTCCACTTTGTAAGTACTGTGCTAAAATATAGGACAAGTAATTACCAAGTACTGATTCCGCTTCAAAATTACTTAAGCGGTTCGCAGATGGCAAGTAAAGAAAACGTGCAACGCCAGTGACGCTTCCCGTGCAAATCAAATGAAGCTGTCACTATTCCGCGCGTCTAAATAGTCCGTGCTATTATTCCGTAAGGAAAAGTGACATCTCTCCTAATATAGATCACAGTTGTCAAAATTATTTGCCGAATAAGGAGGAATTTTACTTGAGCGCTCTACTTGAGAACAGGAAACTTAGCTTAACGTTTCAAAAGGCAATGGCGTGTGGAACTACTGCTGGCACAAGCAGACGACTGTGTACTGCTTCTATAGAATTTTCCCTAAAAACCTTGCTTTCAGCATCATTGCAGCTTAGCCGAATTCTTTACATCTGCATACTCACTTTTGTGTTGGTACAATCAAACATTTTTTTATCTGTATTACCGAGATTTTTAGCCCTAGGCTAAGTTCATCTCGGGACCCACGCTTTACTTCCCCTCCGAAGGAAGAACCCACATTTTGTGAGTTTGTCGGGAGTGAGATTCGATCCCAGGCCCTCGGCGTGATAGTCAAGTGTTCTAACCATCACACCAGGTCCGCTCCACATCAAACATTTATTTACTCAATATCATGTTCAATATAAGACATAATCAAAAATAGGGCTGTATTGACGTTCCTGTGAATATTGCGTAGCTCCCTGGTTCAATCCGTTCTCCGCCATCTTAGCAAACTACAGTAGAATCAATCGGCATAATCTGGAACCACACGACGAAGGCGACTTGCTCCGCCAAAGCCCCTCCCTCTCCTCAATGAGGCAGTTTCACACTGACACTGTCGTCATGGTGCTGGCTGTCACTGATGCTTGCTAGGGGATGAACACGCAAGGGCAATAACAGTAAACTATATTCACACCCCACAGTTTCGTTACCTAACAAATTTCATCGGTGTGCTGATTTCTGACTTGATGATGACACGGTAGGACCTCCTTGAGGTCCTTCTGGGATTCCACGGCAATTCTATCCGGGATTCCTCCCACAAATCCTTCGCGGTTTCTACACAAATTTGTTGCTGGACTTTTATGTAGGATTCCATCTGAGCTCTTGATGATTCTCTGGGGTTCTTCCAGGAGTTTCTGCTGAGATTTATTTATTCAGTTTCGTCAAACAACGTAGACTAGTACATATACATACAGTTTTTGTTTCATTTCTTATAGCTATAGTCCATGTTGTTAATAAAATACATATAAGAAAATATATAAATAGTGTATGCTGGTGGATGTGTGTATAATTTGTGCTTTTTAAATATTTTAAGTACTACTACTGATGTTATTTCTTATAGTGTTAAAATATTTCTTTAAATTATACCGCGACATAGTTAAGTCAATAGTTTCACAGTGTTGATTATAAATGTTCATGATTTGCGACTATGGGTAGTTTTAAACAAGTGTCGATTTCGCAATTGCCGTGAGGGTATGTAAAAGTTTAATTTTGATAAGATTTCAGTTGAATCAATTCGCTGCGAAACGATGTCGTTAACAAATAAAACCATTGCAGTTTCACGACGCTGTTTCAGTGTTTGAATATTGATAAGCCTACAGCGCGCTTCATAAGATGGAAGAGGAAATGTGGTCCAACCTAATTTTCGAAGAGCATATAATAGAAATTGCTTTTGTACTGATTCTATTCGATCGATATGCTTACTTTGAAATGGGGACCAGACAATGTTACAATATTCCAGAATTGACCTAACATAGGCAACATATAATGTTTTTATTGTGTAGGGGTCGTCAAAATTAAAGCTAAAGCGTTTTATGAAGCCAAGCATGTTATTTGCCCTATGTATAATGGTATTGTAGTGGTCATTGAAATTAAGTTTAGAATCTAAGATTACTCCTAAATCCCTAACTCTACTACATTTTTCCACATACTGATCTCCTAAGGAAATTGATATGTTTGGTGTGTTTCGTTTTCTGCTGAATGATATTAAATTACACTTTTTGATGTTTAATTGTAGTAGGTTTTTCGAACACCATGTGTGGAATATGCGAATTTCATTCTGAAATATGTTGATGTCTTCTTGATTCCTTATTTCCATATATAGTTTCATATCGTCGGCATAAATAAGCACTTTTGTTTTCTTCAGGATGAAGGAAATGTCGTTAATGTAAAGAATAAATAAAAGAGGGCCCAGATGGGAACCTTGAGGCACTCCTGAAGTGACTTGAATGGGATGTGATGTTTTTCCTTTGACTTTTATTATTTGTTGGCGGTTTGTAAGGTACGATTCAAGCCATTTAAGAAGTCGGGGTTCTATACCCATTTTTTGCAATTTGAAGAGTAGCATTGGAATATCAATGCGGTCGAATGCCTTGCTAAAGTCAGTGTAAAGAGCTAACTAACGAGATTCCGTCTGTGATTTTTTCAAGAGCTCTTGCCAGGATTCTTCTAGGTAGTACACCCGAAATTCTTCCAGATAATTTTTTCTGGACTTTCTTATGGATACCTTCTGAGATTACTTTTGGAATTCCTAAATACCATCATCATCCGGGAATTCCTTCCTAGATTCCCCTACGAGCTTGTTTTGGAATGTCTTCAAAAGATTTTTTTTGACTTTTTTGAATGTCAATTTCTTGATTTTGCTTTGGCTGACCAAGCCATGTGGGAAATTACTCTGTTGAAAATGCTTTGACATCCATGTGCACAACAGAACATGTGCTCGATTAAAAAATTGAGGTTTGAATTATGAAAAGAAATCCACGTACACTCCCGTTCAAAAGTTTGAGGTCACCCCCTCAAAAACATGTCATTTTTTAGGCCCATATCTCCGCCAATTTGCGTCCGATTTCAAAACCCAAGGTTTCATTCAAAAGATAATAAGTCAAAGAAACTTTGAACATGATTTAAAAGAAACTTTTTCAAAAAATTTTGTATGTAAACTTAACCCAAAGTTGCCAAATTTTCTAAAAAATTAATATAACCTTACGCTGGAAGTTGGGTCGACCAAATTTTAAGATGAGAGCGGTAATATGACCCATTTTCTATTAGCTTTCAACTGCTTTTTACAGAACTTAGCTAAAAAATCTAGAAAAAAAGTTATTAAGTAAATTAATCCTTGATGTCATCGACCAAAAGTTTGGGGTCAACCCTCAATATGATGTATCGGCCAAAAGTTTGGGGTCACTTTCGTAAAACATGGAAAAGTGATTTGGTGATATCTTCGTCATCTATAGTTCAATTTTAATTATTTTTGGCTCATTTCAAAGATAATTAACTAAATTTACGTTTGATGTCTTCAACATAACGTATTTAACGATTTTTGTATATAAAAATGTTATGTAAAGTTAGCACATTTTACCACGCTTCAAAAAATGAGGCAACTTTACGTTAAGTTTTAGTATGTTAATTTCAACAAATATGTGTGGTACAATGTCTATGCAGTAAGTATCATTTATTTTGTTTCAAATAAGCCAAGAAGAATACAAATTGAATGAAAGATGACAAAGACATCAACAAATCACTTTTCCATGTTTTACGATAGTGACCCCAAACTTTTGGCCGATACAGCATTTTGAGGGGTGACCCCAAACTTTTGGTCGATGACATCAAGGATTAATTTACTTAATAACTTTTTTTTCTAGATTTTTTAGCTAAGTTCTGTAAAAAGCAGTTGAAAGCTAATAGAAAATGGGTCATATTACCGCTCTCATCTTAAAATTTGGTCGACCCAACTTCCAGCGACACTGCCGTAAGTTTATAATCATTTTTTAGAAAATTTGGCAACTTTGGGTTAAGTTTACATACAAATTTTTTTTGAAAAAGTTTCTTTTGAATCATGTTCAAAGTTTCTTTGACTTATTATCTTTTGAATGAAACCTAGGGTTTTGAAATCGGACGCAAATTGGCGGAGATATGGGCCTAAAAAAATGACATGTTTTTGAGGGGGTGACCCCAAACTTTTGAACGGGAGTGTACTCCGGTGAGACTCGAACTCACGACTCCCAATTCGCTAGACGGACGCTTCTATTGCTTCAAGCTACGGAGTCACTCGACCATCTCCGTCACCAGCAGGCCTAGAACTGAACTCGATTCCACAGTCGAACATGGTTATCTTCGCCCGTCTAGCGAATTGGGAGTCGTGAGTTCGAGTCTTATCGGAGTACGTGGTTTTCTTTTCATAATTTAAATCTCAATTTGTTCATCGAGCACATGTTCTGTTGTGCGCATGGACGTCAAAGCATTTTCAACTGTGTTTTTTTCAGAATGTATTCCTGGGAGTTCCAGCATGTTTACCCGGGATTTCTTTCGGGATTTCCCCATAAGCTCTCTCGGGGATTGGTTCAGGTAATCGTTCCGAGATTTTTTTTATGGAACTCCTTCCAAAATTCTGCCAGGAATTCCTTCCAGGAATTCTATGCGAGATTTTTCTCGGATCCTTCCTGAAATTCTACAAGAACTTCTTTCAATAATCCTTCAAAAACTTCTTCGGGATTTTTCCTGGAGCTCCTTCCAGGATACTTTCAGGAACTACTTCTGGGATTGCTTTGAGATTTCCATTCGGAATTCTTGGGAATCGGTAATTCGACCGGGGACGTCTTCCGGGATTCCTCCAGGAACTGCTTTCAGAATTCTTTCGAGAACTCCTTCCGGGAATCCGTCGTAAGGGTTCCTCCGGGAATTTTTGCTGGGCTTCTGTCAGGAATTGCTTCTGAACTTTCTTCAGAATCTCCTTCGTGGATTTCTTCGGGATCTTCTTCCAGGATTCCTTTTGGTACTCTTTCTGGGATTCATCTTGGAATTTGTTCCGGGAAGTTCTTCTGGAATTCTTACAGAAACTGATTCCAGGAACTAAGCATTCATCTACCAGGAGTAACTTCTCTGAGGGTTCGTTCTGGATTGAATTTGGAATTCTTTCAGATGTTTCTAATGGAAATTCTTCAGGAGTTTATTAGGGAGTATTTTGAGAAATTCCTCCTGTAGTTTTCGTTTATGGAATTCCTCATGAAGTTGCTATAGGATTCCTTTCGGTTTTTCTCAGAAGCTGTTAGGAGAATCTTATGTGGAATTTCTGGAGGATTCCCGGAACTCCAAGAGAAATCCCTTGAAAATCCAGAAAGACTTCAGAGATAACTTCAGAAGAAACCCCAAAAAGAATCTCCGATATAGCTTAATGAGGAATCACAGAAGGAACTCCAAGAGGGATCATAGAAAAATATTGTGCAGAAACCATGAAAAGTATTCATGGAAGAATCTTAGGAAAAAATGCTGGGATAATTGTAGCCTTTGCTCCATGTACTATAGTAATTATTCAATAAAACCAGACATTCCACCTTCCAAATCGATCTAATTTTAAAGACCTGCAACACGCCTTAAGGTAGACCGTCTCTTACTTTAGATCTACCGACATAATCGGCTACAGGCGTTATTAATGGTTGCATTCGGCCCTGAAAAACTGTCTCCGAAGGTCAAGTCCATTCGGAATCTTCAGAGAAAGTCGAGAGAGAAAAGGTCGCGGCCGAACGCGAAACCTGGGCGCTCGGCTAGCATATTCTTTCAGATTACCGAACTATTTCGATGAAGTTCGCGGGAAATTTCGAGCTTCCGCTGGACTCGGACGAAATCACCTTCCCTAATCTGAGAGTCAAAGCATCAAATCAATTTCGTCCGAGCAGTCAATCGAAGTAGAAGTGTCGCGTTCTTTTTTGTATAGCGTGTTCTTGACCTTGTGAGTGTAAAACAACGTGGTAATACTTTCCGACTCTAATTCAATTTGTCCTTTCAATTAGTTCCTAGATACAGAAAGTGCTAGAAGAAGTTGTGCGTCTAAGAAAGTTTTGTGCTTTTCTTTATAGAAAGACAGGTATGTGCTCAATGTGTCCGTCTCATTGTGATAATTGTGCCTTGTGCTAGAACCCCGTCTATTGTGTTTCCGAAACCTTTCTCCAGTCAACGACTTCGAGAAGAACAGCTGTGACGCTTCTACCATCTTCGGACCTGAAGAGCGATCCGTCAACAAATCGCTCGATACCTGCAGCTACCAAGCGGCGCTCCAAGAGGGCCCGATTCGTCAAAAGGGCCACCAGACGACCCTCCACGTGGACCCGCGATTGAGTCCAAAGGTCGCGACCCATCGCCGTGGTTACACTGCGCAAGAACCAGGAGCGCAGGACCACGCACGAGCGAACCTTCACCAACAGCAATCGATTTCGCTACGTACCACACCAGTGCCTGCAGTAGTCGGTGAGTCCGTTCATTTTTTCTTTGCGGAGGGCGGCGTCCGCTGAGGACGCCGCGGAGAGGTTTTTTGCCAACCAAAGGTTGAGGTAATTTTTCTGGACTGCACATTCAGGATTTTGGACGCGTCCATCAATTTGGAGGTTGGGTGCGGCATAACCAAAAACGTGCGCACGTAATCAGTGGACGACCCACCCAACCACATTTCTATTAGACACCCGGGTGTGAAGCTTTCTATCGTCGCTTCCATCGTCGAGGAAAAGTGAATGTGATGCTGTATAGCCATGCACATTGAAACTGATTGAGCACGGGAGAACAGACATAGATAGGGAACAAACAGACAGTAAAAAACGCACACGGTAGGACAATAGGACTAGGAACGATACGATGTCGGCTTAAGTAAATACATGCATGTGAAGATTATTATTCGTAGTAAAGTTGTTTTTCTGGCGTACAATAAATGTGTTCCCGTTCATAAACGATTGTTTGTAGTTAAGTACTAAACATGCAGACGTAGAGAAAGAAGTGTTTCCATGTTGTCGTGTATCATGTATTGCGTTGAATGTCTTCCGCGTGGCGGAATTTGACTTTATTTGATTTTGTCTCGTCTACTCTGGTTGCGCCTCTAGCGGGAACGATTTGAAGCTTCCAATGATATGAATCTAGCGTGCAACGTCACATCTTAGAGTTGCAACGTTTTTAGGCATGGGTGATCTCTCACCGCTCTTTGGAGAAATGGTCTGTTAATCTGGAAGTTCTATGTTGGTTGTTTAGGGTAGTTTCCCCAGTTCAGGTGTAGTAAGTAGACGGACTGGCTCGATCTCTATTTTCTCTGAAGATTTTGAATGGACTCGCCCTGAACGAGTCTCAACCGGGCAAATTAAACTTGTCTTGCGGTCTCCTAACGGAGTGGCGCTTAAGCTGCATAGATTATTCCCGGATCGGCCAGTGCCGGTTACATAATCTTGGAAGGAGTAATCCTAAAGGGATCTCAAAATAAATCGCAAAAGAAAGTTGGGAAGGAATGTTCAAAAACTACTAAAATAATCTCAGAAGGTATTTCTCATGCAAAGCAGGAAAGAATCCATGCAGTGCCCTACAGTACGCCACAATCTTGGCCACAATACACTAAGGTCATTTTTACACGAGCATGGAATTCTCGGCATTTCTGGAGGATTTGCCGTACGGGAAAGATCTGGTCCTTTGTCGACCGGCCGTCGATGAAACCGGCTTCGTAACTTCCCACGAAGTCATTCGTTTTAGGTGACAGACGACGGAATATGATCTGGGATAGCACTTTGTAGGCAGCATTCAAAATAGTGATCGCCCTGAAGTTCTCACATTCCAAATGGTCATCTTTCTTGTGAATGGGGCAAATTACCCCTTCCTTCCACTCCTCCGGAAGTTGTTCGGTTTTCCAGATCCTGAGTATTAACCGATGCAGACAGGTGGCCAACTTTTCTGGGCCCATCTTGATGAGCTCAGATACGATACCATCCTTACTAGCTGCTTTTTTTGGTTTTGAGCTGGTGAATGGCATCCTTTATATCCCTCCCTTTGGCGCAGTCGTTTCCTTCGTTGCCGTAGTCTCCCGTGCCTATTTACGATCTCCACGCTATTCAGGTGCTCATCGAAGTGCTGCTTCCACATTTCGATGACCTCACGTCCGCCCGTCAAGAGGCCTCCGTCCTTATCCCTGCATGTTTCAGTCCGCGACACAAAGCCGTTGCGGGATGAGTTAAGCTTCTGGTAGAACTTCCGTGTTTCATCGGAACGGCACAGCAGCTCCATTTCTTCGCACTCTGTTTATTCCAGGCGGCGTTTTTTTTTATCCCGAAAGAGGTCCCCTTCTGTTTATAACGTTCCACGTTCTGTCGGGTTACATGCCACAGCTTGACCGCCCACGCTGCGTTCTTCTCCTCCAAAACCGTTCCGCACTCTTCGTCGAACCATTCGTTCCTTCGATTCCGTTCCACGTACCCGGTGGTGCTCTCGGCTGCGTCGTTGATGGCTGCTTTTACTGTACTCCAGCAGTCTTCTAGAGGGGCTTCATAGAGCTCGCCATCGTTTGGCAACGCGGCCTCGAGATTCTGCGCGTATGCTGAGGTGACATCTGGTTGTATTAGTCGCTAGGTCATCTAAACTATTCTTGAGTTCAGATGCTAAAGTCTACGCGTGTAACGGAAACTTCTTTCATCATAAAAGCTACGATTTGTAATCTATCATGACCAGTAAGCCTACTGAAAGTTCAAAAGACGGTATCAGATCAGTTGGGATATCCTAGGTCACCAAACTGTACTTGAGTTTGGATTGTAATTCGATTTGTAATCTATCATGACCAGTGAGCCCACTGAAAGTTCAAAAGACAGTATCAGATCAGTCGGGATATCCTAGCTAGGCCATCCCAACCTTTTTTGAGTTTAGATGTCCCATAATGTCCCAAAATATATAACAACGCATATTGTTCCTCGAACTACTTTGGTAAATACCGTGGATGTAACACTACTTAACGTACTGACAAAAGCTGTTATCACAAGTGTAGACCTGAAGCTATGGGGATTATAAATAACAGTTGGATGTGTAATGTTGCAGTTCATTATGAGAATAACTACTGTTACTGTCAGGAGCTAAGCTTCAGGACAGTTTGGACGACCCATAATGTCCTAAAGGCTCATACCAATATATAGTAGACTTCAGGTAGGTCGAGTAACCGCGATTGATCATGCAACGTTACTCAATATATCAGATATGGCTGCTGTTGTGATTGTAGACCTGAAGTTCTGATCTCCAAGATAATTTGGCTGACCTGGAATATTCCTATAGTGTATCTAAATGACATTTGAGATTTTATGCTATACTTTATGGCGAAAACACATAAAATTATTCTTGTTGATTAGAAGGACCTTATTATGGGACAGTTAAAAACGACCCTGAATGTCCAAAAGGTATATAATAATATCAAGTAGAGTTTAGATTGGTCCAATAACCACGGTTGAATATGTAACTTTATTCAGTATAACAGATATGGCTACTTTTACGAGTATAGACCTGAAGTTCTGATGTCCAAGATAGTTTGGCTGACCTGGAATATCCTTATAGTGTATATAAATGACATTGCAGATTTCAAGAGCTTCACAGCTCCCAGTAGATTATGCAATGCTATGTATGGCGAAAACACATAAAATTATTCTTGTAGATTTTAAGGACTTTATTACAGAACAGTTTGGAACACCTTGAACTTCCTAGAATATAGAAAACCTTTTGGTATTCTTGACTAAAGTTGAATACACATGAGGGTTACATATCCAAATTCAGGTTTTAGGACAACTGGTATGTCAATTATTTCAATTCTCCAAACTTTATGGTGTTCAGGATGTTCTAGGTTGTCAGTAAAGTCTCAAATACAAATATTCCAATTTTTCCATAATACTCAACAACTCGGCAACAATTTTACCGAAGACAGTATTCTGTTTTATTGAATGTATGAGTTTATACAGCCGTTTCTGTGTTGGGGTCATATATCACCCCTCCGGCTCCAAAGGGTTAAAGACACCCCAAGCATCAGACAGAAATACATCTGGTCACTCGACACTAGCATATATCCGTGGTGGTAGGTTCCGAACACAAACTCAGTGCACTATTCACCCCCATATGATCGGTCCAGGGCTCAGAAGCAAATGCCTGGAATGTGCGATGGCGGTACAGGATGTGTCCCAATGGCCTTTTCCATTCATAAACGTTTCGCACGGTCGTCGTCCTCGTCGATGTCGGTTTACCCGTTCTGCTCGTGTAGTCGTGTGGTGGCGGTTGGTTCGTGTTCAAATTTCTACGACCGAAGAGTGCACATTTGACGCGTGTCATAAATTTTATAGTCCATTATCTGCACACATACACGCCGGTTCGGGGGAGTCACTTTTTTCTACGATTATGCCGGTGATGGTCCCTTTGCACTTTGGATTTCGTTTACTGGAGCAGCAGCGGCCGAAATGGATTACTGCTGCAGTCGGAAAGTGGTACTAAGGTCAACCAATAGAGAGCTGGATTAAAGGTGAAATTGTGAAGCTTGTTGAAGAGATTGCTCGCTCACTGCTGGAATTAAAGGTCTAAAGCCGTTTGAGTTTTCAAAAATATATCTTCTGCACTTTGCAATTCTCATAATGAATTCCTGGTTTCATCCTTTACACAACCACTTTTGGAAGCAATCCAGGATTCATCAGACCCTATTTTAGCCTCCAAAAAGGAAGAAAATTACACCTCCAAAAATCGACAGCGAAAATGTGCCAAGAGATTTGCCCCCGTTGTTGACCTGCCATCAACCCGAGCCGCTCTATTTGGGTCCATGTTTTACGAGATGATTACTTTCCGCAGCCTTGTTGTCGCCCGCCCCCCTCACGAGGTCTATCATCACCGAACCAAGGACAGTAGTAGTGTTACATCAGCTGAAGGTGCAAGTAAGAAGAAGGTCGAGAAAAATCCTCGGAAATCGAGAAAACCAATAGATAGGAGCTCCTCTGGGAACGAATGATTGCGAGACGTACCGAAATAGAAAGGAATAGGAAAAGGGTCCAAAACAGCCAAATTGTTTGGGATAAATATTTGTAGGTACGATGGAAATCTGTGTCACACCCGCCGTCTGGTTGCCCAGCTCCCAAGGGGTGGAGGACAAAATGTGAAAGGTTAGAGTAAACGTGGAAATATTGCTGGAGGAGATGGGAAACTGGAGCATGATACCATTCATATTTTCGGTCATTTTGTGCGGTTTCCCGATGGTTCGTCGGTTTGTCGGTACCTATGGATAGGGATTAAGAAGGTGTTTGAAAAGGATGGGGGTAACTGGTTGTTATCTTTAAGGCATTCTGTAACCTCCTTTTTGAGCTATGAATGTGTTCGTTTGAACGAAGTGAATGAACTGACACCCTCATCCGAGGCCGGATGTCAACAAATGAGATACTTATAGATTACAAATGTGCTCTTCCGGGATAAGATATTGCTAGGTTCTATTGGGCTTGATCGAAAGTAAATCGGTTAGGTCTGGAAACAACAGACTGGAATTACTCACATTGCTTTCTACTGCGTATTAGAAATATGACTAATAATTCATTTTCATTGGCATGGAATATAACATTCTAGTATAGGAAGCAAGTATAAGCAAAACCATAGTTCAAACACCTGTGTTCAATTCCCGGTAGATCGACAAATTTCCTTGACATTCTTGAGTGTATTCTTGCTTGTTTTTGTCACAACCAGGCAATATTCTGGGAATTCTGTTCACTTACGCAGAGCCAGAGCAGAGCCAGAGCAGAGTCAGAGCAGAGCCAGAGCAGAGCCAGAGAGCAGTGCCAGAGAGCAAAGCCAGAGAGCAGAGCCAGAGAGCAGAGCCAGAGAGCAGAGCCAGAGAGCAGAGCCAGAGAGCAGAGCCAGAGAGCAGAGCCAGAGAGCAGAGCCAGAGAGCAGAGCCAGAGAGCAGAGCCAGAGCAGAGCCAGAGAGCAGAGCCAGAGCAGAGCCAGAGAGCAGAGCCAGAGCAGAGCCAGAGCAGAGCCAGAGCAGAGCCAGAGCAGAGCCAGAGCAGAGCCAGAGCAGAGCCAGAGCAGAGCCAGAGCAGAGCCAGAGCAGAGCCAGAGCAGAGCCAGAGCAGAGCCAGAGCAGAGCCAGAGCAGAGCCAGAGCAGAGCCAGAGCAGAGCCAGAGCAGAGCCAGAGCAGAGCCAGAGCAGAGCCAGAGCAGAGCCAGAGCAGAGCCAGAGCAGAGCCAGAGCAGAGCCAGAGCAGAGCCAGAGCAGAGCCAGAGCAGAGCCAGAGCAGAGCCAGAGCAGAGCCAGAGCAGAGCCAGAGCAGAGCCAGAGCAGAGCCAGAGCAGAGCCAGAGCAGAGCCAGAGCAGAGCCAGAGCAGAGCCAGAGCAGAGCCAGAGCAGAGCCAGAGCAGAGCCAGAGCAGAGCCAGAGCAGAGCCAGAGCAGAGCCAGAGCAGAGCCAGAGCAGAGCCAGAGCAGAGCCAGAGCAGAGCCAGAGCAGAGCCAGAGCAGAGCCAGAGCAGAGCCAGAGCAGAGCCAGAGCAGAGCCAGAGCAGAGCCAGAGCAGAGCCAGAGCAGAGCCAGAGCAGAGCCAGAGCAGAGCCAGAGCAGAGCCAGAGCAGAGCCAGAGCAGAGCCAGAGCAGAGCCAGAGCAGAGCCAGAGCAGAGCCAGAGCAGAGCCAGAGCAGAGCCAGAGCAGAGCCAGAGCAGAGCCAGAGCAGAGCCAGAGCAGAGCCAGAGCAGAGCCAGAGCAGAGCCAGAGCAGAGCCAGAGCAGAGCCAGAGCAGAGCCAGAGCAGAGCCAGAGCAGAGCCAGAGCAGAGCCAGAGCAGAGCCAGAGCAGAGCCAGAGCAGAGCCAGAGCAGAGCCAGAGCAGAGCCAGAGCAGAGCCAGAGCAGAGCCAGAGCAGAGCCAGAGCAGAGCCAGAGCAGAGCCAGAGCAGAGCCAGAGCAGAGCCAGAGCAGAGCCAGAGCAGAGCCAGAGCAGAGCCAGAGCAGAGCCAGAGCAGAGCCAGAGCAGAGCCAGAGCAGAGCCAGAGCAGAGCCAGAGCAGAGCCAGAGCAGAGCCAGAGCAGAGCCAGAGCAGAGCCAGAGCAGAGCCAGAGCAGAGCCAGAGCAGAGCCAGAGCAGAGCCAGAGCAGAGCCAGAGCAGAGCCAGAGCAGAGCCAGAGCAGAGCCAGAGCAGAGCCAGAGCAGAGCCAGAGCAGAGCCAGAGCAGAGCCAGAGCAGAGCCAGAGCAGAGCCAGAGCAGAGCCAGAGCAGAGCCAGAGCAGAGCCAGAGCAGAGCCAGAGCAGAGCCAGAGCAGAGCCAGAGCAGAGCCAGAGCAGAGCCAGAGCAGAGCCAGAGCAGAGCCAGAGCAGAGCCAGAGCAGAGCCAGAGCAGAGCCAGAGCAGAGCCAGAGCAGAGCCAGAGCAGAGCCAGAGCAGAGCCAGAGCAGAGCCAGAGCAGAGCCAGAGCAGAGCCAGAGCAGAGCCAGAGCAGAGCCAGAGCAGAGCCAGAGCAGAGCCAGAGCAGAGCCAGAGCAGAGCCAGAGCAGAGCCAGAGCAGAGCCAGAGCAGAGCCAGAGCAGAGCCAGAGCAGAGCCAGAGCAGAGCCAGAGCAGAGCCAGAGCAGAGCCAGAGCAGAGCCAGAGCAGAGCCAGAGCAGAGCCAGAGCAGAGCCAGAGCAGAGCCAGAGCAGAGCCAGAGCAGAGCCAGAGCAGAGCCAGAGCAGAGCCAGAGCAAAGCCAGAGCAGAGCCAGAGCTTTCCGATGAATAAGTTGTCAAAATGAATTTATTGAAGATATTATTTCTGAACCGCACTGTTTCCGTCAGCGTTCTATAACTTACTCGAGCTCTTTCTACCTCTAAATAATCTGAAATTTCCGGAAAAAATGAATTACCCGGAGCAGATGTTAACTATCCTACTCCTACATTAATATTCAAAATTTGTCCTTTCGTTCCGGCTAGATGGAGTTTTTCCCCCAGGAAAATGCAGCCGTTCATGCCATGGAAGGTTATTAATTTGTTATTATTGTAGCAAATAGCGCTGAGGTGGTACGAACGAACCACCACCCACCAGCTCCCTTCACCACTTTGTTAAATGACGGTTTCCCTAGCCATTATCGTGCCATAATCCGTCCCCCAAGAATAGGCTTTCTTGCGATTCTCTGAAGGTACGGTGAACCATAGGCACTGAGTGTAACTAGGCTTGGTACGTGCTAGCATCGGAGCCTATTACTCTCGTAGTCAGTTCATTGTGAGGGCAAAGCCAGGTCGTATTATAGAGCTATAAAACTGGAACGTGGAATGAGGTGAAGGTGACGCAGTTTTTCGCGACCAGGAAGATTTAGGGGACGTGATTTTGTTGGTGCTAGAGGTTGTGCTTGTCGTTGATGTTAATCGGATGGTGTCCTTTTCGCGACAAGATTGATTTTAACGGCGTAGATTGAACTGGTGTCAAATCTCTTTCCTGTTAAGATTCTACTTGTGCTGATAGTGGCTCATCATGAAGCAGTTTGATTGTATTTTGGAGAAACATGGGGCCTATTAATGTCTTACACCAATAATGGATGGACATTGCTCACTTTTTTTAAACGTTAATTTTGATTTCTTATACTAATGTTCAACTTTCTTTTCTTTACAGGTATGCTTCCAAAAATGTGACATGTTTTGGACAAATGACGAATGTTTTGTAAAGAAAATCCATATGTCAAACAGGTATTTTCAAGTACACCACAGTAGTGATTCACACTTACAAATACACTGAAATAAAAACGAGGGCTAGAACGAGGGTTAAACCCTTCAAATGTAATTTTCGCTTAGAAAATTGTTTAGCAGAGATCAATGAAAATTTAGTTTTACAATAAATGATCGTAACTTTATGAGTATATCCCAAGAATTTGTCTCAAACATTTTACTTCATAAAACGCTTGCAAAATCTTCATCTTCTTGGCGTAACGTCATCGCAGGGACAAAACCTGCATCTCAGCTTAGTAAGTGTTCTATAAGAAATTCCTCAGTTAGTAACTGAGAGCTTCCTCTGCCAATGATCATTTTGCATGTGTATATCGTGTGGCAGGCATGAAGATACTCTATACCCAAGAATGGGAAGAAAATTTTCACTGCAAAAAGTTTCTGGACCGACCGGGAACCGTAACCGTCACCCTCAACATAGTCATGCTGAATAACCATGCCTATACAGCTGTGGCTATAGAGGCCTTATAGCCCTACGCTAGCAAGATAAAAGACTCGAAACTAGCTATAGCATTAAGGCCGGACGGGACGGTGGCTGAATCGTCCGCCATTGCTCTGTTGCTAGTAAGATGCAAATCTCAACTTCTACTTCATATTATTGACTAGAAATTTGATCGTTCATTTGCTCACTTGTGGTGCACAATCGACTAAAGTTTCAGCTACGTCAGTGCAGTGGAAATTGATATTTGCTTCTTCAAAATCGTGAGGCAAATTGTTAGAAAAAGAGGTAAGATAGGAAAAAATACACGTCGTCCCGTGCGGCCTTAAGCAAACAACACCTTGAGCCGCACAGTGGTCCAGATTTGAAAATACCTGGCAAAAATTGCCAAATCATAGTAGTCTGCTAGTTTTAGCCCATATGAATGTATTGGAACATGATTTAGCGCACAATTTCATTTTAAAGCCATTTTCATTTTTTGTCGATTTGTTCGAACAAAGTCCGAACAAAAGCATAGCCGGGGCCCGTAGCGTAGTGGCTACACGTTCACTTCATAAGTGGATGGTCATGGGTTCGATCCCAGCCCCGGCACTTGCAATTTTTCGTCAGTTGCTCTTCCCCCGAGAGCGGCTGACACCTGACCCTCTTCTGAGCATATGCTCTAACGGACCCGGAAACTTGGATATCGGCTAACGGCAACTCATAATGGACCCCCAATCGGACTGGAAATGGAACAAAACCCGCAGCATCATCGTGCTCATCATTCTACCATGGAAAGGGTAGAAAGTGACAGCAGCGCAAGGCTACCAGTTCGAATTAGAATTAGTATAATTAGAATATAGAATACATTTAGGCGCTGTACAAAATGTAAGTGCAGCCGCCAATTGGAATCGCTCACGCAGTGCCCTAGTGGACAAAAGAGCTGTAAATTAGGTTAAGTGGTTGAAGAATAAAAAAAAAGTCCGAACAAAATTGATGTTTTTCATACAATTTTACTATACACATATCATCATGGCGCTATTGTTTTGGCAGCTCTTGGCAGTTGCATTTTTCTTTAACCGATTCTGCATGCATAAACGAGCATTTGAACGGAATCTCCCTGCGGGGAGTAGCGATTTGTAAGACACGTTGAAGTCGAACTGTAAGAATTTCTCGTCATTAGACATGTAATGTTAATTTTGAAGCCAAAAGTGTTAATAGCCGGGGCCCGTGGCGTAGTTGGTCACACGTTCGCTTCATATGCGGATGGTCATGGGTTTGATTCCCAGCCCCGGCACTTGCAATTTTTCGTCAGTTGCTTTTCCCCCGAGAGCAACTGACACTGACCCTCTTCTGAGTCCCATGGCTCAAACGGACCCGGATACCTGGATATCGGCGAACTGCTACTCATAATGGACCCCCAATCGGACTGGAAAGGAACAACGGCCATCCATCAGCATCCTTGTGCTCATCATTCTACTAGGTATAAAGTAGAAAAAGTGAAAGCAGCAGAAAGGCAACCAGTTCGATAAAGTAGAATAAGAATCTGGGCGCTGTACAAAATGTAAGTGCAGCTGTCAATTGAAATTGCTCACGTAGTGCCCCAGTGGACAATAGAGCTGTAAATTAGGTTAAAAAAAAAAAAAAAAAAAGTGTAAATTTGATCTATTGCTCCATTGCAGATATCTAATATGCACAAGAACTTACAAATAAACTTTTGAAAGCAATCATATTACTTATATCAATAGACTTTTTTAGTGGTTGAACTTGTTTGTGTTCTTTATCAGAAATTCAGCACTTTTTCCATCAGCAGCTATTCAGTGCTGTAACAAGATACAAAATCAATATTTCCAAATTTTTTAAATGTCAGTTAGTGGTCCTGGTATTATGGATGAATGCTCAATATACTGTATCCCATATAAGACATGTTCAAAAATTGAGTTTCTGCCAGCTTTTCTCAAAATTAGAACTCTGTCGCACAAATTTGTAGGTGGTACAGTCCCATATCGCTGTAGAGAATTGTCTCCTTTCCGTCCGTTACCAAAGCACAGAGATTTGGGGCTAACCAAGACTAAGACTCCGGGAATAAGACAAGATTGACATAATCCTCAACCGGCCGAGAGCTGTCCTGATCACGTCCTTGCGACAACTGAATCTTGACAGTGATTGTCTCAGAATACTTTGAAAAATTCTCACACATTTCTGGAAAGGATTTTCCCAAAATATTGAGAGGTATTACGTAGTTGCCCTGAAAGGGGTTGTCTTGGAATCTCGAGATGAATTCTCACAGAGTCGTGAGAAGGGATCTTCCAGAATACTGAGAGGGATTGCTTTGGCATCTTGAGAGAGATTCCTCCAGAATCCCGGGAGATTTCTTCAGAATCTCAAAAGGAATTTTCCTAGAATCCTTAAAAGGATTTTTTTCAGAATCGTAAATGAGATTCCTCCGGAAACTTGATAGAAATTCACCAGGAACCTTGAAAGAGATGATTACGGGTAAGATTCCCCATGAATCTTGAGAAGGATTACCCCATAATTCCCATAAAAACAGAAAACTCTGGAATCCGGGGGGAATCTACGAGAATTCTTAATGTAATTCCCATAGAACACAGATCAGGTATGGAAAATGTCGCGGAATTTCATATAAACAATTTTTATGCCATTTTTCTATTTACACCATTTTTGATATAAGTTTCTGTTCGTACACATTACCAGTCAATAACGCTGATCAGTTATGGATAATCAATGATATCGTCGATGAACATTTCCGACAAGTGCAGTAAAATTAACAAACAACGATATGACATTTTTATGACATTTCCCATCCCTGCTCAGACCCTGGTACCAGTAGGTCGGCTCCAGAGGTACGTTCTCCTCCATTTGGGAAATTTGTGCCTCAGACCCTGACATAAATCTCCTCTGAACCATTAGAAGAAATCTACCAAAACTCTGAGAACAATGCTCTCACTGAGAGAGATTATCCCAGAATCCTTATATAGGTTCCCCTGATATCTTTCTAAAAAAAAATCCAAAATACGGTGATAAATTTATCCAGAACTGTAACAGGGACTCTCGCAGAATCTTAGGATGGATTCTCCAGGAATTCTGAAAGGGATTCTCGCAGAATTTTGAAATTGTATTCCCTCAGAATCCTGAGAGCGATTCTTGCTGAGTTCTGAGAAGATTTTTTTCAGAATCCTGCTAAAGTTGTGAGAGGAATTCTTCCAGAATACTGAGAGGGATTACCTCAGAGGGGGATTTTCACGGTTTAGAGATTCTACACGATTCCAGCAACTACCCCATTCCCGATAAAAATTCTCCATAATTCGAAGAGGTATTTCCTAGAACTATGAGGGTGATTCCGATAGAGAACTGTTTATAAACTACGAAGTCATACTGGTCATCTCAGATACGCCCCTCCTTCTCGTGGATTTCTATCTCTATCTGTAGTGTAGGCTTTGGCTAGAGACCCCCCCCCTCAAAAATCAACGTAGTTTATGAACAGCCCAGCGAATACTGTGAGGAGTTTCCACAGAACCTGAGATAAATCTCCCGTTAATTTTTGAAGAGACTTCCTCAGAATTCTGAGAGAGGTTCCTTAGGATCCTGAAAAGGATTATCTTAGTATCCTGATAAGAGTTTTCGTGGAATCCTGAGAGGGGAGATTACCCCACAGTCCTTGACGGATTCTCCTGAATTACTGAAAGGGATTCCTCCTGAATGCTGAGAATCATTCTCCCACAGTCAAGAACAGGTTTAGAGTACTGGGAGATCTAGTTACAAGCCCAGAATGGTTCTCTCTGAACCTCCAATGGGACTTTCCCAGAATCTATTCAGGAATTCATCCCGACAGGGTATTCGAGAGTAAAGACTCTCATAGAATATTGAGAGTTTTGACGACAACACTCTACGGTAAAGCGTAGCCGTCTGCAAAGAAGCAGTTATTTGTCCGTTGGCCGCACTGGACCAACATGTCAAGCGTGACAGCACACTAGAGGAAGTATCAAAAGGCCGAAAATAGGGAATGCTAGACGATACATGCAAGTCATCATAATATTGTTTTTCTCCTTATGAGACGCAGCTGTGCATTTCGAATTATTGAAAATATTATACTATCGTTTAACCTACATTATTGCTTATTTGTGAATTTACACCTTAACCGAGTGTTTAGAATTGAAAACTATTGTAAGTAGTAGAACGAAAGCTTATGAATCATGAAATTGATATTTTTAGTTGTTTGCGGACACGCTACCGATATGATTTCCTATCAGTGTTGAATACGTACACTAAAATTGTGAGTTTGTAGTGATTATGTCCAATCATAAAATGAATTTTTAGCTTGAAGTTTACACCATCACAAAGAGTGTTTGCTGTCCAGTTTTAGTGACGTAGCCCATAACAACCAGAGTAATTTTCATAGGTCTCCCAAAATCTTCAGAGTGGTTCTCTGACTGAGAGAGATTCCTCTGGAATAGAAATTCCCTTAGAATCCTGAGAAAGATTGCTCCAAAATCCAGAAATGTAACAGGAACTCTAGTAGCAGAATCTCAGAATCTCAAGAAGAATTCTCTCTGAATCCTGATTGTAATTCAGTAGTAATTCTTCTAGAGTACTGACTGATAAAGATTACTACAGATTTAAGAGAGGTATTTTACAAAAACTTTGAGAGGGTTTCTTCCTTAACATGAGGGAGATTCTCTCAAATCACTGAGAGGGATTATCTTATTGTTCTTACAGGAATTGCATCAGAACGCTGAGAGGGTTCTCCCAGAACCCTTAGAGGGATTTCATGGAACCATTGGCTCTGACGGCAGCAAAAATGCACTCACTCCAATGGGAAATCCCATTTATATCTGTCATCGTGTGCGTGATGAAGTATAATCAAACGTGTTTTGTCTCGTTTTTTCTCACGTTTGCCATACGACTCCCGCCAGGCGGCAGCACTGCGGCGCTGTCAAGGCCTATAGCTCAATAGAATCTGAAGGATTTCTCTATAACTCTAAAAAAAAAAAATCTGAGAAAGATTCTTTCAGAACCTTGAGGGAGATGGCTCTGAAAGAAATTATCTTAAAATTTTCCCGGAATTCGGACAGGAATTACCCCAGAACCCTGAGAAGAATTCCATAAAAACATAAAACAGGATTCTGAGAGGGGTCCCCTAAACCCTGACTCCCTAGTATGCTGAGAGAGATTCTTCTAGAATGCTGAAGATGATTCTATCATAATTTCTAGAGGGATTTTCTTTGAATTTTTCCCCTAGAACTCTGTGTGCTTTTTCCAAGAACCCTGAGAGATGTTCTGACGGAGTTCTGAGATTGGCTTCCCTCAGAGGGGAGGGACTTTTTCAGAATCTTGAGAGGAATTCTGCTAGAATCGTGTGAATGGTTCTTCCAGAATCCTTAAAATTATTATAACAGAATCCTGAGAGGAATTCCCTCACAATCCTGAATCTCCATAGAAGAGAAAATTTCCATAGAATCCACAGAGGGGGTGATTATCACACAATCCTGAGTTGTATTCCATGAAGAGGATTCATCCAAAAATATCCCTCAGAATTCAGAGGACAACCCCGAAGGGATTCCTTTCGAACATTGGAAAGAACTCTGTCAGAATACTGAGAGGTATTCTTCCTCAATTTTGAAAGGAATTCCTGTATAATCTTGCAAACAATTGACCCAGAACCCTGAGATGAAATTTGATAGTAAGAATTCTCCCAGAGTCTGAGTTCTGAGAGAGATTGCCGAAGAATATTGACATGTATTCCTTCTGAATGCCAAGAGCGATTCTTCTAGAGTCCTGAAAAGGATTTTACCAGAATTTCTAGAGGGATCCCGACTAGAAAATTGTAATAAAAATATAACATAATCCTAACAAACCATGATATTTATAACTCGTTGGGATATAATCATGTTCAACACCCTTGGTGTTTTAAAATACTATTATTCAATTATATCCCATTATGCTATATATGTTGTTTGATAACTCATTGTGTTATAATTTAGTTTTGAGTCTTTGGCACTTGAAAAATGATGTTACAAGTTTTGATAGAAACAAGAAATCCTAAGGCTATAGTTCACATCACAGTTTGTAATATTTTTGATATGATTATAACAAAATAGGTTATTATCTTGATCGGATCAGTGTACTTTTTATTACAATTTTAGTTATTTTAACATCATCCTGCATCTAGTTTATAACATAATAAGTCATAGAAAAATATTATAGCATCATAACACATTTCCAGAATCCCAAGATGAATTCTCCCAGAATCGAATGAAGGATTCTTCTAGAATCCTGGGAGAGATTTGTGTCCGAATCCTGAAAATTATCCATAGAGTCCACAGAGGAGAGATTACCACACAATCTTGAGATGTATTTTGCTGGAATACTGAAAGGGATTCCTCCAGAATACTGAAAACTCCCCCAGAACCCTGAAGAGAACCCCGAAAAGAACTCTGCCAGATTCCTGAGAGATATTCTCACTGAATCCTAAAAGGAACTCTTCCCGAATCTTGCAAATAATTGCCTCAATCCCAAGAGGGAATTTGACATTAAGGGTTTCCCCAGAATGCTCAGAGAGATTGCTTCAGAATATTGATATGTATTCACTCAGACTGCTGAGAGCGATTCATGAAGTATCCGATGAGAAATTCATTCAGAACTACTCTAGAATCCTGGAATGTATTATCCCAGGATTCTGAGAGGTTTTCTCGCACAATCCTGAGAGGTATTTGACCTCAGAGTCCTGAAAAAAATTCTAGAATCCTCATGAGAATTTCCATGCAATCAACAAGGGGGGGGGGGAGATTACCATACAATCCTAAGGTGGATTTCCCTTCACTATGGAAAGGGATTCCTGCTGAGAATGCTGAGAAAAAATCCCTCAGAATCTTGAGGATATGGATTCCCTCAGAACGCTTGGAGCGATTCATGTTGAATCTAGATAGATATTCTTTCAGAATTCAGTACAGGGAAAAATAATTAACGATTCAAAAGTACTTGACCTTGGCCCAGCACAAATTTGTCCCGCTTCCCAAGCTCCACCGGCTAAGAAAATAAGTTAAACTTCTCTCTTTCCGAGCTCACCGACAACGTAGGAAGAGTCAGTAAGTACCTAGCAATTAAGAAAATGAAAAGATTCCTAATGGCTTCCTCCGTGCCTCCAACGTGCTTCAACGGTGGTTCTTTGGCTGGTTGGCACCGGTAAGATGAGCCTCATGCTTGGTGCGACTGTTCGACTCACAAACGACGACCATGTAACTCTAATAGAGAATTAAGTATATTACCGTCCAAAGGAAAAGAGGGAATTAGGCCGGCAATTAATTGAATGTTAATGTTAATCGTCCACTCTATTAAATGGATGCTGACAGTTAATCTGGATACACATGGATCAGAGGCCATGCCGAAAGACTTATTAAATACCTGACGAGAGTTTTCCTCCATCGATTAGCTTGATTGTCCTGCGGACTACAGCTGCGTCACCTCATCTCAGAAATATGGCAAAATTAAAGACCGGTGACTTTTTACAACCCTGATGACTCGTAAATTTTCCCACTCGAGCTCATCGCCGGAAGTCCTCTCTGATGCTGTGTGCAGCATCAACCATTTCATCTGTTGGAGTGTTACTCGCTGAGACCGCTATTTTCCTGGCCACGGTAAATTATTAAAGCCAGCCGCCAATCCATGGCCGACCACTAGGTAGGTACGGACTGGCTTTTGGAGCTTTGGCGTTGTTGGTCGGGTGGGTTTTGCTGACGTGACAGAAGCAGTTTTTTTTTCTCCGTTGCTCGACTATTAGGTACAACAACTGAAATTGTATAAAAATGTAACCGTGTCGACGTGGACGTACATATAACACGACGATGATGATGATGACGACGCGACGTGTGTTTTCGGTTGTGCTGGCTTATGCCAACAACAACCAACAATGCCCGCCAGGTCCAGAGCGGATTAAAAAGGATTTATGAAATTAAGCTTGATTGATATTGTCCAACGTCAGCTCAGCTATACGGTGATTTCATTTTTTTTCTTGGTTTTCCGAAAAAGAAAAGGGGGACTACCTTTTTTTTTGCTGACTGTTTGAGTTTGGGTTTTTAATTTTATGTAGTTAGTTTGGTGATTTTGAGCCATTAAAATAAAAGTGCATTTGAACATTAAGCCTGCACTATGGAACGTATAAAAAGATATTATTGCAGTTCCCAAGACTGAACGAACACCTTATTCGCATAGAAAGTACGAATATATATATGAAAAGATTGTATGGTGAAATTACTAAAGGAAATAAAAACTACATCCGCTTTAAATTTTCAAGGCCACAGCCTCTGAAAAACTTTGCCCCACACCCAACTTAATTAAACAGTTACCTCTGAAAACTTTATAATAAATCGAATTCGTTTTCCTTGTTCCGAGACCTACCGGAAGCAACCACCATGGAAAGTCAATATATGATTAATAAATCTGTGCTCACTGCAAAGTTTTCCATCGTCCTGTACCTTCTCACTTTCTCATCGTATCCCAACTTTGAACCAGCTCAACCAATCGTCCACGCCTGGAACAAAATATAGAGTCACACAAGTTGGGCAATTTTTCAACCAGTACCACAGTACTAGGTACTAAATAGAAGGTCCCCCGACACCGAGCGCGCCGAGTTTTAAATAAATAAAAATAAGCAGCTTTTGATTTTGTTCCATACCAGTGAAGCCGAATGGGGGGACGAGAATGGGAATCGATTGAAAAAAAAAAGTGCTCAGAGTAGACACATAGCAGTATGTATTCGCGATTTCCATTAAGATTGAACATAGTTATTGTATCATATTTTTATCAGTAACTGTAATGTAAAGGCATATGAAATGCGCATTTAAACAGCGAATATGAAAGAGCATCACCCTGCTTCAATCCATCCAAGGCTACAAACGAGGTAGACACTTCATAAGCGTATCTGCCTAATGAGTTTCGCTGGAAAACCATGTTACGGCAATATTTTTTCGCCTCTCCTATTGGGGAAATTAAACCTCTGCGTCCAATAAGCTGAAGTTTTGTGGCATTATAGGCCAAAGCTCATTTATTTCTACTGAATTGCATGCTGCTTTGTAACCAATGTGCAGATGGTGAGTGAGTCTGCAATTTATATTCGTTGATAGACCCTCACGAAAACCAGCCTGGTATTCGCCCAGAAAGGGCGACCTCAAGCGGTCTTAGTCTATTGAACAATCCATCTATAATTTGAAAACTCTAGTCTGAGCCTTTTTTGTAGACCTCATATTCGGTCATTGAAGCAGGTGGACAATACTATATGGTCCCAAATCTTTACACAATTATGGTAAGTTTCCTGTTCCCAAGTAGAGCGCTCAAGTAAAATTCCTTCTTTTTGGGGATTTTTTTGTATTACCGTACGGGTTTGGGCCGAAGGGTCTCAGATTTTCATGAAACTTTTTGCTCAGGCAGGGCTTATAGATATATGAGCAAAAAAAAATTGAGAAAAAATCAGGGTCGCCTATTTTTTCGGAAAATTCGGGTGGCAATTTTTTGTTTTCCCCTGATACTACTTACTTTGAAAAATCATAACTCAAGAACGAAGTATCGTAGAAACAAATCTTTTTTTAAGAAATGAAAGCAAATTTTCTCAGATTTCTAAAAAATAATATGAACTGGACAAAGTTTTCCAGAAAATTTTCCAAAGTTGAGAAAATTCGTGAAAAAAAGCCGAAAAACTATGCCTGAACTCGTGGAAAATTTTCAAAAACAAAAAAAATTTTTGAAAAGGTTATTTCATAAGCTTTAATTACTGAAATATTTGGAATGCATTTTTTTTTGTTTTCGAGTTATGACCAATTTTGTTTAAAAATGTTCAAATGTGCCATATAAGCCTTTTCTTGACAAATCATATCTCAAGAACGAAGCATCGTAGAAACAAAGTTTTTTAATGAAAATGAAAGCAATTTTTCTAGAAAGAATCCAAAAAAATATGAAGTGGAAAAAGTTTTCCACTGTTGAGAAAATTCATAAAGAAAAGCCGGAAAAACTATGTCCGAACTCGCGGAAAATTTTCGAAAAAATATTTTTGAGAAGGTAATTTTATAAGCTTTGATTGCTAAAATTTTTGGAATGCACTTTTTTTCGTTCCTGAGTTATGGCTAATTTTGTGAAAAATTACCATATAATATAGGCTTACATGGTCATTTTGCAGAAAATTTGACATAACTAGGGGAAAAAAAAAGTTCATTCCAAAAATTTCAGCGATCAAAATTTATTAAATCACTTTCTTAAAAAAATTTTTTTTTTGAAATTTTCCACGAATTCGGGCACAGTTTTTCCGGCTTTTCTTTATGAATTTTCTAAATGGTGGAAAATTTTATGGAAAACTTTTTCCACTTCATATTTTTTTTTGGATTCATGAGGATATTTGCTTTCATTTTCATAAAAAAAAAACTTTGCTTCTACGGTGCTTCGTTCCAAAAACAAAATTGGCCATAACGCTAAAACGAAAAATAACTGCATTCCTAGAATTTCTGCAATTAAAGTTTATAAAATAACCTTCTTAAAAATATTTTTTTGAAAATTTTCCACGAGTTTGGGCTTAGTTTTTCGGCATTTCTTCACGAATTTTCGCAACTGTGGAAAATTTTGTGGAAACATATGTCCAGTTCATATTTTTGTTTTTGATTTCTGGGAAATTTGCTTTCATTTTCTAAAAAAAAAATTGTTTCTACGATGCTTCGTTCTTGAGTTATGATTTTTCAAAGTTAGTAGTGTTAGCGGAAAACAAGGAATTTCCACCTAAGTTTTCTGGGAAAACAGGCGAACCTGATTTTTTTTTGAGTAGTCGGTGCGCGCGTGCGGACGCCTCAAAATTTTGCGCTGTCGTTTTTTGCTCCAAAAAAAATACAATTTCGAGGACGTGTAATATTTTTTCAGCTACAATTCCAGTTTTCCTATAGCTCCAAAATGTGTTGGTCCAAAACTTTATGGGAAAACATCCTTTTGCATATAAAACAAACCAAATGATCCATAAACAGATGCGCAACGATCCATAAAAAATATCATTTCATGGGATCTTGTAAGCAATTTTATTGCTCTTTTCGCATAAACTATGGATCGTATTGCACTTTTGTATGGATCATTACTGCTTTTTTAGGGATTTTAGTTCAATTCTGTGGAACATGCAAATATATGTTATGGATCGTTTCGTATTTGTTTATGGATCGTTTTTGTGGTTTTACTGGTACAAAATAAGTCCTGCCGCTGCAACCACTGCGCTGCGGAAAGATGGCAGCTATCAATGGCTCCTGTTGGGGTCAATGGACCAGCCGGAGCAATACATTTACCTGGTGAGATCTTTCTGATTTATTTATTAATCATACATTTCTGGAACGAAAATGGTCTATCTTAGCAAAACCGACCCCAACAATAATAATTTATTCGCATTACTCACTTGTACTGAATACTAACCATTCCCTAACCAAAATCCTAACTCCTTTCTATTTACGAGGGCGTCGGTGAGTCGCTGGCCTCTCGTTAAATAGATATCATTTCTTCCCTACTTTCCCTTCCCATCCTCGTAGCGATGATTACGCAACAGACAGGATAATTGAGGTAGGCAAAATTGTGATTCTTTTCGTTTCAGAGAGCGATCAATGGCGCTTAAGCCTAGGCTTGTTAGCCAGGACACAGTGAAAATGCCTGTGCCCCATCCCTGAAGTAAGAAGGCCCATGGAGTGACAAAATTTCTTAGCTATGTCACTCCCAACGTTGGTGTTTAAATACACTAAAACTCTTTCATACACACCAACATATCTACATGATCTACTCAAATACACTACACAATCTGAATCTTGCCGCATCACTCGCTTATAGTGAATCCCAAATTAACCCATTCCAAATATCCAACTCCTTGACACCTATGGGGGCGTCGGTGAGTCGCTGACCTCACCTAAAGTAGGTGTCATATCATCACATCCTTTCCTATCCTCGTAACGGAGAAGATGGGCGTGGCCGGCAATGGAAGTTTCATGTTTTTTTACTTCAACCTCTGATTGAAAAACTGTTCCATCCCAAACAGCATTCCATAAGCAATTGGAATAGGAGTATTAAAGTTTTAACATGACAACTTTCAGTTTGCAATCTACGAATTACTCCGTTACCACGCAACGCAACCACGCAACGCAAAATAGGCGACCCTGATTTTTTCTCAATTTATTTATTCATTTATCCATGAGCGCTGCCCGTGGAAAAAGTTTCATGAAAATCTGAGACCCTTCGGCCCAATTTGTACGATAATAAAAAAAATCCTTTTACCGTAAGTAATTTTGACATTTGTTTAACTGACAGCATTTCAGCAAAACGATGCGGTAAGAAGGATATGAAGCATAATAAAAATGACAATCCCTACAAGAGATACTTGTGGGACTCATCCTTGTGGAGTTCCTTAAATAGTTTCTTCTTGGAATGCCCTAGTTTTTTACCCTTCTTACACCCATAAGAAGGGTATAAATACCGCTTGGAAAACCGACCTTCGAACCGAGGCCCGCAGGGCCGAGTCACATATACCAATCAACTCAGCTCGACGAATTGAGCAAATGTCTGTATGTGCGTGTGTGTGTATGTGTGTGTGTATGTGTGTGTGTATGTGTGTGTGTATGTATGTTACAAAAAAATGTCACTCACGGTTCTCAGCCGTCTGTTGACCGATTTGAGTTCTCTTGGAAGCAAATGAAAGCTACTACATCCTAGTAGAACGCTATTGAATTTTATTTTGATTGGACGTTCGGTTACCGAGATATCTTTCAAAGAGTGCTAGGGAGTAGTACATCTTAATAATTTTAGATATTTTTGACAAAGTGTATCACCATAAATTTCTCAGCCGTCTATCAACCGATTTGGGTTCTTAAGGCCCCAAACGAAAGCTACTACATCCTAGTAGAACGCTATTGAATTTTTGTTTTTGATTGGACGTTCGATTACCGAGATATCTTTCAAAGAGTGCTAGGGAGTAGTACAACTTAATTATTTTAGATATTTCTGACAAAGTGTATCACCATAAATTTCTCAGCCGTCTATCAACCGATTCGGGTTCTTAAGGCCCGAAACAAAAGCTACTGCACCCTAGAAGAACGCTTTTGAATTTCATTCCGAATGGACATTTTGTAACCGAGATATCTTTCGGGGAGTACTTTGGAGTAATACAACTTCACTTTTTAAGAGGTCTTTGACAAAATGCTTCATAATAAATGAATCAGCCGTGTGTCAACCGATTTGAGTTCTCTCTGCATCAAATGAAAGCTACAGCATCCAAGTAGTATGCTATTAAATTTTATGCCGTTTGGACATTTTGTTTCCGAGATATCTTTCCACGAGTACTAAGGAGTAATGAAATTTACGCTTTTGAGAGATTTTTGATAAAATGTATCATAATACATTTCTCAGCCGTTTGTCAACAGATTTTTTATGATCATATTTGGTTACACAAGTTAGTTATACATGAAAATGCAATTGCATCAAATACATAAAAGCTACTATCTCTTTGTAATATTTGAGCTTAATAAACAATAGCAAAAATATCACGGAATGTATGTAGGAAAAGCCTTTTTATTACCCTTCTTACACCCATAAGAAGGGTATAAATACCGCTTGGAAAACCGACTTTGCAGCTCGACGAATTGAGCAAATGTCTGTATGTGCGTGTGTGTGTGTATGTGTGTGTGTATGTGTGTGTGTGTATGTATGTTACAAAAAAATGTCACTCACGGTTCTCAGCCGTCTGTTGACCGATTTGAGTTCTCTTGGAAGCAAATGAAAGCTACTACATCCTAGTAGAACGCTATTGAATTTTATTTTGATTGGACGTTCGGTTACCGAGATATCTTTCAAAGAGTGCTAGGGAGTAGTACATCTTAATTATTTTAGATATTTTTGACAAAGTGTATCACCATAAATTTCTCAGCCGTCTATCAACCGATTTGGGTTCTTAAGGCCCCAAACGAAAGCTACTACATCCTAGTAGAACGCTATTGATTTTTTTTTTGATTGGACGTTCGGTTACCGAGATATCTTTCAAAGAGTGCTAGGGAGTAGTACAACTTAATTATTTTAGATATTTCTGACAAAGTGTATCACCATAAATTTCTCAGCCGTCTATCAACCGATTCGGGTTCTTAAGGCCCGAAACGAAAGCTACTGCACCCTAGAAGAACGCTTTTGAATTTCATTCCGAATGGACATTTTGTAACCGAGATATCTTTCGGGGAGTACTTTGGAGTAATACAACTTCACTTTTTAAGAGGTCTTTGACAAAATGCTTCATAATAAATGAATCAGCCGTGTGTCAACCGATTTGAGTTCTCTCTGCATCAAATGAAAGCTACAGCATCCAAGTAGTATGCTATTAAATTTTATGCCGTTTGGACATTTTGTTTCCGAGATATCTTTCCACGAGTACTAAGGAGTAATGAAATTTACGCTTTTGAGAGATTTTTGATAAAATGTATCATAATACATTTCTCAGCCGTTTGTCAACAGATTTTTTATGATCATATTTGGTTACACAAGTTAGTTATACATGAAAATGCAATTGCATCAAATACATAAAAGCTACTATCTCTTTGTAATATTTGAGCTTAATAAACAATAGCAAAAATATCACGGAATGTATGTAGGAAAAGCCTTTTTATTACCCTTCTTACACCCATAAGAAGGGTATAAATACCGCTTGGAAAACCGACTTTGCAGCTCGACGAATTGAGCAAATGTCTGTATGTGCGTGTGTGTGTGTATGTGTGTGTGTATGTGTGTGTGTGTGTATGTATGTTACAAAAAAATGTCACTCACGGTTCTCAGCCGTCTGTTGACCGATTTGAGTTCTCTTGGAAGCAAATGAAAGCTACTACATCCTAGTAGAACGCTATTGAATTTTATTTTGATTGGACGTTCGGTTACCGAGATATCTTTCAAAGAGTGCTAGGGAGTAGTACATCTTAATTATTTTAGATATTTTTGACAAAGTGTATCACCATAAATTTCTCAGCCGTCTATCAACCGATTTGGGTTCTTAAGGCCCCAAACGAAAGCTACTACATCCTAGTAGAACGCTATTGATTTTTTTTTTGATTGGACGTTCGGTTACCGAGATATCTTTCAAAGAGTGCTAGGGAGTAGTACAACTTAATTATTTTAGATATTTCTGACAAAGTGTATCACCATAAATTTCTCAGCCGTCTATCAACCGATTCGGGTTCTTAAGGCCCGAAACGAAAGCTACTGCACCCTAGAAGAACGCTTTTGAATTTCATTCCGAATGGACATTTTGTAACCGAGATATCTTTCGGGGAGTACTTTGGAGTAATACAACTTCACTTTTTAAGAGGCCTTTAACAAAATGCTTCATAATAAATGAATCAGCCGTGTGTCAACCGATTTGAGTTCTCTCTGCATCAAATGAAAGCTACAGCATCCAAGTAGTATGCTATTAAATTTTATGCCGTTTGGACATTTTGTTTCCGAGATATCTTTCCACGAGTACTAAGGAGCAGGCCCGTGCACAGAAGTGGCGCCAAGGGTGGGGTTTTTGCCAATTTCGGCAAAAGGCGAAGGGGCGCCTAGTGCATGAAGTGTCGGAAATGGGGAGGGTTTAACACCCAAAACCCCCCCCTTGTGCACGGGCTTGCTAAGGAGTAATGAAATTTACGCTTTTGAGAGATTTTTGATAAAATGTATCATAATACATTTCTCAGCCGTTTGTCAACAGATTTTTTATGATCATATTTGGTTACACAAGTTAGTTATACATGAAAATGCAATTGCATCAAATACATAAAAGCTACTATCTCTTTGTAATATTTGAGCTTAATAAACAGTAGCAAAAATATCACGGAATGTATGTAGGAAAAGCCTTTTTATTACCCTTCTTACACCCATAAGAAGGGTATAAATACCGCTTGGAAAACCGACCTTCGATCCGAGGCCCGCAGGGCCGAGTCACATATACCAATCAACTCAGCTCGACGAATTGAGCAAATGTCTGTATGTGCGTGTGTGTGTATGTGTGTGTGTATGTGTGTGTGTGTATGTGTGTGTGTATGTGTGTGTGTATGCATGTTACAAAAAAAATGTCACTCACGGTTCTCAGCCGTCTGTTGACCGATTTGAGTTCTCTTGGAAGCAAATGAATGCTACTACATCCTAGTAGAACGCTATTGAATTTTATTTTGATTGGACGTTCGGTTACCGAGATATCTTTCAAAGAGTGCTAGGGAGTAGTACAACTTAATTATTTTAGATATTTTTGACAAAGTGTATCACCATAAATTTCTCAGCCGTCTATCAACCGAATCGGGTTCTTAAGGCTCGAAACGAAAGCTACTGCACCCTAGAAGAACGCTTTTGAATTTCATTCCGATTGGACATTTTGTAACCGAGATATCTTTCGGGGAGTACTTTGGAGTAATACAACTTCACTTTTTAAGAGGTCTTTGACAAAATGCTTCATAATAAATGAATCAGCCGTGTGTCAATCGATTTGAGTTCTCTCAGCATCAAATGAAAGCTACAGCATCCAAGTAGTATGCTATTAAATTTTATGCCGTTTGGACATTTTGTTTCCGAGATATCTTTCCACGAGTACTAAGGAGCAATGAAATTTACGCTTTTGAGAGATTTTTGATAAAATGTATCATAATACATTTCTCAGCCGTTTGTCAACAGATTTTTTATGATCATATTTGGTTACATAAGTTAGTTATACATGAAAATGCAATTGCATCAAATACATAAAAGCTACTATCTCTTTGTTATATTTGAGCTTAATAAACAGTAGCAAAAATATCACGGAATGTATGTAGGAAAAGCCTTTTTTTACCCTTCTTACACCCATTAGAAGGGTATAAATACCACTTGGAAAACCGACTTTCGATCCGAGGCCCGCAGGGCCGAGTCACATATACCAATCAATTCAGCTCGACGAATTGAGCAAATGTCTGTATGTGCGTGTGTGTGTGTATGTGTGTGTGTGTGTGTGTGTGTGTGTGTGTGTGTGTGTATGTATGTTACAAAAAAATGTCACTCACGGTTCTCAGCCGTCTGTTGACCGATTTGAGTTCTCTTGGAAGCAAATGAAAGCTACTACATCCTAGTAGAACGCTATTAAATTTTATTTTGATTGGACGTTCGGTTACCGAGATATCTTTCAAAGAGTGCTAGGGAGTAGTACATCTTAATTATTTTAGATATTTTTGACAAAGTGTATCACCATAAATTTCTCAGCCGTCTACCAACCGATTTGGGTTCTTAAGGCCCCAAACGGAAACTACTACATCCTAGCAGTGTTGGTAAAAACTCAAATTCTCAAATCTCATGGTTGAGTTGTTTCACGTGCGATTCTTGACTCGCCAAACTCACTGCCGAAAAAATCATGCATGAGTTGACTCGTGATTTCACTCATTGCTTTATTTCTTGGCTTTGTTATTATTTACATCGAAGTTCTTAGGATTGCATGATAAAACAAAAGCATATCTAGCGTACAACAACATTGAACGTCGTTCAAATTGAGTTGTATTCGTTTTACTAGCAAACGAGATTTCGGCGCTTGACTCGTGAGAGCGAGATTTTGCATGAAAATTCTCGCGTGAGAAAATGATTCAGAATCGCGCGCGAGTTCGCTAACGCAGGAGCGGTTCATGAGTGTGTTTTGAGTGTGAGTTTACCAACACTGCATCCTAGTAGAACGCTTTTGAATTTTATTTTGATTGGACGTTCGGTTACCGAGATATCTTTCAAAGAGTGCTAGGGAGTAGTACAACTTAATTATTTAAGATATTTTTGACAAAGTGTATCACCACAAATTTCTCAGCCGTCTATCAACCGATTCGGGTTCTTAAGGCCCGAAACGAAAGCTACTGCATCCTAGAAGAACGCTTTTGAATTTCATTCCGATTGGATATTTTGTAACCGAGATATCTTTCGGGGAGTACTTTGGAGTAATACAACTTAACTTTTTAAGAGGTCTTTGACAAAATGCTTCATAATAAATGAATCAGCCGTGTGTCAATCGATTTGAGTTCTCTCTGCACCAAATGAAAGCTACAGCATCCTAGTAGTATGCTATTGAATTTCATGCCGTTTGGACATTTTGTTTCCGAGATATCTTTCCAGGAGTACTAAGGAGCAATAAAATTTACGCTTTTGAGACAAAAAAAAATCTGGTAGTTGAGCCCATGGTCGATGATTCTATTATAGAAAGCAATCAACAACAATAATTTCTAGAATGACCAAAAATCACAATCATACATACGAATAATACAACAACAATTTTAATAAGTGTAAGAAGGGTTCTGTTCACCATAGGTGGATTAATTCAGGTTTTTTGTTATGATTCTGAAATTCTTCCAGTAGTTCGTTCAGGAAGTTCTCATTTTCTATAGGGATTTCTACATCAGTTCCTTTTGAGATTTTTTTAGAAGCACTTTCTGGGTTTCCTCTTAGAGTTCTTCCAGAATTCCTTCTGTGATACTTCTGAGAATTGATTCTAAAATTGTCTCAAGCAGTTCTCCAAGAATTCATAAGAGTATTCCGGAAATTCCTCCACATTTAATAACCCTGAGAATTGCTTTAGAATCTACACAGAACTTTTTTCAGAAGAACCCCGGGATGTCCTTCTGGAGTGCCATGAGTATTCCTCTAGGAGTTGCTACAGGATCTCTAGGAAATTCCTACAGGACCTCCATGGCTTCCCTAGGAATACATGCAAGAATTACACAGGATATTTGTGGAAATTACCCAAGAATTCCTCCAGCATTTTTGGCCATCCAGGATTTTCAAGAGAATGCCTCTACGGTAATTCCTTAATAAATGACCCTTGAACTCTCTCCAGAATTTCCACGATATTTGTTTTAGGAGTTCAAGATTTCCCAAAAAAAAAAATCCTCTAGTAATAATGCCCGGAAACTTAACCAGCAGTTCCCCAAAAAATATTTGCAAAAGTTTTTCCAAAAAAACCCTCTAGAGTTCCCCGGAAATTCCTCCAGGAATTTCCCGAGAACTCCTCTAGGAATGTCCTGAGAATTCCTTCATAAGTTCCCCGGCAAATTTTCCAGCAGCTCCCCGGTAGTTTCTTCAAGTATTCTCCGGGAAAACCTTCTCTGGGATTTTTCCAAGAGTTTCCCAGGAATTACTTTATGAGTTCCCCAGAAATTCCTACGTAAATTCTTCGAGAATATCATCAGGAGTTCCCCAGGAACATTCGAAAAAGTTGCCCTGAAATTTCTCCTAAAATTCCCAAGGAATTCCTCTAGGAGTTCCCCAGGAATCCTTCTAGGAGTTCCCAGGATGTTCTTCCAGGAGTTCTCAGTGAATTCCTCCTGAAATTCCTCCAAGAGTTCCACGGATATTCCACGGATATTGTAGTACAGTGGTGCTCAGGCTGGAGGATACCGCGAGCCAAATTTGCAATTCGGGATCGACCTGCGGGCCGCATAAAACATCGATGCACAAAAACAACAAAAAGAACAATTCTAAAGCATATTTATTAAAAATCTGAACTGTTCAATTTAGATTCATAAGTTTGGTTGAGAAAAACGTTTGAGCTTCAAATTGAAATTTAAACAAACAATTTAGAAGTTGCCCCTCCTAAAATTGCCTAGAAGCCACTTCAAGAACTTGTCAAGAAGCTTTTACAAGAATTTCTTTTGAATCGCTCCAAAAAGGTTTGCTGGATTTTCTCCTAGAATTTCTTGTGGAGTTGTTCCAGAAGGTTTTCGAGAAATTTCTTGAAGTTTCTTTTAGTTTTTCTAGAATTCTCTAGGAACATCTCCAAGAACTCCTCTTAGATTTGCCTGTGGAACTGCCCTGAAGTTACTTAAGAAATTCCTCATTATTCGTTTCCATGAATTTCTCCTAGAATAGCTTCCGGATTTCCCGAAATTTTTCCAGGAGTTTCTTGAAGATTTTAGTAAATTCTTTCCATAAGTCTCTTCTAAAGTTGATGCAATACTTCATCATTAATTTTCTTCAAAATTTAGATTTTTAACAATTGTTTCCGGAAGTTTCTTCAACATTATCTTATAAAGTTGCTGCATAAGTTGCTTCAAATTTATTGTTCAAATTTTCCTCAGGCGTTCTAAGCACATTTTGTGACTTGATGCAGTTGGTTCTGGAATCTTGTTTGTAGTTACTCCTGAAAATTCTCTTTTTGTTGCTCGAGGAATTTATTCTAAAGTTGCTAAAGAAATTTCTGTTAGAGTAGCACCAAAACATTTTTCTAGGAGATGCTCCTATAATTTCCATGCATTATCGCCACAACTTTCTCATTGAGTTTCTCCATATATTTCGCTTAGAGTTGCTTAAAATTTTTCTCCAATAATGTTTCCTGGAGTTTCTCCAAAAATGTATCTAAAAGTTTCTCCAAAAGGGCACAGGAGACGCTTTGTGAATCTCGCCTGAGATTTTTTTCTTTAAGTTCGTTCAGGAGTTTCGCAATTCAAATTGGATTCGTAAGTGAAAATGAAACAATATTGGCAATCAAGTTGAGATTTGTTGAGATTTTCGTCAAAAACTTCGTGCTTTGTGTTTGTATGTTCTTCGGAAAAGCGAAATGTGAAATATTTGCTCAGTGTTGCATTGACTGCGCTTAAAAACTGCAATTTTTAAATGATTCAAGATTCCATTTTTAACAAACTTTCATTTGATTCGTGCCACTTATAAATAACTGTAAGCTGGCTTGGTGACTAAGCTGAAATACCGAAATATTTCTTAGATACGATTTCGAATCTTACCAGAACGGATTGTTCTTTTTGTGTTCAACACTGTGAAATTGATCAGCATTTTTTTGTTTGATTTCTTAATGAATTTAACGAGTTATTTCAAATAATCTTTCAAAAACTTCGATTCGTCTCAAAGTACTCCGCGGGCCGCATCTTAAGGCTTGGAGGGCCGCATGCGGCCCGCGGGCCGCAGGATGAGCACCACTGTTGTAGTAGTACCCCAGAAATTCCTCCACGAGTTCCTCGGTAATTCCTCCAGGAGCTCCTCGGAAATCCTTCAGAAGTTCTTGATAAATTCATTCAAACGCTCCTGGGGTATACTGCCTAAAATATTTTTCCAGGTTAACTCTGGCTGTGGCTTTGTGTGGCGTAATCGTGCAGCTAGTATCACCAATTATTTAGTCGCATCGTGCTGAGGAGCGCGGGTTCGATTCCCGCCGCAGCTGTCAGGAAAAGTTTTCAGCTGTGCCACTGGGCGTTGCATGCTAGTCCGTTGTCTAGTGTCGTGCTTCCTTAAAAGAGCGAATAGCTCACTGGAAACATTGGACGTGTCCGTGTCATTTAACTCGTTAAGAATTCTAAGGAATTTCTGAGAAACACCTGGAGGAATTTCTGAGGAACTCCCGAAGAATTAGGACCTTCAGCTGGAAATCCCGAGGAACTCCTGAAGCAATTCCCGTGGACCTTCTGGAGGAACTCCCGAGGAACTATTGTAGGAATTTCCGAGAAGCTTCTTGTGGAATTCCAGTGAATTTTTTGAAGAGTTCTAGGTATTCTAGCAAGAACAAGGATGGAAGAAAATCACTTCTAGTGATAAATGATACACTTATGGGCCCATGAACATAATTCATGATTGTAAACAATATACTCATTGGTATATCTTGATATTAGAGAAACAAGAATGCACAAAAACTGAATGATTTACAGTATAGACTGTTTCAGAAATTATAAATACACTAACGATTGACTGCCATTTCAATTTGAGTACAATATCCAAAAAAGTTTCTTCTACCTCTTATAGCAGACATACTAAGGAAGTAAATAATGCCAATTTTGTTGATGTTTCTTGTGAAAGTTTAAAAACAGGGTTCTGTAAACTAGATGAATAAAATTTTAAATTGCACAAAGTGGCCAAAAACTGTAGCATAGTAGAGAAGAAAAAAATCTCACAAATAAAATATTTAATTTCCAAACATAACAAAAATTACTGTATCGATAAGAAAATATATTTTTCGATTGTTAAGAGTAATTTTCACTGGAATATGTGATCAAGAACCACAATTACGGGCCTTCTCAATGCAAAAGTTTTTGTTTCAAATTTCTCAACAACACCAGTAGCAACTAACGTTAAGTAAACGAATGACTTAATCATTGTTTGCTGCGTTCGTTTCTATGGTATAACAAGCTTTAGCATCTGAAGGATCGAATGAGCTGAAAAAATAAATTTGTTTCAATTAAATGCGTTCAGGAAAGCCAAGAAACTGTGTGGTAGTTCTTATGTTCCGTAGAAAACCTTAAAAAATAAGAAACATGATCTCAGAAAAAATTTTGTGGAAATCCCTTTTAGATTTTTCAAAGATTTTGATCAAGGTATTCCTTAGATAACTTGTCAAGAAAGCGAATGTGATAAAAATTTAGATAATTTTTGATATTTAGTGATAAATAATCTTGAAATCATTAAAAAACACCTTTGTGCAAATTTAAATTTGGAGAATGAAGTTAATTGTTTGAGAACTCGACCGTTCTTCAAGACAATTGAAAGAAAATACAAAAATATGGAGTACAATATGCTATATTCTGAAAGAAGTTGGTAAAAATCATTAGAACAGTTCATTTTATTTGATAAACAAAGTGTATTTATAATTTCTGAAACAGTCTATATTTATCATTTCGATTTCAAGATAACGATCGCATCATGGCCGCACATGCCGAGCGATTCAATTTTTGCGGAGCGTGGTTTGTTATAATGCTTGACGACAACGTTCTATCTTTGTTGCTATGATCGCGCGATGCGCTTCAACCGCGACACATTCTGGATCTTATCATGATCACTAGATTTCCATCCTTGAGCAAGAATTCTCGACCAACTCCCGGAAAAAATCCCAAAAAACTCCTGTACGATTTTCCGATGAGCTCCTGGAGGAATTTCCAAGGAATTTCTGAGGGAATCTCCGAGGAACTCCTGGACAAACTCCCGAGGAATTCCTGGAGAAATGTCAGAGAAACTTCTTGAGGATTTCCATGTAACTTCTGGATGAATTCCCAAAACACTTCTGGAGACATCTCCGATGAACTTCTAGATGAATTTCCGAGGAACTCCTGGAGATATTCCTAGGGAAAGAATTGATGAATTCCTTAGCAACTTCTTGTGGAACTTTCGAGCATCTCCTGGTGAAATTTTCCTAGAACTCCTGAAACTTTAAGAAACTTTTGAAGTAACATTTTAAAGATTTAACTAATGATAACTTTTTTGATTATCACGCCGAGGACCTGGGATCGACTCTCACTCCCGACAAACTCGCAAAATGTGAGTTCTTCCTTCGGAAGGGAAGAACAGCTTGGGTCCCGAGATGAGCTTGCATAGGGTTAAACATCTCGTAAATACAGTTAAAAAATATCTTATACAAATATTCTTCAAACTGTGAAGGAATTTCCAGTCTTCAGAAAAATAGAGGAATCTTTATTCGGCATTTCACGAATACATTAGTTTATTTGTGAATTTTTTTGACTGTTACCACGACAATTTGTTCGCGATAAATAACCCCACATCGTCCCAAAATTACTGATGACATACCCGCCTTGTGAAACCTTAGATTTGAAACGTAATTAATGAGGCGTGCGATTTGAATGCAGTCTTTGGCAAAGTTGTAGCTGATAGTGTGGCCTAGGAGTATCAACGGTCAGCTAACCCTGTAGCACTTGGGGAAATGATACGATCGATTGAATGAAAAACATCGTTTTCCCATAGTAATTACCATACAAACTTTGAAGGGCTTGTGCAGTCTCAATTTTCAACCAAATCAGCTCAAATTTTGAGAGAAGGCATAGAACCTGGTTACGAATCGAATAAGTGGTGTGGAGCAAAACGATTTTTTGAACCACGCTAATGGCTATGTGCACTCGATTTCTTGCTTGACCCAAACTCACCCCCATTCTTAATATTTAGATAAAGTAAAAAATAAATAAATAAAAAGTGAATTGACAGTATGTTTTTTTCGTAGCATCAACCAGCTAAGAAAGCCTGTATCCGCAATAATCGGAACACAGAAGTACGTATGTAGCTCTGTAATGAATCTTTAAAATTGGCCGAAAAATTGACTGCGAAATCTTTATTGTATGTTTATTATTTTGTGCCAAATTTCATAAAAATCGATGCATTACTTTTAACTATGGATGGAAAACAAACAGATGTGGTTGTAAGCATTTTGTACAATTATGACCAATTTTCATTCGCATAATAGATAGTTCTTTTACGCTACAGTTCAAAGCTCTGTGATTATAAATATGAAATTACGTTAGTAGTTATGATACCTACAGAGACACTTTCTTGCAAAATTTCATCAACTTTGATTAATTGGTTTGACAGCTACTGGTGTTGATAGGGGTGAGTGTCAGTGAAAATTTTTCGTGTTTTTCATGTACGATGTTTGTTTATTCATTACTTTTGAATTTCTCTGCCAATTTTCATGAAATTTTCACAGAAGGTAGTTGAATATGTGTTTATTATGCCTGCAAAATTTGATGATTATTGGTATAGTACTTTCAATAGTACAATCGGAACAATAAAGGGTGCTGAATAATTGCTGTCTAAGGGGCTAAAATCACGTTCAGTCCCAATCCAAGTTTTGACTATAAAATTGTTTATAGTGCATCAATTTTTTTTTTGAAGTTTTGCCTATGCAACAAATGCAGATTGAGAGGATTGTGTTCAAAATTCTAGCCATTTCCTTTGCCAAATTTAAAAGTTACAGCGCTGACAAGCAAAACTAGGGGCTGTACAAAATTCAATTGCGCGCGTTCAACTGTTTCATTGCTACAACAAAAAGCAATGCACCGATTCACATGAAATTTCGTAGGTGAAATGAGCACATCTTAAGATGTTATTAGGCAAAATTTGAACAATTTGAATGTATCTATTGCAGAGTAACAGCTGCATTTCTGTGTCCTGATTATTGCGGATACAGGCTTTACCTATAGCTAATCACTTACAAGAAAATTTATGGTAAGGTACTTGTGTGAACTTTCAATTTGTGTACTTAGTGCAAACGTAAAAACAAACACGACAATCACGAAACGCGACGCCAGATAAGACACGACACTTATGGTTCTTACAATCGTCAAAATAATTAAAAAATTACCTTAATGCCGACCGGTTTCGGGCTCGATGCAGCCCATCTACGGGACAATGTCTGACTGATTGCGTTGTTCCAAGTTGGGAGAGAGAGAATGCTACTACTGCTGCTGGTGGTGGTTCGTGTCGACGAGATCGAATAGACTCGACATGATGGGAGGATCGTCTTCATTCATCAGCGGTTTTTGGGTATTGCTGATAAACATTGACTCCCATGCGTTTAAGTGGGAAGCTTTCCTCACAGTTTTCACGAGCTTCGCACTTCCCCAATCTATTTCGTGATCGGTTTCCACCGTATGAGCCGCCACGTTCGATTCGTTGCTCTTCTTAGACACCACGGCGTTCTTATGTTCCCTTATGCGGACTTTGACTTTCCGGCGGGTTTGTTCAATCTAAACCGCCGGACAGTCTTTGCAGGGAATCTGGTATATGCCAGACTGCTCGTCAGGTGGAACCTTGTCTTTGAGGTTTCAAAGCAGGTCACGCAGAGTGTTCTCACTTTTGTGGACAACGTGTAACCCTTGTCGGTGAAGTGTGGTTTTTATGGGGTTCGTTATTTTCGGGTAGAATGGCAGGCTCACTCTTTTGACTTCTTTGGTGTCCGGCTGGAGGTTAGTTACACTAGCGACGAAACAGATCTCTGGATCTTCTGGATGACCGCTGGTTTATGATCTTAGCAACAAATTTGTATGTAAAACGCAAACTCGATATTAATCTCGTGAATAAAATGGATGAAGAGTTAGATAATGACCATGCAGTTTTTCTTGTCCGGTCATTTTGAGATAATCCGCCCTTTAACTTTTATCACAGCAGTGATGAGCGTGGTTTAAACGTTTTCAATTAAGTTAATTCCCTTTTACTTCGCAGTACTTCCCCAGGCGACGTCAAGCGAAAAGCTAACTAACTATATCGTAATGAGATTTTCCAAGAATTAATGGTAATTACGCTAACAAGCGGGATCATCGTCATGAAGGTGGAAACAGATTGTAGGTACACATTGACGGCCCTTCTGAGAAACGATGAGTTTGTCACGAATTGACAGCAAAGCAAACACCTATCAAATCCCAGTTTTTTTTAAATCGGCAATCACAAATCCAAGCCATCAATATCGGGATTAAATCTGGACCAATGGAATTCAAATTTCAACAACAACACGTCCGTTTCTTTATTTTGCGGTCTGATCCAACCAATCTGCCGATTTGCGTGCACAGTACACACACAATTCATTTTTCACTAGTTCCGAAATCGTGCCAGATTCTGATCCCGTTCCTCACATTACAATCCCCCAATACCTCCACCACCATTAGTTTGTAAATAAATCCTTTTGCTGGAAAACCGCAGAAAAACGTGCCGGAACAAACCCACTGCAGCATGAATAATTTATGATTTACACGCCATTCGTTGGCTAGAGGCGCGAGGTGACGAGGACTGGCGCTGGAAATGCTAGTGACACCAACCGTTTACCGCGTTACAGTTTATTTATAGTTGGGCACATAGTTTGGCATGAGTTCTTTAACTTTTTCAAACATCTAGATTCTAGATAGTGAGAACGCAAATTGCTTTATTTTTTTGGTGATTTGTGTTTTTTGTTACATAGCAACCATATAGGTAGTGTGATGTGCGAGGAAAGTTTCGAGTAGTAACTATTTTTTAGGAGGATAAATTCTAAATTGTTTTCGTTCTACAGAAAAGTATTTTTGTTGTTTGGTTTCTCAACAATCGTCTGTGGGCAGCAAACGTCTTTATGGAGACGCATGGTAGATCTCTGTTGGACTAAGAGTCTTGAAGAAATATCTTATCCTATATCCAACCACTTTAGACTTGGTCACTAGATGGCGCAAATGCTGTTGCAAAGTTTATATATTCCCGCTGTTTATGAGTCCAATTTCAAATGTAAAGAAAATTCATTTTCTCGACATCATAGCCATGTTTTAAAGTTTGAAGTTTGTGCCCGGCTTCATACGGTGCACTACAAACCCACCAAGTATTGCGACAAAATGGCTGTAACAAGATGTAATGGACTCGAGGGTATAAGACTTTTGGTAAATGAATAATAGACATCTTCGTTGTAAAACCAAAACATGCTTTTAAATTTATGGTAGATTTAACAGTTAACTTATTCATAACATAAGATACTGTCATCGACTGACTCGTTTCCAATCTCCATTCTATCCGGCATACGTCTAAAATAAAGAATAAAAATGTCAATCCTTCCACAATATACGTCATTCTAACTAAACGATTCCCAACGCGTGATTGGAGAACAAACCCATCATTCCGAAAAATCAACCATTCACAACAATCCGCCGCAATCACCGTTCCCGGTCTCGCTTGACTTCATACCAAAGAGGCAATCCGACTGGAATTGAAATATGAAATCCCCGAATCCCAACCGTCATTATGCAAAATGCCAATCATTGAGTGACTAGTGGAGCTCCGTCTTCCGTAAGAATGCGCTTCGATTCCGCTTCGATCTGCTGCTGCTGTGGTTCGATTCATATTTCCGAACTGAGCAGCCAGCAGTCTTCCTTTATGAATTGCAAGCAATTTGTGAACGCAACGCAGCTAAATCCCGCCCATGAAGACGCAAAGACGCAGAGACGCGATTCGACGGGGACAACCATCTGTTGCCGGTGTTCAGTCAGATGATCAAACGACGCTGGTTGCAGTTGTGTGTGATTTGAAATAGGGGAATTCAGGGTCAAATGGCCCTACGAACACAGAAAACGTCTTCAGCATGTTGCAACCGATATTCACACAAAATTACTAAATTTCTATCAGATCTCATCCTAATTAAACCATAACGAGCCCTAGCCCTTCAATAAAATATTGTTTTGTACTTTCATCGATAAATAAAGAACGCCTGGTGGTGAAATACTACCAAGTCATACAATTTTTCCACAATTTGGTTTGAGATGCCATCAAATTAGTGGGCATGGTTTTATAAACGGGTTCTTGTAGGAATCATTCTGGGGTTTTAATTCAAAAGTATGAAATATTTTCCTATACTTAAGGTTTCCAAGAATTCACCAAAAATGTCATTGTAAGGCTTCTCCAAGAGTCTCGTCGAAAGCATTGTCCTTTGATCCTTACACATAATTGATCGACAAATCATCCAAAGCGTTAATTGTTGAAAATTATTCTTCCTACTTTTAAGAAACTATACTAAAAGTAAACCCTTTACAAGATACTTTGGAAACATCACCTTTGTTATTTCATTTTTCATTCAATTATTTAGTTCACATCAAATTCATGATAATACTGAATCAACAATTTGCCGCCATAATACTCGATTTGCAGCTGCAGCTCTCCAACGTCGGCACGCCCAACACTCGCCAGATCACGCTCCACCTGGTCCGCCCATCGTGCTCTCTGCGCTCCACGCCTTCTTGTACCAACCGGATGGTTAGCAAACACCAACTTTGCAGGGTTGTTGTCCGGAATTCTTGCAACATGCCCTGCCCACCGTATCCTTCCAGCTTTGGCCACTTTCTGGATACTGGGTTCGCCGTAAAGTGCAGCGAGCTCGTGGTTCATCCTTCTCCGCCACACACCGTTCTCCTGCACACCGCCGAAGATCGTTCTTAGCACCCGTCGCTCGAAAACTCCGAGTGCTTGCAGGTCCTCCTCGAGCATCGTCCATGTCTCGTGTCCGTAGAGAACCACCGGTCTTATTAACGTCTTGTACATGGTACATTTGGTGCGGGGGTGAATCTTTTTTGACCGCAGTTTCTTCTGGAGCCCATAGTAGGCACGACTTCCACTGATGACACTAGTTTACAAAATAAAATGAAAGTCGTGAACTTCTGTCAACGACCAAAATTTTTAAAGCACAATTTAGGGCTGATTTCGAAACCGTGCTTTAAAAAATTTAAAGTAGAGCAGTTTTTGAGTTTTAGGTCAATATCGAGTTTTACAACTTTTAAAAATATGGAATTTACTAAAATTCAAATATCTTGCGTTTTGTTCAACCATTTTCAAATCTTTTTTCATAAATTAAAAGCTGAATGCAATACCATTTGATCATCTGAATGCAGGTTTTGCGTCAGATTGATGAAATTCAAGATATTGGCGAGTTTTAGGGACGATCTTCTTAAATTTTAGCCAAATTTCAAAAAATATATGAAGAAATGTATTTTTTTCAATAAGAAAGAAACAATCTAAAAATTCTTTCTCAACGTTTATTTAACATATCATATGTAGGCAAGTTACAGTAAAAAAATCAGCTCAATCGGAGCATTGATTACGGAGAATGAGATGTGTAAAGTGAGCGACGTTGCTTAAAAATAGAACAAAAATCGATTCCAAATCACCAACCTTGTATGGAAAGTCGAAAAAAATTCCGCTCTACTGTAATTTTTTTCCTTCGCGTTTTCGAACTCAGGGCATGATTCTACACCAAAAATGATCATCAGCTTACCGAGTTCAAAAATGCTGTAAACTAGTGTGATGCGCCTTCGTATTTCACGGCTCACGTTATTGTCAGCCGTTAGCAAGGAACCGAGGTAGACGAATTCTTCTTCCACCTCGAAAGTATCCCCGTCTATCGTAACATTGCTGCCAAGGCTTGTCCTGTCTCGCTCAGTCCCACCTACCAGCATGTACTTTGTCTTAGCCGCATTCACCACCAGTCCGACCTTTGCTGCTTCACGTTTCAGGCGGGTGTACTGTTCTGCCACCGTTCCAAATGTTCTGGCTATAATATCCATGTCATCCGCAAAACAGACAAATTGGCTGGATTTCGTGAAGATCGTACCTCGGCTGTTGAGCCCGGCTCGTCGCATAACACCTTCCAGGGCGATGTTGAATAGTAGGCAGGAAAGTCCATCACCTTGTCGTAGTCCCCGTCGAGATTCAAATGAACTGGATAGCTCATCCGAAATCCCACCTTTGTTATATTAGGGATCAATAAGAAAAAAATTCTTATTTTTCCATTCCAAATAAAACAACTTTTTACCATCGCATGTTAATCGCATGTAAGATATTTCCTTTTTTTTTTCCAAAGATTTATTCGGACACTTTCTTCAAGGAAAGGAAATTTCACTACAGATTCCTCCAGGAACGCCACAAGAAAATATATTACAAAATGTTGCATGTTGCTTCTGAAGTCCCTCTAGATTTTTTTTTTCTGAAGTTCTTCCACAGATTTTTTTGAAAATTCTTCAAAAGAAAGTTTTTTTCAGGCATTCCTTTAGAAAACATTCAAAGATTCTTTCAGGCTTTCCATCAGAAAATCTATCAAAAATTTTTTTAAATATTTTTCAGGAATTTCTTTGAAACTTTCTCAAGGATTTCTCTAGAAATTCTCTGATTCTTTCAAACAATCTTACAAAAATTTATTTCGAAATTTTCTTCAAGATATGCTCTAGTCTTTTATTTTTAGGTTTCTTTAGAAATTACACTTGTGATTCTTTTCGAAATGTCGCAAAGAATTCTTTAAGAAAATATTGCATTATTTACTTTAGAAAGCCCTCCATATATTTTCATCCAATATTTCTCCAAAGATTCCTTCAGAAATTCTTCTAGAAATTGTACTTGAGATATCTTGAAGGATTCCTTCAGAAAACCTCCTATAGATTTTTTCAGTGATTCTTTGAATATTGTCTTTCGAAAATCCTACAATGCATTCATCAGAAAGGCTTCCAGGAAGTTTTCCACAGAATCCTTCAAAAATTGGTCTAAAGATTTCTCCAGAAGTTTCTCATTAGAAAATTGTCTATAGAATTTTTCAGAAAATAATCCAGCGATTTTTTCAATAAAATAAATCGTTCAGAGATTCATTCTTATACTTCTTATAATTGTTGAGATTTCTTTAGAAATTCATTAAAGAATTTTTCAGACATTTCGATGCTTTAAAAAAATCTTCCATAGATTCCTTATCTTAGATAATCCTCTAGGAATTACCCAAGAAATCTCTCCAGGGGTTCTTTTGGAAAATCTTCCACATAAAACTTTAAACAAAATTTATAGTGATTCTCTTACAAATTCTTTCAGAAACCCTTTTAGAAATATTTCTTCAAAATATTTCAGAAATCTTTTCAGGGATTTCTTTATAATTTTTTTATAGATTCCACAAAAAAGTGCCCCCTTTTCCTTCAGAAATTCTTCCTGGATTTCCTGACGTAATTTCTCCTAGAATGTTTCACAAAATCTTCTGAGGATATCATCAGAAATTCTTCCTTAAGAAATTTAAAGAATTCTCAAGAAAATCTTCATTGCACTGTCTTCGAATTTGTTGCGAAATTCCTCAAAGAAATCCTCTGTTGTGGATCGGAGGGTTTCAGGGCAGGTAAAACACTTCCTTTAGCAGTTCTTTACAGACGCAGCTCAAAGCTGTAATTTATTTAATGTTTCATTAGTTTAAGTTCAAGTTTTAGTTACATTTTATCGCAAACTTACATTCAGTGGCCTTCTGCCTAATTTAGGAAACCTCGATTCTCAACAATCAGCTTGTTCACCTTAACCTATCGAATGCATGTTTTAGTATTTAAGAACAAATTCAAGTGTACATATAGTTTTAAGTTTCAAGAACTAGGATCTTCAAATTAGGATAGTTTTAAGGTACTAGTTATTTAATTTAGGTTATCAAATTTTAGCATATAGTTAACTCACGGTTCAGAATAAACGTGTTACTAAGCATCGGTAATGCGTTGTCTACCCTGCCAGAATTCTTCTCCGTCCGGCTTCGTTGGCAAATTACAGCTGCTGGAAGAAGGTCTGCAGATCAATATTTGACCTTAGTCAGGCCAATAAGGCAGCTTACCGTACAAAGAACTCCTGTTCCAACGTCTCTGGTTTTAATCGAACCACCAGGGAGGAGCTATTTGGGTAGACTTTCACGGCCAAATCACACGGTCATGCAGCAAACAACCTCAACCTCCTTTGTTGTCGCTTTGCTTTACTGTTCTGGCGTTGACTTTTGTCTGCTGTCGCGATGACGGGTACCGGCAGGGGAGCGCTCGGAATTCACTCCACGACTATCAGTGTTGGAAGATTGCTGGTTTTTAACATTCCCCCTCCCGTGTAGTTCCGGGGTTCCTTGTTCCTGATCATCGCGAACTTCCAACAACGCCAGCTTCACCATCGGCCGTTTCAAGATCCCATCAGCGGTGCGTATTACTGCGCTTCGAGCCTGGCCATCCTTACCTCGAATGACTTCGACGACACGTCCTCGCAACCATCCATTCCGCTTATTTTCTTCGACAATAACGACTAAATCTCCGGGTTCCATAGGCTTCGCGGGCTCAAACCATTTAGTCCGTCTAGTGAGCGTCGGTAGATACTCACGGACCCAACGTTTCCAAAATAAATCTGCTAGAAACTGGGCCAGCTTCCAGCTGTCCCGTAGCGTGGCACCGTCAGCCACCAGTGAAGTCCGCGGTTGTACCATACCACTTGATCCGTACAGCAGAAAATGGTTCGGTGTTAATGCCTCTTGGTTTTCGTTGTCGAGTGGTACGTAGGTCAGCGGCCGTGAATTCACAATCGCTTCGGCTTCCAACACTACAGTCTCCAGAACCTCGTCGCTTGGATGACGAGGATGTTCTGAGATGGCTCCCATAGCTGCCTTCACAGAACGCACCATCCGTTCCCAACAGCCCCCCATGTGAGGTGCAGATGGGGGATTGAAGTGCCAGCTCGTTCTGGCATTGGTGAAGGTCACAGCGCAGTGTTCGTGAATGGCTTCCATCTGCTCCGTCAACAGGTTGCTAGCTCCGCGAAAACAGGTTCCGTTGTCTGAGTAGAGGTCTGACGGGAATCCTCTGCGTGCAACGAATCGGCGGATTGCCATCACACAGGACTGTGTTGAAAGGCTGTACACTATCTCCAGGTGCACCGCTCGTGTAGTCAGACACGTGAAGAGTGCCACCCAGCGTTTCATCAAACTACGACCCTGCTTAACCAGGATTGGGCCGAAGTAGTCGACGCCAGTGTGGCTGAACGCCCGGATGTGGGGTGTCAACCGAACCTTCGGAAGTGGTGCCATTATTGGTGGTCGTGGGGTTGACTTACGAAGCCTGCAGGTCTGGCAGCTCCGGGCGACACGTTGTATCAGAGGGCGCAACTTCGGTATTCGAAACTGCTGACGTATTTCGTTGAACACCGTTTCACCGTTCTGATGTTTGAACCGTCTGTGGTAACTCTCGACAAGAAGGGCTGTTAGAGTGTGTTCCCTCGGCAAGATAATTGGATATTTCATTCTAAAGGATACGGTAGGAGCAGCACTAACCCTGCTATTCATCCTTATCACGCCCACGTCGTCCATGAACGGCGACTGTTCGAACAATGGACTGCTCTTCTCGATTCGCTTCTGCTTCTTCTCCGGATTCGCCTTGTTGAATTCCAGCACACAGTACTCGTCCGGGAAAGTTTCATACTGCACCTGTCGCCACAGCAAATTTTCAGCCTGCAGCAACTCCTCGCTGGTCAGCGGTCCCGATTTGCCTCGTGTTCGGAACAACTTCACTGCGCGTAGCAAATACGCCGTCGTGCGTAAAAGGCGGTTCCAATTCGAGAATCTACTCAAGTCAATCAAAGGCTGTGGCATTTCTCGATGATGTTGAAATCTGGTACGTAGCTCCTCGTCAGTTGTCCATTGTTTCACTGGCTGCTCTGGCCATTCGGTTTCGGGCAAGAAGAGATAATCCGGACCCGTGTACCAGCGACTACTCGCACTGAAGCTAGGTCCAACTCCCCACTTCGTGGCGTCGTCAGCCACATTCTGTTTCGACGGAACGTAGTGCCACTCATCGACGGTAGTAGAATTCAGAATCTCGCCGACACGAAAACCTACGTATGGATGATAACGCCTACTATCCGAGCGAACCCACGAGAGAGATGTTCTGGAATCTGTCCAAACGAACCGCTTATCTATGGGCAGATCCAAGGCAGTGCAGATGTTGTTCAGCAACCAGCTGCCTATCAGGCTGGCTTGCAGCTCTAAGCGGGGGATGGAGAGCGGTTTAAGCGGCGCCACCTTGGTCTTCGCTGCAACTAACACGCATCGCACTTCCCTATCGTGGACGATACGCAAATAAGCAACGCAAGCATACGCTAGTTCGCTCGCATCGACAAACACATGAAGTTGTATCCCGCTGTGCAGCTTACTATTTGCCGCACCGAAGAAACAGCGGGGAACTTCTACTTCACCCAATTGCTTCAGAAGACGTGTCCAATCGTTCCACAGATCATGTAGTTCATCCACAATCTTTTCGTCCCAGTCTGTGCCGGATCTCCAAATGTGCTGCATAAGGATCTTGCCGTGAATGATGAAGTGGGCGATAAACCCGTAAGGGTCAAACAGCGACATAACGAGCCTCAACACCTGTCGTTTTGTGGGCGTGTCTCCTCCTACCAGTAGCGTCGTAAGATCATCTTTCATAGTGGTATCAAAGGTGAACACGTCAACAGTTGGTTTCCATACCATCCCTAGAACACGCTCCATATCCGGAAATTTATCCAGAATCATTGATTTCTCCTTTACGTTCTCAGTCTCGCCCAAACGTTGTAATACTTCGGCCGAATTGGACGAGAAATTCCGGATGTCGAAACCACCTTGTGCGTGAACGAACTTTACATCTTTCACCAATTCGACCGCTTCGTCGATCGTATCTACACTGTCAAGGTAGTCATCGACGTAATGGGCATTTATGATCGCCTCTGCGGCTCTCGGGAATTGCGATGCGAAGTTCTGGGCGTTGGTGTTCTTGACGAACTGTGCGGAGCACGGCGAACACGTCGCACCGAAGGTTGCCACGTCCATGACGAAGACCTGAGGGGGCTGATCTGGATGATCTCGATAGAGGAACCGCTGCGACTGCTTGTCTTGTGGGATGATCCGAACTTGGTGGAACATCTCTCGTATGTCTCCACACACGGCAACTGATCGCTGACGGAACCGCAGCAGAACCGTGAACAGTGACGTCAGCATGTCTGGTCCTTTGATGAGCATGTCGTTGAACGAAACGCCGTTGACCCGAGCTGCAGCGTCCCAAATCAGACGGATTTTCTGTGGCTTTTTAGGGTTTGTCACGATGCCGAGCGGCAGATACCACACACGATCCGGGTTTGTTGTCTGAACTTCCTCAGGTGTTATTCGGTGGGCGTATCCTTTTGACTCGTACTCTGCTATCTGATCATTCACTCGTTCTTTGAGGCCAGGTTCTTTGGCCAGTCGCTTCTCCAATGACTGCATCCTGCGCACTGCAAGTGGATAGCTGTTTGGGAACGTCGGTCGGTCATACTTCCACAGGAGCCCAGTTTCGAAGCAACCGTCAACCCTTCTTGTTGTTCTCTCCAGAATTGTGCGGGCCCGTTTATCCTCTTCCGACTCTAACGGAGTAGCCACCGCCGCCTCCTCGATGCTGAAGTACTGCCTCATCAGCTCATGCAGCTCACGGTTCACGTGTTCCTCTGAATGCACATGCAGCCGCGTTACAGCACTACTACCGTCAACCTGTTTACCGTACACGCACCAGCCAAGCCGCGTCTTCGCCGCAACTGGTTCGTTGGCTCTACCTTCTCGCACCTTTAGGGTAGTGAGCATCTGTGCGTGTTCGATACCGATGATGATTCTCGGTACTGCCTCTGAGTAACTATGTAGCGGTAGTCCTCTTAGATGTGGATAGATCGTTTGAAGCTCGGTGTACTGGAACGATTGACCTTGTAGCTTCAACTTCTGTACCGTACGTACGTTGCTCAGCTGGTATTGACTCTTGAGTCCGGTTCCCGAGATAGCCACTGAGATTCGTTGTGAACCCTTCTCTTCCCGAGATATGTTCCCGGTCCAGGAAAGCCAGAGAGATTCTTCGGGGCCGACGATGTCCAACTCCTGTGCTAGTCCGGCTTCCATCAACGTAGACTCACTTCCATCGTCTAGAAATGCGAAAGTTTCGACCTTTCTTCCGTTCGCTTCAAGCGTTACTGGTAGATAGCGGAACAGTGAAAATTTCGTCGCAGAATGATGATTCTGTCGCGCGACGGTTTCGCTGGGCTTCGGATGAGCAGCATCTGACTCCGTCGCTGCCCGTGAATGTAGCAACGCATTGTGACGAAATCGGCAACCATCTACTCCACACTCCTTGCTCGAACGGCACGGCCACTTGCGATGCGGAATCAAGCATGTTCGGCAAAGCCCCTTCGATCGTATCGCCTTCCACCTCCCATCCAGATCTAATGCCTTGAACTGAGGGCATCGTGCTATTTCGTGACCGTCGTCTGAACAGTAAGGGCACGATCGCTTTGCAATCTCCGGTTCTTTCGTCATCGTTGCTGCTAATTGGCCGTTATCAGCCTCCGTGTGGACGTATAGATTCTGCTTCTCTCGTCCTGTATTGACAGACTTACCCTGTTGCATTGAAGCATCTCTGGGCATCGTAACATCTGTCGCTGTCTTCACTAACTCTGACATGAAATCACCGAACGTCGCCAGGTTGACGTCCGGGATTGAGCGTTTGTACCAAGACCACTGCATTCGCATTTGTGGTGGTAGCCTCTCCACCAGCTCGTGCACCAACATTGGATTGCGCAAGTGCTCCACCAGATCTGCAACATGCATATGGTCGACAAGATTACGTACGGCCATCCCATAGTTGATGATTGACTGCAAATTCTCAGTTTTCGGTGACGGTACATTTCGCAAATTTTGCAGCAGGGAGTGGATCAAGATTTCTGGTCGTCCATACAGCATCCGTAGTGTCTCCATCACGTGTGGCACTGACTGTGGCAACAGCAGACGGCTCTTCACCGAATCTAGCGCATGTCCCTTCAAGCAACGTTGTAGTCTAGCCAAATTCTCCACATCTGTGAATCCACAAGCCGCCGTTGAGTTGTAAAACGAACTGGAGAACAACGGCCAGTCTTGTGGGTCACCAGCGAACGTCGGTAATTCGCGCGGCATTACTTGCCGCGCCGCCATTTGTGCGCCGGATGGCGCTTGTTGGAAAGGCACATTGAACTGCTGTGCACCGGATGGGGCGGGAAGAAATGACACATTCGGCTGCTGCCCACTAGTTATGACGCAGATTGAACCGGCTCATTCTGCTGCTGCACGCCGGATGGCACGGGGTACCGTGATCTACTGACCTGATGCACATCCGAATTGCTCACGTTTGCTGCTGTAACCACGGGATTGGAGCTGCCATCCATTCGTTGACCAAACTGTGCTTGTGCGTACAACCCTGTTGAACGCGCTGGTACTACTGGGAAAGTCTGAAGTTCGTTCCACTGACCTGGGCAAGGCACTCCCGACTTCAACAAGGAACTCGTTGTCACTACACTTGGCGTAAGCCCGAACGATTGGGCTGGCACTGACACAAACGGTGAACTGGATGGATTGACTGATACTGTCTGCCCGGTTGACGTACTTTCATACCCAGAAGCATATGTGAATTTTGACCCAGTAGCATATATGTGAGGATATTGATTAGCGGGGTTCCCAACCGAAAGGGGAATCGCTTGTGAAGTAGCATAACTCCCGAGAGGTGCATTTGTTGTATCGACATTTGTCACGCTCGGTTTGTTTTCAGGGATCGTCGGAAGGACGGACGATGAAAAGACATTAATCCCCGGGTAGTACCCACCCCACTTTGCATTTGAAGCACTGGTGGTTATTTCAGAGGGCACAACCATTGGAGGGACTGGTGTGTTAGAGAGAATTAATGGTGTACTTAAGGTTTTTTGCGGTGTTGACGTTGATTTGGGAGCGATGGTACTCCCCTCTGCATCTTGGCTGAGAAGGACGTCGACACCGGACTTCCGTGGTGGCATAATGGGAAGTGCTGATATCTTCGATGTAGCGGATAGTTCGGCTGTAGGTCCAGACATCTGTGGCTGCTCAGTTACCGGCACCAAACCACCACTATTAGATCCGAGCCATTCCTGTACCCTTCTTCGACTCGCGTTGCTGCTGATTCCGCTTCTGATGCTACCATTTCCGTCCTCCAATGACTTCAACAGGTCATGTTTCTGCTTCAGCAGCTTGGCATCTTCCTCCGCTCTCTTCTTTTGCATTTCCGCTTCCTTTTTGAGGAATTCGTCCTCTCGTTCCCGATTCCTCTTGATCAGGGCCTGTTCTTCCTCAAGTAGCTGTAGGGCCAACTCTGCCCGCTGGGCCGAGATGCTGCTTGTCGTCCTGCCGGTCTTCCGGCTACGATGGCTGGTTCGTTCCGTCGCCTCATCATGTAGGCATCGTTCGCAGCGCCAGCTTTTGTCAGGATCTGCGGTGTCGGTCGTAACACCAGCACATTTCATGTGGAGCCAGATGTCGCACATATCGCAACCGATCATCTGTTCCACCGTGCCACTGGTGTGGCATTTTTCGCAAGTGCGAACGGAATTCATTCTGCTGCTTACTTAGCAGCACTTCTAACTGCTTACTTGGCTGCTTACTGCGCAGCAACAGATTTACTCAATGAATCTTTGAGTTTGTTGTGGATCGGAGGGTTTCAGGGCAGGTAAAACACTTCCTTTAGCAGTTCTTTACAGACGCAGCTCAAAGCTGTAATTTATTTAATGTTTCATTAGTTTAAGTTCAAGTTTTAGTTACATTTTATCGCAAACTTACATTCAGTGGCCTTCTGCCTAATTTAGGAAACCTCGATTCTCAACAATCAGCTTGTTCACCTTAACCTATCGAATGCATGTTTTAGTATTTAAGAACAAATTCAAGTGTACATATAGTTTTAAGTTTCAAGAACTAGGATCTTCAAATTAGGATAGTTTTAAGGTACTAGTTATTTAATTTAGGTTATCAAATTTTAGCATATAGTTAACTCACGGTTCAGAATAAACGTGTTACTAAGCATCGGTAATGCGTTGTCTACCCTGCCAGAATTCTTCTCCGTCCGGCTTCGTTGGCAAATTACAGCTGCTGGAAGAAGGTCTGCAGATCAATATTTGACCTTAGTCAGGCCAATAAGGCAGCTTACCGTACAAAGAACTCCTGTTCCAACGTCTCTGGTTTTAATCGAACCACCAGGGAGGAGCTATTTGGGTAGACTTTTACGGCCAAATCACACGGTCATGCAGCAAACAACCTCAACCTCCTTTGTTGTCGCTTTGCTTTACTGTTCTGGCGTTGACTTTTGTCTGCTGTCGCGATGACGGGTACCGGCAGGGGAGCGCTCGGAATTCACTCCACGACTATCAGTGTTGGAAGATTGCTGGTTTTTAACATCCTCCAAGAATTCCTGTCAGCCAAAAATTTGAAAGAAATCCTGCATACATTTCTACAGAAATTATCAACTAAATTTTTGTATAGAATGCACCGAAAATTTCCCCATTAATTTGTTCAGAGAATTATCAAAAATTTCTAGAAATTTCTCCTGGGACTCCACTAAAAACCTTCCATAAGATTCCTCAACAATTTATATTTTATTCTTTCGGAAAATCTTGCACAGATTTCTTCAGTAATTCCTATAGCAGTTTCTTCAGGAAATGAGAAATCAAAATTTCCTCAGAAATGTCTCCAAATTTTCCTTTACATTTATATTTGGGATTCATTAAGAATGCACTTCAGGGACTCATAATGAACTTCTCCCGTAGTTTGTTTCATAAATCTTCCAAGAATTGTTTTAGAAAATAATCCATGCATTACTTTTATGCATAGTTTATGGATTTCTTCAACAAATTTTCCAGGGATCATACCGGAAAATCATCCAGCAGTTTTATAAGAAATTCATCCAGGTTCTTCTTAGAACATTCTATTGGATTTAAAAAAAAATATTTCTCATGTTTTTTTCTTGGATTCAGAATCCTTCAGAAGTTTGTATTGTTTCACAAATTTATTACATATTTACTCTTCGAAACTATTCCACAGATGCTATCAGGAATTTATTATGAAATTTCTCCCAACATATACAGTGTCGGACAAAACAATAAGACCGCCGGTCCTATTTAATACAAAATGGCCAAGTTTGACGAGATGGTACTCGGTTTCTAGTGAACAAATTTCGCTGAAAATTTTGCAGCCGACATGGATTTACGGGAATATTGATTTGTACTCAATCCATTGAGTGCTGTTCATTACTCGCAAAGTTACAGATATACGGTGCGACAAAACAATAACACCCGATTTTTATGGTGGTTATTTGTGGTCAATTCAATGAAAAGGTCCATAATTTTAAATGGCATCTTTAATTTTAGTACCAGTATATCAATCATCAAGCATCAGATACTCTGATATATCCTTTGATAATAGCAATCTGAAAGTGGTCCTATTATTTTGTCGTTTCGTATATCTGTAACTTTTGGTGTAGTGAACAGAACTCAATCAATTAAACATAAATCAATATTCACATAACTCCATGGCGACTGTCAACATTTCAGCCAAATCAGTTCGCTAGAAACCAAGCTTCACATCTTCAAACTTGGCCATTTTGTATGAAAAATGGCAGGTGGTCTTATTGTTTTGTCCGATACTGTATTTTATTAAATTTCTATTTCTATTCTTGATTTTACATGGAATAATAACAGAGGCTTCACCGTTTGTTCATGTAAATATTAATCCAGCGATTCGTTCTGAAATACGTTTAGCTCAAAAATACCATTGGCAAACACTTCAGGAATTTGTTAAAAGTATTTTACCAGGAATCATAGAGAAATTCTTAAACAAAATTCATGCTAGATTTTTTTTTCAAAAAAATATTGAGACACTGCTGGAAGAATCACGGGAGGAATTTTTAAATGTTTGAATCTATGCAATAAACTTCTCAACAAAGCCATGGGAAGTACCCGTACAGGAATTTCTGTCGAAATATCGGAATTCCAAAATGGTATAAACTTTTTCTTGTAAGTGAAATCAAAAAAAAAAAAAAAAAAAAATAAAGAAAAAAAACTTGAATAGAGTTAACTTCAAACCATATTTCCACACTTAGAAAAAGTAAATAAATAAATGTTTTTTTTTAAATTTATTTATTCAATTGTCTTTCCGAAATATGGTAAAGCTTTTTGAAATAAAGCTCCTTTCAAATTATTTTATATTTTTTTGCGTTTTTATACTTGCAAGAAAATAGCATATACATTCATAATTATTCTCAGGAATTCCGGAATTGAGGTATTATTCTAGAGGATATCTTCGGATATTTCCACAGAAATATCTGAAAAAGACACAAAATCTTGCATAGATTTCTTTTAGAATTTCTCGATGCATAATTTTTCAGAAATTCCTTTACGGATGCTATTGAAACGAATTCCTATTTTTTTTTTTTGAGAATTTCCTCCAGGAATTCCTTTTAAGATTTCTCTAGAAATAACTTAGGAAATTTTTCTAGAAATTTCTCCATTAATTTTGCAAGAAATTGTATTAGAAAATATTGCATGGATTTTTTCAGGAATTCTTCTAGAGGAAGTTTTATCCAGAGATTCCTTTGGAATATCATCCAAAGATTATTCAATTCTTTTTACAAACCGTCGTTAATGCATTTAGAAATTCTTGCAGTAATTCATTTGGAAATTTTCTTCAAGGATTGCTTTAGTAATTCTTCCAGAGGTGTCACTTTTTTAAAAATAAATCATTCATATTTCCTCAGTAATTTTTCCATGGATTTTTTCAGATAATCTTTCAGGAATTACATACCTAAAAAATCTGTCCAAAAAGTCTTTAGAATAATTCTCCACGAATTCTTCAAAAAAAAAAACCAGGTGTTTTCTAAGAAATAATTTCAGAAACCGCTTCAGATATACTTCTTTGAAATCCTGCAAAAAATCTTCCGGAGATTTATTTAAAGATATTTCATAGATTCCACTTTTTTCTGTTAGATATTGTAACAGAAATTCCTGACGAAAATATTTCAAGGATTCCTTACAAAATTCCATTCCAAGAATCTCCTCAGAGATTTTTCCGGAAAATCTTCTATAGATTACTTAAAAAAATGCAGGGATTCGACAAAAAAATCTTTCAGAAACTTCTTTAAAAATATTACTTAGAAATTCTTAGATGTTCTTTCGGCGATTTATTTTTAATTATTTCACAGATTCTTCCAAAAAATGCACAAATTTTCTTCTAAAAATCTTTCTTAGTGTTTACCAGGGATTCTGGACAAAATTTTTCTGGGATTTTTCTCATAATATCTAGGAATACCATAAGTTATTCATCTTTAAGAAGTTTCTTTAGGGTTATTTAGAAAATTTCCCTCAGCTTCCGAAATTGTAGTGAAATTTATTCAGAATATTCTGTAGGGATTGCTTCTAGAAAAAATATTCAACGAATTCATTCAAATATTTCTAAAGAAATTATTAAATATTTTTTTGCATGGAATGCTTCAAAAGCTTCTCAATCAATTTGTACAGAAAATTATCCAGAGTTTCTAGTAATTTCCCCTGAAATTTCTCCAAGGATCTTGTAGGAAACCTTTCATGAACATGCTCAGGAATTCCTTCCCATGATCTTTCGGAAAATCTTTCACCTAAGTTCCTATAGCGGTTTCTTAGGAAAACAATAAATTAAAAATTTCTGCAGAAATGTGAGAATTTTCCTCTACATTTTGATCTGGAGTTCCCTTAAAAAAATCTCCCGAAGTGTTTTTTTTTCATGAATTCTTCCTTCATTGATTGCATTTTTTTCCATAATTGGTTCATGGATTTCTTCAAAAATTTCTCCCGGAATTATGTCAGGAAATTCACCAGTGGTTTTTTCAGAAATACTTCCATTTTTTACATTCCCGCACACATGCTTTAAACTTTTTCAAATATTTCTCCAAAAACTCCTTAAAAAATCTTCCGTGGTCTCTTTTGTAAATTCTTTCAATGTTTTTTTTTTCAGAATATCTTCTACGCATTCCTTTAAAAACTCCTTCAGAAATTTCTTAACAAATTTTTCTCTAGGGATTCTTCTAAAAGGTCTTCCAAGTTTTCGTTCTTGAGAAATTCTTCCAAAGAATCCCTCAGTAATTCGTACTCTTTCACGATTTCCCTCCATGTTTACACTTAAGAATTTCGCCACGGATGCTTCCAAGGTTTTATTTCGAGCATACCATTTGTTTTTAGAATGCCACCAGGGGTTCTTTCATGAACTATTCAAGAGATTTCTCTTGAGATATCTTGAAGGTTTCCTTAAGAAAACCTTTCAAGGATCCCTTCAAAAAGTCCTCGAGGTTTTTTTTTTAATTTTTAGAAATACTTCTCAAAATTGCTTCAGAAATTCTCCACAGCTGCTTTAAGTTTTTTCAAATATTTCTCCAAAAACCCCTTTAAAAAATTTTCCATGGTTTCTTTTATAAATTCCTTCAATGTGTTTTTTTTTTCAGAACATCTTCTACGCATTCCTTCAAAAAATCCTTCAGGAATTCCTTCACTAATTTTTCTCCAGGGATTCTTCTAAAGGGTCTTCCAAGTTTTCGTTCAGCGATTTCTGGAGAAATTCTTCCAAAGAATCCTTCAGTAATTCGTACTCTTTCACGATTTCCCTCCATGTTTACACTTTTCAATTTCGCCACGGATGCTTTCAAAGTTTTATTACGAAATTATCTCCAGTAATAAGTTTCTAGGATTTGCTACCAAAAGGTTTCTAGATTTTTCTAGTAATATTCTCAAAGAATTAGCAACTTGTGTTTCTTAATATTTCTCCAGTGATTCCTTCTGAAATTCGTCCAGTATTTGGTTTCAAAATGCCACCAAGGATTTTTTCATGAATTATTCAAGAGATTTCTCCTAAGATATCTTGAAGGTTTCCTCTAGAAAACCTTCCAAGGATCCCTTTAGAAAGTCCTCGATGTTTTTTTTTTAAATCTTGCAGTGCGTTCTTCGATATTTTTTTCGAAGTGGTTTTCAGGAATAATCTTACGGATTGCTTTAGAAATTTGCCTAAAGATTTCTCTAGAAAATTATCAAATTATATAATTATTATTTTTTCTATATTATTGTTTTATATTCTTTAAAAAAACCTTAGAAATTTCTTCCAGAGGCCATTCAAAGTTTTTGTTTAAAAAAATCTTTCAAAAAAAAAAAAAATAATGGGTTGCTCTAGATAACAGTCTAGGAATTGCTTCAGAAATCTCTCCAGGGATTCATCCGTGAACTATCCCGTGGATTCTTTCAAAAATCCTGGGATTCCTTTAGATTTTTTTCAAAAATACTTCTCAGAAATGCTTTAGAAATTCTCCCAGGGATTTCTTTTATTAATGCTCTACAGGTTCCTTCGAAAAATCCTCAAGTTTCCTCTAGAAATTCTTTCAGAAATTCCTTACAAATTCTTCCTGGGGTTTTTTCACATAATTATTTTGGGATTCCATTGGAAACCATCATTGCATTCCTTTGAAAAAGCTTTAGAGATTCTTTTAAAACACTTTATCATAATTCCTTTGGAAAACAAACCTTTTTGGGTTGCTTCCAAAATTGCACATAATTTGATGCACTTCAGAAAAAAAAAATCATTCATTTCCTCAGTAGTTCCTCTATGGGTGCTTTTTGATAGTCCTCCAGGAAATATTTCAAAAATCTCTCCAGGGACTTTTGTGGGAAATCTTCCACGGATTCCTTAAAAATCCAAGAAACTCCTTCAGAAATACTTTTAAGAAATCTTTCGGAAATTCTTCCGGATATTTTTTCATACATAAATATTTCGTACATTTCCAAGTTTTCCTTCGGTGGTTTCTTAAGAAATTCTTCCAGAGAATCCTTCAGTTATTTGTATTCTTTCACGATTTCCCTTCATATCCACTCCTAGGCGATTTGCCACGGACGCTTTCAGGAATTTATTCGGCAATTTATCCAGGCATTATTTTTAGAAGTAGCTATGGACATGCCTTAAAAAACACGGACACGATTAATGCTTCCAAGTGAGCTATTCGCTCTTTGAAGGAAGCACGACACTAGACAACGGACTAGCATGCAACGCCCAGTGGCACAGCCGAAAACATTTCCTGACAGCTGCGGCGGGAATCGAACCCGCGCTCCTCGGCACGATGGGGCTAAATGCTTGGTGACACTAGCCACACAGCCACGAAGCCACACTTTTAGATTATTCACAGAGGTTTTATAACTTGTTTCTCTTAACATTTCTTCAAAGCTTCGAAAGCTGGACGGATTTCATGCTTTAAGAATATCATGTGGAAATACTTCAGTTTTTTTTTATTCGTAAGGAATTCCTCTAGCAAGTCACCAAAAGATTTTTTTTCGGTACTCCATAGGGGGTTTTCGATGGAATTTATTTTCATGATTTGTTTTAGGAAAATCCTCCACTGATTTGTTCAGTAATTTTGGTTTAATTCTTTCAGATAACTGCAAGAATTTTCTCAACTATTCTTTGAGTGATTTCTACTGTAATTTAACAATAAATTGCATCCGAAATTGATTCAGAAATTCATGTAGAAGGTCCTACACAAATACAATTTGAAATACGTCCAGAAATTCTTCGACGTTGTTTTTAGAAAATAGCTTTAAATATACTTATAAAAATTCTTCATGTATTTTTTTTAGAAATTCCTACAAAGGGTTCATTCACAAATGTCATAACGCCAAAATTGGCCTTTTTTGATACCCACCCACCCCCTCGTTACACTGTTTGTATGGGGAAAAAATATTTTTGTACGAGCTGTAACACCATGAAAGACACCCCCCACCCCCTTCAGCGTTATGACATTTGTGAACAAGCCCAAAGATTAAAAATATTTCCGGGGATTCCTCCAAAAAATTGCCAAAATGTTCTTACTTAATCGTTTTTTGTCAATAACTCAAAAATGATTAGAGATATCGCAGTTCTACTTCTTCAGGACCTTAACGAATCTAAAACCATTAGTTTAATCAGAAATGGTTTTGTTTTTAGTTAAAAAACACTTATTTGTTTCCACATGCCATTTTTGAGAACTTCATCACTAAGGGACCACTTAGCATTGAGATACGCATTTTAAATATTGACATTATTGTTTTTCAGCCTAGATAAATGGCCTTTATTGTGTTACATATTTGGATACCTGATGGTCCCTTTAATATTATGTAAAGTGAAGGAAGTATGTATGGCTGACCCGTTTCTCACTAAAACTTCTCTAACGACAACGTGACGTGCAGTTCGGAAGAATTCCTCTAACAGTAGGTATATGGTGACGTTTCACTCATAAACGAGATGAAGACCCTATTTCCCCCTGCCTGCTTTCGGATCCGCCTGACTGAATCCGGTGCACGTCGTTACATTTCCTTCATTTGACATCTAAAAGGACTTTGAATCCTGTGTCCCATCAGCATCATCTACCTACCTACTGTTAGCGCTTGCATTGCAGCAGCTGGAATTTTTCATTTTTCGCGCGTCGTCGTAACCCAAATGCAAACGAGAAAGCCAAACCCGGAGTCAGTCGAGTAAATCCATTCATGCAACCAACGCAAAGGGACGGTTTTATGGTGAGTGACTTGGGGGCTAAAGGCGAATGCCACCACCACCCAAGGCAAGAAAGGCAGCCTCCGCCCGATTTGTGAATGAAAAAATCAACTTTCTTCGTTTCGGTGTCAGCTTATTTCTATAACAATCCCGGGAAAGGGAAGGAGTCGTTTGGGCGGAAATGCTGGTAGTTTCTATGATGGTTACGACGTTGCATCAGTACAGCACCAGTGCATGCAAATATGAATGAATGGCATTGCACTTGGCGATGAAACTAAGCAATGTGGGCATGCTGAGTATAGGTACTGTGAGTGGGCGGAAATAGGATTTACACTTATTGGCCAGATGAGAGTACAGGGTCCACGAACACTAGTATGCAACTTTAGTAATATGTAATCAACATGGTGATTGAAATGAAATTCAGTTTTTCATCAACAATGTACGGTACCGGCGACCGCCACACGGTGTCAAAATTTTGATTATTATCGAACTTTCATGTACCTCCATTTTTTCTTCATAGAATGTTAGAATTTCGGCTGTAGTGAATAAATGCAAAATTTGAAAATATTCTGTCGGGGAAAATTTGAGTTAGCTGAGTTTTTGGCTATTTTCCATACTAAATATCAATAATTACTATTTTAGCCCAAAAAACCCCCCATACAAAATGTATGGAAAAATTTTCGTCGATGAAATATTTTCTAGTTTTCCGATTATGAATATATAGCCCAAATACTAATCATTTTCGAAGAAAAATCCGAGGTACATGAATGTTCGATAATAATCGAAATTTTGACACCGTGCGCCACGGTACAACCTAGAGCGACTGAAGCAATCGGATGTCGCCTCAGCATACGCGCAGAATCTCGAGGCCGCGTTGCCAGACGAGGGCGAGCTCGATGAGGCCTCTCTAGAGGACTGCTGGAGTACAGTGAAAGCAGCCATCAACGACGCAGCCGAGAGCACCATCGAGTACGTGGAATGGAATCGACGGAACGAATGGTTCGACGAAGAGTGCAGAACGGTTTTGGAGGAGAAGAACGCAGCGAGGGCGGTAATGCTGCAGCAAGGACCCGACCGAACGTGGAACGTTACAAACAGAAGCGGAAACATCAGACTCGCCTCTTTCGGGAGAAAAACGCCGCCTGGAAGAAGCGGAGTGTGAAGAAATGGAACTGCTGTGCCGTTCCCAAGAAACGCGGAAGTTCTATCAGAAGCTCAACGCATCCCACAACGGCTTCTTGGCGGAAGCCGAAATATGCAGGGATAAAGACGGAGTCCTCTTGACGGACGGACGTGAGGTGATCCAAAGGTGGAAGCAGCACTTTTATCAGCACCTGAATGGCATGGAGAACGTAGGCACGGAAGACCACGGCAATGGAGGAAACGACGAAGCCAGTGCAGCGGAGGACGGAAATGAACCAACTCCCACGCAGAGGGAAGTTAAGGATGCCATTCATTAGCTCAAAATCAACAAAGCAGCTGGTAAGGATGGTATCGCAAGATGGGCCATCTGTCTACATCGGCTGATAGTCAGGATCTGGGAAACCGAACAGCTACCGGAGGAGTGGAAGGAAGGGGTAATCTGCCCCATTCACAAGAAAGGCGACCATTTGGAATATGAGAACTTCAGGGCGATCACTATTTTGAATGCTGCCTACAAAGTGCTATCCCAGATCATCTTCCGTCGTCTGTTACCAAAAACAAATAAGTTCGTGGGAAGTTATCAAGCCGGCTTCATCGACAGTCGGTCGACTACGGACCGTACGGCAAATCCTCCAGAAATGCCGTGAATACCAGGTCCCAACGCATCACCTGTTCATCGACTTCAAGGCGGCATTCGACAGTATCGACCACGCAGAGCTATGGAGAATCATGGACGAAAGCGGCTCTGCTGGGAAGCTGACTAGACTGATTAAAGTAACGATGGATGGTGTGCAAAACTGCGTAAGGGTTTTGGGTGAACTATCCAGTTCATTCGAATCTCGCCGGCGACTGCGACAAGGTGATGGAATCTCATTTTCACAAAATCCGGTCAATTTGTGTGCTTTGCGGACGACATGGACATTATCGCCAGAACATTTGGAACGGTGGCAGAGCTGTACATCCGCCTGAAACGCGAAGCAGCAAAGGTCGGACTGGTGGGGAATGCCTCAAAAAAAAAAAAAAAAAGTACATGCTGGTATGCGGAACCGAACACGACCGAATCCGTCTGGGTAGTATTGTTACGAAGGCATCATCAGTGGAAGTCGTACCTGCTCCAGAAGAAACTACGGTCAAAAAAGATTCACCCACGCACCAAATGTACTAAGTACAAGACGTTAATAAGACCGAGAAATGGACGATGCTCGAGGAGGACTTGCAAGCACTCGGAGTTTTCGAGCGACGGGTGCTAAGGACGATCTTCGGCGGCGTGCGGCGTGTGTGGCGAAGAAGGATGAAACACGAGCTCGCTGCACTTTACGGCGAACCCAGCATCCAGAAAGTGGCCAAAGCCGGAAGGATACGGTGGGCAGGACATGTTGCAAGAATGCTGAACAACAACCCTGCAAAGTTGGTGTTTGCTATCCATCCGGTTGGTACAAGAAGGCGTGGAGCGCAGAGAGCACGATGGGCGGACCAGGTGGAGCGTGATCTGGCGAGTGTTGGGCGTGACCGACGTTGGGGAGCTGCAGCTGCGAATCGAGTATCATGACGGCAAATTGTTGATTCAGTTTTATCATGAATTTGATGTTAACTAAATAAATGAAATGAATCTGAATCCAAAAGTGGTAGACTAGCTTGATTGATAATCGAAAACACCCTTTTAGCAAACCATATAGCGTATCAAATCAGTTCAAACACTCTGCCACAATTCTGAACTTTATTTTGAACCTCTGATTCGAATACAAATCAATCAAGCGCAAAACTATTTCCCCAAAATGTGATAACACATGCTTTCCATCTGCCCACTCAAATGGCTTTGAACCGAATTATTCTACCGATTGGAAAACCAAGCAGTTTCCAAAAGCTCTTTTACGCCCCAGAACCACAGCACCGACTTTACTCCTATCGGATACCGGTCGGTCACTCCAATCCTGCAAAGAACACGCACTGAGCTGGAAACTTTCCTTCGCTACCTTTCAGCTTTTTCAATATTCCAGCAGCAGTGATCTTCGCCCTAATCGAGTATCCGATTGGTCGGAATGGGAGCCGAACATGCTGACAGGTGTTCCCACAGTACTGGCTGACTGGACCCTAATTTTCGGAAGGAAACGACGCGGTGGAGTGTTAACGACATGATTGAACGTTTTTCTCTCTGGCTCCTTCTGTTGGGGTGGTTTCCTTTTTTCCAACTGGTCAAGTTTACATTCCCCTACTAGTCCCCTTTTGTGGCGTGCCCAGTTGTCCGTAATATGACATGGCACATAAGAGAGTAAACTTTGCACTGGGGATTTCTTTTCTGATTTTCTGGCATTATCGCACGACAGCTAGTAGAAAATTTTACGATCACGTTCACATAGGGTGAGAACACCTACTTTTTGCAGATATTGTTCAGCGATTTCAAAAACGGTAAGATTTTTGCTCAGGTTGAGAACTAGTGCTACTCCCCTATTGTCACTCCGGCTGTCGAAGTCGTAAAACGATTTATGATGGCCTGTCACGCCTAAATGGTTTAAATCTTCTTCGAATTTGTGCTTATCCATTCCTTCACCGATGCGAACGTTCCTCGCTTTTTATGTGCTGAAGTGACCTGAACAGCTTATCGCTTGAACGAAATCTGAGTGATAATCCTCGCATGAGTAAAATGGCCCATAAAGGTTTCGAGGTCGGATCCGGTGCTAAACACCACTATTTCACCCAATTAACTGAAGCACATCGTCCTTATCCTCCATAAAAACGACGGGTAGGTCAGGTCCCGTTCTGCCGCTCGATATCACAGTCCATAAGACAATATGGGTTACGTGAGACGTTGGCGATGAGCATTTAGGTGCAGTGAGAACTCGAATTTACCGACTCCAGTGTTGTGAGATAATTCGGTTTGTTAGAAATCAAGTGCCAGAAAAATAGGAAAAATCAGGCCCAGATGCAGAGGGATGTTAGTAATCATTGCCGATTATGAGCTGAGCATATAAAAAAAATCATTATAGGCACCGTGCACAAATTACGAACCACTCTAGGGGAGGGGGAGAGTGCGGTCAAGCGTTACGTTACGTTCGGGTTTTCATAGAAAAAAAAAACCTTACGGAGGGTGAAGTGCGGGAGTGAGGGGTTCGAAAAATGTTGATTTTAGCGTTACGTAATAAATGGATGTTGCCATACTTCAAGCTTTTAGGAACTTTCTTAAGATTATTTTTGCGAAAATTAGAAAAAAATATAATAAATCGGAGAAAATTTTGTTGATTTTGAAACTCTATACATTTTGTATGCGATGAAAAGTATGTGAAAAACTTTAAACCAAATTTACTCGAAAGTGATTCTTTGTCACTTATACCCTTTTGCTTCTAACCCCCTCTATTCATTGGAACCTTTTTTTACTCCAAAAATCACGTGACAACATAAAAGCATTGTTACAACAACCTAAATCCTATCAGTAAGATTTACGCAAAAATCTCGTTTTTCAAATGTCTTCTACAATATTTTTAGTTAGGTAAAAAATGTTGAACACGAAGTTTAACATAACAAGTTTAAAATCATCTTTTGATCAAGTTTGTTTGTGTCGAAGCCCGTGGCCCAATTGGTCATACGTTCGCTCCATAAACCGGTAGTCATGCGTTTGATTCCAAGCTTCGGCACCCGAGCAGAAGAGAATAACAAATCATAACAACAGAATGGCATAGCCTATTCTATATTCATATCATGATTTGTTATTATAAGCTTACACATATATGAAGAACAACAACACAACAATAACAAGTTTTCAGGCTCCTGGTGTAGAGCCATACCATCCAGCCATTGCATTCATGGGTGCTGGCAGTTAATGAGATTTGCTCAGTGCCGAATCAAAACGCGACTATCAACCCTGCGATGTACACGGGATCTGATAAATTGATTCAGTCCTGAAGAAGATCTCAACACAGGGATCGAAACGTTGGCGATGAGTTAAGAAAATCAACGCTTTTCCTTGACGGAAACACCCCTACAATGGTCTACTAGGAACATTTTTTTTGTTATGATATTTGTTATTTTACCGCTTATGACATTGTGCATGAATGTCAGAGCTGGAGAGGAATAATTTTCGAACATTGTCGTGAGATTCGGACACTGTCTATCCGATGGCTTATCGGTATGACAGTTAGTGTGCCGTCAAACTCTCGATGGGTCGGTCCTCTATTGCACACAACAGATACGTGTACCCAAGTAACTAAAAGTTCCGCTTCCCATGATGAAATGCACTTTCAAGTTCCACGAAGTTCGGATAAAGTTCTGCATGGAAATTTCTGGCTATTTAAGAGGCTAACAATGAGCATTGCTGGAACATCGCATAGAAGTTCCGGAAAGGCTCATTATTAGCCTCTTAAGCAGCTCGAAAGCTGCTCAAGATGCTACAGAAAACTTTGTTGGAACTTTCAAGTTCGTGAATGTTCATTTCAGTAACTTGATGTGCTATTTTTTTTTTCATTTTAGCTAAAACAACTTAATTAGAAAATTTTCAGTGAAATCAAATGAATTAAAAGTATGAGCCCTACACTCTAGGGAACGTCCACAAATTACGTCACCTAAAAATTGCCCATTTTAGAGCAATCAAACATTGTTATTTCCAATTGGTTTGGTCAGCCTAAGTAAAAATCGAAATTGACATTGACATTGTAAAACATATTTTACAGCTGTAACCTAAAAACAGTTCTACTTAAAAAAAATCGGAGCATGATTTTCAGCAATAATTATACATAAACGTTTTAGGTCGTTGATAGAAGTTCATGACTTTCTTTTTATTTTTGTAAATAAACTAGTGTTACCGTTATTATCGACTTTGAACCCCCTCCTCATCGTAGCTATCCACGTGGTATGCGGTGAGTAAGAAATCAGCTGAGGCATTAGAATGTTTAGATGGAACTTCATTCAACATTCAACATCTCCGTTATTTTCTTTCAGACTTTCAAATGATTCACTTTTTTTTTATTAAATGACAAAACGAATACGTCTGTATGTGTCAAACAACGCTAAACTTGGTGCCTTGAAAATTTTTAAAATGGTTACCATCCAGTTCTCCATAAATATCTTTTATGGAAACAAAACACCTGGTGAATGCTTCTATATCATATGGATTGGGTTTCTGATTACCAATGAACATTCGGTTGCTAGCTCAGCTGAATGGCGTAGAATTTTAGGGGTAGAGGTGAGTCTCTAATATTGCTACGATCCATGTGTTAGGTATGGAAAAATAGGCTACGAGGGAGGTGGTTGTGTTGAAATTCGTCCAGAAAATGTTACAGAATTTGGTCATATACACGATCGCTTTATAAAGAAACGTGAACCACAATTGTGCCCTCCTCTCTGGAGCCACCATCTTAAACGCTTTCAGATTCACGTCACACAATTTACCTAAACTGTATAACTGATGTTACGCACCAACCGATGCTGCCGAATTGCAAGACAAAGAGAACTTTTATAGTCAACTGAATGCGTGGAATGTCGTGGACAAGATTCCGAAAGGTGATATCAAGGTCCTCTTGGGCGGCTTCATCGCGAAGCTTGGTTCCGACAACTTGGACTATGAACGCGTTATGGGACGCCATGGTCTCGGGGAAATGAGCGAAAACAGAGAACTGTTTGCAGAGTTCTGTGGCAACAATAACATGGTTATTGGGGGATCGCTCTTTCCTCACCGACCAGTGCACAAAGTGACATGGGTTTCCCGTGATGGCGTTACGGAAAATCAAATCGACCACATCTGCATCAGCCGAAAATGGAGACGGAGCCTTCTTGATGTGCGGAACAAACGTAGCGCTGACATTGCGTCCGACCGTCATCTCCTAATCGGCGAGATCCGACTGCGCATTGCTAGGATCCATCGACATGAGGAGAAAATCGGACGCCGGTTCAACACACGCCGACTGGAAGAAGCTGCGGTGGAAAGGTCCTTCGTCGAGGAGCTAGAGAACCATGCTGCGAATATTCCACAAGGTGGAAGCGTAGAAGATCAATGGAGCGCCATTAAGAACGCGTTCATCACCAGCGGCGAGAATAATTTGGATGAGCTACGCACCCGAAGAAAGCAGTGGATCACAGATGACACCTGGAGGTAGATAGAGGAGCGGAGGAACGCCAAAGACGCGATAGAGCGAGCGAAAACACGAGGAGCCAAAGTCGTAGCCCGTCAGCGCTATTCGGCTCTCGAGAAGGAAGTGAAACGCTCATGTAGACGGGACAAAAGAGCGTGGGCGGGCCTCCTAGCCGACGAAGGCGAGAAAGCCGCAGACACAGGCGACATCCGTCTCCTCTACGATGTCTCACGCCGCCTTAGTGGGATCAAGATGAATGCTACGATGCCCGTTAAAGACACGTCTGGACAGTTACTGACCGACCCGGATGACCAGTTGAAATGCTGGTTCGAGCACTTTGGAAACCTTTTTCAAGTGTCGGTCACGCCATCAACACCACAGCATGATCCGCCAAGGGTTCGACGCATTACCCGTGTCAACACCGAAGCTCTATCAGTGCACGAGATAGAAACAGCCATCTGTAGCATGAAATTGAACGGGCCCGAAGGTCGATCGCATATCAGCCGAGATGTTCTAATCTGACTCCGTAGTATCCGCACAACTGCTGCATCAATTATTCTGTAACATATGAGAAACAGCGACATTTCCGGCCGACTGGATGCATGGCGTCTTAGTAAAGGTACTCTAAAAGGGCGACATGGCTGTATGCGATAATTGGCGGGGCATCATGTTACTGTGTATCGTTCTCAAAGTCCTCTGCAAAGTGATCCTAAACCGGATACAGGAGAAGATTGACGCAGCTATCCGATGGCAGCAAGCAGGATTCCGTGCCGGACGATCCTGTGTGGACCATATTGTCACGCTCCGTATCATTCTGGAGCAAATCAATGAATTCCAAGAGTCTTTCTACCTGGTGTTCATTGATTACGAAAATGCTTTCGACCGTCTCATTCACAGAAACATGTGGGAAGCCTTCAGGCGCAAGGGTCTCCCTGCGAAAATCATCGGCCTCATTGAAGCACAGTACAGGGCATTTTCGTGCAGAGTACTGCACAACGGTGTTTTGTCCGATCCCATCCGGGTAGTTGCTGGAGTGAGGCAAGGATGTATACTACCACCGCTACTGTTCCTCATCGTAATCGACGAGATTCTGGTAGGTGCGATTGACCGTGAACCTTGCCGTGAACCAAATCGTGGATTGCTGTGGCAGCCCATTATCAAGGAGCACCTAAATGACTTCAAATTGGCTGATGCCGTTGCTCTCCTAGCTCAACGGCGCTCTGATATGCAGAGCAAGCTCGATGATCTTGCCAATCGCTCCTCAGCGGTAGGTCTTACCATCAACGTCAGGAAGACCAAATCGTTAGATGTAAACACGGTCAACCCTTCCAGCTTTACGGTAGCTGGGCAATCAGTGGAGAATGTTGAAAGCTTCCAATATCTTGGTAGCCAAAAGGTGGCCGATGGTAGCACTAAGATCAACATAGGTGCACGGATCAAGAAGGCAAGGGCTGCTTTTGCGAGTTTAAGAAATGTATAGAAAAACAACCAGATCAGTCGACGCATCAAAATCCGAAGTTTCAACTCGAACATGAAGGCTGTGCTGCTGTACGTCAGTGAAACTGGTGTGTATCAGTGAAGAACACTCCACGGCTGCAGGTCTTCATCAATAGATGCCTGCGGTATATAATTCGTGCATGGTGGCCTCACAATTAGATCTCCAACGTGGAGTTCCATCGTCGATGTCGTCAAAAGCCGATAGCGACAGAAATTCTGGAGCGAAAGTGGAGGTGGGTCGGCCACACTCTACGCAGGGGTGGAAACAAAGACTACAAGTTGGAACCCATCAGGACATCGGAGCAAAGGCAGACCCAGAGGCTGATGGCGGCGAAACTTTAACAACGAAATCAAGCAAGTCGACAGAAATTTGACCAAGCTACAGGTCAAGGCGATGGCTGGCAATCGCCCAGGATGGAATTTTTTCAATTCGGCCCTCTGCACCACCGTGGGTGCCCAGAACTGAAAGTAAGTAAGTAGTATAACTGATACATGCAGGGCTTCATGGATTTTTGTTGATTTTTTTAAATTATGGCGTAAAAAATTAAATCACACCATAAATTATTTGTAGGTTTATCATTGCCTGAGTAAAAAAACATTTTTACATTTTTGAATACTTGTTTTAACCAAAGAGATATTTAAAATATATATAGCTGGTTGTTCCTTGTCCGGGTTCTATATCACTCAGCGAAAATGAACGATGAGTGTAAAAGGAAAGGTTTATTTTGTATTACATATGAAGGTTTTGAACCAATGAATGAGTCAACCTCTGTCTTGTTTTATAAGACTTAATCAAGCTTTTAATTTTTAACATATATCAAGAATTTTGTTTTATTCTGCTTTTTTCTTTCAGCCCGATCTAGATATTGCTACTTAGTCCTATTTCTTGTCAAAACAAACCAAAACGTTTGAACCTATTTTCAATCAGCTATTACGGATAAGAACTGGAGCCTTAAGATCATCCTCTACTTACAGCCTAGCAGTTGAAGCTGAGAGGCTTTCATTAGACCTGCGTATCATCGAAGCCTACGTCCGTAAATATTGTTGACTGGCTGAAAACCCCGATCAAAGCTATCAGGACAAATATAGGCAACATAAATATCTACAAAAGCACGCTAAAAGATTCAAAATTGGTCAAGTGATTAAAAAGTTATCAAGTCCTAAAGTGTTTTTTTTTTGTAAAACGAAAAAAAATGAAAATTCTTATTTTGCGTGACTTTGGCAAAATTTAATGTTCTACAAGATTAACGTAGTGCTATAAAGTGATAACACCTTTTTATTATTCGAAAATTCAGCTTTGAGGCAATTGTGCCACCTCTAAATCTCAATATTTTGGCTCAAACTCTGAGGTTTCTCTTTTTATGGCATTTGATTCCAGAAGAGCTTACGAATTCCAGGTTACAACAAATTTTGAAAAATAAGCCGCCGACTACTGTACAGAATTAGAGTTACTATTACTAGACAACAAACAACACACAGCACATCCATATCATAGGGTCCTCATAGCCGATGTGGTAAGGACGTGGGTATAGAATGTCTTTGAGTCTGCCACATGATTCACATATGCAAAACGGTCATTGGCATAGGAAGCCCTTAGTTAATAACTGTTGAAGTGTTCAAAGAAGAATGAGTTGAGAAGCAGGATTTGTCCCAGTGAGGACGTTATGTCAAGATAAAGAAGATCTATTGAGACATTGACACGATCGCTCGGTAAAAAGTACGCGAGGTTTCCCATCCATGAAACGTTATGAAGCCCTAGCTCCTCCCAGGAGCCACCATCTTGAACGCCTTTAGATTCACTGCTTTTTATCGTAATTAGTTTAGCTAGTTCACTGCATTGTTTTCTTTATTGAAAAGCTGGTACATGTCCGTCTTCAGAGTTTTTAGTTAAATTTATTATAAGGTTTAATGACTGGAAACTTGATGGAAAGGGGGATGGCTTTCTCAGTCTTTGAATCAAGAACGATTTTTAACTACTTTTCCGACGTTTCGAGCTAAGGATTTGGCACTCTTGAAAAAGGCCAAATCTCTAGGCCGAAACATCGAGAATGTAGATAAAAATCGTTCTTGATTCGTTAACTGAAAAAACCCATAACCTTTTCCATTTTTAGTTAACATTTTTAAATTCTGGTGTGAACTTGTTATTGTGATTAAGTCGTCCCTACCCGAGCAGAGGAAAAAAGCTCATTAATAGCATATTTTGATATGGAGAACAAAAAGTGTTATTTGTTTGTTTGAGATAAGAGGTAAAAGTACTGAAAATTATATCTCAAATTTACTTCTGGAACATCATCATCATAGCACATTTAGCTCTTGGTAAGATCTAACCAATAGCAGTGAGCTATTTGATTGATCTTCAAATATCATATTTTGCTATTGGTTAGATGGTTCAAGAACACATTTTTGCTATTATTTTCAGTACTTTTGCCTCTTATCTCAAACAAACCAATATAACATTTTGATCGTCAGTACTTGAACTCTGCCCGGGTATTGACAATAAATTCCTCAGCTAATCATTCATCACTTTCCATTTTGACATAGATTTTCAATTTGTCATGTCCAAAATACTTTACTGAGTCGTCTAAATCGAATCATTAGTGTATACCGCTTGTACAATCCGCAAAGTGAAGTGTCGTCCCTCACGTGTCGGGATGGATCTGCAATAACAGTTCCACGAAAATTTCCCCTGAGGCCATCAGTACTCGAAGAGCGTGTGGTGCCATAAACACATCACATCATTCGAGAGCAAATTTCGCCGCAGATAACGGGGTGGAACGGGCAGGGGGTGGCTTCCCAGACGGCAAAAGATCAACAGTTCCAGTCGTTTTTTCCTCTGATACGTGCGTCCTTGGCGAAGGACAGTCCGAAACTGGTGGAAAGACAGTGCAGTGGGATATTCCTAGAAGGCATTCAACTGGGCATTTTCTTCCATCAGCATCAGTGTCTGGTGTCATTTAGGGGATCCACAGGTGTATTCGGAACTCACGTCCCAGCAGAGAGAAAGTTTTGGGCAGTCTGGCAGCAAAAAAGGCAACACCACCAGATGTTTGTTTGGACTGGAGTGAAGCAGCAGCTCGCCAGAAAACGACGTGATACGCAAACAGAGCGGTTGAAAGCAAACTTGGTCGCAATATTAATCGACGGTGGTGGAGAAGCGTGTCGAATGTCACGCGTTTTTCGATGGGAATTCACTTACCGGTTGTCACGGAGGGGAGAACACGTGTACTTCTGGGATTCTGTGATGAAAGTTGTAAAAAATAGAGGAGAGTTAGTAGCATGGGGTTCAAGAACTTTTTGAAAATTTGAGATGATTTTCCTCCTTTCTCCAATACAATAGGTATAAGTTCATTCAAAATCTAATTATGGTAGGTGTTTCACATTAGTAGGTATTCGCACTTCAAACGACATTTCCTTATTTTCAATCGCTTTATGCTTTTCAGCGGACTCATTTGAATGAAAGCTTATCCCATCGAAATTATAGAGAACAATTGAATTGCAACGGCCATTCTCGTCACGGATTTTAATTAAAACATCAGATGAAAAGCAGGACGAAACCACGCGTACGTGGTTGGCTGGCCAGTGGCAATGAGCCAGTCAGACCTTTCGGCGGCACCACTTCTCGAACTTACGTGGGATTCTCATTACTCACAGTGACATCCATCAGGCCGCCGTGGAAAAATGGATGTAACGCAACACCAGAACGCATGCTATTTGTTCAGAACTTTATTGAACACAAAAACCAGGCAAATATTTCGTGCCGTTTCGCATGATATCAGAGCCTCTGGTTCGGTGATGACCACCACCACCGCCGTCACCACAGCGGCCGTCGTCGTCCTCATTTTTGGTTGTACAGAATGTTGTTTCGAGGGGTTGAAATTGAAATACAACAATCACAATCACCGACCGGCCGGCATTCGTGTCGTTTGTGTGCGAAAGTTTATGAGGCAAAAATCGTCACGTTTCGTGTAGGATATGCTCTTTCCCTTTGCAGGATTTGTGGGCTAGAGTCATCGTTAGAGTGTGGACAATTTATTGAAATCGTGTTAAACTGAAGTGTTGTGAGATTATCTGTAAATAATACAATACAATACAATACAATACAATACAATACAATACAATACAATACAATACAATACAATACAATACAATACAATACAATACAATACAATACAATACAATACAATACAATACAATACAATACAATACAATACAATACAATACAATACAATACAATACAATACAATACAATACAATACAATACAATACAATACAATACAATACAATACAATACAATACAATACAATACAATACAATACAATACAATACAATACAATACAATACAATACAATACAATACAATACAATACAATACAATACAATACAATACAATACAATACAATACAATACAATACAATACAATACAATACAATACAATACAATACAATACAATACAATACAATACAATACAATACAATACAATACAATACAATACAATACAATACAATACAATACAATACAATACAATACAATACAATACAATACAATACAATACAATACAATACAATACAATACAATACAATACAATACAATACAATACAATACAATACAATACAATACAATACAATACAATACAATACAATACAATACAATACAATACAATACAATACAATACAATACAATACAATACAATACAATACAATACAATACAATACAATACAATACAATACAATACAATACAATACAATACAATACAATACAATACAATACAATACAATACAATACAATACAATACAATACAATACAATACAATACAATACAATACAATACAATACAATACAATACAATACAATACAATACAATACAATACAATACAATACAATACAATACAATACAATACAATACAATACAATACAATACAATACAATACAATACAATACAATACAATACAATACAATACAATACAATACAATACAATACAATACAATACAATACAATACAATACAATACAATACAATACAATACAATACAATACAATACAATACAATACAATACAATACAATACAATACAATACAATACAATACAATACAATACAATACAATACAATACAATACAATACAATACAATACAATACAATACAATACAATACAATACAATACAATACAATACAATACAATACAATACAATACAATACAATACAATACAATACAATACAATACAATACAATACAATACAATACAATACAATACAATACAATACAATACAATACAATACAATACAATACAATACAATACAATACAATACAATACAATACAATACAATACAATACAATACAATACAATACAATACAATACAATACAATACAATACAATACAATACAATACAATACAATACAATACAATACAATACAATACAATACAATACAATACAATACAATACAATACAATACAATACAATACAATACAATACAATACAATACAATACAATACAATACAATACAATACAATACAATACAATACAATACAATACAATACAATACAATACAATACAATACAATACAATACAATACAATACAATACAATACAATACAATACAATACAATACAATGCAATACAATACAATACAATACAATACAATACAATGCAATACAATACAATACAATACAATACAATACAATACAATACAATACAATACAATACAATACAATACAATACAATACAATACAATACAATACAATACAATACAATACAATACAATACAATACAATACAATACAATACAATACAATACAATACAATACAATACAATACAATACAATACAATACAATACAATACAATACAATACAATACAATACAATACAATACAATACAATACAATACAATACAATACAATACAATACAATACAATACAATACAATACAATACAATACAATACAATACAATACAATAAAACACATTGCCCGAGTAGCAACAACCACACGAACCGCTCCAATTCTACTGACAGACTGTCACTCCTGATCGGGCAGCAGTGATCGAGGCCTAGTACATAATATATAGTGGCGTACGGTGCTGCCATCTCCCCTCACACAAATTGGATACGGAGGATTCAGGGGCGTTTCGAGGCATTTCTAGTGTTGGGCGTCGTCCACAAATTACGTAACGCTCTAGAAGGAGGGGGGAGTACGGCCAAACGTTACGGTCCATACAAAAAAAAGTATTTTCATACAAGAAGCGTTACGGAGGGGGTGGGAGAAGGGTGTGAAATAATGACTGTTTCAGCGCTACGTAATAAATGGATGCTGCCTTATGGAATCTTTGAAAATTCTCTAAAACTTCTTGAAATGGTTCCGAAATCAACCTAAAACCCATATTAACCCCATGTAACGCACTTGAGACACTCCGAAACCCACGAAAACGCCTCAGTAACTTCCCTGTAACGACTCTGAATTCCACCGAAAATGCTCTGAAATTTCCTGAAATATCTCCGGAGTCCCCCGAAAACCCCCTCGAACCCTATGTAACGCACCTGAGTCCCTCCAAAACCCCAAGAATGCCTCCGCAATGCATCTAAAACCAGCCCAAGACTTTCTGAAATACCTCGTGAGACCCTCGGAAACCCCCACAAACGTGCCTGTAACGTCTCCAAAGCCCGTCGAAAATCCTCTGAAACTCCCAGCAATGCTTTCAAAAACCCTCTCAGACTCCCGAAACCCCCCGTGAGATCTCCAGGTACCCCATTGAAACCTTTTGTAAAATCTTATTGCTGAGTAGCTTTCCCTCTTTTCAGGCAGGGCATGAAAAAGGTGCGTAAATTGAGAGTGCAATACAATCTCTATGTAGTTGTCAGCTGCACGGATGACTTATTCCGGTGGTAAGAGTTCACACAAACAGGCTAACCCAAATTCATGGTTACAAGCGACCCGCGCTGGAGCTTGTTGATGCATGGCTGGACCTCTTTTTCCGTGGGATAAGAATATGAGCACAACAAATCTAAACAAAAATCTAATATACTCCACCATTGGCTTTGCGTACTCGACGTCTAACACCAGTAAGTTGCGGTTTTTTCGCTAAATGCAGCCCTGTTTATTATATTATGAAGCAGGATTATTATAAACTCGTGGTCACTGTGGCTGCGCCAGAGCCCGTGAAGTTGAAGGTATCGAAGGCTACTTATATGGAGGCCTTCGCTACCCGCCTTTAAGAGGGCACTGGACGTGATTGCTTATCACAAGAAAAACACAGAAGCGTGAGAGGCAGCCGTCAGGAGAGGATCTACCAGACGGCGCTCGCAATGCTATGAGGTTGTTCACTCCGGAAGTTGGCAGTACATAACGCCGGCGAGTCGGACCCGCCAGGCGTCCCGGAAAGCAGGTTGGGCCTGAAAATTTGGCCCGTCCTGGTTCGAAGAGAACAGTGGGTTGTGACCATTGAGAGGTCCTGAGCCACCACAGGTTAGGGCGGATCAGGGGGAGGACGCCCCCTGGACCCTAGTGGGAAGGAAAAAAAGAAGAAGATGAAGAAACAGAAGGAACAGGAGCGTTGAGGTGCCAGGCCAAAGATAGGTTAGAGGGAGCGCGAGAAGGTTGACGCGCTGGTCATCAAGACTGAAGAGTTCAAGTACTCGGAAGTCTTGAAGGCTATGAGGAGCAACGTCAAGCTCGTGAATCTGGAAGCCATCGTACGCAGTATCGAACGTATTCGTACAGGTGAAATGATCCTCGAGCTCAAGCACGAAAAGAGCCAAAGGACGTCACCTACAATAGTCTGGTGGAAGAAGTCCTTTGCGAGGTGAGGACTCTCATAGTTGAGGCAACTCTGAAGGTTAAAACCAAAACGAAATAACTGACGCGGAAGAGCTCGTCACGGCACTGCGGCGATAGTGCGTGGTACACCTGTTTGGCTATGAAAAGGCCCGTCAGGGACACAGCTACATGTGGCAGACTCTAACAAGTCCGTTACAGTAGGGAAGCGGTGTTCCAACTGACCATACACGAGCACCGGAGGTTTGCTTCAGGTGTCTGAAACCCGGGCACAAGTCATGCCTGCAAGTTGTGCAAGCGATGTGGAGGTGAAGGTAATAAGATACAAGGCTGCACGAATCTTCCCAAGTGCTGATTTGTTCCGACAAATCCGTAAACAGCAAGCAACGGGAGGGCCCAAGGTACCCGGCCTTCAAAAGAGCCGCAGTTGAAATGTCACACCTCAGGTAACACAGATGAATATCGCCATCATAGCGGACTCATACTGAGTAGATACCCACGATATGGACAAGGCTAAATATCCCGTCATCCATGAGTTACTGTCTACTAACCACGAGGGTTTCGTAGTCGCCAAGGTAAACGGGGTCTTATTCTGTAGCTACTATGTGCCTCCGCGGTGATCGATCGAGCAGTTTACGCAGATGCTGGACTGTATGAAGACCGTGCTGACAGGGCAAAGACCGGTGGTAATAACGGGTGATTTCAATGCTTGGGGTGTGGACTGGGGAAGCCGTTTTACGATTCAGCGAGGTTAGATCTTGCTAGAGGCGCTACTGACCATACGCTAGACTGTCGGTGTCGGTACAAAAAGTACCTTTAACCAGAACAGTGCGGGCTCGATTATCAACGTGCCTTACAAGTAGTTCGGAGTGGAGGGTGGACGGTGCCTACACTCACAGCTGCATTGGCGTAACTAGGATTTTTTCCTGGAGGGGGCCCAGGGGGGGCCTGACTTGAGATGAATTTTAAGTGGGATGGGCGCCCGATATGTGAATATGTAAATCAGTATTGTAGTTTTGAGTAATCAAAATGACTGTTTTAGATTTGTTCATAGTTTCGTAAACTATATGAGTACGAACAATTCTTCCAAGATTTTTTTTCCATTGCTTGCTTCAGTGATTCCAGAAATTCAATCAATAATTCATCTAGGGATTCCACTAGACATTTTTTCGAGGATTTTTCCTGGGATATCTTTAGTGGTTCCTCCAGTAATTGTTCCAGAGCTTTTTTTCGAGGTTTCCTTCAGGAATTTTACCAGAGATCCTTTAAGGTATTTCTGCAAGTATTCAGAGATTTCTACAGGAATTTCTCCATATATGCCTTTCAGAATTCCACTAGAGATTGCCCCAATAATTACATCTGGAATGATTTGAAGTATTTCTGCAGAAAAGTATTCCTGAAATTATCTTAGAAAGTTTTACTTAACGATTATTAAAAAATATTCTAAGAATTGTTTGAAAAATTTGTACAAAAAACCTTTAGGGATCCTAGTTTTTCTTCAACAATTACTGTAGACATTGATTTCTTCATTTTATATCCAGGAATATTCCTACAAACATTCTTCCAGGTATTCGCTAAGAAAGCTCTCCTGAGATTCCATTAAGAGTTCCTCATGGGGCTTGCTTCCGGGATTCCTCATCGGGTTTCTTCAGAAATTACTTCAAGAGTTCCTTCAGGGATTCACCGGAAATTTCTTCTGTTATTCTTACAAAAACGAATTCCGAGATTATTTTAAACATTTCTAGAAGAACTCATAAAGGGGATTCCTTCAGAAACTCCCGCAGGAATTAATCCAGGATTTCAGGGTTTCCTCAGGAATTTCAGCGGTTTCTTCAGTATTTTCCCTGAGAATTCTTCAGAAAATCCTCCTGGAATTCCCTCAGATATCGAACTTTGTATTTCATCAGGAATGAATCTTGAGATTCCTCCAGGAACTCCTTCGGAAATTCCTATTCCTTCTGGCATGCCTCTAGGATTTCATTCAGCCTTTCTCCAGAGACTTCGGCAAGAGTTCTACCAGGAATTTCTCCAGGTATTACCCCAGGTATTTCCTCAGGAATTACTCCAGGAATTTATTCAAGTTTGGATCCAGGAATTCTTCCATGAATTCCTCCGAAAATTCTTCCAGGGTTTCTTCCAAGAATTAAAACAAGAATTTCTTCTCTAGGGTTTCCTTTGCACATTCCTCCAGGAATTCCACCGATGATTCCTGCAGTAATTCCTTTCTGAATTCCTCTAAATATTTCTCCAGGAATTCCTTCAGAAATTTATCCATGGATTCCTTCCAGAATTCCTCTAGAGATTCTTCCAGGAATTCATTCAGGGATTCTCAAGATATTCATTTAGGGATTCCTCCTGGAGTTCTTCCATGAATAGTTCCACGGAATTTCCCCAAGATTTCCAATAGAGATTTTTCCAGGAGTTCCTCCTGAGGTTCTCCCAGAAATTGTTTCAGGGATTCCTCCAGGTTTTTTTTGCAAGAATTCCCCCAGGGATTCTTCCAAGTAATTCTCTAGAAATTTCTCTAAGGATGTCTCCAGGAATTCCTCAAGAAGTTACTTAAGAATTACCCCAAGAATTCCTTCAGAAAGTCCTCCAGGAATTTATCCAGGAACTCCCATAGGAATTCGTTCAGCAATTACTACCCGAAATTCCTTCAGGAATTCCTCCTGGAATTCCTCCAAAAATTCCTCTGGGAATTCCTCTAGAAATTTCTCTTGGAATTTTTTCAAAAATTTCTCTTGGAGTTTCTTCATTAATTTCTCTTGGAATTTCTTTTGGAATTTCTTAAGAAATTCCTCCATTAACTGTTACCAAAATTTTTCTCGAGATTCTTCCAGGAGTTCATTCAAGAATTCTTCTAGGGATAGTTCCAAGGAATTTCCCCAAAAATTCCTTTACAGATTAATCCAGGAATTCTTCCTGGGATTCCGCAAGGCATTTGTCCAGAACTTTCTGCAGGAATTTGTCCAGAGAACTTTCCAGCACAGAAAGAAATCATGAAAATTAAACAGCACGTAAGTTAAGCATCGACTGAAAACTATAGCAGAAGCTACAAAATTACAGCCATTTACCGAGAGATGATACTGTCCGCTCAGTAATCAGCCAATCATGCGTACTGTTTACACTTTTTGAGACATATCCGCTTGAAATTTACATGCAGTAACGTAAACGAGGACAGTTACGCTCAGTCGTCTGCCTCGCTGCGGAGACTGCTCTCTTGCTCTCTGTGACCGAAGCGGTACAACAGTTTGTGCCTTTATGGTGGAACATCTTTAACTTTGATTACTCTCTCTTCAGCCTGGTGAGACAGCCTAGAGGGGTTAGGCGTGAACTCTCGGAAGTTCTGAGTTCGATTCTCGTATAAAGATTTTTTTAAGTTTCTCTGAAAAGTCGATGCTTAATTAACACTTTTCTCTCAGCAATCAGCAGTGTAATTTTAAGATCACACTTAAATTTCTATCGAACACGATGGAGGTCAATTTGTTACATTCAGTTCGTCATAAATTTACAGATTTTGTTCGTACTGTGAGGTATTCCTCCTGCGGTTTCTCCAGAAATTGCTTCAGGGATTCCTCCAGGGATTTTTCCAAGAATTTTCCCAGGGATTCTTCCAAGAATTTCTCTAAGGATTCCTCTATGAATTTTTCAAGAGTTTTCTTTAGAAATTTTTCCTGGAAGTTTCTCCATGGACTCATCCCGGGATTTCTCCATCAATTCATCTAGAGATTGCTTCGGGAGTTCTTCTAAAAACTCCAAACTACACTAGATTGCTCCCAGAATTCTTATGAAAACTCCACCAGGAACTCATCTAGTCCAGGAATTTCTCCAGGGATTTTTCAAGGAAATCCCCCAGGGTTTCCTCCAGGGATTTCTTAAGGAATTTCTCGAGAGATTCCTCCAGGAATTGATACAGGCATGTCTCCAGGAATTTATCCAGGGGTTCCTCCAGGCATTCCTCCAGAAGTTCCTCCAGAGATTTCTATAGGGATTCCTCAAGGCATTAATCCAGGATTCCTTCAGAAATTACTACCGCAATTTCTCCAAGAACTTGTCTAGAAAATCCTCCAGGGATTCATTTAGAAATTAACCCAAGAATTCCTCCCGGAGTTTATCCAAGAAATATTCCAATAATTCTTCCTGGGATTCCTGAATGATTTCCTCCTGAGATATCTATTTATTTTTATTTATTTATTTGACAACATCTTCGGCTGAATGCCGCACAGAATGATTAGCTAGACTTAATTCTATTTTTAAACACTAATTTACTTCTATTAAAATCAAACGAGTCACACATCATTAAACAACCTACAGCACGATTCAAACGGGCTGTGATATCCGTAATCCGAACGATGAATGGGAATCCACAGCTATCCTGAATTACGAAGGCGGCGGGCAGGAGCGTGGAAGTGCAAGTTGCTAAGAAGACAGCTGCAATCGATTTTGCCGGTGATTACACCGGTGATCACGTCTCTAGGAATTCCTTCAAATATTTTTTCAGGAATCCTCCAGGAAATCCTCAAGTTGTTCTTTTAAAAATTTCCCCAGAAATTCTTTCTGGAATTTATTCAAGAATTAATTCAGGTATTCCTCCTGGCATTCTTCCAGGATTTCATCCAGGCATTACTCCAGCGACTCCTCCAGGAGTTCTACCACGAATTTCACCAAAAATTACCCCTGGTATTTCTTCAGGAATTCCTACAGGAATTTCTTCAGAAATTGATCCAGGAATCCCTCCAAGAATTTCTTCGGAAAATCCTACAGCATTCCTCCAGGAAATTCTGCAGGAAATCCTTCAGATATTGCTTCCGATATTCTTTCAGGAGATTCTTCAGGAAATTCTATAGAAATTTTTCCAAGGGATTCCTCCGGAAATTCTTGCAGGTTTCCTCTAGGAATTAATCCATGAAATTCAACTCCAGGGATTCCTCTAGAAATCCGTCCAGGAGTTATTTCACGGGTTATTCTAGAAATTCCACCAGGAATTCCTCCAAGAATATACCAGAAATTCCTGAAGGGATTCCTCTAAGGACTTTTCCGAGAGATTCCTCCAAGAATTCCTCCTGGAACTCCTACAGAAATTCCTCTGGGAATTCTTCTAAAAATTTATCTTGGAATTTCATCAGAAATTTCTCTAATGCTCTAGGCATTACTCCACGAACTTCTCCAGGGATGCCTCCTTCAGAAATTTATCCATTAACTTTTCCAGGGAATCCGCCAGGAATTTGTCCCAGAAAATTTTCTAGGATTTCCTCCAGAAATCCATCTTGGAATTGCTGTGAAAATTTGCTTATGATTTCACAAAAAAAATGTGTCTATGATGCTTCGTTCTTGAGTTATGATTTTTCAAAGTAGGTGGTGTCTGTGGAAAATGTTTGTTTTTCACTGAAGTTTGCCGGAAAATTAGGCGACCCTGATTTTTTTTCAATTTAGTTTTTCAAATATATATGATCCCTACCTAATTTCATTAAGCTTCAGAACCTTCGTACCAATTTGTACGATAATAAAAAAATCCGCTAATGCTCCAGGCATTAGTCCAGGAACTTTTCCGGAGATTCCGCATGGAATTTTTCCAGAAGGTTCTCCCGGATTTCCTCCAGAAATACATCTAGGAATTCCTCCTGTGATTTCTTGAAGAATTCCTCTGGGGATTCCTCCAGGAATGCATCCAGATTCATCTAAAAAAAATTCTAGTAATTTCTAGAGGGATTTCTGATGCGGATTCTTCAGATTTTCTTTCCTGAAATTCCTAGCATAATTGCTCTTCGGATTCCTCCAGGAATTCATCCAGGGATTCCTCCAGGTATACTTTCAGAAATTACTCCAAGGATTCCTGCAAGTATTGCTCCGAGAATTCTTGTAATGATTTCTTCCGAAATTTCTCTCTGGATTTTTTTTAAATTTATTCAGCGGTTAGTTAAAAAAATACAGTATTTCGTTCATAATGTTTTGCAGGGATTCAACCCAGGATTTTTTTTAGGACTACTTGTAGATTTGTTGAATAATTTGAAGGATTTCGAGAGGAATTCCTCCAGCGATTTGTATTGAAATTCTTTTAGATAATTTTAGAGGGACATAGAAGCCAAAAAATTCTCCAAGAAGTCATCCAGGAATTCTTTCACAATTATCTCATGAATACCAAGTCTTTTACAAGTCCAATCATGAATATCTTCAAGATTACGATTACACCTTGCAGCACCAGCTTTTAAATATATTAAAACTTCCTCAATGACCATTTGAATTTGTGCGTTGTTTGATAGATGCAAAAATACCCCTGGCCCACGAAATAAAAGAAACTAATAGTCACCTCCAGCATGGTTTTAATGAATACACTCGCGTTTACGCTTCAGCTACGTACATCTATTCTCTCTAGGAATTCAAAAACTTTTGCTGGAATTCCATTGCAAATTCAACCAGATTTTTTTCCCACATGATACTTGATTTCCATAAAGAAGCACTTAACCATATTTTGTCGTAATGCTGCTAGAAAATTCAAAGATTCTTAAAGATACCCATCCAGGAATTCCTGGAAATTATCATTTAGTATTAATTTCTCAGTTGAGAATTGTCTCCAATAACTGTCAATTTAAACACATATTATGCCAAATTAATGTCTATTGTAGATCTATGTTTGTCACCACGACAGTGGTTTTTAGATTTTTTCTAATTTCCATATATAAAGTCATGACAAATTTCTGGGGGGGGGGGCCTGGCGGATTCTGGGGGGGCCTGGCCCCCCTGGCCCCCCCTTCTAGTTACGCCAATGCACAGCTGGCGATTCGCTACAATATCGACTACAAGAACAACAGTTTGTATAAGGAGGGACAACTAGGCCACGGTATTAAGAGAGGCGTGGCGTCGTGAGCGACTCTTACTTGGTGGCATCCGGGTGCGGATGTAGCGAGCACGACCGATGATGAGCGACGAGTGGCGTTCACTGCTTCGAGAGTCCCCAAGCAACACGACTTGTTGCTAATCCGGTAACAGCAACCTTAGTGCAATTTATTCACTGTCCGTATTGCGGACGACAGAACACAATTGCTTCTTCTTTGAAACCCGAAAAGCGCAGATTCTGAATTCTCATGCAACATAAACGAGGAGGAATGATATAAAAGATGGGAAAAAAATTTGTCCAGACTCGAACCATGGACACCAGGAGTATTATCTACTCACCTAACATACTACACCAAAAGCTCTGTGAGAGAATCGATGCTCAACACACTATAAAAGCTACTGAAGTTACTTGTTACTTTATTGCACCTTTTTTGTCACAAGTTAGAGAACTGTCAAAATGAAAGACGCTCAAGTTTTCTGTCACTCATTTGGAACCTAATCTGAACAAACAAACCAGAGTTAGATGTTTCATGCATGTTACATAACACATGAGGAATTCCACGGAGTCATGTCAGTCGATCCTGAGCGACCATTTCAAAAATATCTGAAACTTTGCACAGTTTTTCAATTTCATATAAATCGCCATTTTTTTATATTAAACCTTCATATTCACTCACGACTAACTTTTCAAAAGGGTGTATGCGAAAATAGTTCTAAAATATTCTAAAAGCTGTACAGCAAAAACAGATCGTTCGATTGTTATAAATTTTTCAGCAAAGTTAGATAACTAAATGATGATTCCTTAGAAAATATACACTGTAAAAAATTTCTTTTTTCTACTTTGAAAAAATATGATATTTGTCACAAAAACTCAAATATCTCAAAACCCTATCTTTTTACCAACTTCAATTTTTTAGGGGAAATGGCCCATTATATCAGCTATCTACCATAAAATTTTGGTGATGGTAAACTGATAAACAAAAAAGTTATGACATTTCAAACATTTCACAATTTTTACATTTAGTAACAAAAAAACATTTTTTTCTGTGTAAATTATTTCGAGAATTATATTTTGATGCTGATTTTATTGTAAAGGCTACCGCCTGAATTAAACAAGTTGTTTTCATGATACTTTAGTTTGATTATTCGTAATTACTATAGTATCTATTTGAAACTTAGACGCGATCCAGTGTTGTGATCAAAAATATTGAGATTGTCATACTTTTTATTGTACGTGACTGGTGAAAAAATCCCTTGATAGTGTTGAAAAGCTGTTGATTATAAGAAAAATGGAATTGAATTTATTTTTAAGACAAAAGCTGTATAATAAAGGTTTTTTTATACGCGTATACGTCTAGTTTATCCGCAAAAAAAATCCCTCTTAGAGAACAGACTTTATGATCGGAAGAATGCGAGTAACTTCAACAACAACAAATGCATAAGAGGTACATACCACAGACAAACAGACGAAACGCCTAGAACAATTTTAGTGAAAATTCATCGCCCAGTTCACACTATCACCACCTGGTGGAAATGTTTCACGAAACACTGCGTTGTGCAATATCGTCATCAGAAGGCGCTAGTGTGAAACGTCAAACGTAAAGAAAAACGATGGGCGCTCTTCTTGTTATGAAAGCCACAATCAAGATTCAAAATGATCGTTGAAGGCGTGGTCAATGAAAATTTCGCCAGTGTTACGTTTGTTTGTCTGTATACATACCTGACAATGCTCACGAAAAAAACAAAAAAATACTACCGCTATGAATATTAAAAATTGTATAGTATTTTTTTTCTTCAGCCACCAACACCAAACAAGTAAGTTAAAATTAATAAGTGATTTTGTTTATTATAATCTAACGAACAAGATGAACAGTCGCTTTCTCAAAGGTCTTCAACTCAACGCTCTCTTGTAGACCGTTTGATGAAAAAAATGTTCAAAAGAGTTACGAAATCTCACCGAAAGCACCATAGATAAACTGAAAGAGACTGGTTATGCCCAAATGTCCACATTGTGTACAAAATTACGCATTTGCACGTCCTGCCGTCTAGAATTTGACAAACGAGCCATCTGTATATCATTGGTAAAGCAGGGCGCAGGAAGTTCGAAAACGACAACAACTGAGAAATTGCCATCAGCGACATCTGTTTAAACAATTTAATTACGCCCCTTTTCAAAAATGCCCTGTAATATTCTTCAACATCTATACCCATTTCAATATTTTTAACGTTGCAAAACACGCTTTCAACATTCATCTTGAAGAAGAGGGAAAACACTTGTCCTCAAATGTAACAGCAAATTAATGAATAAACGACTAATGCGCGGAGGGCGTGATAAAATCGGAACATTACGGTACATAGTATATTATATTAATACATAGTATATTATATTAATATAGATTAATCTTAATCTACATATATAAAAATGAATTTCCGTCTGTCTGTCTGTCTGTCTGTCTGTCTGTCTGTCTGACCGCTATGGGTTTGGAAACTACTGGACCGATCAGTGTGAAATTTTGTGTGTAGGTGCTGTCGGGGCCGGGGAAGGTTCTTAGCTTGGTGTGAGACCTCTCCGGTCTCTGGAACGGGGGGCTCCCATACACATGACTTCACTGGGGACGTCCCTATGGAGCTGTATGTCAAAAAACATAGTAGGCAGGCAGTACGACGTTTGCCGGGACAGCTAGTATATAATAAAAACAACTTGTTTTACTCACGCAAGGCCATTAACAATAAAATCAGCATCAAACTTCAATTTCCGGCCGAAATAATTTACACTAAAAAAAATTATTACTAAATGTGAAAATTGTGAAATGTTTGAATTGTCATTACTTTTTTGTTTATTTTCATGGTAGATTGCTAATACAATGGACCGTTTTCTCTAAAAAATTACGTTGGTAAAAAGATAGGGTTTTGAGATATTTGAGTTTTTGTGACAAAAATGATATTTTTTAATGTTAAAAAAGATTTTTTTCACAGTGTATATTTTCTTAGGAATCGCCATTTAGTTATCTAACTTTGCTGAACAATAAAATCAGCATCAAATCGCGATTCCCGGCCGAAATAATTTACACAGAAAATTTTTTTTTACTAAATGTAAAAATTGTGAAATTTTTGAAATGTTATAACTTTTTTGTTTATTAGTTTACCATCACCAAATTTTTATGGTAGATTGCTAATACAATGGACCGTTTTCCCTAAAAAATTCAAGTTGGTAAAAAGATAGGGTTTTGAGATATTTGAGTTTTTGTGACAAAAATGATGTTTTTCAATGATAAAATAGATTTTTTTTCACAGTGTATATTTTCTTAGAAATCACCAATTAGCTATCTAACTTTGCTGAAAAATTCATAACAATCGAACAATCCGTTTTTGCTGTGCATATTTTTGAATATTTTTGAACCATTTTCACATACACCCTTTTGAAAAGTTAGTCGTGGCTCTAAATAAAAATTTGATATCGAAAAATGGCGATTTAGATGGAACTGAAAAACTGTGCAAAGTTTCAGTTCAATAGAAAATCATGAATTAAAAATTTTCCTTAATTTTGATGCTGTTGCTTGGAATCGCTCACATTTAAAGTAAGCTGACTATATTAACACTTGCGAGCAATATGTAAGCTCCGCCTCCACGAATCGATGTCAAACACGTGGTAATTTGTGATTTCTATGAAACAAAGCCACAACTTTACGAATTTCGGAGTTTAAATGCAACTCAATTGACAAGATGGAAGTTTCGTGTGCTTCTAGTGCAACTAAATGACCAAAACATTGAAAGCCACAATCTGTATGATGTTGTAGGTGCTGCTTGGGTCTTTGTCAGACAGCCAATGCGAATCCGTGATGCCTACAGGATCATAATGGCCGAAACAAGAGGTATAATGGTTCCTACACAGCAGTCTTCAGAGATGTTGGAGAGGACCAGCGAGAGGCTCTTTTTGCAGCATGATCCCAGTCCCTGGCCACCTTTCGTAGGACTGCTGGGGCTGGGGTTGAAATGAGGGAAGCATCACCGATAAGGGCCTTGCGGAGATAACAAAGTTCCATAGCGTAGGCAAGACTGCAGGTCTGGCGAAGTTCCTGGCCTCAAAAGTAGTATTTCAGAGGCTCTCGGGATGTTCAGGTCTGCTATGCAGAAATGCCTGGACGTGGGAATTTTCCCAAAGGTTTGGAAGTAGCAGAGCTAGGTCCTATTGCCAAAGGCGGGGAAACTACCAGCAGTATCGACACAGCGGTGAAGATGCTCGAGAAGATCTTCCGCAACAGGCTGATGGGCCTGGGGCATACTGAGGGTGTAAATGGTCTCTCGAGTAGCCGGTTCGGCTTCCGGTAGGGAAGGTCGATCGTAGACGCCAAACCGCCAAAATAGCGCTCCAGCGTAAGAGAAGGGGGGTTCGGTAGTGACACTGGATGTAAGGAACGCGTTCAATAGCGTCAGTTGGCTCCTGCGTCTGGGCATACCCGGGTACCTGTACAAGATTCTAATTACTTCCAGAATCGAGTACTAATTTATGACACAGATGTGGGTCGGAAGTGCTTTCACATAACCTTAGGGTTCCGCGAGCTTCCATCCTGGATTCGGTGTTATGGAAGGTCATGTATGACTAGGTGTTGGGGTTAAAGTTCCTGGTGGGCGAGGTCATCATCGGCTATCGATCAATTTGTGTGTAGGCCTACAGATTGGGTTGTTTGTGAATGAGTACAAAGTACATGCTATTAGGCGGAATCGAGCCCGACAGGATTTGCCTTGGAAGTTTTGCTACGATAGACGGATATACAGTCGAGATTATGGAGTAATTCGTTTTCCTCGAACCCTCACTAACAGCTACTAACAGTATGAGCCGTGAAATATGGCGAAGGGCATCATTATTGAAAGTCGTATTTATCATGGGCTTAAAGTCAAAGAGTAACACAAATGCATAAAACAAACTGGAAAAATATGTCGTACCCTAACATCCGCCTACACGTGGCGTGCCAGTCGTCTTCTGTTTATGCGTGCGTGAGGACTCCGATTGGATGATTGTCAATACATACCTCACAGTCAGCCGCAGCAGGCATAACTTTTCCATTTCGAGACCTTGCGTGTGAGTAATCGACAACAGCCACGGGCAATGAAGGGATCCGGAGCTAGGTGCGGTAGGCCAGTATTGATTTACATGTACGCACTGCGTCTTTTTGCCTTTTCCCAGGACAATGGAGAGGCTAGATTGCGAAGTTGAAAGAGATGTTGTTGTTTAGAAAGACATACAATTGATTTATTTGAGCGTGGGGATCATAAGGGTTCTAAAGTTTACTTCTTGCAAATTATGGAGTTTTCCTTCATTTCGCGCCTACCATATGTATATATTACGTGCAAAATGCTGATTGGCAGAAGAACCTCTCAGTTTAAAACTTAGGTAGGGCTCATAGAACTCTCAACTTAGAAGCAGGGTTTACACCAGATGATACGTTATGCAAAGATGAAGAAGAAGAAGAAGAAGAAGAAGAAGAAGAAGAAGAAGAAGAAGAAGAAGAAGAAGAAGAAGAAGAACATATGAAGTAGACAGAGAACAAGAAAACCAAAAGTCACCTTCGTTTTCGCCAAGACCTGGAGTAAAAAAGTACAGATTCCCTCTACATTTCAAGCGATTAATTAGGAAGTGAACATCGGCAGAAAATTACCATTTTTCATTAATTAAATTTGTGCAAAACTTCCGTCCTGTCCAGAGCACTCGTCGCCGTTCTCACAATAGTGCAACCAACTTGCAGGGATGTTTATATGTACGTTGTACCTACAGTTACAGACTGTGTCCGTCCCAGAAGAAGAAAACAAAGAGTCGAAAGCAGGAATTGCGAACTACGATTCCAGCTGGCTGAGCTGCAAGCAGAATGCAAACAATCAGACTCCACTCCGTTGAAGATGATGATGATGATGATGGTGTGAGAAGATGGTTTGGTCGTTCGGGGAATGCGCTGTTAGAGAGTCGCCGCCCATAATTTGATTACTGCACTGGAACGGAAACGCTGAAGATGGTGGAAAAAATCGTGGTGACCATTTATAACTGCGTGGTCTGGTCAGTAGATGCAAAAGGAGAGACGGAAGTGAGAGTCTCGACGCACACCCAGACTGCATTTTTTCGCTTGTGAATTTTTGTAAGAGATGCTGGTCAAGACCGCGAATTGCGGGTAGTTGCTCGAGGTGAGATGTCTGAGATCAACTGGTATAATAAACCATAGATTTCCCAACAAAAATTTTTGTTGTACAAGAGTAGAACAAACAACTCTTGAACAAACTTTAGCTTAACCCTCGAGCGATCGCGCTGTTGTATTTTGTACAACACGTTGATAAAATTTCGCTTTTTTTACTCAGCATTAGCGTGGTGCTAACGGTGGTGGCCAACCGCGCGAGTTACGGAAGGTTAAGAAACTGTTATTCAACTCGTTTTGTTACTCGGGTTAGGGGTCGGTTTTCTACAGTAGCTGGATCTCCTTCGTCTAGTAGAATTTTTTTGTTCAAAGGAATTTTGAAATTAACTTTTGAAGTAACAGAACATAATTTTCATTTTTAAACACAATTAAATTCCCTATTTCTATATCAAATAGATTTATATCTGACGGTTCACCACCAACCCCGTTCACACGGGTATCGAATGAAACTTAAGACACATTAAATAGAATCCCGAAGCAATCGGAACACAAACTGCAGAAAATAAAATTTTCCTTTTTCTCTTCTGATTTTCTCTTTCAGATCCGTCGTCTGTCGTTACCCAGTGTGGACCAAGGTGGATTGAATCAATGAATGGGCCACTGCTGCAGCAAAACGCCCACCTTATCGTGTGGTTGCATCGCATCAGTCAGCAGTGGGACAATCTCACAGGACCTGCAGGAGAACACGCGACCGACGTTGATAACGTCGTCGTCGTCGTAGTCGCCATGATCTGTGCTCGTCGCGAGGTGCCCGCTTGGAAAATGTGAATGCGGGGCCTGGGGAAACCGAGTGCGATGCTATAAAGGAATAAAGCAGAATACCTAACTGGACTGGATAGAAAAAAAAAATCGGTGCTTGACATGCAAAGTGAGGCGGGCAAGTGGAAAAAGTGCTGTAGCCATCGTCGTCGTATCTCGCTCAACTTGGGGGGGGGGGGGGATTGGGAACACAACGAGAAAATTACAATCAATTGAATTTGCTTTATTTGAGTTTTTGTTTATGATTACAATTTTGAGGGCTAGGTATGTTCAAAAAAGAATCCACATTAGCATTAGCATTAGCATTGAGCAAGTCGCACAAATTCGTAGGTAGTACAGCCCTGGATCGCTGTTATGAGGGTTGCATCCTTCTTGTCCGTTACTAAAACACAAAGATTTGGGACTAATCTCTGACTCTTAGACAATCCCCTAACGGTCGAGTGCTGTCCTGGCCACGTCCTTGCGACAGCTGAGGGATGGGAAAGGAATATTAGTTGGACACCTATGAAAGTACATAGAGACCTCTACATTCTTTCTGGCCTAGGCGTCACGGGAATTTGGATGTTAGTGGAAGGGTAAAGTTCAAAGGAAACGTTTGGTCAACGTTTAGGGGCACAAAATATTTTTGGTTGATGCCTGGTTCCTTTCCCAATTTGATCCTTGTTGGGTGTTCGATTTCAAATCTGAAATAGAAAAGGAACATTATAGATTTACCTGAATCCTTATATATGAAATGGTAGATTTACCTGAATCCTCCTGAAATAAAACGTTTATAGGTAGTGAACAATAAAACAGAACGTAAAAATAGAGCAAATATTGATCCTGCTATGATCAAGTATTTCTTTCTGGAAACAGCCAGATCAAAATGTATGTTTCTATGCTATGCTATCCATAAATTACATAAAAATGTTCAAAAAAGAATCCACATTGAATAAATTCACATCCTCCATCTACAGGGGGTGGCCAAAATGTTTGGGATAGGCAACTTTTTTTCTCTCACAAAAAAGTTCAACATGCTATAACTTTTCATAGAGTGCATCAAAAAATCTTAAATTTTGACTGTTTGTCAACCTATTATATGTGCATCATTGGTACAAATTTGGGCTCGATTGAGTAATCTTTCGCAAAGTTAGAACCGTTCGGGTAAAACACTATTTTTTAGACAACTAATTTTTGAACTGCCATATCTCGGAAACCAGTGAACCGAATTGAATGAAAATTTGAACATACACTTACAATATATAAATGCTTCATAAACTATTGAAACATAGACACTTTTAAACGTTGAAAAAAGTTATCATAGATTGACACTTTTTGGATTTTTCTCGAAAAAATGTAATTTTTTTACGTCAATGTCAATAAATTTTAGTGTTGATGTCCAAAGATTTTCCACTTCTGTTTTCAAGTTATTTTTAATCAGATATATTTAGAGCCTATTTAGATTAAAGGAAGAACACATTTTGTAATTTTTGTGTGGAATTGTAAATTTGACTATATTTCCTCTATATGGGTAAAAATTTCAACCTGGTAAAACTTTATTCGCCGTGAGAAAATATTACATTTTATAACGTTGTATTAAGTATCAATATATTGTTGATAAACGTTAAAAAATTCATTCAATTCGGTTCACTGGTTTCAGAGATATGACCGTTCAAAAATTAGTTGTCTAAATAAGAGTGTTTCACCCGAACGGTTCTAAATTCGCAAAAAATTATTCAATCGAGCTCAAATTTGTACCAATGATGCACATATAATAGGTTGACAAACAGTCAAAATTTGAGAATTTTTGATACACTCTATGAAAAGTTACAGCATGTTGATTTTTTTTTGTGGGAGAAAAAAAGTTGCCTATCCCAAACATTTTGGCCACAGCCTGTATTTTGTCTTGGTGTTACGTTCCAAATGGTTGCGAATAAACTGAATCGCGAATCTGAGGCTGTACATTTACATAATCGGTTAAATACTTTCAGAATAATTTTATTCTTTTATAAGAAAAATGCAAAAAAGTGACTTTTCCCATACAAAATCCCATACAAATTTCAATGGCGATGCGCAAAGTGTAAGCATGACTGATCGTGCTCAAATTTTGTACAGTCGTTCAGAACCCGAAATGGAGTCAAAAAAACCTTGATCTGAAAAAAACGACCTCTATGATCCACGCTAGTGTTCACCTTGTAGGCCAGAGTATAGCAGAATTTGGCCTGAAGCCAATCTGTGTTCTCCAAATTTCGACCAACGGATTTCGCTCAGTCCTAGGATCTCAAGCTTTATACGGCATGCCAAATTGGCAAGTTGTGCCAGTTTTCCCCTGCTGGGGTTAATACATTCCAAGTTTCAATTCTTGTCCGTTGTTTCGCGCTAAAAGTCGTTGCCGTTGAATCAGTTCGTAATCTTCCATTTTCGGATTCTGTAACGGTTTTTGGGTTTCGGGAACCGTAGGTTGTTGGCCTAAGGTCCCCTATCCACCGTGGTGGGGCTGCCACCTTAGGTATAGCTTCCGGTGGAGGAGCATTTCATACTCAGCCGCAGGATGCCAGAACAGACGCTGTTGGAGTCGCACCTCCTTGATGAACAGTCGATCAGGATGTACCTCCTCAATCTAGCTGAAGTCAAAAGGACAACAGTGCCCAGGCTGCACTACCAGCTAGGCACACAACTCTTAGCTGGCGTTTTTGTCATCGATTGACCCATGGAAACATGCGGTAGGAACATGTGAGGACCAGCGCTATGTTGGACGCTCACCGTTTTGTCAGACCTTCTACTGGTTTGCCTTTTTTTGTTATCGTTACTGATGAAATTGAAGTATTTCTTTTGGAAGATTTTGAAAACATTTTTCATCGGATGACATTTCTGGCAAATTCTTCTAAATGAATTACAGGAGTAAATCATCTACTTGGGAACGGTGGAATTGTTTTTAGAGGGAGCACTGGAAGATTAGCTTGACAAAACCTATGCAGGAATCCCTGGAATGGAGGAATTCACAAAAGACTTCCAGAAAAAATACTGAATGGATTTATTAAAAAAAAAACTGAATAAAGTCTTGATGCAACTCTCGAAGATATTTATGGGAAATCCCTGGAGGAATATTTATAAAATTCCTTAGATAGTGCTTTAAGAATTTAGTGGAAATTATCTAGAAAGAACTTTTGGAGAATATTACGGATGAAGCCTTGTTGTAGTTCTTTCTGGATGATTTTCTAAAACAAATTTTTAGGGAAACCTCCAGAGACATCCTTCATAACTTGCCTTAAATTTCTGAAGAAATTTTTCGAGAAATATTTGAACAAATATCTGAAGAAATTATTGTAGAAATCCTTGAAGTAACATTAAAAAAGTAACATTGGAGTAAAAGATATAAGTAGGAAAGTAATAAAAAAGGTTGCAGAAATTCAAAAACCTCTGTAGGATGTCTCGAAATAATCTCTGCAGTAATTCCTGCATGAGTTTCTGATTAAATTTCTGATGGAAAGAAGGAACTCCCGTAACCTCCAAAGAAGTACTTCGAAGATTTTGAATAAATCCCAAGAGGATTTCCTGGATAATACACAGAAAAAAAAATCTGCAGAAACCACAAGGTATTTTTTTAGAGTTTTTGTTGAAATCCTTGGAGATATTTCCGAAAGATTTCTCAAATAAATCCTTGGAGAATTTCCTACATAGAAAACGGGCAAAAATCATGTTAAAATTACTTTAAGCATTTCTGGAAAAAAATCTTAAGATGGATTCTGCAACACATCCTTGAAGAAATTACTGGAGGACGTCCCGGAGGAACCCCTCGAAGAGGAGTTCCGGAAATCATCTCTGGAGCAATTTCAGAACAAATTTATCTGGAGAAATCACTAGAAATCGTTGAAGGAGTTCCAGAAAAATCACTGGAGAAATCACTAGTGGAATTTCAGAAGGATTTGCTCCTACAGAAAATCCCGGAAAAATAAATCTTGGAAGAATTCATTGAAGAACTTGTGGAAAAACCTCTGAAGGAATTCCTGTATGAATTCTTAGATAAATCCCAACAGAAGCTTCTGGAAAAAAATCTATGTTTTCCTGGCCAATGTCCATAGCGCAGTGCTTACATGTTAACTTCACAAATCCCAGCCCCGGCCCTTGCCATTTTTCGTCAGCTGCTCTTGCTCCCGAAAGCGGCTGGCACTGACCCACTTCTGAATGAACCCCCAATCGGACTGGAAAAAGAACAAGAGCCACACATCAACATCATCGTCTCATAGAGTTCCAAGTCTGAGAAAAGCTGCCAAAAAACTCAATTTTTGAACATACATATGGGATACAGTATATCGAGTATATCCTAACAGAAGTTTCCGGAAAAAATCTATCGCAATTTCCTGGCGAATGCCCGTGGCGTAGCGCTCACATTTTAACTTCACAAATCCATAATAACAGGAGCACTGACTGACCTTTAAAAAAAATGGAAATACACTAAAACCTCTTTTTATGCATGTTTTTTTTTATGCACTTTTAATTTATGCACCTTTTTTTATGCCCTGCATAAAAAGAGGGAAAGCTACTCAGACCCAATATTGTGCATAAGAATATTTAATAATGACAGGAACTATTGCAACGGCGACCGGGGGGTGTTTACAGATGAGAGCAAAGGAAGGTTACAGGTTCGTTTTTGGGTGTTTCCGAAGGTCTCATGTGCGTTACATGGGCTCCGAGAGCGTCTTAAGGGGATTTCGGAGTCATTTCAGGAGCCTCAGAGCATTTTAGGCTGGCTTCAGAGCCGTTACGGAGGCGTTTTTAGGGGTTTTGGTTTAGGAGGATTTTTTTTAGACATTTCAAGATGTTTTAGATAATTTTCGGCGTGATTCAGAGGCGTTACGGAAGCGTTACGGAGGAGTTTTCGGAGTGTTCAGAGCTCTCAGGTGCGTTACATGGGGTCCGAGGGGGTTTAATGGGGATTTTGGAGGCACTTTAAAATGTTTCAGATCACTTTCGGCGTGATTCAGAGGCGTTACGGAAGCGTAACGGAAGAGTTTTCGGGGGGTTCGGAGGCTCTCAGGTGCGTTACATGGAGTCCGAGGGGGTTTAAGGGAGATTTTGGAGGCATTTCCAAATGTTTCAGACCATTTTCGGCGTGATTCAGAGGCGTTACTTAAGCGTTAGGGAGGAGTTTTCGGGGTGTTCGGAGCCTCTCAGGTGCGTTACATGGGGTTCGAGGAAGTTTAAGGGGGATTTTGGAGGCATTTCAAGACGTTTCAGAGCATTTTCGGCGAGATGAAGAGGCGTTACTTAAGCGTTACGAGGAGTTTTCGTGGGGTTCGGAGCCTCTCAGGTGCGTTACATGGGGTCCGAGGGGGTTTAAGGGGGATTTTGGAGGCATTTCAAGACGTTTCAGAGCATTTTCGCGGGATAAAGAGGCGTTACTTAAGCGTTACGAGGAGTTTTCGTGAGGTTTGGAGCCTCTCAGGTGCGTTACATGGGGTCCGAGGGGGTTTAATGGGGATTTTGAAGGCATCTAAGGACCTTTCAGAGCCTCTTTGGTGGGATTCAGAGGCGTTACGGAAGCGTTACGGAGAAGTTCTCAGGGGTTTCGAAGCCTCTCAGGTGCGTTACAAGGGGTCCCCGGGGGTTTCAAGGTGGATTTTTGAGACATTTCAGGTGGTTTCAGAGCAGACTCTGAAACACCTTAAATCGCCCCTCAAACATCATGCAACGCCCTTTAAAGGCTCCTGAGATCCCTTGAATTGCCCCTAAGCCCCTTGGAACGCTCCTGAAATCCACTTAATACTATTGAAATACCTCAGAATTCCCCGTAACCCCACGAAAACACCAACAAATCTTGACATAACACCCTTAAAAGGCTCCTCAAATTTTTCGAAACAACCCCTTAAAACGCCCCTGTAGCACCTTGGAACCCCCTTTTTGGGCTCTCTGGAAACTTTCTGGAAACCCCCTTAGCCCCACCTCAACTGCCCAGGAGAAAGACCTGTTCTCGCAAACTAGATTCTCTAATTGAAGCCCAAACTTAATTTATGCATAAATTTCCCTCTTTTTATGCCTTTTTTAATTTATGCACATTTTCAATTTATGCAGTCCCAGCCATATGCATAAAAAGAGGTTCCAGTGTATTGATTTTGTATCTTGTCACAGCACAGAATAGTTATTTTTTATTTTTCAATCACTTAACCTAATTTACAGCTCTTTTGTCCACTTGGGCACTGCGTGAGCGATTCCAATTGGAAACTGTACATACACTTCGTCCAGCGCCTAAATGTATTCTATTTCTAATTGTACTACATCGAACTGGTGGCCGTTGTGCTGCTTTCACTTTCTACCCTATCGTGGTAGAATGATGAGCTCGAGGATGTTGATGTGTGGCTGTTGGTTGTTCCTGTTTCCAGTCCGATTGGGGGTCCATTATGGGTTGCCGTTCGCCGATGTCCAAGTATCCGAGTTCATTTGAGCCATGGGCTCAGAAGAGGCCCAGTAAACCACACATCGTATTAAAAAGTGTATTTGAAATCGCATTTCTTGCCGCCAGAATTCGAAATCGTAAAAACCGCTAAATCTTGTGACAAGAATGACAACTCCAATTGTATATAAATCATAGTTTTGATTTATTTACGAGTAACTTTGTTGTGTAAAGATCAAGCCGTAAATAAAGCTAATTGAAATCGTTGCTGTTTGTATACGCTGACATGTCATATATTATGTTAGTGAACTTTGGTTGGGAATCGCAACAACTTATGTAATAAAATTTTAACTGAGTATCGACAATGAAAAATAAAAAGATCATTACGATGTGTTCACCAATTATTTTAAAGGTGATAGGTTATAATTCACTGCAAATTCATGGTCACAGATATGATGTCCAATTTCTCATTCCACCAAATCTTATCACATCAGCTCTCCCCGGTGAGCAACCAACACACTGTAGTCACTCTCATTCTGAGATTGTGATGTGCTTAAATCCAATATTCTTACCCAGATCCTTGCAAGTTCTACTCACAATATTCAACATAATATTCAGAAAGTCGTCCTGCATGAAATTTGGCACTGCGACGAGGTGATTGGGTGTAATAATCATCTCACTTACTTCACTCCTCAGCACACCGCCACTAATCGCCACTTGCTGATTATGTTTTGGTATACTGGAAACGTTCTATCAATTATATTCGGGCAGTCCTTGGGATGTTCTTCGTTACCGAATAAGGACGCACAATAATTCCCCCATGGGCATTGCATATTTTCCGCGGCGACGACGATGGACGACAACGACGACGGACGGCGACGACAACGCAACGGCGGCACGTACACTCGATGCAGGACTTCTGTTGTAAACAAAACATGCCGTAATTACCGCAATTCAAACTCGCCATGAGTTGTATATGTTGACAGTTCATATTTTGGTATATCATATATCAGTATAGCAACATGACGAAAGGAATCGCAATGACTTATGAAAAATTACAACCTAGTCATCATATCAACCTTCATGTAGGAAAGCAAAGGCAAGTTTTACATGTAGGTTAGAAGACTCAAGTTTATATTGGTCAAAATTTATGCTTTATTCAAGATTGTTCTCTATTAGTATACTGGTATGAGTCTAGACTCACAATCTCGAGATGCCGTGTTCGAGGCTGGGTGTTTACATATTTTTTTGTTCATGTTTCGGACATCGTATTACTAATCATTGGAAGTCGTATTTTCTTTCTTTCGATCGATTGTTGGGGCATCGTAATATTGTTCATGAGAAATCGTGAAATATCGCCAGAAGTATGTATATCGCCTCCACTTTGGTACGTATATAGCAGTTTTGTGCAGTTTATACGATTGAATAGGTTCTTATATAGTAGTGTATTACACAAATTATACAGACCAAAATGTTAGCTGGGGGGTCAGTGTCAGCTGCTCTCAGGGGGAAAGAGCAGCTGACGATAGTGCCGGGGCTTGGATCGGACCCATGACCATCTGCTTATGAAGCAAACGTGTAGACACTACGCCACGGGCCACAGACACAGAATAGTTGCTGATGGAAAAGTACAGAATTGTTGATAAAGAACACCACTACAAAAATCTGATAAATAATTCAATTGCTTTTTGCCAGGTATTTTAAAATCTGGACCACTGTGCGTCGTCATCCTTCTACCATGGACAGAGTAGAAAATGAAAGCAGTACATAGGCAACAAGTTCGATATAGTAGAACTGAAATACATTCAGGCGCTGACGAAAGTGTAACTGCAGCTGTTAATTGTTATCGCTCACGTAGTGCCCAAGGGGACAATAGAGCTGTAAATTAGGTTAAGTGATTGAATTAGGTTAAGCAGTTAAGAATTTCTTGGTGAATGTCTAGAAATATTTTTTCCAAGTATTTCTTATTGTTCTCCCTGGAGAAATTCTTGGAGGATGTCTTAGATAACTTATTGATGGAATTTCTTCATCAATCGCTGTTTTTTTTTATTGCAGGAACTCCTGGTTTGATCTCACGTGTAATCCTCTAGATAATTCTTGAAGAAATTGCTGGAAGAACTTATCGATAAATTTTGTGTTCTATTTTTCTTTCTATCATTAGTGAAACCATCAACGGATGTTTATTGCGGACCCTGGTAGATTTTTGGCTAGGTTAGCTTTCACGTCTAGTCTTGATACTTGACATACTTGACATGCATACATAGGTGGATTTCCTCAGATATTATTGAAATACGCAATATGAGAAATCTTGATTCCTCTCTCGGTTCTTGATGGGGCCTTTATAAGAACTGTGGTAATTTACTTGACAAATTAGGAAATTATTCAAAGACTGCTTCGTGGATTACTCAAGCAGATGTTTTTACAGATTCACAATATCTAGGAGTAGGAGACTTTGTTCTGGAGCTCTAGGTTGCGTTCCTCGTAACTCCCAGAGCAAAAACTGTTGTTTGAATGCAGAGTAGAGTAGAGTGCAAAACTTTTAGGCGATGTTTTTGGAAACAATTTCAACTGAATTATAAAATTGAAAAAAAAAAATAAAACAACGTTGAATATTGTGAAAATCGTTGGGAGAATATCTTAACAATACCCTTACAGAAATCTATGAGAAAATAACTGGACTGATAGAGCAAATGTACGAATTTTCCTAAAGGACTTCCTAATGATTGCTTTACGACAGAATTTCTGGAAAAACAATTGAAGATAGTTTTGATAAAAATCAAAGAGTAGTTCCTAAGAAAATCTCTGCAAAATTTCAAAAGAAATACGTGGATTTTTTTAAGAATTTTGAAAACAGAATTGTTTTATAAAGAGTTTCTTAAAAAATCTGGAGAAACTAATGGATGAATTCTTGCTGTAGTGTTTTCGAGACAATTTCCTGTAAATTCCTGCAGGAATTCCCGGGCATGCATTAAAAGTATGTTAACTAAAGTCCCAGGAGAAATTATTTAGGAAATCGTATGAGAAATTTCTTTAGACACACATAAATATTTGTAAAAGTTCGTGTAAAAATCCATTAAGGAGTAGAAATTCTCGGTGAATTTTTGGTCTTCAAAAACTGCATGAGAGAGGCCAAGAATGTTTTTTTGGAGAAATTCGTGGGAAAACTTTCAACTATAATCCCACAAAAAGAAATCCTCTTGGAATACATAGAGAATTTCTGAGGGGATTCCTGAAGCATTTCTTTTGGGAAAAGTTCTTTCAGAAGTCATGAACTTGGAATAAAATCCCTAGAAGTACTTCCTGTAAAAGTTTCTGATGAAATGTTGGAGGAATTTCCAGAGATATTCGTGGATGCTTTCTTAAAGAAATTACTTGGGGAATCCCTTGATATATCCCACTAGATAAATGCCCGAATATTACAGATATTTCTGGAGGAATTTGTGGAGGAAACCTGGAGATTTCAGAAATTCCTGGTGAAAGCTTTAAGAAAATCCTGATAAAATTTCTGGAGTAATTTCTGAGGAAAACTCTGAAGGAATTCTGAAGAAATGTAATCGTGCAGGGACTCCCATTGAAATCTCTGGTGGAATTTGTAAAAAAAAAATGAAATAAAAAAGCCGTAGAAAACTTTTTGAGAAATTTTTGGTATAATTCCTGGAGAACAGGCTTGTCCGCACTGAGCGCATGAAAATTCTGCTCTTTGGATTTACACCATCAAGCACTTCATAAATTAGAAATCTTTTCATCTTATCAGATAGAAGGATGTTGAAATATTGTAAATGTCATTTCGAACTGTCAAAAAACCGCACCTCAGCGCCGCAGGGGCCGTTCAAAGTGAAATTCACTAGAGTGTTTTCACCCGGGTGAAAATCTCTTTGCGCGCTCCGTGTGGCTCTGCGGTGCGGTTTTTTGACAGTTCGAAATGACATTCACAATATTTCAACATCCTTCTATCTGATAAGATGAAAAGATGTCTAATTTATGATGTGCTTCAAGGATGGAAGAAAATCACTTCTATCGATAAATGATACACGATACGAACAATCAAAGGTAGCTGTTGCTCATGCGGTAGCATGATGCGACACCCTCGCATTGTGCCCGCATCACAGAACAATCAATGCATCTGATGCACGCTTTATCGCGGGATCTATCGTTATCGGATCATGTTACAAGTCGCGATAAACTTTATTCATCACGATTAATGCCACTTATGCACCCGGAACCCCAATTCATGACCAGGAATATTACACTCATATACATATCGTGAAGATTCAGTAACAAGAATGCACCAAAAGTGATTGATAATTGAAATTTATCATTCCGGCTTCATGATAACGATCGCATCGCGGCCGCACATGCCGAGCGATTCATTATTCGCGGAGCATGGTTTGTTATGAATGCTTGACGACAAAATTCTATCGTTGTTGCTATCGCGCGATGCCTTCCAACCGAGACACATTTGGGATCCTATCATGATCACTAGATTTCCATCCTTGATGTGCTTGATGGTGTAAATCCAAAGAGCAGAATTTTCATGCGCTCAGTGCGGACAAGCCTGCTGGAGAATAACATGGAGAATTTCTTCTCGACAGGAAATCTTGGATAAACCCTAAAAGTAACCACGAATGAAATCGTTACAGAAAATGCTGTTGAAATTCCTGAAAAATTCTTGGAGGATTTGCTGAAGGAAGTTTTGAAGACATTTCTGGGGAGATTTCTGAATATACATGCTTGGAACAATTCTGAAATAAACCGCTGAAGAAATTACTGAAGAAATCTTTTAAGAACTGCAGGAAGAATCACTGGAGAAATAGCTAGTGAAATTTAAATAGAATTCCTGAAGCAATTCCTGGAGAAAAAATGGAAAAATACTCTACGGAGCTTCTGGAAAATCGCTTACGAAATTCCTATAGGAATTCTTTATTAAATTACTTTATGATACCCTTGAGAAATAACGCAACAAATGGATAAATTCCGACATAATTTGTACAGAATTTCTACAGAAATAAATGTTGAAGCTCCTGGTGAAATCTGTACAGAAATTTCCTAACAGATCCGACGAGGAGTCTTGAAACAAAAAAAAAGTTTTAATAAATTGCTTCGGGAACTCCTGGAGAAAATCCCTGGAGGAATCGTTGGAGACGTCTCTGAAGAACTTTTAAAATAAAGATATTCTTGAAGTAATTCTTAAGAAATAACTGGGGAAACAACTTGTGAAATTCATGAAAAAAGTGAGGAGAAATATAGGGTTTTAGAAGGAACTTCTGTGGCAATTCCTGAAGGCATTCGAGAAAAATATTTTGAGGAACTCTTGGCAGAATCTGTGGGGGAGTTTCTGGCTTAGGCGCTGTCCATAAACTACGTAGACTCATTTTGGGCCATCTCAGACCCCCCTCCCCCTCCGTAGACTTTTGTTCATACAAAATTTTCAAAATTTGTATGGAGCGTAGACTTTGGCCAGACCCCCCCCCCCGTCCCCCCTTAAGAGTCTACGTAGTTTATGGACAGGCCCTTACTATCATTTTCAAGACAATGGAGACGGTCAAGTGGCTCCTTAGCTTGGGGGAATAGAAGTGCCTGTCTAGCAGATTGGAAGTCGTGGGTTCGATTCCCTCCGGAGTACGTTGATTTCTTTTCGCAATTGAAGGCCATGTGCCAGACGGGTGGTTGAATCGTCCGCAATTGCTCTGCTAAATCTCAACTCCTATTTCATATTGTTGACTAGAAATTCGAGGTGCACAATCGACTGAAGTTTCAACTACGTCAGTGCAGTGGGAATTTATATTTGCATATTCAAAATCGCGAGGCAAATTATTGGAAAGAGAGGGAAGATAGCGTGCGACCTTAAACTTCAATTTGTTAATAGAACACATGTTTCTGATGTGTACATGGTTGTCAACAACCAAGTGTTTCCAATATCTTTTCTAGGATATTTCTTTTTGAAATTTGTTTGTCAACTTATATTTTTAAAAGGATTTTTTTTAATAACTACTTAAAGACTCAAATGGACGAAACTTCGATAATTCCTGTTGATCTTTCCGGAAATATTTTTATGATTGTTAAGATATTGATTCCCTTTTTAAAGATGTGGCTTCCATTATCATCCTGCTCAAAAAAAGGATTGAAACGCTGTTGGGTTGCTTCTTGTTTTAGTTTTTTTTTATTCAGAAGTTTTTGCTAGAAGTGAGAACGCTTGAAAACAAAAAGAACGAAGTCAATCGGTGCCGTAAATCATTTGTTTGCGTATAGGATGAATTTGGAAGCATGAGATTACTAATGGCACTAATACCCTGTCTAAGAAAATTCTTACAAAATAGCTTTATTTATATGTTTGCATATTATTTTTTATATTTGTTACGACTATTATCTATCAAATTGCCTTAAATTTTGATTTCAATTGTGTGCATAATTTGAGTCCGAAACGGCACCAGAAAATCAAGTTCCTGCATCGTCCTTTTTTCCCACAGTGCATCCGGAAAACTGTGTGTAAAAGTTGCGGAAATCAGTTGCCGACAGCCAACAACGCTACTAGGTATAGTGTGCTCAACGGGTACTATGAAAGAGAAGCTGTTCCAGTAGTTTAATTGAAAGTTGGACCATTTGATGGAAGATTACAGTGTGTCTGTTGCTGTTGCTGATGCTGATACTGATGCCGGTGGTGGTGGTGTCGCTGCTGGGCATTTTCTGTGAAAGAGTGATTGTAGTGTAGGGAGCCAGCAGGGCAGGAAAAAATAAAAATGAATCAAGCTCCCGTGGCATCCAGTTGGGACAGTAATTGAAACCCGCGCGGCTTCGTACCTACAGAAGGGGTGTGTGAATCGGTTCGTTTGGTTGTGAAAGTGAAACACGACGATCAGGCTTTTCCGAGAGCGAGAGCCAGGGTGGTGGGTGGAATTGGAATACCCACAGAAAAAAGTGAAGTGAAGTGAAGCGATTACCGAAGCAAAAAGCCCAGCACAAAAGGAAGGAGCACCATCATGAGCAGCAGAACGATGGAATTAAGGATTGTTCCGGTGATTCAATTTGTCACGATCGTTGCCGCACTCAAGCTGGGCGCCGTTAGCTGTGGTGAGTAGAAATGGTTGGTTAGTGACTCGATTAATCTGATTTGGGTCGAGGGGGTGGATGACACTTTTTTTTTTATTTGGGGGTGTTGAGGGGTGAATGATTTAATGGTCATTTACCGGGCCGGATTGAGGGTGTACCAAATATTGCAAGCACAAGCATGAATAATCGTAAGCACCGTTGTTGCTACTCTGTGATTGATCAGAATAAAGATGGGACATGTAAATATGAGAAAATCGAGTTGAATACTGGTACGAGTCATGCAGGAGACACTGAAAATGTTCATATACATAGTTGACAACGAAATACGTATCTACGTTGGCATAGCTATAGGGGCGGCCTGGAAGGCCAAGCCCCCTCCCCTCCAGAATGCGCCAGGCTCCCAAAGATTTTTTTCATGATTTTATACATGGTAATAAGAAAAAATCTGAAAATAACTATCTTAATGACAAACATAGATCAATAACAGATATATATTTGGCACTATACAGGGGGTGGCCAAAATGTTTGGGATAGGCAACTTTTTTTCTCCCACAAAAAAATTCAACATGCTGTAACATTTCATAGAGTTCATCAAAAAATCTCAAATTTTGACTGTTTATCAACCTGTTATATGTGCATCATTGGTACAAATTTGGGCTCGATTGAATAATTTTTCGCAAAGTTAGAACCGTCCGAGTAAAACACTATTTTTTAGACAACTCATTTTTGAGCTGTCATATCTCGGAAACCAGTGAACCGAATTGAATGTTTTTTTTTTACCATTTATCAACAATATATTGATACTTAATACAACGTTATAAAATGTAATATTTTCTTACGGCGAATTAAGTTATACTGGGTTGAAATTTTTACCCATATAGACGAAATTAGTCAAATTTACATTACCACACAAAAATTACTAAATGTGTTCTTCCTTTAATCTAAATAGGCTCTAATATATATGATTAAAGATAACTCGAGAACAGAAGTGGAAAATCTTTGGACATCAACACTAAAATTTATTGACATTGACGTAAAAAAATTACATTTTTTCGAGAAAAATCCAAAAAGTGTCAATCCATGATAACTTTTTTCAACGTTCAAAAAGTATCTATGTTATAATAGTTTGTGAAGCATTAGTATATTGTTAGTGTACGTTCAAAATTTCATTCCATTCGGTTCACTGGTTTCTGAGATATGACAGCTCAAAAATGAGTTGTCTGAAAAATAGTGTTTTACCCGAACGGTTCTAACTTTGCGAAATATTAATCAATCGAGCCCAAATTTGTACCAATGATGCACATATAATAGATTGACAAACAGTCAAAATTTGAGATTTTTTTATGCACTCTATGAAAAGTTATAGCATGTTGAACTTTTTTGTGAGAGAAAAAAAGTAGCCTATCCCAAACATTTTGGCCATCCCCTGTATGTGTTGAAGTATTGGAGTCTTGGAGACTATCACAACTTGTCACACTTTACAAGATCATTGTCCAACATAGTGTCAGTAATATACTCTGAAAATTTTGCATGGAAATATGAAAAAAAAACCAGAATTAGCAATGGTAAATCTTTTTCAAATTGCTGAGAAATGAAACCTAAATGATAGTTTCCAAAGGAATTCTTTGACGGAGGAATCCTTTGATGAACCTCTGAATTTACTATAGACTATTTCAGAAATTATAAATACACTTTGTTTATTAAATAAAATAAACTGTTCTGATGATTTCTATCAACTTTTTTTTCAGAATACAGCACATTGTACTCCACCTTTTTGTTTTTACTTTCAGTTGTCATAATATTTTGACAAACAGTCGAGCTATACTGGAAAAACTTGTAAATTAGAAGGCACAATATGTTGCTAATTGACAAATTGACAGATGAAATTTGTGAAAAAAAATCGCGTTCTGGTGGGATTCGAACCCACGATTCTGTATTCGCTAGACCGGCGATTTAACCAACTAAGCCACAGAACAAGTAATGGTTCTGCGATATAGAAAGCCAAACTGACTCCGAAGCCGCACCGTGAACACTCCTATTCCATAAACTCATCTCTCTTTCGGCTTAGATGCCAATCCACAACACACTCCCGTTTGTGCCCACTAACGGGGTTTCGACGTTACGCCAAAAAGATGAAGAAGACAAGGAAGAAGCATAGCTGAACTCTTTTGGAAATCACGAACTTTTTTTAGGGCTAACCCAGAATTTTCTTTTAAAATTTTCTCCAATAGTACATAATGAAAACCCGTTCGAAGATTGTTCGAAAACGTCTAGGAAAAAATCCAATTAGTTATGAAAGACTATAACTAATTGGATTTTTTTTTGACTGTATTAACGAGATTTTTAAACCCTAGGCTAGTTCATCTCGGGACCCACGCTTTACTTCCCTTCCGAAGGAAGAACCCACATTTTGTGAATATGTCGGGAGTGGGATTCGATCCCATGTCCTCGGCGTGATAGTCTTGCGTTCTAACCACCACACCAGGTCCGCTCCACAACTAATTGGTACTCTTTTAGTAATTAACCATCCATTTTGTCTACGCTTATTAGCAATCTTGATCACGATCTCTATTCCTCTAAGAATAAACCTTCAGATGTATCGTTTCGAGTACATAGTTGCCGGAATTTCCCAAAAGACAGTTTTCTATACTCCTATACTGCATATACTCATCTCAAAACATAATCTTATAGAAATTCCAATTGACGTATGTATTCCCGGAAGGATTATGGGAAGAATTTTGGAAGGTTTTCTCGTAAAAGCCTTGAAACTATTACTGGATAAAACGCTCGAGGTGTCCTTGTAAGAATTTCTGATGGGAATCCCTGGAGGAATTCTTGAAGAATTTCTTGAAGGTATTTTCGAAGAACTTTCAAATGCTGGAATTCGCCCGAGCAGAAGGGAATGGCAAGAGTATAATAAAATATGTTATTTTGGCAAAATAACTGAGTAACGGAAAGAGTTATTTTTATGTTATTAACATAACATATCATGTTATAAACTTGTCTGTCATAAGCGGCAAAATAACAAAAATCATAACAAAAAAATGTTCCTGGAAGACCAGTTAAATACCACGTTTTGTTAGTTTCAATAACAACTTAATAATAGCGAATTTATAGAATATTCAATAGCAAATTTTGAAATAAATAAGTTATTGAAAACAATCAGAAAACAGAATGAGTTATAATATCAAAATTAAAGTGGCAATAAGTCAATAATAATCAATAAGTTAATAATAACAAACCAAGATATAAAAACAGGTTTTATGATTCCGTTGTTATTATTTTGATATTCTCCTCTGCTCGGGCGTGGAGACATCCTGGAAATTAGTTACAGGAATTCCTGGACGAACAGCTGGAAGGTTTCAAAAAGAAATCTCTGGTGGAATTCGAGAACGAATTCATAAAGGTGTTGGTAGTGCGCTTTTCGGGGAGGAATCATAAAAGTAGATTCCGGGTCATTTGGCCGAACGTAATTTGGTCGAAAAAAAAAAATGATGAACATAAGTGACCATGTCACTATTCCTCGCATGATTATAACTCGAAAGAACAGCCTATGATTCAAAGACGGAAAATCTTTGACAAAATATTTGCAGATTCAATGCCAACTAATACCTGAATGTCAAAACTAGAAAGAATAGCCTATTATTAAAAAAAGGAAATTCTTCTGTTGATCATATTGATAGTTATAATGTCAAAAACTTCCTCTCAATCTCTTGATCATAATTCGGCCAAACGGCATTCGGCCAAACGACCCATTCGGCCAGATGGCATTCGGCCAAATGGCGTTCGACCAAACGATATTCGGCCAAACGGCATTCGGCCAAATGGCCGGACACCATATAAGTACTTGATTGAATAAGTCTCAGTCTAAAGAATCACAGGATATGTTCCCAAAAGAATCACAGGATGAATTTCTGAAGAAACTCCTTTGCAGGAGCTACAGAGAGTACGCTTGAAAAAATTCATGAATGGATTTCTGAATAAATCTGTGCATGAACTTCTTTAAGATATCTCGGAAATAATTGTGAAAGAATTTTGGATGACTTATTGAAAAATTTCTTGGCTTTTGTACCCCTCTAAAATTGTCTTAAAGAATTCCAAAACAAATCACTGGAGGAATTCCTCCAGGACTCCTTCAGGTTATTCAAAAAATCTTCAGGTAATCCCGGGAAAATTATTGGGTGAATCCCTGGAAAAGATAGTGGACGGATTTAAATATTTTTTTGGAAAGGTCCCGAGAGGAATTTCTGAAGCAATCTCTGAACGAACTTCCGGAGCAACCTCTAGAGGAAGTCCTGGAGTAATTTATAGAGGAATTCCTCCAGGTATAGGGGAGACTGAGGAGACTTGATCCCTAGGGAGACTTGTTCCCCCCATATTTGCTCGGAATCAAAAACATTTTTCTTCTAGCATAATTTTTCCAAAACTACTCCTGGACAAACGACTATGTTTTGGCTACAAGTGATTTCGATTGAACATTGCATTATTTTTTAACGGCTGATGGTTTGTTTTCAGTCCTTCAGAAATCTTTTAGACGATTCCGAAAAATCTCAATAACTTTGTGAAAATTTAACCAAATCGTGTCAAAATTTCACAGCACATAGTTTAAATAAATTACTTTCAAACTTATTTATCCAAATAAAGCTGTTGTTAACATATTTTAAATACTTCAGCTTAGTATAAACAACAGTGGCATGGGGAGACTTGATCCCTCGAGGGTTACACGCATATTATACATGTGAAAAATAAAATTCTATTCGGAAGCCTATATTTACTTGGAATTCTAGTCTATTCAACGATAAAATGTGTCAGATAATTATAACTTTAGTACAAACCAATAAAAGGGGGATCAAGTCTCCCCATTTTGAAAATACGGCATATCCTTAAAAATTTAAGGAAATCTTACAATTTCGAACACTCCATATTCATCGAAAATACAAGAAAACTTGAAAAGAAAATGAATAGGAAGACTCTGGAATTATTTTCCCTTTACATAAACCATGTGCTCGAAGGGGGATCAAGTGTCACCCATTTTTGAAAAATACATTATAAGACATGCCTCCATAAATACACAGTTTTGAAAACTTTAACAATAATTTAAAGGCCTTCTGTTGTGTATTAACTTGCAATAGATGTTTACCTGCCGTTTTGTACGGAAATCGGATCTAGTTTTGTGTTTTTTCTTAAAGTTTCAGGTAAATTAAGAAAAAGGGATCAAGTCTCCCCAGTCTCCCCTACCTGTAGTAAACCCTGTAGGAATCCCTGGAGGAATGAAATGCTTCAATCTCTGGAGAAATCCCTGGAGGTATAATTGAAGCAATTTAGGGAGAAATCCTAGAAAAAAATCCTAAGAAATCTCTTCAGGAAATCCTGGAAGAATTCGTAGACAAATTTCTGAAGGAATTCTTCGAGGAATTTCTGCAAAAATTCCTGGAGGAATCCCTAGCCGTGACGGAGCGCAAAAAAGTGAAATCTCCATACAAATTGCTCAACTTTGGCTCTCCAGAACTCTTAGATTTCCCAAAAAAGTAATTATTATTTTTACTCATTTGAAAGAACTACTCTTTATATTTTGATTTCTAGCGTTGACTACGTAGATAAATCGGAAATAAATTATATGCGACAGATAAAACTTTTTCATGTTTTACCGTTTTTGCCCACTTTTTGTTTACCTTGTTGTGGTAAATTGTACAGGCAACGTAAACAAAAGTTTATTTCACACATACAAGTAAAAGTAATGGCTGAGTTAGTGGAACAATTTACATAATATAAAACAAAGTCTAAACTGATGAAAAAAATATGCAAAACTGTTACTGTTACAACTGTTAATTGTGTTGGTTCGTCACGAAAGGGCTAGAGGAATTCTTGGAAAAACCCCTGGAGGAATTCCTGGAGAAATCATTGAAACATATCCTAGAGGAATCTCTGCCTGGAGGAACTTGTGGACTAATTCCTGGCGAAATTCCTGGAGAAATTGTTGGAGGAATTTTCGAAAGTATACCTGCAGGAAATCCTGAAGAAATCGATAGAAGAATTTTTAGAGAAATCCGTGAAGGATTTCCTTGAGGCACCCCCGGAAAAAATTTCATGACGAATGTCTGGAGCAATCCCAGGGTGAATTTCCTTATAAATACCTGGTGGAATTACTAGGAGGAATTCTGGGAGGGATCTCCGGAAGACGTCTCGGGGCAATCCCTAGATGTATTCCTAGAGAAATCCCTGGATGAATTCTTGGAGCAAACCCTGGAGGATTCCCTGGAGGAATTCTGGGAGGAATGTCTGGTGATATTTCTGAAGAAATTCCTAGAGAAAATCGTAGAGGAATTATCAGAGGAATTTCTGGAAGAATTCCAGGAGGGATTCTAAAAGGAATTTTTGGAAAAATTACTGGAAGAATTCCAGGAGGAATCTCTTTTTCAATTTTAATTCTGTTGGAATCTCTGGAAGAATCCGAAGAGGAATCCCTGAAGGAATTCCTGGTAAATACCTGGAACCCTGGAAGAATTCTCGGAGTACTTCCTGGAAAATTCCTGGAGGAATTCCTGATGAAATTCCTGAAATAATTTCTGAAGGAGCACTTCCCGGAGAAATTTCTAGAGGAATTACTGTAGGAGTTCCTCAAGGAATTCCTGAATCAGTTCCAGAAGAAATTCCAGTAGTAATTAAAGAAATTCCTGGAGGAATTCCTTGAGAAATCCCTTGAGGATTCCCTAGAGGAATTCATGAAGCAATGCCTGCAGGAGTCCCTGGAGATATTCCTGGATACGTGCCTGTAGGAAAGGATTGATTGATGGAATTTCTGGAGGAATTCGTAGAAGAATCTTTAGGGAAATTCCTATATGAAGTCCATTATCAATCCCTGTTGGATTTTTAGAGGAATTCAAGAAAAAATCCTGGAGGAATTTCTAAAAGAATCCCTGGAGGAGTTCCTGGAGGAATCCCAGGATTAACTAATGAAAAAATCCAAGGAGCAATTCTTGAGAGAATCCAAGGACGAGTTTCTGAAGAAATCCCAAGAGGAAGTACCAAAGAAATCACTGATACATATTCCTGAGGAAATCTAAAATATGAAGTTCCTGAGAAATTCCCAAAAAGAGTACGTAGAGGAACTCTTGGAGGAATCCCCGGTGCAGTTCCTGAAGAAATACTTGGAAAACCCCAAAAAGGAATCTCGTAAGCAATCCCAAGAGGAATTCTTAAGGGGTTATACATGTTGAGGGGCGTAAAAATAAGGAAAAGTTTGATTTTATTGTAAAAATATAGAGACATAAAAATAATCTTTTTATGTCATGCATAGTACAATATTTAATGTGTATCTCAGGAGAGTTTTCTTAGGAAATTCTCAGGGAAAAAGTTTCCGTTGGGATCCGTGGATAAAAAAAATCTAAAGAAATCCATGTCTGCTGTAATTTCTGGACGAATTGTTTAATGAATAGTTGGATGGACTCTTAAATGATTTTCAGTACAACATTTTTAAGCAATTCCCGGAATAATTTATAAATAATCTCTAGTATTTTTTGAAAAGCATTTCTGGAGGACATTCTAGCAAAAATACTTTGAATAATTCCAGATAGAATTAATGAAGCAATCTCTAGCGGAATTCTTAAAGGGATACCAGTAGAAATTCCTTAAAAGATCTCCAGATAAATTCGTTAAGGAAACCTCGAAAAATGCACTGGAACGATCACTGGAGGTAACTCTAAAGGTATCCCAGGACAAATGTCTGGTGAAATCCCTAGATGAATTCTTGAAGGAAGCTTTAGAGGAATCCATGATGGAACCACTGTAGCAAGCTATGGAAAGAAATTGTTCATACTCATATAGTTTACGTTTGATTCCTCTAAAAAAAACTGCAATGTCAATTTGCGCCGCTTAAAAGTCATCTCAAGTCAGGCCTATCCTGGGCCCCCTCCAGAAGAAATCCTAGCTACGCCAATGCGTATTTAGCATAGAACGCAAATTTACGTACGTAAATACAGGGATTAGGTTGGTGAGTACAAACATTTTAATAGGATCATAATGTTCTACGCATATGGTCAAATCTCAACCATTACGTAGTTATTGAACTTTCCATGCTTTTGACATTGATTGCCTTGAACTGACTATAACTTGGAAATGGTCAAAGTTTTTCAACCCTTATTCGAAAGATTATTAAATTTTATATCAAATAAGGTCTTTGAAACTGTTTGTCTTGTTAAAAAACGTAGTTTGTGTTCAGCGTCCCGGCGGATGGTGGGAATTTTATTGAACTATTTGTTTTTGCGATGTTTCGTTTTGTTTCGTATCATTACAATAATTCTGTTTTGTTTCAATTAACTTTCAGCATTGACAGCCTTTTTATACACTGAACTACACATACAATTAATATTCCAACCAATGTAACTAAACTATATACAACTCCCAATATATACAACATAAGCTCCTCTCGACTCCGCACAATTCTGTTTTCTGCATTGATTTTTTTCTCTGGTTTCCGTCCATTATCCATGTACCAATCAAAACCTAAATCAGGAGCACCTTCATAAAAACTGCTGCAATTTCTAATCCAGTCGAAATATTCATCGTAGTACTCGCACATGCATTGACTTCCTCTGGAATTGTTTGGTTTTAAATCTACCTCAAAAATACCATCGAAACTTTTTTCAATTCGACGACGGTGCTCTACGTCGATGCTAATCAAATCTGCTCCATTTCTCACCATAAGCAGGTTTCCGAAATCCGTCTTCACGATCAAATAGCTACCGGCAGCAAACTCATACCCAAAGCTGCTGCCCAACGGTGAGCAAGGCCAAGCCGGACGAACTCCTTTGGTAACGACCTGAACACACGATAGCGGATCGGTCGAGTCCAGCTTGTGCAACACGTTGACGACGATGACATTGATGTCGTTACAATATGCAGCTATAGTGAGTCCGGTGCTGTTGGGTTTCACGATATATTCGACAATAATGTCCCAGCAATTCCTGGACGTTGAATTGAGAACAGTTAGGAGGTTGTGTTCCGGGCGGGTGTAGAAAACGGAAGTGCTCGCTGCCGGTCGAATTTCCACCAATTGCGCGTGCCACATGGCGAAGCTTTCGGAACATCGTTTTGTGAGGATCGCCGGATTAGGGCAATTTTTTCCGTTGAAATGCACAGCGCAGTTAGTCGAGGAAGTTGATGGTTGACTAGTTATGGCAAGGATGGTTACCATTATTGCAGTGAAGGGAAACAGACGGTACATTATTCGATTCGAATCGATGTAGTTTGGAATACGTAATGAAGTAGTAGAAGTGTGGCACGGAAGACTACGCTGTTTCCTGAGAATTAATGCTCATAGGTATGTGGTTAATGAGAACCACGTAAGGTAATCATTACACTAGTTTACAGCATTTTTGAACTCGGTAAGCTGATGATCGTTTTTGGTGTAGAATCATGCCCTGAGTTCGAAAACGCGAAGGAAAAAAATTACAGTAGAGCGGAGATTTTTTCGACTTTCCATACAAGGTTGGTGATTTAAAATCGATTTTTGTTCTATTTTTAAGCAAAGTCGCTCACTTCACACATCTCATTCTCCGTAATCAATGCTCCGATTGGGCTGATTTTTTTACTGTATCTCGCCTACATATGATACGTCAAAAAAACGTTGAGAAAGAATTTTTAAATTGTTTTTTTCTTATTGAAAAAAATACATTTCTTCATATATTTTTGAAAATTTTGCTAAAATTTGGGGAGATCGTTTCCAAAACTCGCCAATATCTTGAATTTTATCAATCTGACGCAAAAGTTGCATTCAGACGATCGAATGGTATTATATTCAGCTTTTAATTTATGAAAAAAGATTTAAAATTGGTTGAACAAAACGCAATATATTTGAATTTTATTAAATTCCATATTTTAAAAACTTGTAAAACTCGATATTGAGCTAAAACTCAAAAACTGTTCTACTTTAAATTTTTTGAAGTATGGTTTCGAAATTAGCGCTAAATTATGCATCAAAAATTTTGGTCGTTGACAGAAGTTCACGACTTTCGTTTTATTTTGTAAACTAGTGTTATCGACCCTATTTGGTAACGCCATTAGTCAGAATGAGGGAGTGTATTCGTAAGCTTATTCAAACCTGCATCATGCTCAACTGCTAAGCATTCATTCATTTATTTATAATTCAACATCAAATTCATGATAACACTGAACCAACAATTTGCCGCCATAGTACTCGATTTGCAGCTGCAACTCTTCAACATAGGTCACGCCCAACGCTCGCCAGATCACGGTTTACCTGGTCCGCCCACCGTGCTCTCTGCGTTCCATGCCTTCTTGTACCAACCGATTAGCAAACACCAACGTTGCAGGGTTGTTGTCCGGCATTCTTGCAACATTACTTGCCCACCTTATCCGTTCAGCTATAGCCACTTTCAGAATGTTGGGTTCACCGTAGAGTGCAGCGAGCTCGTGGTTCATCCTTCACCGCCACACACCGTTCTCCTGCACGCTGCCGAAGATCGTCCTTATTTGTTGGTTTCAATTGGTTTTTCAACATCACCGAGAAAAACCAATTGAAACCAACAAATAAAGTAAACGGTGATCAAAACCAATGAAAGAAGATCGTCCTTAGCACGAAGTCGCTCGAAAACTCCGAATGCTTGTAGGTCCTCTTCAAGCATCGTCCATGTCTCGTGTCCGTAGAGGATCACCGGTCTTATTAGCGTCTTGTACATGGTATATTTGGTGCGTGGGTATATCTTTTTCGACCGCAGTTTCTTCTGAAGCCCGTAGTAGGCACGACTTCCAGTGATGATGCGCCTCCGAAATTCACGGCTCACGTTGTTGTCAGCCGTCAGTAAGGAGCCGAGGTAGACGAATTTCTCCACCACCTCGAAAGTATCCCCGTCTATCGTAACATTACTACACAGCCGGATCCGGTCGTGTTCGGTTCCATCACCTTGTCGCAATCCCCGGCGACATTCGAGTGAACTAGATAGTTCACCCGAAACCCTTACGCAGTTTTGCACACCGTCCATCGTTGCTTTAATCAGTCTAGTCAGCTTCCCAGGATAGCCGTTTTCGTCCATGATTCTCCATAGCTCTGCGCGGTCGATACTGTCGTATGCCGCTTTGAAGTCGATGAAGAGGTAATGCGTTGGGACCTGGTATTCACGGCATTTCTGGAGGATTTGCCGTACGGTAAAGATCTGGTCCGTTGTCGACCAGCCGTCGATGAAGCCGGCTTGATAACTTCCCACGAACTCATTCGTTTTAGGTGACAGACGATGGAAGATGATCTGGGGTAGCACTTTGTAGGCAGCATTCAAAATAGTGATCGCCCTGAAGTTCTCACATTCCAAATGGTCGCCTTTCTTGTGAATGGGGCAGATTACCCCTTCCTTCCACTCCTCCGGTAACTGTTCGGTTTCCCAGATCCTGATTATCAGCCGATGCAGACAGGTGGCCAACTTTTCTGGGCCCATCTTGATGAGTTCAGCTGCGATACCATCCTTACCAGCTGCTTTGTTGGTTTTGTGCTGATGAATGGCATCCTTAACTTCCCTCAGCGTGGGAGTTGGTTCTTTTCCGTTCTCCGCTGCACTGGCGTCGTCGTTTCCTCCGTTTCCGTGGTCTCCCGTGCCTACGTTCTTCACGCCATTCAGATGCTGATCGAAGTGCTGCTTCCACCTTTCGATCACCTTACGTCCGGCCGTCTAAAGGCCTCCGTTTTATCCCTGCATATATCAGATCGCTGCACGAAGCCGTTGCGGGATGCGTTGAGCTTCTGATAGAACTTCCGTGTTTCTTGGGAACGGCACAGCAGTTCCATTTCTTCACACTCCGCTTCTTCCAGGCGACGCTTTTTCTCCCGAAAGAGGCGGGTCTGCTGTTTTCGTTTCTGTTTGTAACGTGCCACGTTCTGGCGGGTCCCTTGCTGCAGCATTACCGCCCTCACTGCGTTCTTCTCCTCCAAAACCGTTCTGCACTCTTCGTCGAACCATTCGTTCCGTCGATTCCGTTCTACGTACCCGATGGTGCTTTCGGGTGCTTAGGCGATAACCGGTTTAGTCAGTCCCTCTAGGTTGTACCGTGGCGGTCGCCGGTACCGTACATTGTTGATGACGGAGTGTTTTGGGCGCAGTTTGACCATCACCAGATAGTGGTCGTAGTCGATGTTGGCGCCACGATAGGTCCTGACGCCGATAATTTCGGAGAAGTGCCGACCGTCAATAAGAACGTGGTCGATTTGAGATTCCGTCTGCTGTGGTGATGCCCTGGTGTAACGATAAGGGAGGTTGTGTTGAAAAAAAGGTGCTACGTATGGCCATATTTTTGGAGGCGGCGAAATCAGTGAGTCGTAGGCCGTTTTCGTTCGTCTGCTTGCGGACGCTGAACTTACCAATCGTCGGTCTGAATTCCTCCTCCTGGCCTACCTGAGCGTTCAAATCTCCTATGATGATCTTGACCTTGATCTTGACGTCGTGACTTGGACAGCGATCGTACTCGCGTTCGAGCTGCGCCTAAAATGCGTCCTTGTCATCATCAGTACTTCCGGAGTGTGGGCTGTGCACGTTTATTATGCTGAAGTTGCAGAATCGGCCTTTGATCCTCAACCTGCACATTCATTCGTCGATCGGCCACCAACCGATTACGCGCCTCTGCATATCACTCATCACGATGAAAGCTGTTCCCCGCTCGCTGCCGCAGCTCTGGTAGATGGTATGATTATCTCTAAACGTTCGCACCATGAATCCTGTCCAACACACCTCCTGGAGCGCTACGATGCCGAACCTGCGGTCCTTCAGTGGATCGGCGAGTATGCGGGTGCTCCTAATGAAGTTGAGAGATCGGCAGTTCCACGTACCGAGTTTCTAATCGCAAGTTCTGTTTGTTCGCTGGGGTCGTTGCCGTTGGTCTCGGTTCGTATTATTCTCTTGCTGATGTTCCGTTACAATGGTTTTTCACGGCAGGCTTGTAGGGCCTGACATCAACCCCCTACTTTCCGGAGGACCATAGTGCACAGTTGAGCTTAGAGTCGTTCCCTGGCACTCGGACGTAGGTCATCCGCCCCTAACATGGGGATCAGACGCTGTTGTGGGCCGCTCCTCCTGGAGAACAGACGCTAAGGTATGCTAAAGCAAACCCCCCCTCCTTTCCCTGTCAGCCTACAACTAAAGTTCCAACCGGGGTTGGTTACCCGATCTTCCCTAAGGTTGCTCATAGTTTCCGGCCGGTACCACGAGGAGGTAGGGATAGGAGTTGCTGGGTAACGACGATGTACAGCTTATTTTTTTTATCTGTATTAACGAGATTTTTAGCCCTAGGCTAGTTCATCCCGGGACCCACGCTTCACTTCCCTTCCGAAGGAAGAACTCACACAGCTTAGCATAATCCGCATTGAAGAGACTCCAGGCGGTAATATCAACGTCGCATCGTCAATAAACAGCATAAACAATAAAGGGCCGAGATTACTGCATTGAGGCACACCGGATACGTTATTGAAGGGCGTAGGTTGAAGAGATCCGATTTTAACACTAAGCGATCGGCCGGTCAAATAGGATCTGAACCACTCGAAAAAATGGTCAGACACGCCAATTTTCTCTAGTTTCTTCAGAAGTATGGAGATTCCTCCAGGAATTTCTTGAGGTATTCATCCAGGAAGTTCATCTTTGTTTTCTCCAAGGTTTTTTTCAGGGAGTCCTGTAGGAGTTTCTGCAGGGATTCTTCCGAGATTTTTTTTAGGGATTCCTCTAGGATTTTCTTCAGAAATTCCTTTAAAATCGTGCAGGAATTCCTTATAAAATCGCATCAGTGATTCTTCTTAGAATCTCATCATAGATTCATTTAGCAGTCCCATCTGGGATTCCATCAAGAATTGCGTCAGATACTCCTTCAGAGATTTCTTCATGAGCTCTTTGAGGAATTTTTTGCAGGATTTCTTCTGGAATTCCTTTAAGGATTTCTCAAGGAACTTTTACAGGGATTTTTCCAGGAACTTCTTAGGGGTTAGCCCTTGAATTCTTTCTGGGATTTTTCCTGAAATTCCTAGAAACCCCAGATGGCTACAAAAATACAAGATTCTGTCTATATAAGTATGCACGGCATTTCATAACAGGACTGTCAATTGGAATGGTTAAAAACAATAACTTTGCATCAATATTCTAATATTTACCTTTCTACCATGGATAGCGTAGAAAGTAAGAGCACCATAATAGCCACCAGCTCGTTGGAGTAAAAATAGAATACACAGCTTCAGGTGCTGTGTAAAAGATCAGTGCTTCTGTCATTTTCAATCGCTCAAGCGGGTAATCAAGCTGAAAGCTAGTGCAAGCGATTACAAAACGTTTTCCCTAAATTTGAAATAATCACATAATTAAAGTTCTATTATACCCAACCCATGCTATTACCTGCAGTATACGACAGAGCAGAAATAAAGAAAATGAACCAGAGCTCAATTTTTTATGAGAAACTTTGCACCTGAAAAAATGGTAAGCAAATGTCGTCCGGTAGTGCTGTATTTAACTCTTTCGCAACATTCCATTAGCATTGATATATTATCTACAACAAAATTGATATCCAGCTTTCCACGCTCGCCATAATGGCGGATGCTATAAAACAATTTGACAGTATCTGTGCCCCAGTTAACGCAACGCCTTATTTCATACTTAGCAACCATTGATAAACACATTTTTCTCTTGTCAACGAAAAACATACCAGACAAAAGTTTTGTTATCAACGTCAAACGCCTTCAATTTTCAATAATATATTTTTCTTCTAGCCTGAAAACTGGACAAATGGACATAATTAAGCTTGTTATCATTTCTGGTTCGGGTCCCTTAGCCCTCGAGGATGGACTCCGGAACTCAGAGGTGGCACCGGTCAAACCCCCAGGGCTGCTGGTCTGTATTGCTTCTACTGTGATTTCGCTTCGGCGAGGAGGGCCGATGACGGATGCCGACGGATGCCGGTGGGCGGGGGTTGTCGACAGTGAAGGCTAGCGCAAACACAGATCGATGATGGTGCCCAAGGTTCACAGGCTCTGCCGACGAGGGTCGTAGCCAGTCAAGGAGATCGATGCCGGAGACCAAATGGGCCAAAACGTAGGCCAGCGAGGGCAGCTGCCGAAGGGGGTCGGCTAAAGAGGCCGGCTAGGCTGTGAGAAGCCGATAACACTGACAGCGGTTGCCGTAGAAGGTCAACGGTAGCGTAGGGACTTGATCACGAGGGCAAGGAGTTCGTCCCTGATCGACAGTCCATGGCCAGCCAAGAAGAACGGCGCTGGAGCCAAAACAAAGGCCATCGAGAGCGACCGCTGAAGGAGTACGACGATGGGAAGCTGTTACGCCCTAGAGGTCGGGGAGGCCGAAGCACATTCCAGTGTAAATGAAAAAAGTAGCTTTATTAACATAAAAGATTACATGACTATGACTGTGCGCAAGCAGAGCGAGGAGAGACGCAAGACATTTCAGTAGTTCTCAACCGATAACATATATTAGGTATGGAAAACCAGGCTACGAAGGGAGAGGGGGGTGATGAAAATCGGCCAAACAAAGGTTCGTTATTTGTGGATGGGTCACGAGGGCGGGTGACTATCCGTCCGCTAGTACCGAAGTAGCTCTCCGGGAACCTCTGAGCCGATGTTGCAGATTTAGTTCGATGAGGAACTCCACTTGCACGCAATGTTCATCGGTCTACTGCGTCTCGGTAATTGGCAAACACCACACACACATTTCCCATTCTGTCAATCGTAGCTTAGCTCCGGAAAAGTCACAGTTAGGTCCCCCCGTGGACACACGTTGCTAGCGGCTTGTACTTTGCGACGAAATCACTGCTGACCACTGTTGTTGATGCGGTGCTTGCAACTTCGGAGTTGATCCCATCCGCTGTCGACCGTCACTGCATACCGACTGCTGACCGCTAGTAGCATCATGTACTAATCACCATAATGGAAAACTCACTAACGCTGGAGACCGCCCTTCTGCTGCGCAGTGCAAGTGCTTACAGCCTACAACGTCTCCGTATCCGCCAAACTACGTATTTTTGGGAGACAATCAACTAGCTTGTATTGAGAACTACTGAACAGTCTCGCGGCTCTTGCAGCTCTGCTCAACCATTTCAGACCCCCCTATATACCCTAAGGTCCGTCGTTAGCCCAGTTATCGACCCTCATCACCGAGACGATTCCACCGTCGTTGAAATCGCCCACACCGACACCTCCGCCTACCCCAACCCAACCGTATCTACGTCATTTTGCATTTCTTAACTAAATAGGTACCCATAAACTAATTCCCAAAAAACCAGACCGAAATCCTCCTCACAAAGCCTCTAAAGAACCCTGCGACGTGCGGACCAAAAGAGGCCTTTCGAGCCCACTCTGCAGGATGCCGTTGTAACGCGTTGGTCAGACCAGCAGCCCTGGGGGTTTGACCGGTGCCCCTTCTGGGTTCCGGAGTCCATCCTCGAGGGCTAAGAGACCCGAACCAGAAATGATAACAAGCTTAATATGTCCATTTGTCCAGTTTTCAGGCTAGAAGAAAAATATATGATTGAAAATTGATTAATTTTGTTTGACGTTGATAACAAAACTTTTGTCTGGTATGTTTTCCGTTGACAAGAGAAAAATGTGTTTATCAATGGTTGCTAAGTATGAAATAAGGCGTTGCGTTAACTGGGGCACAGATACTGTCAAATTGTTTTATAGCATCCGCCATTATGGCGAGCGTGGATAGCTGGATATTAATTTGTTTGATAACTGATACTACCGGTACTAGTCAATTGTCCGCCTCATTTCAAATAAACACTTCATCAAGCTCAGACATAATGTCAATCTCTCTATTTCTAATAATGATTATAGCATTTACATCAGCATCACCCACAGAACTTCCAGAACTATGCAAGTTTCACTACAACAGGTCTGCTCGATGCACCCAGCCGTATCATTCGGCCCCATGCCTTATAAAAAACGAAAGTTGGGAGGCACAGGTAAAGGCTATTGTTCCAAATGCCCAACAAAGTCGGAGTCAATCGCAAAACGATTTAATTTCACTATATGCCTCGTATCAACCCGGATGCTTACGGTTCTTGATTACCTATAGCGTAGAGCCCTCATTGATGGAAATAGCCTTACGGGGAACTTGTGGCCGTATATATATTCTATCCGTCAAACTTCGCTACAAACTCCAGATGGAATCTCCGGAAAACAATTCGTCAACTTGCGCGGACATCTTCATCAATCGTATGAGCCCCCATGTGCACTGTCTACCATTCGGCGAAACAATAGATTTCGAATTCGTCGTCAACAAGTACATGATAGTTGGTACCGAGTACGGTCAGATGCTGCTGTTGGATGCATACAATTCTCTGACCAGCGACGATGGAGAACTTCGAGACCAACTTGAGTCACGTTTTGGCATTCGACTTGAGAAGTCTCGATCGATCAACATGGTGCCGAAAAGCTGCAATTGTTCGAAGATTGACCAGTACTACCAATGGGTGGTGAACTGCAGCACAAAGAGTGGCCTGGAAACAGTGTTGGATTACGACGGGACCGTGGTCAGGACGAATGGAAAGACCACGAATGGAAAAGTGTCCTATAACATCGAAGGGACGGTGCTGCTGGTGATTATTGTTGTGCTGTTGATAGTGGTTATTGGAATGGTTTTACGAGGTTTGGTGGACTTCATGAAGTAGTTGTCTACTGCAGATATAACGTGCCTCGGGACATGTGGGAGGCTGAGTCAAGATGATTTTAAGTTTGCATGAATGCCGAAAATCCCCAGTGAATTGCTAGAAAGAAGGTCAGGAGGAATTCATAGATAAATTCATTAACCCTCTAATACCCAAATTTTTGATTTTGAGCATCGACAACTGTGGCATACGATTCGACGGGTGGATAACGAGCAGTGCTTACACTGCAATGCGGCTTCGGAAACGCTGAAGCATAAGCTGAGGGACTGTCCAAGAGTGGAAGCAGCATGGGCACACCTGCAGCAACGGTTGGCGATAACCCTCCAAGGCCGGAGGCGACTAACCTATGAAGATTTGTTGCACCCAGTACTCAATTTTGCCAGCAGAAATCAAAAACTTGAAATTCTAAAACTTTTTATCAATTACGTCACCTTCTTCAATAGTTGTGATAATGTTGTCGACGTTAATGAGTTAGATTTTTATTTGACAGTTGAGATGTAAATAATTGCACTGTAATTAGTTTTTATACAAATTCAACCAATAAACCATTCTTTAAACGTTAAAAAAAAAAAATCTAAATATAATTTTTCGTCATCTAAAATCGATTTAAACATGTTTTGGAAGATGATTCTTTTTAATTCTCGATTTCGTGAATTTCAGTTTTTGATTTTTCTAATTTTTTTTTGAACATCCCCACACTTTTATATTTTTCCTGGAAGCCTATTTGGGGTACGGATTTTTTGGGATGAAAACATTTTGAGATTTTATGATTATTGTTGAAATATTTTTATTTTGAATTTTTTTCATATAAAATTTTATTTTCCGTGTAATTTTAAGGAAAATAATTTTAGAGTGTATTCGATCCCTTTAAACTATTAAACAAGGATAGAATAGTTTGGGAAAAATTTAAAATATGTTAATTGTAGCGATTCAATACAAAATAAACAATGACTTCTAAAAGGTGACCAAAACATCATTTTTTCAATGATTACACCAATGAATACACCAAAAACGATTTTGAGATATACAAAACAGTCCTAAATATCAGTCGAAAATATAAAAATTTTGATTTCTCTCGAAACAAATATTACAAAAATGCTCAAACTATACCCCGTCTAAGGGCGGGGTTGGGTATTAGAGGGTTAATAAGTTCATGAAAAAAGCTTGTAGTTATCCCTGTAGTAATTAGGAAAAGACATTACCGAATGGGAACCCTTATGAAAATTTCATTGACTACTTCGGTATATAGTATCTTTGTGTCCTTAACACGATATACACTACACAAGCAAAATGACCATTGATAGAGAAATCTCTCAGACTGTGAATTTTCCATTTCATGACAAACCGATTAATAGGCTCGCAATTTTCTAAATATTATTAGGATTATTTCTAATCACCAGCATATTTTATATTTCGTTATAAGGGTGATCATTTTTATTTATGGTTTGATCTGAAAATTGATTTTCTGATTTTTGTTTTCAAAACTAACTTACAAAAAATCATAACTGTTGAATTACTGAACTGATGTTCGAAATCAATTCAAGGTGCTTAACAATACTTCTTAGGTAAAATTAAGTGGTATAGTCATATCTACAAGAGTCGATGTTCCTTGACTCAATATCGACTGAAAGAGACAAATCCGAAGCTTTTTTCAATGTTAACTCATTGAGAAAAATATTTGTTTTATTTGTTTATATTTTTTTTACTTTTCAGCTCTGGGCTAACTTATTTTTAAACCCAATGCTGTATTAACCTTTCGAAGAAAGAACTCACATGTTGTGAGTATGTCCTGAGTGGTTATCGATCCCAGGTCCTTAGCGTGGAAAGCTTGTATTCTAACCATCACCCCAGATTCGCTCCACCTTGGACCTTCTTCCTAACAATTTACCAGTGATTTTCGGCATCCATGCAAACTTAAAATCATCTTGACTCAGGCCCCCACATGACCTGAGATACGCCCAAGTCGGGTTTTTTTTTCAGCCCGCCCGGTAAGCTTTCCCTTAAGACATTATTTCCAATGAATATATTCTTTTATTTTGATCACCGTTTGCTTTATTTGTTGGTTTTGATTGGATTTTCTCACACAAGGAATATGTAAATAGACTCAAAACATAAAAATAATCAAAATCACTATTTACCACCTATTTTATACATAAAATTCAGTGTCATACGTTGGACCGCTCATAACTTGTAATCGTAACGTTCGATTCGTTTTTTTTTATTTGGATCTGTTAGTTTTGACCCAAAAAGATATAATAAAGCAAAAATCTTTCAGAAATTAGGATGTTTTTTTTTTAAATAAACTTTCATCCATGTTTACTTGGAAGCTCAAATTTGAATATCAACGAACTATTTGTTTAAAAAAATGTGAAAATCTAAATATTTCATTGTCTTATGTTCCCGTGTACATTGGTGAAAAGGATGGAGGTCATAAACACCGTTTTCTGTGCCCGCGTGGTTCATGGTTAACCGCTTCTTAGAAGCATCCAGAATTGTGATTTTAAGAAAATTAATAGGCGCTCTTCTCCAGAGAGACATTTTGTGCACTTCCGATAGAATAGTATGAAGATCTGAAGGTTAAATCTCATATCCTGGATATGGATACAGAGTTTTCGATTGAAATTCTAGCAATAAACCTGTGAAGATTTTAGAAGTCAAAGAGGTTCAATAGCAGAACTTTAATAGGTTTTTTTTTCGAATTAAAAGGAATTTCAATGGTGACTCCAGGGAGGATTATTAGTGGCGTTTACCAAGGTATTCCGAAGTACACGAAAGGGAACGGCCATTCAAAAAGAACTTTTTTCTAGGGTGTTGTGGTGGGTTTCAATGATGATCAACGCAGGAATCAGAATCCCCAAATCATTTACCCTTTGCTCTCAAGCCATTGATTCTTGAGAAGTTCGCGTGGCCCAAGACTATCAGCTGAAAACCACTGAATCTAACAAAACAGATAAATTGTTGATTGTGGCTTATCAGATGACTGGATTAGTAACTTAAAACTTGCCACAGTTATTCTAAGTCACGGGTTCCCAACCGGTGGTCCGCGGCCCCCTAGGAGGCCGTGAAGCCAGTCCAGGGGGGGCGCGATGTTACCAAAACAATTGTTAATATTTGTTCTATGTTGTGTAAATTATACCAATTTTTAATTTTGTATACCGCCACCCCCAGAGCCACAATTTGAGGAACAAATTTACAGTATAAAACGTTTTCAGAAGAAACATTTTCGGCTGCATTGCTGTTTTTCAGCTACGACTGAAACTGAATTTACATTATTGTTTATGAAATGTGAGTGTCGAATAAAAAAACGTTTTATTGATCGTCGAAAATCCCTCCCACAGTTATGTCGAATTCGTTTATTCCCGACGGTGCACTGCACCGGTGTAGCAATTGACACCAGAAAAACGAACGGTTTCGGTGCAATTTGTTGACAGCTTATGATGGTATTAGTAAGAGCGCGTGAGAGCGTCACTGGAAACAATGAGCCATTTTACGAGACGTTTCGGATCAGCTGATCGCTCATTTCATGAATGAAAATTTGACAGGAGGTTGCGCCCAAGCCCGTGAGTGTTAATATCAATATCAACACTGTTGTCGTTTCGTGAAATAGACTATAAAGGATATCAAAAATAAACATAATCAATGTTTTCATGATTTCCGTGATAAACAAAATTATTTTTATTTTTATTTACTACTAGCTGGCCCTGCAAACTTTGTCTTGCCGTCTTGTGGTTTGACAACTGTTGAGCTCAAAATATCACCGCACTCTAGATTGATTTAATTTTGATCACGCTGAATTTGTTCCCGGCTCATGAAAAATCCGTATTTTATCATTTTTTTAACTTTTTTAGTGGATTTTCATAACTTTTTGTACATATAAACACAGCCACCACGAATACGAATCGAACCATGCAAGAGTCATGCTGATCGGTCCACCCGTTCTTGAGTTTTGTTGCCTCAAAGAAACTTCAAACTCATTTTTATATATATAGATAGATATGCAATTGATCAATTTTAAAGTTTTCAGTAATCCACTTGTACATGATAAACTTGTATTGATAAATGTTACTTGAACATTGTTATCCAATGTTTTTACACCCCTGCATTATTTATCTTCTTCAAATTCTTGTTATATCATAATTTTTCAATTAAAAGCAACTTTTTAGAATTTAACAATTTCCGTTGCCCAATAAAAAAGGATGCTAACATACAATTGTAAACGATGCACAAATTTAACACAAAAAATGTTAAAGGCAGTTCGATAGAAAACGTTTAGCTACAACGTAAAAAGAAAAATAAATAAATTCTTTTTAGAACATAACGTTATTGATGAAACGCAACTCATAATTAAAACGCTTTAACCATCCTTAAGTGAAATTTGTTTGACTTTCAATATAATTAAAAAATCCAATATTTGTTGCAAGAAAAAAAATTAATTTACTGTTTTTGAAACTGTTTGTACGTACAAAATGTTACTTCAGTAACATTTCAGTTCAATTTGAATGAATAGATTTTTATTCTATTCTGGGCTTATCAAACCTTTATTACGTCATTTTTTTCATAATTAATAGATCACAATGCGAAAGAAAATTCTAATGATTAAAATCATTAAAAGTGATCCACATATTTGCGATAATAAAAAAAAAAGTGATGGGAATAATATACGTTGAATCAACTCTTTGAAATTTCATGTTACCGACAAATTTTTAAGATTCCTCAGAAGTTCAAAGACGTGATAATCATCGATCAAGTTTAAATATTTTTTAAACGCATAGATTTGCTGTTTGGAAATTAAAACATCTCAAAATAAATGAATAAAAACTGTTTTACCTAATGCCGAAGAGAAAATCATCATTCTTACCAAAACAAAGCCACGATACAAGTTCAGCGATATGCATGTATTGGTAAAACTAGCTTTGTACCTGCTACACCGTGCTCAAACTGGGTGTAGCATTTTCTTGCACCGGTGCCAATCGGGTGTCAAAACAGAACAGTACCTGCGAATAAAAGAACGGTTTCGGTGCAAGTTTGCTACACCCGGTGGCAAAGCGGTGCAGGCGGTGCAAATAAACGAATTCGACATTATAGTTTCTGGCTAGGTCACTGTGCCCAAAAAACTCGGTTTCGTTCATTTGATTCATATTTTTGCCTTTCTCGTACACCAAAGTGTACTGAAAGGCTATATAATCACTCAAAAAACGAATTTTCGATAGAAGGCTCGGAGGGTCAAGTCACATATACCAATCAACTCAGTTCGACGAATTGAGATAATGTCTGTATGTGCGTATGTGTGTATGTGTGTATGTGTGTATGTATGTCTGTGTACAAAAAGGTCACTCACTTTTAAGGCACTTCCCATTGGCCGATTATAGCTCGAATCGAACCGGAATTTTACCGCATTGTTTGCTATTAAAAATGGTCCGGATCGGTCAAGGCGTTCCGGAGTTATGGTCATTTGAGTGATCCGGACCAGCACCGGTAGAACTGGCCACATATAAAACTGAACCAAGTCCCCGACCAAGCCCCTTCATGCCACACATCAAACTGCGGCGATTTTTGTAACCATCAGCATGGTTGACAAATTTTGTGCGGATATTAACACAGGAGACCGAAAATTCTACGATGTCGGTCCAAAATTCAAGATGGCGGTCTAAAATTCAAAATGGCGGCTCCAAATTCAAGATGGCGGCTGTATAATGGAGTTTTAAGCCCTAAACCATGCAATATGGGTATATTTGTATGGGGAAGATGTTTGGAGTCCAAAAATGGCGACCATAATATCCAAGATGGCGGTCTAAAATCCAAGATGGCGCCTCCAATTCAAGATGGCGGCTGTTTAATGGAGTTTTAGGCACTGAAACCATGTAACATGGGCAGTGAAGAGAATTGTCAGACAAAAGAGGCACAAAACAAGCAACAAAGAAGGTGCGACGATTACTCTTTATCCCTACTGGTAACAGATAATGACATGATCTCGAAATTTTTTGTTGCAGACAAAACGGAAGCTGAATTTGTTGCGTACTTTTCAACTCGTGAATAATCAATTATTGCTAACCCAAAGTCGAAACTGTTTGATGATAGAGCTTCACCAGAGTTGCAGTGTTTACCGACTCGAAGTTACCGTTCGAAAATCGCAATGCAAGGCTTAAAAATCTCTAAACTCGTGGGGTACGATGTTAATCCCATTATTTTCAAGTTGGGACAAACTTATGTCGCATGGGTTTGTTTGTCGCAACAAATACAGGTTGCGACATTGTCATTATTGTTGCGCGATGGTTGAATTTTGATTCACTGAACATGGGTGTATTTTGCTTGGGGAAGATGTCTGGAGTCCATAAATGGCGATCTGAGTATCCAAGATGGTGGTCTAAAATTCAAGATGGCGGCTCCAAATTCAATATGGCGGCTGTATAACGGAGTTTTAGGCCCTAAACCATGCAATAAGGGTATATTTTGTATGGGGTAGATGTCCGGTGTCCAAAAATGTTCAATTCAAGATGGCGTTCTAAAATTCTAGCTGGCGGCTTCAAATTCAAGATGGAGGCTGTTTAAAGGAGTTTTAGAACCTAAAACCATGCAATATGGGTACATTTGGTATGGCGGTCTAAATTCCAAGATGGCGGCTCCAAATTCAAGATGGCGGTTGTTTAGTGGAGTTTTAGGATCTAAAACCATGCAATAAGAGTATATTTTGTATGGGCAAGATGTCCAGAGTCCAAAAATGGTGACCTGAAAATCGAAGATGGCGGCTCCAAATTCAAGATGGTGGTTGTATAGTCGAGTTTTTGACTCTAAAACCATGCTACAATGGTTATAATTTGTATGGAGAACATGTCCGGAGTCCAAAAATGGCAACCTGAATACCCAAGATAGCGGTCTAAAATATAAAATGGCGGCTCTAAATTCAAGATGGCGGCTGTATAACGGAGTTTTAGGCCCTAAAACCATGCAAGAAGGGTATATTTAGTATGGGGAAAATGTCCAAAGTCCAAAAATGGCAACCTGAATATCCAAGAATGCGGTCTAAAATTCAAAATGGCAGCTTCAAATCAAGATGGAGGCTGTTTAATGGAGTTTTAGGCCCTAAAACTATGAAAAATTTGTATATTTGGTATAAGGAAGATCCCAAGTAACACACTTGTCACCTAAGAGTCACGGCGGCGCAGGTTTTTGTTGCGCAGAAGTCACTATGACTTTCTTCTAACAAATAAACACTTACTTGCTAGAAGTAAGTCACAGTAACTTCTGCGCAACAAAAACCTGCGCCGCCGGGACTCTTAGGTGACAAGTGTGTTACTTGGGATGTTCGGAGTCCAAAAATGGCGACCACAATTTTCAAGAGGGCGATCTAAAATCCAAAATGGCGGCTCCAAATTCAAGTCGGTGACTGTTTAAAGCAGTTTTAGACCCTAACTGCATGTAATATGGGTATATTTGGTATAGGGAAGATGTCTGGAGTCAAAAATGGCGACCGCAATATGCAAAATGGTGGCCCAAACACCAAGATGACGACCCCAAATTCAAGATGGTGGCTGTTTAGTAGCGTTTCAAGCTTAAATCCGTGTCATATGGGTTTATTTGAAATAGGGACGAATTGTGGACTCCAAAAAATGGTGACCAGATGGTGGCTGTTCTATGGAGTTCTGGGTTCTAAAATCATGCAATATGGGTATATCTGGTATGGGAAAAAAATGTGTAGTCTAAAAATAAAAATGGCGGACTTAAATCCAAAATTGTGGCTCAAAGTTCAAGATAGTGGCTTTTTGTTATGGTGAAATGGGAGAGCGTCCAGGTGCATTTTTGACTCGCATTTTTGAGAGCACCGATCTCGTCATCCACAAAACGCCCGAAAACAAAATTTTACTCAATGTTTATCACGAGTGAACAAGGCTACTCATTGCTTTTTCAGCTCTGTTTGTTGTTTAGATGACGAGATCTGTGCTTTCGGTATTTGCAAGACAGCCATTGTGACGGCCATCTTTGGATTCGCTCGACATATAGGCGCAAACATCAAAGCTACATAAACGATATGATTTCTGGTGCCATGTAACGGATTTTTGTTTAACGTATTGTGATATTCATCTACATGTCACTTAAGTTTTGTTGAAATGTGTTTTCGAAGGCACGAGAAAGGCGCCATCGCAACTAGGTGGATAATTTAGGGTTTTTTTTTTTTTCTAAAAATTTCCATTGGGCCGCAGATGTTTTGACATTTTTTAAAGGGGGCCGCCACGTCAAAAAGGATGGGAACCCCTGTTCTAAGTTATAGCAAATCGAAATAAGTACTGTTCCGTTTAATTCCAACTATGTATTTGCAACATATGCCAGATACGTCCACTATGGCACTATGAAAGTGATTACATTTACAATGTCAGAGCAGCTTCATAGTATGTACATCGCCTAGATGTATTGTATTCTATTGTATCGCACTGCTTGTCTTTTTGCTGTTCACTTTACTATTACTTTAGAGCTTTTAGTAGAACTTGTTACTTCAGACTCTAGTTTAATTTAAAAACACTTCACTAATACTTTACTTTTGCAAAAGAAAATAAAAAATGAATAACTCTTTTAAAGAAAAACTAGAAAGGACGAGCAAATTCCTTTTAATTCTACTACTGTGCTTATCTTCGGACAGATAGGCCTATTTCGTCTGTGACTTACAGACTTCTTCAGTGTCAAGTGTTGTTTTCACTTTTCTACTCTGTCAATAATACAAGCCTAACTTTACCAAACACCGTATCTAACAACATCTACGAACGGAGAAAATCGAAGGGGAAGTGCGCTGTTCCCATAGCAACCCATACATTCAGCATTTCCGAAACGTGAAAAATCCGGGTATTTTTTCACAAATCATCCCCAAAGGTGAGTGATACAAGTAGTCCTTAACGAAATTCAGAGCCTCATGTAAAAATCTTACGTTTGACCCAAGAGCTCAAAAGAGTGTCAGCGTCAGGGAAGGAAGAGCAGCTGACGAAAAATTGCAAATGTCGTGGCAGGGAATTAAACCCATGACCATCCGCTTATGAAGCGAACGTGCTACCAACTGTGCCACGCGTCCCGGTACAGCATGTCGTACTTGACATTCATTATCATAATAGCCATTTGTCATTAGAAATTCGTTTCATTAAAAAATAACTTGCCCAAATCAGCTAGGCGGAACTGATATGAATATTACCAAGAAGATGGTTGTTTCATTTCGAGAGTAACCGTCATTAGTTTTACACCATGATGGTTACCTCCATCCATCTTACGTTCATCATTGTATTAACGTCGCTATCCACCGTAGAGCCTTCGGAAGTGTGTTCAGTGCACTACAACAGTTCGGGATGCTCTCGGATGTCTCATACAGATCTATGTAATATAAACAGGACAAACTGGGTGGCAACTGTTGCTGAAATAATCCCAAAATCAAACCAGATTCCCAATCAAACCATATCACAGTTTGATTTGGTCGCGATGTACAACTCAATCAAGCCCGGATGTTTACGATTCGTAATCATGTACTACAAAGGGCCTATCTTGATGGAATTTTCACTGTTTGGAACTTGTGGCCAAAACAATTTGCTAGCCCTGAAATTTCGATACAAGTTTCCAAGAAAATCGACCCCAAACAGTTTGTCAAAGTGCGCAAAGATCTTCGTCGAACAAATCCAACCCGACCTCAACTGGTTGCCGTTCAGGGAAACAATAGATTTCGAATTTGTGGTTTACAACTACGTGATAGTCAGTACCGAGTATGGCAAGATGAGGCTGATAGGGGACAACCCGGTTCCTGTAGCCGCTGAAAACGGACATGTTTTCCCGATTGAAGCACAGTTGGGCATAAGGTATGATAGTTTCCAGTTAACCAGTAATTCATCGGAGTGCAATTGCGACATAATTGCGTACTACAACGAGTTAGTGGCGAATAACAGCAGAGACATGGGGAAAGAGTCGTCATATGACTTCAATTACGTAGAGGTTATACCTAAAGTTATATCGTACAAAACAACTAGGAAGACAGAGAAATCCATGCTGCTGATGGTAGTAGCAACGGTTGGAGCATTGTTCATGATTGTTGGTGTGACCATACATATTCTCAAGGACTGCAAGAAATGGGAGTCCGTCGAAGATAGAATATAGATCGATGATTTTAAGAATTAAGGATAATATAGGGAAACCTCTGTATTTCAGGCAGTATTGTAATCTTCGCCATGGAGTTTTTTTTGCCCAATAGCCGGGGCCCGTGGCCCAAGTGGTAACACGTTTGCTTCATGAGCAGATGGTCATGAGTTCGATCCCATCCCCGGCACTTTCGTCAGTTGCTCTTTTCCCCTGAGAGCAGCTGACCCTTTTCTGAGCCCATGGTTCAAATGAACCCGGATACTTGGACATCGGATAACGGCAACTCATAATGGACCCTCAATCGGACTGGAAAAAAGGAACACACAAACGACAGCCTCATATCAAAATCCTCGTGCTCATGATTCAATCATAATAGGGTAGAAAGTGAAAGCAGCGCGAAAAGCAACCAGTTCAATATAGTAGAATAGTACAATACATTCAGGCGCTGCACAAAAGTGCAGCTGCCAATTGGAATCCCTTACGTAGCGCCCTAGTGGACAAAAGAGCTGTAAATAAGGTTAGAATGAAAACATTAAAAAGCACCCTCATGACGAAAAAAAAAAATACTGCCGAAAAATAAATCCAAAGCCACCCTATAACGAAACCAAATTTCAAAATTTCATGAGTACAAATAAGCCAAAGAAACAGGTGTGTAATCAGCAGTAGATAATGTAAGTTCCATAAACAAATGAAAATGCATAAATAAATCAAAATTTTCCATGAATAATTGATTTTCAAACAATAAAAAAACGTTGAAAATGCAATTTTCGTGAATTTTCCCACCAAAAAAACTTTGAATATTTCATAAATAAATAAATCGGGTTTTTCCATAATAGGGTCTTGTTCCATTTGGGCACTTGTACCTATTTTGGGCACTTGCCGCTATAACTAAGTCAATGTTATACCTAACTAGCTGTCCCGGCAAACGTTGTACTGCCATTTCGGTTGTGGTGGTTTGACAATTGTTAAGGTCATTGCAACACCGCACCCTAGATTGGTTTGAGTTCGATCGTATTCAATTTCTTCCCAGCTCATAGAAAATCTGTACTTTCTCAATTTTCTTACCCTTTGAGGTAATTTTCGTAACTTTCACTGATTATACAGTATGCGGCAGGAAAAAAATGCGAAAGTGTTTTTCAACTTCAAACCTCATTTTCGTCCATTTGACATTAACCAATCTATGTTTCAACGTTCCATGATCTATAATAGGCTAGTTTTCTGAAAAGTTAATTAAAAAATTTCCCATTTTGTTCACTTACCTTTACAGGACGGCGCCTGAAGATGAAGACAACCAGAATTTTCAAACCGCAGAAAATCGCACAGGTCGCTAAATTTCGCATCTGATAAAACAAAATTTTTGATTTTCTCTACAATATCATCAAATATATGTACTTATTTCATCTGGCATGTGAAACTACATGGCTCTGGATCAGTGTGGTCTGGTTGTTCATCGAATTTGAGCTAATTTTGTTACTGTTATAGTCATTTTGTTCAATGACCATTGGGCGCGCAGTTTATTGATATCCGCTTATTAGGCCTACACACCTAGAAAATATCATGTAATTTTAAGTGTCCTGAACCTGACATATACGAGCATCTTCAAAAACACAAATTTAGAGGTTATAACATGTAAATTTACGTCTTTCAAGACACCCCAAAATTAAACTTATTTTTTCTTAGCGTCTAGCAATCGCTGGAACCGATTTGACAGATAAAACATAGAAAAGTAAAATATTGTCACGCATGGGATTCGAACACCGGATCTGCTGATCGTGAGCCACATCTCTTACCTCTCGGCTATTTAACCGAGCTGGAAGGAGGCTGATGAACGTGATACTGATTCTACGTTTCTGGTGGAACGGATTTGTTAACCAACCTGCACTTACATGATGCGCGTAAAATTGAGTCCAATTTGTGATTCAGTCTTGAAAACATTTACGTTTTTTGGTGATTCCGTTTCGTGGAAATTTCAGAATTTCTAAGTGTGTACATTATCACATGTTAAACATCAAATGTGGACATTTTTATTTTTCAGTGCTAGAATATAGACATTGACTGATACACTGTCATGAAAAAATAGTCATATATATCCCATATTTAGCGTGTAATATTGCCTTGAACTTTTCGCATTTTTTCCTGCCACACCCTGTAAACACAGCAACAAGGAATACGAATTAAACCATGCAATAGTTATGCTGATAGGTTCATCGGCTCGTGAGTTTTGCAGTCTCAAAGAGATTTCAAACACATATTTACATATATTTAGATTAGTGACCCGATTTTGTCAGACCCTTTTCAGAATACTTTTTTGTTCTCCTCGAAAACCTGAACAGTTTTTGATACTTTTTATCCCTCTATGTTAAATGGACAATTACACCGTCTTTAGCCAGAGGCTGCACAGACTGAACATAACTAACATTAGACAACGGACAACACATATGACACCCAGTGGCCCAGTGGAGAATTTTCCGTTCGACGAAAAGTTTCCCCCTACTGGAGCGGGAATCAAACCCACACTCCGAGGCTTACGAGACACCTAGACGACTGACGCCGCTAACCGCTCGGCCACGAAGCCCACATTTAAGCTTCAGTTAGACGATAAACATGCATTGATTGGTTAAAGTTTGACCGTAAGATAACGGAAGCAAAAAGTTTGTCGCAAAATGGGGCTGACAAAATCGGGTCCTTACTGTATCTAACCCTATACAAAGAATCAAATCAATTCGTTTGAAATTGACTTAGTTATAGTGGCAAAAATAGGTACACCTACTCAAATGGTACAAGACCCTTAATGAGAAATTTCATATTGAAAAAATATCGGAAAAGCCGATGACTTTTGACGTTTTTTAGTTAAAAAAACAATTATTTTTGGAAAATTTTGATTTCTTGTGCATTTTTATTATTTGTTTGTGAAACTTTTGCTATCTTTCTATTACTATACCCCTGTTTCTTCACTGGGACTTGTGGAATTATTTGTGGGAAATTATTTATTCATTATGGATCGTTCAATTGTCTGCCTATGAAAACTACAAATCTAAGAAATTTTTCGAATTCTAAAAAAATCGATGCGGATTTTTTTTGGAATATTGAAATTATATGACATCTAATATATATTCGCGATGAATATTACTCTTAGTGTGATTTTTTTCCCTAAAAACCCTTCAAATATCCTTAAAAGTTTTCGAAAACATAATTTAAAATCAAAAGTAAGGTGAACAATGTTTAACAAACAACATGCAAAACACATCCGGATAGAAGCTCATACATTTGCAAAATTTCATTACAATTGAAAAGATCGCGTATACGCGGTCCATGTGTTGAGCTGGGAATGCTCCTCTTCTTCTTCTTCTGCTTCTTCTTATACTTCTTCTTATTCTTCTTTTTGACTCTACGCTCCCACTGGAACTTGGTCTCTGCGTCTCTTCAACTTAGCACAGTTAAAATAAAAATGTAATTTTAAGTTTAATTTGATGCACATATTTGGAGCATCAAAAAAGACTCAAATTTCCATCACGCTTTAATTTTACACGACTCAGGAAATGAATCGTGTAAATTTAAACGCCGTTGAATTTTACTACAAACAAAGCCGCGGTGGTGCCTTGCTTTTGCTTCGTTCCATTTTCCAATTGTTTCAACACTTCGTCCCGCCGCTGTTCTTCCCCGGTAAATCGGAAGCAAAAACAAAGAGACGCACTTCAAATAATGTACGAAATGAATAACTTTATTGCCTTTTTGTGTGAACATTTTATGCATAAACACTACTTTATACAGCTTGTCGGGGTCAAGCGCTTCTTGCCCTAGGTGCTTGCTGATGCCATCATTGCGGTACCTAAAACGTGCTGGTTCGGAAATTGATTCACCGAATCAAATGATTAAGCGGATCCTTACCTATGGGAAATTAAATACGATACTCTTCCGCGGAAAGTACAACTTGCCAACTTCATATTATTCCACGAAACTATCAGCCGATATCCAACACTACTTGAAATTACTCAGCTCACCGGGGACACAACTGAACGTGATGGCCATGTTTGTTTTTGTTTGGCACCAAACCTAGCAATTTTACACGTCGATTGAAAATTAAATTCTTCCCAATCGAAAAATCCATTGATAGAAATTCATTTTCACAACATAGGTTGAAAAATACACTGCGTCGTAAAATCGTGTGCATAATAATGTACTATCGAGTGTTTTTCCATGCTCTAAATATGTGCATTAATTTAAACTCAAATTTAAATCTTTTTCTTGATTCAATTAGTGTAAATGTACAGCTTGAACGATTTACACATCGTTTAAATTTCACCATTTTTTGCTGTGAGTGTTCTTTGAACACTTTGCGTGAATTTGTATATTGTGAGGCAAGCACAATGATTCACTATGTCCAGAGAGTCGAGAAAATTTCCCCGACCGGAACGGGAAGCGAACCCGCCGTCTCCGCATTGACAATCCGTAGCCCTCAAAACTAGACTAACTGAATACCCCTGGAAATATTCTATATATTTATTGAGAAAGTTCTCCGTGATAGAAACATCATCTAGATGCTCCTTAAGGATTTTCTCCAGGGATCTCCTTAAGAATATCCTTCGAAAATTTCTTCAGTAATTTCACTGGTTTTATCAAGAAAATCTTCCAGGATTCTATGGGAAATTCCTCCATAGATTGTCCTAGCAGTTTTTCAAGGCATTTTTTCACATATTCCGTCAAAAGCTCTACTTGAATAAATTAACCCTCTATAAATTTAGTCAGAATTTTCTCCAAGGATTTTGGTTTTGATAAACCTTCAAAAATTGTTTTTTTGTTTATATCAACGTGTATTTTGAGTTAAAAAATTGTGTCGGAAATGCTTTTAATGGGTTTTAAGAAATCGTCCTAGTATTCTTCCAGGGATTTTATTTAAAAGAAATCGACAAGATTTTCTAAAGAATTCTTCGGCTTTTTTGCAGAGAATCTCTACATGATACATTTGTAAAATTCCTTCAAGGATTATCAAAAAATCGAAAAACAATCCTACATGGATTGTTTTAAAACATTTCTTATGAGTTTCCTCAGAAATTCATCCAGGGATGCTTTCAAGATTTTCTTGAATTCAATTTTTTTAAAATTCCTTCAGATCTTACAGAAGTTCAAAAAAAGTATAAAAAATTCATCAATAAATTTATCTAGAATAACCTGTAAAGATTTTACCAAAAGTTTTCTCGAGGATCTTGGATAAAATCTCCAATAGATTTATTCTTGAGATTCTATAAGGGTTTTTTCTCAAGGATTCTTTCATAAAATATTTTAGAAATTCCGTTGGAAAGTTCTCCAAACATTCTTTTAGAAAAGCCTACATTGATTTCTCCAAAAAATTTTGATCTTTGGAAAATTTCTGGACTGCCTTTTTGAAGAAATATCTTCAAAGATTACTCTCGAAATTTCTCTAAATATTCCGCTAGCACTTCATTACAAACTTTTTTAAAAATTAATTTGGAAATACCTCTAGGAATTTTCGCGAAAAATGCTCTGGAGATTTCTCTAAGAAAATCATAAATACAGAATTCCTGAATAATTTTCGCTGAAATTTCTTCATCCATTTCTTTCTGGGATTCCTTTAGATAATATCAGAAATTCCACCAAGATTTTTTTTAGAAATTTCTCCATAAATTTATCTAGAATATCCTGTAAAGATTTTTCCAAAAGTTTTCTCGAAGATTCTTGGATAAAATCTCCAATAGATTTATTCCAGAGATTCCATAAGGATTTTGCTCAAGGATTCTTTCATATAATATTCTAGAAATTCCGTTGGAAAGTTCTCCAAGCATTCTTTCAGAAAATCCTACATCGATTTCTCCAAACTTTTTTGATCTCTAGAAAATTTCTGGAATATCTCTAAAGATAACCCTCGTTGCACGGTTTCTGGAAGAAATATCTCTAAAGATAACCCTCAAAGTTTGTCTTAATATTCCGCTAGGACTTCATTACAAACTTTTATAAAGATTAATTTGGAAATACCTCCAGGAATTTTCTCGAAAAATACGCTGGAGATTTATCTAAGAAAATCATAAATACAGAATTCCTTAATTAATTTTACAGAAGCTTCTTCAACCATGTTTTTCTGGGATTCTTAGATAATATAAGTAATTCCACCAAGATTTTTTTTAGTAGTTTCTGTATAAATTTATCTAGAATATCCTGTAAAGGTTTTACCAAAAGTTTTCTCGAAGATTCTTGGATGAAATCTCCAATACTTTCATTTCAGAGATTCCATAAGGATTTTGCTCAAGGATTCTTTCATAGGAAGCCCACAAATGATGCTTGCAGAAATGCCGTAAAGAAATTAAATTAAAAAAAAATGAAGAATTTTCCAAGAAAATCTTGCACAAACTTCTCCAAGGATTCCTTAAAAAAATCCTCTAGAAAGTGCTTCAATTAGCTCAAGTTAAAATACACAATTATATACAAAAAAAAGGGTTCAATGATTCTTTTTGAAAACTTCCCATTTTCAACAATATTTTGATGGAAAATCAAACAGGATTTTTTTCAGGATTTCTTCCAGGGTGGCTTTCAGGAAGTTTCTAACTTGTTTGAAGATTATTCTGAAAAATTTTCCAAGTGTTTCTTCGAACAATTGCTCATGAATTCCTAAAAAATTTCCTCCAAGGATTCCAATAGAAAATTTCCAGGGGTTTCTTCAGAAATTCCTTACAAGATTTCTTTAGAAATCCCTGTAGAGATTCCTTCGGAAATTGTTTTGGGGATTTCTTCAGAAATTTTTCAGAAAATTTTCCATGGATAACTTTAGAAATTTTGCTTTAAAATTATTTAAGCAATTTCTCCAAAAATCTCCTTCAGAAATTCTTTCATAAATATCTCAAGAGTTTCCTATAGAGATTTTTTCAAAGCAAAAAATTTAAATAGATTCGTTGAAGAACCTTTCATAAATTTTCTTAGTTCTTCCAGAAAATTCTAAATGGATTTCTTCATGCGTTCTTTTATCAAGTCTTCTTGGATTTCCATTAAAAAGTGCTCCAATGATTCCTTCAGAAATTTCTGCACCTGTACGTATTTCTCCAAAACATCTAGACCTCCAGAAAATATCTAGAATGAAATGTCTCCAAAGTTTCTTCCTGATATTTCTCTAGAATTTCCTCCAGAAATATCTCGTAGAGTTGTTTTTGAAAACCTTCCATGAGCTTCTTCCAAAATTGCTTAATGGATTCCTTTAGACCTTTTTCCAGAAATTCCATCAGGGAGCCATGCAAGGCTTATTTTGGATGTTATTTTTAAAAACTTCTTTGAAAAATCCGTCCAGGTTTGCTTCAGAAATTCCTCCGTGCATTCTTCAGAATTTTTAAAAAGATTTTTCCCTAATTTTTTACCGATTTCTTCAAAAGTTTATGAGGAAAAAGTAACGAAGAAATATCATCGTAGTACAAGTATACAACACGTATCACATGTCTGTTTGGGATGTTAGAGTGAAATGTTATCGCAAGTAAAAGATGCTCCTAGTTGAGAGATTTTCAACTACATGCACTCGAAACGAAAATGATCGTTCCATCCAGGTCGGTGGAAATTTCTCAGATTTTCATGAACATTTTTCCACAGGCTGAACTCATGAATATATGAACAAAAAAAAATGAGAAAAATTCAGGGTCGCCTATTTTCCCGGAAAACTCAGGTGGAAATTCTTTGCTTTCTCCTGACACTACTTACTTTGAAAAATCATAACTCAAGAACGAAGCATCATAGAAACATAGTTTTTTTTAGGAAATGAAAAGAAGAAATTTTCGCAGAAATAAAAAAAAAATATATAAACTGGGAAAAGTTTTCTAAAAAATTTCCTACAGTTGAGAATATTCGTAAAGAAAAGCCGGAAAAAGAATGCCGGAACTCGTAGAAAATTTTCAAAAAAATATTTGGAGAAGGTTATTTCGTCCCCTTAATGCTAGAACTAGGTAACTGATTTTGCGAAATCACGAGCAATTTGTTTACAGCTGAACGTTCGCCACAATAATCAAAGGTTTGTCGATTGAAATTACAAAAACACATAATGTTTCTTCTTTTAAGACCAACAAAGTGTTTGTTTTATAGCAGAATAAGTTTTACCAGCCATTTTTACCTGTACTTCCCAAAACGAGTTACCTAGTTCTAGCATTAAGGGGGCGATTTCATAAACTTTATTCGCTGAAATTTTTGGAATGCACTTTTTTTTAGTTTTAGAGTTATGGCCAATTTAGCTGAAAAATGTCCAAATGTGTCATATAAGCCTTTTCTTTGAAAAATTATAACTCAAGAACGAAGCATCGTTGAAACAAAGTTTTTTAATAAAAATGAAAGCAAATTTTCTCAGGAATCAAGAAAAAAATGAAGTGGAAAAAGTTTTCCACCGTTAAGAAAATTCAAAAAGAAAAGCCGGAAAAACTATTCCCGAACTCGCGGAAAATTTTCAAAAAAATATTTTTGAGAAGGTAATTTCAAAAGCTTTGATCGCTGAAATTTTTGGAATGGACTTTTTTTTTCTTGTACAAGTGCAAGAAGAAAACAAGTGCATTCCAAAAATTGACCTTATAAAACTACCTTCTCAAAAATATTTTTTTGAAAATTTCCCGCGAGTTCGGGCATAGTTTTTCCGGCTTTTCTTTATAAATTTCCTTTACTGTGGAAAATTTTGTTGAAAACGTTTCCCTTTTCATATTTTTTGTTGATTTCTTAGAAAATTTGCTTTAATTTTTCTACTAAAAAAACTTTTTTTCTACGATACTTCGTCCTTGAATTATGATTTTCCATAGAAAAAGCTTATATGACACATTTGGACATTTTTCAACAAAATTGGCCATAACTCAAAAACGAAAAAAAAGTGCATTCCAAAAATTTCAGCAATTAAAGCTTATGGAATAACCTTCTCAAATATATTTTTTTACGAGTTCGGGCATTGTTTTTCCGGCTTTTCTTTACGAATTTTCTCAATGCTTCGTTCTTGAGCTATGATTTTTCAGACAGTAGTGTCAGGGGAGAACAAAGAATTTCCACCTGAGTTTTACGGGAAAATAGGCGACCCTGAATTTTTCTCAGTTTTGTTTTGGTCATATATCCGTGAGTCCCACCTGTGGAAAAAAGTTTCATGAAAATCTGGGACCCTTCGGCCCAATCCCGTACGGTAATAAAAAAATGCCCTTACGTCTGACAGCTTTCCACACTCACTACTCGATAATGACAACACTTGTGTCACATTTTCCTCATTACCAGCAGATGATTTTGTTCCCACATATCAAAGAAGTTAGTTCTTCTTGGGGCACTTCAACTATTTCATTTTGTATTCCAAACGCATTGGATTCGAATTGGAACCAAATGTATCTCATAATCAGACGAATGTTTTCCAATTATTTAACACTAGGAATTGTTTTAGCTGCATTCTATGAAGCATTAGCTTCCTCAGCTCACTGTAGTCTACGTTTCGATGGCACACAATGTTCCAAACTGACCCTTGCAACACCGTGTTCTGAAGATATTGACCCGTGGCAAGTGCAGCCGGTAGCCATTCGACCGACTCCCAACTCTTCCCAACGGACCCATCCGGAACACAACATCGTAACGATTCTCAATTCAAACTCCTGGAACTGCTGGGACATTGCGATAGAGTTCATTGCAGAGCCAAACAGCACTAGACTCACAGTTGCTGCATTTTGTAATGACAGGCACATAATCTTCATTAACATATTGCACAAGCTGGAATCAACTGATCCGCGGTCCTGTGTTGAGGTCATTACCAAAGGAATTCGCCCGGCCTTGCCTTGCTCACCGCTGGGTAGTAGTTTTCGGTATGAGTTTTCAGCTGGCATGTATTTTTTCGTGGACACCGTTTTCGGGAGCCTTTTGATGCTGAAAACTGGACTCACTTTGATGGACATCGATGAAGAGTACCGTCGCCGGTTCGAAGATAGCTTCGGCATTCTTAGGGAAGATTTCAAAGTAAACCATTCCAACAGAAGTCAGTGCATGTGCGAGATTTACAATGGGTATTTTAACTGGATCAGGAATTGCAGCAGTTTTTATGGTGATGCATTCGATTTTGGATCCAATCCAAGTGGACATGATCCCAAGAGAATATTCAATGCAACAAAGGGACATAGAAGAGAGGATCTTAAGTTTTATGCATTGGCAGTTGTAATGATTTTAGTTTTAATTGTTGGAATATTGATCATTTGCGTTGTGCAATGTATGCATATGACTGTGAAGTAGAATCAACAAAAAATAGTGACATAAATAAATGTTTTTCGTAAACTGAAGTCTATTTTATTTTTTATTAATTTTGATAGATAACTTTCACTTCTTCCTTGCATATTCTGCATTTTTTCGCCATTTTAATATTTTGGGATTTACCACTTAGAAGGCACTTAGGGGGATTAGGGGCATAATGGACACCCGGGGCGAAATGGACACCCCTGTTTTTGCCGAAACCGTTGACTTTTATGTAAAACTTTCAATGCATAAGTGTAAAGGAACAGTCATTGTTCTATTTATCAAAAGTACAATTTATATTCCCTTTAAAATAACCAAAATATTATTGAAATTGAAGTATGTTTTTCATATGGTGGATTTCTTATAATTTCGAAGCAGCAGCAAATAAGGTATTACGAGTGATTGAGTGTGTCCACCATACAACCTAGTGAATTTTTAGCTTATCTACATGTATTCGCAGATTTAGCAATGGATGCAGTATTACATTTTTGATCAGAACTTACTCAAAATGTAGTCTATTCGGGGCAAAATGAACACGGGCAATTATGAATGGATGTACGCGCGTTGCATACTGTTAGGCGTTTTAGAGAGTTTAAAAAAATCAATCCGATTGTTTTAGCCTAAAATTTATTTAATTAACTTTGAAGTTATGTAAACTCGTCTAAGATGGAGTATTATATCTGTGGTATTGATCTCCGTTGGAAAATTACTTCTCAAAGATACAGCATAAAATATGTATGGGTGTCCATTATGCCCCGATGGGTGTCCATTTCGCCCCGTACCTTTCCTGCCAGCCCCAAAAAACACACGGTTTTCAATTCATTATTTCTTCACAATAATGACATTCTACCAGCTGTAAATGATTGAAATACGTAGGCAACAAGTTAAAGTTGTAAGCCAACTGATAATATGTTAAGTTTTTGTCGGTTATACAGGTCTTACATGCTCATATGCTTAGGGTGTCCATTATGCCCCTAATACCCCTACTTACCGTGCTTAAAAAGTTCTGGCAAGAGCTCGACAATATGGCCTTACTGTTCTTCAGTTCTTTGATTACCTTTGCCGATAATCTCGAAGTGCTCTCTTGATCTGGTAACAATTATAGTTTTACTAATCCTCTGGGTCATTCCCGAGCAGAGGAAAATATCAAATTTATAACAACATAATCGTATAGCCTGTTTTTATATCATAATTTGTTATTAATAACTTATCAAATAATTACTTTTTTACAACATGTTTTGTTGTGCAATCTTATTTTGTTATGATCAAGTTTTTAAAATTCATCCACTAAATAACATTTCAATAATATACTTTGTTGTAGATCAAGTCTTGTTATTATTCTTCTATTGAAAATGTACAAGTTTGGGTTGAACTATAACACAACAATAGCAAATTTTGAAATTCACTGCAAGAATCTTTGTTATTAAGTTGTTATTGAACCTAACTAAACATGTTATTGAATTGGTCTTCCAGGAACATTTTTTTGTTATGATTTTTATTATTATTCTGCTCGGGTTGCGTATGACTGAGGACAGAGCTGTTTTTCTTAGCTTGGCATTTACAGTGTCGTAAAGTTTCTGCATATCATTTTGTTCCATACTGTTTTGCACCTCCGTCATAGCCTTCTCCTCAAACATCTAATTATTATTATTATAATTATAATTATCATTATAGCTAAGGACTAGCTTGAATCCATTTGCCATCAGAACCACGTTTCCCGTCCATTTTGATTACTTCACATCAACGCCCACATCAATTAAGCAGAACTGATATGAATACTACCGAGACGTTCGTCCTATTATCATTTGGAGAGTAGCTCTCGATAAGTTTACTCCGTAATGATTTCCTCCATCCATCTAGCGTTCATCATTGCATCAACTTCGGTATCCACTCTAGAACCTTCGGAAGTGTGCTCCGTGCACTACAACAGTTCCGGCTGTTCCCAGATGTCCATTACAAATCTGTGCAGCATAAAGAGAGCAAGCTGGGTGGCCACAATTGCAAAAATAATCCCAACCCAAAACCATGTTCTCAATGAAACCGAATCACCACGGTTCGATTTGGTCGCGATGTACAACTCAACAACCCCTGGATGTTTACGGTTCGTGATCACCTACGCCAAAGGACCCTCCTCTATGGAATTCTCCCTTATGGGAGATTGTGCCAAAACGAGTCCACTAGCCATTAAACTTCGATACAAGTTCGAGCAAGAATCGACCTCCGTCAGGTTGTCTACCTGCGCGGAGATCTTTGTCACCCAAATCAAACCCAAGGCCCAATGGTTGCCATTCAGGGAAACGATAGATTTCGAATTTGTTGTTAACAACTACATGGTGGTCAGTACCGAGTACGGTCAGATGTTACTGGTAGTGGAAAATCCGGTTCCAGTTGGAAGTGTAGACCTTATCGAAGCGCGATTGGGCATAAAGTTTACCCAATTGCGGTCAGCAGGTGGTGTGCTACCATTGAATTGCAATTGTGATAGCATTGAATACTACTGCCAATAGCTGGCGAATAATAGCAGAGAGAGAGGTGAAGAATCAGTATTTGACTATGATTATGTAGAGGTTGTGCCTGGGGCTATTGTGAATAGAACAACCGGGAAGGAAAAGAATTCCAGAAATTCAGGAATGCTACTAATTGTGGTAGTTACGGGTGGGGCGTTGTTCATGATAGTTGGTGTAACCATACATATCCTCAAGGACTTTGAGAAGCAACAGAATTTAGATGAATGATTTCTGAATCTTTTATACAAGAAAACTATTAAAAAAGTTTTAAAAGCCTCATGCAACTACATAGTCATATGTGCTGTCAAGTGGAGACTGCCATGTCTCTTTTTTTTAATACCATGGGGGCATAATCTGCTCAACAGGCACTTGAACAGGGAGGTTCAGGTAGTGTAGGGTTAAGGACCGTCTTCTACAAAACAAAGTGAAAGCCAGAACTACTTTTACCTCGGGCCACTGAACAACTGAAACTTTTCGTCTCTCCTGAACCATTAAGAAGACAATGTTTCAGAGAGGGGCTGGTACATATCGCAGCCTCAAGGTTAGTTGCGTAAACTGCAGCAACGAACATCGATGACTCGCTCTGGAGAGTTCACCAAACCAAGGTTGCATGCTGGCGCTTAAATAGTCAGTTTCCCGAGTGGTCCTCGCTCCTCTATTTGTCCTCGGAAGGCAGGCAGGGTCGACATTATTGGGCCTCCACTTGCCCCGACCTTGAAGGGGACCCTTTTGCAACCACAGGCTCGGATACAACCCAGTAGACCGATGTCACGACAGCAACGCTTTCAGGATGTTCTCCCCGCGACCATTAAATCATTCAAGATTATTTTATTTTTAATTTTTATTTTTGTGTATTTTAACGTTTGCTAATTCTACACTAACGCTGTAAGGGTCGATTTCGACCACAGAGTACCGGTATTACCTACGTTGCCGACTTCGAACCCTTGGACCACCTCTTGCATAGCGTCTGCACTAGCCATCCTCTGAGTCACCTTCTCTGTAGCTTCAAGACGTGTGGGTGATAGCCGTTGAAACGGTATTCCAGCCAAACTCATCCACACGAACAAAACGTGTTCCGCCGTTTTCTCTAAACCAGCACAAACTGGACATTCAGGAAAACCAGCATGACCGAAACGATGTAGATACTGTTGGAAGCAAACATGGGCTGAAAGGATCTGAGTCAAGTGGAATAGCGCCACATGGCGCCCAACCCAATTATCTACCCTCGGGTTCAACCTGTGGGTCCACCTTCATTTGTTGGAACTGTCCCACACGCGCTGTCATTTCACCATGGAGGCTAACCTGGCAGTCCTCCATATGCATCTTGTGCCACGCATTTCGAAGCACTCCATGTCCTCCTTGATCAGGATGCCGATAAGCAAAATCCCTGTGATGACGCAGAGCCTGTCGTGTGACACGGTACGGTACGCGCTCGCAACCGTCAGAGGCACATCAGCCTATAAGTACTTTCCAGCTTACCACGGTAGCTTTCGGTAGTGCAGTGCCCCACGCCGGACCGCCATACCTCGGTATGGACGTAGCGACACTAGTCAGAAGCTTGCGCTCACTTGTGTACACCGCAGAGCTATTGGACATCATCCGGGACAGTGTCACTATAGCTGTGTGGAGGCTCTTCTACAGGCGTAATCAACGTGGCTGCCGAAAGTGGGCTTATCATCAATCGTCATGTCCAAGTGATTGACGGTTCGCTTCGACATGATAGTGCAATCGCCTACATGAATCACCGCTTGCTGCTTCGACTTCCGGTTGTTCACAACCATCACTTCAGATGTGTGGTGAGCCAAATCCAGTTTCCTGCACCTCATCCACGCCTCCACAACCTTGATCGAGTGGGTGGTTGTCAACTTCACTTCCTCGGTCGACTCACTGTAGACTTCGAGCGTAATGTCGTCAACAAAGACGATAATCTCCACTCCCACCGGAAACTCTAACCTCAACACCTCGTCGTACATGACATTCCATAACACCGGACCCAGGATGGAACCTTGCGGAACTCATGAGGTTATGTGAGAGCACTTCCGACCCACCTTTGTGTCGTAAAATATAGATTCTGGAAGTAACTTCGGAGAATCTTGCACAGGTACCCGGGTATCCCGAGATGCAGGAGCGCATCGCACATAAATGGCCTACTGACGCTATTAAACGCGTTCCTTACATCCAAAGTAACTATTGAACAGTAGTGAATCCCCCTTCTCTTACACTCGAGTGCTTTCCCGGCGGTTTTGGATAGCGTCCGGAACCTTCCGGAAGCCGTACCGGTTACTAGAGAGACACTTTACACTTTTGGTCTGCCTCAATATTCTATTGATGATGATCTCTTCGAGCACCTTTCCCGCCATGTCGATCAAGCATATTGGTCTATATGCCGACGGGTCTCCGGGTGGTTTCCCTGCCTTTGACAATAGTACCAGCCTCTGCCTCTTCCAAGCTTCTGGGAAAACTCCATCGCCCAGGCATTTCTGCATAGTCGACCTGAACATCTCGGGAGCCTCTGCTATAGCTACTTTTAAGGCCAGGTTTGGAACTCCGTCTGGACCTGGGGCCTTTACCTACGCTAAGGGACTTTGCTATCCCTGCAAGTTCCATTTCGGTGACTCTCTTCTCATCGCCTACCCCAGTCCCCGGCTGTCCTACGAAAAGAGGCCGAGGACTAGGATCATCATGTGAAAAAAGCCTCTCGATGATCACCTCCAACATCTCAGGAGATTGCTCTGTAGGAGCTATTGCACATCTCGTCTTGGCCGTCACGATCGTGTAGGCATCACCCCACGGATTCACATTGGCACTCTGACTGAGACCCTCAAATCAGGTCTTTTTGCTTACGCTTGTCTCGGATTTCAGCGCGGCTTTTTCAGCGGCGAACACCACCCGCTGTTCGTTTCTCTCTTCCTCAGATCGTGCTCGCTGTATCCGCCGCCTAGCTCGTAGGCAGGTGCGGCGCAGTTCCGCAATCGCTTGAGTCCTCTAGTGGTCCTCTAGGGTGGTCTCGCCTAGGCATGGTCGTATCGCACGCACGCGAAAGCACCACTACCAGCTCGTCGAAGTCTTAACCAAGTAGGTTTCGCTCACGGGGGAACGCTTCCCTAAATACCCCTTCATCGAAGTATGATGTCTTCCACCTGCGAGGCCTTGGCCTAGGCCTAGCCGCTGTTTCTTCTATCCGCTGCCTGATGTTGTTCTTGTCGATATTGTAGCAAGCCGCCAGGTGATCGCTGTGAGTCTACTATACAGTTTGAACTACATACTTTTCAGGCCAGGACTACAAAAAGTAACGTCAATAATCGACTCCGCTCCGTTCCGACTAAAAAATACTAAAGGAACTCTTGGTAACGACATTAGCCAGGTCTAGTATGGCCAGTGTCTCTAGTATAGCAGGATCTGACCCCGCGGCTGCCACATTCCATGGCCCAGGCATTGAAGTCACCCGCTATTACCACCGGCCTTCGCCCTGTTGGCACGGTCGTCATACAGTCCAGCATCTGCGTGAACTGCTCGATCGACTACCACAGCTATAGAAGTAGACCCCGTTTACTTTGGCGACCACGTAGCCCTCATAGGTAGTGGAGACCAACTCCTGGACGGGGTATTTACCCGTCGTCTATATCGTTGCCGGCGGGTACTCGGTAAAGGTCCGCTATGATGCGATATCCGTCTCCCACTTAGAAACCACCTGACAAAGCAGTTGCTGAGCTGCGTCACAGTGGTTCAGGTTCACCTGCGCTACCTGCACTGTGTTCACTGAGGCTTTCTTGAAGGCCGGGCACCTTGGACCACCCGTTGGATGCCTGTTGTTCACGGATTTCCCGGTACAAATCAGACAAATGGGTGGACTCGTGCCTTATGGCCTTCGGCGCCGCATCTCCTTGCAGTTCCATGACTTGTGTCCCGGTTCCAGACACCTGAAACAAACTTCCGGGGCCCATAAATGGTCAGTTGACATATTGACCAGCCCACCTTCAGCTTTTTAACACACTTATTTACGACCGCCACAGGTAGCTGTACCAAGGCTACTTGTATCCCTGCTGGCCCCTTCCGTAGCCGAAAGGCTGCGGTGGCCACCTGCCCCTCACATTGTTGGGACAGTGCCGTGACGAGCTCTTCCACTTCAGTTATCTCATCTAGGTTCTTCACCATCATAGTCGCCTCTGCTGTAAGAACCCTCACCTCGACTCCTTCGCCAAGGACCTCTCAGCCATACTTTAATTGGCGGCGCTCTTTCGCTCTTTGTCGCGCTTGAGCTCTATGATCAGTTCACCCGTACGAGTACGTTTAATACATACTGAGCACGTCGCCCAAGTAACAATTTTGATTCTATTTGGTTTTATTTGTTTTTATGACAGTTTTATCGGAACATTACATATTCTAGTTAATCTTATCGAAGTTTCAGCTGAGCATAACTGTTCTTCATCAATTTGTGGTTTTAAGAACACATACAAGAGTACTTGAGATTCAATCCTTAAAACCATAAACACTACAAGAACTGTTGAATTTATTTTCAGTTTTATAAGGCTCTCGTAGTTTTTTTTTCCAATTCGTTTATTTTTAAGGCTCTGGCGTTTTATATAAAACTTAACGGAGCCGAATTTCTTATGAAACAACAAAATGTTATTCTCAAGCTATTCTACATTTTACATACAATTCACTTTGAATTCTTGTGCGAACTCTTTCTCGGGGGAGTGCGATCTGTTGTGGATCCTGAAGCCGATGAAGCAAATTGAGCCCGACGCTGGCTTGCTATCAGTTTCTTGGTTTTCTCCTTCATCATAGCGTAGAAATTGTTCGCTAGCTGTGTAGCATTCGGAATACCAAAGGTCCGCTCAAAGTACTCATCGTTGATAGCCGATTTTGACTTCTCTTCCTCTTCTTTGTCGCTTGATTCCTGCACTAACGGAGTTTCCTCGAGAATTTCCTCAACTACTTCCACGACATCGTCATCTATTGGATCTGATTCCTCAATTACTGTTTCGACTTCTCCTGTACTGACTATTTCGGCAAAAGTTTTAGGCTTGTTGGTCTTCTTCCTTGCTGGGCAGGCGTTTCTCCGATGTCCTACTGAGTGACAAAAGAAACACTTGTCCTTCAGTCCGTCGTAAAACACTTTTCCTCTTTGCTTGTTCACTTCCATCAATGGTGGAATTTCCTTGTCGATGTCAATGTACACACCCCTAACGCCAGTGTGCACATGATCCAATCCTAGGCTAGTTGGGAACTTTTCACGAACCGTTCTATTTACTTTTCCGTATTGATTTCCGGTGGGATGTCAAACACCCGCACATAATGTACATTACGGCCCGCTGCCATAATACACACCTCTACCGAACTTCCATTTGCGTACACAAATTTACGTGGGTCCGGATTTTTTCGTAGACACTCCAGCATCGCTGCTTCTGAAGCAAATTTGATGCAAATGCTCCGGTTCTCCGTCATTTTATAGACGCTTTCCACGAGGGTCACATCGCCATCCAGCTGCTTTACAAACACGGCGATATCGGTCCACGACGGCCGGGGGGAATCCACCGAGAATCGAAATTCAACGGTGTTAATAAACATTCTGCTCATGGCTCGAGAAAGCAAGTCGGTTTCACAAAGTATCCAAGTCGGTCGAAGAACAAAACGACAGGCAAACAATAGCACCGCTGCTATGCAGTAATAAAAAAATATCCGGCAGAGCTCATCAATACCGCGTGCGTCGTACACGGCAGATGGGTAGCTACTGACTCTCGTAGTTATCTTCAATCAACCAAGCTTGAACAAGTGCAACTGTTCTCGCATAAGAACAGTTTGATACATGAAAAATAGCATCCGATTTTTATTTTCATCGTTCCATTGGCAGCGATTATCAATCAAGAACACCTATCCGGAAAACCAACCTCGACGCGGTGCAGTACCAAATTCCTCCGGTTGCAGCACTCGAAATGAGGTTGTTCGGTCATCCAGGACGTTGATTCCCGTGCAATCGGGGGTCAAATTATCGACCTGCAAAATTAACAAACTACTTACCTGTCGGAAATGCTTACCGGAAGAATGAGGCGCTGCCCTGCCTTGAGGCCGGCTCTCGGAGAAGGTCTACCTGGCTAGAAACGGTACCGAGGATGATAAAATTGAACGGGCGGTTCACAAAATCCACCGCGGTGCGATAATTTATTGTTTGTTGACAACTTGGCATACTCGATTTATGACGTTCTCGACGGAGTTTGCATAAACTTACATCAAGAACGTTATAAACCTGAGTACTCTGGAGTAATGCTTCTTACCCTTGTTTAAGTTGGAATAAATTTAAGACGTTCTTGATGGAGGCCAATCAGGCTGCATTGAGAACGCTATAAATATAAGTATTCTTGAGTAATGCTTCTAACTCTGGCAGTTGAAAGAAATTTAAGACGATCTTATGGTGATGCTGATTGATACCACCGATAATGGACCGACCACGGACCTGGATTCCAATAGAAGCCATGTTGAGAAAACTCATTAACAATGTTCTCATGACCAGGAATAATATTTTTGAATATTTTATTAGTGCATTATAATGGAAGCGCGTTGCAATTTTTGGAAGTATCTTGCAACATAAATACGATGAATTTTGCTTGGCATTTGGCATCCTTGTTACACCACGGAAATATTTCCAATTTGTTTAATAAATTAATGCCAATTACAAAAATTTGTCATTTTCATTGTGTGTGTTTTTTTTAATTTCACTCACCAAACTTTTCTGTCGACATAAAAACTGCATCAGCAACTACACTAACAAATTTATTATCGTTTTATCAAGCACTTGAAGAATTCTACAAGAAGAGCAAATCGCCTTGAGGACAACTTGGGAAGTACAACAAGTTTTAAGAGACATTTTAAAACAACTCTCCAAGAGCATCTAAGGGTGGGCCCCTTTGGTCTTATGGCGGGTTTATTGTTGAGTTGATGTCGTTTTGCAGAGCAATTTGGTTTATGCATGGTTTTAAAGAATAGGTTTTGAAGAATACTTCAAAAACATTATAAAAATAATCTTGTTACTTGGGCGGCTCCTAGGTCCACGAGCTTGGGGTCGCATTGCATCGCCTTCAAGACGTCCGAGTTCTTAGACTGTTCGGTCTTGATGACGAAGGCGTCGCCTTTCTCGCGTTTGGCACCTACCCTCTTACGCCTTCTCGGTTTGGCGTCCGTAACCTCCTCAACCAGAGATTTTCTTCTTCTTCTTCCGCTTAACTTTCATCCAAGGAGGGTCCTCTCCTTGGCTCGCCCTCTATGGCTGCTGAGGGCCCAACAACGGTCCCAACCCCATGTTCCCAGCCTTTTCAGCCAAATCCGTTGATTCCTGTACTGATTTTATCGTACTCCAGCAGTCCTCGACAGGGGCTTCATCGCCATCTTCAACCGGCTACGCTGTCTCGAGATTCTGCGCATATACGGTTGCGACATTAGTCGATCTAGTCTAGATTGTACCGGGGACGTGGCGCAATTGGTCACACGTTTGCTTCAAGAGCAGATGGTCATGGGTTTGATCCCAGCCTCGGCACTTTCGTTAGTTGCTCATTCCCCCTGAAAGCAGCTTATATTGACCTTCTTCTGAGCCCAAGGCTCAAATGGACCCGCATACTTGAACATCGGCGAACCGCAACCCATAATGGACCTCCAATCGGACTGGAAACAGGAACAACCAACAGCCACACATCAATATCATCGTGCTCATAATTCTACCATGATAGCGTAGAAAGTGAAAGCAGCGCAACGGCAACCAGCTCGATATAGTGGAATTATAGAATACATTCAGGCGCTGTACAAAGTGTAAGTACAGCTTCCAATTGGAATCGCTCGCGCAGTGCCCTAGTGGACAAAAGAGCAGTAAATTAAGTTAAGTGATTGAAGAATAGTCTTGATCCTGCCGGGACGGTTGTCAGTACCGTAAACTGGGGTGTAGTTGATCAGTGGGGTGAACCTAATCACTCAATTACCCGCGGATATCGACTTTCAAGGAAGCAACAATTATGTTTTAATCATTCGCAATCCAATGACGTAACATTAAAATGGAATAGTAGTCAAAGTCAATATCCGTGGGTAATTGAGTGATCAAGTTCCCCCACTGATCAACTACACCCCAGGTTACGGTACCGCACATTGTTGATGACGTAGAGTTTTGGGCGCAGTTTGACCATCATCAGGTAGTGGTCAGAGTCGATGTTACTTGCTTCCCGATAGGTCCTGATAATATCGATATTGTCGGCAATGTATGTGAATGGGAACGTTTGCTGTGGTGATCTCCAGATGCAACGGTAAGGGAGGCCAAGCTCGTGCCCAAGTGAGGGGTTTTGGAGGTTAATCCTCTCCCATTACCGATGTTCATATACTAGGCGTCCCTCCGCCCATTGCCAAGATTAGGAAAAACTTTTCGCCTTTTCTGTGTACGGGCCTGAGGTAGGCTATATGGAATGTCACGAATGACCTGGTCTTGGTCGCGCTGAACTTTCCAAATCGTCGGTCTGAACTCCGCCTCCCGCAAATGCTATGGGTCAATCGACAGTTTTTTAGACAAACCCATGTCCTACTAAGGCCAGTAGTACACAGGGTCAAATATTTGACAAGGAAAGAACTCAAGAAACAACATCAGTTTGACACTAATGAAAATTTGATCGAGTCAAACAAGATGTTTGAGCATTGGTTTCTTTTCGGACAAATATTTGACCCTGTGTACTAGCAGCTTAACTCTCCTAAGTAAGTCATACTTTGACATTTCCTCTCCATATTCCATGTAACGGTATAGATGGGAGTGGCCTGGCATAGTGACATTCATGCTTATGTTATTCATTAGGGCGTTATTTTAGTAACACTGAACACTCTGCAAAGATGCGAGGATTGTCGAAAAGCCAGCAGTTTAGCGAACAGTTGGGAGTAGAATATCTCTTTGTGAAGTGCGGATGTGTACACCCAAATGTAAGCTTGAAATATTGTAATTAGGTCATACTTTGTTACTAAATAAATCAATTTTCAGCATTGAAGCTGCTCAGATGAAAGCTGCTGTCAATCGCGTGTTTTTCCGTGCAAGGGTGGTACTCCTAACAATATTCTTGTTAAGATTTGGTCAAAGTTAACTCTTCAGCCGTGTTCCTAAGCAGTTTAGACATGATTATCAAAAGGAACACGAATGTTAAGTATCCAATCTGCGAAGAGAATCGTAACTATTTATGATAATGCTACCGAATGTGACGGAATGCTAATAAGCTATGGGAATCGCTGCATCTGCCGTTGCTGGGGAATGAGTTGTATGGAAAAATTGTAGGTTGAATAATAAACCAGAATGAGGCAAGCACCAATCATATTTTATTGCATTATTGTCCAACGAATTATGTACGTCTGCCAAATCATGCACGAAGTAAGAGTCACCAGAAAACACTACAATTGAGTAAGATTTGACTCATTAGAGTAAGTGTATCCTTTCCACTGTGGTGATGATGGAATAGAATCTCTTCATCAAGCTCTATGCATTGCAAAACCATTTCAATAGAATTGATATAAACTAGTAAAACCAAGTTACCAACCTCATTTTGAGTTTACGCTTCATCGGAACGTCTCAGTTCGGAATCAAGCAGTAATGTTAATACTTCTATGTTTATCATTTATCGTACCTCCAACATCTGCATCCCCTCCAAAGTTTTGGGAGGTGTGTAGAGTACTCTACAGCAGTTTCAGTTACCCCCAGCTGTCCCTTTCGGACCAGTGTGCCATCAGAAATGGAACTTGGAACGCAGTTGTTGCAGTCATCCTACCAAATGCTAACGTTTCAGAAAACTGGAACCAATCGCAGTTCGATTTGATATCTCTGTTCGATTCCAGCACGGCAGACTGCTTGCGGTTTGTGATCCACTATATCATAGGGCCCTCTTTGATGGAGGTAACTGTTGGTGCATCTTGTGACGATATGCATAAGCTGTCCTTTAAAATACGCCAAAGGTTTTCGCTTAAATCAAGAGCTCCTATGGAGATCTACGTCAACCGGCTCAAACCCGAGATCTACTGTTTGCCAACTAGCGACTTAATAGATTTGACATTCATAGTCAACAGTTTCATGATAGTTGGTACTGAGTACGGTCAGATGTTGCTGCTACCAAGAGAACCGGATCATCTAATCATCGACCAGGAAATTAGAGACAGAATCGAGTCGCGTTTCGATATACAACTAAACTACTCACGAACAGTCAACAAAAAGCCGGAAAATTGCAGTTGCGAGACGATTGGCTACTATAACGAATGGATGACCAATTGCAGCACACTGAATGGTGACGCTACAGTGGTAGACTACGACCTCGAAGAGCTCAACCCAAATGGGGCAACGGAAGAAAGAGCTTCTTTCAATGCAGGAATGTTACTGCTTGTGGTGATGGTCGTCGGAGCACTTATTGTGGTTTTTGTGAAGGCTTTGCGCATCCTGAAGAAACGATCCAGTGTGAATGGGTCTTAAATTCATATTCAAAACTCTGTATACACAATATGCCAAATTTGTTTAAACTCGCTTAGTTTAGTGGACCAAAACCAAAACCCAAAAAAAAAACACTTTTTACTTAATATGTAATTAACATGTATGTATATGACTAAAACTTTAGTTTGAGGGTATTTTAGAGAGGAGGGAGGGGTGTTAAAGAGGAAAAAGGAGAATCAACAGAAATGAAAAGAAGTGTAGAATTAGTATAGTTAAAATATACAATACTAAAAAAAAAATAAACACAAAAATAAAGAAATTAAAATGGAGAAAAGGATAATCGGTTAACATTTTTTTACAACCTAGAATTCAGTAATATACTGAATCAATTTAGGTGAAAAATCTGTGTTGGAACTACCAAAGAAGATTTTTACCTTAATTGATCCAGTATATTACTGAAATCGAGGTTGTAAAAAAATCTTAACCGATTATCCTTTTCTCCATTTTCATTTCTTTATTTTTTTATTATTGTACAATTCTAACTATGCTAATTCTACACTTCATTTTCATTTCTGTTATCTAAATGAAGGTTCTGTGCATCAAGTACATAACTTTTCCGATGTACACACATTGCTTACTTATTTTACCAGCAGTGGCAGTAGTTCACATTTACTTAGTAGAATCACTCTCCTAACACGATTCTATAACAGTGCACTTTCCCACATTTTTTAAACATGTCATGAACTGTTTGGCAAAAGGTTTAAACCAAGCAAAACCCTAAAGTACATGTATCACTACAATCGGATTGTGTATCCCCGGTAGCTATAGCCCGGAAGTCCCAGAGCGCATCGTGCAATGTCCGAATGCAATGAACCCCATCGGATCGAAATGGAAAACCATGTGATACATGTGATTGATGTAGGTGTTGTCGTCACTTGACGCATTTCCGCCGGAACTACCACGTAGTAGGGAATGAGGGGAAAACATTCGACAAACATGTCCCTTCGAACGGCGGCGGCAGCGGCGGTGATGGTACCCCACAGTTGCGATGTGGAAAATCCCTTCCGGGAGGAAGCGAACAGTTGTATTTCACATGTCCGTTTCTGCCGAATCCACAGATTGGATGGTATGGGTATGCGTGTGTCTTTTGGTTATCCTTGAAATAATTTCAATTTAGTTGAAGTTGTACTGGAAACAAATGAGAGCGCGGTAAAAGATTACCAACATATATTCAACTGAGCAGCTGTAGAGATCTGTCAATAGTAGTAGGAGTAATCAGTAACGATTAAAGAACTAACATTCCTTCCATTTCCCTGGGAAGTGACCTGCACCGATATTGACAATTTTTAATTTTAAGACTTTCGATTTGTGCTCATTGAAAATAATGCAGTTTAAACGGGTGTAAAAGGTCTTGGTGCAAACCAATACCAATGTTGATAGGTCCTTTTCAAATGTTGCAAGGGGAGTACCACAAAATTTGTGGAGCATTTCAAGGGCATTCCGACAGGTTTTGTTGGTGTTTCAATGGATTACGGATATTTCAAGGACGTTTCAAAGGGCTTTGGGGGAAGATCTTAGGAGCTTAGCATTTTCAGGGGCGCTTTAGAGGGCTTTTCGGATGCGTTTCAGGGGGTTTCTGGAGCCTTTAACCCTTCAGGACGCGCGCCGTTGTAAAAAGTACAACACTACTAAAAAAAAAAGTCGCTCGTTGTATAAAGCACATTTAAGGCTTTTCAGGGGGGTTTCAAGGGGTTTCAATTTTTTTCTTTAAAGTTGCCAGAGGATTTAGGGCGTTCAGAGGAAATCCTTAAGGACCCACTGAAAGGCCCCGAAGCACCCTAGAGACTCTCTGGAACTCCCGTGAGAATTACTGAAAAGGTCATAAGACCTCCAGACCCCTTAAACGCTCTTAAGACTTCCATATACACCCTGAAACATCCTTGGGGATTCTAGAATACTCTGAGCGTTCCCAAAAACCCTGAATCCCCCTGAAGCGTTGCTAAGATCTCTCTGGTACCATCTAAAACCACCTGAAACGCAGACCTTTAGGTACCTCCTGAGAACCCCTTGAACCTCCTGAAACGCTACTGATACTCCCTGGACCACTGAGACCATCTGAAACGTCCCTGCGACCCCCAAAGGACCCAGGAACCCTCAGAAACCCTACAGAATCCCCTGGAACGCATCTGAAACACCTTTGAGACCTTTAAGTACCCCCTTGAAACTCTCTGGGATCCCTTCCTTACGCCCTTGAAACCCTCTGAATCACTTCAAAAGCTTCTTGAAGCGCTCCTGCGACCCCTTGGAACCCCCTGAAACCAATCCCGAACAGAGATGGATATCTAGTGACCATGATAAGATCCCGAATTTGTTGCGGTTGAAGGGCATCGCGCAATCATAGCAAAAACGATAGAACTTCGTCGCCAAGTTTCAAAAATAAACCACGCTCCACGAAAAAAAAAACGAATCGTTCGGCTTGGGCGTCCCCAAGGCCTCATGAAACCCTCCAGAGGCCCCAAAAACTCTCATGGAGCGTCTCTGAGATCCCCTGAGACTTCTTTAAACCTAAGATCTCACGGTACTTCCTGAAACGCGCCTGAGACATCTTTGAAACGTCTCTAAATACTCTGAAACGCTTCTAAAACATCCAGAAATGCCCCTTATACTCTCTGATACTCCCTTGAAACACCCTGAGATCCCTGAAACGCTCCTGAGAGTCCCTGAAGCGCCCCAAAATCCAATAATTTCGATGAACAGGCCAAGGTTGATGTAGATGTGTTTACATTGGTAACATTAGTGAATCAAGTGACACCAGTATCAAATAACACCAGTAAGTGGGCCTTTAGAACTCACAACGTGATCGCTTACTGGCAAAATCCGGTGGAGACCTTCACAATGAAGATGCTTTTGAAGGACTGCTTCGAGATATTCGCCAAATATTTCGAAAAATTGTACGTTGGAATCGATATGTTCGGAACTACTGGTCAGAGCCAATTTTTAGGAACTGAGGTAGCATTTCGTCCTTTCATCTATAAGATACAGCACATAACATAAGTGGAACTCCGTAGTCAGAGCGAAGGAAAAAGTTCTCGCGTTTGGTATCATACAGGCGTATCTACAATGATCGATTTCTCTTCATCGATTTTCTCTTCGGATTATTCCAGAAAATACGACCATTTTTTGGATAATCTCTCGGTGTGTTTCGGTGAAGGACGACTAGGACTAGCATCTACAACAACAAAAAGAACCAAAAATGTCTTGCCGGCCAAGTTATTAATCAAACAGAAAATCGATGAAGAGAAATCGACCATTGTAGATACGCCCGTATGATACTGAGCGCGAGAGTTGTATTATTTTCCAGCACGAGAAACTGGTATATCTTTTATAAAAGGCGTCGAACTGTCATTTATTTTGGTAAACAAAAAATATCTGATCCAACCAGTATTCCAGTTTTGGCAAAGAATACAGGAACGAAGATTGGCATGCTGAAGATCCAGTTATTCATTTTGTCATAAATTCATTGAAATCTTTGAAATAACACATCCACGTTTCACATATCGATCTTTCTTCATATTTAATGCTTGAAAACGTATTTTTGACTGAAGTTTACAAAGCTTTATCACAATTTATATCCTGTTTTTTTTTATCTCCGCGTGCTACCAGTCTAGATCTATGAGGTCTTTGTTTTACTTCACAGCAATGAAAAATGGTATGGTAATAATGTTATAACTCATTAGACATTTCGATGCCCTGAGTACAGAGTACAGAATCGGAAAGGCATCAACGTTTTGAGCCAGAGTTCCACTTATGTTATGTGTACAGGTCGGACAGCCTTTGAACTATTCTGTTGTTTGGCTTTCCTACATGTATTTCTTCAAACATTAATAATATGGATTTCTCCGAAAAATTTTCTAGAAATTTTTCAGAAAATTCTTCTAGGAATTTTTCCAGGAATATTTTTTCAAATATACCATTCCAGATTTTCTTCACATAGATTCGGATTTTGTTTCAGAAGTTGTTCTGGGGTTTTCCTTTGGAAATTTAGAGATTTTTTTTTTCTGAGAATTGCTTTAGATATTTCTCCAAGAGATGTCTAAGGATTCCTTCAGAAAATCCTCCCGAGATCCCTCGAAAATTTATTAAGGGATGTTACCAATTTTATTTTTCTGTTGCATGTTCGATTTTAACTTGTGAATATTCTCACAATTTTAATGTGCATTTATAGGGTTCTTCCATAGCTCAGGAGAAAAATAGCCCTAGCAACCAAAGCGGTTGCATACTTCCAGGTCATTTCTAACGATAAATGACTGCAAGACAGGCAAACGGTTCCTAGCACGGACATCATTATGCAGCCGTCTTGCATTAAAACCCGATTCGGAATGGCCAAGTAGGATTAGTTTTCCTAGACAAAATTAAGCTATGAACACAGAAAAAAGACTGCTAACAAGAATGCAATCAGGCATACAAAACACAAGCTCCGGGATGACTGATGGACCTAGAACAAATATATAACCTCGTCATCCTGTGATCGTAAATTTTTGCCCATTAGGGTAGCAGGCCAAATTTTATGTTGAGTGTTGTATTCCATCAAATTTATGTTTTGTGTGTGTCAATTAGTGAAATCGTGCATTATTGTGCATTTGTAGTGTTCTGAATTATTTTTCCCAGGGCCAAGTGAAAAATAAAATAGAACATTTGTAGGGTTCCATGTTATTTCACGTAACAGGGACTTCGTCAAGAATTTCATAAGTACCGTAAAGTGGGGTCAAATTGATCTCCGGGTCGAAATTGATCAGACGATTTTCCGTTAGATAAAACTTACTTCAAATTATTTAAAATACGCTAAACCTAACCAAAAAACGTGTGATCAATTTTGACCCGAAGATCAAATTGACCCCGGTTTACGGTACCTTTGTATGCCATTTGTGGAGAGATTTTTTAAAGATTCGTTCAGAAATTCCTTTACGGATTTTCCCAAGAATCCTTACAAACATTTCGCAAGCATTTTTTCCTGGGAATGACTTGCAAAGTTGCTGCAGAAGTCTCTCATGATTCTAATTTTTGAGGAATTAAGGAATTTAAAGATGTTTCTTCAGGTATGGTCTTAGAAATAATGCTAGGCATTCATGCAGGAATTTCTCCAGAGATTACTCTAGGAATGGTTGTTCAGTAATTCCTCCAAATATTTTTCAGGAATTTATTCCAGGAGTTGTCAAAGGTTTCTCGATGAGTTCTTGGAAATTCCTTAAATGATTCCTTAAAGAAGTCTTCAAGTGTTGGTGAAATTTCTAGCAAAACTTCTTTTGAATAATCCCTAGAGCATAATCTCCAAAACTTTCAGGTGCGCGATCCCCTTTGGCCAGCAGACGTACTTTTCGCGACCAACCATAGAAATTCTCTCATTTGATGTCTATTAGCTTAGCTTAGCTTAGCTTAGACTGACTGCACACATCTATGGTTGCTATTCCGTGATTGACCCGAATCAATGACAGTTGCACAATGAATCAACTGAATAATTGACTGGGAGTGGTCAATATTCTCACTGTGCACGCTTCAGAGACTCTCTTTAACAGTACAATAACGGCGCCGGCCACGTCCTTGCAGTCAGGTTGGAATAGGGAAGAAATATTAGTAACAACCTTTGTTAAGTGAAGGCCCGCGTTTACTGCTGCGACTCCACCAAAGGCTGCAGGATGGAGTGTTTGTTATAGGAAAGGTATCGTTGGGTCTGGATTCACTTTGATAAGTAATATGACCTTCGTGTCATGCTGGTTGCCGCGCTATTGTTTGCTTTACGCGGAAAACAAACAATCGACCACCCGCATCAGGTGGTCGCTTAATATTTACTGTAAATGACGCGAAAAAATATGCAATTTAACACGCTATTATTCGCTTCACTCGGAAAGCAAACAATCGATCACCCACGTCAGGTGGTCACTTAATATTTCGAATCAAACCGCGGAAGCAAATAACACGACCGAACATGCAAGCTGACGCATTATTGTTCACTTCATATGAGAAGCAAACAACTGATCACCCACGTCAGGTGATCGTTCAGTGTATGTATGTATGTATGTATGTATGTATGTAGCCACCATCCTAGCTTGAGTCTTGCTCTGCATGCAGTTCCACTTAACAGTAAAGAATAAATTACATTACCACTCTGATTTCAACATACCGCTGTATGAAGGGCCAAAAGGGGGTGTGGCGGACCCGTAAGTAGATACACTTACGCGAAATCCGCGGGTTAAAGAGAATCTCCTTCCAGCAGTATGATCCAGCAGGGTGAATAATGAAATTCACATTACTTGTTAGGCTTTCTACGGGATGGTTTGTTTCAAGAAGGGCGCGTCAAATCCATTGCAACTGTTGGGATAGAAGAACCCATCTACAAGGATGTTATAGTAACTTCTCACCACACACCGGCTGGCAATCCACTCCGTCGTACAGTTACAACTTCAATGATGCCCTGATGCACCCTCCCGACCCCGCATAGTTATATAGTCAATATTATAATTTGTTATGATGGAATATAGCATTTAAATATGGAAATATCAATGTAATAGTATAATGAATAATTTGAATGAGTATCATTCGCTGACGAGTCCTTTCCTAACCTAGATGGCGTAAAATGAAATATAATTAAATACAATTTAATGTAGCGAACTGAAATAAGATATTAACCATCTAATACCCAATCCCGCCTTTAGACGGGGTATAGTTTGAGCATTTTTGTAATTTTTGTGTCGTGGAAAATCTTTTTTTTTTATTTTTGGCAAATATTTGGGACTTTTCTGTATATCTCAAAATGGTTTTTGGTGTATTTTAAAGCGTATTTACATTTTTTTTAAATCATTGAAAAAATGATGTTTAAGTCACCTTTTAGAAATCATTGCACACTGGGCCACGAGCGGGATCTAGCAAGTAAAAACCTCTAGCGTTTTGGGAGTACATTTTTTTGATTTGCTGTCTTCGGAGGCTTATATTTATTTTACCTGTACTTTTATGTGGTGAAGAATATTAGTTGGTAATTTTGCCGCATAGGTGGCGCTGCGATACTAACTTTTTTGTCTTACGTCCTAGAGGTTTCCCGTCTTCTGCAAAGTTGTAGAGCGTGCAAAAATAAGTAAAGTCGCCGAAGACACCAAAGTTGTGTGACATCAAATAACAAAATTATACTAAAAATAGTAAAATTTACGTGAAAATCACGTTTTCATGACTATTTTGGATGTTTATCGCAAATTTATAAATTTTAACACTCCACACGTGTTAGTCAAAGTAGCCTGCGTCTGATGATACCAACTTTACAATTTTTCGGGACATTTTAAATGGTTTTTTGGTCAAAATAATGAAATTTACTATGATTTTTACTAGCATTTTTTTCAAAAAGTTGCAAAATTCGGCAAAATTTGATATGTACTTGCTTAAAAATATACCACTCAAGATCTATTAAATCTGAAAGTTTGCCGGAGGTATAATTTGGTGTTTTTGAGATATTTTGTTTTTAAATATTGATGTTTTTAAATCTAAATACTTTTGAAAGAGAAGCAATTCTTTATTCGGAGTTGTCCTGCCAATAGATATTCACGGATCACTTTTCAATTCTGATTTTTATGTTTACCCAATGCCCTGGTTAATCAAAATTGACGTTTTGTGTTCAATTGTTTTGTGCATAAATTTGTTAAACAGTGCTCATATATTTATTGGTCTATTGAAATAAAGGTTTTTGGTCCTGTGTGAGCGACTCACGCAATTGCGAAGTTTTGTTATACCAATCCGTGTTGTCAATAATGATTTTCAGTTAACTCAACGTACATACGCAAAAATGAATAAATTATTGGTTAAATTATAAAATAAATCCTCGGCACAAGATGAGAATTGAATTCACGACTCTTATACAATAGGCAAGTGCTTTACTTACTAAGTCACTGTGCCAAATAATGTTGCGTGAGTCGCTCACACAGGGCCAAAAACCTTTCTTTCAATAGACCAATAAATATATGAGCACTGTTGATTCAATAAATTGATGCGCAAAACAATTGAACACAAAACGTATTTTTTTTTAAGTAAACAGGGCGTTGGGTAAACATAAAACTCTTTATTGATAAGTGATCCGTTAGTATCTACTGGCAGGACAACTCCGGAATAAAGAATTGCATCTCTTTCAAATCAATTTAGGTATAAAAACATCAATATTTAAAAACAAGATATCTCAAAAACACCAAATTATACCTCCAGCAAACTTTCAGATATAATAGATCTTGAGTGGTATATTTTGAAGCAAGCATCAAATTTGCAACTTTTTGAAAAAACTGCTAGTAAAAATCATAGTAATTTTAACTAATTTGCCCAAAAAAACATTTTAAATGTCCCGAAAAATTGTAAAGTTGGTATCATCAGACGCAGGCTACTTTGATTAACACGTGTGAAGTGTTAAAATTGATAAATTTACGATAAACATCCAAAATAGTCATGAAAACGTGATTTTCACGTAAATTTTACTATTTTTAGTATAACTTTGTTATTTGATGTCACACAACTTTGGTGTCTTCGGCGACTTTACTTATTTTTGCACGCTCTACAACTTTGCAGAAGACAGGAAACCTCTTGGACGTAAGACAAAAAAGTTAGTATCGCAGCGCCACCTATGCGGCAAAATTACCAACTAATATTCTTCACCACATAAAAGTACAGGTAAAATAAATACAAGTCTCCGAAGACACCAACTCAAAAAAATGTATTCCCAAAACGCTAGAGGTTTTTACTTGCTAGATCCCGCTCGTGGCCCAGTGTGCATTGTTTATTTTGTATTGAATCGCTACAATTAACATATTTTAATTTTTTCCCAAATCATACTATCCTTGTTTAATAGTTTAAGGGAATCGAATACACTCTAGAATTATTTTCCATAAAATTACACGAAAAAAAAAATTCAGTGAAAAAAATTTAAAATAATAATATTTCAACAATAATCATAAAATCTCAAAATGTTTTCATCTCAAAAAATCCGTACCCCAAATTGGCTCCCAGGAAATTAGAAAAATCAAAAACTGAAATTCACAAAATCGAGAATTGAAAAGAATCATCTTCCAAAACATGATTAAATCGATTTTAGATGACGAAAAATGATATTTAGATGAAAATCAAAAATTTGGGTATTAGAAGGTTAAATTGTAAATAATTTGAAAGAGTATTATTTGCTGGCGAGTCCTTTCCTGACCTAAATAGCGTAGAAAATTATTACAGTAATAAAATGCCAATGCACCCAATATAGTTATAAAGTTCATAGTATAATAAATTATGATGACATATAATATTGAAATACGGCATATCAAATAAATATATATCATAATGCAATTTTAAGTCATTAAGTGTGTAATGTAGCGAAATGAAATGTGGTCTTAATTTGTATATAATTTGAATAAATGAGTATTATTTGCTGACAAATCAAATCATGACCTAGATGGTAAAGAGAAAATTATTATAAAAATAAAATGTAAAGGCAAAAGATCATATATAATCTCAAATATAATACAGTGACCGGCACAAAAAAAGATCCACCACAAAGTGGTTACAGTTCACAATGAAAAATACATTTAAAAATGCTAAAATATACCTACACCTACCTGCACTACACCCATTTTACATTGTTTTAGCAATCTGTGTTGAAAAATATTTGGCTCTGAGGAATAAGATGATTTCTGAAAAGACTGGGAAAATTTCTCAAAAAATTGGTATGACAGAAAAAAAAGATCCACTCAGCAATCAATTCCAAACTTCCATATTTCGTCACACCTTCTAACGTTTCTCCTCTTGGTGTATACTTATTGTGATGTTTTCGACATATGAAATCTATTCTGACATGAGTCTCATCAATTTTAGGATGATACGGGGCGAATTTATTTTACATGGTGAGTATCATGGGCCAATTTTCTCAAAAATACAGAAACTATCTGTAAGCAAGAATGAGTGCTATTAAATTTGAAAATAAATAAATTATATATATATAAAAACACTACACGAAATCAGACACAGAAAAAATAAAATAATAATGAATAATAAAATTCATCAATTCAGCTTTCTAAGGGATGGTTCTGAACAAGACGGGCGCGTCAAATCCATTACTACTGTTGGGATAGAAAAACCCCTCTACAAGGATGCTATAATATCTTCTCACCTAACTCCTGCTAGTAAGATTTATACGAGAAAAAATATATAGGAATGCAATTTAGTGAAATATATACAATACAATAAGAGATAATAAAACAAACATACAAAATTATATAAAATAGAACATAGTAAAATGAGATAATTGAGAGTATTATCAGAATTATTGTTTACCCACTACCAGTTTTATCATTACTATTACAAACAAACTTTATGGTTTCGATGAATTTACTGTGAAAAATTGAAAAACAACTGTATATGTTATAAAATGTCGATGGTGTTTTTAAAACAACAAAGAGTTATAAAATAGATATGATAGAGTATGCTATGTAATATGAGTAATAACAAATACTGTGAATTACAATAAAATTAATATGAAGTGAAATATGTCTAATATAATGTCATTTTGTGTTTTATTTGGTATATGAATGCTATTTTAGAATTATGGAGCGCCCTTATCTGAAATGCACTGTAGAAAAAAAATATCAATAAACGGCCGAGGAATGAAAACGCTTTCAATAGTTACAAAACTATTGACCAGTTTCAGCTGGAAGGAAACAGAAACATAGTAAAGTCTGTTGAATATAGTAGTAGTATAGAATCAATTGTCAGAGATGAACCAGCCGCCGGCTGAAAATCTCTTTAATAAAGATAAATAAATAAATAAATAATAGAATCAATTGTTAAATTAGCTGCAGAATACGACTAGCGCTGAAAAAAAGAAAAATTTTAACAGAAAATAAATAAATAAAAATCACAATTGATCCATTTATTCACTGCTGCGTCCCTGCTGCAATAATAATGTAAAATTGTTAACTTATTGTTAATTTTGAAGCAACTAATCTATTTATCTTTGCACTCATTGATCAAATGATAACTAAAATGTGTTTTCAGAGTCCATTAATGTGATGTTATAGACACCCCGTCTTATTCGATGTTTTAAGATTTGATGTTTATAAAATGTAGAATCTAGTAAAAATAACGATAATAATAAAAAAAGGAAAAGATGTTGAATTAATTAGTAATAAAATATTTAATAGTAAGTATAAATTGGAATAAAAGGCTGCCTCCGATGGCATACTCTATAAAACCAGTTGTTGATAGTTATTCCAAATATAAGATACGAATATGATAAGATATTTTTGATGACATTTCTATTTTTCACTTCGTATCTAAAAATACGTCAGGTGATCGTTCAGTGTTGCTACAAAAGACGCGACACAACAAAATGCTCATTTCCGAATAGGGAAAAAGAAAAATCGAATGACCGAAGCAAAAGCGCGCGACACCGGCACCCGGACGAAATCGTATCACACACTGATGCACGCTGGGCCCGCCGCCGTGGAAATGCTCACTTCCGAATAGAAAACTTACTAGAAAATTAATCGAACCACCGAAGCAAAAGCGCGCGGCACCCGGACGAAATCGTATCACACACTCTTATTTATTTATCAAAGAGGTTTTAACAAAAAGTCATTCGCCTCCGAATCCCATTATTGATTCTTTGCTTATAGTTTTTGAACATCATCGTCAAAATAAAGAATCGTGTGGTATGTCTGTGATTGAATACCAGTTTGAAAGTAACAGTGAATTCTCTCATTTGATATGTCTATTACAGAAAAACATTAAAATGTTCCTCGCGACCCCCTGGATGAAGGCCGGTGCACCCCCCCCCCTGGGGGGTCGCGACCTACAGTTTGGAACAAATTCTGCATGGATCTCTAATGACAGGTGATATTTCTGATGGAACTGCAGAAGAATTTTTTTTATAAAATCCTTGTAGAAATAACTCAGGAATCGCTGCAGGTGTTTCTCAATGATACTTGAGGAAACTCTGGGATAAATTTTCAAAGAATGAAAAATTTGTAAAAAAAAATGAGAACACCAACTAACCACGGAAACTAACCACCATGGAAGAACTTTTGAAAAAAAAATCCTTTGCTGAAATTCCTTAAGAAATCCCTTAAATCCTTAGAATATCTCTTCAAATCAATCTCAGAAACCCCAGCAAAATTTTCTGAAAATAAAACACACACGTAGTGGTTTTTGAAGAAATCTACAACAGAATCCCTGTACAAATCGCAGGAAGTACTTTTGAATGGATATCTTAAGAAATATCCGAAGAAATTAATGAAGGTATCTCAGGACTAGTTTTTTAAGAATTTCCTAACCCTTCGTGGAATTCCAAGAAAAACAAATATTGAGTAGTTTATTGGGAAATGCCCAAAAATATCCAATGATTTTTTTTGAAACAAATTCCTCAAAAAATTAAAAGTAATTCCTGGTGGAGTTTCAGACGGCACCCATAGAAATCTATCTACAAGCACAGGCAAACAGACGTAACCCTTAGAGAACATTAATCAAAAATTTGTTCCGATTTTTTTTTCAACACACTGTCACCTATTGGTAGAACCATGCAAGACACTTGGCCATGATGAGTTGCGATTTGTCGTTTGTCTGACACGCACACTACTACATAAATCGCCTGTAATTTTCATTTGCATCATTCAGCAACGTGTACACTGACAAACGTCAAAGCGATCGAATACTTGTGCCTCTGGTGGAAGGATTACGGATATCAAATGTATTTTTAATTGATCTTTAAATGCACGGGCCAAGCCGTTTTGAAGAGTGTCATGTCTGTTTGTCTGTTTTAAAAGAATTCTTGGGGATATTTCTAAAGGAAGGAAGGATTTTTGAAGAAAGCCTATGAGAAATTTCTTTAAGAATGCTTGGAAGGGGTAGTTAATAAACTACCGTTTGAATTCGCAAGACTGAATACCCGAAACTCCGAGTACCTTGATAGATTTTAAGACCGTATTGCTGGAGTACTTTCTAAAGGAATCTATGGATTAATTTTGGAAAAAAAAATCCATAGAAGATTTACTTGGACATGAAAACCTTTGATAAATATATGGAGGACTTCCATTAGCAATTTCTGAATGAATCCGTGGATGATTTCTCGTGCGGATTCCTGAAAAATCTAAGGAAACTCATCGAAGGTTTTTAGAGGAATTTTTGGAGATATTTCGAGGGGATCCTCAAAGTCTGAATTTCTCGAAGTAATTCTGAAACAATTCATGGAAGATGTTAAGAAGGACTTTCAAAAAAAGTCCGTGTCGAAGGAATTTCTGGAAGAAATTCTGAAGGAATCCATGGAGCAATTTTGGTAGCTATTCCGGGAAGGTTTATTTTTTAAAAATTCATTTCCGGGGTTAATCTCTAGAAAACTTTTAAGAAAATTTTAAAGGAAACCAAGCATTCTCTAAAGGATTTATCTATGAAGGTTTTCACAGAGAAATTTCCGAAGGCAATCCTGGCAGAGTTTATTTTAAAGTTTCTTAAATATAAAGAATCGCTGGAGGTTTTTCTAAGGAATAACCTGCATGATTTTTGGATGTCTTTCTGAAGGTTTTTAAATGAAACCTTCGACAATTTTCTGGGTGTATCCCTCAAAGAATTTTCGAAGGAATCACTTATGGATTTCTGAAGAACTTCATGGAATTATTTCTGAAGCAATCCATGCAAGATTTCCTAAAATAAGACATTTCGGAGGAAGTGAAATGTTTTAATTAACCCTCGAGCGATCGCGTTGTTGTATTTTGTACAACATGTTGGAAAAATCTCGCTTTTGTACTCAGCATTAGCGTGGTGCTGGCGGTGGTGGCCTACCGCGGGTTACGGAAGGCTAATGCGGGGATTAAAAAAATCGATGGATTTTTTGTTGCATAATCTGAAAGTATACTAGCTAAACAATACACATTCCAATTTTCATTAGGGTTGAATCACTAGAACCAAAGTTACAGCCCATTGTGGCGCGCATCCTCCATAAGGTACCTCAAGATTTGGAATACGAACAATGAAAAAATGATAAAATGAAAATCGGTCAACTAGTTTTTAAGCTATCGTGATTACCGTAAATGTATCAACGCAGGGCTTCTTTGACTATAATGCCGAAAACTGTCCATAAACAATAACTGTTTTGGCATAATTGAGTGTCTATGCAGTTTCGATTGTTCTGGTAAATCTAAAAGAAAGGTCCTTGTTGAACGCAATCGTAGCTGATGAACTACGAATTGTGTGGTCATGTATTCTCGTGCAGAAATCACTGACTGTTCCGCATACCCCTATCATTTGAAATCAGATCCACCATGATGCCATAACAACCTGGACGAGATGTTAGAAGGGAGTTTGGCGCTCGTAACAGATGTGACGCGCGATGATGTACGGATGGTTGGAATCGCATCACTGTTGTAATGCAGTGAAGATACATATCCCCATACCCAATCGTATGTTGCACCCGGAAAGGCAAGTGAAATCACGTGTCACATATGAGTGTGAGTGGTGTTTTGTTTGATTGGATGAGTATTTTCCATGTCGCGCAAAACATCCCAATTCGTTAGGGCAGTCATGTGAACGATGCTGGAAAAAGGATTTCAGGTCTGTGTGCGACCACAAAGGATAAAATCGTTAAGACGGTAAGAGCCCAGCAAGCCGAAGTGGTTAACGCAAGACTATGCGTAGGGTGTTTGGGTTCGATTCCCAAACGGTCCACAAGTTTTTCTTAATCATCATCAACACTTACAATGAAACACGAGCATTTCTGTATATGTAATTTCTAACGAAACCGTGCTCGCAAACAGCATCTTGTGCTGGAAATGATAACACCACAACAATAGGCATTCGAGAGCCAAAGTTTCCACCAGTCTGACTCGTATAATTTTCCTCGGAATTATTTTTCCCCTGCGGCTCGTCTGAGTGCTTCAGCATTAATGAATACAACCACCAACGTAATTCTCGTCTGCGGTTGCATTTTCCTACTTTTTTCTCATTTCCTTTGCCAGCACTTCTATCTTCCATTTGACGTCTTCAATCAGCTGTTAAAAGCGGAAAGCCACTTTCCTGGAAGGAACAGAAAGCAGAAATATTACAAACTCCTTCAGTACCGTCGGTCGCGCCGCACAATAATGGTTGCACTTCTGCGCTTCGCTTGCCAGTACTGGAGAGGATTGTTGTTATAAATAATCCCACGGAGATTCCGCACATTTCGCAGACGGCGATGAATGGAAGGAAAATTCCATTTCATGCACAATTTGTTCCCCCATCAGCTATTGATTTGTGGGCAGACCAGACAGCGGCGGTAAACTATCGCCGAAAGGCAAAATCGTTGCTTGGTTCGTTTTATCAAGTCATTACGCCCATCCAGCCAAGCCCCTTATTTTCATGACCCGTGGAAATCGACTAGACAATCAGATCAAACTTTGAGAAGGAGTTTACTATGACGAACCATGAGAAATCTATAATAGACTCATATTTGAAAATGAAGTCAGACAAAATGCCACACTATAATCCGTAAAGTAAAACATCTAAATGGGTTTCATTTTCAGCTCTGTGAAATAGGGGAAATCTGTTGAACTCAAATTTGACCTCAAATCCTTCCCAACCAAGCTGAATTAAACGACCAAGTTTCAGAAAATTTGACCGCCAAAAACCTCTCATGACGAAGAGAACAAACCTGCCGATAATACCCATCGTCACCCTAGAAAAGAAAGCAGCGCCACCCGGACAGGCGAGAATATCTAAATCAAATCTCAAATCGAACAACTATTGCTATCATTGCTCGATGTGATTTTGATGTGTTATTCAAAAATTTAAAGAATATCGCACCAATACCTCAAAGTGATAAGAACAAATTTAGCTCTTCTGCACGAAATGGAACACCCATAGAGATGGCTCAATGTTAGGGAAATTCTATGCGACCCTTTCTGAGCTGGGAATCAAAGAACCTCATGCTCTTTTTGACATGATATTCACAACAGTGAGCCGCAGTTGAGTGGTAAGCATCATCGCCTGTGAATCCTAAGGTAGTAGGTTCAATGCTGGATGTTGGCAATTTTTTGTTATTTTTTTCAAGAAAAAGGTCGACAAATCTTGTCTGCTATTGTTTTGGTCTTGTAATATCTTAACGAGCTATTATTGAGCACTTCTCCATACTAGATTTTGATATTATTTCTAATGTTTTACTTCTTATCTCAATCAAACCAATATCAGTTTTTGCTCTTCAGTAGTTCAATTTTTAATAACTGAATGTGTTATTCGTTAGTTTTTTTTTTAGAGATGAACCAGCCAAGGGCTGAAAGTCTCTTTAATAAAGACAAATCAATCAAAATTCGTTAGTTTTTCTCTCCTACTTGGGCACTACTAGTGATACAGCATTACCTCTCACAGTTCCCAAACATGACTTGATAGTCTGCTCTCGAGAGACTGCGGTCCGGAATGAACCCCCTTCATTTAGGAAGAAACCTTTTTGACGATAAATCAAATTTTCGCCTGATGGTCTTGACGGTCGGTCGACGGAGCGAGTCCATGCCCCTATGGGTTCACCCATGCAAATGTTGCTGACGAAGGATGCTGGTGGTCTGGACGATATCAACCAGATCCAGGTTCAAGCAGATGCCTTTTCAGTTCCGCCATAGGTGTAGCCATCTGAAACTAATAGAAACTATTAAAAGTAGAAATATGTGATGACATTCTCAAAAGATTTTTTTTTCTATGCATTTCACTCTATTCCTTCAGAAATTCTTGCTGGGGTTGTTTAAGACAATATTTCTAGGATTCTTCTAGACGTTCTTGTGATATTTTCTCCAGAAGTGCACTCCCGTTCAAAAGTTTGGGGTCACCCCCTCAAAAACATGTCATTTTTTTAGGCCCATATCTCCGCCAATTTGCGTCCGGTTTCGAAACCCTAGGTTTCATTCAAAAGATAATAAGTCAAAGAAACTTTGAACATGATTTAAAAGAAACTTTTTCAAAAAAATTTGTATGTAAACTTAACCCAAAGTTGCCAAATTTTCTAAAAAATGAATATAAACTTACGGCAGCATCGCTGGAAGTTGGCTCGACCAAATTTTAAGATGAGAGCGGTAATATGACCCATTTTCTATTAGCTTTCAACTGCTTTTTACAGAACTTAGCTAAAAAATCTAGAAAAAAAAGTTATTAAGTAAATTAATCATTGATGTCATCGACCAAAAGTTTGGGGTCACCCCTCAATATGATGTATCGGCCAAAAGTTTGGGGTCACTTTCGTAAAACATGGAAAAGTGATTTGGTGATATCTTCGTCATCTATAGTTCAATTTTAATTATTTTTGGCTCATTTCAAAGATAATTAACTAAATTTACGTTTGATGTCTTTAACTTAACGTATTTAACGATTTTTGTATATAAAAATGTTATGTAAAATTAGCACATTTTACCATGCTTAAAAAATGAGGCAACTTTACGTTAAGTTTTAGTATGTAAATTTCAACAACTATGTGTGGTTCAATGTCTATGCAGTAAGTATCATTCATTTTGTTTCAAATAAGCCAACGCAATGTAGGCAGCGCGGCCCCGGTAAGGTAGCCTGCTGAAAACCTTCAAACACCCAGAAAAGCAATAGTAGAGTAAACGGATTGATTCAACGGCAACAGACCCGGCAACGAATAAAGGACAACGATTGGAAAGTCGGATCTTGGAACGTGAGAACTTTGAATGAACCCGCACGTGTTGGGCTCCTGGCTCGTGAACTGCAGAATGTCGGCGTTAATGTGGCTGCTATCCAGGAGATACGCTGGCCCAAAACTGGAGAACGCGAATTCCGAGCGGTGGATCCCATCGCCAACACTTCATTCAAGTACCACATCTACTACAGCGGCGGCGATAAGGCAGAACGCGGAGTTGGCTTTATAGTGATCGGGAAGCAGATGAAGCGAGTTATTCGGTGGAAGCCGATAAGCGACCGAATCTGTGTGTTGAGGATGAAGGGCAAGTTCTTCGACTACAGCCTGATCAGCATCTATGCGCCAACGAACGACAAACCCGATGACATGAAGGATGAGTTCTATGAGAGCCTTGATAAGGCCTACGGAGAGTGCCCAAAACAAGATGTCAAAATAGTCATCGGAGATGCAAATGCGCAGATAGGCAGAGAAAGTTTCTTTCGGCCTGTCATTGGAACGGAAAGCCTTCATTCTGTTACCAACGATAATGGTCTGCGCCTTGTGACATTCGCTGCTGCTAGAGGGATGGCAATCAGCAGTACCTACTTCGCACGTAAGAATATCCGAAAACACACCTGGCGACACCCGAGTGGTGACACTTGCTCCCAAATAGACCACGTGCTGGTCGACGGGCGACATTTCTCGGACGTCATAGATGTGAGGTCCTACAGAGGCCCGAACATCGACTCGGATCATTATCTTGTAGCCGCTAAAATTCGGGCGCGATTATCCAGCGTCACGAGTTCAAGAAACAACAGGACGATGCGTTTCAATATCCAGCGCTTGTCAGCCGAAGGGGTTGCTGCACAGTACCATCAGAAGCTAGACGAGAGGATAGGAGAGACCAACGGATCTGGAGATGTCAACAGCTTATGGGGAAGTATCCACGAAGCAGTGACAACAACAGTGCAAGAGGTGATTGGTACCGCTCAGCGACGCCAACGTAATGGTTGGTTTGACGAGGACTGCCAACGAGCGACGAACGAAAAGAATGCCGCCAGAAGTCGAATGCTAGTGGCCGGTACCCGGCAGAACAGAGAGCGGTACAGGGTTGCAAGAGCAGAAGAGAAACGAATCCACCGCAGAAAAAAACGGCAACACGAAGAGAGTGTTATTGCTGAAGCGCAGGAAAGTATGGACAGGAACGATATGCGGAGATTTTATGCAACTGTCAATGGCGCGCGGCACAAGACTGCGCCAGTGCCCGCCATGTGCAATGACCGGGAAGGAAATTTGCTGACAGACAAAACAATGGTGGCAGCCAGGTGGAAGGAGCACTTCGAAGATTTGTTGAATGGTAGCAGCGAAGGAGCACCCAGGAACAGGATTAACATAATGGATGACAGTCAAGCAGTGGAACCACCAACACTGGATGAGGTTAAAAAGGCCCTTAAGGAGCTGAAAAACAGCAAGGCTGCTGGGAAGGACGAGATCCCGGTCGAACTTCTTAAGCACGGAAGCGAGCAGCTACATCAATCAATCCATCAGATTATTATAAAGATTTGGGAGGATGAAGAATTGCCCACCAGTTGGTTGGATGGCCTCATATGCCCAATCTACAAGAAAGGGCACAGACTGGAGTGTGCCAATTACAGAGGGATTACCCTTTTAAATTCGGCGTATAAGATACTGTCGCGTGTCCTGTTCAACAGACTGCGACCTCTTCAGGAGTCCTTCGTCGGCGAATGCCAGGCTGGTTTTCGTGAGGGCCGATCAACGACGGATCAAATGTTTACCCTGCGGACGATCCTAGATAAATTTCGGGAATATAACTTGCAGACTCACCATCTGTTCATTGATTTTAAAGCAGCGTACGATTCAGTGAAAAGAAATGAGCTTTGGCAGATAATGTCAGAACATGGTTTTCCGGCGAAACTAATTAGGCTGATACGCGCAACGCTGGATGGATCAAAATCAAGTATTCGGATTGCGGACGAAGTGTCTACGTCGTTTGTGACCTTGGATGGATTGAAGCAGGGGGATGCTCTTTCAAATTTATTGTTCAACATTGCACTCGAAGGAGCGATTAGGAGGTCAGGCGTGCAGAGGAATGGCTCTATCATCACACGGTCGCACATGCTCCTCGGTTTTGCGGACGATATTGATCTCATCGGCATCGATCGTAGGGCAGTGGAGGAAGCTTATGCTCCTCTGAAGAGAGAGACAGCGAGGATAGGCTTGACGATTAACTCTACCAAGACGAAGTACATGATAGCGGGTAGAGACAGAAGCAGGCCTAGTGGTGTTAGTGCTGAGGTAGTGATTGATGGGGAAGTGTTTGAAGTTGTTGAAGAATTTGTTTATCTTGGAACACTTGTGACATGTGACAATGACGTTTCCCGTGAAGTGAAAAGGCGTATTGCAGCTGCGAATAGGGCCTTTTACGGATTGCGTAGCCAGCTTAGGTCCCGTAACTTGCAAACGCAAACAAAATTCGCTCTGTATAAGACGCTGATTCTTCCGGTTGCCCTCTACGGTCACGAAGCGTGGACGTTAAAGGAGGTAGACCGAAAAGCTTTTGGAGTTTTTGAGCGCAAAGTGCTGCGGACAATTCTCGGTGGGAAACAAGAAAATGGAGTGTGGCGCAGACGCATGAATCACGAGTTGTACCAAGTGTACGAAGATGCGAATATTGTGAAACGTATAAAATACGGCAGACTTCAGTGGGCTGGACACGTAGTGCGAATGTCGGAAGAAAGAATAGCGGAAACAATATTCAGCAGAGAACCCGGTAGAGGTAGACGACTTCGTGGGCGGCCGCGAACTCGCTGGCTGCACGCGGTTGAAGAAGATCTACGATCCCTACACGTTCGGGGAAACTGGAGGAACATCGCCCAAGACCGACGAAGATGGAGCTCTACTATACGCTCGGCATTGGAGTAAAGTTACTTTGTAGCCAACAAGGTATCAAGGTAGGTAAGCCAAGAAGAATTAAAATTGAATGAAAGATGACAAAGATATCAACAAATCACTTTTTCATGTTTTCCGATAGTGACCCCAAACTTTTGGCCGATACATCATTTTGAGGGGTGACCCCAAACTTTTGATCGATAACATCAAGGATTAATTTACTTCATAACTTTTTTTCTAGATTTTTTAGCTAAGTTCTGTAAAAAGCAGTTGAAAGCTAATAGAAAATGGGTCATATTACCGCTCTCATCTTAAAATTTGGTAGACCCAACTTCCAGCGACACTGCCGTAAGTTTATATTCATTTTTTAGAAAATTTGGCAACTTTGGGTTAAGTTTACATACAAATTTTTTTGAAAAAGTTTCTTTTAAATCATGTTCAAAGTTTCTTTGACTTATTATCTTTTGAATGAAACCTAGGGTTTCGAAACCGGACGCAAATTGGCGGAGATATGGGCCTAAAAAAATGACATGTTTTTGAGGGGGTGACCCCAAACTTTTGAACGGGAGTGTACATCAGAGATTTCATCTAGGAATACCTCTCGTAGTCAGGCCCGGATTAAGGATTGTGGGGTCCCGGGACCCAAGCGTATGTGGAGGCCCCTTGGTGGTGGACATAATAAATTTCTTTGTTTTCAAACATTATTTGAGCAATATGAAACATAAGTGGATGTGTAATCACCAAAAAATGTCTTTGTGGGAGCTCCTAAAATGTGGGGGCTCGGGGCCCGGCCCCCAGTACATCCGGCCCTGCTTGTTGTATTCCTTCTAGAGTTCCTCTTGGCCTTCCTCAACAAATTCCTGCTGCAGTTCTACTTCTTCATAAATTCTGGACTTTTCTACAGATTTGATCTAGCATGCTTGCTATGATTCTTTCTTGCAACTGTCCTGGAACTTTTTCAGAAATTCCCTCGGTGATTTATCCAGGGATTTCACCAAGGAGATTTTATCCAGGAATTCCTCCTGAAATTCCTCATGGGATTCCTCCAGGAACTGCACTTGGCCTTCTTCCAGGTATTCCAGCTGAGATTCCTTTTGAGATTCCTTCCTTAAATTCCAACTGTGATATCTCCAGGCATTCTTGCTGGGATTCCTTCAGATATTCCTCCGGATTCTTCCAGGGGTTTCTCTAGGTGTTCCTCCAGGTTTTTATTCAGGAGACTTCTCGTAGGATTCTTCCAGGCATTGCTGATAGGGTTTATCTAGGAAATCCTGTAGAGATTCCTCCACATTTTTTTCCTACGATATCTCTAAATAAAATCCCACTATGAAACCTCTCGGAATTCTTTTAAAGTACTTCCAGAGATTTCTCATAAAATCTTTTCAGGAAATCTTGCTGAGATTAGTCAAGACAATCTTCCTGAGATTTTTCCAGAAGTCCTTCCGGTCATTCCTACAGGCATTTTTATCCAGGAGATTTTATCCAAGGATTGCTCCAGAAATTGCTCGTGCGATTTCTCTTGCCTTTTCTCCTGGAATTTCTGCTGGGCTTCCTCAAGCAATTCCTGCTGTGTTTCTCCCAGCGATTCTTCCTAGTACTCCTCCAGAAATTTAAACTGATATATCACCCGGAATTCTAGGGATTTTCCTGTCATTCTTCCTAGTGTGGTTCCAGAAATTCAATTGGTGATTCCTTCACGGATTTCTCCAAGGACTTGTCCAGTAATTCCTCCTGAGATTTCATCCTGGGATTTATCCAAAAATGTCTCATGGAATTCCCCTTGCAATTCCTCTTAACCTTTCTTCAAGAATCCCAAGTAAAGGAATCCCAATAGAAATCTTTACAAAAAAATCTAAAGGAGTTCCGGGAGATAGCATAGTACCAATTTCTAACGAAATACTAGGACGAATCTCTGCAAGAATTACTTGTGGATTACCGTCAGAAATGCATGCCGATTTTTTTTCTTAACAAATATCTACAGCAATCCCTGGAAGAATCTGTGGCGGTATTCTGGAGGGTGTGGTATCCGATTACTTTTTTTTTACTATTCGGCTGGTCCGCCATCAGCCGAATGCTTTTTCTGAATTTTAACGCGCACCCCGACAAACGTCCGTCTGTCACAACCATATTAACTAAACCGAAGCATCTTCGCACTCATGCACGCTAAGATAAAGGCATGCGCGCTAGATAAATTTCGTTAAGGTAATGCAATTCGAAATTGAACTCTTTAAATATATTACCTTTTTCTCTGACACCTCTGGCTACTACAGAGGGATCCTTGGAAGAGTCTTAAAGAATTCCCAGGATGAATTTCTGGAAAAATCCCAGGAAGAGTTCCCAGAAAATTTCAACAAGAGAAACAGGAGAAATCACAATAGGAATCCCTAAAAGAATTTCTGGAGATTTCCTGGCAGGGAGGGGTCGGATCAATACGTCTGAGGTCATACTGTCGCGGTCGATAAGTCGCGTTTTTTTTGCAAAATAACGTCCAAAAGTTTGGATGCGTCATAATATCCTATGTGCCTTCTTTCCTTGGATTTCGTGACATATTTGCATGTTTGGACGTTATGCCCCAGAAAAATACGCCATAAATTCCTGGGACATAATGGCCTCGGACGTTATGATACTGCACCATCAAATTAAGAGAACATAAACGTGTTTTTGATCACACAACTGAACTGAAAGGCCATAAAAATCCCAAAAAAATACATGTAATCAATTAGCAAACTTCATCAAGAAATATATGCTGTGATTCCTCAGGCAACCTCTGCTGTGGTTCTTCCAGCAATGCTTGCCAGGACAGCGCAAAAGAGTGTTTATGTTTTCCACTTACCATAAACTTGAAGAAACCCGAAATATAATCAGACGCACGACAACTCCTGATGAACGACTATTCAAATCGAAAATCAATTGAGTAATTAATCGGACACAATAAAACAGACAAGCGGATACAGTCAAGAAATTTATATCACGGAGTAAAATCAGTTTAATAATCAACAACAAACACGTTTGTTGATTTACAAATCAGAAAGTTAGTTGTAAACAAACTAAATTTTGTTGACTCAAGCCATTTAGATTGGTTAGAAACAAACAACGAATTTAGTTGTTTTTACTAATCACTGTTTTTTTCAAGTATATGGTTATTTCAAACAAAAATATTTGTTGTTTTCTAACATAAATTTTGTTTGTTTTCAGTTAAATTTTGTTTTTATTCAGTTAGAAATCGAAGAAACAAACCATTCATTTCATTTATTTAGTATTACATCAAATTCAAGATAAAACTGAATCAACAATATTTCTCCATAATACACGGTTCGTGGCTGCCGCTCTCCATCCTCGGTCGCGCCCGATGCTCGCCAAGTCACGCTCCACCTGGTCCGCCCATCGTGCTCTCTGCGCTCCACGCCTTCTTGTGCCAACCGGATCAGTTGCAAACACCAGCTTTGCAGGGTTGTTGTCCGGCATTCTTGTAACATGCCCTGCCCACCGTATCCTTTCGGCTTTGGCCACCTTCTGGATGCTGGGTTCGCCGTAAAGTGTAGCGAGCTCGTGGTTCATTCTTCTCCGCCACACACCGTTCTCCTGCACACCGCCGAAGATCGTCCTTAGCAAGCGTCGCTCGAAAACACCGAGTGCTTGCAGGTCCTCCTCGAGCATGGTCCATGTCTCGTGCCCGTAGAGAAGAAACAAACCAACATACTGGATTGAACCAACAAATACTGCTGGTTGACATGCACTAATCTCTTTTTCGGAGATAAAACAAACGGACATTCCGTTCATTTCAAACTTAAATCTCGGTTTGTTTAAAAGTTTTAACGCCGACACCGCACCACACTGAGAACTGCCTTGGTCAGTCATCTGAAGAAAACCCGATTGATGAACTTCATCACATATTTGCGCGTGTGAGCAAACTCGGAAGGTGAAGTAAAACACTCGAAAGATCAGAAAGCTTAGGAAATTAAACCACAAAGAGAATAATAACAAGTAAGTTTTTGATTATTGGGTTGAAATTCTCAAGGATATTCTGATTGATTATAAAACATTGTTATTGAATTGAAATATGTTTTTTTTTCTCCAGCTAAAACAACATCATGGCGGAGGTGAGATTTGGAGTTTTCCTGATACAGCGGAGAATTTCTCATTTGACGCATCTACAAACATCAATATTTCGACCTGATGCATGGTGGCGTCGCACAGTGGGACGAAATCAAAAAAAAGTGGGACATGGGTATTTACTCAGAAACTATTGGATTTAGCGTTATGTGGTCTTCTACAATGTTTCTCCATTTTACAAGTACTTTATTTTGATGTAATAAAATTTCACTTAAGGGTGGTATACACTTAGATAAAAAAAATAACTTTTTTATTTTACGTCAAAATTGAAAAATGTCTAACAAAACATTGTAGATAATGTATTTAGAAGAAACTTTGTCGAAGACTAAAAAATTCTATCTCGCAGTTTAACAAAGTTATAGGGCTAAAATGGTGTATATGTCCCATAAAATCGATTTTTCAAAATATCTTTTTAGAATGAATTTTCCCAGTTTTTCAATGTTCAGGAAAGTTGTAGATACTGCAAAAATACACATTTTTTCTGAAGACAGCAAATGGCTATCTTTTCGTTTAAAAGACTTAGGAATGTTTTTCTTACTTTTTTATACCAACTTTAGGGGGATAGATCATACAGAATAGCGGCTATTAGCAGCTAATTTCCACGTTATGTTTTGCATGAACTTACACCCTTTCAATACATATGCAAAACACAACGGGATCGAGCGGGATTCACTACACTTTTTCAATTTATGTATCTTAAGATTTTAACACAAATACCCCACTTAACAAACAGTATGTTTGAAAGATGATTTCAAAACATTTTTTTTTATTTTGTATTTGATTAGTAAAGTTGTAGATGCATAGAAATACACTACCCGGCATAAGTATAGACCTACAAAAAATATTGCAGCAATATTGCATCACATTGACTGACCTCAATATCTCCAAATCCTGAGGACTTACAAAGTTGCTGTCTTCATCAAAGTAATTAAGCCCAAATAAGCAACAACTTTTCTGGAGGCGGTATTTTTGTACGTGTTCTGGTTTTAGATATATCGAGGTCAGTCAGAGTGTGTCAGAGTGTAATTTTTGAAAGTGATTTCAAACCAATCTAATATTTAATATTCAAAGGACAGAGCTGTTTACTGTTTAGTTTAAGGTTGATTTGAAGGAGAAAAGTGATACATACATACATACATTTATTTTGACAATGATTTTTCATAAGGGCCTAACTGACTTGATCGATTTCTCTTCTTTAACTCTCTCTTTCGCTAATAAAACTTGATCAAAACAAACAAAATCATTATTCTTTTTGTTTCTATAGCAACATCTAGTCGTCTTCTTCACATTTCAACCAAAATATCTTTGGAAAACTCATTACACATTCTGTGATAACACAAAGAGAGGATCGATGAAGAGAACTCGAAAATATCAGTTAGGCCCAAATGAAAAATCAGTGTCGATTTGTTCAACATCACATTTAAGACAAGACATAATCAACAATAGTACGCCACAATACTCGGTTTGTGGCTGCCGCTCTCATTCTCGGTCGCGCCCAATGCTCGCTAGGTCACGCTCCACCTGGCCCGCCCATCGTGCTCTCTGTGATCTACACCTTCTTGTGCCAACCGCGGTAGTAGAAAAAATATTATCTCCAAATAACTGTTTTTTTTAATTTGTCTTTATTCCTATTAGTTCTCAGGATGCAGTAGTCTGTGCGCGTGTGTGGACGTGTTGAAATCTTCGGGTGTCAGAATTTTCCTTCTGTTGAGTTTCATTTCGGCTTGGATAAAACGAAATCACTGAATACGAAAATTTATGATTAATAGTGCCCAATGAACAATATTAGAAGAAATCGAAAGCCCAATTATGTGTTCAGTGAGAACCTGCCGGATCCTCTAGTGAAAAATTCTCGTCCGCAGTTGCTGAATCACACGATGTGTACCCCTCTTCAAATCAATCTGCTGGCCTGAAATTGCAGTTTCTTTCAACGCAGTGGATGGAATTGATTCGCATGAAATACACTACATCTGTACCACACATGGTGTCGGATGAATGCTTCTGAACTGCAGATTCGCGACGGATATCTTCTGGTGCGTTACGGGTATCTTGGCTTCCTGTACAAAGTAGTAGTACCCGGATGACGATTCAGTGTTAGCATGGTGAGATTAATCCGATTTATCTTTTCTATGGGCGGACTTTTTAAAGAGGTCTTTTCTGTATTGTTATAATTGGGCATACGCCATAACGCATGTGGATCGCTTCACATAGATGAATTACAACGTGAGATCTGCGATTCATCTTTCATGCATTCCTGTGTAAAGTAATAATGTTTGACGCCTGTGTAAACATTACCTTTATTTTTTCTTCCAATGATAGCAACTTTATCTCAAACAAGTACTCAAGTTTATTCTAAAATATAATCATTGTTTAACAACCTCCACATATGTTTCTAATTTTTACTCTTTCAGCGGTAATAAGGTAAATAATAATACATAATTAAATATTGCTTTATAACATCTTTTCATACGCTTTTTCGCCACGGAAAGCATCCTATAAAACCCCATCCAACTTCCTACTCCAGATATCTATGAAGTGGGCCAAGTTCTTGGACATATTCTGAGTAGATATCTAATCAACATTTCCTCCCCATCCCCGCTGATCGTAAGGACCTGGCCAGGTGTCGAGAGTTCGTTCAATGAAAAGTCTGTCAAGCCCCAGGCAGCTTTTCTGGCGCATTAAACGTCTCTATCGACAGCCACCCCAGGATGTGTACGGTCGGCTATGCTATGCTATGCTATGCTATGCTATTCCTATTAGTTCTCAGGATTTGATGTTTTTACATAATCGAGCTCTGTAATCTGGTCTATTTGGTAAAACCGTGTACTTTTGAGCATCTACATTTTTGCAGATCAAAGGCAAAATAAAAAAAATGAAAAAAAAACTTTTAAACATACTGTTTGTTAAGTGGGGTATTTGTGTTAAAATCTTACGATGCATAAATTGAAAAAGTGTAGTGAATCCCGCTCGATCCCGTTGTGATTTGCATATGTATCGAAAGGGTGTAAGTTCATGCAAAACATAACGTGGAAATTAGCTGCTAATAGCCGCTATTCTGTATGATCTATCCCCCTAAAGTTGGTATAAAAAAGTAAGAAAAACATTCCTAAGTCTTTAAAACGAAAAGATAGCCATTTGCTGTCTTCAGAAAAAATGTGTATTTTTGCAGTATCTACAACTTTGCCGAACATTGGAAAACTGGGAAAATTCATTCTAAAAAGATATTTCGAAAAATCGATTTTAAGGGACATATACACCATTTTTGCCCTATAACTTTATTAAACTGCGAGATAGAATTTTTTAGTCTTCGACAAAGTTTCTTCTAAATACATTATCTACAATGTTTTGTTAGACATTTTTCAATTTTGACGTAAAATAAAAAAGTTAATTTTTTTATCTAAGTGTATACCACCCTTAAGTGAAATTTTATTACATCAAAATAAAGTACTTGTAAAATGAAGAAACATTGTAGAATACCACATAACGCTAAATCCAATCGTTTCTGAGTAAATACCCATGTCCCACTTTTTTTGATTTCGTCCCACTGTGCGTCGGTCCCGCTACTACTCTTCCGTCATCTACGGCGATTTATACTCGTTCCTGTGCAGTTCTGAATATTGATCCGTAAAGTAATTACCCAGTCGATAAAGTCACTCACTCCACTGCACGTCTTGACACGCTGACTGCTGGATGTAGAAAAAGCCGCAGCATGGGGAGATGTCACTGACAACAGGAGCTTACTTCAATTGCACTACTTTGTGTGGACACACCAGTAGAGAAGTTAGCCCTTGTTCAGCTCACAACACACCAGGCTACATGCTAAATATAAACAGCTCATTTGCACCCACACAGTTCCCTGTGGGATAAAAATAGTGTAAAGTTTATACATTAATATTTCAATATTACATTATTCCAGAAAGAAAATACGGAACCCAGGGGGAGCAGTAAGCAAAAACAACAAATCGTCAGTCAATTCAACAACCAAACTCTGTTTAATTTGAACGGTACCGTAGACCGGGGTCAAATTGATCAGCGGGGTGAAATTGATCAATCGGGTACTACATTGTAATTCCATACTAGGAACTCTTAAGTGTCGAAATGATCCTACTTTTTTTACGTCATCTGGTTCGTAGATGTCTTGAGATGAGTGTAGACTTTAAATTTTCTTGAAAAAAGTTGGTTTTGCCTTATTTTTTAGGAATTTGCAATGTAGTTCTCATTTAGCCTAAATCATGACTACTAAACAATCGATTGCCAATAGGTCTTCCCGTAATTTCTCTCTTTTAACATTTTTGTGGAGCTTTGGTTGGGAAGTTATGTAGCTAATCAGAACATAAAATAGTTATAAAAAAGTTCATTTTATGATGAAATAGTCCTTTATTGTGTTAGAAATCACTTATTTCGATTGGAATTGCCTACATTCAGGCGTTTAAGGTGAAATTTCAAAATTTGGTTTTGCATTTAAAGTATTAAACTCATTAGTTGTAAGATTTAAACGCGTTATTCGGTTTTAGAAGAGCAAAATTAAGCGGAGAAGGAAATGTTCCTGTCCAACCGATGCTTAACTGTATACTGATCAATTTCGCCCCAAAGCGGCATTTCTATTTTTTGATATTTGAAGTTATTTAACTTAAATTTTGAATTTGTTGAACAAAATTTTATCACATGGTTCCATGGAGACCCACTGGGTACTGGTTTTAAAGAAATTATTTTGGCAATATTTGAATTGGCACTGATGTTATCCGCAAAAGTTGTTTTAAAGTGATCAATTTGACCCCGGATTACGGTATCCCGGTATTTTCAACCACCATGTTTTGGTTCGAAATAACTAATGTTGATATTTGTTTTCAGAGCTGTCATATCGAACAACAAACATTTTTGTTGTTTTGAGTGGATGTTTGTAAAAAATAACTGATGATTATGAAAATCTATCAATATGATATTTTAGTTTGTTTTAGCTACCCTGGGTAGTAAAATCGAACTAAACCGTCGTTTGTGCTGGAATTAACATTGAATTCCGGTTGAAATGAGCTAAAATGTGGTTGTTTTTACAAGTATGTTTTCTCCGTTAACGACGTGAGAATTCCGAGATAATACATTTCTTCAGGAAATTTCTCTACATTGGAAATCCATACATTTGTGGATACAAGCGAGACGGCATATTCATGCATCTCATACTTCCGGATTATGAATCCCTATGGTCCACTGCACGAATTTATTCTGGCCTGCTTACTCTCACAGAAAATTTGACGGCACCTCCCAAAGGTCAAATTTTCTATGAGAGTAAGCAGGCCAGAATAAATTCGTGCAGTGGACCATGATCCAGAAGAGCTGGCATTTGTACCTAGCAACGAAAACCAAGGTAGCCCCTCTAAAAGTAACAAGCATTCTTCGTCTAGAGTTCATGACGTGTGTGCTAGGAATACAGCTAACCAAATAAGTGAACGGAAGACATTCAGTCCACGTACAGATTTTTTTTTTCTGGAGCGACTCTGATGTTGTAATGAGTTGGATAAATGCAGATATCCGGAAGTATCGGCCATTTGTTGCATATCCCGTGAATAGTTAACCCTCATTTGCCTCTGACACACGGGCTTTCGGTTACATAATTTCTTTATTTGAAGTATTGTGAGCTATACGATACCCACAAAGTGGTAAACATTTGAATAATTCAAGTTTCTATTGCTAGGCTATTTGAAATATCCGTTCAGGTTTATTGTTTGGGAACAGAGTTACTTAAAATCGCACTTAAATTGTAAGATGGTAGTTTTAAGAATTCCTTCGTGCTTACTCATGATAATATTCTTTTCTAGCTTGAAGCATTTGCTACCCAAGATTCAACGTTGTTTCACCAGTTCCCCAACAATCATAGCATATACTTATATATCTTATAAGTTACATACATTATATGGTTTAGTTGGCAGAACTACCAGATAGTTTTTGAAAATTTTCATGTGGTTCAAAGTAAACCTTTATTTTAAACTGTTAAAATATAGTTCTATAAACTCTTTTCATTTTAGTTATAAAAGTTAGTAGGTGCAAATAGTGTTCGCTAATCCGGGGCGTAGAAGGTGGGAAACGAAGAATTGGGTCTTAAACAAGAGGTGTACAGCAATAGGTTTTTTTTTATTCCTTGTTGGGTATATAAGTCACTGCGACCAGTTTTTAGATCTATTGTAGCAATAGGTTTAATCGTGACACAATCTTCGTATACCTCTATGAATATACAACTGATTATCTGAATAAAAACAGTTTTTATATTACACTGTTGAAAATGCTTTGACATCCATGTGCACAACAGAACATGTGCTCGATGAACAAATTGAGATTTGAAATTATGAAAAGAAATCCACGTACTCCGGTGAGACTCGAACTCACGACTCCCAATTCGCTAGACGGGCGCTTCTATTCCTTCAAGCTACGGAGTCACTCGACTATCTCCGTCGCCAGCAGGCCTAGAACTGAACTCGATTCCACAATCGCACATGGTTATCTTCTTTTCACAATCCAAACCCCCTTCGGATGGGATTAGATGAACATCTAACACATTGTCTGTTGTGCACATGTATGTCAAAGCGGGAGAGGAAGTTATTTTTTTTTTTTTAATTGTCGAGAGCTTCGGGCACTGCCTTCCAATCACTTATTGGTATGGCAATTAGTGTGCAGTCGGACTCTCGACGGGTCGGTCCTCGGCCGACCGAATACGGTAAGGGTGACCGTAGCACCTTACAAATGTCGCTACGGTCACCCTTACCGTATTCGGTCGGCCGAGGACCGACCCGTCGAGAGTCCGACTGCACACTAATTGCCATACCAATAAGTGATTGGAAGGCAGTGCCCGAAGCTCTCGACAATTAAAAATAACTTCCTCTCCCGCTTTGACATACATGTGCACAACAGACAATGTGTTAGATGTTCATCTAATCCCATCCGAAGGGGGTTTGGATTGTGAAAAGAAGATAACCATGTGCGATTGTGGAATCGAGTTCAGTTCTAGGCCTGCTGGCGACGGAGATAGTCGAGTGACTCCGTAGCTTGAAGGAATAGAAGCGCCCGTCTAGCGAATTGGGAGTCGTGAGTTCGAGTCTCACCGGAGTACGTGGATTTCTTTTCATAATTTCAAATCTCAATTTGTTCATCGAGCACATGTTCTGTTGTGCACATGGATGTCAAAGCATTTTCAACAGTGTAATTTCCCACATGGCTTGGTCAGCCAAAGCAAAATCAAGAAATTGACAGTTTTTATATTATAAATCGGAATTGGAAATTAAGATAATCTAAAGAGGCTTCAAAGTTACCTATGAGTTGTTTTGAAATCGTATAGGGGATGAGTACCTTCATGCCATACCCCAATAGTCATCCTATTTCAAATATAAATGATTCAGGCACCTATTGTTTCAGTTCTTTTTGTTATGCTTGCTCACTCCTAATGAAAATAAAAAATAAACAAAACGAATAGAATTTATCAGCTGTTTTCGATTGGATGAAAGTGGGAGCATTTTGTGTAGAATACGTTATGTTACTCCATTTTTAAAAAAACTTCTCGGATTATTTTAATTTGAATCCCAACTAATAATTACAAGTCACAAACAAGCAAGCTTGCTGAATTGTTGCTTAGTAATGGTAATGGTAGCTGAACAAAAATTGTGCTCTACACATTAGTGTTTAAATAATTTTTCAATTGAGAAAGTAGACAATGTTCGACTTTCCTCATCGGTATCAACGATGATAAATTTAAACACTTTTCAAAAGTTTAACACGAAATTTATTCGACAATCATTGATTCCTTAACAAAAGAGTTCAACAAAACATTTGTCTGCATCTTATTAAGCTGATGTATATATATATATATATATATATATATATATATATATATATATATATATATATATATATATATATATATATATATATATATATATATATATATATATATATATATATATATATATATATATATATATATATATATATATTAGTTTGACTCGGAACTTTGTTCGGATTATGGGATAAATCATGGCTAAAACTGTTCAGACAACCAAGTTATTAAAGAACCAATATTTTAAACGAATCATTTAAAGTAAAACAGAATAGAATTATGTAGTTTAACATTGAGTGCTAAGAGACGTAATCAACGTAAAAATGAGGCATTTATTTGTTATTATTATTAGTCTGTTACAAGATTTCTTGTACCTTGATTATTATATTTTTTATCTTCCGCAGCAGTTCGATTGTACGAGACGCTTGGATCGATGCATTTGATATTTCAGTGCTTTCGTGTTTACTGAATATTGTTCCCACAGTCACCTAGATAATCAAACAGCATTCAGAAATCGACACATTTCAAGTATTCCTAAACATCCTTTTGCACTATTTATTGAACATAATATCAAGATTCCATGACAAAAGCATAAATAAAAAATTGTTTAACGGATCTTCGACTGAGCATGAGTAGATTACCTGAACAGATGTTGTGAATGCACCATGTCCAAGGCCATACCGCACCACATATTGTCATACATGTTTCAAGATCGATATTTAATAATAAAAATAAAAACATTCATATCGCAATTAGTACGTCTGGAAACAATATCTTCAATAAGGCCCAACACTTTTTGGTCGCATTCGATACAAGTTTTCTCACCGTGCGACTGACAGCGAAATCAGAATGGAAAACACGTGTTTTGGGCTAAACAGCTGTTGAAGTATAAGGCGTTGTTCAGTTGATTACCACGTGCTGTGCTAATTCACCACTGCTGAACACAAGTTCAGGAGTGATCATTATTGAGTCATGGGAAGACTATGTTTTGCTTTGGGTGCTGCATCTCACCATCTCTAGGATGGCGCAGATAGGAAGGTGTGCGGCTCACAATCGACAGGTCTCGAGATCTAATCCGGATTTAGGTAATTTTATATGTAATTCTTATTTCATAATAGGTGTTCTCAACACCTCTTTGAAATAAGAATTACATAACTCTCGTGAGAGTTCAACGTTTTTGCATTTTATTTATTTTCAGTCATTTTTGCCAAAGCTTAATAACAACTTTCCTTTACATTTGCAAAACGCTTTGAACAACATAAAATAAAGTTGGTGCACAACATGATGCTTTATAACTTCTCCAAATTTGTGTGAACAAACCCCGAACATAGGTTGTACGTGAAAATAATTCAAATGTTATTCAACATTATACTGAATTAATTCTTCATAAAGGTGATGGTTAAATGAGTGATCGTTAGTTGGGGTGCCTCCGGTCCCAGATCCTCAGTCGGACACTGTATACTACCTTGTTTTACCCACATTTAAGTTCAAATTGGCATGGACAACACATGAACGTTAGTCAGAAATGAAAAAAACCCGCAGCTCTCTAGAGTGCCCAATCGGATGTATTGATTATTCTTTTTCCTATTTTCTTGGCCCCATTAAAGATGCTTCACCCATTATTTTCCACCAGATTCACATGTACGTTTAGGCCAAGGCAGAGAACTTTGTTCGAGTGTATGCTCGGGTGGGTTTCCTTCATATATTATATGGGCGGAAAAATTTTCTACCCACTATTTTCACTTCGTTCAACATCCTGTGTAAGATAAAACGAACTCAACACACGGTTCAGTCGAGAAAGAGAAGACAAATGACCACTTGAGCATGGACAGATCAACAAAGGCACGGACGAAGAGGCTGCCAGAGGCTTATAAATCTTCTTGTCGACTTCACACATTAGCGCCTGGGATCCACCGGGCTCTTAACCGAGAATGCTGTGTTTGTAAGTCAATCTTGTTTTGATGGTAATTGTGAAACGGTAGGATTCTTTTTCGGAGAAGATTTCGTTCAACCTTCACGTACCCGACCCCCGACAACTCATTTTCAGAATGCTGACATTTCGTCAATTTTCATCCGATTTTTATGAAGTCGCCCTCAATCGATCATAAATTGGTGCAAGTTTATTATACTCAAGTGGCCATTTAATATCCAGAACCATTCCGGAGATATTCCGGATTGTGCTGGGGTCAGGGGGTGATTGAGGGGTCTGTTTTGCCAAATGACTAAAAGTGATTATTTCGTGTGTTATTGTGTTTAAGAGGCCCCCGCGGAACCTTTTCCAGGTGTTCCGAAGCGGCCACATCAGATGATACATAATTCAGTCATTTTTTTTTTCTGCCCCATTGTCTTGAAATCATGAAATTTGATACGTCGCACGGCATGTTTTAGTTATAAACCAGAAATTTCCCCGATGTCACCCCCGTGGAACCTATGCTAGATGTTCCGGGGTGGCCATATTAGTTGATACGGTGTCAGGCTATTCGGCCGAAGGTCATTAGGCCGAAGGCCATTCGGCCGAAGGTCATTAGGCCGAATGGTCATTAGGCCGAATGGTCATTAGGCCGAATGGTCATTAGGCCGAATGGTCATCAGGCCGAATGGTCAGTTGAAGTCAGTTGATACAGACTTCAGGGTATCGTTTCTGACTCAGTCGTTCGAAATCATGAAGTTTGATATGTCGCACGACATGTTTTTGATGAAAACCAGAAGTGTCCCCAATGAGGTCCCCGCGGAGCCTGTCACGGTGATCCGGATGGGTCAACATATTCAAAACTGATTATCGCCGTTGTGTTTTATTGTTTGAAAAAAAAAATTCCACTGAAAATCGATGGTTCAAACACAATAACACACGAAATAGTACTTTTTAGGCAATTCGGCACCCTCCCTGACCCCAGTACAATCCGGAATAACTCCGAAATGGTTCCGGATATTGCATGGCCACTTGGGTGTAATAAACTTGCATCAATTTATGATCGATTGAGGGCGACTTCAAAAATGTTGGATGAAAATTAACGAAATGCCAGCATTTTGAAAATGAGATGTTGGGGGTCGGTACGTGAAGGTTAATAGGATATCATCGTTAAGTCAATTTTGTGATTTGTTTTTTGTATATTCTATTGGTTTTCAAAACTAGGTTACTTTTTAAAACATTCACAAATTGAATTGATAAAACCTTTTGTTGTATGCTGATGCAAAGCGCCAAAACTTCAAAATCACAATGATGAAGGAAATGATAAAAATAGAAAATTGATAATTTGTTGATAAACTCAATTGCATCATGAAAATACCATTCATGATTCTTTTATCTCTTCAGGGAATTGTCACAAACTAACCGAACGGTACACTTGCAATGTACCCGGGTTTGTTCAAATCAACCAACTTCTTAAGGTGAAACATCAAGAAATCCCATTGCAATTTTTCATACAAACTTTAGGGGCACAAATCTGACGAACAAAGCATCGAGCCTAGTCGCACTTGTTTTTACTGGCTTTGCTCACTTCCAAAAAGAGGCAGCTTTTACAAATCGAGAGCATTTGTTTACAAATTTTCAAGATTGGTGCTCTTGAAAACGTGAGTAGGGGACCAAGTCGGCCATTGTGGCAGCCATGTTTGTATTCTCTGAAGTTTCTCCTTAAACACAGGAAGACTTACTGTTTCAGTGTTTCAATTTTACCGATAAAAAATCACAACATCACAAGATTCAGAAAGTGATACACTCGAACCCATTCAGTTAGTATCGAGCCCCAGTAGATAAAACTTTTCATCAAATCAGCCAATTTCGAAATTCATCATCTCCCAGCCGCGATAATGGCTTCCTATCGAGCCACTCGAACAGAGGCAGCCTTTCTCGATTTTTAACCCAGTTTCAAAACAAGCCTATCATCGTTTCCATTGTTCATCTTTTTGCCGCAGGCAAAGCACCTAGCGCCAAACCGTTGGGGGAAAAGTTTTCCTGTTGATGTGGAGGGGAGATCAGGGTACAATGGACATTCCTTCCCCAAAGGAAAAACGGCCACATTTAGATTTTTCTGTTCAATATTGGTTCTACAGTACATGTGATATCATTATATCTCTGCTTTCTCATAACGGCGTACAACATTTTTTTGAAAGAGGCAATGAAATGCCTGAAGATAACACATGAACTCACGAACATAGTGTGATCTCAGATGTGCTACTAGTTAGTGGGTCATTCGGTTTAATTCTCCTCAAAGTATGGCTTTCCCATTGTGTTCCGTATCCCAACCCTATCACTAGTGAATAGTAGGTTGGTACGGCACGAAAAATGATCCATACTCACGTTCGCAAAAGCTCTTTCAAAACGAAGCCGAAATGGTTCGTCGTAATCAGTTGGCTTCCAGAGTGACGCCGTTTCAATAGTGCCACCAGGCAAAATCACCTAAATTGCAAAAGTTTCAAACTCAAGTCGAACCCAGCCGATGCCGGTGACGGTGGTGGTGGTGGTGCTGGATGGTGGGATGCTGCGAGAAGGATAATTATTATCGTCGATTCGAGCCGAAGGGAAAGGAGATCAATGCAGATCGTCGTCCGCCGAGCCATTCGACGACGTCAATATCTGTCGTCGATAAGCAGACGTTTAAGCGAGCGTTTGCTGGTAGGTGCGAATGGACGGGAAAGGGGGTTCTATACTGTTTTTGTATCGAGGTTGGCTTGGCCCTGCAGGGTAAATACAAAGGATGAGATTTCGATGTCACTGTGAAGTTGCCCCAGGCAGGGTGGAGGCAGCTTTTAGCAGTTTGAAAAGTTTTCTCATTAAAATGTGGCAAAGGCAAGGATTCGGTTGAAATAGTGGGTGGTGGTACATTGTTCCTCTTGTGAAATCAGATGCAGATGAGGGAGCAGCCCTTTTTAAACCTGTTCCCCAGTTAGTCTCCCAACAATACGTATGCTGTGGCATATAGAAAGCAACCTTGTGAAAAGCTGAATATCGGTCAAGCGTTTTTCATCAGTTTCGTGACGTAAACTGTTTTTTTACACTGAAACCTCCATTTAGGTTGGATCCATTGAGGTAAAATCTATTTAGGTCCCTCCATTTAGGTAACGTAAATGGAAATTGATTGTGTTCAGAGCAGTTGGGGTACTCAAAATTACAGTTGGTTTACGACAAAAAAGCAGATTTAATAATTAAGGGACGTTTACGGAGTGTTTAAGGGTTAAAAGTTTAAGAGTATCCGAGATCTCCCTGGAGTTTCGGCCATATGATCTACAAGCGTAATCAGTAATCTATTGGAGCATTATGAATGAAATTTATGCTTACACACAGCCTCATGTTACTATGTGTTGTCAAAGAGTGAGTTCGTTGTCAGTTTGAGGATCTCCAAGAACTTCCTTGTGTATAGGTCATCGGATCTACTAACGTATTTCGTTGTATCTAAGAGATTTACGCAATAGAGGAAAAGTTAAATGGGCTTCTATATTCCCCTGAAACCGCTCTGATGACCATTGAGATGCCTTGAAACGCCTCTAGAACCCCCATGAAATCTTTATGAAATTTACCTGAGAGCCTCTGAACCCCCCTGAAACCACTCGGAAACCTCCTGAAAGCCCAGAAACGCATTGAAACTCTTAGAAACGCTTTGAAACGCTTTGATACCCCTATGAGACCTGCTGGAAATTCACCTGCGAGCCTCTGAAGCCCCTAAAACCCTCCCAAAATCACCTGGGACGCCTGCAACGCATTGAACATCTTTCAAACGTCTTGAAACGCTTTGAAACGCCTCTAAAACCCCTACAATTTACCTGAGAATAAAACCCCCATGAAAACTCTGTGAAATTCACCTGCGAGCCTCTGAAGCCCCCTTAAGGCCCTCTAAACCTCTTGATACGCCCTGAAACGCATTGAAAGTCCTGAAACGCTTTAAAACATTTTGAAACGCCTCTAAAACCCCTCTAAAATATGCGTGAAAGTCACATGAGAGCCTCTGAAGCCTCCTAAAACCGTTGTGTAGCCTCCTGAAACGTCTTGAAATGCTTTGAAACGCCTTGAAATGCTTTGAAACGCCTCTGAAACCCCTATGAAACCTACGAGAAATTCACTTGCAAGCCTCTGAAGCCCCCTAAAAGCCTCCTGAACCCTCTTGGGACGCCCTGAAACGCCTTGAAACGCCTCGAAACGCCTTGAAATGCTTTGAAATACCTTGAAACGCTTTGAAATGCCTCTGAAACCCCTTTAAAACCTCCGTGAATATCACCTGAGAGCCTCTGAAGCCCCCTAAAACCCCTGTGAAACCTCCTGAAACGCATTGAATCGCTTTGAAACGCCTCTGAAACCCTCATGAAACCTTCGTGAAATTCCCCTGCGAGCCTCTTAAGCCCCCTCAAATTCATCGGAAACCTTCTTAAATGCACTGAAAGACCCTGAAACGCCCATGAAACCCCTATGAAACCTCCGTGAAGGCACCCTTAAACCTCCTGAAACCTCCTGAAAAACCATGAAACGCCCTGAAACGCATTGAAACGTCTCTGAAACCCTCATGAAGCCTCCAAAGAACTTACCTGCGAGTTTCTGAAGCCGCTCAAAACGTCTCTCACCTATGACACATAAATGAAATCCATGTGAAACGCATCTGAAAGCCTCTGAAGCCCCATAAAATACCTCTGAAACCTCCTGAAACGCCCTGAAACACCTTGAAACGCTTAGGAACGCCTCTGATACTTCACCTGAGAGCATATGAAGCCCCCTAAACGCCCTCTTAAACCTTCTGAAACGCCTGAAAACGCCTCTGATGGGGGGGGGGGGGAGTCATAAATCTCCTTTGAAATTCCTCTGACGATCCCCCCTTTGCATCTGCTTGCCTTTCTCAAACTTCTTTGCTACCTTGAAATCCATATAGGTAATGAACTGAATCCGTTTAGGTTAGAATCCATTAAGGTAAAAATTCTATTTCGGCAGTCCCAACTCGTTCGGGTGTACATTGATTATTGATTACATTGATGGCCACAGCAGCATAGTACTACAGCACCGTTTGTAATTACAGAACACCACCTTTGTCGAACTTGGGCTCGTTGAGTTCGTCGATATTTTCCAAGTTTCCCCAAACGTTTAGGATTTTTAGATCTTCTTCAACCGCGTGCTGCCACCGCAATTGTGGCCGTCCAAGAAAATGCCGGCCTCTATTGGCTCCCTGATGAATACCCAGGTAACCAATAAGCATTTGAATAAGCTGTATTTCAGCTATAAAACTGCATTATATCTGCTTGCTGCTATATCATAGCAGTTCGACTGCTTAATTGCCCTATATTAGCAATTGAAATGCCACTTAAAATCTGACAGCTGTTGTGTAGCATTTCAAATGCACGATATTTTTTGGTTACCAAGCATCCTAACTGCTACTTTATTGCCATAAAACTGCTACGAGAGATGAGCGCGATGCTAAAACTGCTACACATTTCAACTTTTCAATTCATGTGCCACGACTATAGGAGCCATTACAATTCAGATGTCCTATCATTTATTGGTAGCAACAAAGCAAATCAATAAGAGAACAAATGTTTTCCAAATAAATCCCATGGAATAAGAAACCAATTATGCCATCGTGTATTATGTGGATGGTTTAACTATCAGCACTTGTCCGAGCCGTTGTCCGGGCACAGCAAAATAACTGCCGGTGTGGTACTCAAGCCTTTAATAGATCAAAAAATCAACGCACATTATCTGATCATTTATAGCTCCTCTTGTAGCGCGGTTCAGCATCATCACCAACCAGAGGATTGTGGGATCGAATCCCAATTTAATCGGGATCCGCAAAAAAAACAACTGCAAAAACAAACAACAGCCTCAAAAGTTGCACAGGAGAATGTGAGTAAAAATAGAAAGGGAAGAATATGAAGCGACTGAAATGCGCAGGGGGAAATATTTTTGTTGATGTTCGAGTTTTTGGGGATAGGAAAGATAAGCATTTAATCAGCCGTATATTGGGCCAAAACCTGCACTTATGGCGCATATACGGCATATTAGCATTTAATGAACTGCAGTAAATGCGCATATAGTGCTAAATAAATGCAATTTTAACTGCTTATTGGTTACCTGGGTAGATCCTGGACGTTTTTTAAGTTTTTGATTAATATTACAGAAAATGGCTTGTTAGGGTTCTAGTGCAGATGGAACTTCGTAGTAAATTCAGAGGAATTTCTATGGTGGCTCCAGGGAGGATTTCAATGGCATTTACAAAGTTATTCATGAACATAAGGGGAATCTATAGCCAAAGCTGTATAGGCGTGGGCATTCAACATGCAAATGCTTAGGGTGACGTGTTCGATTCCTGGTCGATTCATGACCTTTTGTAAAGGAAATATCCTTAATTTACTTGGCTATCTGAACGGGTGTCTAGACAATGAAGAATAACATAGCTGCTTATGATTTAGCGCGCTAGTTTCGTACGACAAACATGTGTTGAACGAACGACCGGGTGTCAAAGATACAGAACAGATCATCATCATCCTTTCGTTTACTTAACCCATTATCGCCTGAATTATGCCACAATCATGATAAAAGTCTGATTTTTTCTTGAGTCTCTCAAAATCATAAAACAAAGTTAATGCAGTCATTTTAATGGAAGTCTACGGCAAAACATGTTTAAATACGCAGTAATGCTTTAGCACGTGAAACTTTCGTTCTCATTTGTTACGCACCTGCTTAATTTGTATGAGCTATGTAATGCATTTGTAGAATGTAGTGTAGATATGTCTACATTTTATTTTATTTTAACCCGTTTGACCTCAGGTAAAAAATAAAAGTTCAATAAATCGCCAACATCCTATTTCTCTACAGAATTTAACCAAATTTTAAACACAAACTCGCACAACACTATAGTTTTGGAAATATACGAAATCAACAATTTCTTGGACTTCTGGACGGAGTAAGGCCGGTGGGTCACTGGGTCAAGTCGGGCAAAAAAAGGCCAAGTACGATATGCACCCCCATAACTTTGTTCTTAACGAAGTATTTCAATTGGAGTTTACACATTCCGTTGCCTAATGATGTTGATGTTGCTACAGGCTCGAATTTGAGATTTTCCGATAGCTTTCTTTTGAGTTCTTGAGATATTTAACATTTCTGAACCATCCAAGTCTACATTTGCGTTTGTTGTTTTCAAATGAAATGAAACACGATATATTGCTGTGTGCATTCAAAATGCAAATATCAAATGCGGGAGCACCAAATGCGGTAAGATTTTCTAACAAGTAACCCGATGTCAGTGGGAGCTTTCGAATCCTAGGTTGGCGGTGATAATGGCTATGGTTGCTATGTTGCCTTTGGTAACATGTATTACCGCGTTTGAAGCGCACTTGGGCACCGTTTGCATCTTGAACGCACACAGCAATATTATTCCCTTATTGACCCAATAGGTAATCGGAGACATCTGTAGAACATGTGTTGCCCTTGTAGTACTGTAAATATTTCCTGAATATCTCGATGGTTTGGCCCGATCCCTCCTTACAAAACATGAAGACTCGAAACAATCATCAAGTGTTATTTTCAATTATTTTGATAGCTCTTATTTACACCAATACTTGAAAATCTGTATAATGATTGTGATATCAACGAACTGTAGAAATTTTGGACGATCTGATTGAAGTAAAGCCTTGAATACAGAGAACCGTAGATGGACTACAATTAGACCTATTTGCATGCGGAAAACAACGATTAGCTTCAGAAACCAATACTACATCGAAAATGAGTAAGTAAAAGCCTCGATGAGTACCCGGGATGGCCTGGCTGAACTCAGGCCTTGAGTTCATTGAGCTGTAGATAAACTGCAATCACATGTTTTACCTATGTGGAACCTCTGTGCACTACATGAACTCATATTCTATCATTTGTCAATAAAAAGGTCTCGCACAATTATTCCTAGGAAAATGTGATGACCTAAGCGAAGTCATGTCTTGACTTCAGAGAACCATAGATGGACTACAATGTGAGTTATTTGCACGCGGAAAACAATGATGAGCTCCAGAAACCAATATCACATCGAACAGGAGTAAGTAAATTCCTCGACTAGATTCAATGATAACTATGCAATGCTAACTCCCCGGCCTTGTTCCGAAAAGCAATCCGAGTAAGATTAGCAAAAGATACATGAATGTTGTAAGTATCCAATCTACGAAGTATATCGTAACTACGCTAACGCTAACGTCAATAGAGATTCTACTCAGGCAAAACATGTTATAACAGTTCATCAACAGCTCATAGAACTCAAGGCCTGACTTCAATCAAGATATCCCATGTATTCCTCCTGTTTGATGTAGTATTAGTTTCTGTTGCTAACCATTGTTTTCTGCGTGCAAAATAGTTATTTATGTAATGAGTTGCAAAAAGTTGATTTTTTCAGCACGAGCGGTACATTTATCCAACGAGGCTTGCCGAGTTCATAAAGTCTACAGGGATTCCATACAGGTAATAGTAGTTTACGCAACAAGGCGCAGAATGAAGATTTTTACAGCACGAGTCGTACATTTATCCAACGAGGCTTGCCGAGTTGGATAATTACGACGAGTGCTGCAAAAATCGAGTTCTGCACCGAGTTGCGTACAACGTTTTTTGCAATTTCATAAATTACCGCTTGAGGTTAGTTTTTAACGAAACTTTTCCATCAAACTGCACACATGTTAATAGCCTTAATTAAGAAAACCTGATTATAGCAGGTTATACTGTGTAGTTGTCACTATTTTTCAAAACTGTGTCCAGAAAGCATCAAGAAGTTGATCAAAACTGAAAACAGTGCTGTAATGGTTCATTACGCAACGCAAATCAGTGCTGTAATTTGATGCGGGAAATTAGGCCTTTTCCTGTCAGACTTACGTGAGGTAAAACAGCCTATTACGATGAGAAATTGCAAAAAACATGTGATGACATTTCATCTAATCTAATCGAGGCTTTCACTTACTCCTTTTCGATGCAGTATTGGTTTCTGGAGCTAATCGTTGTTTTCCGCATGCAAATAGGTCCAATTGTAGTCCATCTACGGTTCTCTGTAGTCAAGGCATGACTTCAATCAGATCGTCCAAAATTTCTACAGTTCGTTGATATCACAATCATTATACAGATTTTCAAGTATTGGTGCAAATAAGAGCGATCAAAATAATTGAAAATAACCCTTGGTGATTATTTCGAGTGTTCATGTTTTGTAAGGATGGATTCGGACAATCCATCGAGATATTCAGGAAATACTTCGTTCGACGACAAGAAACCCAGACAACCAGCGATGGATAGATAGATGAAGGTACATGAATTGTTGAGCTAGATTCATGCTATTGTTTACTGTGAATATTTAAAGAGTTTATATTTAAATAACATATTATTGCGGAAATTTCAAAGATCGTTGACTTTATTTTTTGCTATTTTTTAGTATTGCTATTGCTGTTTTTTAAATATTTCAGGCATACTTTGATTATTCCATCACTTCAAGTAACGGAATTTACTCCTAATCAAGATTTTATGTAAAGTAGACTAGCTGACCCGGCAAACTTTGTATTGCCCCATTTTAATTGTGGATCATTCTTTACAATACTTTAGATTGGTTTAGTTCTGATGGTTTCGAATATCTTCTGTTCTCATAGAACTTATGATATTTTCTCAATTTTTCTAATGTTTTTGTTTATTTTCTTAATGTTAATGCTCTCGCCCTGATAACAAATTGAACAATTTAAAAATCTTGTTGATCATTTCTTTCGTTTATATGACTACAAATGTTATGTAAATCATTGTGTGTATTAATTGGAAGACCGGCTACAGAAGCACTGTGCCGCCAACACTCCTCGGTGCAGCGACGCCGCTGCTTGTGGAGACACTTTCTAACAGGCCGCACATGAACGATTTGTCAAGTGTGACACTTGGTGTGACAGATGTGTAAAAGCGACCGAAACATGCAAGTCATGAAAGATTGATTTTCTTTTCCGTGAGTTTACGATACGAGACCTATTAGCCTATTAGCTTAAAATCCTAAATAACTATAAGTTTATTTCCAAATCCTACATCTAAACGGTGAATTTGTACTTAAAACTAGTGATCTGAATTATTGTTATTGTAAGTGAATTAAGATTGAAGCTGATTGAACTTAAAAACTAATATGTACACATTCTTATAGCTAAACACAGATTCACAAGGATTGTCGATACAAACATTTACAAATTTCCACCTGAACTTAACTGTAAGTAAACTAAAAGTTAATTCTAACGGAGCTTAACATTAATATGTACAAAACATTTGTAGCAAACACAAATCTAAGGGATCTTCGATACGATTCCTCACTATTCTGTAGCGCAATCACTAAAATCGTAAGTTGTCTATATGATGTTTTTCTATCGCTATCTTAATAAAATTGAATTTTGTAGCTTGAAGCTAACACCACCGAAAATCGTGTTTGCTGTCGAGAATTAGTGATTACCCGTCCCAACAAATCTTCAAGGATTTTAATTACGGGCCGAAATGGAGGAACATCGAAAGACCGCCGGGTACAGCTGTAAGTCCTGTACCAGGCCAGATACCGATGACGAAAAGTGGGTAGCTTGCGATAGCTGCAAGCTCTGGGAGCACTTTACATGCGCAGGAGTGGACGATTCAGTGAAGAACCGGCTTTACTTGTGCAACGAGTGCCAATCCAAGGAAGCTGTCCCTGCAGCATCCTCGTCCCACAACTTCAAACCACCACCATCAGAAGGTAGGTCATTACGGTCATCAACGGCCAGATCTGGCCTGAAGCCTCTCAATAAAGTTACACAACTGGCGGCGCAATTCTCTCGAAGCGCAAACAGCACGACTTCGAGTACTCGCGCCGCTCGTCTGCAAGCTCAAATGAAGCTGGTCGAAGAGGAGCAACTACTGAAAGAGCAAGAGTTGGAAGCCCAGGAAGCGATGAGGAAAAAAGAGATGGAAGAAGAGGAACGCCGACTGGAGGAGAGGAAAGCCCTCTTGGAAGAGGAAGCGAGGCTGCGGCAGCGGAAACTACAAGAAGAAAAAGAATTCCAGAAGAAGCAGCAAATGATCCGAAAGGAATCTCTAGAGAAGAAGAACACCCTCGCACGACAGTTAAGCGAATGCAGCAGCCGGGCTGCATCAATTCCCGATTCCGAACAGAAAGTTGCCATCTGGCTACAACAGTGCTCACCCGATCCGCTCGTAGAAGAACTAGATTCTTTGGCCATTGGTTCTCGGACCCAGGAACCATTGATCAGGTCGAACCTGCTCCGTTCAGCAGGTGATCAACGTCCAATCGTAATCGATCCGGCACGCGTGACGCGTGATGCACTTCAACAGCCGATTCCACGAAACTCAATAGAAGCTCCAGAAAATCACCGAACGGGAGGTGTGCAGGACTGCTCTAGGATTCGAGCATTAAGACACCAAAACGTGGTCAACCAAAGTCAAACGGACCGGCGAGTTGATACTGATTTTCACTCGTACTCCGCTAATCGTCCATTACTCAATACAGCAGACGCCGGAAGAAGGTCTCCCGTAGTTACCGTTGGACCAGACAGGAACGAATGTGATCCGTGCTTGTTGCAGCAACCACACACGAACCCGGAAATAGTGTCCCTTCCCGTGGTACTTAATGCAAGCCAGTTAGCATCCAGGCAGGTGATGGGGAAAGAGTTGCCACCCTTTTCCGGAAATCCCGAGGATTGGCCGATCTTCATTTGCAGCTTTGAGCATTCAACAGCGGCCTGTGGATACACCGATGCCGAAAATCTCATTCGGCTGCAGCGGTGTTTGAAGGGACACGCACTGGAATCGGTGAGAAGCAGATTACTTCTTCCTTCGAGTGTTCCACAGGTCATTAACACGCTTCGTACGCTCTACGGTAGGCCAGAGCTGCTCATACGAACACTTATTGAGAAGGTGCGTTGTACTCCATCTCCCAGGCACGATCGCCTGGAGACGGTGGTCGAATTCGGACTAGTCGTCCAAAATCTAGTGGATCATCTGAAGGCGGCGAAGCAATACACGCACTTGTCCAACCCGATACTGATGCAGGAACTGGTGGAGAAGCTCCCTGGCTCGCTAAAAATGGACTGGGCAATCTATCAAAGCAGGCAACCGTATGCGACGTTAGCAACCTTTGGTGACTTCATGACAGGATTATTGGAAGCAGCAAGCCAGGTGACCTTCGAAATTCCAAGTCAAAGTCGCAACATCAGAGGTGAGCAACGGCGGTCCAAGGAAAAGGGCCTCTTATATGCGCATTCGACAATGTCAGGTTCTTCATTAGAGCCAACTAATTCAATGTCAAACCCAAGGAAGTCAGGTAAGCCATGTGCAGCGTGCGAACGAGAAGGACATCGGGTGGCGGATTGCAACCAATTCAAGTCCCTGAACAACGATGAACGGTGGCAAGTCGTTCACCAAAGGGGACTGTGTTGCACGTGCTTGAATGGGCACGGTAAGTGGCCGTGTCGATCCTGGCAAGGATGTGGGTTTGAAGGCTGTCGTGAAAAACACCATACGCTTCTCCACCCAAATGCAATCCAACCCTCCATCAATGTCCCCGTCAACGATATAATGCAAAAAGGTGTTTTCTCCCCCATGTTCCGAGTCCTTCCGGTGGTACTGTATGCAGGTGCCCTAAGGGAAATCATCTTTGCGTTCGTCGACGAAGGGTCATCGACCACATTTTTGGAAGAGGCAGTCGCCGATCGTTTGGGTTTATCTGGACCAGTCGAACCATTGACGTTGCAATGGACAGGTAACGTGACGCGAGAGGAGCAAAAGTCGCGACGTGTCCAAATGGAAATTTCTGGTGAGGAGAATTTCAACCTTCATAAACTATGCGAGGTACGAACGGTCAGTTGTTTGGTTCTGCCCACACAGTCGATGAAGTACAGCGAACTTTGCGTACGGTACCCTCACTTGCGTGGCCTTCCCCTAAAAGACTACGAATCAATCCAACCGAAGTTATTGATAGGATTGGACAACCTTCGCCTGGTTGTTCCCTTAAAAGTTCGAGTAGGCGGACCTACCGATCCGATAGCAGCAAAGTGCCGGCTGGGTTGGAGCATTTACGGATGCGCGAAAGACACGTCAACGCCACGGGCTGTTGTTCATTTCCACGCCGCTGCACCAGCAGATAGTGACCGTCAACTGAACGATCAGCTTCGTGACTATTTTGCGTTAGAGGATGCTGGGATTTGTGAAAAGAGGGAGCTATTGGAATCCAATGAAGAGAAACGTGCAAGGGAAATACTTCAACAAACGACAAGGCGCACGAAACAAGGATTTGAAACTGGACTGCTGTGGCGGAATGACGATCCTGATTTTCCAGACAGCTACCCAATGGCAGTTCGTCGATTGAAAGCATTGGAGCGGAAATTGGCAAAGGATCCATGGTTGCAAGAGCGGGTTTGCGAGCAGATCTCTGAATATTTGCAAAAGGGATACGCTCACAAAGCAACACCATCGGAGCTGACCAACGCAGACCGCAAACGTGTATGGTTTTTGCCATTGGGTGTTGTTGTTCATCCCAGAAAACCAAATAAAGTACGGCTGGTATGGGATGCAGCTGCGACGGTGAATGGAGTCTCCTTCAACTCAAAGCTGTTGAAAGGACCAGACCTTCTTACTCCGCTTCCATCAGTTCTCAGCCGCTTCCGACAGTTCCCTGTAGCAATCTGTGGTGACATCAAAGAGATGTTTCACCAGCTCTCGATCCGCAAAGAAGATCGCCTGGCGCAATGTTTCCTTTGGCGAAACAATCCAGCACATCCTATACAGGTCTTCGTGATGGACGTAGCAACATTTGGCGCAACCTGTTCGCCCGCCTCTGCGCAGTACGTAAAAAATTTGAACGCAGAGGAGTTCGCTGTAATCTACCCACGTGCGGCCGCCGCCATAGTAAAAAACCATTACGTCGACGATTACTTGGATAGTTTCATCACCGTCGAAGACGCTGTGGACGTAGTGAAGGAAGTGAAATTGGTCCACTCGCTAGGTGGATTCGAGATCCGTGGTTTTCGTTCCAACTCTATGGATTTCCTTCGTGAAATAGGGGAACCTGCAGCTTATGAACCGAAGAATCTAATTTTGGAAAGATGTTCTACTATTGAGTCCGTACTGGGGATGTCCTGGGATCCAGCAACCGACTGTTTCTCTTACTCGTTTAATCTGCGGGACGATATGCGTTCAATACTCGACGAAGGGTACGTCCCTACGAAACGAGAGGTGCTCAAGGTCGTGATGAGTCTTTTCGACCCACTTGGACTTGTCTCACACTTCCTCGTCCACGGGAAAGTAATAATTCAGGGTACATGGGCTGCTGGAACTGGGTGGGACGAGCCAATCAACAAAGACCTAAACCAAAAATGGCGCCAGTGGGTTGAACTCTTTCCAAAGCTCAATGAGCTGAAGATATCCAGATGTTATTTCTCCTCGTTCCCGTCCAGCATCGATGATCTACAAGTGCATATTTTTGTTGACGCCAGCGATATTGCTTACTCATGTGTCGTATATTTCCGATTACTACATGAAGGCCGTGTCCAAACAGCGTTAGTAGGAGCAAAAAGTAAAGTGGCGCCAATAAAGACACTGTCTACTCCACGGCTCGAGTTGAAGGCTGCCGTCCTTGGAGTACGATTTGTAGCAGCCATGCTCGAATATCATTCCCTGCCGGTATGCAGTCGATTCTTCTGGATCGACTCAACTACAGTACTTGCGTGGATCAGGTCCGATCACCGAAAATTCCATAAGTTCGTGTCAGTGCGCGTAGGAGAAATTCTAACCTTGAGCGAGCCACAAGAGTGGAGATGGGTTCAATCCAAGCTAAATGTTTCTGACGATGCGACTAAGTGGAAGGATGGACCAAATCTTGACTGCAAAAGCCCTTGGTTGAACGGACCCACATTTCTACACCTTGATGAAGCGGCATGGCCAGAGCAACGGTTCGCGACTACAACACACGAGGAACTTCGGATTGTGCAAACCCACTGGAACCGGGAGTTTGTTGTGGATTATTCTCGATTCAACAACTGGACAAGACTGCAGCGCACAATAGCATACGTCATCCGTTTCATGAACAGCTTGCGACGAAGGAATGTTGGGCAGAATTTAAGACTGGAAACACTCACCCAAGAAGAGTTATCGAGCGCGGAAGTTCTGCTGTGGAAGATGGCACAAGAGGAAGTATATCCAGAGGAGCGATCAGTGCTGATAAAAACACTTGGTATTCCAAATTCTAAGCACGCTACAGTTCCTAGAACCAGCCCCATCTACAAAACTTGGCCCTACATGGATGATCAAGGAATTTTGCGAATGCGAGGTCGCATAGAAGCAGCGAACTATCTACCCTTCGGTGCGAGGTACCCTGTAATTCTTCCGAAGCAACACCCAGTAACAACATTGATCGTCGGATGGTTCCATCGTCTTTACCGTCATGCGAATCGAGAGACGGTTATTAATGAACTTCGTCAACGTTTCGAGATTGCGAACATGAGATCCATCGTTCAAAAGGTCGCAAAGAATTGCGCATGGTGCAGAATCAACAAAGCTTCTCCAAAACCACCGGTGATGGCACCTCTCCCTAAGGAACGACTTGAGCCATATGTAAGACCCTTCACATACGTCGGTCTGGACTACTTCGGACCGGTGCTTGTCAAAGTAGGCCGTAGTCAAGCAAAACGGTGGATCGCACTCTTTACATGCCTGTCCGTTCGTGCCGTTCACATGGAAGTAGTGCACAGCCTGTCTACGGAATCATGCATAATGGCTATTCGAAGATTTGTATCACGCCGAGGATCACCTGCCGTATTTTACTCGGATAACGGCACCTGTTTTCAGGGTGCCAACAAACAACTATTAGAGGAGATTGCTGCAAGGAATGAAGCAATCGCTTGCACTTTCACGAACGCCGATACAAAGTGGAAGTTCATTCCACCTGCCACTCCACATATGGGTGGCGTGTGGGAACGCCTGGTCAGGTCGGTGAAGACAGCAATCGGATCGGCTCTGGAACATCCTCGTAAACCGAACGACGAAACATTAGAGACGATCATCTATGAAGCTGAAGCATTAGTGAACGCCAGGCCGCTCACATATATTCCGTTAGAGTCAGCAGACCAAGAGTCGTTAACACCTAACCATTTCCTTTTGGGTAGTTCTACGGGCAACAAAATCGGAACAACTGAAGTGTCTGGATACGCTACACTCCGTAGTAGCTGGAAAATGGCTCAACATATCGTCGGAGAGGTTTGGAAAAGGTGGGTGAAGGAGTATTTGCCCGTTATAACACGCCGCAGTAAATGGTTCGAGGAAGCTAAGGACATAACGGAAGGAGATTTGGTTCTCATTGTGAATGGGGCTGGACGGGCTCAATGGATCAGAGGGCGTATCGAAAAAATCTTCGTTGGCAGTGATGGGAGAGCTCGTCAAGCGCTTGTTCGAACAGCGAATGGAGTTCTACGGCGACCTGTGAATAAGCTAGCGGTGTTGGACGTCGAAGGAGAATGTGAACCAACGAGACTTCAGGAGTACCCGAGGCATCACTTAGGTTCACGGGCGGGGGTATGTGCCGCCAACACCCCTCGGTGCAGCGACGCCGCTGCTTGTGGAGACACTTTCTAACAGGCCGCACATGAACGATTTGTCAAGTGTGACACTTGGTGTGACAGATGTGTAAAAGCGACCGAAACATGCAAGTCATGAAAGATTGATTTTCTTTTCCGTGAGTTTACGATACGAGACCTATTAGCCTATTAGCTTAAAATCCTAAATAACTATAAGTTTATTTCCAAATCCTACATCTAAACGGTGAATTTGTACTTAAAACTAGTGATCTGAATTATTGTTATTGTAAGTGAATTAAGATTGAAGCTGATTGAACTTAAAAACTAATATGTACACATTCTTATAGCTAAACACAGATTCACAAGGATTGTCGATACAAACATTTACAAATTTCCACCTGAACTTAACTGTAAGTAAACTAAAAGTTAATTCTAACGGAGCTTAACATTAATATGTACAAAACATTTGTAGCAAACACAAATCTAAGGGATCTTCGATACGATTCCTCACTATTCTGTAGCGCAATCACTAAAATCGTAAGTTGTCTATATGATGTTTTTCTATCGCTATCTTAATAAAATTGAATTTTGTAGCTTGAAGCTAACACCACCGAAAATCGTGTTTGCTGTCGAGAATTAGTGATTACCCGTCCCAACAAGCACGTTATCTCCCATTTGAATCATTTGACTTTATCTTATGTTATCTTTGGTTTATTTTTTATGTGAAGGTTTTTTTTTAATTAACGTGTATTTTAACTTAAATGCTAATTCTTCACTTATATGTGAAGGTCCACTCTTTCATAACTGTGCAAAAGAACAACCTATTTCAATAGAAGGAAAAATCTCAGATAAAGAATGCTATTTGGTGGTTTGGTTGCTAACCAACTCTTCATCAATGTATCTTAAAGGGACAAATCGACCATAGAGTTCACAGTTCAACTGCCTTAAACTACACAACAGCGCCACTTGAAAAAAAAAAAACCTTCCATAAAAATAAGGAAACATTTAGGTATGTTGTAAATTTTAGCAGATGGTCCGTAAAGAAAATATAATAGTGTGACTTGAAAGAACAGCCTATTACTAAAAGAAGGAAAAATCTCTGATGGAGTGAGCATTATAAGCAGCAGGAAGTACAACCTGTGTGACAAAGAGGACACAGTGATCATTCTACCTGTGGATTTATTTTGTTCTATGAACTTCGGCCTAATAACCGTCGGCCGTACACTTTTTCCTAGTTATTCGAAAATTTCTATTTAATTTGCATGAGAACCCCCTACACTCTCTGGAAGCACTCACAATATCATAGACATTCCATGCCTTCAAAAATGTCCACATTCTAAATTTATTTTGTTTTGCACATATTATGCTAATATTCTCTCCCAGATGAAGGAAGGGTCGTTGACCCTCAACTTTTGAAACATTCATTGCCTTCAAAACCCTCCACATGCCAAATTTTGATTTATTTGCTTGATTAATTTTTGAGTTATGAGACATGTTTTATCTGTATGAGAGCCTTTACCTTAACCCACCACCCCAGAAACATTTCTGGTCTTCACAAACCTCCACATTTTTGACTGAGACGAAATTAAAACTTTTATCAGTACATACTTATTATCTGGGAAACTCACAGTTTGTGTTCAGTTATTTGAATAAATTTTATCTTTTGTCGATCTTTTCTTTCTAGAATGCCCCGGAGTGTAATGGGAAAGAATTACTTATTTTTAAATGAAGGAACACTCTCTAATTCAACTATTTAGCATTGTGACTTGAAAAAACAGCATATTATTAAGAGAAGGAAAACTTTCAGATGGAGTGAGAAGCATATGTAAATATCTGGAAGTACAACCCGTATTACAATGCGGGCATGATGAACATTTTGCTTGGTGGCATTTGGGTTCAATGACCATGCTGCCTGATGTCCATTCGGGATATTGTACATTCGGCTGCATGACGTTCGGTCTCATGGTCCTTTCGCTTTTCATAGATGGAACTCACGATATTATTGACATTTCCAGCCTTCATAAACCTTCATATGCCAAATTTAGTTCCCTTTGCTTTTTCATTGTTTTGTTACCGTTGGGTTACAAATTGTTGGTTTTTGTTTTGTATTTTATGTTGAGTGTCGAACCCATCACTTTTCTTGTTTAAAAACAGTAGGAATATATTACAGAAGTGAATGGGTCAAGTACCGCTGTAACTGTGTTGTAGCTAAAAATCAAGTAACATAGAGATGACATCCTTGATAAAAAGAAGCAAACATTTCGGATGTAATTTTTTAGTTATTATTATTATTATTATTATTTATTAACGACACTTCACACCAGAAGGATGCATTCGTGTCGGAGTATTTTTTTAGTAGTTTCGTCTATTTCATTTTTATTGGGCCCCCTTGGGGTGGAATCTCAAACTATTTAAGAAACATTTCTTGCCTTCATAAACCTTCACATGCCAAATTTGATTCCCTTTGCTCGATTGATTCTCGAGTAATGAAGAAATGTCTGTTGTATGAGAGCTCCCCTTTTCCTGAAGATGCAGGGTTTTCGCATATACTTAACTTCAATAACATTTTGTCAGGAATGAATCAGTTAGGTTTTATGAAGCCACTTGCTCCCTCAGTTTATTTGTCTGTGTTTCATAAAATGGCTCATTCTTCAGCATACCAACTAAAATAACCTCATAATGTTTTGAGCAAGGTAAATCGCAAAAAAATCTTCACTTTGTCGACCTTGTTGCCATTTTCTTTTTTTGCTCATGTTACATCCTTCAAATTACCTGAAACTGTCAAAGATTTTGAAGCTTAAGGCGAAACTGGAAGCATTTCCTCACTTTTTGGTTTATGATTTTTTATTTAATACGGAGCAATATTTTTGAAATCGGTTTTCGTGCACATGTAGAGTATGGATCAAGGTATCTTCTGAATTTTTTTGTAGTGGAAAATATTTTTCGTTTTTGCAGAAACCATTTTTGAACAAAATTTCATAAAAAAATGGTTTCTGCAAAAATGGAAAACATTTTCAACCTCAAAAAAATTCAGAAGATACCTTGATCCACACTCTACATGTGCACGAAAACCGATTTTAAAAATATTGCTTTGTTATTTAATAAAAAATCAAAAACCGAAAAAATGAGAAAATGCTTCCAGTTTCACCTTAAGTTTCGAGGTGTAATAAATAATAACGTGCAGTATTTTCTTATTTATATATTTGAATGTCATATATCAACCTGAAATGGAGTTCAGATTTGCACCTTCTCTGCACCAGGCCGGGTCCCGGACATCAATTTAGTTCCTAAGGTTTTATGACGTGTGACCGCTGGCACCATTCAAAGAAGTTATTTTTTATGAAGGGTCAAAACATGCGTAAGAAAATGCCTCATGCGTACCTCAACAAATTTAGTAAATCAAGCCTAACTTTACCACACCATATGTAACATATGTAAACAAAAATGAGTTTTTCACAGGTGGCGCTGAATCTCGTTAATGACTACTTGTATCACTCACCTTTGGGGATGATTTGTGAAAAAATACCCGGATTTTTCACGTTTCTGTAATGCTCAATGTAGGGAATCGCGCCACTTGGGCGGTGGCTTCTATATTCGTCTGTTTTCCACTATAACTCAGTCAAATTTGAACCAATTGACACATCTTTTGGAATGTGGTGAGATAGGTATAGTATCTACCCGTGTACAACATTTCAAGTCAATTGGTTCAAAATTGACTGAGTTATAGTGGAAAACAGATGAATATAGAAGCCACCGCCCAAGTGGCGCGATACCCTATGAGTTTCTATGGGAATTGCGAACTTCCTCTCCGTTTTTCTCCGATCGATGATTTTGTTAGAGTTAGTGTTTGGTAAAGTTAGGCTTGAACTTCCATTTCTCAATGATATCCTACCAAAGATTCTGCAGGAATTTTGCGAGGAATTTCTCATTCAGGACTTTTTTCTGAGAATATGCAATCAAATATTCAAGGTTTTTATCGACGGGAGTACGGAAAAGTAGGAAAATATTTGTCCAGATAGCGTAATTTTCCAACGGTCAATATACGCCTAGGGTGACCGTGAAGCGCATCGCTTATGAATGGCAAAATGGGTGCCCGAGTATGGTACATAGCAACCTCCACTGAACTCCTACTGAGTGTGGGCGAAAATAGAGGCACGATCGGCACCCGATTTCGGCTAGGGGAGATGCCCGACCGTGCAAAAAGCTGCAAGGAGTTGGTTGAGTTTCAAGTAAAAATAAGAGAAGATCCAATTGCCAGAAATCTTTGACCCTTTTGATACATAATTGCGTCACCGATCGGTTTTGCCACCGTTTGCAACCGTGAGAGACAGTGCACTCTCTGGAAGTGCCTCGGAAGATTAGTTGTATCGTGCGAATCTAAATAGCCATTGCAAGGCTCCAGCGTCTAACCCGTACGTGCACGGTTTCCACGTGCCCTGTCAAGCTATCTGTTTGTCGGTTTTTGTTGCCCTGCTAAAGCAGACCGGCGCGAGTAAGCTAACGTCCGGCCACCAGAGCTGGTTTTTCCGGGTCATAACCCTCATCCCGCGGGGGTCAGAAACCTGCAGGTTGGTGGCAGCCCTCTTAAGCCAGTTGCCCAGCCCCCGGTCCTCCCAGGCATGTTTCCTCGGGACGAAAACGGCACACCACGGGAGTTAGACACCACGGTCTTTCCTTGGTGGCTATCGACGACAACCTTGCCAGCCACCACCGTTGTCGCCCGCCGTTGTTCACCACCCACGCTGCCCGCTGCCAAGCGCCTGGCCATTCCGGGCCTGGTTCTTCGGGACGAAGCCGTCGTCGCACCCGTTGGGTCCGAAACCCCCGGCCTTTCCTCTGTTACTATCGGGGCCCACCTAGCCAGCCACCGCCGTGTTTGCCTCAACCGCCTCGACATTGGTATAGGCAATTCAAATTTGTCAATTGTCACTGCACTGCGGTCACTGGAGCACCGCACTCTAGATTGGTTTTGTTGCTTTTGACTGTTGAGCTTTTCTCTCAGCACATTTCTGTTTCATTTGTATGGGAGCCCCCCTTTCCAGTGGGGGGAGGGGTCTCGGACCAAGCTAAGAACCTTCCCCGGCCTCAACAGCACCCACATACAAAATTTCACACCAATCGGTTCAGTAGTTTCCGAATGCATAGCGGTCAGACAGACAGACAGACAGACAGACAGACAGACAGACAGACCGACAGACAGACAGACAGACAGACGGAAATTCATTTTTATATATATAGATTAAGTTCTGAGAGTAAATATTGAGCGACCATCTGACGCGGGTGATGAATTGTATGCTTTCCGTGTGAAGTGAACAGTGGCGAATCAGTTTGAAATTCCTGTCGCGTAGTTTGTAGTAAACATTGAGCGTTCACTTGATGACTGTTTACTTTCCACGTTAAGTGAGCAATGGTGCGGCGATGTGTATGACGTAGTTCAAAATCATAAATTTGTACCACTTACCGGGGAAAATCGTGGCCCAACAATATCATCCCTATACTCATGTTCAATGGGTGAGATCCTAAATCCTGGATGTGATTCCTTTCGAGATATTTCAGCAAAAGCCTTCGAGGATTCTAAAGGAGATAGAGCTCTGTGGTGAATTTGGATGACTTTAAATGGTGGCTCCGGAGAGGCATTCACAAGCGTATTCCAATGGGCACGAAACGAAACGAACATTTGACAAGATATTGTGCAGTTGGGTCTGATGAGGGTAAGGTTATGTTAACAGAATATATGATAAGGGGGTGGTGCAATTGTGTTAGAGCGACAGTTAAACAAAAATGTAAGCTGTATAGTAAGCCGAAAGTTTTTTTTTGGAGCATGAAGGCCAGAGAGGGGAAGTATGAACGTGTTACTACTGCGGACAAGTAGGTCGATTCAAGAGAAATTATGTTCAGTGGCTGGAAGAAGTAAACAAAAAAGCGAAGAATCAAAATGAAAGTGAAAAATCTATGGCAGTACATAATTCGGATGCAAGAAGCAGTGGCAGTAGTAATCGAGGAGTGCGTTTTAGATAATATAACATGGCAGGCTTCGATGGCCGGTCGATTGTCCCAGGACCAAGATCAGTGTAGGTGAATGATCCATTCGGCGTAGACTCACTGCTAGAACCAAGTACCAAATAAGTGAACCAGAAGGGCTTTGAAGTAGTCTGTGAAATAATCAGGATGCCCCAGTATATCGCTTGATACAACGGTCGGCCAAAAAGACTCAGATGATGGAGCGCATGAACTGTTCAAGTTTTCATACTTGAACCGAAATGAAAACCTTCAAAATTTTCAACGAAAAAAAAAAGAAAGTGCAAAACTTGTCAAACACACTTTCCACCCGAGAACTCTTTCTTTTACGCTCCCTACATTGCAAGACTCTGATTTCCCCAGTGGGCGTCTGATTCCGACTAGAAACATCAACAGCACATAGCCAGCTACTTTCGGTGAAAGAAGCTCATCTTTATCACTTTATTTCTTCTGGCGATACAACATTCCAACGTTGCACTTCCACCTTCATGTTCTTACGTTATCTGCATCGTTGTAACAGTGCCAATAACATGGTTGGGAGTAGTGGTTTGAAATGCATCAACTAAGTTGTTCCAAATGTTATCTGTCAATGAGGGCTGAAGTGCAGAACTGTCTGAGATGATATAAAATCTTCATGTTGTTCTTCATCAATTCATTCAGAATTGTATATATTGGCATAAGAATGCATGGTTTAAAGCTGTTAGCTGTGAAAGTGTTCATAAAACGCTTCGGACGTTATATTTGAAAAAAGGCAAGAAGTCACTACTATGTGATTTATAGAAGTAAAAATTATGTGTTTTGCTCAGTAGTAAGCAGACGCTGCAGTAATCATAAAACTTCATTAAATCCATATACATCTATATATATAAAAATGCAGTGGCATACGTGGGACCGCGCATAACTTGCGAACGGATGGTCCGATTTGGGTCGTCTAAGTTTTATTCTGTTAGTTTTCACCCAAGGAAGGTTTATGAGGCCAAAAACATGGGAAAATTGAGAGTTTTTGATAATCGGGTTTTAATACATTTTGAACGGGGACTTGGGCGCTTGGCTAGGGACTTGAAACGTCAAAAAACGCAGTAGGCAAGACAAAGTTTGCCGGGTACAGCTAGTAATTTTATAAAAACGAACAAACAAACAAATAGGCAACTATTTAACAAAATGTTTGCACTTCGGACCACTTCGATTCTTAGTGTAGGTTCTTTCTGTACTATTCTTCCCTGAGTACACAACTATAGGTAAGTCTCCAAAACGGCCATAAATTTTCCCAACACTCCCCCATGGACGAACTGCAGGTTGAACTCAGTAGGAATGCAATGCATCTCTGCAACTGCAAGAGAACCATCCTACCGAAAATGTTTTCAAGCTTTAACGCTTTTCCTCGGAATTTGCTGCAACATTTCTGGCTGGATGCTGTACCTATATCTTACAACGACGGCGTCGACGGTTAGCTAACGAAGACGAATCTAACGACACGATGATGGCGAGCCCGAAACAAGCGTCATCCCATGCATCTTCCCCGGAATACAGGGTCGTCGGAAGTTGTGTTGCATTTAGCTTCTTCTGGGCACATCCCAGAAACAAGCATGAAAATGAGAGAAAACTTTGTCCTAGCTCCCTACATTGCTCTGTTGTTGGTTGGGCTCCTCCGGTAATGCTTCGGTTGGCGGCGGCAGCAGCAGCGTGAAAAAGGCAATACATTTCCCGGTTGAAGTAAATGCAACGACGACGAGCTTGGATTTGTGTCATCTCTTTTTACTTTGCGCCGGCAAAAACTTTACTTCCTGGCAGGTGGCATCGACGACGACGGGGATAACTTTGACTTGGTTGGCACACGTGTTGACGCTTTCGGCGAAAATGAGAATTGCTTACTGGAGGTAAGAAGCAAGTACCTAGTTGGAAGAAACGACGTGGACATGAGTGCTTAGCGCTGTGGGGAAACTAAACTAGGTACATTATTTTACGTTTTGGATGTAACACTTCCATCAAGACAAAAAAAAACTATAAGCGCTTAGAAATTGAACATCATATTTATTCAATCGAAATATAAAATTTTTTTAACAAGCCCAACAAAACACAACCGCATGATGTAATGTAGTTTTTTTATGTGTACAGCGGATTCCTGGAAGGACTCCAAACGATTTGGTGGAATTATTGAGTTACTAGCTGACCCGGAAAACTTTGTGCTGTCTTCAATATTATAAACACTTAAGTTAGTTAGGTAAAATAACCCCATTGAGCAGAAAAGATAAATGCACGAATTTTATCCAAGCCATCATCGGAACACGTTCAACGTATAGGCAAAGCTGAAAAATATCAGACCTCTTAGTTGATTGATTGACCACCTTCACTATCACTGGAGGTCGATCAATATCATAATCAATTTGAAATGGCCACGACACCCTCTGAAACGCCTTTAAAAGGCTCCAAAAACCCCCTGGAATGCTCCTGAATACCACTTAAAACGCCAACGAAACCGGTTAGAACGCCCTTACGTTTTTTTTTCCACGCCGCCGCCGCCAGTTAAGTTGACCCGGCGCGCCGCTGATCATATGACGAAGCACTTAACGAATCACCTGTTCGGACCTAGTGAAAGAACAAGGGATGGGAACATTCATTTGCAAAGAGTTACATTCACTTGCTACTACCTCAGTACAAAGGCATGCTATCAAAAAACAATGTATGGAGGAAGTTAACCTTGAAGTTTTATCTGAAAGTTTGCCGAAAAAACATTGGGGTCGCAACCGCATACAAAAGTCGTGAGCAAGCTGTAAAGGCAACTCTCCACGCGGTGAATGTAAATTACGTACACGCCGTGGAGAGTTGCGTTTGCTGCCGTCTACAAAGTTTCAGCTAAAACAAAAATGAAAAAGTTTTCCATACATTAATTTTAGCTACGATGTTTCTGGAGCGAGCTATCAGCAAGTAAATGTAACTGATTGCAAATGAATGATGCAGCGATGCCTGGGTAATTTGTACATGTTGTTTTTTTAAGGTTGAATTATTTTTCATGAGATCCTTTATGAATCTTTTGTAATATAATTTATTTCTCGTAATGATTTTTTACTGTAGAGTAAAGTGGGGCAAAAGTTCGAGTGGGGCAAGAGTTTCTTTTGAAGTTTTTGTGCTCGAAACCTTTTTGAAAAAGAGTGTTTCACTCCAAAAATTATGAAAATTGATCAATATTTCGAAAAGTTGGTTTTTGATTAAAAAATTGTGACATGTGGGGCAAGAGTTCGAGTCATGTGGCAAGTTTAGGTAAACCCCTAAAATTCTGCAATATGTGCATATTATCTCTAAAAATGATGGAATTAGTTAAAAAATTCGATCAATGTTGAAAACAAATGTTGTTTTATCTGGATTTGGCGAAAAACTACTAAATTTTGGTGTAGTAAATTTAACCCTGATTTGGGTAAAATCCAGATCGAACTTTAAAGTGTATTCCAGTTTCAACCTCAAATATTAAGTGGTTTCAGGTATTCCTATTACCAAAGTGTCAAAATTGTGTGCTACGGTTAGTGAAACTCCACAAACACTGGATTCGAACTTTTGCCCCAGTGGTAGGGCAAAACTTCGAATAAGGCGCACACATAAAGTAAGGTGGGGCAAAAGTTCGACCCTAGTTGAAAATTCAATATTTTTCAAAAAACCAAAGCAAATATAAATTAATGAATACCGTCTGGTGATTCTACCATCCATGTGCTACAACTTTGCTCAGCAAAGTTATACCAAATGTCGTTTCAATTTTGAGTTACAATACTTTTTGTATGTGTGTGTCTTATTCGAACTCTTGCCCCACCACTGGGGCAAAAGTTCGAATCTAGTGTTTGTGGAATTTCACTAACCGTAGCACACTATTTTGACACTTTGATAATAGGAATACCTGAAACCAATTAATATTTGATGTTGGGACTGGAATAGACTTTAAAGTTCGATCTGGATTTTACCCAAATCAGGGTTAAAATTACTACACCAAAAATTAGTAGTTTTTCGCCAAATTCAGATAAACTAACTTTTTTTTTCAACTTTGATCGAATTTTCTCACTAATTCCATTATTTTTAGAGACAATATACACATTTTGCAGAATTTAAGGTTTTTACCTAAAGTTGCCACATGACTCGAACTCTTGCCCCACTATGTGTAAAATATGATTTCCAAATCTCTTTTGCAAAAAGTTATACATGCTAAATCATCTTCAAAATATACCTCGTTACGTCCCAAAATAAAATATTGAATTCGATTTCTTTACAATTCCATTCCATGCGTTAGAAGGACCATTACTTATTACAATTTTTTGATCAAAAACCAACATTTTGTCACAACTTTTCGAAATATTGATCAATTTTCATAATTTTTGGAGTGAATGACTCTTTTTCAAAAAGGCTTCGAAATAATTTGAATTAAGCTCAGAAACTTCAAAAGAAAGTCTTGTCCCACTCGAACTTTTGCTCCACTTTACTCTACAAAAAGTGTTGTAATTGTAACTCAAAATTGAAAAGACATTTGGCGTAATTTTGTTCAGCATAATTTTAGCTCATGGATAGGTGAAGAAATCAGCCCTTAGAAATTCTAAACTGCTGTATCTTGTGAATCGAATAACTTAGAAGAATTTCGACTTAAAGTTGATCAGGACATCAAGAGCTATTCGTTTATAAGCTATCTGGTTCACGGTTTATTTATTCGTCATGGGGCGCTAGTGAGTCTGCGAAATTCATAACTTCTGTATCTCAAGGATCAGATCACATGGAAGACTTTCATCTCTAGCAAAGTTGATCAAGACTTCAATTCACATTAAGGTGATTAAGTTATAAACCTTGCATTTTTCAGTGAAATTGGCATGGACATCAAGGGTCATTTGATTAGTATGTGATGATTTCAAATCAAGCTTGTTTTTCATTATACTGTTTTTGATTCAAATTTGTTATAAACGACGTTGAAGAACCACTTTCAGTTTTCAAAACACAGATTAACGCGAGAGATTTCTATTCCGTTTCAAAGACATGATGACTTTTTACAAAATAGGCACTTTTTCTTGAGTTACAAGATTTTTTTTTCTTCTGTATTAACGAGATTTTTAGCCCTTGGCTAGTTCATCTCGGGACCCACGCTTTACTTCTCTTCCGAAGGAAGAACTCACATTTTGCGAGTTTGTCGGGAGTGGGATTCGATCCCAGGTCCTCGGCGTGATAGTCAAGTGTTCTAACCATCACACCAGGTCCGCTCCACGGGTTACAAAAACTATATCTCTCCATAGTTTTATATGCTATGGAATAATGTTTCTTCTTTTATACGTTGCCAACATATCAGGCCAAACATGTCTAAAGGTCCTATCTGGAGAAGAGAGACTCTTTTGGGTTTCCCTCTCTTTCGTTAATATCTCAGCTATTTGTTAGTATTATGATTGTCTCCTTGCATTGAGCGATGGTCTTTTGATTTGTACTGGAAAAATAGTTGAAAAATGTACCATTACATTGCAATAATTGAAAGAGAAAATGAACGAAGAGAGCCTCTCAAATGCAGATAGGACCTATTGAAATGTTGGGCCTGATATATTCACATGTATCTCTTGAATCAAAAGGTATAATTATAATCTCTGCACATGATGCAACGTATTTTTAAATGTTTTTAATTATTTTGGGCAACTTTGATTAGAAATTCAAAAAATGTAGTCATATCAGTCTTCAACAAATGAATTACATAGCTCATCAGGCCTGTGGACAGAAGTGGCGCAAAGGGAGGGGTTTTTCTCAATTTTTGGCGAAAGGCGGAGGGACGCCTAGTGTATGGAGAGTCGGTAATGGATAACACCCAAACACCCCACCCCCCCCCCCCCCCCCTTGTGCACGGGCTTGTAGCTCATACAAATTAAGCAGCTGCGTGAAAAATGAGAACGAAAGCTCCACGTGCATATGTATCATTGCGAATTTAAACATTTTTTGCCGTAGACTTCCATTGAAATGACAGCATTAACTTTCTTTTATGGTTGTTCGCGCTAATACGACACTCACAAATTAACCTACAAAGTATCCCTGTATCATTACAATTTGATTTAGACACATATTGTACCTACACAGTTTGCGCTCATATATTATTGTTAATTGCTCTCTGTCACACATACACACTGCATTTTACAGCAGAACAAAGTTTAGAATTCTTATGACCGGCAATGCGGTCGAACGTGTTCTATTTCAAATCCGAAAATTCCGCTCTGCGTTTTCCAATCGGTGTGATTTGCCAAGCAGCAAATGGTGTCCCGAACAATGGTTTTGAGATACTTCAGAAAAAAAATCAGACGTTTATCATGATTGTGGCATTGTCATCCTTAGCATTTGCATGTTGAATGTCCACGCCTATAGATGCCCCTTTTGTTCATTCTGTTCATGCCTGTTGGAATAACTTTGTAAATGCCATTAAAATCCTCCCTGGAGCCACCATAGAAATTCTTCTAAATTTACTACATTTCCACAAGCTATTTTCTGTAATATTAATCGAATACTTAAAACACGTCCAGGATCTATGATCTTACCCTTGATTTCATTACTATTCAGCCAGACGTCCACCCAGAATCACACTCAGACTTTTTCTCTGAAATGTTAGAAGAATTACTCTTCCTCCGAAGGTCCCTTTGTTTTGTTGAAAGGCACTTGCTCGAGTGACTTAATTACAGAGAGATAATCATTTTTAATTTAGAGTACAACCAGGCACGTAGCAAGGCCTCCCAACTCCAATGTTATGCGTGCTAGCGTAATGCGTAATGCATAGCAAAGTTCCAAACAAAGACAAATGTTAATCTGAGGAATTCGGAGGAAAAGATTGCAGTGTGGACGGTAATGCTGCAGCACGAAATCCTGTAGAACGTGGAATTATACTAACAGACGCCGAAACAGCAGATCCACTTCAGTCGGGAGGAAAAATTGCGCCTGAAAGAAGCGGAATTTAAGAAAATGGAACTGCTGTGCCATTCTCGAGAAAGACGGAAACTCTACCAGGAGCTTCACGCATCTAGAAACAGCTTCTTGCCACGAGCCGAAATATGCAAAATTTCATTAAACAGCCACTGCCTTGATTTTGGTCTACAATCTTAATTTTTTACCGCCATTTTGAATTTTATGGTCAATATTTTTGAACTCCAAATAATATTCTATTATCACGAGAAAAGTTACAAAAGTCGGCTTAATTTAAAAAAATCCATGATTCTCTCCAGAAATTGCTCTGGAGGAACCTCCAGAAATTTCATTAAGTTTTCAATAAAACCTTTTATGCTTGAGAAATTCCTCCAAGGATGATTTCAGAAATTTCAGCGGGGTTTCTTTCAGTTAACTAGTTTTAGGATAACTGACGTTCTTACAACGATTATTTTTTCAGGAAGTCAAAGAATACAGTCTAAGAAGTTTCTCCAGGTTTTTCTTCAAAAAATCTTCCTTCAAAAATACTTTTTGTTTACGACCTTAACGACCTTAACAAATATTTATTTCACTTTTTGTCCCACCACTCTTTGGCTGGTCGAGGGGGGGGGGATAAAAATAATAAAGCATTTCATCTGAAAAAATATTAAAAACTCATCGGATTTGTTAAAGAATTAATAGCAAACCCCGAAAATGCAAAATTTAGCCTACATTTTTTGAAAGACGGTGGAGAGACAAAAAGTCAAAATTAAATTTGTAGCAGCCTAATTTTTGCCTTTAATTTTCTAAAGAATTTAATTGATTCATTAGAAAGATCATCGAGTACATCACTCAAGAATTGACCATTTTCAACCCCACTTCCACAATAGCACACTTTTTGTATGGGACTTTTGCAATTTGTATATGGGGTCTTTGCTGAACCTCCCTGTTTTCTCAAAGATTAACTCCCCAGGTGTTCCTCCAAAAAAATCTCCAGGGATGTCTTCAGATATCTCTCTAGAGGTTCTTCCTATTTCTTTCAGAAATTCTTCCAGCGGTTTCTTAAAAAAAAATCCGGAATATTCTATTGTCACGAGAAAAGTTACAAAAGTCGGCTTAATTAAAAAAAAAAAATACCATGATTTTCTCCAGAAATTGCTCCAGAAATTTCATTAGGAATTCTTCAATAAAACCTTTTATGCTGGAGAAATTCCTGCACGGATGATTTCAAAAATTTCAGCGGGGTTTCTTTTAGTTAACTAGTCTTAGGATAACTGACGTTCTTACAGCGGTTCTTTCTTCAGGAAGTCAAAACTGTAAAATATAGTCTAAGAAGTTTCTCCAGGTTTTTCTTCAAAAAATCTTCCTTCAAAAATACTTTTTGGATGTTTTAAGGTCGTTATTTCCCTTTTTGTCCCACCACTCTTAAGATGGTCGAGGGGGGGGGGACTAAAAATAATAAAGCATTTCATCTGAAAAAATATTAAAAACTCATCGGATTTGTTAAAGAATTAATAGCAAACCCCGAAATTTCGAAAAATATATTTTTGATGTGCCCCCTCAAAATGCAAAATTTAGCCAAAATTTTTTGAAAGACGGTGGAGAGACAAAAATTCAAAATTAAATTTGTATCAGCCTAATTTTTTCCTTTAATTTTCTAAACAATTTAATTGATTTATTAGAAAGACCATCGAGTCATCACTCAAGAATTGACCATTTTCAACCCCACTTCCACAATAGCACACTTTTTGTATGGGACTGCAATTTGTATATGGGGTCTTTGCTGAACCTCCCTGATTACTCAAAGATTAACTCCCCAGGTGTTACTCCAAAAAATCTCCAGGGATGTCTTCAGATATGTCTCTAGAGGTTCTTCCTACGTCTTCCAGAAATTCTTCCAGCGGTTTCTTAAAAAAAATCCGGAGATTCCTTTGGTAATGTGTACATATATTTTTTTTTTCGTGAACTCCTTCAGAGATTTATTCAAGAATTTTTCAAATGATTTTTTTGAAAATTCTCGCAGGAATATCTCCAGCAATTCGTTGAGAAGTTCATTCATGTTTTTTCAGTGATTTCAGCAGATATTTCTCCAGAGATTCCTGTAGAAGTTTATACGGAGATTTCTTCAGAAGTTCCTACATGGTTTTCCCCAGAATTTCCTCCACGATTTGAACCAAATATACCTTTAGGAAGTTTTACTCGGATCGTTAAAAAAATTTGATTTTTTTTTTTCAAAAATAATCCATAGAAACTTCTACAGAAATTGCTTTGAAAAATTCTCATGAGATTTTTCTAGGAACCTTTACAGGAGTTTCGTTAAATCGTTATAAAATTTTTTACACAAATCAAGAGCATTATTTTGGTTTATCTACACAATTAAACTATAACAAATTGATTCACATATCTTCTGCTATCTGTTTAGTGGGTTTGTCAATATTTAGGCACACTGGAACCTCTTTTTATGCACATAGCTGGGACTGCATAAATTAAAAATGTGCATAAATTAAAAAAGGCATAAAAAGAGGGAAATTTATGCATAAATTAAGTTCGGGCTTCAATTAGAGAATCTAGTTCGCGAAAACAGGTCTTGCTCCTGGGCAGTTGAGGTAGGGCTAAGGGGGTTCCCAGAGAGCCCAAAAAGGGGGTTCCAAGGGGCTTCAGGGGTGTTTTAAGGGGTTGTTTCGGGGGATTTGAGGAGCCTTTTAAGGGTGTTATGACAAGATTTTTTGGTGTTTTCATGGAATTACGGGGAATTCTGGGGTATTTCGAAAGTATTGAGTGGGTTTCAGGGGTGTTCCAAGGGGCTTTAGGGGCAATTCAAGGGATCTCAGGAGCCTTTAAAGGGCGTTGCAAGAGGTTTGAGGGGCGTTTTAAGGTTTTTCAGAGTCTGCTCTGAAACGTCCTGAAATGCCTCAAATATCCCCCTTAAACCCCCCGGGGACCCCATGTAACGCACCTGAGAGGCTTCGAAAACCCTGAGAACTCCTCCGCAACGCTTCTGTAACGCCTCTGAACCCAACCGAAGAGACTCTGAAACGTCCTGAAATGCCTCCAAAATCCGCTTTAGACCCCCTCGGACCCCATGTAACGCACCTCAGAAGCTCCGAACCCCTTGAAAACTCCTCCGTAACGCTTCCGTAACGTCTCTGAATCCCACCGAAGAGGCTCTGAAACGTCCTGAAATGCCTCCAAAATCCCCCTTAGACCCCCTCGGACCCCATGTAACGCACCTGAGGGGCTCCGAACCCCACGAAAACTCCTCGTAAAGCTTAAGTAACGCCTCAGAATTCCGCCGAAAATGCTCTGAAACGCCTTGAAATGCTACCAAAATCTACCTTAAACCCCCTTGGACCCCATGTAACGCACCTTAGAAGCTTTGAACACCCCGAAAACTCCTCCGTAACGCTTTCATAACGCCTCTTGATTCCGCAGAAAAAGCTCTGAAACGTCCTGAAATGCCTTCAAAATCCTCTTTGAACCCCCTCGGACCCCATGTAACGCACCTGAGGTGCTCCGAACCCCACGAAAACTCCTCGTAACGCTTAAGTAACGCCTCTGCATCCCGCCAAAAGTGCTCTGAAAGGTCTTGAAATGCCTCCAAAATCCCCCTTAAACCCCCTCGCACCCCATGTGACGCATCTGAGAAGCTCCGAACACCCCGAAGACTCCTCCGTAACGCTTCCGTAACGCCTCTGAAACCAGCCTAAAATGCTCTGAGACTTCCTGAAATGACTCCGAAACCCCCTTACGACCCACTCGGGCCCCATGTAACGCACATGAGACCTTCGGAAACACCCAAAAACGAGCCTGTAACCTTCCTTTGCTCTCCTCTGTAAACACCCCTTGGCCGCCGTTGCAATAGTTCCCATCATTATTAAATATTCTTATGCACAATATTGGTTCTGAGTAGCTTTCCCTCTTTTTAGGCAGGGCATTATAAAAGGAGCATAAATTAAATGTGCATAAAAATATATTATAATACCTTATATAAATTTAAGCATTATCTAAAAACAACTTTGAATTGCATTTTCTTAGCAAACAACAGTATGCGTTATTAAATTAATGGAAGAGCAGGAACTCCAAATTTCGAACAATGCTTCTTAATGGCCCACTGAACGAACTTGTCTAGCCTGAATACTAAACGAAGGGCACCGAAAGGAGCATTTTATAGCACTCGAAACTATTAAGTGTTGAGAAAGAGGCGTTTCCGGTTGGAGTGAAATATGATGGGCCACCATTAATCACCAGACACAGGCCAGTCCGGTGGCGAAATGTGGGCTGGAACCATTCTCTCCCGCACTATATCTAGGTGGTATGCACGGGGGCCTGTGTGTGTGTTGCTGCCAAAAGCAGCTGGCTGCAGAAACCACACAAATAACGGCGCACCGGAAAATGAACGCCTCATCTCGACGCGGAAGAGGACGTCGCCTTTAGGATTGGGCAGGCAACCAGAGGGAAAAAGCTCTCCAACGCCGCACTGCCCGCCCGGATGCAACGGTGAAAATTGCACTCTTGTCGTCCGTCGGTGCAATGAAAAACTGCTTCCAGCTTGTGCGAAACAGATGCACACTTACAGTCGCACTATATTTATCATAAATTTCAGGCGATACTTCAACCTAAACCTGCCGCCGGCTGATAGCAAGAGAAGAGGCTAATTTGGATCGGAAACTTTTGGCTAGGATTTATGGATCAAAGTTGGGAGATTCTTTGGGCGACGAAGCGTAAAGGAATGATGTGCCTTTTAAATGTGTTTCTTATGTCATGCTCAGTGAACTGGACCATTGAGCAACCAACTTAGCTTTGCAGAATACTTTTTAATTTGTTATTATTTCTTCAACGCTGAGATGAATTCTCCTTGAAAAAAGCAGATTTCTTCCGTTCAAATTGTCATAACGCACTTGATAATAACGTAGTGTCGGAGCCGTAACTGCCATGAACTAGTTAATAACAAGTGAGTCATATATATGCACCAACATTTCAAACGGGCGTAACTGCTACTTTTTCAACAAAAGTTTCTCCCAAAGATGTGGGACGTAATTCAATAATTCCACGCAAACCATCGCCACTATCGAAAAGAGCAGTAATTTCACTGTCTGTGAATTACAAAATACGATTCCCAACTTTGAAAGAAGCTAATGTATCGAAAAGCAGTTACGCTCTTTAGAGATGTTTCTGCCGAAGCAGAAGATAACGATATCAAAAAATCAAAATGAATTCAAAATTTTGAATAACCTCTATTTTACATTATTGAGACCAAACACCTCTGAGACCTCCCAAAACGCTCCCGAGATGCCCTAAAACGCCCCTGATGCAATACTGAGTCCTCTTGGTGACATGAAATCCCCTAAACACCCCTGAGACTCTCCGAAATCCTTTGAGACCCTCTCAAAATACCCTGAAACCTCCTGGGACCACTTCAACTACCCTGAGACCCCATAAAAATCATTGAAGCGCCTATGAAGTTCTCTGGAACCACTTTGAGATCCCCTGGAACGCTAATGAGACCCTCTGCGGTGATCCTTAGGCCTCCTGAAATGCCCTTTAGTTCTCTTGATACCCCCTGAAATGCCCATGAGTCCTCCGAAGTAACAATGAATGCTGAACAGTGGCTGAACACCATGACAGCTGAATATTGGTCAGAAGCATGGCTTGTTCAACCTCTATAATCAGCAATACTTAAATGGCTGAATATCAAGTGAATAGTATATGCTTCATCTGTGAAACCAGCTTTAAAGCATACACTAACATGCAGAATAGTACATCTGTAGTTCAACCTCTAATCGAATATTTTTTGACAGCTGACCCAAGCATGTTTTCGTGAAGTTCACATCGCTTCTTCAGCCTTAATACAGGCTTAGTTCAGCTTACGTTCATCACTATTCAAACACAATAATAAAGCTCTTGTTTTCGAGGATACGTGTACAATTGTGTACAAGAGGTACAATATTTTATTCAACTCCTAAACATTAAATTTTGGTGTTTTTATTCAACCTTTAGTTGATTTGAGGTTCTTTGAAAGGCTGTGCCTAATCAGTAATCATTTAAATTTATCAATTGTACAAAAATAAAAATAAAAACACTTCCATGAGCCTATTTTTACTATTCGCTGCTTCTTTTTACAAAAGAGATGTTCCGGAATGTGTAAATTAAGCTGTGGGAAAATTGGGAATCAAACTCGGGCTTTCTGATTCCCAAGTTCGATTCCCAATTTTCCCACAGCTTAATTTACACATTCCGGAACATCTCTTTTGTAAAAAGAAGCAGCGAATAGTAAAAATAGGCTCATGGAAGTGTTTTTATTTTTATTTTTGTACAATTGATAAATTTGATTGATTACTGATTAGGCACAGTCTTTCAAAGAACCTCAAATCAACTAAAGGTTGAATAAAAACACCAAAATTTGATTTTTAGGAGTTGAATAAAATATTGTACCTCTTGTGCTCAGCTTTTGTTCAAATGAAGGCTGAATTAAAATACTTTGAGAAACGTTTGTACTGCATCAAATTTTTACCTGGGCTCCTATTACTACTTGAAACCCACTGAAACGTCCACGAGATCCCCTGAAAGCCCCTTGGACCATCTGAGACTTCTGATACTATCATGAGATCCTCTGTTACTCCTCTGGAATGCCCTGGAACGCCCCTGAGTCCTCCTAAAATTTCTTGAAACCGCCTGAAACGCCCATGTGTGTGTATTCGATTTTATAGAGAGACTTTAACGTGTTGGTCAATCGTCCCTCACTGAAACGCTCATGAGACCCCCTGAAACGCCCCTGGGACCATCTGAGACCCCTCAACATGCCCCTGAGGCTCCCCTGGAACTATTCTGACAATCCCTGAAACGCCCCTGATACTTCCTAATATTCTCTGAAACCCCCAAGGAACCCCCTGGAAACGCCCCTGAGATCTTCTGGTACCTCTAGGGAACCCACTGGGAACCCCTTGGGAATCCTTGAAACATCCCTACAACCTTCCTTTGCATTCCCTTATATACGCGCAAAAGTAAGATGATCACAAATAGCAGATAACTTTCGGTAGCAGAAAAATGCAATGCATCTTCAATTTTTGTTCTCAATTTTAATACGTTGTTTTAAAATATTCTTTTTATTCGATTGGTGCTAAAATTTGGAAAATCGGTGGTTGTGAAAAAAAGGTTTGGCTATACATAGTATAAATCAAAGATGGCCGCCGAACTCAATATGGCTGACCCTACTTTTTATAACTGCAGAAAGTAGGTAAGTTTTTCCTCTTTTCGACAATGTTTTGCTTTGAGGATGTTTTTGAAAAAACGAGTTATAACAGTTTAAATGAGCCAACAATTGATTAAAATCAAAGGGGTTTGCAAAAACGGATGTGGCTCTACCCAAGTAACCACGGTACTGAAGCCTTATTGCATGCTGATATAAAACGATCGATCAAAAAACGATCAAATCTGACTATACATGTCAATGGTTGCTACTCCGTGATTGATCTGAGCTGGTGCCAATTTCACTGAGATCCAAATGAATAAGGGCTGGGACACTCCACTTATTCTCAAAGTGTAATTCTAGCAGCTCATACATTTTGGATCAATAACGGCGCCGGCCACGCCCTTATAGTCAGTTGGGAAGGGAAAGGAATGTTAGAGTGTGCTACCAAAGACCGAGATCACCTCTGCATCCCCACAAGCAGCACGGACTGGGGTATTTTGGTTAGACGGAAAGGATGGGAGATCTGAGAGTCACCGTTGGGTCGGTGATGCGATCCATGGATAGGGGGTTATTTATAGTGTTCGTAAGGTGATAGATTGTGTGGTAAATAAGGTGAATAGGCACAGCACGCTTTGGTTGCATAACTTGTAGGCGAGAATTTGATGTTTGTCCCATACTAATGAATATACATGAGTTGTATATGTAGAGAAGAGAGAGAGAGAGTGAGGAAGTGCATAGAAAGATACAAAGTAGGATGAAAAGGGACGGGCCAGGGATTGAACCCATGACCTTCTGCATACGAATCAGAAGCGATAGCCACTAGACCACCAAGCCCGTCTAGCTGAAGTCTTATTGCATGCTGATATATGGTGTATTAAGAGCAATCATTACTTTACATGCAAACTCAAGGTTGATTTAAAGTGGAAATGGGCAATTATAGAATCAAATTACGATTATACTGGTATCTTAAATCAGACGCATAATTGCCATTTCCACTCTAAATCAACCTTAAGTGTTTATGCAAAGTAATCATTGCTCTAAATACACCGTATATCTGCATGCAATAAGGCTTCAGTGCCGTGGTCACCTGGGTAATTAGGAGTGTCCATCAATTTGAGCAACTAAATGCTTTTTTGGAGAGGACTTTCAGAAAATCATCATTTAAAACATGTTTAACCCTTATGTGGCCGACAGGGTACCCGGGCTCCCAGCGCCCATTTAAAAAGCACGGTGTAGAAAAAAGCAAAAAGTTTGTCGGACACATAACGGTTTATAGACAAAGTGCAAATATTGGGCCGATCTCACCGAGAGTTACTCACTAGGAACTATGTTCATGCACCCTCAGCTCCATGCAACTATGTCCTGGCAAGTGGTAAGTTTAATGACTAAATTATCCCTGTAGCTTCCCGAAACCCCATAAAATACACCATTACTTCTGAGATATGCCTTGAGACCGCCTCAAAGCTTTCAAATCGCTCTAAAAATCATCTGGAACGCCCTGAAACATCAAGAAATCTATCATAATGCTTTGAGATGCCTTGAAACTCTTCTGAAACCGCCTGATTTGCCTTTAAACTCCACTTGAAGCTCTCCTTCGAATCCCCCAGTAATCTCTGAAGCACCATGAGGTCACATGAAACCCTCTAAAATCCTTTTGACACAATACTGAAACGCAGTCGTTTGACTAGTACATTGCATCCATCTACTGTGTACAGATTAAGATCTGTTCAACCACCGTGGCTCAATACATCGATTCCCGATGTGGCAAGCGACGATGACGAATGTAGAACAACGCACGGTGTCAACATTTTGATTATTATCGAACTTTCATGTACCTCGGATTTTTCTTCGAAAATGATTAGTTTTTGGGCTATATATTCATAATCGGACAACTAGAAAATATTTCATCGGCGAAAGTTTTTCCATACATTTTGTGTGGGACGTTTTTTGGGCTAAAATAGTAATTATTAATTTTTAGTATGGAAAATAGCCAAAAACTCAGCTAACTCAAATATTCCCCGATAGAATATTTTCAAATTTTGCATTTATACATTATAGCCGAAATTCTAACATTCTATGTAGAAAAATCCGAGGTACATGAAAGTTCGATAATAATCAAAATTTTGACACCGTGCAACGGTGAGTGGGCAGATTCTCCGTACGGTTATTTAGTGTCAGATAACCCTCGAAACTGTTAAATGTTATATATTTCTCGTTGAATAAAGGTTGTTGTTATAGAGTATTTTTCTTCTAAGTTTCTTCGGAATTACACTGCAGACCCCTGGAAGTATAATTTAAGCCCCAGGTATTCTCATGACACCTTATTAAACGCCATCAAACTCCTGCAAAATATCAAAGGTTTATTTTAAGCACTTGGAAATTCCCGTGAAACTTCCGAGGCCCTTTTGAAGCTACCTTAAGCCCACTGAAGTTCCCTAAAACTTATTGAAACACTTTGAAATGCCGTGAAAACCATCCGGAACCTATTTGAACTCCTTGAAGCTCTTCTGAAGTTTCCTAAAACGCCTTGAAACGCTTTGAAATATCTTGAGATCCATGTTAACAATACATCAACTCCCGAATGCCAGCTTAAAACCGAGAACCACCGGTCAATCTTTGAAACGCCTTGAAACCGCTCTACGAATTTTCCCCAGAGGTCCCTTTAAAAACCCTCCACCCACAGGTTCCATTCGGAAATCTTCACGTGATTTCTTCAGAAACTTTTAAAGGTTTTCCATTAAATAATCTTCCGTGGATCTTTCATCTAGGAATTCGTACAGAATTTTCCAAGGTTTCCACTAGAGAACAGGGCTGACAATCGTTGTTCTCGTCACAACTGCGTGAAGAAAAAATTAAATCATCTTCGTCCAATAGAACAACGTTGATGGTTAGAGGTTTCCGTTGCCGTCCAAAGGTTCCACGACGAAGCTCAGTCATAAATAGTCGATCACTTACGATGAAGGGTGCAGTGAACGCCACCAAGAAATAGCTTTTATTAGTGTTTTTGTGCATGTGATACTGTGGCACCTCGGTAAGAATAATGGATTAGAAGAGCGAAACGAAACGAAGGACGATTTATTTTTCCTTTCATCGCAAACCCTTCACGACTGCAGAAAGGTCATCAAATATGAAACGTGACGATCGGATGGCGTCGATCAGTTCTGCTGGAAAAACTTCCTTTAAATTCTAGCATGACTTACTTACCGATCAGACGAAGGCCTGAGTGTCCTCTGCTGTACGTAGGAGTCCTCTCTTCATTCTACTCGGCCCATGGCCGTGTATCTCCAGTTCCGCATTCTGCGAAGGGTCCGCAAATCCTCCTCCTCTGGATCAATCCATCTAGCTCGCTGCACACCACGTCTTCTTGAACCGGTCGGATGACTCTCGAGAATCATTTTAGTCGGGTTGCAATCCGACATCGTGATGACGCGATATGCCCATCGTAGCCTGCCGATTTTTGCGGTGTGGACGATGGTAGGTCTAGTAGGTTCTCTCAGTAACTGGTGCAGTTGGTGATACACTCGCCTTCTTCAAGTCCCGTCTTCCATCTGCACTCCGCCGTAGATGGTTCGCAGCACCTATCTATGCACGTAGAGTCCATAAATGACCGGTGTAATTCATAGCTGCCAAAGCTGGTCTCGATCGATTGTATCATACGCCGATTTGAAATCGATGAACAAGTGATGTGTGGGCACGTTGTATTCGCAGTATTTCTGCAGCACCTGGCGGATTGCGAACATCTGGTTCGTTGTAGCACGGTCACCCAATTTAGCCTGATTACCCCACGAACTGTCTTGCAATCGATGATAGACGGCGGCATAAAATTTGAGAGTATCTTGTAGGCAGCGCTCAGTAGTGAAATCGCGCGATAGAAGACTGAGTTCAGCCGGTTCCGCGCCTCTCTATAACGTACCTCATTCGCCCTCGTACGGTGTTGCAACATTCTTGCCCATGCTGCATTCTTCTCGTTTTTCAACTGTTCACATTCGCCGTCATGCCAGTCGTTTCTGTGATTTGGAGTCGCGAAGGAGTTAAAAGGTGCAAAACTGATTGCTGAATGTTTGTTAAGTAAGGATAAACTCTAGTGGAGGCTCGACTGTATCGTTTCAACTATCATTAAAAACGGCTACGCAGTCTCGGAATTAGCAAACGATGTTTGTTACTTGCCCAACGTTTCGACACGGGGTTAGTGTCTTCCCCCTGAAGAAGACACTAACCCCGTGTCGAAACGTTGGGCAAGTAACAAACATCGTTTGCTAATTTCGAGACTGCGTAGCCGTTTTTAATGATAGTAAGGATAAACATTTAAAACTGATCGCCTGTATTCTTTTAAATGTGAAACGAATTTATTTAATCTTGCTATTTTTGACACACCCGTTTATTACACTGAGAATGCCTTTGAATCCTTAGCAAATATACTTTGATTGTTGGAATATGTGCAGCTGATCTGGCAGTACAAGGGTGCAACTACGGGCATTTCATTGAGCTCAAGCGATGCGTTCGATGAAATAATTTATGCAATTCAGTATCATAATTTCTATTTTATATAACTCATTTTTGTATCATAATGGCCAACCTTTCCGAACTGGTTCATAATGCAACTGAAATGAGTTGCATAATGAAAAATAGTTGCATAATGTTCATAAAGCAACTCAAATGAGTTGTATAATGAAAAAATCATTGCATAAAATTGTGTATGGAACTCGTTGCAAAACTCGATTTTTTCAGCACTCTTAGTATTTATCCAACTCGGCAAGCCTCGTTGGATAAATGTACGACTAGTGCCGAAAAAATTAACTTTTTGCAACTCGTTACATAAATAACTATTATTTACCTTTAGAGTATAGACTATGTATAGAGATTACAGTTGATTATTGATTTATAAAAAATATCTTCTAATATTTGTTTATTCCTTTCTCCCATTTGCCCCACACAGTGCCCATGAAGTACGAAATCGGTGGCTACCGAAACAGCGTCGATCTGGACGCAGAGCAAACGGAAGCCCGGTACGACCAGGGTATGCTGTCGGACATCATGAACGACGAGCGGCCGCCGAGTGAGCTGCAGAAGGCCGAGAGCTGTGTGGCGGACAATTTCAAATACGACCACGGACAGAAGGTGAGTGAGTATAAATAGAGTGCTCGCAAATTGATTGGAATTGGTGCCAAAGGTGTGTCTATTGGAAGCGGTCAGTTCCAGCTGCTGTTTGGGGTATTTTTTGGACTTTGTCCAAAACGACACTGTGTTTTTTTTAGAAAGTGCAACCTTCCAATGATGATGCTGGTAAAATAACAGTTAGCTGTCACACCGTTGGTTATTGCACTTGGTTCTCAAAATAGCACAACGTTTTGAAAAAGTCCTACGATTTTTTTATACGCTTTCCCTGTTTTTATCATTGCAGATTCAGCGATATGATCCTTGCGAAATTTGTCTCTGTATAGACGGTGAAATATTCTGTTGGTGGAAGCAGTGTGGTAAGTATCTTAGTTTTTTTGTCTTTTCAATACCAAATTCTGGAAATTGCACGATAGCTACATTTCATTTTCATCATCATCGGAGAATTCTCATCAATGTCGAAGAATATGTTGCAAAAACTTCTGGAATCCTGTTTTCTGCGCGTTTGAAAAATGCGTACTCATCATTTGTCCCATTGAAATTGAATGAAAGAACCTAGTACCATTCAGATTCAAATCAATCACTCTTGTTTTTCTCATACCGGAACAGATGTCCCTGCACAACCCATGCTCGACGACGATGGCGACGACGACAGACCACTCGGTGCCATCGGTGACGTCCAACTGGCCACCACTTCATCGTCACAACTGACAACATACAACGCTTCATCTTCGACGACGACGACGACGACACCATCCGTCGACCCATCGAAACCTTCAGCCGGCGAGTTGACCAATGTTGCAACCGCTTCCCCGCAACCCGTAACTTCCGCCGCTGCCGCAGCAGCTCTGCCATATCCGGATCAACCGGACTCCAGCCAACAGCAGCAGCAGCAGCTGAACGTCCGAACAGTGCAGCATCCCCCTCAGTCACCCCCGGAGAACATCCCGCAGAACATTCTCTCGTTTCCACAGTCACCGCCCATTATGATGATGTATCGACCGGGACTCCTGGGAGGAAAAAATGCTTCCTCTTCGGGTGCAAGCACAACCTCCGAGCGGAACAAACACGGAGGACCGCTGAAAAAAGTCAAACCACTTCATCTCGCTGCTAATGGTGCTGGCGGTGGTGGTGGTAAAAAGTCCTACCGGAAGTCGAAGGGCGGCAAAGGCTACGTAATAAACTACGGACGCATTGAGGGTGGGCTGGAGGATGGGGGAGGCCGAACGCGGGTGCTTGCCGTCACGGAAAGGATACCGCAGCTCTCGGCGGACGGAATGAGAGTTTTGAATGATGGGGAGCGTGGTTTTGTGCCGGCGGTTGGTGGATTTGGGGCCGGGTGGCGGCACGATGACAAAAACGAGAGCGATGACGATGATGGTGACGACGATGAAGATGACGACGGGGATGAGGATGATGAAGATGATGACGAAAGTAATGAAGCCGTTGGTCAACGAAGCAATGTGAATGCCGGGGCGAATAGCGGTAAGTTGGAGTTAATTTCTTCGACATTTAAAAACCTCTTCTCATGATAGTTTTGAACGGCCATTGGTTCCATGTTTTGTATTTTTAGAATTCCATGCATTTTTTTTCAATTTAGGTCGGCTATATAACGAATTCATAACAGAAATGCATAAGGAATCATACACAAATGACGTAGCATTTTTTGGACGATTCTCAAGACCCCCTTCTCCTCGTAATAATATCATGGACTCTCCTTCCCCCCTAAAATGCTACGTAGACAGTGAAGACAAAGAAGACAGAGATCATAGAGAAGATAGAGAAGACAGAAAAGACAGAGAAGACAGAGAAGACAAAGAAGACAGAGAAGACAGAGAAGACAGAGAAGACAGAGAAGACAGAGAAGACAGAGAAGACAGAGAAGACAAAGAAGACAAAGAAGACAGAAGACAGAGAAGACAGAGAAGACAGAGAAGACAGAGAAGACAGAGAAGACAGAGAAGACAGAGAAGACAGATAAGACAGAGAAGACAGAGAAGACAGAGAAGACAGAGAAGACAGAGAAGACAGAGAAGAGAAAGAAGACAGAGAAGACAGAGAAGACAGAGAAGACAGAAAAGACAAAGAAAACAGAAGAGACAGAGAATGCAGAGAGAATAGAGAAAACAGAGAAGGTAAGGAGGACAGAGAAGACGATACGATTCCTCCAGAAGATTCTTCTGAGATTACTCCAGAAGTTATTTTATGCATTTATTCTTGAATTTCTTCTGGTATATATCCTGCAGTTCCTTTAATGATTATTCCAAGAATGTCTTCTGGAATTACTCCGGATATCTTTCCTGAAACTTTTCTGTATTACTTTAAGGGTTTTTTCTGGATGCTTTTCTGGTATTATTTTTCTAAAATTCCTTCTGAGAGACCTGCAGACGATCTGTCTGAAATTCCTCATGGAGCTCTATCTGGGATTTCAACTGACATTTCTTTCGGTATTGTTGGAATTGTTTCTGGGATTCCTGTAAGGTTTTACTTCTGCGTGTCTCTCTCCTTCTGGGATCCCTCAAGGAGTTTATTCAGGGAGATTCTTGTACACGTGGAGATCTGACTGGAATTCTTCAAGTAGTATCTTTTGGTTTTCTTCCTTATCTTGCTTCTGTTTTATTTTTGGGAATTTCATGTGAGATTTGTAGGCATATTTTTCAGGGATTTCTCCAAAATTTTTGTTCTGATATTTCTGCGATTCCTCCAGAAGATCCTTGATATCCCTCAAATATTTATTTTTGGGGTTCTCCTCGAAGTTGTTTTGGTATGCCTAGTAGCGTGCCTTCTGTTTAGGTTTCTCTTCAGAGATCCCTTATGAAGTTCCACCAGCAATCTTCTACGATCCCATGAGAAGTTTATTTTAAGATTCTTGAGGGATCACAGAACTCCTTGAGGAACATGAGAAACAAGTTCCATTTTCTTTTAACGATATTTCATGCCCAGGGTAGTTTATCTTGGAACCCACGCTTTACTTCTCTTCCGAAGGAAGAACTCAAACTTTTGTGAATTAGTCAGGACTGGTATTTGATCCCAGGTCCTCGGCGGGAAAGCCACGCATTGTAACCACCAGACTACACTAAATAAGTTCTTAAAGACATATTTTCCTGTACTTCCTGGAAAAAAACACTCAGCTGAACTCCAGTAGGAATAGTAGGAATAGAGAAATCATTTGTAATATTCGCAGATATATTTTTTGAACTTTGTAATTTTGTAAGTGACAACAATTTTTCAAGTTAAGGACAAAAACAATGGTTTTAAAGTTGGAAAACATTAGGAAATCCAAAACAGAAGTGCCAGAATAAATGCCTGAAATTCAAGCAAAGCCAAAGCAAGTCCAAGAAAGTACCGCTGGTAGAATTTCAAAAGGATCTCCAGGAGAAATCCCTGAAGGAATTCCTTGAAGAATCTCATAAAAAACTCTTTGCCTGAAACTTCTACCGGTACCAAAAATAATTAACCCTACGTCCATTCGGCCTTATGACCCTCGGTTGAATGACCTTATCTTTTATTATCTCTTTTATCTTTTCATAAAATATCCTCCATTCACGTAAAGAGGTTCCACTGCGCCAATTATTTCCTATATCTCACCATCCTTAATCCACGCCTTACCCATTCATCCACAGATGAAGGCTTCGGTGGCTACGGATTCGGCATGATCAAGGAACCGGAAGACGATAAACAGCAGCACTATATTATCACCTCGTCGGGGCACGTGGAAATGTTCGACGACAACAGCATGGAAGCAACGGAAAATGCCTTCGGTATGAATCGATTGCCCTCGGTGCAGCAGCAACTAGGCTCGACGAGTACGACCACCATTCCGCCGTTGGCCTTGGTTCTCGGTGGCACCCTGGACGACAGTCCAAATCAGTCTGCCACCAGTTCATCGGTCCGCCGGCAAGATAATGGCGGGTCGGATAGCAACCAGGGTGGACCGATTGCACCATTGATAGTAATGACCACCAACGTGACGCAACACTCCAATTATTCAGTGCGATTTTCGCCGGATGCTGCTGGAGGCAGTCCGCCATTGACACAGTATGCGCCACAGCTCCTTTCGCCATCGGCAGTTCAACAATCGGCCGGATCGGTTATTGATGTACTAAATTCGACGACAACGACGACGACGACGACGATGGTGGATGGCACTGACTATCTGGACGATAATCAGACGGAATTGATCTACCCGGCCATTCCCGGGTTGAGTAGCAGCAGCAGCAGCAGTAGCAGTAGCGGTAGTAGTGGTGGTAGCAGTAGCTACGCCAGTAGGCGGACAGGCGAGGGAGATGGTCAACAGGTGCACATGACAACGACGAGTACGACCACGAACAGTGCGACAGCGGAAACGAGGAAAACGCCGGAGCAACATTGCGTTGTGATGGGTAAGTTTAAATAATATTAAAGAGATTAAATTATAGGAAACTATGGGGATAGAGATCGAAATATAATAGACACATTCTTTGGGGGTAAACGTCGTAACGTCGCGTAAAAAAATGACAAAACTTAATGATTGTTCGAATGAGTGTAATCAGTTTCGTACCTTTTAATTCCGCCCTATTTTGCTTATCCTTTGACAGATACGCGTATTTCGACTACCACTTGTAATCTTCCTCAGTGTCAGTTATCCAAGTGGATTTTTCATGGTGCGTGTACTCAGTACACGACGCGACCGCTCCCGGGTTAGACATGCTGCTGAATAGAAAACAAAACTGAATTTGAGTCAACAAACAAATGTTGGCTCTGATCGCTTTGATTGTGCTTGTCTTCGACATCGTTGAGGGTAGAACGAAGAGCATGTGATATTGTTACTGTTGTTCTTTATCAGTGACTCCGAAGTCCATCAATCGTCTGAATCAATGAATCCATTCCATGAGAAATCTCTATAGGAATCCTAAGGGAAATCCTTGATATGATATGTAGAAAAATCCTGACAAAATCCCAGGATGCAATTACAGCAGAAATCGAGGTTCCTTGAGTGGATTTCTTGACGGCATGCTGGAAGGAATCGTTGGAATAATTAAAGAAAAAAATCTGTAGGAACCCTGGAATAATCCTGAGAAAACATTAAAAAGAATTCTGGAGGAACTGAGCGAAGATTTTCTAGCGGATTTCCTAAAGGGATCCTGGGAGGAATCCTGGAAATATCTTGGGAGGAATTTTGATGCGATTCAGCATTTGATTGCCTTGTTTTATGGATGCAAACCTAACAGCACAAACCCCACCCCCGTGTGCGCCATCACCGACGTTTTTTCTAGACCGACGCGGCCAGCTGAGTTTACCTGGTGCGCCGCTGTTCATATTATTCCACGCTGCCGAACAAAATTTCCCGTGCCGATGGAAAATCGATAAAAACCGCCTGCACTTTAATAAGCACCTTTACAAACCTGATGACAAGAATAGTGGTAATTTTTAGGCCGTTTGCAAATTTTTTATTGTAAATTTTAGGCGTATTTTTCTTGAGTTATTTTTGTAAATATTTTGCAATATTTTTGAGATTTTTTTAAATGATTTCTCACTGAAATGCTTCAATGATCAACGCTTTTTTTTTTCAAAACTGCTAAGCGAGTTGCTTTTGAAAACCTTAACGGATTATCAACAAAATTCTTGGTGGTATTCTCATGAGATCCACATCTGGAGCCAAACTTGCTAACATCAACGTATACAGCGTCAACAACGTCAGAATTGCCGTGAACAAGGTTCCACATCACTCTGGGGAGTCTCTCAATACCATCGTAGGAAACATATTTCATTTTCTAGGAGTTACCAATCTAACCCCTCACATCGTGAAATGTTTCCGTGTTCCTGTAAAGGCCTCCAAATGGTCCGACCGGACGTTCACGCCGACAATCATCATCGTGCTTGATAGTGCAGAAGCTAGTAATACCATTCTTCGAGTCTGCTACAAGAAGTACAAGGATGCAAAGCTTTGTGTAGAAAATTGCGCTTACTGTGCCCAAAATTTGTAAGTTGAGATATTTACTAAAGTTTTAAATGAAATAAGGCATAGGTAAATAATTTAATAGGTGGTTGCGTTGCCCCTTCGGAAAGTAGGAAGGAAAGCCAGGAAGGAGGAAAATCATACTCAAATTGTGAGTTTTGCATGAACTTTTCATAATTTTACCCATTCGAACTGTATGATTACTAACGCGAATAATTGTTTATTGAATTACAGTTTGATCTGCCAAAACGTAAAACGGCTGATTTTCAAAAACGGTTTGTTGATCCGAAATTCCGACCCGAACAAAATCAAAAATTTAAATCGGATTCTTCGGAATGGCTTCCTCACCCTCCAAGACCGAGCAATGTTTGTTCTGCTCGATGTCGGAGTCGATGTCTGAGGACGTAAACTGGGTCCAATGTGGGAAGTGTCAACACTGGGCACATTTTTCTTGCGCTGGTGTTGATCAAGGGGTTGTCAACAGTGATTGGCGGTGCCCACAGTGTCTCCCAAGTAGTGCGCAGCAGCTGAAAGTTCCGGATGCAGCGGCCAAGAAGCGGAGCAAGAAGTCCGGTCAAAGAAGCGATGGAGGGTCCGAACTGGGAGCTGGCTCTGATGTGGATCCGATTGAGAAGCAGTTGGAAGAGGAGCAACTCGCCAAGGAGAAGGCCTTTGCAAAGCAGATGGCGGCGCGGAAGAAGCTACTTGCCCGGCAGAAGGCATGGAAGGAAGAGCAGCAGAGGCAAGAACAGGAGATGCGTGAGCTGGAACTCCAGGTTCAACGCGAAATGGAGGAGCAGCAGTTGGAGCACGAACAGAAGTTACTGGACGCCCAACTGGCAGCAGAGCAAGAGTTTGTAAAGAAACGGGAAGCAATTCGGAGGCAGTTTGCGAGCAGCGTCAACCGAGTCAACGCGTTGAAAGGCCAAGAAAGCGTTGTTGGCGAAGCTTCGGAGGACCATCCGAAGAAGAGAGTGAAGGAGTGGCTGAAGGATCAGTCAGCGGCAGTCGACAAGCCGTCGACCGCGGATTTTCGGGGAGCGTACCCGAAAGGAGACGAACCATTTGGAACGGGATGCTCGAAGCAAGTTGGCAAGCCAAAGCCAATGTCGAAAGTGCCGGTGATCACGGAATTCAGCTCAAGTGAGGACAGCGACAGTGATGGCGACATCAGCAGCGACGAGTCGTTTAAAGACGTTCGTGCGGAGAGCAGCTGGCGTGGCAGTCTGCGGAGGAGCAGAGTTGTTGACGGGCCTGGGCCAAGAGTTGGCCGAATCTACGGAGAGCAGCTAGACGATCGAGCGGAAAGCAGCCGGCATAGCAGTCTGCGGATAAGCAGAGGTGCTGAAGGGCCAGGGCCAAGCGTTGGTCGGATCTCCAGGGAGCAACTAGCTGCTCGAAAAGCGGTGTCGCAACACCTTCCAAAGTTTCGGGGAGAAGCAGAAGTCTGGCCGCTGTTCATTAGCAGCTTCGAATATACGACGGCGGCGTGCGGATTTTCGAATCTGGAGAACCTGAAGCGGCTACAGGACTGCTTGCAAGGCGACGCACTGGAGGCTGTAAGAAGCAGGCTGGTTCTACCAGACTCAGTTCCGGACGTGATTGCAGATTTACGGAACTTGTTCGGAAAGCCGGAGAAGCTGCTGAAGACGCTGCTGAAGACGCTGCTGACGAAGGTGAGAAACGCTCCAGCGCCGAGAGCCGATCGGCTGGAAACCTTCATAAGTTTCGGCATCACCGTAAAGCAATTGTGTGATCATCTCGAGGCGGCACAGCTCAGCGACCACCTCAATAACCCGATGCTAGTGCAGGAGCTGGTCAACAAATTGCCGCCGAGCTACAAGCTGGATTGGGTCCGGTATAAGCGCGGCAGAGTGGACAGTCCGCTGAGGATGTTCACTCGATTCACAACCGACATCGTTTCCGACGTCTCCGAGGTGACGGAGTTCTCAACGCTGTCAGTGAATGAGCGAGCGCGGCCTGGGAGAGAGAATCCGAGGAAAAAGGAGTTTGTGCATGTGCACGAATCCGAGCGGAAGCAGAGCGAAGGTTCTCGTAACGAGATGGCCAGCCGGCCATGTTGGATATGCAAGCGAACGGATCATCTCATCCGTAACTGCGATGAGTTCAGGCGAATGAACGTCGCAGAGCGGCTACGCGAAGTCGAGAGGCAGAAACTTTGTGGAATCTGCCTGAACAAACACAGTGGAGGTCGGTGTTCGTCGAAGATCCGCTGCATGATGCGGAATTGCCAGGGGGGTCATCATCCTCTGTTCCACCGAGTGGAAGAATCAGTGCAGCTGCAAAAAGCGAAGTCGGACTGCACGGTTATCTTCCGAATGATGTCGGTGACGCTCCGGCAAGCGACAGTACGATACCGTCGCGTTTCTGGACGAAGGTTCGTCGGCGACGCTGGTGGATGATGCCGGCAAAGGACTTTCCCTCAGGTGTGCCTACGATCCTCATCGGACTGGATAATCTGCATCTGTTCGCGCCGCTGGAGTCACGGGTTGGAAAGCCGAATGAGCCGATCGCCGTTCGGTCGAAGATGGGCTGGACGATTTACGGTTCCGAAAAGCGGAGACCGATGGTGCAGACGTACCTGAATCTTCACTCCGTCGCACCAGTGAGCAATCAGGAGCTCCATGACATGATGCGGGAGCAATACGTGTTGGAAGAAGCGCCGAATACATCGTTCGCCGTACCAGAGCCATCGGAAGAGAAGCGGGCTCGACAGATATTCGAGTCGACGACGAAGCGAGTGGGCAATCGTTTTGAAACGGGTCTTCTGTGGCGAAGCGACGAAAGGCGATTTCCCGACAGTTACCCTATGGCCGACTGAAGGATGAAGGCACTTGATCGGAAGTTGGAGCGAAGCCCAGCGCTGAAGGAGAACGTGTGTCGGCAGATAGAGGAATACCAGTCGAAGGGATACGCTCACAAAGCAGCTGAGGTGGAGCTGGCGGAAACACCACAGGGAACTGCGTGGTATCTGCCGCTGAACGTCGCGACGTGGTGAACCCAAGGAAACCGGGCAAAGTCCGCTTGGTTTGGGACGCTGCTGCGTCGGTGAACGGGATCTCCTTGAATTCCGAGCTGCTTGAAGGTCCAGATATGTTGGTTCCGCTGCCACGAGTGATCTGCCATTTCCGAGAACGTCCGATCGCCTTCGGTGGTGACATCCAGGAAATGTACCACCAAATTCGCATCAGACCGGAGGACATGCAGGCGCAGCGGTTTCTCTTCAGGGCGAACAGTGACGAAGCTCCGCAGGTATACGTTATGGACGTAGCGACTTTCGGCTGAACGTGTTCACCCAGTTCGGCACAGTACGTGAAGAATCTGAACGCAGAGCAGTATTTGAAACAGTATCCGGAAGCGGCCGTAGCGATAGTCAAGCGTCACTACGTCGACGACTATTACGATAGCGTGGACACTGTGGAGGAAGCGATCCAGCGAGCTAGTGAGGTTAAATACGTTCACTCCCGCGGTGGCTTCCACATCAGGAACTGGGTTTCGAATTCAGATGCGGTCCTGGAGGAACTCGGTGAGCGAAGCAGGGAAACAGCAGTTCATTTCAGCCTGGACAAGAGCACGGAGTACGAACGGGTGCTGGGAATCGTATGGGATACGGTTGAAGACACTTTCTGCTTCGCCACCGTGTCGAAACCAGAGTATTCGACAGTCCTTCGAGGAGGAGTACGCCCGACCAAACGAGTCGTGCTCAGTATCGTGATGGCGCAATTCGACCCTATGGGATTCCTGGCGCCAGTAACAATACTAGGAAAGATGCTGATCCAAGATCTTTGGCGGACAGGCTGTCAGTGGGACGATGTGGTCGACGATGCGGCGTTCAACAAATGGAAACGGTGGACGAACATTTTGGCCGAGGTTCGAGCATTCAAGCTTCCACGGAGCTACTTCGGCAGTGCACGGTCGGAAGAGATCCGGGATGTGCAGCTGCATATATTTGCGGATGCGAGCGAGACAGCGCACATTGGAGTAAATCACATCAAAACCTGATCATAAGTGGAAAAACTCAAAATGAAGTAATTGGGTTTTCCGTTGTGTTTTTGCTAAGTGTAGTTATCGTGTAATCGTTTGACAGCTAAGCAGTGTCCAAATGTTTTGTTCACGCTTATCAGAAGAGGTTAAGTGAAGCTGAAGTTTAGCCGTTTTCTTTGATATAACTCACAGCGCGTGCTATTTTTGACAGCACAAAGTGAATGAAATTGAAAGTCAATCAATTCTACGATGCAGTTTGTTAAAGAAGGTTAATGATGTTATTCTGTTAATTTGAAACCCAAACAAATTGACGTTGAATTTACATACAGTATATGAAGATATTGAAAAAAATATTTGATGAAATCCTTTACCGTACATTCAAAATGAAATAAGTTGATTTTCCGGCTGTTTCTGGAAAATCTGCTTTGAGTGTATGATGAAACTATTGTTCCTCTTTCAAATGCAGAAAGAAAACCTTCCGGATGTTTCCGATTTCAAAAGTTGCAACACTTTGAAAAAATCGTGATAATTATATTATTATTTGATATTATTTGCCTTAAAACACTATTTGGCCCTCTGAACGTATTTTTGCTGAAAACTAGAACTCAACAGCTTTCAAGCAAAAAAAAAGAGATTTAAAATCGGTCAACTGGTTCAAAAGTTGTGATTTTTTGAAAAATTTTAGTTTCGAAAAATCTCGACTTTTACAATCATAAAATTGGTCACCCTAATGACGAAATAAAAAAATACGAAAACTATGAAATACCTTTCATTGCTAATTTGGGTTGCATTTGGGTTGCGAAAATGCGTCAAAATAATTTTGATCAGTTTTGATGTACTAGGTGCTCCACTGTGCAGCGTATGGATGCGTGGCGTATTTCCGAGCCATGGTACGAGGAGAGGTGATGTGTGCGCTAGTGACCAGTCGTGCCGTTGAAGCAGCTGTCGATTCCGCGACTGGAACTTCTGGCAGCGGTGCTTGCTGCACGGATGTCGCAGACGGTGCGTGAAAACCACAATTTCGTCATCACCAAGGTGGCGTTCTGGGTGGATGCAGAGGTCGTGCTTTCCTGGATTCGATCTGATCAGCGTCGGTATAAGCAGTTCGTCGGTTTCCGCATCGGAGAGATCCTGAGCCTGACGAGACTGGCAGACTGGCGATGGGTGTCCACGAAGCTGAACGTAGCTGATCAGCTGACAAAGTGGGGCAAGGATCCGGATACAAAACCAAGCAGCGCCAGCGCTTGGGTGAGAGGACAGCAATTTCTGTACGAGAGCGAGGAAGATTGGCTGAGGAAGAGTATGCCACCGGCGAACACGACGGAGGAGCTACGGGTGCACCTACTGCTGCATGATGTGAAGGTTCCTGCGGTGCTTGTGAACGCGAACCGATTTTCGAAGTGGACGATCCTGGTACGGACGATCGCGTGCGTGTTCCGGTTCGTGTCAAACTGCAGACGAAAGAAGGAAAGGCTGCCGACTGAAACGCTGCGAGCAACGAGTGGTCAGCTGAATGGTATCCGCAGGGGCGTCGGTTCGAAAGCCATTGAAGTAAGAGGAGTACGAGAAGGCGGAGCAGTGCCTGCTTAAAGTGGCGCAGTCGGAGAGCTTTATCGACGAGCTGAAAGTCTTGCTGAAGAACAAAAACCGACCGGTGGGTCAATGGATGAAGATCGAGAGGTCCAGTCCGCTGTAAAAGCTGACCCCAATGGTCAACGAGAATGGGCTGATACGAATAGAGGGACGAGTCGAAAGAGCGGAATTTCTGCCGTTCGATCTGCGATTTCCGGTGATTCTACCGGATAACCACCGGATTACGCAGCTGATCGTTCAGTATTACCACGAGCGGAGTGGGCACGGATACCGGCAGGCGGTGAAGAACGAATTGCGGCAGCTGTTCTACATTCTCCACGTCGATGCTGTAGTCCGGAAAGGTGTCAGGCCATTCGGCCGAAGGTCATTAGGCCGAATGGTCATTAGGCCGAATGGTCATTAGGCCGAATGGTCATTAGGCCGAATGGTCATCAGGCCGAATGGTCATTGGGTCTTCTTCTTGCCGTTACGTCCCCACTGAGACAAAGCCTGCTTCTCAGCTTATTAACTGAGAGCTTCCTCTGCAAATGACCATTTTGCATGTGTGTATCGTGTGACAGGCACGAAGATACTTTATTGATGCTGAATCTACTGATATTTTACCCATGAATTTTTCCTTCTTTTAAATATAGGCTGTTCTTTCTAGTATCATTGCTGAAATAGTTTTTGGCGCTGAAACTGCTGATATTCAATTCATAAATTTTTCCTTCTTTAAAACATAGGCTATTCTTTCTAGTTCCATTGTTAAACTAGTTTTTGTCAAAAATTGTTGGAAAAGGTAAAAACAACGGCTAACTTTCAATTCGTCCTGACTAGGGGCGGGACAGCTTTAATGATTATTAGCGATATTATGAGTATTAGGAAGTATTAATCCCGAGGGAAATTTTTGTTCAATCAAGTATGCCACGACAAAAGCCTTGACGTTTGTTGGTCGATCAGGGAAGAACATACAAACTGTAAACAAGAATTTGATGGACAGACAACTAAAGTGTAGCTTTTACATGCAGTTTTGTACAGCCGTCCAAATGTAAGAGGTCGTGACCACGAGCATTTCACAAAAGTGATTTCAAACACGGTTTATACAGTCGAATGAACTGGCGCTTCCTCGAGTTCTAAAGATTAGAAAAAATCAAGATTCGTGTTTCCTACCGACCCAATGAATCGCACGCTAGTGTATTTTATACAACTCCATCAAGCTCTCTCGTCATACTCCGCTAATGTAACAAATCAGCAGTGTGGTGCTAGCGGTGGACTGCTGGGAACTTCACGTTAGTTCTGAATGCATTTTAGAAAATAGCAATGAAACCGCTACAGATACCAGTTACTTTTATTAAGCTTTTCAATCAACAGTGATTATTCATTGCTTAATTCTAATATCAGATAGTGCAAATTCAAACCATCCTAGCATATTCCCTTTCTACCATTAAACGCGTTTATTTCTCCAAGTTGAAAACACTTGGTGGACCTCAGAATTTCTTGAATGTGAGTAAAATCTGAGACTGCCTCTGCTAACTCTGGAATAAGTTTATTTTATGTTACTAAAACAATAAAAATGGATGCAAAATTTTACCTAATGCACCATGCAGCGGGAGATTCTTTTTGTTGACAGATGGACGTTCTCTATTATTTCATGACATACTATGATGTAATCTCCTCAGTTTTTGGTGAAGATTACGAAACTAATATTTATTAGTGAGTATTAGAGCAGGTATTAGGAGCTGTCCCGCCCCTAGCGTCCTGATGACCATTCGGCCTAATGACCATTCGGCCTAATGACCATTCGGCCTAATGACCATTCGGCCTAATGACCTTCGGCCTAATGGCCTTCGGCCTAATGACCTTCGGCCTAATGACCCAGCATCGTCCGGAAAGTGGCGGCTTCCTGCGTGTGGTGCAAAGTGCATCGTTGTCGTCCGGAAACACCAAGGATGGCGGCGCTGCCAGTGCAGCGACTGACACCGAACCTACGGCCGTTCAGCTACGTTGGAGTCGACTACCTGGGGCCGTTTGACGTGACACTAGGACGCAGGACGGAGAAGAGGTGGATCGCGCTGTTCACCTGCATGGTAACACGCGCCGTGCATTTGGAGGTGGCGTTTGGACTAACGACCCAAGTAACCAAAAGTTCCGCTTCCCATGACAAAATGCACTTTCAAGTTCCGCGAAGTTCAGATAAAGTTCCAAATTGAACTTTCTGGCTGCTTAAGAGGCTAACGATTAGCCTTGCTGGAACTTCGGTCACAAGTTCCGGCAAGGCTCATTGTTAGCCTCTTAAGCAGCCAGAAAGTTCCATCCGGAACTTTATCTGAACTTCGCGGAACTTTAAAGCTGCTTAAGATGCTATGTCTGAACTTTGTCGGAACTTTCGAGTTCATAGAAGTTCAGTATCGTTGCATTGTGTTTCAATGAAGATTACATTTATTTCTTTTACAGAAAACAACTGTTTAAGCGTACACGAATAAAAGACAAATATGAGTTTATCAAATCCATGAATACTAGGCTTGAGCAAAAAAAAAATTGCCGCCCATCGGATTCGAACCGATAGTCGCTGCGTGAGAACCCTACGCTCTACCACAGTACTACAGCTGCGATTGAGTGGACAGCAGGTAAAGTCTGACTTGAATCGATTTTCTGTCGGCAGCTAGTTTTGCACATTTGTACAGTAGTGAAGTTAGCTTGACTTTGTCACGTGTTTGCAGCAGCGCAGCGGTAAGTCGGCAGGCCACCACGCAGGAGGATCTAGTTCAAATCTGCATAGCAGCGACATGTGTGAAAACATAATTATCAGAAGCAATTTCCAGACGTGAATCACAAACCCACCAACAGGGTGTGATTCTGGAAAACACATTTTTGTTTCTGTTTCTGCATGAATTTTGTCAAAGCTCTGTCAGAAGCTGCTTAGAAGGCTATCCAGCGTGCTTATGTGAACTTTCAAGTTCCAAAATTACTTAAAAATGAAGCTGCTTAGAAGGCTATCCAGCGTGCTTATGTGAACTTTCAAGTTCCAAAATTACTTAAAAATGAAGCTGCTTAGAAGGCTAATGAGCGACCTTGAACAAGCTGCTTAGCTTATAAAGTACCCTTTTATCTGAACTTTTGGTTACTTGGGGACGCAGTCTTGTTTGATGGCTATACACCGGTTCATCGGCCGCCGTGGTTGGCCGGTCGAGTTTTTCTCGGACAACGGGACGAATCTCCGAGGAGCCAGTAAGGAAGTAGTGGAGTCTGTGCAGGGCATCAGCGATGACTGTACAGATCAACTGACGAACGCGAGGACGAAATGGACGTTCAACCCCCCGGCCGCACCGCACATGGGTGGCGTTTGGGAGCGGTTGGTACGTTCTGTGAAGGAAGCGCTTACAGCGCTCGATGACGGAAGAAGGTTAACGGACGAGATTCTGCAGACGGCGATCGTTGAGGCGGAGGACATCATCAACTCCCGTCCGTTGACATACGTGTCGCAGGAGTCTGTAGAAGCAGAAGCACTCACTCCGAACCATTTTCTGAGGGGTGCATCTCCGAACCAGCCGTGCGTGACACTGCCACCTCCCCATCCGGCAAAGGCCCTTCGGGACGCGTTCCAGCGTTCACAGCAGTTGGCCAGCGTGATTTGGGAACGATGGATCAAGGAGTACGTGCCATCGTTGAACCAGAGGACGAAGTGGTTTGGCGAATCGAGGCCGTTGCGAGTTGGAGAGGTAGTGTACGTGGTCGAGGATGCCAACCGGAAGTGCTGGGTCCGTGGAGTAGTCGAAGAGGTCATCGCGTCCGGCGACGGAAGGGTCCGTCAAGCGTGGGTGCGTACCAGCACTGGAAGGTACAAGCGAGCGACAGTGAAGCTGGCCAGGATGGAGATAGACTGTGGTAACCCTGAGCCGGATGAGGCCTCCGGGACAGAGTTACGGGCCGGGGAACGTTCTGGCACCACTGTATGAGTGTCGGTTGCCACAAGGTATGTTGGCCGATGAGGCAGAGGTAAGTGTCGTTTGACAGACGTCAAAATGACAGGAGCATAAATGTCAGGAGTGAGTAAGAAGGAAAGACGTCAACCTAAAACTGTAAATAATAACATAAGAAGTAGCGTAATAAAATGAAATCCTTGTAAATAGAAGTTTGATGAGAGTGAAGACGAAAGTGCGCGAGTTTCTATTAGTTGAATTTGGTTGGAGATTAGCTCCATTTCGAATTAGTTCCGTGAGTGTTAGAATCACACAAGGTGGTAGACCCGTTTCAACACCAGGAGATTTAATTGCTGAGCTGCGGTGAATCGAAGCGAATTCCAAGGCCCAGACAGGCAGGACAGGAAAACATCGGTAGGACAGAGACTCCGCTCGGATAAGATTAGGAAGACGCACACGACGAGACAGATCCAACGGCACAGGGTAGAAAATTGCGCTTACTGTGGCCAAAATTTGTAAGTTGAGATATTTACTTGTTACCGTTGGATCATAAAATCCCTTATCATGATGCCGATGTAAAATAATAGGAATATTCAAATATTATTCAAATTGACTGTTGATATTACATGTTGTTTCCTTATAAATACTTGTTATTTCCAATACTATCCTAAATTTGTTAAAAGCCTAGCTAGGGATAGTTACTATGAGCATGCACACTATAATAAATAAATTAATAAATAATTCAACACAAAGTAAATTCTAAATGTTATATTAAGATTCACAACAAAATTTGTAAAACACATTTCGAACACGACACAAAATACACTAAAATCTGCTGCAGGGGATCATTTCGAATGGTTGTCGCGAGCTAGCTAAAGGACGGTCAAAAGGAGAGGAAAAGGGAATATCGCACAAAAGGGTAGATGACTGGCAAATCTGGATAGAAGCATCGATCTCTTTCCTACTGTGATAGCCAAAGTCAGTAGAAGTTTGCTATTAGCTCTAAAAAATCAGAGATCCGCCCGTTCAAATCAAGTTGACCTATTAGGTCTGCCGGAATAAGTCTTCAGCAGCTGTGAAATAAGCTACCAAGCGAATCAGGTATGATGTTCCTTGCCAGAAATCTATAAATTCACCCTGCGATATTTCCCCCTGTGAAACCCATAAAAGCTAACCTCCAATTGGTACTCCCATTGTGCTAATAGGACCCATTAATCCTTGGGCGCAACAAACCCATCAAAAGGCCGAACTCGCTCGGTCTAAAGGCGGGCATCGTGGTCGGATTGCCTATTTGAAGAGGACCCAGTGACCATATTACGTCGGACGCACGATATTTCCGCTAGTAAAGGGCCATTGGAGGCATCCGCGAACACCTTGGACCCCCACAACGACGTGGTCTTGCCCAGCTCATTGTGGATTGACCAAACCGTCCGCCAGACCCATATCCCGGTTGAGCCCCCCTCAAACCGACCGCCAGACCCATATCCCGTGCTTCAACAACCCGTTCGCCACCCCCACCATTAGTAGCAGCACCACCATCGACGCCGGCCGGCCACCCCATCAACAGACCCTCACACCCACACACAGACTATTTGTAAGTAAGTTGAATAAATTAAGATTAAAACTATCTAGTTGATGTTGCCATTCATTGAGCCTTGATTAGCCCCTCGAAGTAAGCCGACCCTGCAGAGCCGGGAGTCCAGCCAGGGATTGGCGGCATGCACCGTGCGGTGCGAAAAAAGCGTGTGTTTCACACAATCGCAAGTGCTCGTCTCCCGCTTTGCCGAGAGACAAGAGACGTATTAGTGAGAGCTTTCGTAACTGTGCGAGAGACAATCGCAGCTCTAGCTCTACGGCGCAGGGAGTAATGCGCGGTGCTTGGCACTGTGCTTGTCTCCAAACAGAAAAAATCAATTAATAAATTAATTGAAGAGTTTGTGTTTTCGGCAAAGTTGTTAAGCTTGTCAAGGGCTGACAAGTGATGGGTCATTTGATTCGAAATTTTTTCAATCATGCGTAGTATCAAGCCAAGTGCAAAGCACGGAGACAAGCACCGAGAGAGTGCATACGACAGAGCGTGAGAGACAGGAGAGCTCCTGCGCGCGGCAAAGTAAGCGAGCAACACACAACCGATTGCGCGTACTCGTCTCCTTCTTGTTTGTTGTGCTGTCTCGTAGCAGAGTGTGCGACACGCAAAGAGTTTTGAGTCGCTCCCTATCCCTGGTCCAGGCTCAAGCTTTCCGGTATTCAGGTGAAAGCCAGGGGTCCGTCTGACCCAGAGTAACATACTAAAGTTTTAAATGAAATAAGACATAGGTAAATAATTTAATAGGTGGTTGCGTTGCCCCTTCGGAAAGTAGGAAGGAAAGCCAGGAAGGAGGGAAATCAAACTTAAATTGTGAGTTTTGCATGAACTTTTCATAATTTCACCCATTCGAACTGTATGATTACTAACGCGAATAATTGTTTATTGAATTACAGTTTGATCTGCCATAACGTAAAACGGCTGATTTTCAAAAACGGTTTGTTGATCCGAAATTCCGACCCGAACAAAAAGGAAGGGAAAACTTGGATTTTTCTTGTATTGGCAAAGACGAGGGGTGCTGCCACGGGCCGAGAGGTGATCCGATCGCCACCAAAATTTTGATTTTTTCTTCCTCCATTTAAACAAACATTCCTACAAAATTTGGTCAAAATCCGTTTCCACTTTTTCTCGGTCACTTCATATGGAATGATTGTCGGTATCTACATAAAAAAGGCATCAAGGCAACGACTGTCATGAAATCTTGCTTCGATCCAGCCGTCCCCATCAACCAACGCCTGGAGAACCTGGCAATTCAAGCTAGAATAGGTGAACTAAGCACCTGCATAGTAGTTTTGTACAATCCCTCTGGAAGCAATGTACTCCTCTCGCAGCAGTATGAACAACTGCCACTAGGCCTCCTCGATCGCCACTTTGATCGATTTTTTTTGGTAGGATACTACAACATCAATGTTGCCACTAGTCAGCCTATTTACAATCTACTCGCTATACAACGGATTCATAACGCATTCAATCTTACTATTCAAACAACATCTGCTACTAGGATAATGGAACATAGCTCTACTACGATTGACCTAATGATTACCGACCACCTTAAACTCATCAAGAAATATAAATCTGTCAGCGCAAATAGTATATCAGATCACGACGCAGTATATTTGATTGCCGATCTTCAGGTTCCTCAAACGCCACCCCAACACATCAAAGTACGAAATCTACGCAGTATCCACCCCGTGCCTGAGCGTGCAATTTGAGTTCGTGATAAACGTACGCCGTGGATTACGCGTAACCTTTGTGTAGTGCATGAAGGAACTCCTGAACTAATTCCTGTAGGAACTACTCGTGTAGCAATTTCTGAAGGAACTTCTGAAGGTCTCCCTGGTGGAAATCCTCAGACTAATCTCTAAAAGGCCTCCTGTAGGAAATCCTGAAGAAACTTCTGGAGGAATTGCTTATGGATCTACTGGAGTCATCCATGAATCCTCTTGCAAGAATCTCTGAAGGAATTTCTGGAGGAATACCTGTTGTAATAACTGAGGAAACTTCTGAAGGAATTACTGATGAAACTTCTGGAGGCATGAATCCTCCCGGAACTACTGAAGACATCCCTTGTTCACTTGTGGAGCAATCCCAAAAATAACTACTAATGAATGTTTCAGAAATTATAAATACACTTTGTTTATTGAATTAAATAACCCTCTAATACCCAACCCCGTCTTTAGACGGGGTACAGTTTGAGCATTTTTGTATTTTTTTCTAATGAGAAATCAAAACATTTATATTTTTAGTTGATTTTTATGACTGCGACTTTACATTGAAACGTATTTACATTTTTTTAATCATTGCAAAATTGATGTTTTGGACACCTATCAGATGTCATTATTGATTTTGTATTGAATCGCAAAAAATAACAAATTTTGAATTTAAAAAGTAAGAAAAACTTAAGAGGTTTACACTCTAAAATTATTAGGGAAATTCTCTTAACAGCGTAAACTGATTAGACTGATTAAATGCCGCGATCACCAAGGCAATCTTTGATTATTCCATTCGCAAAATCATGAAACATTTCAGATATGCAGAAAATCATGGCTTACGCAGCAATTTAATCTGTTTAGTGAGTACCCCTATTGTCATTAAAATTACCCGAAAAATAAAATATTCCATGGAAAAAAAATTAACAACAATCATTAAATCTATACATATTTTTGTCTCGAAAAATCGGAATCTCAAATAGGCTTCCATAAAAAATATGAAAGTCTAGGGATATTCAAAAATAAAAATTATAAAAATCAAGAACCGAAATTTATATAATCGCGAATTAAAAAAATGTTTGAATCGGTTTTAGATGACGAAAAATGAGGAGGTTAGTGTAGGATTTCTTAATTGAAAACAACCAACAACTAGGTATATTTCTTTTCCATATTTCAATGTATTTTTTTCCACCATTGAAAATCACGATCTTCACTCTATTACATCATTCTCAAAACTGACTCGTCTATTCAACCAGCTCAGTCATTCATCCCAATCATTTTTCTCTTTCTTCCTTCCATTCTCTTATACGGTCTGTATCTGTCTCTCTCTGTTGACAACCAGTGCTCCGGCACAGAGTAGGATTTCAAGAGCTCACCTCTCGTCAATCGCAAGCACTCTAGTATGATTTCGGTGTGCATGCAGTTTTTCAATGGATGCACTGATGAAAATTATTGTTTCGAAATCGAAATCTTTTTAATTTAATTATGTCTCACTACCTACTTCTACAGTTAGAAGCAAAGGAGTGTAAGCATAGACTAATTTCAAGACCTCGATGTACCAAAGAAAACGATCAAATTTTCGGTGACCAGTCCGGTACCCAATAAATATTCATAACCGTGTATTTTTTTCCGTGTAAATTGTCTTTTGTGTAAATTTTATTTAGCGTGTTACACTGATCTGGCAGCTCTGACAGTAAGGGACTATACATAAATTACGTAAAGTGAGTACCGAGGATTGTTCACAATCTGCGAACATGGAAAAAATTGCGACCATGACGCCGCTGGTGTAAGTGACAAAAACCCACTTCCAAGTAAATGAGGTTTAAAGTTTTTCACCAATTTTTCATCCCATACAAAATGTATGGAGTTTTAAAATCGACCATTGGATCGCCGACCATCATTCTCCGATTTATAGTAATTTTTCTAGTCATCGTAAAAATAATTCTTAAACAAGTTCCTGAGAGCTTGAAATCTGAAGAAATTTTCCATTTGCTCAGCCCAAAATCTACAAAATGGTCACTTACACTCCTTTGAATCTGGGCCCCTCAAATGATATTTTGATCAAATTAAAAAAAAATGGGGATTAGAGCGATAAACTAGAGTAAAGTAATCTCATTTCTGTGCATTTTTTATAATGTGGCAAGGTGTGGTCATGAAAAGCCCTTTTTGAATCTAGAAACACGCTGTTTCTTCGCCTTTCATAACATTGTCCATGCAACCAGTAGCATGGGGAGGTGCGGTGGTGATCCCAACCTACCCACCATGCATCGACATTGGCTTTTCTCGATTGGATTAACATGTCAGGGCAAGTCGCTCATTAGTTGGTTGATTGATTGAAATTACAAACGCTGCTGCCGCGATGGTTGCTGTGTAAAGAGCGGTGGTAGCCCAGGCACATACAAAGTTCCGCACCGCTGATTGTTAAATGAGGCGGAAGTGCGTGATTAGTCGTTTAAATTGTTTAATCTAACACGTACGCACAGCACATCCACATGTACTCGTGCAAACAGTGATTGGTCTGTCATTGTCAGGTAGCATGGATAAATCCTGTTCACAAGGGAGAAGGTTATCTGGCTAAGTACGGAAGCGGTCAAAGTCATACCGCACATAGTTGCACACAAATCTGCGTTAGGCAAATCAAATAGCTACACCTAATCAGATGAATTATAAACATGGCAGACGATTAACATAATGCACGGTTGAGGTTGTCTGGTGAACCGATGAATTGACTTACCAAAGGAATCTTATCTCTCCCTTTCTTTCGATCTACAGGTGTGCCCTACAAAGTCGGAGCAGTGCTGAAACAGGAAACCGGAAACTGTTTGCACTGCGTATGCATGCAGGGGCCGGACAGTGATCCGGTGCCACGGGTGACCTGCACGCCCCTAAACTGTCCACCGTTGATCCTGCCGGATATTCTGGACGGGGCTGGGTTTTAATAGGACCCTCGGAGTTCAGAAGAGGCAGCAGTAGCACCAGCAGTCGTCAAGTGCGGTAAGTTTGGTTTATTATCTTAGCATAGTCTGACTGAACATGTCAATTTCTGCCCCATCGTGATTGATCCGAACTGGTATAATACTTAGATCCAAATGGCTAAGGTTTGGGATAACCTTAAACGTATTCTGTTTAACAAACAGAATTCCACTTGTAAACTGAAATAAATTGAAAAAATATGCTTGTCAGATGCATTACGAAAGATATACTTTGCAAATACGAATCAACTCTAGCGAAAGCATGTCATCATTAGACAATTCTGCAAACTTCGCGAATCGAAGCAGTTCCATTCCATTGCTTTCCGACCCTTATCAGAAAAATAAAGGAAATGAAAAGCTGATACCAAAATTTAACGAGGTATCGTTGTTTTCTGGTGATTCGAATCCGTCTACCCGGTACGCATGCACAAAATTACCTCAATTCGGCGCTGAAATAATATCGATATCAAAGTGATTGAACGTGGATATGCCTGCCTACATTTGCATATGGACGAGGCGGACAGACGGGCGTGTGTACGAATGCGATCCGGCGATGTGCGCTAAACGAATCCGACGAGCCGAATGAGCGACGATGTAATCTTTTATTCAGAGGCTTATCCAAAATTGGACGGAAGCTTTGTGATGGCAGGAAAACATGGCAGCACCATACCGCACGCGTCAGGTTCGAAAAACTATGAGTACCTAGGTGCACATGGGAATTATTTCCCAATATGCAGCGTACGGGCTGCTGGCTGGCGTCATGACGGTTTGAGGTTAGGAGACACAAACGCGGCTGAGGCTGATAATTTATGGCGAATTGATTTTACGACGCGCGAGTCTGCTTCGCTTCAGTGGATGTTCAACATTCCATCAATTGAAGCTATCCGGGGAATAAATGGGATTGATTCAAATGGGATTGATTTGAATGCACCGCGTTGGATTAAAAGTTTGTGCTTAAATGATCGCTATCGGATGCTATTTACTTAGTTTTATTGAATAGCTTGTTTGATGTTTTGGGTGTAGGACTTCGAACCTACTGACTTGTAAGACATCTAAGTAGTGATTGTTCTACCTACAAGTAGAATAAATTGTATTTATATGCCTAAATTCTCAGAATATTTGAGAATGTCCCATATGAAGGATAAAGTGCCTCTGGAGCCGGCCTTCTGATAGCTTTGGTCATCACAAGTTCCTACTTCCACGGGTCAATCGATGACCAAGACCGCCAGCTAAGAGTTGTGTGCTTAGGCACTGTTGTCCTTCTCACTTCAGCTAGATTGAGGGGATGCGTGACGAGCGTCTGTCAAATTAGGAGGTGCGGTGTAAACAACGTCAATTCTGGTATTCAGCGGCTGAATAAGAATCTCGCCAGCTATACCTAAGGTGGCATCCCCACCAACGCAACCCAAGTAACACAGCAAACATCTTTGAAAATAATGTTGGAAAAAGATGTTATAGTACATGAGCATGAGCATAGATGACCGTACAATTCGTAGTTGCTACTCCGTGATTGACCAGAACAATCGAAATTGCACAAGGAACCAACAAACGGAGCTTGGGAGTAGCTACCGCTCTCAATGTGCACAGTTCGAGAATTCCAGACTTTATTAGTCAATAACGGCGCCGGCCACGTCCTTACGGTCATCGAGGAAGGAAAGGAATGTTAGTGTGACGTACGTTGCTACTAGAGACCGAGATCACCTCATCTTCTCCACGACTGTCACGGGAAGGAGTTTTTGTTAGTGGGGAGGGGGAGAGTCACATGATTTGGATTCACTTTGGTAAGTGATGTGATTCATGCAACCTTTACTTGAGTCAAAACATTTATTCATTTTGACTAAAATATTACATATGTCGACACCGAAGATGACGAACCATTCAATTTTTTGTGTAAATGCAAAAAATGAAAGAAAAATATTTATTATCAACTGAATGTGCATTGAAAACTAGCACCGACACATGACGTGACGAACTTTTCAATATTTGTTAGATAAATACACAAAAACCAGAGCAGAATTTGATACATCTTTTAGCAGTAATTATTATGATAAAATGGAACGAGCTCACCAATAAACATCCTTCGAATTGTCCAGTGCGTATGTGCTGCAGCATCTTCCACTAACTGGCCTCTTTTCCGAAATCACACTGAACCGCTACAACTATACACGGGTACGACGATGTGCACATTCAAATTGACGACGACGACGACGACGCGGCCGGTCCGAATGAAAAAAGTGGCCTCTTCACTTCGCCTCCAAAATCACACTAAACCATCCCGTACGAAGATGAGCATTAACAGGCCGATCCGAATAAAAAAGCGGCTTCTTCACTTTGCCCCCAAAACCACACTAAACCGCTCCGTACGAAGATGAGCACAGTCAAATCGGCGACGACGACGACGCGGCCGGCCCGAATGAAAAAAAAGCGGCTTTTTCACTTTGCCTCCAAAACCACCAAAAAGATGTTATAGTTATAGATGTTTTAGTACAGTATCATAATCGTATTTGAATACATCTTGTGTTGAAATCATGTTTTATTTATGTTTGACAAAAACAAGTTTCTACACAATCTAATCAACATCATCACAAGTTAAAATGACGTAAATTGAACGTTGATTACACAAGAGTTTTGTTAAATCATCTGTTTCAATTATAGATGATTTGTGAAACATTAACAGTACATAGTTAAAACCTTCGGTTCCAAATGTGTTATCAATACGTTATTTTTAAGTATTAAATACGTAATGTGTTCATCAGTTCATAGTATCTTCTTGAACGTCATTGCCTTAAACATTATATATGAAACTAGCTGGCCCCGGCAAACTTTGTCTTGCCTACTGCGTTTTTTGACGTTTCAAGTTTTTAGCCAAGTCCAAGTCCCCGATCAAAATGTATGCAGAATCGATTTTCAAAAACTCTCAATTTTTCCATGTTTTATGCCTCATAAACCTTCCTTGGGTGAAAACTAACAGAACAAAACTAAGACGACCCAAATCGGGCTTTCCATTCGCAAGTTATGCGCGGTCCCACGTATGCCACTACATTTTTATATATAGAGATATATTTTACACAAAAAATGCACGGAAATTAAACAATAATAGCATCCAATACCCATTGTTTTTGCTTTGCTATTTGCTTAACAGGAAAACACAGGTATCGAAATACTTTCACAATGGTTGGCGACTGTGGAAACCTGAGACGAGACTCGCGAAGAGGAAAAAAAGCAACGTCAAGTGCAGCCCAACTGAGCTGTCAGTTGTAGCCCGTTTGATTACGTTACCTAACACGAGGAAAGTATTGCTATCCGAGATAAATTCTGAAGCCAAAATTCACTCCGAGCAGCATTTTCTTCTCCTGTACTGTCAAAAATAAATTGAAAACAAACTATTCCAATGATTACTTTGCTTGGCGATTGTTGGTGATGCAAAATTTCACCTCAACATGATTTTGTGCGTGAATGGGATTCAGTCACACTGCATGTGAGGTGATGCGGTCACGTACGTGTTTGAACCACCAGCCCAAAACATAATGTCAACACAGATAGGAAGAAGAAAAAATTAACAAAGTGGAGAAAAAGAAGACCGTCTTCGCGAGTCTCGTCTCAGGTGGAAACCACTCTTGGCGAAGAAGGAAGCCACCACTTTTTACTTCACCGAAATGTCTGTCCTATTATCACCTCACTATCACTATTACTATCACTTCAGATACTTACTCACAGTTGCGGCTCAATATTACTGAAAAGCGTAGTTTGGACACTATAATTGACTCCCCGAAATATTAGTAATTAATTTATTGATATTGTTCCGTAAGTTGGACACTGAGTTTGTTATTGTTATAATTATGTTCAAAATAGGTATCCAGAACAAAAACCCCATCCATGTATGCTTTATGCAAATGGATGTTTAAAATACGTTGCAATAATGTTTTTTCAATGTATTTTTGAAAGTATTCGAGAAACATGTTATTGAGATGTTTATAAGGTGTAATTTGAACGTACATCTAATATTTTGATATTTTCTATATCAGGACAGATGAATTACAGTGCCCGTAAAAAGGTTTCACACTAACACTTTAGCCATTGATTTATCTACAAGTTTTTCTCCCAATAATTATTTATGTTGGACAATTAAACATTGACTGAAATAATATATTCTCTTATCGATAATTGATTAAAATTCAATATTATAAAAGCACATCATTTATAGAACATAAATGAAAATAGCTTTCCAAAACTTCCTGACGGTACTGTTTTGGGAAGCCACCATGTTGCATGCCTGAAAATTTGTTTGAAATTCTCAAACAATCTAAAGAAATGACAAAAACCTCTCATTTTGTTTCCAACCCGATGGAAAGCGCATGCATTCATGAAGAGTGAATGTGTTTATATCACAATAAATTTTGAATGGCACATTGAATTAGTTCATAGTAACCAAACATCCAAATGGTAAATTACACATGAAATTATATGCTTAACAATTATTTTGAGCCATGATCAAATAGCACCATATATTTATTTTCACAGTGCGCGTTTAACAAATTATGATTTCCCTGCAAGCAAAAAGTAAGTATTTACGATGTTTGCAGAGAACATCGTTATGTTATAAGAATGTATTGAAAAACACCTTCGGTAACATCGAAGATGTTTTATAAGCCGCCATTTTTTGCGCTTTTTCGGTGATATAAGTGTACGAAAATACGTTTTCTATATTTGGAACAAAACATGGGCGTTTGTATGGAACATGTATTATTTACATTATTATAACAAGTTGTGTTACTTGGGAATGTAGGCTACTCTCGGAAACCGACCAGGCAACGACTTAAGGACTATGCTTAGAAACTCTTGGAATGTCAAGACCATGATGCTGGATGAGGGAGCCTTTTGACTCATGAATTACAGAAAGTTGTTGTGAGCTGTATGCTCAAGAAGTGTGGATGCTCAAATCTAGTGAACGTGAATTCTAGACGGTGGATCCCGTCGCGTCGCCAACATATCATTCAAATATAACATCTATCACAGCGGCAGCGATAAGGCAGAACATGGGGTCGGATTCATTGTGATCAGAAAACAGTCGATCAACGAGCGGATCTGTGTATTGAGGATTCGTAGCAAATTTTTATTCCTGATCAATGTCTCTGCGCCGACCAAAGAATGTCGGCCTAAAATACGGCTGTCATCGGTGTCGCCAACCTGCAGATCGAAAAAGAGAACTTTTCTTCATCCAATCTCTCTGCCACTAATGACAACGGCCTGAGACTAAATAGTCAATTTCACTGCTGCCAGGGAGATGGCCGTTTATAGCACCTACTTTGCACGCAAGTAAATCCACTTACACACCCAAACTGTGAAATGTGCAACCAAACCGACCATGTACTGGTAGATGGTCGAAAATCCTCGGATTTATTGATGTAAAAACGTTTAGGGGTCCTAACATCGATTAAGATCACCATCTCACAGTTCGGGCTCTAGGAATCGGCGATCGATGCGTTTCAACATCCAATGATTTTTAGCAGACGGTATGGTGGCTGACTATCACCAGAAGCTGGACGAGCGGATAAGTGAGATAAACGAGAGGGATAATCTCAACACTCTGTAGGAATCTATTCACGGAGCGATGAGTACAGCAGTGCGGGAAGTGATAGGCGCTACTTAACGATGTCCTAGGAATAGGTGGTTTGACGAGGAGTGCCAGAGAGTAACGGGCGAGAAGAAGGCGGCCTGAAGCCGGGTGCTGGTGTCAGGGACCCAGCAGAGCAGTTAGTGATATTGAGAAGAAAGAGTAGCCGAGAAACGAATCCACCGCAAAAATAAAGGGGGCATAATGAAAATGTCATGGCTCGCGCGCAAAAGAGTATAATACAGTATGATATACGGAGGTATTATTAAAGTGTCAATGAAGCGCCTAGAAAAAACGTCATCTTCGGTGTTTCAGGGCGACAACGATGAGCCTTGCACCATACGCAGGAAGCCTACACCTTCCGGACCACTGCATGTACGATACAACTGCCGAAATTCGTTCTTGACCGCCTGACGGTATCTGTAGCCACTCCTTTCGTGAAAATGCTGAACGATCAGCCACGTGTTCCACTGGTTATCCGGTAGAATTACCAAGGATCGCAGATCGATCGGCAGAAACTCCGCCCTCTCGATTTGGCTCTTGATCCAAATCAGTTCATCCATCATCAGGTCATCCTCATCGGAGTCACCATGTATGATGGACTGAACATCTCGATCGCCAGTAACTGACCCAGCGGTTGGTCTTTGTTCTTCAACAGCACTTTTAGCTCGTCGATGAAGCTCTCCGACTGCGCCACCTTTAGCAGGCACCGCTCCGCCCTAGCACATTCCTCTTGTCTCAGTGATATGCGAATCGACACTGCTGCGGACGCCGTCCGCACCTTCAGCTGGCCAATCGTTACTCGCAACATTTCGCCAAGCTTTCCTTCCTTTGCATGTAGTTCGACGCAAATCAAATACGCACATGCTATTGTTCGCACCAGAATCGTCCATTTGTAAAGCGGCTCGCGTCCACAAGAACCACTTGAACTAATGTATTCTATTTCACAGCTCCGGCCCATCAGACAAAGTGGTATTGTTATATGATAACTTTGGAGTAGTAGTCGTGCCATGCCAAAGTTAATAGGGCACTGCATGAAATTCTCTCCTTCTCTTTCACTCCTACAGAAATTTTGTAAACAACAAGGCCACGAAACTTCAAAATCCCATACAAAATCAAAACAGTGCAGTGCCCTATAGTGACAGACCAAGCTGTAAGGTCGCATTCAGCATGTTGCGTCTGAGGAAGGCTGAAGAATAGTAGGCCGAAACGCGTAACGTACACTCAGCGAAAAAAAATTACGAACTTTATCGAAATATCTTATGAAAATTTGCCATAACTAAAACTTATGGATGCTATAAGAATACCTTATTAAGATTGATCGTGCTTGTTATGACAAATTTCATAAGATACACTTATAAAAAGAACAAAAAAAATCTCAAAATGATGCACGAACGTCGGGATCACTGAGCTCGTGTCTTATCCACACGGCCACCAACGCTTGGGAAAACCATGTTGCTAAACAGATATAAAAGCCAAACTGTGAGACAATTGTAGGACATAGAGCGACCTTATGAAATTGATTCGGATCATTATGAATTGTTTAAAGGCCATTTCATAAGTTGGGACTTATGGAAATCTTAAGTTTATTTGGCTGAGTGTATAAAACACTGTTTTGATATTTACAACCTGTCACCGAGAAAAGCCAATGCAACCCAATTATTACCAAATACGGCAAGTCGATGACGCACGAAGTTACCAAAGGTGAGGTCATGTTTGCGAAGCTGTGAACATATTTGTGTGAATATATTTGACCATACAAAATGGTCATTAGCCGAACCTCCCCCCCCCCTAATGACCACGTGGTTTATGGACTGCCACTCTGTCTCAAACTCAGCAAGCAAACTTGGTGATCACAAAAATGTCGTTTTCGCACACCGTCTGCGTTATCCGTACAGCAAGCATTCTCCAAGGGACCACTGGATGTTATTCATGCAGTCTAGTGTTCAGTCTGTACAGTCTCTGCCTGAACACGGTGTAAAGTGTCATTAAAATTCTTGGATCAGCATCATGCCTTTTAGGGAAGTGGAATCATCACTTGGGCGTTTTTTCGCTATAACTCAGGCAATTTTGAACCAATCGATTTAATTTTTGGTATCTAGTCTAGTAAACGAAAATTCAAAAGAGCTGGTTTAAAATTGAATGAGTTATAGCGAACAAGTGTCCAAAATAGTAGCCACGCTGTCGTAGTAGTCGTCATTGGAATTTACTCTTTTGCATCCTGAATTTACGAGCCCGGGATTTGGCCATAGTTAGAAATCTTTGCGAGAATTCTTTGAAGAAGTCATTCACAAATTTCTTCAGGAATGCTTTCAGCGATTCTTTAAGACAATCAAATGTTTCTCCAGAAATTTCTTCAGAACATCTTCTACAGAACTCTTCAGAAATTCTTCCAAAGTTTCCTTCAGAAATTATTAAAGAGATTTGGTCTTACAATATACCAACAATATATCTTTCAAAAACTCCTCCGGCGTTTTAAAGAAATTCTTTATTTTTTTAGAGAAATTTCTCCCGGGCTATCTTGAGCTATCTCCTCATGAATTTCTGCAGAAGTTTCTCCGGAGTTCTGTAAGGCAAGTCTTTATGAATTCCTTACAAAAGTTCACCAGGAACTACGTCAAAAATTCTTCTAGGGAATTCCTTCAGAAATTTCTACAGGGATTTCTTTGGAAATTATTTCGAAAATTCTTTCATAATTTTTTCCAGCGGCTTCTCCAAAATAAAATCTAGTAATTACTGCAAAAATTCGTTTATGTTTTAGTGGACTTCTGGCAGTCTACCAGTTTTGTTCAGAAATTTTCTGCACGAATGGTCCAAAATTTCTTTAAGGATTCACCCAGAAAATCATGCTGGAGCTTTTCCTGATATTTTGCATTATTACTTTTGCTAGGTCTGACAGGAATTCCTTCTTAGATTCCTGCAGGAGCTCATACCGAAAATCTTTCTGGATTCCCTCTAAATATTCATCCATGTATTTTCCCAGAAATTTATCTGATATTTCCTCTGAAGATAACTCTAAATTTAAGCTACTTTTAACGGCGCTGTTGTCTTGCGGAATCAAAATGACTGTTCCAGATTTGTACCGACGTTTCGACTCCGGTTCGAGTCTTGTTGAAAGGTGAAATTCTGTCTAGTCGTTTTTTGTTAGACTAGTCAGAATTTTCCCTTTGAAGAAGACTCGAAACGGAGTCGAAACGTGAGAACAAATCTAGAACAGTCGTTTTGATTCCCCAAGACTACAGCCCCATTGAAAGTAGCTAAAATCACACATATCTGTCAAACTCTCTCAAGTATCGATAACTCTAAAAATTTCTCCACGGATTCTTTAAGAAATATCTCAGAATATTTCCCGAGAAGTTTCTCCAGGTATTTCTCCAGGAAGTTCTTCAGAAATTCCTCCGGGGATTCCTTCAGAAACATTCCTTGAATTTCTCCAGACATTCCTCCAGAGATTTATTCAAATGTACAACCGAAAATTTTCACAGGGTGTCTACTGAAGATTGCTTCAGAAACTTCTTCAGGGATTCTATCAGAAATTCCCTAATGACGATATTTTTATCTTCATGGACTTCTTCATAATTTTAGAGATTTCTTCAGTAATTTCAACAAGGGATTTCTTCAAAAGTCCTTCCGTAGAAGTTTCAGTAGTTTTTCTAGAAATTTCTTTAAAAATCTTTCTTTGAAATTTCTTCGAAAATTCGTTCAAGGGTTTCTACAAGAATTCCTTGAGAAATTCTTTCAGTGATACCTGCAGAAATTCCACGATTTCTTTTTAGATTGCTCCTACGATTCCGTCAGAACCATTCATCCTGGGATTTCATCAAAGATCCCTGCAGAACTTGTTCAAATATTTCTCCAGGGGTTTTCAGAAGAACACTTTAAGTTGGAGATGAACTAGCCGCGGGCTGAAAATCTCCTTAATAAAGCTAATAATAATAATAATAACACTTTAAGTAAACCCTGAAGAATGTTTTATGCAAATCTCTGGAGGATTCCCAACTAACAATCACTCATTTAACAGGCACCATTATGACGAATTAATTCAGCATAATGTTGAATAACATTTGAAGTATTTTCACGTACAACCTATGTTCGGGTTTTGTTCACACAAATTTGGAGAAGTTATAAAGCATCATGTTGTGCACCAACTTATTTTTTTTGTTGTTCAAAGTGTTTTACGAATGTGCAGGAAAGTGGTTATTCAGCTTTGACGAAAATGACTGAAAATAAATAAAATGCAAAAATGTTGAACTCTCACGAGAGTAACTAATTACTCTCATGTTGAAAACACCTATTATGAAATAAGAATTACATTCAAAATTAGCACAGCACGTGGTAATCAACTGAACAACGCCTTATACTTCAACAGCTGTTCAACCCAAAACACGTGTTTTCCATTCTGATTTCGCTGTCAGTATTTTTATCGCACGGTGAGAAAAGTTGAATCGAATGCAGCCAAAAAGTGTTGGTCCTTATTGAAGATATTGTTTCCAGACGTACTAATTGCGATATGAATATGTTTTTATTTTTATTATTAAATATTGATCTTTGAAAATGTATGACAATATGTGGTGCGGTATGGTCTTGGACATGGTGTATTTACAGCATCTGTTTAGGTAATCTACTCATGCTCAGTCGAAGATCTGTTAAGCAATTTTTTATTAATGTTTTGTCATGGAATCTTGATATGTTCAATTAATAGTGCTATGTTCAATTAATAGTGCATAAGGATATCGATCTGAATGCTGTTTGGTTATCTAGGTGGCTGTGGGAACAATATTCAGTAAACACGACGGCACTTAAATGTCAAATGCATCAATCCAAGCGTCCGTACAATCGAACTGCTGCTGCGTTTAAAATATTGGTTCTTTAATAACTTGGTTGTATAAACTTTTTTTTGCCATGTTTTATCCCATAATCCGAACAAAGTTCCGAGTCAAACTATGACGGGCTGAAGGCGTTTATTTGACAAGTGAAAAGCACATTGTTCAGGAGCGTATGCTTATCGATACATCAGCTTAATAAGATGCAGACAAATGTTTTGTTAAACTCTTTTGTTAAGGAATCAATGCTTGTCCAATAAATTTCTTGTTAAACTATTGAAAAGTGTTTTAATTTACCATTGTTGAAACCGATGAGGAAAGTCGAACATTGACTACTTTCTCAATTAAAAAACCGTTCAAACAGTAATGTGTAGAGCATAATTTTAGTCCAGCTATCATTACCATTATTAAGCAACAATTCAGCAAGCTTGCTTGTTTGTGACTTGCAATTGTTAGTTGGGATTGTCTCAAGAAATCCCTTGAAAACTCCTAGAGATACCCTTGGACTGGAAATTTTCTGGAGCAATTCTTGGACAAAAATTGCTGAACAAATTTCTGAAGTTATCTTTGGAGCAATTCCTCATGAATAAATGCCTAGGATGATACCTAGGAGAAAACCTGAAGAAACTCCTTGATATCTAATTAAATACTTCCTATAAAAATATGAAAGACTTCTGGGAAAACTTTGCAAGTAATTCCAAGAAAAAAAAACTTGGAAATTTTCTGAAAGGATTCCTGTAGAAATCCATGGAGGAATTCTGAAGGAATAAAAAAAAAGTCTGCAGAAATCACAGACAAAGGTACTGGTGCAAGTCTTGAAAAATTCTCTCATGAAATTTCCATTGGATCCCTGGAGGGTTTTCTGAAGGAATTCTTGGAACACTCCTGGAGATACCTCAGAGCGAATTCTTAGAAATATTTCCCACACTTGTCACAGAAGAGTCACGGCGGCGCAGGTTTTTGTTGCGCAGAAGTCTGTGATTTACTTCTAGCAAGTAAGAATTTATTTGTTAGAAGTAAGTCACAAGGAGTCCTGTGAAACAAAAACCTGCGCTGCCGTGACTTTTCTGTGATAAATGTGTTACTTGGGTTCTTCTACAATTTCTGAAGACATTTGTATACAAAAATCACTGAAATCTGGAGGCATTTCTGAGGGAGGTTCTGTAGAAACAAATCCAACCATGGAGAAATTCCTTAGAGAACAACTGAAGAAATCTGCAGACACGCATAGGAAAATATCTCGGCAAATGCCTTGGAAACTGCCAAGGAATAAACTCCGCAATATCTTTTGCATGAACTGTTGAGATAATCTTTGGAAAAACAAATTCTGAAAGAATTCCTGAACAATTGTAACTGTTGGAGAAACCCCTGGAGAATCCTTCAGAAAAATCTCTTGAGAACTTCTAGTATATCGTGCAAGTCCCCGAAAAAATGAAGCAATACCTGATGGATTTTTTGGAAATTCAAGCAATAATTTCTGAAAAAAAAATCTAGGCGAATCTCTGAATTTCTAAAGGATAACTCTAGAAGAGTTTCTGAGAAAATCTCTGGAGGAAAATCTGAAAAAAAATCTGTTGGTATCGCATCTTTCGATGAAACGTTTGGAGGATTCCCGAATATATCTTTGATGAAATTTCTAGATGATTTTCTGGTAAATTTTGTTTTGAAAAAATCTCAAAACTCAAAGAAAACTTCTGACAATATTTCTGGAGAACTTAATTTCAGACATGTTTGACGAAATAGATGAAGGAATACAAGCATGAAAAACAAATGAAAAAATATTCATAAAATAATCATGTATAGAGGGGGAAGGGGGAGGGGGTTCCCCAAATAATTCTTAACTAAGCGCAATAGTGAAGTCATTTTCTTGAGGGCGTACCTATTACGAGGAAAACAAACCCCCAGCTCTGCTTTTATTATGACAGCACTACTTGTCAGTGCTACATATTAGAATACCCAAGGCTAAGCTAAGATGAAACAGACAGATTTGACACTTACCTTACCGATCAGGCTAAGGCCAGGGTGGCCTCTGCTGTACATAGTAGCCGCCTCCATTCCACTCGGTCCATGACTGTTTGTCTCCAGTTCCGCACTCTGCGTAGGGTCCGCAGATCGTCCTACACTTGGTCGACCCACCTAGCTCGCTGCGCACCACGTCTTCTTGTACCGGTCGGATGACTCTCGAAAACCATTTTAGTCGGGTTGCTATCCGACATCCCCATGACGTGACCCGTCACCGTAGCCTCCCGATTTTCGCGGTATGGACGATGGTTGGTTCTCTCGGCAGCTAATGCAACTCGTGGTTCATTCACCTTCTCCAAGTCCCGTCTTCCATTTGCACTCCGCCGTAGATGGTACGCAACACCTTCCGTTCGAAAGCTCCAAGGGCGCGTTGGTCTTCTGCACGTAGGGGCCATGTTTCGTGCCCATAGAGGACTACCGGTCTTATAAACGTTTTGTAGATAGTTAACTTCGTGTTACGGCGAACTTTATTCGATCGTAGAGTTCTGCGGAGTCCAAAGTAAGCACGATTTCCTGCCACAATGCGCCTCTGAATTTCTCTGCTGGTGTCGTTGACGGCGGTCACCAGTGAGCCCAAGCACACGAATTCTTCAACCGCCTCGATTTCATCACCGTCGATATAAATTCGGGATGGCGGGCGCGGTGATTCATCCCTGGAGCCCTTTGCCATCATGTACTTTGTCTTCGACACATTAATGACTAATCCGATTCGCCTGGCTTCACTCTTTAGTCGGATGTACGTTTCCGCCATCGTCTCAAATTTACGAGCTATAATATCAATATCATCAGCGCAACCAAGCAGCTGAACGAACTTCGTGAAAATCGTCCCACTTGTGTTTATCCCCGCTCTCCTCATTTCACCTTCTAATGCAATGTTGAACAGCAAGCACGAAAGACCATCAGCTTGCCGTTACCCTCTGCGAGATTCGAAGGGACTCGAGAGTGCCCTGATACTCGAACTACGCACATCACTCGATCCATCGCGCCTTGATTAATCGTATCAGTTTATCCGGGAATCCATATTCGTGCATAATCTACCATAGCTGTTCTCGATCGATTGTATCATACGCCGGTTTGAAATCGATGAACAAGTGATGTGTGGGCACGTTGTATTCGCGGCATTTCTGCAACACCTGGCGGATGGCGAACATCTGGTCCGTTGTAGCGCGTTCACCTATGAATCCAGCCTGATACTGCCCCACGAACTCTCTTGCAATCGGTGATAGACGGCAAGACATAAAATTTGAGAGAGTACCTTGTAGGCAGCGCTCAGAAGTGTGATCGCGCGATAGTTCCCGCAATCCAACTTGTCGCCCTTTTTGTAGATGGGACACACGATACATTCCATCAATTCCTCCGGTAATACTTCCTCCTCCCAAATCTTGGTAATGACCCAGTGTAGTGCTCTCACCAGTTCTTCTCCATCGTGTTTTAGAAACTCGCTTGGTAGTTGGTCTGCTCCAGCGGCTTTGTTGTTTTTCAACCGGTGAACCTTATCTTCAATCTCTTGGAGGTTAGGGGCTGGAAATCTTTCGTCCTGCGCACGTACTCCTAGATCTGTTACCGCGCCATCTTCGGTGCTTGCGACGTCGCCATTGAGGTGCTCATCGTAATGCTGCCGCCACCTCTCGACCACCTCACGCTCGCTCGTGAGAATGTTCCCGTGATTATCTCGGCACATGTCGGCTTGTGGCACAAAGCCTCTGCGCGAGCGGTTCAGCTTCTCGTAGATCTTTCGTGTGTCCTTAGCGCGGTACAGCTCTTCCATCGCTTCGCGATCTCGTTCTTGCTGGCGCTTCTTCTTCCGGAAGACTGAGTTCTGCCAGTTCCGCGCCTGTCTGTAACGTGCCTCATTTGCTCTCGTACGATGTTGTAGCATTCTCGCCCATGCTTCATTCTTCTCGTTTTTCAACTGTTCACATTCGCCGTCGTACCAGTCGTTTCTGTGATTCGGAGTCGCGAAGCCTAGTGCTGTAGTCGAGGTACTACCTATTGCGGATCGGATGTCCCTCCAGCCATCTTCAAGTGTAGCTGCACCAAGCTGCTCTTCCGTTGGTTGGGCCACTGCTAACTGCTGCGCGTAGTTTTGAGCCACTTCTACGTTACGCAGCTGCTTGATGTTGAGCCGCTGCGTTCGACCTCGACGCGTGGTGATAACTATTGATAATAACGCACTGCGGTATGTGCGGACATTGGTTATATCCGAGAAGAATTTACCGTCGATTAGAACGTGGTCGATTTGGTTTTCTGTTTGATGGTCGGGTGATCTCCCGGTGGCTTTGTGGATATCTTTGCGGGGGAAGAAGGTGCATCTGACTACCATACCACGGGAGGTGCTACAAAAATAAAAGAAAATTAATAATTGTAAAGAATCAACAGAGCCTTACAAATGCACAAATTAGACTCTTCACAAGTGGACACAGCACAACAGAGAACATAAATGTGCCCTGTTATCCAGATGGATAACATCTTCCGATCACAGGATGACGAGGTTTCATGTATTGGTTGGGGTCCATCAGTCATCCTATAATTGTATTTTAGTTGGCAGTTTGCCTTTTAGTTCACAGCATTTGATGCTGTGTTCATAGCTTGGTTTTGTCTAGGAAAATTAATCCTAATTGGGCATCCCGTTTCGGGTTCTATTACTAGAGCTCTATAACTTGAAGTCCGTGTCAGGGGAAGGTTTGTATCTCTAGTATTTATCCGCTGAACGAAATGGCCTGAAAGTTGGCAATCAAAATAGTATTGCACTTCATGGGCCACTATCCTGCCAAAACCCTATAAATGTGCATTAAAATTAGGCGAATATGTTCAAGTCAATTTAAAGCACATAACATAAAGAACTCACGAATGTTACATTTAGAACACATTAAACAATTCTTTTATCTTATTAATGTAACAAATATTTATACCCGTAACAGAGGCTGCAAAGTTTACGTATCGCTGGCCGTTATCATTCGATACGGCGTGCAGGCTGTTTCACCCGATAACCGGTCTGTACATTTCCTCCCTTCCTACCTGCGCGTTCATGTCGCCGACAACGATTTTCACGTCACGAGGCGAGCAACCATCGTATGTTTGCTCTAACTGCGCGTAGAACGCTTCTTTCTCGTCATCAGGTCTCCCTTGGTGTGGGCAGTGGACGTTGATGATGCTGTAGTTGAAGAAACGGCCCTTAACTCTCAACATGCACATCCTTGCGTTGATCGGCTGCCACCCAATCACACGTGGTCGCATCTTGCCCAACACTATACATCCTGTTCCCAGTTCATTGGTGGTGCCACAGCTTTGGTAGAAGGTAGCCGCTCGATTCCCGCTTTTCCACACTTTCTGTCCAGTCCAACAAAGTTCCTGCAACGCCACGATGTCGAAGTTGCGGGGATGTAGTTCGTCGTAAATTATCCTGTCACATCTTGCGAAACCTAATGACTTGCAATTCCATGTTCCAAGTTTCCAATCGTAGTCCTTATTTCGTCGCGTGGGTTTTTGGCGATTGTATCGAGTCGTATTTTCTCCTATGTTATTCCCAATGGGGATTTTTTCGGGTGGCTTATTGGGCCTACGCCAACACTCTTGTCTCGCCGGAGGGCCATCGTGCCAGTTCTGTTTAACGTTCCAACCAACACTGGGACGACCACGCTGATGGGGCTACCACCTTGGATCTAGCTGGGCATGATGCAGCATTTCTTACTCAGCCGCTGGATGCCAGAACAGACGCTGTTTGAGCCGCACATCCTAAGTGAACAGACTCTCGGGTCGTACCTCCTCAATCTAGCTGAAGTCAGAAGGACAACAGTGCCCAGGCTGCACTACCAGCTAAGCACACAACTCTTAGCTGGCGGTCTTTGCCACCCCTTGACCCGTGGAAGCATGAGGTAGGAACTTGTGAGGACCAGAGCTATGTTGCACGCTCTCCGTTTTGCAGCCCACAGATTTGACACTGTTTGCTTCTTCAACCATGTACGTTTTTTCTTTGGGATAAACATCAAATCAAGCATACATCAGGGAATATGCCTAGTAAAAAACTACAAACAGGTCATTTTTAAGAGCACGTTTGAAATAATCAAACCCCTCCTGCAATAAACCAGGATAAATGCCACTTGCTGCTGGAGATTTGCCGGAAGCAAAAGTAATGAACAGCAAAACAATCAATGATTCCGATATTCTAACAGAAGCTCGTCAGTTCGACGAGTGCAGTGATGTTCATTGTTGACAACCACACGTACTCGAGGCATAACACAAAAATTGCAATTTTGTTTTAACCACTCTCAGTTAAAAAGGCTTCAAATAGTTTTATTTGGAATGAGTCTGAACAAAAGAGTGCTTCATGAGCTTCTAGCGTTGCCATCTAATAATCAAAATTACCTTTTCATGCTATCAACAGATCGAAGCTTTACAAAATAATGGGCATTAACTTCATGCCTTCAAAACCACCAATGCGAATAAGCGATTAATTGTGCACAGTAATTGATAAAGTGATTACTCGACCGCCTGCCATTTTTTTTACCCACAACCTCATCCGATAATGGCACTAATTGTTCAGTCATGATTTATATTTGAGCACAATTTTACAGTACCAGGCAGCAAATTTGCATTGCAAAACAAACCTTTTTTTTTGGTTCATTGACCACAAACCTTTTTCCTGCTGGATAATCGAACCCACCACTCGCACCGCTCGCACCATCATTATCACCGCATGCAGTTAGTGTCAGCCTTTTAAAGGCAGCGGATAAATTGGCTTTCAATATCTGAATTTAAATCGAAATTAAATTGTTCATTGAGTCCGGTGCGGACGAATTGTCCACAGGTGGCGGACGCGTGTGGCTGGGTTCAGTATCCCGGGTCCGGAATAATTTATATCGTTTGCCTCAGATTATACCCAAACTCGGTATGACATTCGTCCCACGGTAGCGGCGGAATAAAAGCTGGAACGGACAATGGTAATTATAGTGCTGTCATCAAGATAAGTAGTAGTAGTGGTGCATGGCACTTTGACAACTTTGTCGTGAGGTGGATGGCACGATTTTTCACCTTGCTGCCTTTGTTGTGGTTGGTGAGAATAAATAAAATTTTCCAGATTTCCTCCAATAACACCGTTTACTGTTGCGTGTTATGGCTCAGGCCGTACACTGTGGTGACAAATGACACCGATAGTGATCCTGGCGGGGAGGGGTGCGTCGGTCGTATGGATTAGAAGCGGAGGGGGAATGGATCGTTGAAGGTATAATTTTCTGTATGAGCTTTCATGACGATTAACGGAACTGCAATGGACATGGAAGGGTTTGCAAAATGTTTGATTTTGAATTGAAATCTACATTATCAACAAAATCGAAAAACTCAACAGAATTTTAAAACCAAGAAAGCTTCAATTTTCAAAATAAACAAAATGAACAGAAACAATCGAACTAACAAATATAACAGAAACTAAAGCATTACCAAAATCAATATAATAAACAGAGTCCACAGAGTCAACAGAGTCAACAGAGTCAACAGTGACTTCACATATCAACAGAATCACATGGGCAGAATAACTAAAATTTCTTGTATGACCAGAATCATAAGTCATTGAAACACCCATCTTGCACACCCTCGCCAATCCGAGCACCTCATTAAAATGCATGCATGTAAGCGATTGAATTATCGGACCCTAATTAATTATCCTGATTTTGATTGCTTTCAGAGAAATAATTAGCATTTAGAGAAGCATGGATTTGCCCCATCGATGAACTGATGTCATGCGATGATATTAATGTTGACAGGGTCAATCAACGCAGCGCCATCTAGCTCAGTTCAGCTCAACTGTTGAACTCTGTTGCCCCAACAGCTCGCGAAAGTTTCCAATTTCATTAATGTTTCCTCTCAATGGCGCTTCTCTAAAGACAGAACAATTACCTCCTTTCCGAACGAACATTGATGTTTACAGTCGCTGAACAGCACATTGCACTTCAAACAACTCTCTCGTGTTCCACGGGGAAGAAAGACCCTCCGAATCCAAAGCGTTCTTTTTTATCTCGTTTTATACGAGAACATTATGTAGGTCATACAGTAAGGAAGCAGTAACGGCCAGTGTACCCACTCCCCAGTCAGTGTACACAAACATACAAACGTACTGGATTGAGACGCGCTGCACTCGACTTTCAATTTCAATTTTCAGTTGGCTACCCAAGTTGTTTATTTGTTCGGTGCGGAATGGTTTCCAATCTATAACTATTACCGGAGGGATGATGGAAGTTCTCCATTCGGTTCGCGGAAGTTACTGCCAGTGTGGGAATGGAACATGGGAATGATGGATTCAGCTACTCTTGTATGGGAAATAAAGTCTCGTATGGGAGTTGATTCAGATCTATTTCATTTTTAACGGAATACAATTTCTATCATAGTTTTTCAAAACAGCGTATGAATAACAACATATATACTTTCTGAAAAAAAAACAGTAACTACAAAATTAAAGGAATCAACAGAAATTATATAACGCAGGGAATAAAACAACCACTTGAGTTAATGGAATCAGCAAAATAAACAGATTCAACGGAATCATTAGAATCATTTTTTCAACAGAACCATTATAATTAGAAGAACTCATTTTCATTTATTTAGTATTATATCAAATTCAAGATAAAACTGAATCAACAATATTTCTCCATAATACACGGTTCGTGGCTGCCGCTCTCCATCCTCGGTCGCGCCCGATGCTCGCCAAGTCACGCTCCACCTGGTCCGCCCATCGTGCTCTCTGCGCTCCACGCCTTCTTGTGCCAACCGTATCAGTTGCAAACACCAGCTTTGCAGGGTTGTTGTCCGGCATTCTTGCAACATGCCCTGCCCACCGTATCCTTCCAGATTTGGCCACCTTCTGGATGCTGTTTTCGCCGTAAAGTGCAGCGAGCTCGTGGTTCATCCTTCTCCGCCACACACCGTTCTCCTGCACACCGCCGAAGATCATCCTTAGCACGCGTCACTCGAAAACTCCGAGTGCTTGCAGGTCCTCCTCGAGCATGGTCCATGTCTCGTTCCGTAGAGGATTACCGGTCTTATTTGCGTTTTGTACATGGTGCATTTGGTGCGTGGGTGAATCTTTTTCGACCGCAGTTTCTTCTGGAGCCCGTAGTAGGCCCGACTTCCGCTGATGATGCGCCTCCGAATTTCACGGCTCACGTTGTTGTCAGCCGTCAGTAAGGATCTGAGGTAGACGAATTCCTCCACCACCTCGAAAGTATCCCCGTCTATCGTAACATTACTACCCAGACGAATCCAGTCGTTTTCGGTTCCGCCTACCAACATGTACTTTGTTTTTGAGGCATTCACCACCAGTCCGACCTTTGCTGCTTCGCGTTTCAGGCGGGTGTACAGCTCTGCCACCGTTCCAAATGTTCTGGCCATACGCGCCAACTTGTGACGTAGTTGGGGGGGCGAGGCCTTTCAAAATCAACCAAATCCGTAAAATTTCGACGCAGTTCATCTAGTTTAGGCATATTTGCGTGAAAACTAGTGCATTGAGCTAAAAAAAGTTGAATTTTGTCCAATTTTGGAGAGCTTCGCCCCCCCAACTACGTCACAAGTTGGCGCCTATGGTTCTGGCAATAATGTCCATGTCGTCCGCAAAGCACACAAATTGTCCGGATTTTGTGAAAATCGTTCCCCGGCTGTTGAGCCCGGCTCGTCGCATCACACCTTCCAGAGCGATGTTGAAGAGTAGGCATGATAGCCCATCACCTTGTCGCAGTCCCCGGCGAGATTCGAATGAACTGGATAGTTCACCCGAAACTCTTACGTAGTTTTGCACACCGTCCATCGTTGCTTTAATCAGTCTAGTCAGCTTCCCAGGAAAGCCGTTTTCGTCCATGATTCTCCATAGCTCTGCGCGGTCGATACTGTCGTATGCCGCTTTGAAGTCGATGAACAGGTGATGCGTTGGGACCTGGTATTCACGGCATTTCTGGAGGATTTGCCGTACGGTAAAGATCTGGTCCGTTGTCGACCGGCCGTCGATGAAGCCGGCTTGATAACTTCCCACGAACTCATTTGTTTTAGGTGACAGACGACGGAAGATGATCTGGGATAGCACTTTGTAGGCAGCATTCAAAATAGTGATCGCCCTGAAGTTCTCACATTCCAAATGGTCGCCTTTCTTGTGAATGGGGCAGATTACCCCTTCCTTCCACTCCTCCGGTAGCTGTTCGGTTTCCCAGATCCTGACTATCAGCCGATGCAGACAGGTGGCCAACTTTTCTGGGCCCATCTTGATGAGTTCAGCTGCGATACCATCCTTACCAGCTGCTTTGTTGGTTTTGAGCTGGTGAATGGCATCCTTAACTTCCCTCAGCGTGGGAGTTAGTTCATTTACGTCCTCCGCTGCACTGGCGTCGTCGTTTCCTCCGTTGCCGTGGGCTCCCGTGCCTACGTTCTCCACGCCGTTCAGGTGCTGATCGAAGTGCTGCTTCCACCTTTCGATCACCTCACGTCCCTCCGTCAAGAGGCCTCCGTCTTTATCCCTGCATATTTCGGCTCGCGGCACGAAGCCGTTGCGGGATGCTTGAGCTTCTGATAGAGCTTCCGTGTTTCTTGGGAACGGCACAGCAGTTCTATTTCTTCACACTCCGCTTCTTCCAGGCGGCGCTTTTTCTCCCGAAAAAGGCGGGTCTGCCGTTTCCGCTTCTGTTTATAACGTTCCACGTTCTGTCGAGTCCCTTGCTGCAGCATTACCGCCCTCGCTGCATTCTTCTCCTCTTAAACCGTTCTGCACTCTTCGTCGAACCATTCGTTACGTCGACACCGTTCCACGTACCCGATGGTGCTCTCGGCTGCGTCGTTGATGGCTGCTTTCACTGTACTCCAGCAGTCCTCTAGAGGGGCCTCATCGAACTCGCCCTCGTCTGGCAACGCGGCCTCGAGATTCTGCGCGTATGCTGAGGCGACATCCGGTTGCTTCAGTCGCTCTAGGTTGTACCGTGGCGGTCGCCGGTACCGTACATTGTTGATGACGGAGAGTTTTGGGCGCAGTTTGACCATCACAAGATAGTGGTCGGAGTCGATGTTGGCGCCACGATAGGTCCTGACGTCGATAATGTCGGAGAAGTGCCGTCCGTCAATCAGAACGTGGTCGATTTGAGATTCCGTCTGCTGTGGTTATCTCCAGGTGTAACGATAAGGGAGGCTGTGTTGGAAAAAGGTGCTACGTATGGCCATATTTTTGGAGGTGGCGAAATCAATGAGTCGTAGGCCGTTTTCGTTCGTCTGCTGGTTGGCGCTGAACTTACCAATCGTCGGTCTGAATTCCTCCTCCTGGCCTACCTGAGCGTTCAAATCTCCTATGATGATCTTGACGTCGTGGCTTGGGCAGCGATCGTACTCGCGTTCGAGCTGCGCGTAAAATGCGTCCTTGTCATCATCAGTACTTCCGGAGTGTGGGCTGTGCACGTTTATTATGCTGAAGTTGAAGAATCGGCCCTTGATCCTCAACCTGCACATTCTTTCGTCGATCGGCCACCAACCGATCACGCGCCTCTGCATATCACCCATCACGATGAAAGCTGTTCCCAGCTCGCGTGTGTTGCCGCAGCTCTGGTAGATGGTATGATTACCTCTAAACGTTCGCACCATGGATCCTGTCCAACACACCTCCTGCAGCGCTACGATGCCGAACCCTCGGTCCTTCAGTAGATCGGCGAGTATGCGGCTACTATAACTCATATATGCGAACCGTAATCCTCAAATATTTTTGTATAATCGAATTCCTTATAAAATTTCCAGTAAATATGATCTGTTGAACAATCAGTTTTCATTGGAAAAGCTTGCATAAAATAGGATATAGGAACGTGACGTTACAACGTTGAACACTCGGGGATGAACCAGCCTCGGGCTGAATTTCCCCATAATAAAAAAGTCAATAATAATAACGTTGAACAACAGACATGAATTCTGAAGCCTACAACAAGAAGGGCGTAAGCAGTAAGAAAGTGAGAGCAACGGTTATCCCGTTCACGAGAAGTGGGTTGGCGAAATCGTCACCACGAGCTGTGAGGGTAAAAGCTGGAGTACACCACCAGCGAGTAAGTAGTAGATGCAACACGAGGCGATACAGCGCCGGCTGAGGAGGATGTGCAGATGACTGGCGTAGACCTCACGCGGGTGCTGAACCGCAAACAGGAATGGGCTACCAGAAATGTTGGTGGCGGCCGAGCAGCTCGAGGAGCTGATCGTTTACACGAGCAGCGGTCAGAGTACCATCAGTAAAGGCCTCAAACGAATTCCTCTAAAGTTCCACAAACCATTGGCCCTGGCCAAGAAGGAGTACGACCTGCTGGCCGAGGATCGAACTGTCGGAGATGCGGTCTACTAGTGGCAAGAAGTGCCCGGCAGAAGAGCGAGGACTGTCAAAGAAGAAAAGGTCGGCCAGCGCGAGCAATCAGGCACCCAAGCCGGTTGCCGGTTGGACTTTTAGCTTTCATTTAACGTGTTCCCCAAAAAAATTTACCGAGGGATCCCGAACACTTTTTTTCTGGTGATATAAAAAGGAATTTTGGTTGAAATTCTTACGACTGTTCCTTATGTTGCTATTTAGGGTTTGTGACGCAAGGCAAGTAAAAAAGCCAAGTATGCTAAAAATAAATGATTAATATGAAGTAATATATAAAGAAAACACAGTCTACTTTGATTTGCACCTACTTTGATTTAAAATAAATAGAAATAGAATGAATAACTGGTAAAATTTGTTTTTAAAATCTTATAATGATAGGTAAGATAATCGCAAGACATTCCTTAGTCCCGATGCGTGTAAAATTCAGGGAAGGATTTGATTAAAAAAAGAGCAAGCGTAGCTTTTTTGTCGCTTTTTGGAGCTAAAAAAAACTTCAAATCAAATCGTTTCCCGTGCAACATTTCTTCACAATTGCGGACAAGGAAAAATGCACTGAGCTGAACTGTCTTGAGCGATTATGTTTCAGGTCCACATCTAGTTTATGGACTTTTCATAGTCTAGTCTACACATACACCATACACAGCCATTTATTGAAATAATTCTGGAAAATGATAGAATCGACTACTTCTATCATTCTTCTTGTCATTATCAATACTTGCAACGCATCATAAATGCATTACAAGTATTGAAGCGGCCAGGCCTACTGTGCAGCTTCTTTGAATACAATTGAACTAAACCATAGAACGGCGACATCTCGTCAGCCGATCCGTAGAGTTTATGGTATAAAAGTGATGCATAAACGTTGGGAGTGACTTTGCTAAGAAGGTTAATGTCACTCCGTTGAAGCTCTTTCTCCTAGGATGGGACACAGGTATTTATTCCTCATGTCCTAACTTGAAAGCTTAGGCTTAAGCGCCATTGCTCGCTCTCTGAAACGAGAAGAAGTTCTGATCCCACCCCCTTCACGCATTCAAGCAAAATGGTTATTATGAGATAAATATATGCAAAAATAAATAGGAACATTCTCACCAGGTCTCCGTTATTTAGGATTTCAATACCACTGTGATTAGAACCATCTCCGACCAGAAACATACGGGAACGGTTTATGTTTGTTTCAGGTTTTAATCAACGACGAAGGCCACCGGTATTGCCACTCTGTTTTCTTCCTTTTTTCCGCCCATTTCTCATCACACTCACTCCACAAATCAATTTATCTGATTCCGCGATGGCGCGATACTGTTTCCAACTTTGAACGCCGCTAGATTATTAAAAAACAAACATTTAAATCACTAGCAGAATAACAATTGCAGCAAAAACTCTTGCCTTTAAAATCATCGATTAAGAAAAAATATTCACAGCAGCATGTGCACTCTTTCGCCAGCCGAAACGATTAGCACGTGGAGGCCCCATTAATCACATGAGAGGAATTCCAACACTTTCTTTGCAGCAACACTAATAGCTAAAACTGGAACTGATCGGAACCGAAACAATACTCGCGGAAACTATTAATAATCTTGCAAATAATTCCGGGGGCAAAGCACTACCAGCCGTTTTGCAAATTTATCGGCCGAACATAACACCACGTATCATTGAGGAAAAAGTGGCAGACGATTTCCTAGCCGACGATTTCTTTACGAACTCTTCTAGGGATTTCTCCAGGAGTTTCAACTGGGATTCCGCCGGGAACTCATCCAGAAGATCATCCAGGCAATGCCAAAACATCCTGCAGGAGTTCTTCCAAGATTTTTTCCAGAAATTTCTCTAAGGTCTCTTGCAGGAATTCCTCAAGTTGTTTCTTCTCCAGGGATTCCTCCCAGATTTCCTCTAGGGATTCCTGCAGGAGTTCATCCAGAGATTCCTTCAGGTATTCATCCAAGAATTTCTCCAGAGAGCCTTCCAGGAAATTCTAATGGAATTCCTCTAGGGATTTCTTCAGGGTTTCCAGGTATTCCTGCAGAAATTCCTCCAGGAATTTCTCAAGAAATTCTTCCACGGATTCATCCAGGAATTCCTCCAGAGACGGTTCGATGTACAATCTCAATTTTAGATATAAAATATATTTAGACAAAAAAAAATCATCCCATGAAATCATTTTATAATATCGAATCGATGTAAAAACATTTCAAAACGATTCAAAGCATTCGATCAAATCGGTGAATCGATTCTGCTGGTACGATTCGAAACGATTCACCAAAATCGATGTCTCAGTTAAACTTGCCCTTTGCCCAATGCTAGAAGCGTACTGAACAATCTGTCTGTTGGAAGCTACCGACAAGCTGTTGAAGCGGATCATTCTGTCGAAGCGACGGTCTAAACTGGGAGGTCATACTTATGACTCCAAACACTCGTACAACCGCGTTGGATTTCGGAAAGGATGTTCGATGGTGGTTGCTATCAGGTCTGTAACTAAAATGACCGATATGGCACCGCTAGCGTGCGTAGCTTTCTCTTTCTTCTCATTCACTCTCCTAAGCAAAAGAAACACGAGAAGGAGAAGAATGGAAATTCTTCATTGCACCAACAAAGCTGACCATGAAAATGTTTGACACTTCTCAGGTCATTTTGACAGACCACACACATGCACGGAAAAGACGGATTATATATTCTACTTTATCGATCTTGTTGCCGTCCTTTTCATGCTCATGATACATCTTTCAAGATGACCTGAGAATTGTCAGTCATTTTGAGGTTAGGTTCGTTGGTGTAATAAAGAATTGGGGCATTCGCTTTATCTTCTATACCATTCTTTCTCGCGTTTATCAAAAAGAACGAGTGAGTAAAAAGAAACATCTGCGCATGCTAGTGGATAGCACTCCAAAATAAGTTGCGGAGAACCCGGGACTTCGCGGTTTTCACGCTAGACATGGAAAACGCGTTCTACAGTGTCAGCTTGGCCGTCATCAATAGATCCATCCACCACCTAGGAGACCCGGAAAGTCTTTACCGAATCCTAGAGTGCTACTTCCAGAACTACTCGAAACAAAACCGAAAAAGAAGAAACGTTACCGCGTTAGGGATCAATCTCAGGCCTGTCGAGAGGAGGCGGCAGCATTACGATGATCACCTCAATGGTGACGTTGCAAGTACCGAAGCCACCTTTGCAGGAGTAACAGGGAACAGATCTAGGAGTACGTGCGTAGGACGAAAGATTTCCAGCCTCTAACCTTTAAGAGATTAAGGAGGAGGTTGGCCGATTGAAAACCAATAAAGCCGCTGGAGCAGATGGTAGTTGATCTGCGAGCTTCTAAATACGGTGGGGAAGCACATGTGAGAGTACTACACTGGGTCATTACCAAGATTTTAGAAGAGGAAGTATTACCGGAGGAATGAATGGAAGATATCGTGTGTCCCATCTACAATAAGAGTGACAAGTTGGATTTCGGGAACTATCGTGCCATCACACTACTGAGCGCTGCCTACAAAATACTCTCTTAAATTTTATGCCGTTGTCTTTCACCGATCACAAGAAAGTTCGTGGGGCAATATCAGGTTGAATTCATGGGTGAACGCGCTACAACGGACCAGATGTTCGTCATCCGCCAGGTGTTGCAGGAATGCCGAAATACAACGTGCCCACACATCACTTGGTCATCGATTTCAAATCGGCGTATGATACAATCGATCGAGAACAGCTATGGCAGATTATGCACGAATACGGATTTCCGGATAAACTATACGATTGATCAAGGCGACGATGGATCGAGTGAAGTGCGTAGTTCGAGTATCAGGGACACTCTCGAGTCCCTTTCAATCTCGCAGAGGGTTACGGCAAAGTGATGGTCTTTCGTGCTTGCTGTTCAATATCGCCTTTGAAGGTGTAATAACGAGAGTAGGGATAAACACGAGTGGAATGATTTTCACGAAATTCGTTCAGCTGATTGGTTTTGCTGAAGATATTGATATCATAGCTCATTTCAGACCATGTCGGAAACGTAAATCCGATTAAAGAATGAAGTCAAGTGAATTGGCCAACAACGACACTAGCAGAGTAATTCAGAGATGCATTGTGACAGGAATGTGTCGCATACCATCTACGGCGGAGCGCAGATGGAAGACGGGACTTGGAGAAGGTGAATGAACCACGAACTGCATCAGTTCCTGAGAGAACCAACTATCGGGCGGGACCCGTCATCAGGATGTCGAATAACAACCCGGTAAAAATGATTGTTGAAGGCAATTCGACCGGTAGAAGACGACGTGGTGTGCAGTGAACTAGCTGGGCTGATCAAGTGGAAAACGATCTGCAGGCCCTTTGCAGAGTACGGAACTGGAGACACACAGCCATGGACGGAGTGGAATGGAGACGACTTCTATGTACAGCAGAGGCCGTAGTCTGACCGATGATGATGATGATGGAATCAATTGGTGTCATAATCGCTTGTTTTCGAATAAAATGATTATGGGAGCGTGAGATTACTCATAACACTCAGACCCAAGATGCAAGACTACCGAGAAATGCTGGTCGGCGTAAATAAAAGACATGATGTAATAGGAGACTCAACTGTATGAGCTCGGAATATTAAACTTTTCAACGTCGAAGGTTCTACTGCATAGAAATAATCTGATCATCGCCTCGTTAAAAACCGACAAAATGATTATAAAGATTTCAATCAAAGCGAATCAGGAAAAGTCAAGAAAAAATTCCCCTTCTTCAATTCACAACATCTACAGCATCCCATGATCCCATCCCCTACCCTCCGGGGAGAACAGAATTGTGACAGCTAAATCAATAAATTTTCAATTTCCGTTTACGCATGGGACAGGACGGGACGGGTCGCATCGCAGTTTTGAGGTTGAATTTTGAAAAGAGAGATGTTGGACTGGGGGGCACACAATCACATTTTAGATTCGCATTAGTCAGAAGATGATAGGTACCCATCGTTGTTATCACCGGCCTGAGGCCGCTCCAAACGAAAAAAAAAACCCAGATTAATCCACCTAGTGGTGATAGTGCCTTTCTCGAAGAATATGTATTCCTGATCTTTACGTCGACATTAGCCGATCCTTGGAACACTTATACGCTTACTACGATTCATGTAAAATTTGACCTCCTTATGAACCCAAATTGTGCACATTAATTTTAGATGCATCAAATTACAATTTTCCCATAACACATTGATCCATTCTACTTTATATTAACACCGCTGGAGTTTGAAATGGTGTGATTTAATGAGATTACTTTGGTCACGATTTTGTTCTCTTGCATATATGAAAACTGCTCATTATTTCACTTTTAAACTTACCCTACGTTTACCAGGCTATAAAAAAGCCACGATTTTATTTATCGTTAACATTGGTTTTGATCACGCAGAGGACCTGGGATCGAATCCCACTCCCGACAAACTCGCAAAAAGTTAGTTCTTCCTTCGGAAGGGAAACAAAGCGTGGGTCCCGAGATGAACTAGTCTAGGGCTAAAAATCTCGTTAATACAGATAAAAAACCCTAATTAATCCACCTAGCGGTGATGGTGCCTTTCTCGTGCTTTAAAATATCCTTTCAACAAAACTCGAGCGACACGTTGATGACATTGACATAAATACAAAATGAAAACTGCTTGCTAAATCTACTCAATAAGGATACATTTTATATTAGCATAACATCAAATATTCAGAAAAAATAAGACAACGATCCACAACTCAAACCAAACAAGTGCCATGAAGCCGCAAAATTTTGAAACGTCCTTTTAGATTTTCCGGTCATCATTTTATGACTCCGGATATCTAACCCAACTAAACTAACCGCCATCTTGAACATTGAGACACCATCTTGGATGTTCTGGTATTCATTTTTGGACTCTGCACCTAAAATTACATAAAATAGTCGCCGTATTGAATTTTGGCATGTCGTTTATGATTTTCTGGTTACCAGTTTTGGACGAAGACCGGCATTCTTCCCCATTCAAACTATAGTCATATTGCAGACCTTGTGAAACAGCGCACAGCTTGGGTTTTCTGATTACAAATTTTGAATTCTGGACATATTTTCATGCAAAATATGCCCATAATGCAAGAGTTAAAAATCCTATAAAATAGGCACTAACTTGAATACTGGGCCATTATCTTGGACTTTGGACCGCTATCTTGGATACTCTGGTGGACTCCGAACATATTTCCCATACCAAATACACTTATTTTACATAGTTTTAGAGCTCAAAATTCCTTAAAAAAAAGCCGCCATCTTCTGTTGACGCGATCAAATTCTTATTTTTCTATTCAACGTTGACCCATCCTGCTATAAATTTACACCTTAGGAATCTGAAATGGTACGATTTGATGAGATCGCTTTAGTTTTGTCTATATTTTGTCCTCATATATGAGAACTTAGACCTATTCGTCACTGTTGTTCATACCTAATGTTTATCAGGCCATTAAACAAAGCCACGATTTAATTTGTCACAAGAACGTTGGTGCTGCTACACAACAGCTAGTCTCTAATGTGATCTAAGGCTATTTTCTTGCTAACCGTTCATTCGATTATCAAAAAATCTGCGATCTGATGTGTCGTATGTATGGGTTTGATTCATTTTTATATTTGGTAATTTCCGGTGGGATAGCTGGATCTGATTCCATGAGTCATGGACCATGACACTACCGGTTGTCCCAATTATGGTCTGAGAATATTTTATTGCTGTTTATTCACCTTTACCTTATCACCGCGATTTGATATATCGCATAAATGGGTTTGCTTCAATTTTACTTCTAACCACTTTCGAAGCCACAGCTGAACCGGGAATCTAATGTGGTCTGACCCTATTTTTCCATCAGGTTGTCGATAAGTCGTGATCAGTCTTGTTAGAGATCACAGTCAATTGAACCTTTTCGTCGATATTCGGCCATTCGCAACACAAACAATCAAACTACTGTTCGAAACAAAAATGTCAAACGAATGCACTTTACCACGATAGCGGATTCGGGAGACGGTTCGGCTTTTGTTATTCCTGTCTTCTTCCATAATAAAAGCTATGTTGCCCATCTGTGTGTCGTATTCAATGCAACATGCAATGATAAACTAATATTAACATTCATAATCGGAATTGGCTGAAAATCTATGCGTAAAGCTAGAATTAGACACATGTCATCGTGTCAGATGACATTGATTTAACCCTTTCTTATGTTTATTGATCTTCGTTCTACTGCTCGTGTTGTGTGTAGGTAAAAGAAACGATAGCGCACGAATGTAATAAAGCCGACTGACACCCGACTGCGGCAACGAAATGAAGGTAGGGTAAAAGCCCCCTTCTTCGGCCTAGTACCTATATTCATCTCATTTTGTCTCAAGGACTAGAGATGTGCGCCGTCGAGATTTATTACTTCACGCCGCCGGATGTTTTGATTTTCTAGCACGCCGCCAGCTTAAAACTCATCACGCCGCCGAACTTAGAATTTCCCCAATAATCTTCAGAAAATAGTCGATTTAAGTTTAAACGCTCCCAAAATGAATGCATGTCATTAATTGCCGAATAAACAAAATATTTCGTTCAATGATCCTGTTGAGATTTTAGTTACTTTTTAGTCACTTATATATCATCATATAAAAATCCTAGCAAATATCATATTCTTCACATAAGGTGTATAAAGCATGCAATGACAGCATGCATGCTTTTCCCCGCGTGGCGTCATAACGACGTTCGTTTATAATTAAGGGGGTTAGAAGCAAATGGGTGTAAGTGACAAAAACCCACTTTCGAGTAAATGAGGTTTAAAATTTTTCGTCAATTTTCCATTACATACATACAAAATGTGAGGAATTTCAAAATCAACCTAATTTTCTCCGATGTATTATAAGTTTTTTTCAATCATCGTAAAAATAATCTTAAAAATGTTCCTGAAAGCTTGAAATGTGAAGAATTCAGGTCCTAATAATTCAATTCATGCCATAACTAAAGAATTATTTAGGCAGCATCCATTTATTACGTAACGCTAAAATTGATATTTTTGCGACCAAGGGGGCCCCTCCGTAACGCTTTTTTGTATGGAAATCCAAAAATGTTTGTATGGGCCGTAACGCTTGGCCATACTACCCCCCTCCCCCAAGAGCGTTACGTAATTTGTGGACTGCGCCTTATGGATTTTTTTTTATTTATTAATGCACGTTTAATTATCTGCCGCACTATATACGAGTGCGCAATTACAAGTTACTACACTAAAACCTCAATTTATGCACATGGCTGGGGGAGCATATATTAAAAATGGCATAAAATGAGGAAAATTTGTGCATAAAAAACTCCTCCATAACGCTTCCGTAACGCCTCTGAATCCCGCCGAAAATGCTCTGAAACTTTCTGAAATGGCTCCAAAATTCCCCTTAAACCGCCTCGTACCCCATGTAACGCACCTGCGACGCTCCGAAACCCCCGAAAACGCCTCAGTAAGGCCTCTGAATCCCGCCAAAAATGCTCTGAAACTTCCTGAAATGCCTCCAAAATCCATCTAAAATCCCCTCGGACCAGGGTACGAAAAACGGATCACGCCGAAAAACAAACGCTTTGTCCTAAGACCAAGCCCACTCATGGGCTCAATCAAGCGTTTTAACGTTAAGTAGAGCCCCGAACAAAGAAGTGAACCGCACCGGTCGCTGCTAAGTAGGGCTCGAAAGCGAAAAGTTTACGTACGGTTCGTAGCAGGGCTTAGAATATAGAGACACGCAAAGTACGGTCTCTATCCGTAGGCTCGTGCGCTCTTTCGCGTTTAGCTCTCTGGGTAGCGTAAAGAGGAGACGAAAGAACATGAGTATGGATTTGTTGCCAGGTATATAGTTTCTAGAGAATGATTTTCTTGTTTTGTATAGGTAGGAATTTATTTTAGTTTGCACCAAATATTTAAAAATTTTATTTTTACTTGCTTTGAAATTTTCAACCAAACAATATCATAGATCGTTACACGAATAACACAACAAATTGTCTGACATACAATTGTGATAGAGTAACAATACAAACGCAGAAAAAATAGGTTTAAATTGACAAGCTTTGCTTAAGTTTGTTATGAATAAAGTTTTCCCTTCTTCGCCAATTTTAGGATTATGCATAACGAAAATGTTTTGATTTTCTTATAAAAATAGTTACGATTGTTCATAATCACACCTTTAGTTTTTGATTCGGCCGATCGTTTTGAAACTAATATTTGAAGAAATGTATAGTGATTCAGTGAGTTTTGCTATTTTAACATGTACATGTTTGAGCCGGGGTTGCTACGCATCAAGTAAAGTTTGGTTTCGCACATTTAGAAAAATGTCCAAATAAATAACTCGCGAAGTTCGTTCCGACATGTTCCAAAATTATCGTCATCCGTCGCAGATTCCGGTGAGAAGATGTGCGTATTTACTAACCCGGAAAGATACCATTTGACGGTAATAAGTGACCACAAGGTTTTCTTTCTTCACTTTCCGGGCTGAGATCCCTCGCTTTGAAAGAGATGTGCCTCGCGTTTCGTTTTGTCGTGAATATTTCGAAAAAGGCAAAGGAGTTTTGGTTTGATTGCTGTTTTTGAAAATGGTGGTCGTCAGTGGGTGGTTTATTAAACATAAATTTAAAAATATATATTAAATAAACGAGACATTAGGAAGAAAGTGTGCGAAATGGGTAATTTCACCCTAGTAGAAACAATAAGGCAAAGCAGAAAAAAAAATCTGCGAAGACCCCATGCGAATAACATTGATCATACAGAATAGGAGGTTCGACATTGGATCTATAAAAACAACCCAACAATTGGGGAGATCTTTCCAATATTACACATTTATTCGCAGCTCTTTTATCCACATTTTCATATACAGTGTATCAAACAATTGTCCGTACAGCATTTTTTTTCTCAAAATAATTTTTCATTCAAATGTTTATAACTTTTTTATGCGTCAATCGAAAACGCTGAAATTTTGACCAATCATGAATCATATATTAAAGCTCCATTGGTAAAATTTTGAGCGAGATCGAATAAGTTTTCTGAAAGTTATAGAACTTTTAGTAAAACTTATAAGATTTTTGAACACATTTTTAAAACATTATTTCTCAATATGTACTCGATGAAATTTTTCATTTTTTTTTGTGTTACATCTTATATATAAGGCTTTCATATGTGGCTAGGCTTGGGGTTTTATATTCACTACAAAAAATATGCTGACGTAGTTGACGATGTTTAAAAATTTACCATATTTTGCATATATAATCTGCCGGGATGCTAACAAAAGGCTGAATTTCAAAAGGCTGAATGCACAAAAGGCTGAACACGAAAGGCTGAAAGTAACATAAGGCTGAATTTCAAAAGGCTGAATGCACAAAAGGCTGAAATTGCAAAAATGCAGGAAATGAGTTATAGTACTTCTTCTTCTTTTTTTTCTGGCGTAACGTCCCAACTGAGACAAAGCCTGCTTTCAGCTTATATACGCATTTCAACAGTTATTAATTGAGAGCCTTCTCTGCCAATGACCACTTTGCATTGGTACATATATCGTGTGACAGACAGGAAGATACTTTATGCCCGCGGTTGTTAAGGAATTTTCCATTACAAAAAGTTTCTGGCCCGAGGGAGAATCGAACCCATCACCCTCAGCATGACTACTCGTTCGCTAACCAGATCGGCTACATATATGAGTCCTCGTCATAGAATGTGCTTAGTGAAGAGTGCATACCAACTAACACAAAAAATGACTGATGGTATTTCAATTGGAGATTTTTCCTTCTTTGAGCATGAGCTATTCTTTCGAGTCATGCTGTTATGGAGATTGGTTGCCATTACAGCTGCCAACAATGTGATCAGAGATTTTTCCTTCTTTTAAATATATGCTATTCTTTGGAGAAATACTGTCATAGTTATGTAGGCGATCAATAATGCATACTTTAGCGCGGAAAAACAGTCCTAACGCTTTCCGATTTCGAACATAGTAACGGAAGCATGTTCGTCCAATGAACCATCAAACAATGAGAGGTAGTGTGCGTCAAATGTAAAACTCAAGCAAAACCAATGTAAGTGTCAGGGCTGAGGGGTCGGCCAACTAGCAAATTTTTATAAAGATCATTATATCAGTGTACGATATGAATAATTAGAGTGTTATGTCTGTTTGTCTGTGATGTTAGTGTTGCCTTTAGGCTCGTATGACTGCCTTTAGGCTCGCCGTTTGAAAACTAGTCGAATCATTATTTCAGCCTTATGTTATTTCAGCCTTTTGACATT